>NC_135622.1:49619551-50869551 GCF_053574225.1 Canis aureus | reverse complement strand
GCCCTGGGCTGAGGACAGGCACTAAACCACTGAGCCACCCAGGGATCCCCCAATCCAAGAGATTTCTAATGGCAGTTTTCTCCTTCGCTGGCTTCACCATAGATGGGATCACCCAAACGCAACCCTCAGAGTGACACCAGAATCTTTTCTTTCTACACCTAGTTATAGAGTCCAGTTGAGGCTCTGTTCAACAGTATCCCAGCTTTCTATCCCAAAGGATGGATAAATTTTGCATGTCAGGAAAAAAGAGATGGCGAGAGATATGATAGTCTTGACAAGGGAAGTGGCTTCTGGATGAAAGGTCTTGGTCCAAGCAACACCAAAGCTGTCACCTGCTTGGTGGCACCAAGGCTTCGTTGCTGATCTATAGCAAAGCAGGAATCCCCTCGGGGAGTCAAAAGACTTCACAGGCAAGAGCTGTGAACAACGAAAAGTCTAGCAGGGCCACATCCTGGAAGGAGATGGTGCCTGTGAGTGAGGAGAGGGCTACAGGTCCCCGGGGGCTCTCTCCACGCACCCCAACCGGGTATCCACAGAAACACCTTCCTAACCGAAGGGCAGCCCATCACTTCTGCAGCCGATGCTGGTTTTAATATCTGCGGCCTAATTCATTTGACATCTGCAGAACATCCAAAGAAAATATGCAAGTACGGGATGGGCAATCCGGCTGCTCTCTGAGTTCATCAAATATCTCACACTCCTTTCTCAAATGTTTTCAGTTTTGCAAAACTCAAAATGCATTTTGCCAAACATGTTCTCCGTTAATGTTTATTTAGAAGGGAATTTAATCCGTATGCGGCTGATGCATTTACACTTAACTCATCAAAATGTTTTACTAGAGTCATTTGATGTCCAAGAAACCTTTTGAGTCTTTTTTATAAGCCTCTTCAAGCCCATTTCGCTTCGAAACAGGAAGTCGCCTGTTACTAACCATAAACGAATGCAATCCCCGGGAGGATTTGGTTTCATTTCAGACGCTGAGGGCCCACAGGTTCTCAGCCTACCCTGAACCCCAAGGGGAGGGCCTGCTCCTGAGCTGACCGAGCATGTGGGGTGCGCAGAGGAGGTGCTGTTATTATTTTCCAAAACAAAATCCTCCATGAAGAGGCATCCTTCATGCAGCTCCTGGGAAAGACAGTTAGCAAAGCAGGGCGCTAAATCATTGGCTTTGCAGGCTGCACCTGGTAACTGTAACTGTCTCCTGGGATCCCCTTACCCTTCAGAGCTCACTTGCTAGTATTAATAGAACAAATAAAAAGGGGATGGGAGACCAAGGGGATAGTGATTTCTTGCTTCAGGAAGACCTTCCTGGGTTAGAGACCAATACAATGTTCCCGACCGCGAGCCAGGGAACCGAAGCTGATATAAACACAGCATCCAAGCCACAGAACATGACTTGTTTAAGGCTTAGTTCTGTGAAGTAAGGCAGGAAACAAGATTTATCCTTCTGGGAAACTTTTGGCATTTGCCTCCAGCCGGGCCTGATGACTCTCTGCCGTCCTCACCATCCATTACAGCTATCTGAGGGAAATCAATTTTTTGCCCAAACTAAGGCAAAAGAGAAATGTCTCCATCAGAGTCCCATAGAAATCCTTCTGTTTGACGTGGCATTAAACAACCCAGAGCGCGCGGCCCTGTTGCAGAGAGGATTGCTGTTGCTATCTTAGGCCATTTGGCTGTGAAGGGGGGTGAAATTAGTTGGGCAAAAGCCATTTTGCAAACATAATAAAAATAAATTACTACACTTAATAATTGAATCTTAAACTTGTCACTGTGGCAAACTCTAAATTATTCCATGAGGCTTCACTGGGACTTGGCAAAAGTAGTGGGTGCTGGAGGTCAGTTTTCATGTATGAAATCCAGCTTAGGTTATAACTGCACAGGCGACAGAGTAAATGTTCAAAGGATGAATGGGCCATTGAGAAGTAAATCAGACTCCTTGAGACTCTTAAATGAGTCCTGGAAGGTTGCAAGCCATCAATTTGGTGGGCTACCAATAGAATTGGTTGTTAATACAAGAGAATTTGAGGTTGTTAATACCAGGGTTTTCTGTTGTTGTTTTGTTTCTTTTTGTTTTTTTTTTTACCAGTGTGTGTGTGTGTGTGTGTGTGTGTGTGTGTGTGTGTCCTTATGTATGTATAAGAGTTTGGGGTGTTTTTTTATTCCGTGTTATTTTAATTGTTTTAGGTGTGCTCTGATTGGGCCGTGAAACCTGTGTGACTTGGTCCTTGGCCCACGCTCTGACTCCTGGGCACAAGGCTGGAGTGTTTACACTGGAGGGGAATGTTCAGACTCTGACCCAACCGGGAGACATTTCAGTTAACATCTGGCTTTGCTTACTTGTCCTAAATATTAAATTATTAGTGGACTATTAATATCAGACCATTTCATTAATTCAATTTTTTTCTCTCTTTAGAATCATGTTTAAAGGCCACTGTCCTTAGAATAAGATTTTAGCATCACTGCCTCTGAATTTGGTGTATGTAAAAATCTTCTGAGGACTCAAGCAAAAGAATTACCAAAGCAACAAAACACAGGGACCCAAAGCTAACTTTTTTGTTCTAACTTTTTTTTAAGTGGGATTGGAAAACACAAATTAGTTTATTATTCAAATTGAAGAGGTAAAACCTTTTATGTCCAAATGCTAGCACTACTGCTAATAATTTATAAGGCCCTGAGAAGTTGCCTGATCAAGGAGCATACGTACCTGAATATGTCAGCCAGAAATAAATATTTTACATCTTTATCCATTTTGGTCTCATGAATTATTTTTCAAGCCAGGTCTAGACAGTCATGATTGCCTAATTAATTTAGATAAGATCATTTGAGCTTCAGAGATAGGCATATACATACTTATTCATCCACTGCCAATCCACTCTTCCCAGAATACGTCATGGAAACATCATGCCTCGTAAGAGAAATGGCCTCAACTGGTTGACTCTGCTGCTGTCTCACCCAGTTCATCACTACGCACATACTCACGATATCTCAATGGAACAGTTTCAGGAAGCATGTAAGTGCCTTGCATCATGGCCTACATGGTATGTATTTCACTACTTGAATATGAATCATTAGAAAATGACACCCTTATTTTTTAAGTGTCTTCTTTTTTTATTCCTAGAAGAATGCACAGTCCACCATGAATGCCACTAGCAATTCAACCTTGAATGTTCCTTTTTGTCTCCATATCTGCTATTCCTACCAAACCCTCAGTTTTTGTTAATGGTACAGAGATACCATGAACTTCCAAGGCTCCCACTTTGATGAACAAAGTAAATAATGCCCATTGCATGGTACCTTGAATCCAAACATACATGCTGTGTTCTCGTTCGGTGTTTCCCTTTCCCTAGTGGCCAGAATAACCCAGGCAGAGCTGCTATTTGTCTCTCACTGCCATTGTTAGGTAAGCAATGTATGTGCAGGATGTACATTTAGAAATACATGTGTATAGAATTCTGTATTTGAACAATAGTGAGTATGAACACACTCAAAAAAGCAAACCGGGGCACTTGGGTGGTGGTTGAGCATCCATCTTTGGCTCAGGTTGTGATCTGAGCCACAATCTCAGGTTGTGGTGGGTCCTGGGATCGAGTCCCATATCCGGCTCCCCTCAAGGATCCTGCTTCTCCCTCTGCCTATGTTTCTGCCTCTCTCTGTTTCTCTCATGAATAATTTTTTTAAAAATCTTTAAAAAATCATCAGCAAAAATAAAAATAACTTGAGTTTCATTTAGGGCTTTGTGTTTTCATGCATGTAATTCCAATCAATCCTCATAAAAACCTTATGGGTTTTTTTTTCCCTCATTTTCTTTCCTTCCTCCTTCTCTTCCTTTTTTTCTTTTTCTCCTCATTCTTTACTATTTTACAGTTTCACCAATTATTTGGAGGTGAAGATCCCCTAGATTGTGAGGAGTGAAGCCTTGATGCCAGCTTAGAGACAAGCTCCTCTCAGCGAAGCCACACTGTGGACAAGCCAGGATGATGGGATTAGCCCCTTTTGTGTGCGTACACACAGATCCTGCTTACGAACGGTGGTGAGGGAAAACAAAGTTGCTTAAAAACAGATCCTGGAAAGACATATCATACCATCCAGTCATGGAAGCTTCTAGAGTGAGGCAAGTGAAGTTTAAGGAGGTGAGGGAAAACAAAGTTGCTTAAAAACAGATCCTGGAAAGACATATCATACCATCCAGTCATGGAAGCTTCTAGAGTGAGGCAAGTGAAGTTTAAGGAGGCGCTCACTCTAAGGATAGTACAAGAGCAAGATCCACAACAGAGGGTAAGAGCCTGCTTAAATTTTCACTGTAGACACCTTACTTGCCTCCTGATGGCCCTCGTGCAGTCATTCGCTTGCGTTGATCACCTTGCCTTAGTTCTACAGAAACTAAACGCAATCAGTGAATGATTTATCGAACATCTACCATGTGATATAAATTGTGGGGAAAGTGAATATATTTCCAATTATATCGCCTTGTCCTGTACTGGAAAAAAATGTTGTCCCACTAGAAAGGTAAGAAATACACAGGGAGAATAATCAAAACTGCTCTATAAAATATTATGGTCACATGAGGTCACAGATAGCAGCTTTGGTATGGTGGGAAATGGGGGATGTTACTGAAGCTGCCCGAAAGGATAAGCTCTTGAGCTATAACTCATATATGAGTGGGTGAGGCAGGGCCCTGCTGGGGAGACTAGAGGACTCCAAGCAAAGACTGATTGATGTTGGCCGTAGGAAGCCATTTATGTGTTTGAACAGGGGAGCTATGTGCAGAAAGCTCTGTGATGGATTATGCATCATTTTGCTGGAGTGGGTCAGGGTGATGGATGGATGGTAGGTCCATCCAAAATGAGAATATTGTAAAGTGGGGGCATATTAGTTTAAAATTTATTTTAAAGTGATCTCTGCTACAAAGTGGTTTTGATCTGTTATGGAGAAATTGAAGTTGGAAGAAAGGAAACAGTAGAGGTTGAAATGTCCAAATCAGGCATCTTATTTATACCATTTTGTCACATTCCTATTTCTCCTGAAGTTGGCTTCATGATGCACTGAGTCGTTGCTGTTGGCTCTGAACTCCCTATTGTCTGACCCACACTGCTGGCTACTCTATCATGTGCTGCCTAGTTCACTGAGCAATTTGTATGGGTGACTCTGGTCTTCCAGACTAGATTGCAAGCCCTGCAAGGTCAGGGCTCAGAGCTTATTCTGGAATGTTCTATCTCTGTAGACTCTGGCAGCCACCGGGTATGTGGAAAACAGTTAATAAGGGTTTCACAGCTGTCTGCTTTGGAGGAAAGATGTGGAAAGAAATTGAACTTGATTACCCAATGTGGAAAGGTCTGCATTTGTTGTACTTTGCAATATTTGGACTGATCTGAATGAAATTTCCAATGGCTAATTTCATTTCTAATCCTTACATGAGCCAGAAAACTCCACCTGCAAGGGAACAGTTTTTCATTGCCTTTCTTTTGAAAAGGGTGAGCACCCCATTTCCTGTCAACAGGAGCTGCAGTAATGAGCAGGAATTGGTTACTTCTATGACAGTGGTAGTTGCTTAGGAAGGAGGCCCAGGGCTCAGGCTTCTGTAAAAGTTCTTGGCTCAGGGTCAAACCAGAATGAGCAATGTAAGACCCACATGTCTCTTGATAGACAGATATCTGAACTGGGGGCGCTGAGGCCCAAGACAGTTTACCAAGAAGGTAGAATTATGTAACTGTGTCACTCAACAGGGTTTCTTTCCCATTCAAGGTACCCTGGGACTAAACAGTACACATAGCAACAAAACAGACTGACCATGTACACTCTTTGCATTGTTAAACGGAACACAGTCCCCATACTGATACATAAATCAACAAAAATGCAATGGAGTGATGCCTCATTTATTTGCTTTCACCAGGGAATGGACTATTTATTATAGATAATATTCCAAATAACTAAGGCCTGTGACTTTAAGTGCCAAAACTTTAAAAAATGTTAACCACGTATAATGAAAATCCTTCTAAACATTCCCTACTGTCTTAAACACTGTGTTCAGAAAATAGTTTGACCTTCGATATGTTTGAAGATAAAAGGTAGGACAGGGAATAGCCTGGCACGCTGCTAGATCAGATGACTCACCAGGAGAAACAAAGTGCTTCTAGACTTAGTCTACTTCTTTTTATTTTGAAGGAATTATTGGTGGACCGAAGAGGTAACGTGGACTTTGTCTGGGGGATGCTGAAGACTTGCTTCGGAGGAGATGGTGGGAGCTGCTGCTGCTGAGTATATTTACATATAAATCACCTCACCCGATTCAGATTAGCTATATTTCTCAATAATAAGACAACATAAAAATGAGGTTGCTGAAATTCTGGACATGATCTTTAAAGAGATTGTGGAAGTCAAGAGAAGTGCCAAAACACTAGAAATGGAGCAAGAGAGTTAATGTAAGTCTAAACTAAAATTCTAGAAAAGGATATTTCTGAACACATGCATAAGCAGAGTCATCCTCAGTTCTTTTTGTCTCTCATCCCATGTCTGATAAACTCACAAATACTATCAGCTTTATCTGCATAATACATATACAACTTGACCACTCCCTGCCTCTGCACCATTTCTTCCATTGTCCAAGCCACCATTGTGTTTCAACTGGGGCAGTAAATGGAATTATCAGCCCCAAGTCATCCGTGTATGTGTTTGCCATAGTGTCTCAGGGGGCAAAGTCTACTTCCCTGCAGCTGGACTTTGAGCCCTGTTGGGTGCTCCCCAAGAAGGAAGGTATGGGCTTGAAATGAGCTTGTATGGTGGAGCTTTTTTTCTGGTCTTTGCCATCACTTTAAGAAGTGCTTCCCCAAGCTCACTGATGTCTAATCCTGTGGTCCGGAAAAAGCATCTATGGAGCAGACTGAGCAAAGCACTAAGCATAGCCAGATCCACAAGTTCAGTAGAGCTGCTGACCCCTAACACAGCCTAGGTCAGCCAACCCTGACCTACAGGTCCTCAAGAAGCAATGCTGTTCTTTCAAACCATTACATTGTGGGATTATTTATTTCACAGCCTCATGGGCACAGCGTACTGACTCAAGGGGATCATTGCAATGTCCCTTAGCATCTTACTTCCTTCTCCTGCTTTAGTATTTTTATGACACAGGAGTCAGAATGATCTGCTAAAACAAAAGTCAATCACATCCTCCCCAGCTCAAAACTGTCCAGTCATTACAATGCCTTACAAGGCCCTATGCAATCTCTGTGATCTCTTTTGCTGTTCCCCCTTTTCTGAACACTACTGCAGGAACCCTGGCCTCCTTGTGCTTCCTCCAGAATGCCAACATTTAGCAGAGATCATCTCCACCATAATTCTGTAATTCAGTTCTCACACACCATTGTTAGTGCATCCTAATTGAACAGAAATAATATAAAAGGTGTGAGACACCCACTTGACCAATAATTATACCCTTCATACAAAATACATGAGAAAAAGAAAATGTTCTTTTACTGAGAGAAATCCAAAATGTCACATAGCCTTTTGCCAACAATAACCAGACACAACATACCTATAACTCCGCACAAGTTGATTGCATGTCTAGGTAGCTCCTGTGTTCTTTCTCCTATGCAGAAACCAATTTTGATGCCAATCGAGAATCAAGATTAACTGGTCTTTGAGGTTATTAGTTATTTCGTAGGTGGTAAACTTCTTAATCTTTATATATCTGAAAGTGCCTTTATTTTGCCTTCCCAATTAAATGGTAGCTTATCTAGATATAGATTTCTAGGTTCATAATTTTCTCTCATAATTTTAAAATAACTCTCCATTGAGAGTTTTTGGAAATTGAGGATCTGTCTTCTGTCTCTTTAAATATTTCAATTATTAATTATTTCTATCCTCTAATATTGTATGGGTATACTTTCTGGTTTGAAATCTAGGTCATTAATTCTACCCTCTGTTTATACTTTCTTTTAAAATGATATTGTTAATCATTGAAAAATGTCTTAAATTTGGGGCAATATTCTTGAAGTTGTTTTTTTTTTTTTTTTACGTTACATTTTTATTTCATAGTAACCTACTCTGCTGTGCATGAAGATAATGCTTTCATTTCCAGGTATTCCATTTTTATATTTATTTCCCCCCCCCCCTCCTGGTCTTAGCTCTTCAGTGATTCTTTTTCATGCTGGTGATTTTCCTCATATATCAGGTGATTCCTGGTTGTATCTTTCTTCTCATGTTTGAGATTCTCTGTTCACCATGTATATTCTCATGTTCAACATGTATACTACTGTTTCTATTTAGTGCAGCCTCAATCTGATACTGTTGAGGAGATACAGGGCATTCTGAAGGGAGAGCGTATCAGTAGAGCTGCCTGCAGAAAGCTCCTCCTTACAATAGGTATCCTGAGAGTCAGAAGTAATGGCAGGAAAAAATCAGCACAAGATTGAAACAAAGTCCCTGAATATCCTTATTTGAAATTTTCTGTTCTTCAGTCACACAAACACAAGTAATATCTCACAGAATGCCATTCCCCCCGGTCTCTAAGCAGGCACTGACTACTGGATCTATTGGTCCAGTTTCCCTGCTGAGTTTCCATTCCTACAACATCCCTCCTCTCTGATTTCTCATAGCCATTCAGACTTCCTGATTTTCAGAAATTCAAGGGATATTTCCCCAATTCTGATCACCACACAGAACAATTGATTCCTTTCTTTTCCAGTCTTATTTATTGCCCATTATGAAGAGACAGGGAAGGAGGTGGGTGAGTGGATAGCTCACCCTTGATATATAAAAGTGTGTATATTAAAGGTGATTTCTAAAAATTGAGTACTCTTACTAAATGGACCATTCTTAAAAAAAAAAAAAAAGATTTTATTTACTTATGTGTGAGAGAGAACACGAGGCAGGGGGAGGAGCAGAGGGAAAGGGAGAAGCAGACTCCCCGCTGAGCAGGGATCCCAATGTGGGGCTCCATTCCCAGGACCCCGGGATCATGATCTGAGCTGAAGGCACTTAACCAACTGAGCCACCCAGGCACCTCTAAGTGGACCACTCTTTTTTCATTTTCAAGTCATCCAGTTCTTGAATGTATGTACATTATAGCCTCTTCTCTGTCTCCCTGTTATGGAGTTTAATTCTGAAGGATTTCTCAAACCGTTCTTTAGTGATGTCCTCATGTCTGTCTTAGTGATTAAAACCATTAGCTTTAGAGGCAGAGCATACTGGACTTGAATCTCAGATCTGCCATGCAGTAGTTATGTGACCTTGGGCAAAGGACTAGCAACTATATCCTTTAGTTTCCTCATCTATGAATTGAAAAACAAATAAACAAACCCAAAAAATCACTCCAGTGTCTATCTCATAGGCTTTTTGTGAAGATGAAGCTTGGAATTGAATGCAAACTTTTAAGTGGTGATTAGAATATGATAATTGTCAACCAAATGTTATTGTCATTACTTCTTTATGTAAGATAAAAGGGGGGTCATATATTATCATCTCAGTAAATGCCAAACAATTTTGAAGGAAAGAAAATTTTTTTTTTTGGAAAGAAATTTTTTATTTTTAATTTAAGAGAACCAATACCATAAAACATGATTAGTAATATTTTCCCAGCCTGATAGCCATCAATACCCCTAATAGTGAAAACCTAAATATTATATATTATAATTAGGAACAAAATATGCACACATGCTTCCTTATTAATCTAATGGCTATAGAATACATGACTATTACTACAAAATATGGAACAGAAGTAGAAATAAGATTACAATTAGTTTCATAAGACATAATTTTACAACTAAAAAAACCTGAGAAAATTAAAGAACACCTCTTAATATTTTTTTAAAGATTCTATTTATTTATCCACGAGAGACACAGAGAGAGAGGGTGAGATGTAGGCAGAGGGAGAAGCAGGCTCCCTGCGGGGAACCTGATGTGGGACTCCATCCCAGGACCCTGGGATCACAACCTGAGCCAAACTCAACCACTGAGCCACCCAGGCTCCCAGAACACCTCTTTTTTTTTTTTTTTTTCCAGAACACCTCTTAATAAAAGTTCAATAAAGTGTTTAGACACTAAAAATAATCATTAAGAAAATAGAAGGAGAAAAATTAAAAGCCGTTCAAAACCATCAAAGAATTGCAAAATCCAAAATATTTGGAACAAAGATTAAAAATTTCTTAGGAACAGACAATTTTAATGAAGTCCTTAGAAAGGACAAATTAATATTATAAAAATTTAGACATAACCAGAGCCCTGAGGTTCTGAAGATATATAGACTGAAGTCAAAGTATGGTTCCATCAACTTACTGCTGAATGATCATGGAAAAGCCTTGTAACTTTTCTATGCTTTAATTGAGTTATTTGTGAAGGGGCCATATGTATGCCTCATAAGTTTATTGAATGAATTAAATGTGATCTATCTATAAATGCAAAACCTAGAAGCCTGCAGGCACTCAAAGAGTACAACTAGAGTTTTGTTTGTCTTTATCACGCCACTAATGTTGTTACAATTATTCCAAACATCAGGTGTAGATTTTACACAGTCTTATGCAAAACTCTGTTGGGATTTTTTAAGGAATAGTACTGAAAATTTTATTAAACAAATTCATAAGATACCTACTTAATTATTTAAAATAGTCATCAAACTATAAAATTTATTTTTTAACTATAAAAATTTAAATGCAAATGAGTTTTAAAAGTTTCCATACAGCATAAGAATTGTGTGCTTAGGACACAAAATTTAAAATAAATGTAGAACAGGAATTGTGTGCTTAAGACACAAAATTTAAAATAAATGTAGAACTAGGAATTGCAATTCAATATAGCAGACAAATAATTAAATTTCTTTATAAATAAAGATCTCTTTCAATTTATATTATGATACAATGTCAAAAAGTAACTCAGACAAGAAAACATAGCAATGACTGAAAAGTAGTTTAATGTTATCAATTTTACAAACAAGCAAAGAAATACAAATCAACAAATAATCCTATTTCCTTCATTCCAAATGAAATAATAGCAGTAATGAAAAGGAGGAGAAAGAGGAGACCCTGCAGGTAAGGGTGTGGTAAAGTGGAAGCACTCACACCCCATTTCTATGAATATATATTAGAATGAAATGTTCTTAAATTTACAACATATAGCAGATATATTTAAATGTTCACTCTGCTGATTTTATTTCTAAGACTGTCTCCTATCCTAACAGAATTATCATAATTGTAGATGATACAGAGCATACAAAAATAGAAAATAAAATATTATATCCGGACATAAAAAGAATTTGAATTTGGGGAGTATTATTTAGTAAATTGTAGTTTATTTATATTATTCAGCTTCTTAAATATTTTTTTTTCAGCTTCTTAAATATTATTTAGAGAATTTTATAAATACTTTTGTCATATTTTTGTTTTGGAAATAAGGTCCCACATCATTTATACAGTGTGATTTCAAATAGATAAATATTCCAAAAAATTAACTAAATATGTTATCCTTAACACCTCTTCTACTGTCATGTATCTTTAAAAAATTCAGTTCTATTATTATGTTTTTTTTTTTTTACTTAATTGTGGCAAAAAATCTTGCAACATCCAATTCATCATCTTAAGCATTTTTAAACATACTATTCAGTGGCATTAAGTGTATTCACATTGTTGTGCAACAAATCACTAGAACTTGTTCATTTTGCAAAACTGAAACTATGGCCATTAAACAACCACTCCTCATTTCCTTCTACCCCCAACCACTGGTAACCAGCATTCGACTTTCTGTTTCATGAATTAATGTTTCAGATACCTTATTTAAGGGAATCATACAGTATCTTTTGTGACTGACTTACTTCACTTACATGATGTCCTCAAGCTTCATCTATTCCATTGTAGGTGACAGGATTTCTTTCCTTTTTTAATGTTCAGAAATATTCCATTGTATGTATATAGCATATTTTATCTGTCCATTCATTTGTCGATGGACCTTTGGTTTGCTCTCACCTATGGACTACCGTGAAATAGTGTGCACAAATATCTCTTTGGGATGTAAGAAAGTGGCATTGTTGAATCACATGGTAGGTCTATTTTTAATTTTTTGAAAAACCACCATACTGTTTCCCATAGCAGTGGTACCATTTTACAATCCTGCCAGTGATGTACAAAGGGTCCCAATCTCTCCACATCTTTGTCAATATTTTCTTTTTTCTTTTCTTTTCTTTTGGGATTAGCTATTTTAGTAGATGTGAGATGGTATCTCATTGCGGTTTTGATTTGCATTTCTCTAATAAGTTTTCATGTTTGAGTATCTTTTCATATGCTTTTTGGCTCCTGTATGTATTTTTAACTTGTCAAAAAGTTAGTATTAACATATACTACTTCGTATCAAACAAAACACTAGGAACATAATTAGGATGAGTTTTGCCTTCTCCTTTGTGACATTTATAAAGAGCAAAGAATTCTTTTTTTCCAGGTCCTGAAACCCCCATTTGTGAAATAAGGAGTCTAGGTTAACTAATCGCATCTATGGCTTTCATAAAATAAAAATAAAAATCTTTCCTCATTTTCTCATATAGGTATTTACATTTATAAATCTCCTCGATATTGGAGTTATTCTGAGAACAAGTGGGTGGGTAAATTAATGATCTGGTGGTGTGGTTCCCCTCTCCCCCAGCATTTCTTCTTCATTTAACATTTTCAGGCCTCCAACACTATGATAGGCATTAGACCACGGGCCATGAATACAAAGATCATGCAATCTGGACCTTGCCTTGCTAAGTTACAAGTTTTGAGAGGCAAGCTTATAAATAAATAGCTACAATGCAACTTGAAGTTGATATGATACAGGTATAACTAAGGTTCATTGATGTTACAGAGAAGCAGACATCTGCTTCCAAGATGCTAAAAATATTAAGACTCATCTAATAGTAGGAAAAGCATCATAATAGTTGTCCCCCAGACCTTGATGTTTACAAAATCCATGGCACTGAAATTTAGTGAGAAGAAATTTAATATTCACTAGCAAAGACAAAGCAGAATTTCCATGAGCATTTAGCCATTATATTTTTTTAAAACTAACCAATGGCTAAAATGTTTTCCATTCAATCAAATGGTATTTTAGAAATTGTGGTCTAACACAAAGGATGTCTCTTGCTGGGCAGAGTAATATAATACATTCTGTGTGGAGTAGGAAACTTTAATGATATATGCAGTTTTGTTATTAAAACTGAGTTATATATTTTGCTCTGCTCTGGAAAATTGTGACCCAGTATAACATATCTTCACATTGTTTATAACTTGAGGAAAATCAACATTTTGGGTTCCCAGTTCACACAGTAGGAATTACATTTGTTTTGGCCAAATATAATTTATATAACTGCAAGGAACAATAAAACATGAACTCTACAGTGTTTTCTTACCTAAAAATAATATAGACCTTGTAAAATGGAAGAGATTATTATTATAAAGGAAAAGACAGTAACTTAAAAGGCTGAAGCTCATTTTACAACACTCTTTAATGCCTGTGCAAATAGGCAGACACCTGTGTCCCCATTTTCTTTGACCCTAGCCACAGGAGTGAGATTCCACGCAGTAATAAATAACCTGGCAAGTAAAACTTTGAAATATAATTTGCTTGAACAAATCTAGTTCTTCTTACTTCTGAAGTCATTTTCAAAGTGACTTCTTGAAATGACTTGGTATTCTTTATTCCTCTGCCTACAAAATGTCTTGCTAATGTGATGAAAGCAAGCATCCAGTCCATCTTGTAAAAAAGGTTCCAATTAGTGAAGGGGCCATTCTGGATTTAAGAATGGGAATTAAATGAATGAATGAATGAATGAATGATGAATGAATGAATGAATGAATTGCTCAATCAATCAATCAGTGATTGGACATTTATCTTTAAAGTCAACTTGTCTACACAGGAATTGACTCTTACTACTTCAATATCCCACTATAAACTGTGGTCCCATTCTCAAGGATGTGGGAGTGATAAGATGAAGGATAAGAGTGTGATTTCCTTTGAGGAGATATGTTCAAGATTCATATTGAATGCATATTGTAAAATTCTAATTGCCAAAATAAATCAGACAACTAGAAAAATATTAACATTTGGGGGCAAGTACTATGTTCAAGGAAGTAGTCCATTGTATTTTATCTAATCCTTGAAAGTCTAAACAATTCCATGAAGTTGGTAGAATTATCACTATCTTAAGTGTGAAGAAAGTAAAGCTCACAAATCTTACGTGATATGTTCTACATCACATAGCCAAATAGGTGGTAGAGTTGACCCTTGATGGTGAGTCTTCCAATTCCGCTTGCTGCACTCTTTCTGTTCCACCACTTATGAATCAGCTACATAAGAACTCTAAGCTAGTACAAGTCACAGCATCATCAGATGGCAAATGGATCTCATATTCCTACTAGATGACACCTATCCTTGCAATTTTTACCTCTCCTCAAGGCTCACAATTCTTCTTCTCTTACAGAGCAGATTTTCCTCCCCTGAGATTTACTTAGTTTTCAAATTCTTCTAGTCCCCAGCATAATTTTTTACTTTGTCTTTCAAATCATAATATCTATTTCAAACTGGGATTTGAGTTGTACTTAATAGTATTAGGGTTTCTGATTGTATTGTCTTTTTTTCTAAAGCAATCCATTCTTAATGCTTTTGTAAATAGTCTTAAGGAATTCTAAATGACAGATATTTGTTTCCCAGAAGCCAACAGAGTCCATTTTCCTTTAAAAAAAGTTTTCAGCCTCTCCAGGCATTGAATCATCTGGCTTGAGGCCAGGCACTAGAGGGTGCTTTAGAAATATTATTTGATGATGAACTCGGATGTTGTCCACTTGCTTTTCAGAAATCATTCCTGTAAATCATGGCTTTGAAAACTTGTCAGCATTTTGCTCTTTCTTCTGTGGATTTCTTCAAAGTGAGAAGGAATGCCTGAAAAGTAAACATTCAACAGCCATCACTGTATCCCAAGGAGGGTGGAATAAAAAAAATATTATAGATACTTATAGATATATAAATATTTCTGGGAGATAAAAGAGAACCCTGTGGATAACCCACAAAGGGCCTACTGGAACTTTATCAGTCAGCTGGGCTTTGTCAGGATGAAGTGGGTTTGTGAGGGGGCCAGGGCAACATGTGTTTCTCCCTATTCCACACCCTTGTATTTTGGAAGCTTGCTGTAAGCATAACCCCTCACATTTATATGAATCTTTTCTCTCTCTCTTTTTTTCAAGAGGCACTCTTATGCATATTATCTCTCCAGTGATATTTACAACAACCTGTGTGGTAGGGATTACTATTCTTATTCCCTAAATAAAAAACAAACCCTGAAGTTTAGGGAGAATAAGTAATTCAGTCAGATCCATAAGGCTAAGTGGCAGAATTAGACTTTAATTATAGGGCTTTTTCCAGAATATACAGTGAAGTAACCCCATTCTTCTTCCTTTATACTGTTAATATAACCATATTTCCACACCGCTACCATTACCATATTTTTTTTCCTTCTTCCTTCAGATTTTGTCACATGTATCTTTCCCCCTCTTCATTATTTCCTCTTTAATGTCTTCATATCTTTTAATTTTATAAATTTATTTTTATTGGTGTTCAATTTGCCAACATATAGAATAACACCCAGTGCTCATCCCATCAAGTGCCCCCCTCAGTGCCCGTCACCCAATCACCCCCACCCCCACCCCCGCCCACCTCCCCTTCCACCCCCCCTAGTTCGTTTCCCAGAGTTAGGAGTCTTTATGTTCTGTCTCCCTTTCTGATATTTCCCACTCATTTTTTTCTCCTTTCCCCTTTATTCCCTTTCACTATTTTTTATATTCCCCAAATGAATGAGACCATATTATGTTTGTCCTTCTCCAATTGACTTATTTCACTCAGCACAATACCCTCCAGTTCCATCCACATCGAAGCAAATGGTGGGTATTTGTCGTTTCTAATGGCTGAGTAATATTCCATTGTATACATAAACCATATCTTAAATAAAAATAAAACCTATTAACAATGAAGACCAGAGGACCTGCATACTACCTCTGCCCTCAAAAACCAGCATAGCCTGGCAGCAGAGCTTAAACGGTCCCGTGGAAGCTACACTGTGGAGCACAATGAGGTAGATCCATGAATGAGGTACACTATGTGGTCTAGAGCTTCAGAGGAGGCTGCATCCAGACTGGGAATACCAGAAGAAGCTTCTTAGGAAAAAGAGATGCCTTTGTTCTAGGCCTTGAAAGATAGCAATATTCCCAAAGAATACTCCATGCTAGGAGACAGCAAAGACACAGTTGGCAAATCTCAGGACTTTTACAGAAAACAATAAATATTGAATTCATTGGAGGATCACTTGCCTGAGGAGGACGAGGGGGAGAAGAGGCTGGCAAACAAGCTTTAACCAGGTTTTGGGAACCTCTGTCCAATAGAACTTTCCAAGATGGTGGAAATGTTTTATAACTGGTGTTGTGTGATAAGGTAGCCATTGGCCACAGGTGGCTATTGAGCACTCAAGTGGTTGGTGTGACTAAGAAACTGAAAATTTAGTTTAATTTTAATTAAATTTTATTTTGATTTAAAGGTCACATGTGACTAGGGGGTCACCATTTTGTACAGATCATTTCTAGGGACCTTGAAGGCTATTACTGAGGCTATCACAGAGTTCAAGGTTTACACAGGGGAAGTGGATACTTGCTGACCGAAGGAGAGAAATGGAGTGAGAGAAAGTGGAGAGGCTCGGATAAGAGGAGTAGGAGGTGAAAAAATTAGAATTCGAGATCAGAAGACACATCAAGTTGTAATTGCTGGATTTGTGAGCCACAGAATTCAAAATGTAACTTACCCTCATTTTACTTGTATAATAAACTTTGTTTTCCACCAAATTTACAAACTGCTCCAATGACAAAATGATGCCACTCATTCAATGTATCTCTTACACAAAATACATTGTGCATGTGATTTTTTTTTTTTTACAAACTCAACCATAGCTGTGAGTTAATATGATATAGTTAATCTAAATAGCTATTATCTAAACTGGATAGAAGACAAGAATGGAGGTAGTTAACATTCAGTTACTTAAACACAACATACATATAACCAGATAAGCCTTAAAAAATGTATTGGCTTATGTGTGTGTGTGTGTGTGTGTGTGTGTGTGTGTGCACATTGGTTTATTTCACCCTAATCTTTCTTTATCTCTAAAGCACTTGGAATTTAAAAACCCAAACATGGCTTATCACACACATTATCTGTATTCTTTTAAACCCCATAGGAAATAATATTCTTGTTTCAGCTTCATTAGATTCTTAAATTATGGATAAGTTATTCTGTAAAATGAGCCAGTGTCCACTCCCTCATTCTATGGCTGAAAGGATTATTAAAACAAAAATAGAAAATTGGGCACTCCCAGACTGTAAGGAGTTGATCCCCCAAAGATTTAAGATCAAAATATCAAAACCACAAGTGAAAACTAGTGCTAAAGTTGGTAATGGCTTTCCTACAATACTTTGCAAAAAAGAACAAAACAAGAGCAGCCACAGTGGTGCAGCACCACAAACTCAACTACTAATATATTTTTTAACTGCAAATGGACTCATCATATGACTCCTTTCTCAAATAAGTCTTAAATATTTTTGCGCTGGTGAGTCCTCACAGGCAGGCATTTTGGGGATGAATGACCACCAAATAGCCCTCCCATGCACTGTTATGAACCAATGTTCACCAGATGATTTGGCCTCTCTTCTACTACCCAAGGATGTGAGAAAACTGTGCAGAGTTTCAGGAAAAAAAAAAGATTGGGAAATAAGTAATCATTTCCTTAAAATTTATTCAAAAGTTGCCCCTTGGCAAACCAGTGGATTTTTCCAGTTCTCCAGGGTAGTGTTTCTGTGTTCTGCTTCCCCCAGAAACTCATTTTGGAGACATTCTTTGTCGTTCATCGGTAACACCCATGGCTATTGCAAAACTCTCCCACCCACCTTTTTTAAACCTGAAGGGCAAGTGAGGATCAGCTGATGCAGGCCACCAGAGTGCCTCAGAGATGGAACCCTGGAGATTGTACTCCTATGTGTTCTTGTCTCACAATGAAAATCCTGGAACCTCTAGAGATACTGTTATTTAGCATATTAACCTCATTCAAGTTATCTAACATTTCTTTGGAATATTGGCAGCAGAAATTTTGAGAGTTTTAGCTCCAAATTCTCAATTATAATTTCAATGTTTGAAATGTGTCTTTAAACCAATGTTTGTGTCTTTAAACCTCCTGTTTGCGTTTTCTTACAAAAAAATAAATAAATAAAATGGCCAAATGTAGAATCAGTGTCTTCTACTATACATTTATGCAAATTCAGGCCATTGACCATATAAACCTAAGGAAAATAATGTGGTGATCAGTAGCAATATGCCAGTTAGTTAGCCGGTTAGCTGGTGTTCCTCCAAGCACGGAATCCTAAGATCTTAAAATTGAAATTGACCTTAATGGAAGCCACCTTAGATCATTCTTGCAAATGACTATACTACTGCAAGTATTAAATGCCTGGGATCAGAAATGAGAAGAATACTCCTTCATATTCTGCTCCTCCCTCCCCGCCCACCCCCCCATCTCCCAAGTAGCCAAGTCTCTGGTATGTATCAGAGGAACAAGCAATTTTCAGAGTGAAGTCAAGTGAAAAGTATGCAGATGGCAGTGTAAATGTTAGGAGAGCTTGAGGAAAAATATGCCAACTATGTGCTGTTTTGCTATAGTAAGTATAGAACCGTTTCTCCAATGCCACAGCCAAGATCTTTGCCAAGTGGAATACCCTATTTATAACCATATCAAGAAGAGGAAATAGTGCCAGGAACAAGATAAAACTATTAGCTGTATTAACAAAAATACTTAAAAGCATTTTGTATTTGAAAATAAATGTTAGTGGTTAAGAAAAAAAAATATAAGTAGTTGTAGATCTGGGTGTTGAAACCTGTTGCGAGACCATTAATTAGTCATCATCTTATCTTCACTGCCATATGTCTGCCAACATGCCTGTTTGAAGCTGTAAATGGAGCTCATAAATGGACTCTTTGGGAGATATGCAGAAAATAAACAATTCCCCTTATTCGGTAAATAGTTAAGAAATCTCCCTGGACTCACATGTTTTTTTCCCTCCTGTTGGCACCATTGAATCAGTGCCCATCTGGGATGTCCTCCCAATCTGTCTTGAAGCTGCCAATCCTTTCAATGCCAAGTATTTAGGCTGGAATCCCAAAGGCGGGAAAAACAGACGGAGTCCAAAGGAGTGCCACGAGCATGCAGACACTGGTCACAAGGATGTCATACTGGGAAGGGCCTGGTAACCAGCCTGCACGTGCCAGCACCAGGACCTGGGCCATGAACTGCCACCCCACCTCATTCCCTCTTTGCCAGTACCTGAGGAGCAGCATGGATAACCAAGAGTCTACGGGAACAGTTGGACTGATGCCAGGGCCGGCCTCCTCTGCCCTCTCTGTTAGATCAGTGAAACTTGGGATATGCCTCACTGTCCTCTGATGTAAGGACCGGCCAGCATTAGGATCTGGTTCCTGGGGGTCCCTGGGTGGCACAGTGGTTTAGTGCCTGCCTTTGGCCCAGAGTGTGATTCTGGAGTCCTGGGATCGAGTCCCACATCAGGCTCTGCATGGAGCCTGCTTCTCCCTCTGCCTGTGTCTCTGCCTCTCTCTCTCTCTGTGTGTGTCTCTCATGAATAAATAAATAAAATCTTTACCAAAAAAAAAAAAAAAAAAAAGGATCTGGTTCCTTTCTCTTCCTTTGTTTTGTCACTTTCTCTCCTCTATCTACTCATTTAATCTGGCAGGGTACAAAGACAATATGATTTGGACAAAGATAGGGTTAAATCCTGACTCTTTTACTAGCTCTCTGTCTCTGAAGGAAAAACAAAACAAGATATTTGAGTCATCTCAATTTCTTTTCCACTAAGGGCACCTTCCTTGCTGATTTGTTGTGAGGTTTAGCAGAGGCTATCATTGAAACGCCTAGCATGGTTTGCAGCATCGAGTAAGCAATAAATATTAATTTCTCATGGCTAGAGGCATTACATTAAACTATGGATCCAGTTTATTAATGATTTATTAACCATATTTAATAATATAATTCATTTATTGTTATTGGATAATAATATAAAGTATATTCTTATCTATTTATTAAAATAATCTAATTATTAACCTCCTATTTACCAAATTATATGATTTTATAAACAATTGTGTATACTTAAGATATAATTGCCACTTATATATTATGTATTATACATTTATATATACATATTACATATATCACACATTTATGTATTATGTTTTATATGTCATTCATTATGTTATGGTTGGTATATATCGTGAATATATATTATGTATATATCATGTTTCATGTTTTATATATTGTATATTATAATAATACATATTATTAATTTGTATAAATTATATATAGTTATATATAATTTTATCATTTCATTTAAATAAGTAATTTAAGATATAAAATGATACAATAATATATAACTAGTGTATATACTAATTATATAATATATATTAGTATAAGATATATTAGGTTATAAACAGATTATTAGATTATATAATTATTAAAATGTAAAAGCCTAATTCAGATAATACTCTATATGTGCTATTATATAAATATAAATGTAAATATACATACACAAAAATAATTATTACAAAATCTTCAGTGTGCTCAGGCCACAATTCTCATGTTTAAGAATTGAGAGGGAGGCAAATCATATGAGATGCTGAACTCTAGGAGACGAACTGAGGGTCTCTGGAGGGGAGGGGTTGGGGGAATGGGGTAACTGAGTGATAGGCATTAAGGAGGGCACGTGATGTGATAAGCCCTGGTGCTATATGCAGCTGATGAATCACTAAATTTTACCTCTGAAAAAAAAAAAACTTGCCACCAGGGGAAGTGGTAAAATATCACGGAAAGACCATGTGTTTCAGAGTAAGAAAAATTTAAATCCAGGTGTGGGAGTCTAGGCATGAAATTAACCTCTCTGCACCCCTATTTCTCTATTATACAAAAAGAAGGGGGGCTTACAGACTTAGATTGAAATAATATATGAAAAGTGCACAACACAGCTTTTAGTACATATCAATGAATGATAGATGTCATTATTCATATTACTGTTGATATTAATTATTATTAAAAACTAATGATTATTATTGTTTTCAATGGAAGTCTTAGAAGCATATTTAAGAAGCAGCCCCTCACCTACTGGGGATTTCTCTGTACAAAGCTGGCTACTGAGATCTGTTTTGCTTGGGCCTCATTTGGAGAACAGGGCCAGTTGTTCTCACTTTCTAGTGGTTGGAGAATATTCAAACTGATATCCCTTGTGGGGTAAGATCTTGGGGACAAATATTTCTTCTATTTCAAGGTTTCTTAAGTTTCACATGTGATTTAAAAAGCAAATAAGCCCCTTAATTGCTTCGTTAAGCTAGTCAACACTAATTAAGAAAAGTCAAGAGGAAAAATATTAGAAACTGCTGTGCTTTTGCCTCCTCTTTCTTCCAGAATACGTCTTGCTTTGCTGAGGAAAGGGAGTTTGTGCTTTTTGGTGATGGAACCCACTCTGACCTCCTTGGTTCACAGTTTGAAACTGAGCTCTAATCTTTTGGGGTCCAGCTCTGTTTATTGTGAAACATAATAACACAATAATTGGTGAAACATGATTTCCCAATCCCATGAAAAAATGCCTAAAATGTCTTGTGAAGTAGCACAGGGGCAACCCAAACTATTTTGATGAGTTAGAATTCAACAGGCTGGAGCCCTCCTCTCCTTCTCCTCTAGCACAGATCAGGGTTCCAGAACAGAGGCACGGAAGTTCTGACTAGTTCCATGATATCAGGAGTGTCCATTCTGCTTGGTGAAGCATGGCAGCAGGCCTCTGCCTGTGATTGGCATACTTGTGGGTATTGAGAAACCTACCATTCAGGAGGTAGCTTGAGCCCAATGTGAGAGCTCTGGGGTGAGTGTGTATATGCGTGTGTGTGGGAGTGTGTGCATGCACCTGCATTTGCATGCATCTGCACATTTGTATGTGCTATGCAGTAAGGATATTCTACTTGTCTGTAACATAAATGGAACTTGAAGCCAGCCTTTTGCACTTGTTCAAACCTTGGGACAGTTACTTCTTTTATTTCTGCTGAATCTCATAAGAAAAGTAATTTTCATTATATATTTTCCTAAAACTAACTAGGCCACATTCCTTATTACACTGGTGCCCTTGAAATCTCTCAGAAGCAAAAAGAAATGATAAAGTAAATCCAGCAACCTGCCTTAACTCTCCTGTATTATAGTAAATAGCTGCTAGATACTGAGCATTTACTGGGTACCAAATTCTGTTTAGGTATTTTATAACCTCAGCCATATTTAATTCACAATAACTCCCTGAGGTGCATTTGTTATTCTCATCAATTGATGAAGCCATTAGGGCTATCAATAAAGAAAATTATTAGGGCTAGAAATAAAGAAAAGGCTCGAAAGCTGGTAGGTGGTTGAGTGGGGACCAGAACTCAGAATGCCTATTGCAAAATCAAAGTGACTTCCCCCTTTACCCCATCCTATTCAAAAGGCTCTTGTTGTGATCCTCTGAGTTAGACCAGAAATTCTTTCTGGTCTTAAATGAGAAGAACCCAAGTTCTTCCTTGCTCTGAAAATGCTACTTAGCACAGTATCCCTGCTGAGCTTGCTCTGTGTGCAAACATCCCCTGCGTCTCCAAGGTTGACTTTCCCGACAGCCTTCAGGATCTCAGAACATGTGGAACCTTTTAGAGGAATGTGGGCTGCTCAGGGGAATCTGCTAGAAGAGCAGAAAGTATGACAAACTCAGGAATTCTATTCAGAAGGAGTTTTACCCACATTCTCTCTTGTGTGAGAGACCAGGCCTGAGTTATCTAGGATTGAAGATGATTTCCTCAAGGTGCATCAGCTCTTATGGATGGCCTCTCTCATTGAAACTGAGTGAGTGGAAAGAATAAGGTCCTTGATTTCCATGACAAACTCAACACAGTTACAAAATTGAAAGTTGTGAGACTCAATCAGCTATTTATCAAGCCCTAAGGCATTCTGGGACACCAATTTCATGGGCCCATTGGAGGAACAAAAGCTGCGTGAAGAGGCCCTCCATGGATGTGGTTAGGGGTCCAGTTAATAGGCTCCAAATGGGGTTCTATTAGCTTGGCACTTACTAGTTCCATAATATCAGGAGTGTCTTTTCTGCTTGGTGAAGTGTGACAGTGGGCCTCTGCCTGTGATTGGTGTACTTCTGGGGGTCAAGAGACCTGCCATTCATTAGACTCCTAGATACTTAATATCCACCCCAGTTTCCTTGGGACCCAGGACTAGTAGGCATGGACCAATTCTAGGTTCCTGAGCCAGCTGCTGAGGAAAACAAATTCTGCAGGGTGGGGGTGGGGGCAGAGCCTGTAGCTCTGATGCTTCAGACACATGCCCATTCTCCTTAAAAAAAATTACCTCTGGCCAGGAACTGTATGAAGATAAACCAAGGTACAAAGTGTGCTCAGTTTAAAAGACTACAACATTTGTGCAAATAATGACTTTAATTAAAACAAGCAAATAAAGGAACAAACAAATCTTACATATTTCCTCTTATTTCTTGATGTTCTGAAGATCTACAGCAACTGATTATGAGCCTAAAAAATTTTATCAAGTAGTTATCAAATTATTCCCATAAAGAATATGAGCTAGTGTCATGAGATTCTTTCTCTAGAAGATCTTTTAATGAGAATAAAATGAGGTCTTAATAATAACAAAGTTTCTGATATTTCTCTGGGGCCTCCATTGCTCCAACTACTCCCAAATCAAGGGCCAGAAATCAAATGTAAGCAGAAATAATGTGTGATAAATGTTCGGGGGATGGGAGCATGTCACAGGAATGGACCTAAGAAAATGGATGTGTGAGGCTACCAGTCTAATAGCCTTGCTCATAGCTCGGAAGATGATCTCTGCTATAGCATTTACCAATCAGGTAAAGAATGCAGGCTCTGGTAAGCATAAGGCAAGATATCAATATTGCAGATCAATAGACCAAATTCTTCACAGAGCTGTGGTCCTGTGGGGGGCCTGGGACACTGATCAAAATGGAGGTTCATCACTAATAAGCATGTAAGGGCAGATCTCAGTCCTACGGACAACTACAGAGGGGGCAGAGATATGAGCAGGGTAGCATCCATCATCTGGGGAGCACCAAACCTCAGTCCTCCTTGTGACCAAATTGATTAGAATCTAATGAGAGTGCCTGTCCATCAAACCTGTCAATGGATCCCAACAAGGATACATGATATTTCTAAGCTCCACTGGCCCAAATATTGAAGTGGCTGAAGGTTCCTGACAACCTCTGTCATGATCAGGACTGGTTTGGGTGCTGAATATTCTTAAGTCCCCTGGAAGTTCAGAGGACTAAACTCTAAGAATCTAAAGAGAGAAGCAAACCAGAGCATGGGAGACATCCTACATGAGCACTCTGGAAGGTCATCACTCTCAGATTGTTTCCATGGAGGCTCTCCCAAAAGGAGAATGACCTCTCCGAAAGCAGAAGGTGAGCAAAATAGGCCTATGAAGAAGCTAGTGTGTAAAGGAACTTATGTGAGGACACCTGTCAACTAGAATGAACAGGTCAACTCTCAGTTATAGTGCTCTAGATAGACAGGCAAGACCAGTAGGCCCCTCACCAGAAAGGCTCTAGATCAGCCACAGATTTTGACATTTTTGAGTCTAAAAAGGCTTCCATACAGTACATCAATGTGTGTTCCTGAAGGTGACCTCAGAGATAGCCCCAGAAGGTCCTTCCCTTCACAGGTGAAGTTCTGGGAAAGCCATGGTGGTTCTCCTCTTGTGTTTCCTCCAACCTGCCTCAATGACTTCACTCTCCCCACTGACTCTCAAATTAGAGCCTATTTTCCACACTTCAGGCCTTTAATCAGAGCCTTCTCTTTGTCTAAAAAGCCTTCCAGTCTTTCTACTCCCCTCAGGGCTTTGAACTAAAACTTACCTTTCTCCCTATCAGGATTACTTTAGCTTGCAGTGACTTTTCCTGGCTCTAATATCTGAATCGTGTATTAAATAAGTATTATTTAATACAGTTTTCTAGAAACCCAATACACAAGGTCAGATTCACATTAAACCACAGATTAAAGGGCAGGAAAAGCCCCTTATAGAATCTACCTAACCCCATCCGTTTCTCTGTAAAGGTGAGCCAGCAGATGTTGAGAAGGGAGAAGTGATTTCTTCAAGGTCACTGGAGAACTAATAGCAAAGGAAGGAAAAAAAAAATCTTCATCTCCTGACTCTCAAGCCAGATGTCTTCCATGACTTTCTCTTGCCTAAGTAGTTCAACTGGAGATCCAACCCAACAAAGACCAAGTTTTCAGAGAAATTATAAGAGATGGCTTAGGACTCCCTCCTAAAGTTCTGGCAGCTTTGAACCTTTGCAACTCTGATGAAATTGTATGGTCTCTGAATAAGGAAGAAGAGGCCAGTACTGGGTGAAGCTCCCTTCAAGGTACTGCAAGCCCTCCCAGGAGGGAAGAGAAGGAGATCCATTACATTAACCTTGAGATTTCCTCACGTGTTCCCTTTATGGCCTCCTTTACCTCATGTTGAGTTCTGGGATATGAATGTGCTCAGGGGTAGGGAAGGCGGTAATCCCCAGGGTCTTGCTCTATAAACTTCATTTCCTCCCTTTATTGCACTTAACTGCCCGTGAACTCTATTAATATTTTGCAAATTGAGATCCCTAAAACACATGTTACTGTTAATTTTAACCTCATGCTAACTAGGATGTGGTCAAATTTTCACAACAAATTCCAAGGATATTTTGATATGCTTTGGAAAAATGCATTTAAAGGTGGCCCTGGATTTTTTTTTTTTTTTATAAATCCACACATTTTCTTTCAACTCCTGCTGTTAAGGAAGGAGCAGAAGTAGACTCAGTTATGATGCAGGAGTGGCAGGAGGAAGCATCTACCAGACCAAGAGGGACAGTCAGAGAATTCCGTATTTCTGAATTTGCCGTCGTGAAAATCTGATGGCTTCTTACTCAACAGAATGGGTGCATGCTTTTGCACACAGGATCATTTTTCTTAGAAACACTTTACTGTTCCATAAACACAGTTCTTCCCTTAAGGTAAATGCCTTAGGTTTTATAAGTTTAGTGGGAAAAATAGATTTTTCCTACCTCCAGTTATGCCACATACATTTTCATGGACTAGCATCTAAAGCTCATCAGTCAGAAAGAAGAAAATCCTCCTTTCCTTTCTTCCATCCTTTTTTCTTTCCTTTCTCCTTCCTTTCCTTTTTTCCCTCCCACCCAAAAAGTATTTTCTGAGTGTCTACATGTTCCAGGAATTTCCCTAGCTATTGAAGATACAGCGATAAACATGACCTTGGAAAACCTTAACCACAAGATCCCACATTTAATCATTTAATTATAAGTATTCAACTGCTGAGGTGGCTATTCTTCCCCAAGAACAGCAATCAATTCTAGGCATTCATCTCAATAGAAATAGTTAAAAACATTCACTATAGAAAATAAAGCAGTAACTTTTCTATTAATCATTGGATCAATTTGTTTTTCTGGTTTTTTTTTTTTTTTTGTATATTTTTTTACTGGAGTTCAATTTGCCAACAGATAGCATATCACCCAGTGCTCATCTCATTGAGTGCCCCCCTCAGTGCCTATCACCCAGTCACCCCATCCTCCCACCCATCTCCCTTTCCACTACCCCTTGTTCGTTTCCCAGTTCGGAGTCTCTCATGTTCTGTCGCCCTCACTGATATTTCACACTCATTTTCTCTCTTTTCCCCTTTATTCCCTGTCACTATTTTCTATATTCCCCTAATGAATGAGACCACATAATGCTTAAAGAAGACGTGGTCTACGTATACAATGGAATATTACTCAGCCATTAGAAATGACAAATACCCACCATTTGCTTAACCGTGGATAGAACTGGAGGGTATTATGCTGAGTGAAGTAAGTCCATCAGAGAAAGACAAACATTATATGTTTTTCTCTTTTTAAGAGTTTTGTTTCCCCAAATGATTTCCCATTTTCTCTCAATCATGACCTTGAGTTGAGCAACCTAAATCTTGGTTATTCCAAATGAGAAGAAGGTGTGGTATAGTGACAGCATTTTCCCCCCACAACCAACTCTAAGACAGGTAAGGGAGAGCAGGGCCACTCAAGAGAAATGTCCAACTTTCTCCGCTTCCTGCCTTCCACAGAGGCTAAGGTCACACGTGTGCCTAGAGGAGAGTTTCTTCTCTCCTGTGTATCCCATTGACTCATTCTTCAGCTTCCACTGCTCTCTTACTTCCATTTCTCCTAACCCTCTTGTTCTAATACAGGGGAGGGGAGGGCAGCATTCTTAATATGTAAGTGTCAACTTCTCTCGATAGCTTCAATAAGCATTTAGTTATTTAGAGAGGATAGCATCTCCAGAGGAAACGGAAAATATTCTTCTGAAGTATCAGTGACAAGTAAGCTAATTAATAATCAGTACAAATGCTTACATTTGTCCAGGCACCAATGAACACGGCACAGATTTTATTCATCAAATTATTTTGCCAAGATCAGAGGGTGGGAGTATTCTAGATTAAAGAATGGAATCAATTAAGAGTTCTCAAACTTTTAGGTTTCAGAATGCCTTTATACACTTAGAAATTATAGAGGACTTCAATTTTTTAATTGAAGCATAACTGATGTATTATATTAATTTCAGGTACACAAAAGATTTAAAAATTTAATGTAGATCTTATCTATCAATTGTCACATATTAGAAACTAAAACTGAGGAAAATTTTCAATGTTTATCAGTTTATTTTAAAATACTAGTAAACTCAAATTTGATACAAATAATGTATTTTTATGAAAATAATTACACTTTTTAAAAAAGTGATTAATGAGATTAAGGAGTTTAATAAAAGGTTGGTTCCCATACCTGCTTCTGCGTTCAATCTGTTGTTATATCACACAGCACATAACCTTGGAAAACTCTACCTTCATGAAAGACCAAACATTACTTAGCTGATCATTGCCTCAGTTTCTTCCCATTTTAATAGATATAATAATAGCACCTACTTATCTGACAGTTATAGGAATTTAATGACTTTGTATTGTAAACTGTTTGGAACAATATCTGACACATAGCAAGAACTGTTTGTTATTAGCATTTACTCTGCTAAACTACTCCCTTAATGAGGAAGGACCCGTGTGGAGACCTTCCAAGTTGGAATTGGGACTTAGCATGCACGCATGGCACCAGGGGTGAAGTCAGCATCCATCTTTCTAGGTCTCCTACGATTTCAATCCAGGAAAGAGCACTCAAAGCCTTTTCTTTGTTAAGTGTTGGTCTGGGTTTGGGCCAGTGGTTCTGAGGTACTCAGAGGCTATCAGACTGATCTACATGGGATTAAGCAATAGAGACCTAGCCATAGAATCCTCATGATCTTCAAGGTATAGAGTTGGATGGGACCTCAAGGGCCATTTGGTTTTACTTCCCTCCAGCTGTAGAAATTTCCTGTGCTCTATTTCTAGTGTTTATTCCACAGCCTTGGTTGGGGCACTTTCAAGGATTCAGAGGTCACCTAAATCAGATGTTCTTTCAGATAGCACATCAGAAGTTTACAGACCTTATTCTTGCCTCTCTGGAGCCTCTCAAGAGCCATTTCTTCTGTTAATCTCCTCATTTTCCTTATCTAGGCCATTTCTCCAGTAATAGGGTTTACTACTACAGAAGCAAGAATGAATAAATGTGACAGCTGGGGCTTTGAAATAGAGTCTGACTTGAAGATGAGCGGTACAACTTTGAGCAAGTTACTTAACTACTCTGAGCTTTGGTCTCCTCAGCTTAATAATAAAGATTAATGGGAATATTATTTCATAGCTTTAACTGCAGATTATGTGAGATAATGCATATAAAGGGTCTCCTGTGATGCCCAACACAACAAATATGGGCTTGACTTAAGACTGATACCTAGAAACGGAGTCTTAATGGGGATTAGAATGCTTTTAGGAGATAGGGAATGAGGGGAACAAGATTTGACAAGAGAGGAGCTAAGTGAGGCTGTGGTCTCAACTGGAGTCTACTGTTAGCCAGATCCCACAGGGAGCTGTGGAGCATGAATTGCACCAGGGTCTCACCTTAAGACAATGGAATTTGATGTATTTGTAATTCTGTATCAGTGAGTCATTGTCTAAGGCACGAAAGACGGGGTAGGGGGAGTAGATAGACAGGGTGCATAACATCCTTGATGAAAATGTGTCTCCCAGGGAATAGAACATAATTCTCTAGAGTTCTCTAAGGAGAGGGAATGAGAAATGAGTGCATTAGGCTGGGCAAAGGGATCCTGGTAGGCACTAGCAGCATCTACCACCCTTTACCTTCCAACCTGCTCACAAGCCCAGGCTTCTCACATTAGGGTCAGTTCTTCCAGGCATACCTTCTCCAAGATCCCGGTTGATCACAACTCCAGAAGAAGCATACTAGAGAGTAGTATGACCAACTCCAATTCTTGCACTGCAGTGGGTCCCAGAAATAAGTAAGACTCCACTGCTCTAGGACACCACGCTTCTAGATCCATCCTCTCCCTTCCCTTGGTTAGCATTTGCATCTGTCTAGGTGGGTTGCCTGCTGTGTTAACGCATCTCTGAGGGCCCAAGGCCCAAATCACTACACCTTTAAACTTGTACATTGAGTAAGCACTGAGAATAGTAGAACCAAGGGTGGCTAGGGATGACCTGTGGCCACATGTACCTGCTTCCCCTTTGTGAAACAGCAGCCCTAAGCCTTAGGTAAGAGTTGGCTACAACTGCCAGTACAGAAAATCCTTTCTGTAACAGTCTAGTGGTACAGTGAGCCAAAGTGACCCAGAAGCAGTCAGGGTTTAAACTTAATAAGAGTCCTATGTTTCCTGGTAGAAACAATGCCCAGTATCTAGAGTTTCAGGGACCAGGAACATAAATTCCCCAAGCAGTGAACAGGGAGTGCTACTGAGTGGGCACCCAAAGATTTCACTACAGAACTCAGCAATAATAGTCCCTTTCCCTTTGGAGACAGCCAGACCCCACCTTGGAGCCCTGGGCCAGTGACTGGCCAGTGCACAGAAGCCCTGAGCAGGCTGCTCTAGAGCCGACCTTGTTGGTGCATGAGGCTCCACTCCCAGCTGACAGAGCTCCATGATAGTCCACGGCTGTGCGGGGCCCTGGGCCCTGGGCCCCCTCAGATGAAGTCAGCAGCCCCAGAGTGTCTCAAACCTGCTGCTGGCCTCAAAGCTCAACTAGCTTGGCCCAGGCCCCACATCACTGTAGGACACCCAGGGCTTCAAAGGAGCAGCCTCCTCCTCCCAAACACTTCTTGCCAAAGCACAGCTGAGGCAGGCTTGAAGCTAAATATTTGGATTGAGTGGGAGGGAGAGTCCAGTCCCTCCAAGGGGTATTTTACCCAGGCCATCGGGAGAGAACCAGCTCACAGCACAGGCATGCTGGGCCCCACGGCCCTGGAAAGCAATGGGATTGCTGTGCAATCAGCTGGACGGTATGCCTGCAAGCCTGGCAAAAGGAGCAGCCCCGCCAAGTGCATAGCACTCTCCAGCCTGCCTTCTTCATCTCATTTTGCCCCCTTTAACAACCTCAGGAAGCTGCAGAGTGGGGTATCTCTGCCCTCCTGCATGTAGGAGCTGAGCACCTGCCAACAAGAGAAAATGACCTTCTCAAGTCTGCACACCAAAGAAGGCCTGGACACTGGACTCTGCCTCGGGCCTTCTGCGGCCTTAGCAGCCAAGGGTGTTTGCTTAATAATGATAATGCCCAGTGTACGCACACAGTGCTCTAGGGGGTAGAAAGAACATAGATATTAGAGACAAAGGAGTTCACCTTTTGTCACTTCTGTGACCCCAGACCTGTCACAGCGGACTTTATTGAGCCTCAGTGTCATCTGGAAAGTGGAGGCAAAAATGGACCCCCTCCCCCACGCCCAGCCCTGGACGGCAATGTGGACCAGCTGCATAAAAGCCCTTTCTGCATTGCATGCACCCTGTACCAAGTAAAGATGACAATGCTGATTGTGCTGTAGCAAATGGCCATCATAACCTTGACACTGGAGATGGAAGTTATCTTAGACATCATCTTGTCTATCTCCTTCATTTCATAAATGTAAAAACTAGTTTGCTGAAGTTGACCTAGTAAAATGGTAGAAAGCCAGACTTTAGATCTTCCAGGCCTGGGCAGTTTCATTACTCTTCTCTTTCTGTGAATGTTCCCAAACACTTAAAAAATACAACATTTGTTCTCCGCAGAGTAGATGGAACAGATATCTGTCCCAGGTTTATGAATGAGGAAATGTGACAAACGTTATAAGAATGATCTCGAATAGCATGGTAAAGAAATGGTGACGTGGGGTCTCACTATTCATTTGCCCAAAGTTAGTTTGATAAAAAAAAAAAAAACATTACTCACATCAAATATTTGCCATCCATATGTTAGAAGGTCCCTCTTTGTACAGATTTCTCACCCATTACATGGACTTCTCTTTATAAGAACCCTGCCTGGTGGGCAACCCAGCTCTGCCTAATGAGTTCCTGTAAAGCCCTCGTCAGACAAATTATTCAAATGTTAAACATCCCTGACTTCAACTGAGATTGGCAAGCCTACTAGGCAGGGCACTAGGTTTATTGATTGTTAAAAGTCCTCCCATGGGTTGGACCACAACCTGCCTCCCTGTGGCTGGCAGTCATCCTTTGGTCAGACTACAATACAACTGCCCTGTGTGACTTTATGCTATGGAATTTGTCAAAGTTAACCTTCTCTTCTTCTGATTACTTTGTCCTCCTTGTCTCCTAGTAATCAGGCCCCAGTTTCCTTTACAATACCCCTGGCCGATTATCTTCAGCCTCTTTCACCGGCTAGCCTTCTTCTTTCCTACCCCTTAGATAGCAGTGTTCCAGACAATGCTGATTCACAGCCTCAACGATTCAATTCCCAAGTAATAAATTGACTCAGACCTGTCTACTGAGCCTCAGATCTGTAAGGCAAACAGCACAAAGATATCTCCATTTGGATGTCCCACAGGCACCTCAAATTTGGCATATTTAAGGCTGAACGTCTTTCCTCTGACTCAAGGGAAACCTCCTTTTAATCCTGGATGCCTTATTATTCCCTTTCTATGCCAAAACCGTGGACATCATTGTATCCCCCACTTCCTTTTTTATATTCCACCTCCTCAGTTTTCCACACCCACACAACCTCTTGAACACACCTTTCCCTCCATCCCTAATCCTACTGATTTAGTTCTGACCCCATTTTAGTTCCTCTAGAGTATATGACAGCCCTCCAGCTTGGCCTCCACACAATACCACACAAGTGACCTTTCCAAAATGTGTTATGTTTGGTCATGTTTTTCCTGTTAAAAAACTATTGACTTTCCATCATCAAAAGAGAACGTCCAAATTTTACATTGTGAGCTGAGGAGCCCTGGCAATCTGGCTTCTGCAGACTCATTTCCATTTGCTCCCCCAAATCCTCTGAGGTCCTTCTCACACTAAAGTTGGGTCATTTCCTTAAACATGCGTTCTCTAGTCTCTGGCCCTTATCAAAGTCTGTTTTCACTCTCTGGGACGTTCTTCCTTTCAGAGTATACATTTGGTTATCTTCTGCTTCCTGAAGAATCTCCTTTGAGAAATCAATACAACATCCATCCTCTCTAGGTAGACGACAATGACATAGGTCACCATGGCACCATTTTATATAATAATGCTAGTTACCATGTATCTCCTCAACCTCCTGGTGACGTCTTGATAGCATATAATTTTGTATTCATCTCTCTGCCTTCTATTGCTTAGGACAGGACTGGAACATTGTAGACAGTTAAGAGTCATTTGCCAAGTGAATTAGTAAGAGGAATACATGGATGGTTGTAGCTCATGCCTTTGCATTATTTTAGCCTCTCTAAGCTTGCCCCAAAACACTTAGCCAAAATTACTCATAGCTACCCAGCCAACTGAAGTAGCTCTTTATGATCTAAATCTAACTGGAATAATTTTTCCATCAACAGTAAGCGGTTCAATGAAGACATGAGTGACCTGGAGAAAATTAAAGACAACATTTTGGAAAAGAGCCTTCTAGTCACTGACCCCCAACTCCTCAACACACCACAACTGAAAGCAGTTGTGCCCCCCTGCTTTTTCCATTTCCACTGGAAACCTAAACATTGGTGCCAGCATATTTTGCTATCTCTTCCCTTCTGCATCCTGATAGTTTCTTCTCTCTGTGTTGCCTAATTCACAATCAGTGGATGCCACCTGCTTGCAGGAGCTGTTTCTGTCCTTCATTGCTATTCACGGCTTCAGATTTATTCCCCAACTAGTTGATAACCTGTTAGATGTTGGGAAGGGCACCTTTTTTACATTATTCTGCCTTCTGGCCTACAGCAATTTTCAGAAGGTATACTAAGGGGGGAAAAAACCTTGAATGAGATTTGATTTCGTTTTGGCAGATTTTTCTAGTTGGATTCTTTTTACATTGCTTTGGCTACATCTGCTGACCCACTGTGTAATCTAGTATCATAATGTAAGGTATTCACAATTTATTTTTCCCTTCCTGTCCCCTCTCCTTCCTGTCCCCATCAGCCTGCCTGATTGGCCACAGGGACTATTTGTCAGAATAGGATTAGAGGATAGAAGAGCAAATTCTTAACAGCTACACTTTACAATCTTGATGTTACGAGTAAAACAGAAAGATTTCAAAAGCAAATGTGTTTAGAAGGATTTAGAAGGAAAGAATCCTGTCTTTTCCACTTAAACTCAGACAATCTGGGAACCCACCAACTGGGAAGACAAAGGAGAGTTAGGGGAAGTCATAGTTCAGATACTGGTCTATGACTGGGTCCTGTCCACTCCCCATGCTAAGTTAGCTCCTGAGGGAAAGGGAGGTTAGGGAGGCTAGACATCTCCATATCAGGTAAGTCTGGGCATCCAGAGAGATGTTCACTTACCTTCCACAGCAAAGAGCAGAGCTGAGAAGAAATCAAGGTCCAGCAAGAAGCCATGGACAGCATATGTAGCAGGCAAGCGGCTCTAGGAGGCTCACGAGCACAGAGGGGTCAGAGGGCAGTCTCAGAGCCCTCCACATCCCAGTGAAGCATGAAGAGAAGAGCTAGGAGCTGTATTTTCTTCACTCCAAGAGGAAGAGAAAGCAAGAGGGCCACAGGTCCAGTGACCTAGGTCACAGGAACACAGAGTAGAAATACAGGCAAGTCTTGCTGCCAAAAGGCTAATGGGACACCAGGCCACCCTTCAGTGGGACTCTGGTAGAAAAGTTTTGTGCTATGCTTACTACCAGTACTAGTAATATTTTTATGCATTGGAGAAAATCCTGAAGGTATTTATTTTTTAGATAATCCATGAAAAATTTAAAAAGAACAATTTTTGAGAACTGAATAGAGAGAGAGGAAGAGGAGACAGAGAGATAGCTGAAGAGACAGAGGAAATGATGGGGCAAGGAAAGGGGGGAGAAGCTGCTCCTGTCTTCAGCTTGCACAGAAACAGATCCTGACCAGGACTCCTGAGTGAGTGATTTAATAAGGAAGTGCTCCTAGAAGAACCAGTAAGTGAGAAGGAGAACATTTTTACATTTACAAAAATGGTGAAAAGGAAATCTGAATGCGGTCTGCATGTAGAGTCGCCAGATTTAGCAGCTAAAATACAGGATGTCCAGCTAAATCTCATTTTCAGATAAACAAAGAATAATTTCTTAATGTAAGTATGTCCCATGCAAAATTCGTTGTTTATCTAAGTTTGAATTTAACTGGGTGTCCTGTATTTTATCTGACAATCCTAAATGGGTGGAGCCCTGACAATGTCCACTACAAGCCCAAAGAGATGGAGTCTGGAGGGGAGAGGCCACAGCTGCTCTCATTCCCTGGCTGCTGAGTTCTGGAATGCATCGGAGAGTTCAAAGCGTTTGGGGGCCAAAACATTGGGAACAAAATAGATGGTGGATTCAACCCATTCCAATGTCATTTGCCCCTCTCCCCAATCTTCAAATCCATCTTCAGCTGTAGGTGATTCTTGGACACACTTGATCATTTAAAAAAAATACACACACATGATGACAATATATTCCCTCAGATTTCAAAAGTGATGAATGCCCATTTTAGAAAATTTGAAAAATATGCAGAGTATTCAGAAGAGATAAAAGATACATCATTATTAGTAGGATGGTGCATTTATTTCTGTTCTTTTCTATATAAATGTGTTTCAGAGGGTGTTTTTCTTTTGGCATTTTTTTTTCAAAATTGAGACAATATTATTTTAATCCCATTTTTATTTTTTTTATTATTTATTTATTTACTTGAGAGAGAGAGCATGAGCAAGAGGAAGGACAGGTGGAGAGGCAGATTCCCCACTGAGCAGGGAGCCCAATGTGGGGCTTGATCCCAGGACCTGAGCTGAAGGCAGACACTTGACCGACTGAGCCACCCAGGCACCCCTATTTTTAATCCCACGTTTAAAAATGATCGTATTAAAAAATGACCATATTTTGAGAACTTCCTATCCATAATTATTATTAGAAAATATTAATTTTAATACATTCATATAATATTGTGCAGTTAAATTACACTTTTTAAATTAATTTCCTTATTTTGGATACTTAGGTTATTTCTTTTATATTCTCATTTGCAAATAATATAAATGCCATAGTAAATAGCTAAATAAATATTTATCAGCATATCTAACTACTTCCTTGAGATTATTCCTAAGGCACTTAATATCCAACTTTAGACTTATGTTGTCAATAGAGCCTAGACGAGTGGCAAATTGTTTAATTATTGAGTGCTCGCATTTTTCTATTGGGCCAGGGCTGCTTCCACTAACCACAAAGATAATATTCAGGTGCATATGAGAGGACCAATTAATACCTTCAAATATCTAGATGCTATTAGGGGGTAAAAAGAAACAAAAGTATATTCTGGATTCCTCTGGAGTGGGAAGAAGATAAAAGTGAGGAGTTGGGGACAGGCAGATGTAGCTCATCATGAGGAGTATCCTGTCCTGTGAGGCAACAGAAGTCACTCCCTTGAGTAATAGTGAACCTGCATGTACAAATGCATTTCTGGTGAGTTGGGGGTGCAGGAACACCTATCCTGGGAGAAGTGCCAGAGCACAGTAGCTAATAGCAGGGTCTCCGGAGCTAGAAGGTTGGAGATTAATTCCAGTTTTTCTACTTTTTGGTTGTGTGATCTGGGGCAAGTGGTGCAACCTCTCTGTGTTTCCGTATCCTCATCTGTAAAATAAGAATACGTCCTAATGGTTATTGTGAGAATTAGGTTGATAACTCATGCATAGCACTAGAATTGTCCTAAACCTCTATAAATGTTTGATACACATGAACACTTTTTCTCAGGTGTTATGGCTGCAGACAGGCTTGATTAGGCAGTACAGTTGGCTGGTAACCCTCAGAACTTGTGAGTCTATACTGGGTCTCTGAATGTTAACGTTTCACTATGGTGACACCAGTCTGATGGGCCCTACTAGCATTCTGCAGGGTACATTCTGGTTCTATTTGCTTCCAGATCTCTGTGTCATTGTTTACCTTTTTATGAGCAAAACCAACTTTAGGACTCTGTCGCCTTGCAGACGTGATGGAGGCCAACTGTAGCTTTGTAGCTTATCCATTTTGGAATCAAATAGCTGCCTTGTAAAAGCAGTGTTGCAATCTTTAAATGACCATAAATAAGGATTTGAACATTTATCTCCCATCATGTGATTTGGTATAAGTAAACAGAAAGTCTTTCAGTTGAAGAGTGGAAGTGATGACTGAGTAAAGGGATATAAAACAGGGGAACTGGGTTCAGAATGTATGTTGACTGTAAATCTATGCAGAATCAAGAGTGGCTGGTACATTTTTTATGACAGGCAAAGCCACTTCACATGGATGGGGGCAAGTGGATGCTGCCAGAAAAAGGTGAGCACCCTGCACCATCTTAGGATCCCCTTCCTATTTACATCACCCTCAGAAACCTTCTCATGCCTTGTCTGCAAACTCCTTCTCTCCCATAAATAGCCAGAAGGATATACTAAAACAAGGAGGTATCTTCTATTTAGAAGACCAACACTTCATTGGAACTAAGATTGAGATCCACGGAACAGCTCACTAGGGCTGGATTGGGAAAAGCAAAACTCTGGAAACAGTCATCCTTTTAACCCACCCAAGATTAAATGTAGATACAAGGTCACTGCAGACAGTAGAAAGTAAACATTAGGAAACCATTTCCAAAGATAGCTCATTGTTAGAAACAAAAATGAAATGGTTGAAGTTAAAAGCTCAGTGAATATATTAAACAGAAAATTACATTGTGAGGGGGTAACAGAGATGGCTGAGGAGGACAAGAGTAGCAAAGATAGGCAGAAGGCAGGTTGATGTGCTAGGTGGCCCTCTGAGAACTTTCCTGAATCTCCTTGATTAACCATGTATCCCAGGGCTACTTAGAATCAAGAAAAGAGTCAAATTTGCTTCCAATGACCCACAACCTACCAGAGCTTCTCAAATTTAGGTCTCATTTATCCCAAATCTTAGAAATATCCAGCCCAATAATATGGCATGTACACAAGGAAACTTGTTGCCTCTCACTTTGTTAGTATTTAAAATATTGAAAGCTCTGAGGATTGACAACTGATTTTATTTTCCTCAATGTTCCCCCATGGATAGATTTGGCGAATGGCTAGAGAAGAGTTACCATTCTTGGCCACTTAGACTATCAGCTCCCATGACTTGGTGCCAACTCATGATAAAGACTCTAAAACTTGATTTCATCCTGTATTTTGGTCACAACGTTTATTCGTAAAGCCTTGTAAATTTTTTAAAAATGTAAGCTCTGGAACAACATATGAATGGTGACCTTAAAATCCATGCTGTTTTTAGAGAATGGCTCCTGAGGGGTGCCTAAGGGTTAGACCATGGAATTTGATATTTTCAATTAGGAACAGTCCTCAATTCTAAGGAAGGAACAGGAAGCCATGTGACCATAGGTGCCCATGGAAGGATGGAGAGGTGGACAACAGGAGACCAAGAAGTGGCATGGTGGAGGGGACCTGATCAATGGAGTGGTTGAAGAGCCATCTGCTGGGATTGGTATAAACATAGGGAAGATGCAGGTGGTTTTGTGGGAAATCCATAAGTGCTCATAGAAAAGAGGAGAGAATGGCAGTAATAACCATGTGTTTGTTGTCAGTGGTGGTAGTGGTTGTGAGCCTCAAATTCCCAGCCTGCTGAGTCAGGCTTGTCTAAATCACATCAATAACTGTAATCACTCTCTCATCTTGCAGAGGCTGATTCCCTGCTGATAGGCTCCAGTTAACTTTCCTCCAACCTCAACAAGATCAGGGAGACATTAAGTGGATACCTATCTTCTTTAGAGGTGACTTTCAGGACTTCACCCATCAGCTGGAGGATGCTAGAAATAAATTTTAGAGTGGCCAGCAAAGATTTCTAAATACCTGTGGGTGAGGATGTTAGGCTGAGACCATGACTCCAGTAGAAATTTTTTTTCTTTTTTAAAAATTTTATTTATTTATGAGAGAGATAATGATCAGGGGCAGGGGTGGTGAGGGAGAGGTAGAAACAGACTCCCCACTGAGCAGGGAGCCCAACATAGGGCTCAATCCCAGGACCCATGAGATCATGAACTGAACCAAAACCAAGAGTCAGACATGTAACTTACTGAGCCTCCCAGGCACCCCTAGAAAATCTTTTCAATTTAATTCAACCAACACTCACTATATACCTACCAATATCCCCAGACCACACCAGCGTGAAGATGATCCTGACATGAATGACAAGAGCAATGGTTGTATTCATTGTTTCTGTACATCCCAATGTTCCTGAGACACATGTCCTTCCAAATGTCCTCACTTTGGGGAGGCATCATAGGGTGGCAGGAAGACTATGGCTTCAGAGACAAATCCAGATTCTTCTACTTCTTAGAAGAGTGAGACTTAGTAGAGTGAGACTCAGCAGAGTCTCATACAGAATGTGGACTGTAGCTATTTTAGACCATAGTTGGGAAGGTTGACCATGGTGCACATAGAGCATCTGGCAACTTGCCACATTCAGAGTAGTTGCTCAGGCAATGGTAGGTAGCTGTCATGGTTGCTTGTATCCCTGTGGACCCCAGCCCAGCAATTGTTGCTACCATGCTGCTCCTGCTGGCTCTAAATGTGTTCTTGTCCTTGGGACTACTGGTATCCTTGTTGGGTTTACCACCACCCAAAGGTCTCCCAGTTATGGGAATAGTTTCCCCAGTAATTAGAGTTGTTCACAAGACTTTTTGAAAGGTCATCTAAACTTTCGAGTATTGTCATCTTACATCAGAAACACTTGAAATGAGTTACCAGGAAGCAAGCTACTTAAATAATAGGTGAAATTCTTTATTTCATCTCAAGCATATTTCTTCTCTAAAAAACCAAAGTCCCAGAATAGGGACCCTGAGTTTTCATTCTCTTCCAGTTCAAAGCCAGCTTACTAATTAACCAGGATTTTCCCCATTTTAGTGTTTCTTTCATTATTCCCAATAAGCCTAGCACAATGCCAAGCACATAATAAGCACTCGGATATTTGATGGAACCTATAACAAACCTAACACACTGGATATACTTAAAATAAAAATCTAAACTGAGAATTACATGTATTCAGAAATTAGCTGAAATCAAAGAAGGAGACAAACCATAAGAGACTCTTAACTATAGGACACAAACTGAGTGTTGCTAGAAGGGAGAAGGGTGGCAGGATGGGATAACTGGGGTGATGAGCATTAAGGAGGGCATTTGATGTAATGAGCACTTGGTGTTATATGGAACTGATGAATCACCAAACTTTACCTCTGAAATTAATAATATACTATATGTTAATTGACTTTAAATAAAAAAGAAAATGTCTATAAAATATTTTTAAAATTACATGTATTGGGCAGCCCGGGTGGCTCAGCGGTTTAGCGCTGCCTTTAGTCCAAGGCATGATCCTGGAGACCCGGAATCAAGTCCCATGTCAGGCTCCCTGCATGGAGCCTGCTTCTCCCTCTGCCTGTGTCTCTGCCTCTGTGTGTGTGTGTGTGTGTGTCTCTCATGAATAAATAAATAAATAATCTTTAAAAAAATAAATAAAATAAAATTACATGTATTATCTCCTTATTTTCATATAGCATCCTGGTAGGATGTCCTTATAAGCCCTTATCACTCTTCATTTTAGTTGGTTATTTGGATTAGGCCTTTAATAATTGCTTTAGGAACAGAATGATATGCTACAACTTACGAAATGAAAAAGGTAAGTCAGTATGACAAAATATTTAAAAATGAAGAAAGTCTAACAAAATTTTGATCATTGGACAATATAAGGATATTTTTAATCATTCATCTGGAAATGCAACTCAATAGTATTTTGAAATAGTTGTCTCCTTACCTGAGAGTCAATACTCAAATACTACCAAATTATTATTTTTTTAAAAATTGAGTTTTTAAAAATTAAATTTGTATATATGAAGAAGTTTTGATGTGGCAGGAATAAAATTATAGGTAGCATTTTAAGTGCCTACTCTATGCCAGCACTCTGTCTGCCTTGTGCAAGCCTAGGGCATGGAAGTAGGCACTCTGCACTGAGTTCCCGGTTTTCGTACCTGGCTCTTGGGAAAGAACGATAAATGTGATTTGCTGGGACTGGAAAACTGTTATTTATTTATGGGAAACAAAATGAACTCTGAAGCTCTATGAAGGTGGATGAGAGCCCAGAGGAGTCAAGATGGCCAAGACTTTAGAAAATGAGAGCCTTGGCTCTGGGGAAGCTGGAGAGAGGGAGCAGAACAGGAGGCCAATAGAAGGAAAATTTTATGCATGAATAAAGGTGAAAAAGAAAAGAGACTTGGTTCCACAATAATGGTATTTCCTACTCTGCGCCTCTTTAGAACAAAGACCCTGTCCATTTTACTGCAGGAGAAATCATTTTCAAAATCATCTTAGGAAACATCCAAGATAGCCCATAGCTTCCTTTATAATAAATTCTTGGATTTCCAGAACAACAGGTGTGTCTTATATCTTGTGTCTTGACTGTCACAATAGATACACGTGTGACAAAATTGCAGAGAACTAAGCTCACACACAAACACAAACATGCACGTGCAGACACGTACAAGTTAAATTGGGAAATCTAAATGAGACCAGTGGATTCTACTAATGCCAACACCCTAGCCGTCATATTGTGCTGTGTTTCTGTAAGACACTGCAATTGAAACTGAGTAAAGAGTGCACAAGATCTCTATTATTTCTTACAACTGAGCATGAATCTGCAATGATCTCAAAATAAGTTGAATTTTTAAAAAACTGGGTTATTAGGAAACAGTATGGAAGTTCCTCAAAAAGTTAAAAATTGAACTACACTGGGATCCAGCAACTGCACTACTAGGTATTTACCCAAAGGATACAAAACTATAGATTCAAAGGGGTACATGCACCCCAATGTTTATAGCAGCATTATCAACAATAGCCAAATTACGGAAAGACCCAATGTCCACTGACTGATGAATGGATAAAGAAAATGTGTATGGGGATCCCTGAGTGGTTCAGCAGTTTAGCGTCTGCCTTCGGCCCAGGGCATGATCCTGGAGTCCCAGGATCAAGTCCCACATCAGGCTCCCTATATGGAGCCTGCTTCTCCCTCTGCCCGTATCTCTGCCTCTCTGCCACCCCCACCCCCCTGTGTCTCTTGTGAATAAATAAAATTTTTTTAAAAAGAAAAAAAAACTGGGTTATGATTGAAAAATGGCTGAAAGCCATATTTCTAATATACTTTCTTATACTGTAGAAACTGGGAAACTAAAGACACATTCTCTTGAGATAAGAGCTCTGAATGTGATGTAGGTGTTAGGTGCACTCCCAGGATGTCAAGCAGGTGGGATGGAGTGAATGTGGTCATGAAGGCAACTGGCTACCACTCCACCTGACCTCACCCTTAATTTGAGGAGACAGGCCACTGTCCGTTCACTAGCTTTGTGAGTATCAAGAAGCAGTGCATGGCAACAGTTTTCTGTTTCTGTTTTTGTTTTGTCAGTGCAGAGACAGCAGACATGGGGTAGCTCTAAATTTAACAGTTTTGAAGATAGTTTCTGGATTCTTGGATTATAGTTAAGATTAGCTGTTCCCAGGGATGCCTGGGTGGCTCAGTGGTTGAGCATCTGTCTTCAACTCAGTACGTGATCCTGGAGTCCTGGGATCAAGTCCCGTATCAGGCTCCCCGTGGGGAGCCTGCTTCTCCCTCTGCCTATGTCTCTGCCTCTCTCTGTCTCTCATGAATAAATAAATAAAATCTTTTTAAAAGAAGGTGTTCTTAGAGCCATTTTACAGTATATTTTGCCAATTCCCCATTTTGCCAATGGTGGGAGAGGTGGCAACTACCCTGACAGGCCACTTCGGTGATGTTGCCTAAGTCATTCATGGAATCCTGCCTAAAACCTCTCAAGGTTTTTCTAAGCATGTATGTCTCTACAGTACATCCTTTTTGTTATTGTTGATTTTGGTTTCTGGTTTGTTTGTTTTTTTATCTTCACCTGAATTCTGATGCTGATGCCCTGTGACTCCGTAGAGCCATCATTCCATCACTGGATCCACTCCCAAATGAGATGTCCTCAATCTAATAGTCATCATATCCAAAAATAATTAGCTAAAGTCACAGAATGGCCAATGAGACTGTATAATAGCTAGAATTCTCTGGGATGTCATCTGAATGTGAAAAGAAAAAGCAGGAAGAACAACGGGGGTAAATTGTTGATGTTTTCACCTGTACAGAGACTGCGGTATTGTTGATAGAAGCACAAGTAAAAAGTCCCAGAGAGAACTTAAGGAAAGCTGAATGCTTTGTCAACAAAGTTCTAATTATTGAAGATGAGTAAGCCTTGGGATCTAAGGTAGATCACGATGACTACAGTAATAATACTGTATTGTACACAGAAAATTTGCTAAAAGAGTAGATTCCAGGTGTGCTCACCACACACACACACACACACACACACGCACGCACAAAAGGTAAATATGTGAGGAGATGGATATGTTCATTATGAGCGGTGTAATCATTTCACTATGAATATGCGTATCTAAACATCACGTTTTACTTCTTAAACATATACAATTGTTATTAAAATACAAATTTTTAAAATTTCGGATCCATTTAAACTCTTTGGAATTTTAATAGACTTGTTTGTTCTTAGCGAAAATCTTGGTGTGATTGTGTTGTGCATCCCACAGGAAATGAAAAGCAGCTGAGTTGTTTTTTTTTTCAGGCTCCTATCTATCCCCTTTGTGATATTCCTTCTCTCCATTCCTCAAAATGTAAAGAATCTGCCATCTGCAGTAAATAGCACAAAACAGAAGTGTCCTTGAGGCCAAGGTGGATGGACCCACTGGGGCACAGGGGCATTGGGGCTGGGTGCCGTTGCAGTGGCTTCAGTGGGCACTGCTGCCTTCACGTTTACAAAGGGGAGGCAGAGAACAGCTGCGTCCTGGAGAGGAGCCGCCTTCTCCATGGCCTTAGCCACCCTGTGTTCTTCCTCCTTTTCCCTTTCTCCCCACCCACCTTTCATCGTCCTCAGAAGCCCATGTGTGTGAAAAGCAAGAGAGGAATGTGGGTGGGTTGACTTGTATAATTAAATCCATGTTGCATCGTGTTCTTTAGAATTAATAAGGAATTCATCCCATTGAAACTCACCATGACATCTTCCCTCTGACTCAGATTTCTTTTGCTTTTCTCTCTTTTTCTTAGCTAAAAGCATTAGACATGGGGCTATGGTTCAAATTAGGATCCTACATTTCTCTTCTTTTTTTTTTTTTTTAATTGAACTTTTCTGTTCAGTGAAGAGTTTAGTTTGTTTATATTTCATTTTTCTTCTATTCCACTTATCTGCCATTGTCTTTTTCCTTCCTTCTCCCAGAAAACTTACTCCGTAAAGGAGAAAACAGGAAAACTCTTCCTTGCAACAACTGCAAAGTTGGAGAAAGGACGCTGTTGGCCAAACCTGGACAATCCAGGCATCGTCCTTTGAGGCTCTTCATTCCCTGGGCCACCACACCTTGTCCTCACGAGCCCTGCTCTCACGTATGTCCCCAGAGGCCACGGGAGCCACGTCTGAGAGACAGGGAGAAACACTGAACAAATGGGACTTCTGAATTCCTGGGTCATGTTGCGAAACACCTTTTTATTGGGGGTAATAATTTGACTTCATTCCCTTATAAAAGTTGATTTATGTGATGGATATGTGATATATATTTTTCTGCCACTGTTCTTGGAGGATAGCGGTTGTATCAGTTAGGATTAAATTCAACTGTGAGTAACATAAACCCGAAATAACAGCAGCTTAAACCTGATAAAAGTTTTTCCTTGCTCATGTGGAAGACCAGCTGTGCAGTCCCGGGCTGGCGTGGAGGCTCTGTTCCATGAAGACTTCCCTGGCGATCCAGGCCCCATCCAGCTCCGGGCGTGGCCCTCGGCTTCGTGGTCCAGGCAGGGAGTTAGGTCATCAGAAGAACCATCTTCTGAACCATCCAAAAAAACCATCCTGCCTTTAGAAGCTTCTCCCTTTTGACCACAACAGGGTGCCTCGGTTTAGCCTCACGCATGAGATTTGGGGCTAGGAGTAAGGCCAGCAGAGGCTTGAGTCTGAGCTGTGCTGCCTGCCAGATGTGCAAATCTGAACACATCCCTTTACCCTTCCTGAGGCTGTATTTTCTCATATGTAAAATTGAAGTTATAATCTCTTAGAACAGGAGAAGGACAAAGGAGGTAACATGCATGAAAGAATTGGCCCACTGATTAGCACGCTAGCAAATACCAATTTATGGTGCTTTTAAATTTCTGGCTGTGTGGCTTTTCCATTTTCAGAGAAAACCACTCCTGTGTGTAGGGACTGGAGATTTTCTGCTGGTGAGAACCGAAGTGGGCTGTATGTTCTTTCCAAGCCCTTCTTCCAATTAGGAAAGAAACCTAACATGAAGAAGGCAACTCCGTGGCTTGCCCCACCTCCAAGGAAGTGGGATTCACTTTTGCTGTGGTTTTCAGTGGAAGATACCATGGGTTGGTGGCAAGTAGCCCCTTCCCACTCCCTTCTATGGCAGTGTCTTTTAAACTGCAGGTTGAAGTTTGGTGGGCTACGAAATCAATTTAGTGGGTCATGACCAGTACTTTTTAATGAAAGAATGGAGTGGAGTAGAATAGTCTAGAAAAGAATCAGGGCACATCACAAATAATCAATATATCATTTTCATGAAATGGGTTTCATATTTACGTATATGTCTACGTGTGTATTCTAGGTTATAAAGTAAAATATACTTCTTAAAATGATCTTGAGTCTTAAAAAAGAGGAATGAAGTGGGGAGAATCACTCTACTTGACCTTAAAGCTTACTATATAGATACAGTAATTAATTCAACATGGTATTTGCAGATAGTTACATACATCAATGGAACAGAATGGAGACCCAGAAATACACTTCCATAAATATACCCAACTGAGTTTTGACAAAAGCGGAAAAGTGATTCAAACGGAAGAAAATTCAATTGACCTTTTCCATTTAAATGGCCCAAGTAAATCATCATCACATCTGTGTTTTAAGTAGCAGCAAGAAGACAAGAGAAGCAACTGTGTGCCAGCTGTTTAAAAAAAAAAAAAAAAACCTTGGAGCTGCCGCCAGGTCTTTAGCTAAGTCCCATTGCCCACTGCCTAGAACTTAGTCGCATGGCCACACTAACCGTCAGGAAAGCTGAAGAATGTCATCTTTATTCTGAGCAGCCACATGATTTTATATCATTATATATTAGTAGAGAAAAATAGACATTGGGGGACAACTCTCTGTGCTACACAGAGGTGTGCAAGGATAGAATTCCACCTCTTGTGGACACCAAAGGGGTATTTCCACAGCACTTATTTGACCCCCAATTTAGAAACTCCCATGTCTCTGTAAGGTACATGGGATAAAGTCCAAACTCCTCTACAAGGATATTTATTTAGGTTCTTGAGTGTTTGGCCTAAGCTCGGATTTGCAGCCATCGGCTGCCCACTGCATTCTCTCTGATGCTGAGAATCTACAACTTCTGTGTTCCCTCTTCCCTGGACTGTAATCCCAGGAGCACCCACTGTTGAGCTGACAAATGACGCCTCATCTTCGTAGGCCTTGAGAAATTATCAGTTTCTATCCCTGATGCCCTTCTTGACTCCTCAAATCCAGAAGGAAACTCCCTTCTCCAGGCTTCCATTACTCTGCACATAAGTCAACCATTATGGCTCTTCATGTCTTACAGTGACTTATGTATCTGTTGTGTTGTTGTTGTTTTGTTATGTTTTTGTTGTGGACTCACTGCTCCTCCAATACAGGGCATATCCTCTTGAATTTGTTTCGGCAGATCTTGGAATCTCTCCATGCCTTTAAAATTGTTTGTTGAATTATTGAGAGGTTTCTCAGGGTCAAAAGTGGAAAGAAAAGGGGAAAAGTATCTATTTACAACAGGTGTGCTTTGAATGGGCAAAGTTGTTATTTCACAGGTTTTAGTTGTGAAGAAATAATCTGTGCTTAGAACTGCTTAAAAAAGCTAAGGTGAAAAGGATGATTCTTTGATACTTTGAGGTTTCTATTTCATTGTCATGAGCAAGTCCCCGTTCAAACTAGATCATGGGCAAGTCCCCTCAGACATCATGGTCCTTTAATACGAGCACATGTTTGCTTTAGGAAGAAGGATTCCTTCCGTTTTCAGCATGTAAAGACAGAGTAGCAAAGACAACTTCAAAAAATATCATTTCTCTTGTTATTTATTTGGAAGAAAATCCTCCTCTCTCTAACGAAACACATAAGTTTAATTCTTGGAAGCCATGCCTTTTTTTTTTAACATAAAGTGTATCTTATATTTTATTGTTATTTATGAATTTTTACTGGGCATCTTTTACCTCAGTAAAATTTACTTTGTAGGGGGTGGTGGAAGAGAAATGGGAAAACTTTTCATCTGTTGAACAACAATTCCCACTTTCCCCCTCCCCCTAGATCCTGGCAACTACCATTCTATACTCTTCTTGACCATTTTAGATACCCCATATAAGTGGAGTCATGCAGTATTTTTCCTTCTGTGACTAGCTTATTTCACTCAGCACAATGTCCTTCAGGATCATCCATGAAGTCACATTTGGCAAGATTGCTTTCTTTTTTAAAACTGAATCATATCCATTGCATGTCCATAACACATTCTCTTTATCCATTATCCACCGATGGACATTCATATTGCTTCCACATCTTGGCTATTGTGAATAACACATGCCTCCTTTTTTGAATGAAATACCAGGTAATATTCTCATCATTGACATTCTTCAAGGGAAGTCCTACTGTGAACTGCTTTCCTGAGCCTCAGTTTCTTGAAGCTGTAATGTTTAGATCCCCTACTGTGTCAAAGACAGTTTGTTTGTCAGATCTGCATGTGCTCCTTTGTATTTCCTCAGCCTTCCTGTTGGATCAGGGTTGGGTGACTTATTGTCACCCAGGGGCTGTGAACAATAATGCCATGCATCGCTTCCCGTCATGATGGGTAGGATCCCGTGTGTCTTAGCTTTGTTTTCACATGAAGGACATGCATTCCAGATGGCAGTTGTAAGATGGAGGAGGATTTTACATGAGCAAAATAAAATTTGGATGTGTGAACCCACCGAGGTTGAGGTGTTTGTTGTAGCAGGTAGATGAATAACTGTGACTAAGATGCTAACAGTGCAAGGTTCTTACGAGGCTTAAACAGGTCATTTACAAACAAGCTTGAGCACAGTGTCTGCGAGAAAGACACATCAGCCATAGTTTAAAGTAGGGTTGCCATTACCTAATAAAATGGTTGTATCAAAATAAAAATGTCTAGACCAAAGAAAAGGTTGGTTCTAGAGTTAAAGAACTTTAGACCTGAACACTAGAGTCATTTAACCCAGTGTTTTCCCAACTTATCAGATTATACACATCAGGTTCTAGAAAATACGATTTCTAGCCTGGCCACAGTTAACAGTAAATCAGAATCACTAAGGAAGGTTTTGATCCCATTGTTCTGTTAAGTTTTATATAGAAGGAAGGTGAGTCATACAAGGTTAGGGACTTTGCTCTGACCACAGACCTGGTTGTTTAGCATGCTGGGGACTAGAACTCAGCTTCCACACAGCCTAATACTTTACTTCTGGGCTAACAATAATGTTCTAATAGAACAAGGCCAAGACTGACCCTTTATCCCCCTTTCCCTGATAAATCATGTCAAGACCTGCAAATGATTTTACCCCTTAACAATGAAAAGAAGATGTAATTTTAAAATTACCTTGGATGTACAGTAAAAGCAGCATTCCCATAATCAATCATCCAAAATCACAGGGTTATTTGGAGCTATTTGAAGGAAAGTAAATTGAAAACATGTTGTTAAACAATGCACCAAAGAGTTATCAAATCATAAACATCTAGATTACTTTAACATGTTGATTATTTCACATTTAGGGTCTCTTTACAAAGTAACTCTGGCCATGAAGAGACCTGGAAAATTCAATGAATCCTTTCCTAAGTTGTTAACTGTATTAGGTTCAATCACTTGGCCATGTGGGAACATATGTTAAAGTTAATATATATATATATATATATATATATATATATATATATATATGCACATACATATGTGTGTGTGTATATATGTATATATATATTCTTTTTGGAGCTATTATTCACACTTTTCACTAAGCAGAAGACACGGAGGCCTGTTATTAGGACATGTCCCTGAGGATACAGAAATAGCTCAGGGAGTGCAGTGGTATAACACTGAACACATTAAAACCTATCTGGAGCTTTGGAAATCAAATATACAGACATTCCATAATGACCCTTGGGTTTTAGCATAATTCCTGAACCTGAAAATTCATAACTAAATAATGGCAGCACATTTATGACATAAAATGCCTTAAACCATTTGTTTATTATTATATGTGGATTTTAAGTTTTATGTTTGAGAAAATGGAAAGCCTACCCTTTTCTCCCCCCTTGGAGAGGTGGTATACCAATTACCTTTGAGAGTCTTTGTTTTTCTCACTGGAAGAGAGCTAAACCAGGACTGAAATTTACGTCAAGGCATCTATTTGGTTATCAAATATATGATCATACACTCTTGTTAAACTAAACCAAATTAAATTAATCTTTGTTGAAAAATAAATGATGTAATTCTTGGAGGATCCTGTTTTACTCCCAGGATGGTGGCCTGGTTCTTCTAAGTAGCTTGGAAGAAAGCAAAGTCTGAAATAGTTCTCAAAACTAAAAAGAGGAAATTGCTTTGAGTACAGCAGGTGTCTAGAAGGAGCCACTACCCACAAGTGATCTGTGATCTAAGGGTTCATCATTATAAGACTAAATTATATCTGCATTCTTCCTGAGACCGGATTCAAAGACTGAACTCTAAAATTAATCTAGATGTTATTTCTTCTTTGAGTTCTAAAATGAGCCCAGGGAAGAGTGGAGTCATTCATCTGACTGAGCATCATAGTGCATCCTCTGACTTTTCTTGGAATGGATTCCTTATGTGGACACAATGTGAGTTAAATTGCATCTGGTTATTGTTTTTAGAGAATTTTGCTGAAATGCAAATTGAGCCTGTGTATCATGGGCTGACTTATCAGTGCCTGTCCATGGGAGAACCAGAATGGAACTGAGATATGTGATAAATAGGAGGTCACACTGTGGGTCTCTGTCCAGGTACAATGATAGTGGCATGGTCAGGAGGAGCAAATGCAATACACTCCTAGACAGAGACACTTGCCCTCTCCTTGGGCTCCATTAGCAGCCATGAGGCAGAGGGAATGACAGCAGCATGGTAGAAAGAAAATGGAATTTGAAATCAGACTCAGCTGAGTCTTTACTCTGGCTCCACCATGTAGGAAATAATGCAATTTTTGAGTGAGTTCTATAATCTCTCTGACCTCAGTTTTCCTATTAGTAATATAGGAATAATAATGCCTGACTCATGGACTTGTGAGAATTAACAAGAGACTTTCTGCATGGTAACCTGGCATCTGATAGGTCACCAAAATAATTGGGAAAAAAATGGTAAATCTTCAATAATCCCATCAACAGCTACCACTTGAACACTTATTAAGTGCCCAGGACTTTACCTCCTATCAGTGCCTGGCACATGGCTGGCATTAGTGAAAACTCAATAAAACAGTCATAGGATGATAAAACAATGTCTGAATCTTTTTAATGGTGACTTTTTGGCCGTGGAAAGAGAGACAAGCAAGTCTAAAGGAGAAAGCACATGTGCCAGTGCTGCCCTGGGCTTCTCGGGGGGAAAGCCCTCTCCTCGCCCCCATCCCTGACTCTTCTGTAGATAGCCCTACTTCTAGAACCATTGAGTATTTTGTGGTCTTGCTTCTTCTGAGGCCAGAGGGTAAAAACTGAAACACAAACTAAAAATGTCAAGTTCTATTCTGCTCCAGAAGCTCCCGAGGGCTGGGCAGAGGTTTTGCAGTTTTACCACAAGCATTTACAAGGGCCGCACGCTTTGGCAGGACCAAGTCTCCAGATAGCCTAACCTCTGCAGACCCAGTATACAGCTGAATTTCAGAGGTCATGAAAGGGGGAGGTTCTGGGGGGTCCTGGAAAAGACTAATTCAACCTTGGTTCATCATCATGCTATGCTCAAACCCCCATGTAGCCAGGGCTTGCTTGGTTTCTGGTTTCAAAATGACATTTTCACACAGCCCTAATCCCAACCCACCCTAATTTAAAGAAACAGGCACTTGGCATGCGATCCAGATAGATCAGCAGTTGCTCACATACAGCTGTGCACATCTGGCACACAGGTATGTGATTTTGCATGAAGATAAATTGTGTGGGGACCAAATGCACAGTTGTTAAACTAAAAATGAATCGCTTCTTGGAAGCAATCTTCCTGCACAGCAGGGCCTCTGGGTGAGCTTGATCCTTTTCATTAGGCTTTTCTCAGAAAGCACAGCCTACTCCAGAAGGTCTGTGGGTGAAGGAAGGGGCATGCCCACACCTGCAGTTGGCTCTCTGCTGCTCCTTTCGAATTAGAAGTTGGACACAATCTCTGACAGCCATAGTCAGGCAGGCTTCCCAGGGGAGTTTGAGTCCAGTATCAAAGAAGAGGCCAGGTCCTTCCTTGGTGCTGCTTCGCTGTCCATAAATTTTGTCTTATCCAGGGCCTATTCCTCAAAAACGAGTCTTTCTGTGGACAGCTACTGAAGGATTTGGGCCCTCTACCAAACTTTGCGGGCCAAGAAATTTGCATCCTCTGGGAGCTTCATGGAGTCAATGGCATCCACCCTGTAGGAACACCTTTCCCACAGCTCATGTACTTGTAGTAACTCATGGGACAACGCCCATGCTTATATGCTTTTCAGATCACAGAACTCCATTCTGAGATATCTCACCAGCACAGAGAAGACTGAAGGAATGAATCCTGAGCTAGGTCGTCTCTGGGAGTCCATGAAGGGTTCTGATCCAATGACTAGGGCTTGATTAAGAAGGTTCCATTTCAGGTCCAGTTTCACAATTTCAGCAATAGGAAGTTACTGGGTATTTGCACAAATCAAAGATTTTGAAGGAGATTCTTTCCATCTTTGTTCTATGTGGTGGTAATACAAGCAATGGTCCAGCAAATTGATCCTATTTCTCTCATTTTCTCTCTCTCTCTCTCTCTCTCTCTCTCCTTCTCTCTCTCTCTCTCTCTCCCATATATACCTTTTTTACTCAAAACAAACAAATCCAATAAGTGGAAGGGAAATTGCAGTGATTTTAGAGGGAAATATAATCTTCATATTATCCCACTTGAATTATAGTGGTAGATTAGCCATAACATCCATTTCTGCATATGTATATGCTGTGTTTTCTGACTGTAGTTTTTTTTACCTGTTTCCTGCCTTGGTGAACCCTAGATCATTTTTTATAATTCAACTGAGGTCTCAACTGTCTCATTACTACTCGTAAGGGAGATGACTTTATTCTCTACACTACCATTATTCTCCATGCATACCTGTCTGCTAGCACCATACCAGTTTTGTGATCATCTATTTATATGTCTGCTCTCCCACCGCACTGTGGACCTCTCGATAGCAGGGACTACCTAGTTCTTTCTATTTCCAACACTTAGCCCTATTTAAATAAATTAATATTTGGTAAATACATACCAACGCTATTTTTCCCTTCCTTGACATAACATTATTAGGACCCAGGCATCCCCACTTTGTGAATTCCATGATAGCCCAGTATGAGAATGGAAAGGATCCTCCACAAACATCACCTGGATCTGATCCAGAAACCAAGCGGAAAACAGTCACATTCTGAGGTAACCTACAATTGCCAGAATTATCTAGAGGTCTTGACTAGGGATAAAATAAGAAGGAACATGTGAGTGAAAGCAAGACAGCTTTTCTTTGCTCTTATGGAAGAGAATCCTGGAAAATGCAAGTATTTTTAGGTCTCACTGCTGGAACCAAGGTCAGTGTAAGTACAGAAGTACAAGCCACCATGGGAGTCACTGAGGGTGTTCAAGACCAGCCACTACAAGAGTTCCCTGAAGGACTTCCAAACCAAGAACCATTGACAGCAAAGATTCCTAACAGATTGTCTCTATTTTACATTCCTCATTTTACCCATTTGTCCAACCTTTGCCTTAGATTGGTAGTTTATAACTCCTAGTGAGCAAAAGCCTTCAGGAGGATGATCTGTCTTTTGCAGAAATCAACATAAATTCGACACTCATGTGAGAACAGAAAGTTGAGAACTGACAGCATATATGAGTCTGCTGATTAAAAAAAAAAAAAGTCCACTTAACAGCTGTTTTTCCATTCAGTCTTTAGGAATAAAACCCAAATGTGCTTAGCAAAATTAATGACTGATAAAATTGTCATTCCTCTCTTCCTGGTGCAAGAATTTTATCTCAGGGTCCAATGTGATAATAAAAATCTCATGACTCTGATAGGATCAGAAAAGAGGGTTTCTGAGAGGAGTTTCTTGTGATCTCCTACCCTGACACCTAAAACCCTGGCACTACCCAAGGCTGATCCTTTATCCCTGTCCTTTATCTTAGACTTCCTGTTCTCTTCTGCTGAGCCTCTACCCCATGATTCCCTGAAGCACCATTGCCTTTCTCCCCTCATGGTCTGCATGGGGGCCAGGTACCAGTATATCATAGGCACTGTCCTATTCTTTACATATGTAGGGAGAGACACAGCCACCTGGAGTAGGGGGAAGAAGGGATGAAACCATAGTCTTATAATTGTTCCTATGGAAAAATACATGTTGAAAATATAACTCTATGGGGAAGTGACCAGATTTAACTAGAATTTTTTTTAGTAATCTAGACACCTTCTGTACTATCATAGCATGCCACCTATCAAAAACAGCCATGATTCCATTTGAGAGAGTGAGGAGCCCAGATGCCCACATGCAGCCAAACGATGACTTCCTCTATACTTTATCCTGGCCTTTTCAGAGTTTCTGCACAATAAACGAAAAGCTATTAAGGGAAGCTCAAGAAGGTGAGAAGAAAGTGATGGTTAAGTGGGGAAAGAAAACAACTCTAGACTTGGAATTAAGAAGTTAGGGTCTCATCCAATTTTTCCTTTGCCTTCTTTAAATTTCTTTCATTCCAAAATGAGGAAAAGCAACCAAACAAATTCAGTGTGTTTTTTAAATGTTTTCACCTTCTAGGATCTTCATAAAAACTATTTCTTTATAAAACCTAAAATGTATGTTTCCACTGCTATTATTGTAGCTTATTTTCTATTTCTTTTCAAGGACTTTGTTTAAAAGACACTGTTGTGCTAGATTCCCTTTCAATTCAGTTGCCAGCTTTGCTCTCCAGAAGCCATCTGAGCCTGGGTGGGCCTCCACTCGGAACCAAGTCTGCTTTCACATTTGGGTTACTGTCCACTTAGGTGTTCACCAAATTCTCACCAACTGAAATAATCATCCATTTTTGGAAACCAACACCCAGAAATATTCTCTGTAAAATTTCAGCCTATGTTGAAAAATCCTCACCATCCCATTGTTAAAAGCAACTGGTCCACTATGAACTATTTTCTGAATTAGTTCCAGGAAGACCTCCTCTGTTGATAAGGAGATACCAGTTATCAGCCAGCTTTGCTGGGCTGAGAGATCTTTAGGGCATCTGTAGAAGTCTCATTTTCTAGGTTTTCCTGGCATTTATGACATTCTTCAATCTTTTCATCCAAACCATATCATTCCAGACCTCCAAATCTAGTCTCTTTCTTAAGAAACTGTGTAAACTTTGTAACCTTCTTCTCTTTCTTTCCAGGAGTACATCACAAACAGGGTATATCTGAAATCAAGGTATTATGAACACCTGCCTTAGAAAGGAGTGGGTCTGCAGTCATCTATTCCAAACACCCAGCAGCTAAAGAGCAAGTCACTCTCACAGAAAATCCCACAATGTGAAATCCTACCGGTTTTCCACATTCACTCTCAACTCCAATCATGTGGGGTCCTGGTAAATTCTTACACCTTGAGCTGGACTCAAGCCAGGACTCTTCCTTATGAATCCTAAATCAGCCCAATAACAGAAAGTTCTCATCCTCATTTCCCATCATTTTTCTCACCTTGATAGCATCATCTTTTCACTTCTCTCATCAGCAATCAAAATACCTAAGATTGTGCCCCACATATCAGTCACAACTACCTTCTGGGGAAGGAAAAATCTGTAAACCCATCTGTGATGAGAGATGGATGACTGAAGGAACCTTGATAGGAGATATGAGAGGGAGTGACCTCATAGCAGAGAAGTAAAGGGATGGTGAGGCTACTGGCATTGACCATTGGTAGAGGGAAGGGTAGAGAGCACTGGAACCTACACCAACTCTGGGAGGGTGTAAACACTGCCAAGCTTGATTGAGGAGAAGAACTGGTGTATTTGAGCCACTCAGTTCTACTAATAAGCCCTTGGCAAGATGTCAATGTGTTTCTTCAGTGAGCCTACTTCCTTGTAACAGGGAACAATCAAAAAGGTTCCCTGCTTATATTCACTTCCTTCAGGGAGCATCCTTTTGGTGAGCAACCTCATGGCCTTCATGGGGACATACGTCATATGCCTCAGAGAGAAGGACCAGGGCCACTTGTCCATCTGCTTCTGAGACACTTAGGCAGAAGAAGGCCCTCTGTGCTCTACTTTCTGAATGGGGTGCCTGTCTGTAGATGTCTAAACAAACAACACTGAGTGGAAATGTCTTGGGCGGGGGTGAGGGGGATGGGGTAGGGAGCATTCTTTAAAAATCTGGCTACTGTGAGGGCACAATCCATCATCTCCTCAAACACAGTTTAAAGTACAGTGTGTGGTCCTATTCCCTTGGGTCTTTCTTGGCCTAGAATTTAATTGAAGTCTGTAGGGGAAAAACTATGATGTGAAACAACTGGTCTCTCCCAAAGTGTACGTTTTAAATGTTCATAACTCTACAACCCATAAGCTAATTTTTCTTTTTGTGAAGCCCCAGTTAGAATAAACAAAGCAGAGGGCATAATAAATGGCATCTTCATTGTAAGTAAGTCAGGCAGACTGCACTCGCCATGTTTCCTTCTGGGACCTTGGACGAGACAGTATGTCTGCCACTCAATTGGCAGTGTGTGATCCAAACAACCCCGGGCCACCTTCCCATCAGAATACACAGTTTTACCCATCATTCCTAATTTTGATGATCAATTTTGATGAAGATACCCTAACCCTAACCCATCTGCCCAATGATGAGGCCAATGTCCCTAAAAATGATAGAACCTGTACCCTACCATCCTAAAATCAGAATCCCAGGTGCTTCTTCCAAGTGGCAGGAGCCTCAGTGAAGTAGGGGAGGCCTTACAGAATCAGGAACCCTTGCTATAGAATGGGGTCCCTCCACACCTGAGAAACACAAGTAGCTATCTTTGATTTGGAGAATACAGAAAGCATTTGAAACAATAATTTCATTAAGAACATATCAATTTGAACTTCATTCCTCAGGATTGCTAAACCCAGGGAAATGCAGTAGACCTACCTCAGTGGTTCATACCCCTGTGAATATGAGAGCTCCTGTAGCATGAAAAGATTTCAAAGCTCACAGCCCCAGTTGAAGTTGTTTTATTTTTGTGTGTATGGATTTTGTTTATGCCAACAGAGTGTACATTTCTTTTAAGATTCTCATACATATGTGGAAAACACACAATTTTTTTAGTCCACAAATATTTGGTTTGTGCAAGTATGCACAGATCACTTCTGCTACGTCTACGGTTTCCAGTGGCCACTAGGAATCATGAAGGTCTGACCTTAGCTCCAGTATTCACCTAGGCATAAGAAAGTTTCTCATGATATATTGTGAAGACTGAAAAAAAAATAAAAGTAGATGTCAACATAATAGGTGAATATGAGGTAGAACCACTACTTCCAAAGGTGCTCATGATCACCAGGCAAATGGGACAGGGTCTCTAATGAGTAACTATAAGCTGTATCCTTGGTCCCTTCTCTCCCACCTTTGACGGCCTATTGACTCAGTGCAAGAACTGGGAAAGGACATTTTTGCCCTCTGAGCCTCACGTTCTTCCCACAGGACCCGGTAGGTGAGATATGAAATTTAACAGCAGTTCCAAATTCTTTTTGATTTATAAATCTCATAGAAATGTTTTTGAATGCTGAAAGCCATCTTTCTGGAAAATACTTATATGCGCAATGTTTACTTCTAGTTCAGGAGACTCCTGGGTTTTTTTTGAAGCCATAGGGACCCCCGTGGGGTGATGACTACTGACGTACCCCCCAGCATGGACACTATGGTTCTAGAGAGCCATACTTAAATATCCATGGAGCCGTGGTGATTTCACTTTTATTTCAAGCACCTCCTTTGCAGAGATATAATAGGAACCGGTTCCAGGGAGGCATCTGGAAAGCATGTAGCATGACCTCCAGCTGTGTTCAGTTTCTGTTTGTTCCAGCTGGTGACCCTGCAGTGCTCTTTTTCTTCCCCGACCCAGACATGCTCTGTCTCCCTGGCTGCCCTGTACCTTCCCTGGCCTTGTAGGAATGATTGTGCCAAAGGCAAGATGACTCCACCCAGAAAAGGGGCCTTATAGCATTGTCTTGTATTCGGACAGCTTCTGCAGCCGAGGCAAAGCAGTTCATCCTCTCTTACTTGATTTGATTCCCATGGTTTGCGGTTATTGGATTGGACAACACAGATATAGAACATTCCCATCATCACGGAAAGTTCTATTGAACACCAGTGATCTCTATATATATTCAGTCAATGCACACTCTGTGCCAGCACCTGAGTTTTAAAAATATAGAAACAAATAAGATGAGCTCTGGCTCTCAAGGGACTCATGGGAAGGAGGCAGACCTACAATTATACCACCACCCCTGAGGTGGAGATAGGAGAGAGATATTCCAGGCAGAGGCAAAAAAAAAAAAAAAAAAAAAAAAACAGCATGTGAAAAGATACAAAGGCCTAAAAACATTGCATATCCAGAGCATGGGGAAGTTTCAGGTGGTTCAAATGCAAAGTAAATGTATCTAGTGAGTAAATTATGGTAATAGTGGCTGATAAACCAAGGCGGGAAGGTAGACAAGGGCCAGATCTGACAGGTAGACGAGGGCCAGATTTGTATGCCTGTTTATTTGGTAATTGCTTTATAAATGGTGATTCTTGCACAACTTGATCTTTAAGTAGCCTTGATTTCCTCAGGTGCATTTCCTTGGAATCAAATATCCCCCATCTCCATCAGAGCCTTATTATAGAGCCTTTATATAGAATTTAGAATCCAGAGCTCTGTCCTCTCTGTAGCTTGGCCTGTCATTCTTCCAGGCACTTCTCCTTGGGCTAACATCTCCCATTACCATATTGTATAGTTGTTGGAACATACAATGGATGAGGTAAGCTTGGGTTTAGCTAAGCATCTGGAAGCTCAGTAATATATCTTAAATTGACAACAAGGATGATGATGACAAGGGACATAAAACAGGATGATGCCCAGAGAGAAACCCTTAGCTGGTCACGGAAGGAGGATCAAGGAGAGCCAGTGGAAGAGCAAGTGGAAAACAACCCTTGGAGAGTGCTCTACAGAAGGTGTTCCAGCAGCTCATCATCTCAAAGATTGGGCACTTGCCTTCAAACTACACAAATCTCCTCATCTGGGGTTGAGAGTCTTTTCTGTGTGCCTGTCCTAAATCATCATGATGACCTTTAAAGAGCACACCACAAAACCATGGCTGCATTTCAGAAAACATTATCGAGCATCTGATAAGTGCAGAGACCTTGTTGCATTCAGTGGAGACCAACCTCATGGGTCTGTAGCGAGAAGAAGACTCTCATCATTATGATCCTGACCTCTGGAATATTCATTACAGATTTAAAGCCCTTCCACTGCTGTCATCTCCTGTGGTCTCAATATATCCCCACTACGTAGATAAGATCAGGTTCGTTACCCCGGTTTTACGGATGGCAAAACTCAAGTCCAGAGATATGAAGTCACTTCCTGATATCACAGCAACTAGGGAGGTAGAGCCAGGTCTCTCATTTTCAAATCTCGGCCTTGAAATGCAGTCCCAGAAGGCAAGTTACGTACTTAGATCAAATTCTCCTAAAATCAAATTTACCAGCACATTGGGATGAAACATACAATCTAAGATAAAAAAATAAATAAAATACTATGAGGTCCCTGACAGTTGCATGTGGTTAAAAACAGACACAACATTAAAGGAGCTCAAAACCCTAAACACTCCTCTTAATGATCAAAAGAAGCAGGAAACCGATTTCTTCTGAAAGTCATCAAGATTAAAATGTTCAGCTGGCTATAGCCATCACTGGCCTTCCTGCCCTGTAAGAGTAAGGAAGAGCTCGATGAGCTTAAAATATTCTTTAGAAAGAATGGAAACAAAAGTGCACCTACATCTCATCTCATCATTTCCGTGGATCTGAAAAGTTCATGGCAAAAATCACGGTGGCTCACGTTGAGCTGGTTGCCGGAAAGCAAACACTAAACAGAGACGTCTGTTTTGAGCCTTCATCAAATTGCAACTGCATAATTGCAAATAAATCCCAGCACATGCTGTTTTAATTAATAGCAAATAATAAGATAACAGTCACAATCGTGGGGCTTAACCAACCATACAGTGAAGCATACATTTGTTTTCAATTAGAGTTAAAATGTATCCAGCTGAATACAGCTTAAGTGGTAATTACATTCTTTACAAGTTGCTAATAATCCCTGGAATGGCCACTCTAATAAAAATTTGCCTCTAATGGGTACATGTCCTGCTTCCTCACATGTCAAGGCCGGTGAAGTCATTAGGGGCGCCAGCAGCCCAATCATCTATCTGGAGCTTTAGACTTCTGTCCAAAGCCCACACGTGAACCACTCACTGTGTACTTAACATGGGAAGCAGCATGGTCATTTGATTGTGGTTTTATGCTCTTTCCCAGGAATGCCTCCCAGGGGCAATTCTGCTATTAGAGAGTGGCTATTTGTCATTTCCTATAAGGTGAGGCCTTCGACAGACTCTACAAAGCGCTCCACTCAGCCATCCTGGCTATAGGGACTTCATTTTGAGATAGTCACTGACCTCCTTCCAGGACATCAGTCTATGCTTAACGGGTGGGTGGCTGTAGGACTGGACTGGCTGCAGCATTCCAATCCAGGAAAATATGTCTGGGTGCACACACAGCTTGATAAAGTACTTTTAATGTTAATGAGTCAGGAAAAAAAAATCTTAGGCTTAACATTATATGCAACCTTTCTTTTTTCTTCTCCCAATACTTATTGAGCCTGTTAGCAGTGCTTTTCTAAAGGGAAAGGGAGGAAGTTATGCAATAAGCACATATAAAACAAATAAATGGGTGTAGAAGTAGTCAAGAAGAGATGGCAGAGACGTGAATGTACTCATCCCAAACGTGGTGCTCTATCTAGTAGCCATGGCAGTGCTCGGGCAATTATTAGGTTTGTATATAAATTCAGAAGGTAAAGTCGGCCACTTTTCATTCCTAATAGTTGACATTTTTAAATGAGCCCTTCCCCCTTCATTTGTCTGTCCCACACCTGAGTGGCTGGCGGTAGAAGGGGTGCAGGTTATATCTGGTCTATCATGGAGTGACTCTGGGAGATCGGACAATTACTCTCTCCTCTTTGGGTCTTCATTTTTTCACCTTTCAATAATTGTAAAGGTACCTCTCTTCTCTGATAATCATGATTCTATGAAATTACAGCTCAGATTAACAGAGTCTTCTCATGATTGACAAGGTCTAACAATCCAGTCTTTCTATGGTAGCCAGTGATTTGTTAGTAGAATTACTAACTCCACTCATTAGATAAGTAGATTAGGAGAGATGTATTTAAGGCTTCCACCCACCTCCTATTTCTGGGATTCCATGGCAGTTTTGTCTAGCCATAATTCACTCTTGCCTTGTGCCTTCTAATGGCACATGCTCAGGCTTTTTTTTAATTGACATATATTTGACATACTATATTAATTTTGTGTGAACAACATAGTGATTTGACGCATACATTGGGAACTTGGAAGAGAATGGTATAGCCACAGAGTAAGTCATCCCAATGGCTGCAAACTACAGCCACATGCCAGGCAAGTGCTGGAAAGATAGAATGGGGTTGGTTGCTACCTGCTTCTCTAGGCTTACTCCTCCACCTATTCCCCAAACCACACCTCTATGATTACCACAGAATACGGCAGTTCACAGTCTCCCCCAACACTGTCCTACCCACTGGAATTTAATTTAGTTCTCATTTGAGTCAGGTTCTATTCATTACATAGATTCTAACTTGGACCAGACTAAATTGTCTAGTCCCAAATAATCTTTTGAGCCTTTTCTCCCACTGACCCTCAACATGTACTCAGAGCTTCAACCAGACATCACTGTTTATACTATTAGTTTTCTATCACTGTATAACAAATTACCATAGACTTCGTAATTTAAAGAACATCCCTTGGGGTCTCTGGGTTATGTAGTCAGTTAACCATGTAACTCTTAGTTTTGGCTTGGTTCATGATCTTAAGGTCATGAGATCAAGCCCTGCTTCAGGCTCCACATTCAGCACAGTCTGCTTAAAGACTCTCCCTCTGCCCCTCCTCTGCTACTCTCTCTCAAATAAATAAATCTTTTTAAAAAATAATAAATAAAGAACAACCTTTTATTGTGTCATCATTTCTGTTGGTCTGGAATCCAGACATGCCTCAGCTGGATCCTGTGCTCAGGGTCCCATAAGACTATAGTCTCCTGTTCTCCACGCTGTTTACCTTTCTGGAGTTCAGGGCCCTTTTCCAACTCACCTGTTTGTTGGCAGACTGCAGTCCTTTGAAGTCTTGCTCTCTTGTTGAGTAACGACTGGGAAATTTCTCTCAGCTCCTTGAGGCCCCAAATTTCCTTATGAAGCAGACATACCTCAAATGGCAACTCACTTCTTCAAATGCATGATTATTACCTTATTTACCATATAACATAATCCGATCAGGAGTGGCATCCATCACCTCTGACAGTCTTATTGGCTAGAAGCATGTCACAGGTCCCATCTGCACTCAAGGACAGGGAATTATACACGAGTGCATTTCATTAGGAATCATCTTAAAATTCTGCCTCCAAAATTATCATTCTCAGAGCACTTTTCTTACCCCTCTTAGACAAATTTTACCTCCGCCTGATAAGTGGCTTCACTTTTGTCTGCCAGTCCCTAAAATCATCACATTCATAGATGACTAAGTTTGTCTACCTTCCCTTCTGGGCTTCCATTGCATGTATAATCTTCTGAGCTTATTTACTCATTACAGTTTACAAGATCTTCTCTCAAGGACACACACATCTCCTTCAGAGGAGGGATTACAGTCAATCTCATATCCCCTTCCCACCCTGCCCTTCACTACCGCATACTGCATCGTGTTTTCTACATAGGCGGTAGCTGGCAAATAAATGCAAGTGGAATTCAATAAATTGAACCAAAGCATAGAATTACAGACTCTGCAAGGTTGGAACAGAATTTCGAGGTCAGCTAGACCAAACTCTTTCTCTTATTGCTCTTGGCTGGAGATTATTGGCATTTCTTCATGTTTCAATGTCCCATCTGCTATCAAACATTTTTATGACATTTATTTCCTCATTATAGTCCTCATTGTGCTTTTTTTTTTTTTTTTAATGTATCTGTGAGGCACATGAGAGTTGGAAATTCTCCCTCCCCTTGCAATCCTTCCTTCCCCGAAGTCCCAGCCTCCCTATCCCCATGGCAGGCCTCCCAGGCTCCCAAGACAGCATCACTCCCCGCTTCTCTGCATGTCTCTTCTGTCTCCTCCACACCTCCATCATCAATTTCAAACTTCCTGTCCTGACATTCAAGGCCTCCTTACACTTTGAGGCTGTCTTTATCGCCTCCCTATTTTCCCTGTGTCTCCCTCCCTAGCTCCCACTCCAAATTCTGGGCATTCTTCCAAGTTTCTCCATATTCCTGGAACCATCATCCCCCATGCTCCCCCTTCCCTATTTCCCCCATCATCTGTCAAGCTTTCTCTTATTTCTCTTATCTTCTCCAAAAAAAAAAAAAAAAAAATTTAAGGAACTCTCCTTTAACACAATAAGCAGATGTATATTTAATATTCTATTAGCAAATGTTCACCAATGGCTGTTAACCATTGAAATATACACAGGACAAATGAGATAATACCTTGATGTTTGCCACAGTGAATCATAGGCAGCTTCCAATGAAGCTACATGGTGATGTAGGAAGGAAGCCTACAGTGGAACAGATTTAAGTTGTCTTGATTTGTCCATGTGACTAACTCAAGAAGATGAGAATTATTTAGGGCTTGCTCTATTCCTCAAATAGGTCTTTCATCGTTCCAGCTAAGGGGCAAGGTAGGCAATGGAGGTTAGTTCTCATAGTTACCAGCTGATTTGGGATAAATATGTAAATCCTCTGATGTCCCTTTCTTTACTTCCAAATGGAGATCATTTTAATGATAACACCTAGTGGTGTCAGTTAAATAAATTTACATGTAAAATGCAAAAATTGTAAAATATATGTAAATAACACACTCATGGTGACATTTCTGCCTACAGCTTGTGTCAGGTGGTCAGTTATGATTAAGAATAGCCACTTCATTCCCTTGAGACTTTGATCTCTTCATTTTTAAAACTGGGGTAATAAATTCCTGCCTTATAAAGCTCAACAAGCTGTTTTGAAAATACCGTGAGAGATCAAGTGAAAATACTGTGAAAGAAGAGCCATGGACATTTAACCTATGAAATATGGGAAAATGTCATTTTCATCATGGTTGGCAACATCACCGACCCCATAAAGAAGTAGCATGGGCTGCCTAAGTTCCTTTTCTGTTTTCTCTACCTGGAATACTCTCCTTCTCCCCCTTCCCCTCCTCAACTGACTCATTAGTATTCATATTTCAGATCTCAGTGGTCCTCTCTCATCCCCTCCCAAGCCTCCAGCTCAAGCCAGCAATCTCAGGAGCTGTCATTCATCATACACCCCAATGAACCGACACAGGACTGCCATCCAAAGATTTATTTTTAGAAGCTGTCACAGCTTGACTTTGTCCAATAGTAGGGAAATGTCTGAACACAATCCCTAATTTTTCTCAGTCTGAAGTTTTCAAGTCCCTGGTTTCATAGATGGTTTCTACTATTTGTTGTACTTGCTAGACACAGGCCACAAGTGTTGCTACACTGGCACATTCTTATACTTTTATTCTATAAAAATAACTTTGTTTATGTAATGACAATTTTTGATACACAAGTGGTATGCCATTCTGAGACAGATATATAGAAATGAAAACACTTAAAAATCACCAAATTGATACATTTAAGACCTGATTTTGTTTGACATCTCTAGATCTTCTTTTTCATTAAAGATGCTTTCCGAATTGAATATTTCCAATTTTATTCATGGACAAGGCATTTGAATCTATATTTTATTGACTTTTTTTTTAGGTGAAATCATTTTGAGAGTTTCAAAGCTTCAGGGCTATCTGATGTGGAAATCTGTTACAGCTGACTTTCTTTTATCTTTAATCTTATTCTTCTAAAAGAAAATCTTATTCTTCTGTTAACTTGTGTTTAATATTCACAGATTCATCAGCATAAAAATAAATTTATCTCTACAGTTTCCTAGTTTATCCCTCACTTTGTAGTGAGGCAGAAAGAAAAAACATACCACAGAATAATGCTCAGGGATCGTCTACATGTATAGGGTTTTGTTTTGTTTTGGTTTGTTTTTTGTTTTTTGTTTTTTTTCTCTCCAGCCTAATTCCCTTTACCTCCAAAGGCAGTGGCTATTTTATAAGTGATTTGAATCAAATTCTCAGAGTTAATCCATCAACTTGTCTAGAATATTTCTGATTTTTTTTCTAGTCTAGCCTCCTTTTACTTTCACAGTGTTCTTACTCTTTTATTTACTTTTAAAATTGCAATAAGGGATTCGTTTTTCATGTCATTGGTCCAATGTCTTTGACAACCTCTTTCCACACTCCTCCTCCCTCCACTGTGTCATTAAATGAGGTTAGAGTATAATTTGCTAATTTCGAAATTTCAGTTACTGCTAACTGAGTAACAGAAACTCTGTGCCAGGTTGCTCCCAGTTCTCTTCATATATGGTAATATTGCAACTCTAAATAAAAATTATTTTTATTATTTTTATTAGTTTTTTATTTGAGTTTGGTTGACTCACAATGTAACATTAGTTTCAGGTGTAAAACATCAACTTCTCTATACATTATGCTCTGTTCTCCACAAGTGTAGCTACTATCTGTCATCACCCAACATTGTTACAATACTATTGACTACTTTCCCTATCCTATGCCTTTTATTCCTGTGACTTATTCATTCCATAACTGGAAGCCTGTATCCCATAAATTAACATTATTTAAAGTATTAATTAGAAGCTTCCTCTAACATCTGTATTTCAGAAACTTATGGTTTGAACAGATTTAATTCAACGAACCCAAAGATCCTGCTTCTGTAGGTACTGGATAAGGAAGCTGGAAGAGAGAAGCACCAATCAGCACAACAGCTGAGAATATTACTCTTCTATTGTTTGTAACGAATTACCACAAATTTACCAACTAAAACAACACTAATTGATTATGTCACAGTTTTGGTAGGTCGGAGGTCTGAGCACAGTGTAATTGGGTTCTCTGCTTGGGGTCCCACCAGAGGAAGTCAAGATAGGGCCAGATGGGGCTCTCATATGGAGGCTCTGGGGAAGAATCTACTTCCAAACTCATTGAGGTTGTTGGTCAGATTTAGTTCCCTATGGTTATTGGTTGTTGGACAGAGGTCTCCATCTCCTTATTGACTCATCTGGCCACTGACATTCCCTCTCCTGCTTTCCATATGGCTCCTTCGTCTTCATAGCAGCTGCCCTCACACTCCAAATCTCTATCCATCCCTCTGCTTTTAAAGACTCATGTGATTATATCAAGTCCACCTGGATGATCTCTCCATTTTAAGGACAACTGTGCCATCCAGCAGAACATAAAATCATAAACATATCATTATATTCACAAGTTTGGAAAATTATGTCAGGACATTTAGGGGAGGAGGAGTTCATTTCAAAAATTTTGCCTGCCACATTGGGATATGTTTTGTTCTGGTTTATGAGGAAGCTTCAGAAACCAAGAGATACTACATGGAAGAGGACACCTTCTGAGAATAAGAAGACCTTGAGCGAGAAGTAAGTTTCCAAATTTTTTTTTTAATTTTTATTTATTTATGATAGTCACAGAGAGAGAGAGAGAGAGAGGCAGAGACACAGGCAGAGGGAGAAGCAGGCTCCATGCACCGGGAGCCTGATGTGGGATTCGATCCTGGGTCTCCAGGATCGCGCCCTGGGCCAAAGGCAGGCGCCAAACCGCTGCGCCACCCAGGGATCCCGAGAAGTAAGTTTCCAGTAAACAAATGGGAACATTTTTAACTGTGCTGATAAATTTTCTGCAATTGTTACTGGAATCAAACTATAGGAAAGGCACAGATGATCAAACAAGGAGAAAAAGAAGAAAGGAAAAATAAACAAAGTTTTGCTAGAAAGATTCCAGAAATACCAGGCTTGATTTTAAATATACTGAAACGAGCATCAAGAAACAAATGAAAAAGATGAGCCATGAAGGGAAACCGTGCAAGTGAATAATCAGTGAGAAGGCTGGGAGCACAGAGAATAGGGCCTATGAACACAGAACAGAGAGTCCTGGATGAGAATTCTCAGATGAAGGAAAACACCAAATAAACAAATCCCCAGCTCAGAGCCAACAAGCGGCTTCAAGGCTGAGAAAATTCCAAGATCGAGAAAATAGAGATAGTGATGGGAGGGAGGAACCAGGACATTTCACTGTAGCTCCATCTAGTAGACTGTAAGGAGAGAATCATATAATACCTATCATACCTAGGAGTAGTACAGCAGAATGATCCCATTAAAAGGAGATATAGGCAACAGTTCAGAAAGTTAGATATCCTAGGCTAGTTTTCTTTTACTCTTCAGAGGCCCCTGTTACTACACTTATATGTCTTTACCTTATACCTAATTCTAGGAAAATGAATTGTACAATATTAAAGATGGTAAGAATCCATAGGGATAGTCTAGTCTATCCTCTTTTCACAACCTGGTAAGTCAAGAACTCAAGAAGGGAATAAACTTGTCTAGGTCAAGAATAGTCAGTTCTAGGGATCTCAGCCCTCTACTTCCAAGCCCAGTGTTCTTCCTAGCACAGGGGCTTGCAGCCCTCTCTTTTAATAAATAAACTAGCTATCAAGGATAAATCTTATGCCATTTAGTGAACAGCACCTGAAAAGTAGGTTTTGCCCAAGGTTGGACATTTTTTATGTAATCACTGTGGGTCTTTTTTTAGTATTTGTTATAAGTTCATACTTTTATATTTTATGCTATTATTATTCCTCTTTAAGAATAGCATTCATATAGGGGCATCTAGGTGGCTCAGTCAGTTAAATGTCCCGACTTTTGACTTTGGCTCAGGTCATGATCTCAAGGTAGTGAGATCAAGCCCTGCCCAGCATAAAGCCTGCTTAGATTCTCTCTCTATGTGTATCCCTCTGCCCCTCCCACCCCCCAAAAGAGAACAGCATTCATTTCTTCATGTGAGCAATTTTGGAATAAAATTTTAATTTGAGTTCAACTATCAATGGCTTTTAAGGAATGAATATACCTGTGTTGGTCAACGTAGGTCTTAAATTTCATCAAACAATTATCTTTAACTAACTTTATATATTTTAAAAAAGTTTATCCCCCACCAGGTGCTATTAGCTTGAAATGTGGATTATAGTGAGGAGATATGGGGTCAATACTTAAATTCATACATCACTCGACAAATAACTAGTTGTATGAAAATGCATAAGACTCTCCATTGTTGGGCCTCAGTTCCTCACCTGTGTAAGGTGAAACTAGGAGTAGACTATTTATACTCTCCCTTTCGGTGCTAATAAACAGTGAGTCTAAGAATATACATGCCACAAGACAGCTATTGGGCTGTGCACTTCAAACTTTAAGGAAATGTGGTTCTCCTTCAAGTCTGTGTGAATGGGCCTCCCCTCCAAGTTGTGGAATATGAAAACTGCAATGATACATGTGGTGTTATATGAAAAATGCATCTCAAAAGGGAACATCACAAAAAATGGAAGATGGTAGATAATCCAGCCCGATAAAGAACCATCTCACATTCAGCTACAATTCTCCAGAAATCCCTCATGTTGGCTGAGAAGAATAGAAGATACTCCTTTTGTTCTGGCTGAGAAGAGCCCTGTTGCTATTGAGATACCATCTTAATGTAGTGAGAATCCTACTGGATAGCTATCCAACTTGCAGGCCAGGGCATGGGAAAGAGCCCAACAATAGTTGGAGAAAGGGGAGTGTGGCGATGAGCTCAGATGTCTAAACATAGATAGAAGAGAAGCCAAAAACTGAGGAGAAGATTAGCCAGGGAGCAGTCCAGTGAGGGGCTGTGTATCCTGTAGGCATGGTGACAAAAACCAAGAATTAAAAATGCTCAAAATTCATCCAGCCAGTTTTATTAAGAATAACATTTTCTAACTAAAAAAGAACTTAGTTAAAGGCATTTCCCCACATGTGCATGTCTTTTGATATTGAGTTTTAGGATGACTAATGCTGATCTGAGTTATAATCTATGGAAAGATTCTTTTCAGATCTTGAATTTACCTTGGGCAATCAAAGTACTGGTGACAGATACTTGAGGCCTCCATTCTAAGACAAGCAGAGACATTAACAGAGTTATGGGATAAGGGAGACAGAGGGGGAAAGAGAAATCCAGAAAAAAAAAAAAAACACCTTCAAGGATATTTTTGCAAGTTTTATTTTAATATTCCCTACTTTTGGAAGAAATAATCAAATAGGATTATTTGAAGTCCAATGATTTTAAAGTTAAAGAATCAGCTTCAGCTTGATTCACACCCCAATATGATCCATACACTTCATCGTCTATAGCTCCCCCAAACGTCAAATACCTCCCTAGCCAAAATCTAAGCTGGGCCACTAGAGAGCAGGTGTCTTTTCCTACTCTGAAACTACTGATCACACCAATAAGAATGACCCTCCTTTGCACTTCAGTACCTGGAAGTAAAGGAGCAACATAAAGGAGCCACCACATAGAAGAAGGTCTTGCTTTGGTTTTGGGCTCTTTTAGATTGTAGAATGATTATTAGAAATGAAGCTGAATTCATACATTTTTCTTTTATGTTCCTCAGAATCAAGCTATTGAGAGTGAGCAATCATCATCATTGATGTATTCATTCAAAAACACATTAAAAATACATATTTTGAGCGAGGAAGGCTAGGAATGAACATACTAGAAAATGAAACACTGAGGCATTCCGGGTGGCTCAGCAGTTTAGCACCGCCTTCAGCCTAGGGTGTGATCCTGAAGACCTGGGATCGAGTCCCAGGTTGGGCTCCCTGCATGGAGCCTGCTTCTCCCTCTGCCTGTGTCTCTGCCTCTCTCTCTCTCTCTCTCTTTCCCATTAATAAGTAAAATCTTAAAAAAAAAAAAAGAAAATGAACCACTCTTCTCATAGAAAGAATGAAACAAAGGTTGAAATTTAATAATTGTTCAGGAACCCTAATAAAGGAGAAATTATACAAGATTTTTGATGCCATGGATCCCTGCCTATTGCAATGGGGGTGATGTTTTTTAATGTTCTTCCCATAGCAGACATGTAACCACATGGGGATTAAAAGAAATGAGATAAGTTGCAGAACATGGTGGCTCCCATTATCCAATGGACGTGCCTTGGCACACCACAAGCCCCCCCCCCCCCATAATTTAGCACATTAACTCACAGACTCACATACTTTCAATTGCCCAATTCCTTTTATTTGCATTAAGTCCTCCTTTCTTACTTGAATCGTATTTGTTCATGAAGTTGCCAAGCTATGTATTTGGGTACATATATGAAATGTCCTGACACAGATCCCATTTCAATGAAGCTACCCTTTTCCTGTTTCAACCACCAGGATCCACTTGATCTTAGCCAAAAGGCCAAGAAGCGATCAACCACCAGGATCCAAATGCAGAAGACGGCACCTGAAGTCCCAATGCTGGGACTGGATGAATAGCATTAGCCTCCTACCCAAAAGTCAGTCTTCCCATGCAGTTATCTTTCCCATGGGTCCTCATCCAAGCCCTCCATCACCGCACCTATTCAGCTTAAAATGTCAGTGTTTGGGGGTATATTTACTTAGCCATCTACTTTCTGGCTCTAGGATTCTGTTTTGTTAGATCCTGTCGTCACCACCAGGCTGGAGGCCAATGTTTGTACTGGGTGGGAGTTGGAGGGAGGCATAAACAGAATCAACCCTCTTGTGCTTTAAAAAATCAGGCTAGAATTATATACATATTTCATGTCAGAAAAATAAAATGTGTCTTGGCGGCAGATGGGAAGCTGGAGCGCGTGGTGGGGGAGTGGAGAATTGGCAGAAGTGCTCCCCTTTTCCTTGGCCCCCCGCCTGACAATCATTCAACCTTTTACTCTTGGAGTCAGCTCCTTCTCCCTCTTCTGAGGCCTTCCAAGTGCTACAACTTCCTTGCCGTCACCTCTAGCATGTTGTCAGAACTCAGAACGGCTTGAAAAGGAAGAGCACTCTCACAAAATGGTGTGCATTCCCTACATCTTGTAAGACTTGTGTTCAAATCACTTGAGTGAACCTCCTCCGCTTTGCTTAGAAGAGAAAGCAAGATGCAGATGGCAAGATCAATTCACAGGAGGATTCAATGATCTAAAGGAGGACATGTTTAGAAATCAAGCACTTCAGGCAGCCCGGGTGGCTCAGTGGTTTAGCGCCTGCCTTTGGCCCAGGGCCTGATCCTGGAGACTTGGGATCGAGTCCCACGTCAGGCTCCCTGCATGGAGTCTGCTTCTCCCTCTGCCTGTGTCTCTGCCTCTGTGTGTGTGTGTGTGTCTGTCATAAATAAATAAATAAAATCTTGAAAGAAAGAAAGAAATCAAGCACTTCACCTGACCTGGAAATCCCATTGCCCAGTTTTATAGAGAACCAAGGGCATCACCTGCTAAAAAGGTTTGCTAATTTTCTCTAAGCCCCATTGCTTCCCTCCTGTCCCAGTGGTTCCGTTTCTCTAATTGCTCGTGCTTTCTAGGACCACCCAGTGTGGCAGTCTCTTCTCAGTGATTATCTGCATGAAATGTGGCCTTTTCCCTTGTCCCTTTCACTAACCAGCAACCAATGCTTCCCACTGTGTTCCCAGGAAGGACCAGTCTGAAGTCCTCAAGCTCCTCTGAAAGTATTCTTCCTCCCACTCCTCAGGCTCTCAGAAATCCTGCGGACCTCTGGTGATGGCTCCTTGTGTTCATGTGACCCCTAGATATTGGTTCTAGGGGGTATAGAATAAATTATTGGACGTACAAGGCTTCTAGGGGACTGCTTTCCTACCCTCCTTGAGAATATCTTCCTCTTTGAGTGTCAGGCCACTAACAAGCTCTCCTCAGCTGTGTGGCTATCATCCATCAGCCTCTATGTTGGTCATTTCTTCATAATTTAGCACCTTTTGTAACCTGATATATCTTACTCTCCACATTAAATCCTAAAATGCAGTGGTGACTTTACCAATCATGATCCTAAAATCTTGCTAATTCGAATGGTTTCAGACTGCTCCCTACCTATACAATTCACTCCAAAGACCACAGCCAGACCCTGACCCCCAACAAAATAGCACCTTTGCAACCTCACTTTCTAGCTTTATTCATACAGTGCAACAATACAGTTTAACAGAGAATGAGATCATCCAAACTCAGGTGGTGTATCCAGATATCAAAATGTAGTTAAGCCCAAGCAAAATATTTTGTTTGGAAAAAATAAAAAGCAGTGGGAAGAACAGAAAAAATTATGAGTGTCAATGGCCTTTCCTCCTGTAAGAAATGCCTACACCCTCTGTATTAGGGAAACAAATTCAGTACTTAACAGCAAATAAATTGGATTCATTCCATTCCTTCTTCAGGAGAAGATAGTATTTCTGCTTAGCCTCCATAGACCTTCAAGAAATACCAATCTGGAATCCTCGTGTATCGTGATTTCTTGGGTTGTTTAGGCCAGTGATTGGCCTAAGTAGCCCGTGCTCTGTGGCCAGCCTACCAAAGGTAAAGCAAAGGTGAAGTGTTCCAACCCACTAAAAATGTGTGTGCACTGTCCCAGACTGCTACACTTTCTTTATGACATGACTAAAATAGGAGGCTGGGAAACTTGCCTTATCTAGAATTGAGTCCCAGATCTTGGCATTGTCCAGAACAATCCAGGAATTCAAGTTACACTAATGTAATCCTCTTTCTTGTGCCAAAAACAACTTTTGGTGGGTCTTCTACATTTACTCTGTAGGGTCACACATTCTCCCCCAAATGTGAGTGTTGATGAACTAGCATCAGCTAATTTCCGAGAACTTTCAGCCCCAAACACTTCTGAATTTGGCTGGGTTTTTTGTTGTTGTTGTTATTGAAGGGCTATGCCTCCCTCAGCTCTGTGTTGTCAGCAGAATTAACCAGTCTATATCATCTTTTATAGATTGTGAACAGGGAGGACCCCAAGCCTGACCCCTGTCCGGCCCCAGTAAATCTCACAGCGCACAATTAAAGACACTCCTCTGGACTTTGTTTTTCTACAAGTTCATCATCTCCAGCGTACTCTGGGTCCTTGCAAAACTTCTTTTCATCTGAGGCTCACAGTAGGATTATTTAAAAACATTTGCTAAAGATCCAAATAGGTCGTTACACTTCGTTTTTAAATACTAACCCCATGGAATTGAGTCTCCTAGACAACTTTTTTCACTGAAAGTGTGCAGACTTCACTTGCTCTTTTATTTCAGTTTGAAATCCAATTGTCCAAAGTGGAAAATAATGCAGTCGCCGGCCGTACTTTTTTTTTTTTTCTTCCGAGGACCATTTGGCTTTGTTGTCACTTGGGTTTAAAAACTTTTAGGAAAACTTGGAAATCTCTTGAGAACTTTGTTTCTTAAAATGGTCTACTTTTAGGGTCCACACACCAGTTTTATTGTCATATTAAAACCAACACCCATCTTATAAAATAGAATGAAAAAAAATTCACATGCATTTTGCAGATAGACCAAGACTTCAGATATTTTCTGTACAGTGCCTACTTCAGCCTCTCACCCCACAAGCTCTCATGTTGCTTGTTGTGTTTTCTCTTCAGGAGGGAATATAGGAGGAATGCTCCACTCAAAGCCTCTCACCAAAAGGTGAGGAAGAACAATGAGACAGGAAGGGCCTTACCAATAATCATGTGCTAGTTGGGGGTCCTTTGGCCTTGAGCTCAGAGCTTTCTCTCTTATTGTAGAAAACAAAACAAGGTGGAAAACATTGGAAAATACAAAGAAAATGATAATGACAACTCATAATCCATGGCCACGGATAACTCGTATTCATGTTTTGGTGAATGTCATTTTCTATTATGAAAAATTTATTTTAGATAATTTGGATCATAATTATATATAATCTGGCATGGCTTTTTTAACCTGTAATAATATAACAGAAGCATTTGCCAACATCAATAAAAACTCTAATGTGTTTTTGATGATTATCTGATGCTTGATTAACAAATATACCATAATTCAACTAATGGCTTTGATTTTATAGAGATTTTGTATTTTAAATAATCTAACAGTGGGTGGTTCAGTGGTTGAGCATCTGCCCCTTCCTAGGGTCTTGGGATCGAGTCCCACATCAGGCTCTCTGTATGGAGCCTGCTTCTCCCTCTGCCTATGTCTCTGCCTTTCTCTCTGTGTGTCTTTCATTAATAAATAAATAAAATCTTTATAAATAAATAAATAAATAAATAAATAAATAAATAAATAAATAAACTAACAGTGAGTATCTTTCAACAAATGTTTTTATGCCCATATTTCATTATTAACTTTTAGAATAAATTCCTAGAGATGTGAATTAAGAGTATGGATATTTTAAGACCCTTGGCTATCATTGAATTTTTTTTTTACAGATAGTTTGTATCAACTCACATTTCCTTCAGGAACATATTAAAGCAACTAATTCATTAGTCAGTCATAAGCATTAGTTATTCTAATTTTTTAGAATTTTTATTCTTACAAAATCCAAATGTACAGAAAAGATACAAGAACAGTACCATAAACTCCTGCATGCTTTTTGTCTATATTCACCAAATAGTAATCCTTGTCACATGTGCATGAATGATCACAAACTATTTATTATCACCATTATTATTTTTATTTGCTGAACCATTCAAGGATAAGTTGCAGACCCTATACCCCTAAATGTTTCAATTTTTATCTTCTAAGAAGATACTGTCATATTTTCAAAGTAAGCACTTTTAACATTAAAGAATCATTATTATCCAACATACAGACCTATATTTAAGTTGTCCTAATACTGTCCTTTATAGCACTTGTCTTCTGATCTAGAATCCAAGCCAGGATAATGTATTGTGTTTTCTTGCCAAGTCTCTTTAATCCTTTTAATTTGGAACAGTTTCTCAAGTCTTTAGTTTCATGACATTGACACATTTGAAGAGTACAGACAGGTTGTTTTGTAAATCGTCCCTCCATCCGGGTTTTTGAGTTTCCTTTTAATTAGACTCAGGTTATGCGTTTTTGGCAAGTACGCCTCAAAAACGATATTCTGTTCTGTGGGTTACATGATGTCAGTTTGTCCAGTTTTTGGTGATGTTAACTTTAATCTACCATGTTTCTCAGCTGTAAAGATAGCTCTCCCTTTTGTGATTAAAAAGTAACCTACAGGAAGATACTCTGTAAATATCCTCTGCCTCAACAAACTCTTGCCCATGGGTTCCACCATCCATTTAATATGTGTCTAAAATCATTATTACTATGATTGTTGCAAAACACTGATTTTTCTAACTCTAGAATCCCTTCTGCATTTATTATGTGCCATTTTACTTTAACAAAAGCTTTTTTCTTACTATTTTGTATGTATGTATGTAGTCAATCAGACATTTGTTCATATATATATATGCTCATATATATGTATTTGCTCATATATAAATACATATGAATATATATACACATATTTAAATATGTATTTATTTATTTGAGAGAGATACTGCAAACAGGAGGAGGGGCAGAAGGAGAGAGAGAATACTGAGCAAACTCCCTGCTTCCCAGGGCAGGGCTTCATCCCAGGACCTGAGATTATGACCTGAGCTGAAACCAAGAGCCAGATGCTTAACCCATTGAGCCACCCACGGGCTCCTCATTTATTTTTTTTTTTAATTTTTATTTATTTATGATAGTCACAGAGAGAGAGAGAGAGAGAGAGAGAGAGAGAGAGGCAGAGACATAGGCAGAGGGAGAAGCAGGCTCCATGCACCGGGAGCCTGACATGGGATTCGATCCCAGGTCTCCAGGATCGCGCCCTGGGCCAAAGGCAGGCGCTAAATCTCTGCGCCACCCAGGGATCCCCTCATTTATATTTTTTAATAGTAGAACGGATACATGGATTTCTTCTATGTTCACTATGTTATAATCCACTACAGTTATTATTCATTTTGATACTGAAACTGTCCCTGATTTGGCTAATGGAAGCCCTTGTTTCTAAGTTTTTTGGACATATCCCCATCATTTTATCAGCACTTTCTTAGATCCTGGTTCCCCAACACCCCTCTACACACACACATACACACACACACACGCACACACACAAAACCACATTGCAGGTTTGCTCTCATTTTGGAATTGGCCATTTATCCAAGGGCCCCTGATTTCTTTTAGTGGAAAATAGAATTAAATTTTTTTATTGCAAAATACTTTGGTTTTAATTTATAAGAATTGATCATTAGTAAAATGAAATGTTTTTCAAGTATTTATCCCTTGCTTTCAGTTCCTCTTTTGTCACTGTCTTTTTAAGTTGCATAGTGTTTTCTTTAGAATATCTATAATACACACTCAAGAATGACTTGGATTCTAACATTTAGATGAAACCATTTGTTTCTGAGGGTAAACTAAATTTGTAATTTCATTGTTCTAAATGGTTAAATCCCCCAAAAGGCTCTTCATAAAACTCTTGTAAGCATGTTACAGAACGCAGTCACATTTTAGAACACCATCCCTATAGTCAAATTCAGAACTTCAGTCTATGGGAGCTGAAACCATTCTCCGGTGCTTTCTACATTACAATGACCAGAGCCAAGATTTCCTAGGTGGTGGGGTATGTGAAATCTGTGAAGGCAGCAGTGGAGCTTGGGGAGAGGAAAAGCTAAGTTTGAGGACAAAGGAATCTATGGCAGTGAAAGAATGTATGTATAAAAGGGAAAAGGAAGGGTTATTCAAGAAGCAGTTGCATAGAGAAAGGAAGGGCTCTCAAGTAACTGTAGTTAAAAGAGAAATCATAAACCAGAGTGGAAATTTATAAAGAACTTTACTTTTATGAAGAACTACCATAAGTTTGAAACATCCTATATACACAACTGGAGAGGAGAGACTATCCCTCTGTTTATTATAAGATAAGCATACATATCTAAATTACACAGTGACCCCTCTTCAAATGAAATTATAGTGAAAAATTAAATAGCAGGTTCTATCTGAGAGCATGTATATTAATCATAAATTCACATATTGAACCGGATGCTTCATTTCTCAAATGTTCTGGGTGTTGGACATTCTCTCATCACACAAACATTGATGGCCTTCCTGAGATGCAGAAGTAGGAAAACCTCACCATGCCTCAGTCACCTTGTCCTGGGCTCTCTACTCCATTGGCTCGTCAGTGGCTATAGAACCTGCAAACTCTTGACTTTTCTTTTCCTATGAACTTACAGAATTTCCTTGTCCATTTAGGCAAATCTCAACCAGAGATACACCCACCATCCAAATACTCACTAAGGTTTTCAGAAGGGAAGGACATGAATTGATTTTGCTCTCTGTTGCTTTTCCTTTTGCAACTGGATTCATTTCCTGTTGCTCACTGGATCCCCCATGGTCTTTTTTTCTCAAGTCCTCACAGCCTCATCTGTACTACATTCCCATGTTCTCATCTCCTTTAAAAAACATGATAACACTAATTTCTCTTTGTTGATAATGCTACTGTTTCAGAAAATTTGGAAACTCAACAAATAAATAAATAAGGAAATAGATAGAAGCTACCTATAATTCTAGTATCCAGAATTAACCATCGCGTACCTTTCATTGTGTATGCTTCCATTCATTCTCTCTCATTCATCTGTCTTCTCTACATGCCTTTAAATAATTATGCCTCTCTCTATTTCACTATCTGTATGTATATATATGTACAAAGAGAGACAAAAGACAAGGAGCTAGTCTCTTCACAGTGCGTGTGTGTATGCACATACACAGGAGCGAGAATTAAACTTCTTTCTTTGTTGAGCCACTGAAATTCCAGGTTTATTGGTAACAATAGTTAGAGATACCCTAACTAATGCAGTTATTCAAGATAAGGTACCTGACAGACAGGTGCATGCAACTGAAAATAGATGAATGGAGGGTAGAGAAGAAAACCATAAAATGTAATTAAAGAAGGGCCACGGACACATCTGTAATAAGTAGGTAACCCTTCTTTGTGTACTTCAGATCTAAATATATTTTTTATTTAAATTCAAGTTAGTTAACATATAGTGTATAATTGGTTTCAGGGTAGAGTTTAGTGATTCATCAGTTGCATATAATATCCAGTGCTCATTACATCGAGTGCCCTCCTTAATGCCCATCATCCACTTACCCCATTCCCCTACTCACTTCCCTTCCAGCAACCCTCAGTTTGTTCTCTATAGTTAAGGGTCTCTTACGGTTTGTCTCTCTCTGTGTTTTTATCTTATTTTTTTATTTTTCCTTCCCTTTCTATGTTCATCTGTTTTGTTTCTCAAATTCCACAGATGAGAGAAATCATCAAAAGCTTTTGCACAGCAAAGGAAACAATCAACAAAACTAAAAGTCAACTTATAAAAGGGGAAAAGATATTTGCAAATGACATATCAGATAAAGGACTAGTATCCAAAATCTAAAGAACTTATCAAACTCAATACTCAAAAAATAAAGATCTAAATATGTTTTAAATAATTAATCAAGGATTGAAAAATCAAAGTCCATCTGCCAATCAGTCTTCATGTATTCTTTCAAAAATTATTTGTTAATTGCCCACCGAGTATTAGACCATAGGATAGGCACCAGAGATAACCAGGGTTTAAGAGGTAGTCCCTCTCATGGTGCTTATAAATTGTCAGGAGAAGAACTAGCTTCTTTACAAGTCTGTCAGGGAAAATAACTGGGGAGAAGGAAGAATTAAATGAAGAACTTGATTAGTCTCACATTTCATTAAAGTCTACTCTGGTTGTTTTTCTCTTCCCCTGAAAAACTACTAAGATTTAAAAATGCATTGGTCTTAAACTTTTGCTATCTTTTTTACTTTCAGCTTCTAAGAAAATTCTAAAACTGATCAAAGCTATCAAAAAACTAGAGAAAAAAAAAATCAAAGAGCGCAGATAAAACAGTGATCAGAAAATCCACACCATTGTTTGACCTATCTTGGCTAATTGCATCTAACTAGAAAAGATTCTTTAGAACTTGGAGAAATTGGAATTTTAATCTCAGAAGCTTCAGGTCATTTAGTGTTTGCCTCCCTGAGCCACTGAGTGAGGATCTCACCTAAGGGTGTTCACCATCTCATGAGAGACAGGACTAAAGATAGATGTTTTCTGTGTCACAGAGGGTTTCAGATCTGGGCTACCTCCCTGAACAAGAGGAGCCATGTAAACCATGGGACTCTGAAGAAAGAGTAGCAATTTACTCATAATCCTTCCTTTCCTGAGAATTTCTCTTCCCTTTTCTGGATGGTGGAAAGGACCATTCTGCATGAATTGAAGCCTGTGGAAACAGAAACCCTGTTTTTGCTACTCCAAAATGGGACATATGAGACACCTCCCTGACCATGTCATTACCGAGAAAACCTGATCCTGATGTCACTTTGTGCAGTTTAGACCTCGTATCCCTGGAATCTCATGCCACAAATGAGAACTTCCCAACTATATCTTTGTCTTAATATTCAATTTTCATCTGTGTTGGAAAGTCAATGAAGAAAACATTCAGAAAATAATTATGTACATCCATCAAGTCTACAAAACATTTAAATGGCCATATCTTCAAAGGGAAAGTGATATTTTAGATAGAGGGATAAAATTTTGGTAATGTTAGATGTTACCCTCCTGGAAATAGGGGACCAGGAATGTGGAATCCTGCCTCAACCTCATAGCTCCTTCTCATAAAGTTCCCAAAGGAATTACTTTTAAAAAGGGACTACAGCAAATGGGAAATTAAAGTACACTTTATTATTAGCTTGGCCAATGCCAAATAAACAAATGTAGAACTTTCTGGTAATGTGTCTAGGGCACATGGCATACTCTCAGATCCTGATCCAGATCCCCAAACTCTAAACCGAGCACCTTATCTTGGAATCTTGACATCTTTGGGCTGCTCACATGGAAGAGGAACAGAAGTAATAAATGAGGAAAGTACGGCACGGAAAAAGAGATAAAATTAACGTGGAGGAATTTCAGAGACAGAATCTTTTATTAAACAAAACAAAAAAAAAGTGAAAAATATTCTGGCATAAAAAAACAGCTCTATCATAAAAAATAATCTCTCATCATCAGGCAGATAGGTATCCTGGATCTAATCCCTAAGTGACAGACATGGAGGGATTGTGGGTTCCAACATGGACCCTGAGAATAAAAAAGAAGAGCTCATTGGTGTCAGGTGCTCTCATTGATCTGGCCATTTGACTGCAGGAAAAAGGAAATTGTATCATAGAATGAACTGCCTGCTAATGAACATGACTAAACAGTAGCAGAGTGTCTGGTCCATTCGTTTAGGACCTTATTCTCTGAGAAAGAAGTAAGAAATAGAACAAGAGATAGATGAATAGATGAAGAGACTGCTGTGCCTGCCCCCCAAAAGTCAGGCATTAGTCAGGAGAGAAGGAAAGAAAGGCCATTATTAATTTTAGATTGTAGTTTTGTTCTCAGGGTCAATACCACCATTGAGAGTCTCCAAGACTTTGCAGGGAGATTTATGTAGGAATTCCTGCAAACATCACAGTTATCTACTGCATTAGATGTTCCAAACCTCACTGTATAGAGCAGGAAAATATGCCTCCAAAAAGTTATTTTGACCAAGATCTCATAGCTATTAAGTGTGGTCTTGGGTTATCTGAATCCATAGCCTATGCTATTTGTCATTTTTTTAATCTGAGTTTATTATACCAGAATTGCATTATTAATTAGAAGAGGTTTTGAAAATAACTTGATTTTTTTTTTCTTACTAGTCATGACAGTTTGGCTTTTATGGAGATATTCAGAGTAGATACTGAGTTATATTTCCTGTTCACAAGTGACACAAAGCAGGCATTGTTCACCATGCCCTTTGCAGCATTCTCTAAAAGACATCGTGATACTGTCAAGAAAAGAAGTTTCTTACTACAGAACTTCTTCTACATCTTTCCAAAGAAAACATTCTTTCTTATAAGTAGACATAATCACCTTATTCATATGCTTACTCATCTCAAGCAGGTACCTGAGTTCAAACAATTATTTAATGGAAACAATTATAAGAATATGTACATATATTTTGCATTAAGTACATATTTACTTCCCATGAGGGATGTATGACTGACCTCATTAACAAGTTCCAGAAAAATTAGGATTTCCTGATTTATGCATAAATGTATATGAATGTGTTTTCACATTGTGTTTTTGCATTATTTCACCCTCTAACTATTCATATATGTGTGTAAGTGTACATATATGCATCCACATTCACACAGTACACACTCTATAGATATTATGGTTATTATTATTAAGAAACAGGTAAACATCTGGTTTCTGCTTGGGATATAAAGAACTGGAAGGATAGTTATTCCCACCCTATAACAACAGGAAAAGCTAAACTACAAGTTCACAACTTTTCTTGACTGCATCAAAGAGTCAGAGTTGCAGGAAAAGATGGGACAGGACCCACGGCTTACCTGGACAGATGCAGTCAGACACCAGTAAGGAAATGTCATCTATAGAGTCACGAGATTGATGGCTGCCAGGTGTGAGCAGGCGAGAGAGTGTGGACCTCTGTAGGTATACAGATATAAGAGGAGTTTGTACCTCCTTCTCCACAGACCCCACTGGGCACTAGCAAAAATGTTTGGTCAGTGTCTTGAGAAAGCGTCCTTTGTGGTGTAGGCATGGACCTTTCATTCTTCTCCCTGACAAAGTAAGGCAATCCTTGATCTGCTGGAGAAGGAGGATACTGGTGAAAATCTATTGCATCGAGGCAAAAGAAACAGGAAGAAAACCTCAGTTTGGGGGGCAGGTGCAGGAATCCTTTCAGGGTCCAGAAGTACAGCTGAGGGAGGAGCAGGAGCACTGAGATATAAAGTATGACTAAAGCAACCGGAAGCCTATGGTGTGCTGAGAGGAACCGCAGCAACAATAGAACCTAAGACCTACTGGGACTCTTGACCAGATCAACTCAACCACCCCCCCCCCCATTAAAAACATAGCAGAAAGAAATGTATATTCATTCCTGTGCATAACAAATGATTTATCTCAGTCTCTGTTCTACACAAAATGGTTAGCTTTAAACAAAACTTTACAAAGTATTTGAAAACGTAAGGAAAAATGATATAATGCCAAGAAATAAATCAATCAATAGAAAGAGATTCAGATATGACACAGATGTTGGGTCTATCTGAAAGGGAATTCAAGAAATAGCCAGAGGTCACTGTTGATTATTTCCCAGCTGCCAGGCTGTGATGTTTCTATGGGATATTGCAGTTTACAAAGCTAATAAAGTCCCAACTGGACTAAGACATCCTTTACCCAATAAAGGTGGTTCCTAAAGATTCTGTAATGACTTTTCTAAGAACACCATTATCATTCGTTTCATATATATTTACTCTCTGTTCATTATATATGGGACCCAAGCCTCTTCTTAATGACGGGTACTATTCTCTTAAAATGAACAAAATTACATGTTAGACATCACCACTCCAGATTCTTTGGGACCTTAGGATTGTATCAGGTTGTGTCATAGATTTTCTTGGCTTCCCAGCATCATGTGATGGCTTTTCTTGGCTATCTGCTTTTGCATCTTAGTTCCACATAGGTGTGTGCATTAGAACATACCCTTACCATAGCATCATCTGCAAACTTACAGGTATGCAGCTGGAGCCACAGATGTCTCCCAATGAAACAGCTCCTTTATTTGGGACCAACAGGAGTTGAAGACCATCAATGTCCTCTGATATTTAATTTGGCCTAGAGCTTAGTTGCTGAGTTATCATCTATTCCTCTCTTATACTTCTGTTTAAGCATAGATTTGTATCATTCATTCTTTGAGTTAACCAATCTCCAGGACAATAAATGAATGAATGAATGCCTGTGTCATCAAATGAGCGAGTAGTATCTTGCCAACATCCGGTATTGTCAGGGACTGTTGCATGCATTTTCCATGAATTATGCATTTCTCACAATAATGCTATAAGTATTATTACACTCATTTTACATTTGAGAAAATTGGACATGAAAGGTTTGAATAGCATTGCGCAAGGATTTATACTTAATGACGGGGCTGGCTTTTTAATAACCTGTCCAAGTTAATGTCCAGCAGGCAACACATGAGTTTATACTGATTTTCAACAAATCTCCAAGGAAAGACATTTCTTATTGGGATGACATCTATGTGTGGTCATCTTACTCTTTTTAGCTTTTCTCTTGTGCTTTGAGTGGACTGAACTGGATCATAAGAGAATGAAAGGAGTACAAAATCTCATGAGAGACTGAGAAAGGCCAATGGGGATGAGTCTTTATAGAATCACAACTTTACAACCCATGAAATAAAACAGTGGAGAGAAACCCTTCCTCCTTTACATTCCCATTGGTACATTTCTTATGATACTTATGTCATTCTGTTCTATAATATTTTCATCTTGTTAATTCAGAAAACACTATTTGTCTTCCCCTTTCCTGTCAGGTGCTGGGCTCCTGTATCTTTACCCACCACGTATCATATTCCCTAATGCTTTCCTTTATTTCCTCTGGTTTTCCTTCTGCCACCTGAACATAAGTTCCACAAGAGCAGAAAGTTTGTCTATATTATTCATTGCTCTCATCATCCAATAGTTACCTGCTGAATGACTGCATCCTGTCTAACCTGTGGTCAAGTATTCTTATTGCAATGTCTATTCCATTGAGGTCAGACAACTGCTTGTGAGTAGGGTACAAGATTACCCTGAAACAGGACTGAGGGAGGGCTCCTGCTTCTGTATAGAGAAGGATATTGGGATATCTTCTGTACAGAGCCAGAGACAGGTTTGGGTTAGTCTTAAGTGTGGGGGTGAAGGAGGCCCATCAGGCCCAGGTTTGGGTTTGGACATAGACATAATTTGGGGGTTCCCCTCTGGCCTTTGATAAAGTCTTGTTAAAGTCGTAGCTATCAACTGAGCTGTGAGTATCACAAAGAGCAATATTCGCTCTCTCAGCTTAGAGTAGAAGGGGATTTTAGGATAGAAGTGCACAAAGACCACAGTGCCAGCAGAGCTATGATCTCACATGGAGGCTATTATCAGGAAAGACCCTAAGAACATGCCAGCAAAACAGAAGGGTCAAAGCAGAAAAAGGAAAATTGATTGTTTAAGATAAAGAGAAAGTCTGAGGTTTTTGGAGACAACTAGTAAGCTTTAGGGGGGAAAAATGAATACTCATTCCCTTTTTTTTTTTTTTTTGGAAGCAAATGCTTTCAAAGTCCATGTCATATTATTTCCTTAGATAAGTACATTAAATGCATATTTCCTCAGTCAAGAAAGAACTTATTTTAATTCCTGATAAAGCACTTGGATTCTACAGTTCTCTTTGATCTCAAAACCATTTGTTTTGTTATCATAGAATCCATTTTCATCTTTAAAATACTGAATATCAAAAAAAATTTAAAAAATAAAATAAAATACTGAATATCCATGTACTGGTCTGATATAGGCCTGGCCTGGACAATCATCTTGTGAAGCTCAAAACATTCTGGAGCACCACTCCTCTGGGCTGTTTCATCAATATTTCCCATCTATCTTCATTCTCTCCCCACAGTCAAGCAATCTACACTTACTGCCCTTGTCTCTACCTGTCCCCTGGCTGTTTCAAAGACAATTCTGCAATCTGGTGCTGCATTTGTTCTCTGGGGCTGCTGTATTAAATAGTACAAACTGGATGGCTTAAACAACAGATATTTATTTTCTCCCAGTTCTGGAGGCTACAAATTTGAGATCAAGGTGTCATCAGGTTTGGTTCTTTCTGAAGGTCATATGGAGAATCTGTTCCATGCCTTTTTTCCCACCTCTGGTGGCTGCTGGAAATTTTTGTTCTTCCTTGGCATCACCCTAATCTCTGCATTCATGTTCACATGACACTCTCCTCATGTACCTAAGTCTGTATCCAAATTTTCCCTTCTTAGGACACAGTCATATTGGATTAGGGCCCACCCAGCCTAATGACCTCATCTGGATCATCTGTAAAGACTCTTTCCAAATACAGTCACATCTATAGGTACTGGAGATTAGGGCAAAAAATCTTTTGGAGGGATAAGATTCAATCCATAACAGGTAGGGTGAGGGGAGAGAAAGAGTTGGAGAGAAAGCAATGCCTGAAGGCACTTCTCCCCCTTTCTACCACCCTCATATGGTTTCCTAAGTTAATTTCCCAGACTAGTGGTTGTGTCTGAGACTTTCTCTTTCCTTCTCAAACTCCACCTCTCCTATTTCAAAATCCAGAATTTTGACCCTATTGATAAAGCATTCCAGATAATTAGTTTGATTTTCCTCTGAAAAAGAAATCAATTTTTCTCCCAATAAAGCTCCCATTATTAAAAATTCTGGGTGATTTGTCTCTTTCAAAAAAAAAATTCAAAGAAAGTGTTAAAGCACAGATGAAATAATGAGATGAGAAGTTATTTTGTTTTTCATGTTGTTGCATTGTTTTTCCTTTTACTAATGAATTATTCCTATCTCTAAAAAATTTACAATTAATTTTCCTATTCCCCTTCAGCCACCATCCCTGCAAATCATGTTCTAGCCACACAGAGCTTCTAAGCAATTCTTGAACCAGGACATACTGGTTGATTGTCTTTTCCTCTGTCTGGAGTAACATAGCCTCACTTGTGTATCTGGAAAACTCCTGTCAACCTCCAACATCTGGATTAAGTGCCATCTTCCTAAACTTTAATGGGGATTTGAATTCTACCTATTTTTCCCCCTCTCAAAGATTTATACAAGCTTCTATCATCGTAGAAGCAACTGGCCATTTTTTATTGTGGTTTGTTGACAATGCAATCCTTCCTAATTACCTCATAACTTTGCTAGTATGGACTGTCACTTTCCATTGTATCTGGACCCTCACAGGCATATGATAAATGTTTCAGGGACACATAGAAAGAAGGGATATACAAGTCACAGAAGACCTCTTTCCAGGTCTTCACAGGCCTTTTGTGTAAGGACAGACTGTACTCATTCTCTGCAACATGCCACACTGATACAGCGTCTTGCTAAGAGTTTGCACTAGAACAGAAGAAGACACTGCAGTTCAGTAAAATAAACATAGAAGGCTCACAAGAGCTCATTTTGTTTTTTATGGGTGTATATTCAGAGAGAAGTTTGGGGAAAAACTGTTGAGAACACTAACCTCAAAAGACATAGGTCTTTCATTCACATGAACAAAACATGAACATGTTCACAAGCTCTAAGCTGCAATTCCAAAGTCAATACCCAAGTAAAATTACCTTAGACAAGAAAAGCAACAAGAAAAGCTGAGATTCTAGCTCATTTATGCATTTGGCTTTCTACTATAATAATAATAATACTATTGCTTGTCGTGTGACAAAAGCGTAGTATGCCTCAGTTGATCCACAATCAGGGTCTTGAAGGGGAATACGAGTCAGTGGCTCCCATTCACTGAGCAGAGATGCACCCAGAATGACCATGTGAGAGCTTCATGCTTTCACCATTCCCAGTCCGGGTGGCTGCTACTTCTTGCCTCAAACATTGAGGCCTAAACAATCAGCAACTTCTACCAATAAACTCCTTCACATTCTAAATGTAGCATCTGAAGCTCCATAAACAGGAGTGAACTAGTAGCAGTCTGCAGTTGTCATCATTGACAGCTTATGATTTATCTTAAACTCTCCCTCGCCATTTGGCCACGACTTTAAGTAAACACTTTCCGTCTTCCTCATGTTCTCGTTACTGCCACCTCCCACTAATAAGAGAGACTGCCAAGAAAAGCATCCAGACAGTTCATTTACCTCCCAAACTTGCCTGAAAGTAGCCGCCCCAGTTTAGACAAGGGGCAAAGCAACTACTGCACATTTTCAACAGATGGAACAATACTTCCCAAATTATTTACATTAACGTTATTTGCTCTCAGGATGTGAGTAACGAATGGGTAGTTGAATGAAATATTATGGTGCAGACTGAAGACACCAGCCGTTCAGGCAGGCCATTTATGGTGATAGATGGAGATGGGCCGTTTTGCTTTCTAAGAAGCTGAGGAAGTACGGGCAGTCTGTCTTTGCTAAGTTCTTGGCATTGTCTTGTTCTGTCGGGTAGCTGGAAGCTTGGTCCAAATTCACAGGGAGGTTCCTCACTTAAGGCATGATGGCCAGAGGACCCCAAGATTGTGTTCTCACCCATCAGCCAGTGAAGGAGATTGGTCAAGAATGTTGACTTTTGCACAATGTAGCTGGCCATAGAAAAGTAGGTATTCCCTGGATTTTCTGTGAGTGTCATGAAGCCATCTCTTGTAGAAGCTGAGAGACCTTCCCTTACCAAATTTATGGAGCCCACTTGTGGTTCAGCATTCCTGAAATTTTTAATGGCCTGCCCACATCAAATCCAAAGTGGTATTAGATATGATAGAACAAGCCATAATGTGGACTGTATACCTGATTATATTCCTTTTATGTCTTATAAACCAAACCAGGAGTAGAGTAGGATGGTCACTGGCAAATGACTGGCTACAGGATGGGAAAAGAGTGAGCAGAGTCCTACTGTTTCTTCAGGTGCCCATTCTCTAAACACATACCGTAAGGCTTATATCAGGTGAATTAGTAATATTTGGAAGGATGCTGAAGTGAGCCCTCTCAGTGTAGAGTCAGTTTCATGGCAGGAGTTTCCAAGTTCCATCTGGGGACTCACATAACAATTCCCCATGTATGGGGATCCCTGGGTGGCACAGCGGTTTGGCGCCTGCCTTTGGCCCAGGGCGTGATCCTGGAGACCCGGGATCGAATCCCACATCGGGCTCCCGGTGCATGGAGCCTGTTTCTCCCTCGGCCTATGTCTCTGCCTCTCTCTCTCTCTCTCTCTGTGTGACTATCATAAATAAAAAAAAAAATAAAAAAATTGAAAAAAAAAACAAAACAAAAACAATTCCCCATGTACAATGTCTTAAACGATCATATATTTATTAACTATTTATTGAGTACATTCAAGAGCCAAGGCTCTGTTTCTGGTCCCATGGGGGATATCTAGAAAAATGCTTTTTTAAGAAGCTCCCTCTGCAGTGGAGAAATAAAAGAACACCACAATACTAAGTGGTAGACATAGAGGGGGACATTTTCTTGAGGTGGCAGCTGAACTACATAGGCACTACCCATCCTTGATGTTTGTCAGAGGACAACAGAGGTTACACTGCAGTGGGAGTTGGGTTGTTCCATTATCATATCCACCATTACTGGGTGGTATATTATATGGAGAGATGAGCCAACACAGGCTGTCTAAGCTAAATTGTTAAGAAGTCTACTCTTACACTGTTGGTGGAAATGGAAACTTGTGTGGCTACTCTAGAAAACAGTATGGAGGTTCTTCAAAAAGTTAAAAATAGAACTACCCTATGACCCAGCAATTGCACTATTAGGTATTTATCCAAAGGATACAAAAATAATGATTCAAAGGGGCACATGCACCTCAGTATTTATAGCAGCAATGTCCACAGTAGCCAAAATATGGAAAGAATCCAGATGTCTGTCAACAGATGAATGGATAAAGATGTGGCATATATGTATGTATATATATATATATATATATATATATATATATATATATATAAAATGGAATATCACTCAGCCATCAAAATGAATGAAATTATAGTGAAAGGGATTATAGGGGAAAGGAGAGAAAATGAGTGGGAAATATCAGAGAGGGAGACAGAATATGAGAGACTCCTAACTCTGGGAAACGAACAGGGGTAGTGGAAGGGGAGGTGGACGGGGGACAGGGCGAATGGGTGATGGACACTGAGGGGGGCACTTGACGGGATGACCACTGGGTGTTATACTATATGTTGGCAAATTGAACTCCAATAAAAAATATACAAAAACAAAATGAGTGAAATTTTTGCCATTTGCAATGACATGGATGGAACTAGAGGGTATTATGCTAAGGAAAATAAATCAGTCAGAGAAAGTTAAATATCATAAGATTTCACTCATATGTGGAATTTTAAAAACAAAACAGATGAACAGAGGGGAAAGGAAGGAAAAATAAAATAAGATGAGAACAGAGAGGGAGGCAAACCATAAGAGACTCTAAATAGGAAAAAAACTGAGAGTTGCTAGAGGGGAGGTGTGAGGGGGCGCTGGGGTAACTGGATGATAGGCATTGAGAAGGGCACTTGATATAGTGAGTACTAGATGTTGTATGTAACTGATCAAATCACCAAATTTTACCTCTGAAACTAATAATACACTATATAGTAACTAAATTTAAATTTATAAAAACAACACAAGTCTACAGAGCATCTTAGAACGTGGTAAGAGGCTCTAAGCCCCTTCTCTGAATTGATCATCTGAGTATTATCTGATGTTTTATTCTCTCTCTTTTTATCTCTTCTCCCCTGCGCATCCTCTTCCTTTCTCCCTCTCTTCCTCCTTCAAGGAGTCCTCACAAATATCTCATTCTTTCCTCTAAATTCCTGTTAAATCCTCAGACTCAGTCTCTAAATCCTGAGTTTCTCATTCACAGTTGAGTTCATCCCTCTTAAATGGTATTTCCCCCTTCCCAGAGCAGTGAGGTCTGGCCTGAATGGAATGATTCCCTCTCCTCTGCTCCTCTGGCCCTTGGTCTAAGCAGCAGGATCAGACACCAGCAGTCATCACCACATGGAAGGGAGGGGACTCTAGAGTGGGCCATGGCGACCATATGCTGGACTGCCAATCTTCAGGAGTCTGGATGGTTCTAGGGGAGAATATCCAAGAAGTGGCATTTTACCCTATCATTCCGACACATGTTTAAAATATATTAATTTTGATACCGTAAAAGGAAGACACGAAGTTTCTGTAGATACAGAAAGTAGGAAAATATGTAAAGAAGGTGGCAAACCCTGGCTCGGTGGATTTCACCACCCCCTTTGCTTCAAACGGCACTTGTGTCTTAGAATTTGGCCAGGGTGGGGAGATTCATTCAGCCTCCTCGGAGAAATTGTGTGAAAGTGTGTGTGTGCATGGGATGTACTGGGAAATTTATGTTTGCATAGCCTTAGGGAAGGAAGGCAGTTGCTCCTTAACAGCAGGCATAATGATACCCCCAGGATCTTGAATTTTCACAGGATAGCAGGGTTATTCAAGGAGTCAAGAGGAGATCACCAAGTTTTGTTTTTTTTTTTGTTTTTTGTTTTTTTTTCCTAAGTAGTTCTGGAACCAGGCTTATAATCCATAAGCACCAGTGGCTCTGCAGAGGATTCTTTGGGGGTTTGGCAGGGTCTTTTAAGTGCTGTGACCCCAACTAATGGTCTTTTTCTGAGGCCCATCCCCTCCCCTAGGTAGGTCTGATATTAGGACTGGAGAGGGCTCTTTACATTGATTCTGAGCTGACCTCAGAATGGGCCTCTCCTGCTCCCATCTCATCCTGTCCAGACTGATGTCTCCAGCCACCAAACCACAGTGACCACATCCATGCCTTGGTCTAGGCCCTGCATGAACACTCCTGGGCAGCAGGCTTGGCTCTCATAAGAAAGTGTGTGGTCCAGGCTGACTACATACTCCCTGAGTTTAAGGGCAGGTTCTTTTCAGTGTCCTAAATAGCCCACAGCATGAGGCTTTGCACATGGGAAGAGGTTTTTTAAAACCTTAGGGATTGCTGCACTTTGACCAATCAAATTCTACAACCAGGTCAATTATGTTTTCATTTTCTAGGAGAAACACACTCAGGCACACAAGCCAACAACACACGTAGGCATGAACACAGACACACACATAAAATGTCCGGAACAGAGACAGTCAGGGGGAAAGCCCATGACGGGAGCAGATCACACTTAGATGCAGGAACCCAGGGGAAGATGCCTCCTGGAGCTGAGCACACCCAGCACCTCACCCCCACTGACATCATTGCCATCACTCAGAACTCCTGGCTCTGCACTTTGGTGTCGATTCCTTTGGGCTGAAACCAGTGGGGTCTGGCCTGGCCGGGCTGAGCTGAGCTGGACAGGAGTCAGGGCAGGGCAGGCCCAGCCAGGGCAAAGCCACAGATGGGTTCAGGTGTCAGTCTCCACCCGATCGGGAACTCCCTGAGTCCAGAGTGACTCAGGCCCTGCTCTACTCGGGTTACACCAGCTTAACTGCCCTGAAATGGCCTTGCACCCCCGCTGACCACACCAGCCCTCCCTAGCTCCTCACCAGCCAGATGTGTGGTATACATTTCAGCCTCAACCCAAACACACCAGCCTGGCCCCACCAGAAGGAGCAAGAATCTGCTTTTCCCTCAGGGCTTCAGAGAAGGGGTTTCCATGTTCCTCTTGACCAGAGGATCCTGGGAAGGTACCTCAAGGTTCTCTCAGGCCTAACCCTGTGGGCTGGGCTCCTTGCGCTTAACTTCCTGGAAACAGGGGCTGCTGGCTCCTGAATTGGTGCTCAGGGCACAACTGTGGGCAATGGTTTCTCTAGTGCTCTTTGTCTCCTCAGCAAACAGATTGGCTCTCACCTTTTTAAATCCTGGTATCATCCTCAGGCACCCATGTCTTGGCTCAGACTGGATGTTCATTGATGGTATGAGCTGTCTTTGGGTACTTAGAGGCCACTTGCCCTATGACTGGCTGTGTGCTGGAGGCTGGCAGCAAGAGAAGAGTCAATCTGGGCCTTATTCCTGGGATTAAGGTCAGTTTGACAAATGTAGGAGTGGGAATAGCAAGATGGCCAAAATAAGAAAGGCCTGGGCTTCACACAGACTACGGGTCAGCCCATTTCTGCCTCTAACTAGACGCATGACTTTGGGAAGTTACCCTAAGGTGCCTTAAGCCCATTTTTTTTTTCCCAGCTATAAAATGGAAAAGTCTATTTAACACAGAATTATTTAGATTCTATATATGATAACAATAATGATAATGACAAAAGCAGTTGTTACTTTTGGAGTGCTCACAACTTAAAGGAACTGAACCAAACTTGAATTTCATTTAGTCCTTACAACTACCTTCTTATATCTATCCTTTCTATAGCTAAATTATAAAATTTGCCAATAAAATGTGGGAAGATAAAGATAAAACCCCTGCAAGGTATTTAAATTTTAACAGAGGCACTTGAACATGAAAATACTTATAAATCTGAAAGAATGAATCTCAAATGGTAGTATTTTACACAACACAGCAGGAAGCAGGGAAGACAGTTTTTGATAAGAGATCTCGTTAGTTATCCTTATTTATACCACAGAGGCAAACATTTCACCCTAACACTTTTCTTTAACTTTAGCCAAGATCAACGGATTAAATAATGTGATAGTTAATTTTATACATCAACTTCGTCAGAACCATGGTGCCCAAACATTTCATCAAATATCATTCCTAATGTTTCTGTAAGGGTGGTTTTTGGATGAGATTGATATTAAATTGGCAGGCTTTGAATAAAGCAGATTGCCCTCCATAAGGTGGATGGGCCTTACCCAATCTATTGAAGGCCTGAATAGAACAAAGGCTGATTTCCCCTGAGCAAGAAGGAACACTGCCAGCAGATGGCCTTGGAACATGAATTGCAACATAGGCTCTTCTCTGAGTTTCCAACTTAATGATCCACCCTGCAGATTTTGGACTTGTTAGCCTCCATAGTCACATGACTCAGTTCCTTAAAATAAATCTGTTCTCTCTATCTCTCTCTCTTTCTCTCTCTATTTGTATCTGTTGGTTCTGTTTCTCTGAGAAAATTGATGGACGCAGACAAGGAGGTTGATACCAGCTCTGGCCCTGAGAGAACTCCAGAGTGAATGGGAAGCATTTCGGGGTCCTAGACCAGGATAAGTTTCTGCAGATCAGTTTGAGGGAGAAAAGCCATTCTTATGGGCCTCGGATTGAATGCTATTAGAAGTCTCAGGACCTAGGGATGCCTGGGTGGCTCAGTGGTTGAGCATCTGTCTTCGGCTCAGGTCGTGTTCCTGGGGTTCTGGGATCAAGTCCTGCATTGGGCTCCCTGTGAGGAGCCTGCTTCTCCCTTTGCCTATCTCTCTCTCTCTCTCTCTGTGTGTGTGTGTGTGTGTGTGTGTGTGTGTGTGTGTCTCATGAATAAATAAATAAAATCTTTAAAACAAAAAAAGAAGTCTCAGGACCTGAAGGTGGCTAATCCCAGCCTGTGAGTAGTAGCTTCACAGGGATTTTGTCACGAAAAGGGGGAGCAGGGGAATCCAGTCAACATTTTATTGTTCTTCACTTCTTAAGGCTCACATCCCTCTATGAATCCCTCAAACACAGGTTCATTGGTATTCAATCCCTTACCGCTCTTCTATGCCCATCTGTTCAGGGTTACAGCTTTCCACCTTATCCAGCAAGCTACTCTTATCTCCCTACTTCCTTCTGGTCACCTCAGAAAGCACTAACAGACTATCTGTTTAATATTGCCTGGTTACACCAAGCTTCCTCCCAGGGAAGAAGAAGGAGCACTAGATATGTGGTCAGACGACCTTGCCCTGACCTAGTGGTCACTTACTACCTCCATAATATAGGACAAAGCACATGGATTTTTATTCAGAAAATCAGGAAAGTCTTCCCCAGAGATATGACATTTAAGCTAATACCTTACACTAACCATGATAAAGGTTAGTAAAAAGTATTCTGTATTAATAAACAATAGTATATGGGAAGCCAGAGGGAAAAGGTACGGTTGACAGAAACTGACCATGATGAGAGTGGGAGACGGAAAGGTCAAAGGACATGTCCAGGATGATTCCTGGACTTCAGGCTTTTGAAAAAGTTGGATCATGGAGAGGGAATAATGATTTTTAAAAGACCAGGTTTGAGAAGAACAGTGTTAGTTCCTATAGTGATAACTTGTTGTTTTGCCACCTAGAGCCAATTTGACTTTCCCCTAATAACATAATAAATAGCTTTCTTCTCCTCCAGTATGTGTGGTTTGTGAAACTGCCTCAAATACTCCAGGGGCAAGTACTAATTAGATGAAGATGAACAGAGTAATTGATTTCACTGGTAAAAGTGATTGATTCTGGACTGTGTCTAATCACTTGCCTAGAAGTCAGGCCCTGGGCTAGATGGTTGTGAGGGAAACTTCTTCTCTGTGCTGTACTTAAAAAAAAGAGTATGTACATTTAGAAGCTACTGATCTTACAATCACTAGAGGAGAGTCTGACCAACAAAAGAACTAGATCATAGGCACTTACGCTGGATGGAAATGAAAGAAACTGAGTCATAGACATCAATGAAGCCCACGGTCCAGCCATGTCTGCAATTGGACCTTTCAATCACATTAAGCAATAAATTCCTTTGTAAATTTAGGTCAGATTTTCTATTCCTTGAAACCTAAAATTCTCAACTGATAGAATTCTTGGAGGTTTTGCATGGACCTCTTGACTTCTCATAGAGTCTATCCGGATGGCTTAGATAAAATAATAGACGCTGGAAGGATAATTGAAACACTAAATGAATGAATGGAAGGCAGGTATTTTTGCTGAATGCTTTCTGTATGATAAGGCATCATGTTTGTTCTTTTATACAAAGTTTACATAGTTGTAGATCAAAAATACAACTTGTTTATTCCCTATGGCAATTCTTCAACATCATTATTGGCATTATTGTCAAGGATGAAAATTTTAGTTTGAAGAGGGTGAATGAAAGATGAAATCAAATGATGGGTGCATACAAAACCTAGGATTCTTGCAAGATATAGCTCATTCTGAAGCCCATGAACTCCCTACAGTGCTTCCTGCCTTCTCTGAGCTTTAGCTTTCTCATCTGTAAAATGGAGATAGCAATGTTGTACTTCTTTCCTACACTGTTCATTGAACAAAAGGAGATGCGTGTGTGTGAATGTTTGTGCTAAATCTCTAATTCTTTGGCCTGTTTCTCTAACATCATCATATGATGTGAACATAGCATTTAAAACAAATGGTTTTCTTTTTTCGTCCTTGAAAAACTTTTTTTTTTCAGTGTCCCTAATGTGCACACTTAATCTCATGCATACAAAATTGATTTCATTTTTCTCTTTGCATGTTAACTTTGCACCATTGTTCAAGGTTTATTTACCTAGAAAATCAAGGAAAGTCTGTTTTCCCATAGCCCATGTTAACTGAAGCCTGTTGTTAGACTCTCCCTGGATGTCTGGGTTTCCTCTATGTGTGACTTAGGGACTTCATAACCATGACTGCTCTGCTAACACCACCATCTCTATCACTTTCATCACAAACAACTCCACCACCAACACCTCTATCTCTACCACCACCTCCATCACCACCCCTTCCTCCTCCATTTCTACCACTTCCACCACTACCCCCGCCACCTACACCACCAACTATACCAATAATACCTCCACTTTTACCTCTATCATCATCAACACCACTTATACCAACAAATCCATGAGCACCATCTATGACAACTCCACTACCATAACCACTATGCTGTGACTACAGTAGGACCAAGAGTAAGAAGGTACCTGAAACTTATAATCCCTAATTTTCACTATAACTCTGTAAAGAAATGTTATCTTGTTTTGCCTATGTGGAACCAAAGTCTCAGAAAAGTGAAATAACCCCTCCAAAGTCTCACAATTTCTAAATAATTAAACAAGGGTTTGACATTCAAGGCTACTTGAAATGGGAAAGTGTGATCTCTTTACTTCAGTACTATTTCCTTCTCCCACGCATTCACCTCTATTCTGAAAGGCCAGACTCTATTTTTCTTCTCTGTAATACAGAATGAGATTTCCCCTGTTAGCCTTTGTTGACTGCAGATATAGTAAAATAAACTTGCCTGAGAGCAAGTTATTTAACTGTCTTAATTATTGGCGTGAAAACATGAAGTCAAAGTCACTGCAGAGAGGTAGAGAAGGGAAGGTTGAAAGTGTGGTTGGTAAATGTGTATGAATCACATATGAGATTTAAAATGTGACAACTCTGGGCTCTGACTATTGTCTGAAAGGCAACAAAGTCTTTCCAGCTGGTAGGGAAAGTCCAGCTGAGGTGGGGGAGGAAGAGGGACCTGGCAGTGAGGCCATCTTCCTGTCAAGATGGGGGTGTAGGGTTGCTGTCACATCGGAAATGAGGGCAGCCTGAAGGCTGGGGTTAGCATTCAATGGGAGGATTGAAGGATACTTTGAAGTCTAGATAGCATTTCTGAAGAAAGCCTGACGAGAATTCCAGACTTTTATAGTGGGATATGGAGATTGGATATGTTTTGCTTTTGAATGCTTTTTATTTGTAACTTTATAGTTCTTTCTGCTATAAATTTGAACTGAAATGGATATTAAATTGCAAAAACAACATGCCTATTTTTCACATACACATACACATGCACACACACACACACACACACATACGCACACACAAAGGCTTTTAGAGTAAATTTTGTCTTGACTAGACATAGGAAGGAGTTTGGATAATGTTTTTACCCAAGTTTTACTACCCCACCGGAACTATTAGCTCCTCTATCCCATTAAAGAGAAAATTGATTTATTAGCTGTTGATATTTGCACTTGGGAAATTCATCAGGCCCCTTGATCAGTAGAACTAGGAATCCTGAACAATGTTTCAGTAGTATAAGGAGAAAGTACCGATAAGATATAATCGACGTCCATAAAGTTAAGAGTGTTTTTGTTTTTGAAATGTTAACACCTCTAACTTGCTTGTTCATCATGGAGAGAGTCTTATTTTCTAAGCCAAGCATGACAAGAGTCTATCATTCTAAAGACTTTAAGCCATTTATTATGTCACTTTTATTATGGCTCCTATAAGACTGTTTTGCAAGTGCCCCATAAACTTACTCCCAATAAGAAAATGAGCCTCAGATGCAGGTGTCACATGTTGTTCTTACATTGTTGTCCAAAGAAAAGTACTCACAAACTCCACCACATAAGAATAATCGGGTGACCAATTATTAGCCACCTCTTTTTATCCAATAAGATCAACTCTAAGAATGGTGGGATTTGAACACTCTTCAAATTCTTCCAAGTGTTTTGATCTTCCTTACATTATTTAAATCAATCAATCAATCAATCAATAGCCTCATCAGAGATTTTATAGACTTTAGCTCTTTTTAAACCTGTCATACAAATGTGTCCTCTGCAAGCTCTTGCATGTAAGTATATTCAACGCTTAAAGTCTAAACCTACAGTTAGGACTCACAGACTGGTCGCCATGGAATAGTCCTAAGGGCACTGATAGCTGCTAAGATCAATATTTTAGAAACTACATTCTGTTGATGAATGAGATAAATTGTCTTATTTGAGTCCTGGGAATGCCACAAAGTGCTGATAGGAAGGCTCTTGGCTGGATGAGGGCTTCTATGAAGGGAGGAGGCAGGCCCTTCCTCCAGGGAATACGAAGCTCCCACTGCAGCCTGAGCCACACAATCGGCACTTGTGGCCTTACTGGCGGCTTTTAATCCCTCTGGGTAATAATCTGAAGGTTGCATTCATGGTATTAATGATTAGTAACTCCAGTGCCCATGATTGGCACCAAGAACTGCATGTTGATAATTACTTTTGGTCTTAAAGAATGAGTAGCACAGGATGCCTGTGTCCCACTCTATATGAGGCCTTCTCTCCCCTGCAGAGTAAGTTGGCACTTTTCTTTGGCTTATTTCAGAGAATGGGTTTCCAAGCCAGCCATGAGCAGCCTCTGGAGCATTTTCTGAGCCAGCTTCTGGTGGGGTATCGGGCTCTGGTGTATTCTGAAGAGAGTCGTTGGCATACTCAAAGAATGAGTATATTTGTAAACCATAATCACATAAATGTGAAGGAAAACACAATGTCTGCCAGCAATGTCTCTGCCCTGTAAGTGGAACAGACTAGCAAGCAGTAGAATAGGCTAGAGCCATGAGTGTCAGAGCTGAAAAAGACTGCAGCATAGTAGAGGCCAAGTCTGAATGATGACAGAGAACAAGCAACTTTCCCAAGGCCACTCAACCAAGTTCCTTGGCTTCCTCATTTATAAAAGGGGAACAGGATACTTGTAACAGGTGAACATCTAAATCTAAATACCTAAATGGGTTAACATCTATGTAAGTGTCTCACATGGAGATTGGCCCCCAATAAATGTTTAATAGTTTTCTCATTACCAGATTATTACCCTTTGAAGCTCACATCTCTTACCAACATCCATTCTTTCCTTGCTCGGTGTTGATGCTACACTGCAATCCCTTGTATGTAAAACCAGGTATGATGCTGGATGGTCACGCGTAACAGGTATGAGTTCCTGCCACAGAACTCACCTCTTGGCAGTACAAAGGATAAATCAACCCATGTAGAAAATGGTCTCTTTTTAAAAATAACTTTATATGAACGTCTCCACTTCCACAATATATAAGCATCACAGACAATCCAGGCAGGACAAGCCCAGAGCCTTTTTTACTTGAGTTTTCCTGAGACTTAGAGCCTGTTTTCTTAGAGCAAACACTCATGAATTCCTATTCTTCTGAGGAGCACATTGTTGACTACTGTCTCTCTAATTAAAAGAACAATATCTTCTATGCTCAAGAATAGCATCTGAAATCCCAAGAAAAGAAATCACCTATCTCTTTACCTTTAATAGTATCAATAACTAATAGGAAGGTAACCAAGTCTTCATTGTGCAGATTTAGTTTTTAAAATATCTCCTAGGTTTGTAATTACAACTGTGAGAAAACAGCATATACTTATGACAGTTCAGTGTCTCTGTGTCCTCATACAAGTCTACAGTAATTTAAATAATACACCAATGATAATGCATAGAACATGGAGGCAATTTTCTTGAGCCTAGTTTCCTTTGAACGTATGTTATAGGCCCAGGTAGCCTATTGCCACTAAGTATTTGGTGTTTTGTTCCCAAATAGAAAATCTCTACTTGTAATAGGGTATCCTTTGATGTAAATCATCCAAAGAAGACTATCATAGAATCCACATCACAGAGAAATTTTACCCAAACCACACTTTATAATATTTCATATCATGAGGGTTTAAACTTCTTCTATCATAAAGTTACAAAAACATTGAAAAATCAAACTCCAAAACCAAATTCCCAACTGCCTTTTCAAAGAGCTCGACACTCAGACCATTGGAAGCAATGCATGATAAACTGTACTTAAAAAGAGCTATTGATTACACAGCTGCAAGTGAAAAGGAGGAAAGGTGATAAATTTGGAATCCATTATCCAAGAAAATATTGGACAGATACGAAGCAATCTCATCTTTCTGAAGCAAAACCACTAAAACAATGTTCAGAAACTCTCTTCTATGTGCTCAGTGAGGTGCAGAAGGACACCACTTCTGAAATTAAACACTACTCCGATGGAGAAGAAAAGAGATGCCCCAGAGTCTTTTTTCATCTGGGGACTGAATTTTTTAAAAATGCATCATAGGTAAAACTGAACTCATGACATGAAATACAAAACTGTAAAGCAGCATCACATGGGGGAAAAAAGGGAAGAGATGTAAATAAGATTCATGACAGGGGAAAAGAGGCTAAAAAAGTCAACGTAGGAATTCAAGTTCAGAAAAGCAGGGAAGAGAACCAGTATGTATTGTCTACCACGTGCAGTCCCTCTGCTGGCTTGTTTTCTGCTGTTGTTTAAGAGCTCAGAAAGTGACAGAATTTAGGATGAGAAAGTAATTTGAAATACAAACAGCAAGTGCCTTTTCCTGTTGCATTATTAATGTGTGCTTATGATTTATTCATGCAGCACAGAGCTAGACTCCTCATTTACTTCATCATGAGTAATTCTTAGAACAATCCTGCTAAACAGGTATCTTTTTGTATCTTCACAAGGCAGAGAGCAGAGAGAGGAAGCAAGCCTCTGTATCTCTTCTGAGAAAGGCACTAGTGCCATTCATGAGGGTTCCATGACCAACCATGACTTACTTACCTCCATCCCCAAATACCATCACACCGGGGATTAGTCTTCCAAGTATGAATTTGGGAAGGAAGGGACACAAATGTTCCATCGATAGCATAAGAAACATTAATGAAACGTATTCCAGAAAGAAACTTTCTTTATTTGAAAAGGACCTGAGACAAGAGAATAGGAGATTTAATAAGGAAAATTAATGAAAAGAAATCTTTACTCAAACATACCCTTTTTTCAGGATGATGAAAGAATTGTATAAGCACTGAAAAAAGTAAACAAAAATTTAGGTTACCTGCCAAAGAAAACAAATCAGCCTTGTATAGGCTGACAGGAAATAATAAAAAAGACTTCTGAAGAGTGTAAGGGGAAACGGGATGAACCCTCAAATCTGTACTTACTAGAATTTTCATTCATATTCAATGGCAAATAAACATAATTTATAGTACTCAAGGCATCTGAAAAGTGATTTACAGACATTACCTTTTTCTATCATAACAACTCTTTGAGGAAGAGACTATTGTCTCCATTTTACATATGAGGAAACTGAGGCACCCAGAGGGCAACTGACTTACCGAAGCTCAAACTGTGAAATCCAAATTTCATCCCAGCAATTTGATTTCTGATTCTTTGCTCTCTACCAAACATCCTGAAAGGAAGTCAGTGGATGAAACAAATGGGATAATTCACACCCACAAATCTATATCTAACGAAGAGGTCAGAAAGAGAATTTGAAATAAGGATGTTTAGAATATTAGAAAAGATAAAGATAAAGCAATCTTAGAGACGTACTGAGTGGTTTTTCTTTTGGTGGGGGGGTGAGGTAGAACTGAAAAGGAACCAGAATCAATTCTAAACTTGAAAGTTATATTCACAGAATTTAAACAAACAAATAAAAAACAATCCCAATTTTGCAGTGTAATAGTCTCCTAGAAAAAAAATTTAAAAAAACAAGTTTGACCATGAATCTCTGCATTTGAACTTGAAGCTTCAATGTAAAGTGGAATCTAGAGCTGGAGATATTTCCCAGAATGGAACAGAGAGAGAGATTAGAGAGATGGGGGGGGGGGGGGGAAGGAAGGAGATCTTATAAGGGGAAGCAAATGCTGGCAGACAATATATAGTAGACAATATGCAATGACCACTCAAGAAATAGAGAAGGAAAACAATGAGATAAAGCAGAAAAAGTGAGATGTAATTTTGACATTTATGCTTTTGTTATTCAGCTTTTGCAATTAATAATTTCCTTTATGATTTCTGCTTTAATTCAAGAGAATTTTTTTCAACCGATTTTCAAACATCTGGGCTTTTGAAAGCCATTCATTTATTACTGGTTAATGTTTGATTGCTAATTCTGCTGCATTTTGTTGTTTATTATTCATAATAAAAATATTTAGTTCTTGTTTTGGAGGGGGGGGGGGTTAGTTCCTATTTTCCCAGGATTTCAGGAAAGAGATGAGTACTCTGAATAAAAATCAACCAACTGAGTCCCAAAGTGGAAACAAATAAATCTAAATTGCACAATGTAGAAGATTAAAAACAAGACAGAACAAAACAAAAAGCTTAAAAAGCGGAGGAAAACGAGATTACTTAGGAAGGAATGGTAATCCAACTAATGGCAGACTTCCTCTAGGCAGCAATGGGTGCAAAAGAACAATGAAAACAATTACCTCCAAGTGCTGAGGATATTCGACTCAATCTAGAATTCTAAACCAGCAGACCATCATTCAAGAATGACAACAAAATATAGACATTTTAGAGTATTGCCCATAGATCATGGCTGAAAGTCATACCATTACAGTTTCTATGTTAGTAAGAAATATGCATTTTCTCTTTTAATTTCTTGAAAAAAGGTCTTACGCTGATATGACAGTTATCCATATTTTCTTAGACAAATTCTACTTTGATGTGATGCAAAATGTTTTAAGATTTTATTAATTTATTTGAGAGAGGGAGAGAGAGCGAGGGGGAGAAGCAGAGGGAGAGGGACAAGCAAACTCCACGCTGAGTGCAGAGCCCAAGACCCATCTGATCTTACAACCCTGAGATCAAGACCTGAGCCAAAATCAAGAGTCAGATGCTCAACCAACTGAACAACCCAGGTGCCCTATGAACAACATTTTTTTGAAGCACTGTTGTCTTTGTCTTCTTGAAACTTCTCAAAATCTGGACAGAGATTAAAATGCCAGCAACCTGAGTGCTTCCCTGATTCCCTCTCTGCCGTCAGCCCCTCTGGAGGGAGCCTGCCTGCCTGGTCCTCCCTCCAAGGATGTGACTGCTGGCTGAGGCTCTTAGAAGGGCCCAGAAGAGTTGGGTTGGCCCACAGGATGAGCCTTCCACCCCTCCCCTGCTCCCCACTGTTACAGGCCTTCTGCCTGACAGACACCTTTGCTGAAGTTACAGAAAAGCATAAGCAGGCAAAATAACTATAACAATACGCTGAAGGAGTCTCAGGGAGGAGGGTACGAATCTAGAACAACTTCTGTTGATACTGCGTAGATGAAAGCATTCAAAGAGAACTTTCCAAATGATGGATCTTATAAAAGTTAAGCCATTTAGAGATGAATTAAAGGCTTCCCAGAACTGAAAAATATATGTGATTTTAAAATTTTAACAGATAAACTGAAAAGAGTACAGTAGGCATAGCTAAGTACCAATTTAGACATGAAAGATCCAGGGGAAGAATTCATTCACAATATAGAGTGAGGACACGGGTGACTGCAGTCCTCAGCTCAGTAGCCAATCCTCCATATTTTATTGCTGCCTGTAACACCGAGGTAACTGTCACTAAAATTCACAACCCCACATTATGGCTTAAAAGATGTCAAACCCCAAGGAAAATTATTGAGGCATGTCCCAGCTTCAGATGCCCAAAGAGGTATTCGCAAATAAAACATTTTAGTCAATTATTTTGCTTTGAAATTCTTTAAGGTGATACACAGAGACCAAAATGAACATTGAAGTGAGTTAGTAATTTGTTGGTGGTTTGTGTGTGTGCGGATTTCCTCTGTTTTGCATTCCTCCTATTTCAAAGAAATGAGAACTGTCTTCCCCAAAGACAGTTCAAGCACAGATAGGACTTTTTGCCACTTCTTTCTTGTTTGTCGTACAAAGAAGGTGCATTGGTATTTCATGTAATTAGATTTTTAAAAAGATTTTATTTATTTATTTGACAGAAAGAGAGCACAAAAGTCGGGTGAGGTGCAGGCAGAGGGAGGAAGCACCCCCTCCCGGAGGAGCTAGGAACCCAATATGGTGCTCAATTCCAGGACTCTGGGATCATGACCCGAGCTGAAGGCAAATGCTTAACCGATTAAGCCACTCAGGTGTTCCTGCAGTTGGATTTTTAAGGATGAATTTCCCTTTAAATAAAATCTGACTCAAAGGGAGTGAAAGGCACCATGCTGTGAGCAGGGTTAAACCACAGTTCTCCAAATCTCTGGCAAAGAGAGAGATGAAAGGTTGGAGGTGCATCTAAAGAGATAAGCCAAGAATGCTTGGCACAAACCCCACTGAGGAGATCATGATGGGCTATGGTTTCAGGAGTGGAGTCAAAGAGGCAATGGTGATACTGATTGTCATCTTGCTACGTCACAGTGCATCCACCACTCCCCAGAAAGGCCACAAGGCAGCTGCTCAGAGGTACATCACGTCTATGTGAAGAAAGCAGAAAACCTAAATCAGAAACAAGAGTCAACGAAAGATGGTGAAACAAATGGAGAAGCCAAGATGGAGTATTCCATTTGGCTCTGGGACTTCTAGCAACCCAAGGAAAAGGTGAAACATGGCGAGGTATGTGGACCCATGTTTTCCTTGGTACTTGGCTATAAACTAAATTTTTCAAATGCCCCCTTATCCAGGGGGCAATGAACAACAAGTATATCAACACGCAAAAATAAATTACTTAAAGTGGCGCTTCTGAAGGGCTGGAATCACAGTCCTCACCAGAACTTTGCAGATATGTTTTTCTTGGGTTTTTAAAGAAAATTTAATTTACAATAAATAGCTCTTATCCCTCCTCGTCTGGAACTCAGGTTGTTATTGGTTGATTTGTGCCCCCTGCTCCCCATTCATATATTGAGGGACTAACCTTCAGGACCTACACTGTGACCTTGCTTGGAGATAGGTTTTTACAGTTCATCTGGTTGAAATAAGGTTATTAGTGTGGGCTTCAGTCTAATATGATGGTGTTCTCATAAGAGGGAGAAATTTGGACATCACATCACATAAAGATGAAGCCAGAGGTAAGGATGATGCTTCTCTAAGCCAAGGAATGCCAAAGATTGCCAGCAAATCACTACAAGCTACATGGGAGGCAGGGGACAGATTCTCCTTGATTTCCTCGGAAGGAACCAAGCCTGCTGACACCTTGGTCTCAGACTTTTAGCGCCCATTCTTATTAGATGATAAATTTCTGCGGCTTAAGCCACTCAGGCTGTGATCCTTTGTTAAGGCAGCCCTTGGGAAACTAATGCACATGGCATTATGTTTTTTTCTGTTAGAGGGAACCTTCAGTGCAGCTCTGTCTAGCAGTGAACACTTCTGACCAGGGCCTGAATCGAAGATTCTAGGGATTCAATTAGCAACAAAACAGTTGAGAGAAGAACACAGTCAGGATAAATCCAAGAACAGTCCATGCCTGAGAAAATGCTCCGGATACCCAACTTCCCCAGCAACAATGCACTCACATCGGGTCTGATTCTACCCTGAAAAGTTCACATTTCTACAATAAAAAGTTCATGTGTTTTCTTTGGTCTTGTCCTACTTTATATTGGTTCCCCTTTATGACAAGAGTCCAGAGACCAGAAAGAACTGGCCCAGGACCAAATGTAAATAAAACTTGAAATCTCTGTCACTTACCTGATCCCTAATTAGGAGTAGGGAAGTCCTGCACCCAAGCCTTTGCCAGCACAGGTAATGCTGCTGCATGGTCCCAACTGCTCTTTATGACTTGGCTGCATTTTGCCAAGTATTTGCTTGGTGTCACATTTATGAGCTTACTTAAGAATCTTTTGTGCAAACGTTTTGAAGACTTACTTTGTGGACTTGCTCCAGAGCTAGATTCCTGGGGCCTACTGCATGGTATTTTAATGAGGCCAAGAGGTAAGCTTTGCCTCCTGGTTATTTTCTCCTATCTTCTTTCCTGCCCCTTCTTTCCTCCAGAAATCCCTGCTCTTCTGACAAACAAGTCAGCTACTATCTATGGGCAAAATTCTCTTGCACACCTACCACTGTCCTGCACTCTCGTGAGCATGGACCTGATGTCTATGGGGAGGCTTACAGTTCAAGACACCTATGAATGTTCCTCTATGTGCATGTGTGTGTGTGTGTGTGTGTGTGTGTGTGCATGCACTTCAAGGAGCACTATTTTGCTGGCCACCTGTTTTGTAGAATCCAAATATCTTAGCATTGCAAGCAAACTTCTAAAATGTCTGATGCAACTTCTACTCCAGCAACCTCAACACCAATGAAAATTTGCTCTATAGCACCTCTGCTAGCTGGTCATATAGTTCTGATGAAACTATTCCAGTATTAAGTCATCTCTGCTTTTCATATAGCCTATAAAATTCCACAGACTTCTAATTGTAGGAAGGCCTTCCACCTATTAAGATAAAACTTCTTTCTCATTTCCATTTTACTACAGCTCCTCTCCTGGACACTCTCAATGACGTGGGTGGGTACTTACAGCAAAGTGAAATGGGGAGGGCAATAAACTCAGTAATTCAGATATAAAACATCGCTGATTCTTCTCTAGATGCAAGGGCCATCTTGGTGAAAGTACCCTCAAATATCTGTATAATTTATGGGATTTCATCTCCTCATTTACCCTCCAGATTATGGAATCCCCTGGCACAGAACCGGGCTGGGCAGCTTCTGTTCGTCATACGGCTGTGAATGGTAGAGTCAGAGGAAACAAAAAGTCTACCATCTTCATGAGGCAATATGCCCCGGAAGTTCCAGAGATGGTGCCAATTTAGGAGGATCCAGAAGACAGAAGTCAAGGTCAGTGGAATGAAGGCATGCCACAAAGGAAGGGGGAAAATCTAGCCAAGAAGACTGACTCTCGTGGCAGTCCTGGCATGGGGAAAGGGGTCTTCAAAGACTGACATTTTGGTCCATCAGGGGCATTTCTGCTTCCTTACATGACTTGAGGACTGTAAGACTCTTATATCCCGTTTTCTGTTTTTGAAATGTAAGTTCCCACAACATTCTGAGAAGGTTCCTGGTAAGAGGTATCTACTTCCTAAACATGGCAGATGTGCCAAGGATGGCTGGGGGAGGGGCTGAGGGCAAGGAGGCTTTGACAACAAAGGGAACACTTTGTGAAACCAACTCTAGAAGAACTGTTGAATAGGTCGGCTGACCCAGAGAGAAGTTACCCAGTTCTGGCCTGGGTCAGAATGCTCTGCAGAACTCTGGATTTCTACCAGATCATCATTGTTTTACATACTTCCATCATTTCACAAACTATTTCGTACTTCCTTGCACTTTAACAGAATCATTTTATTTGAACAACTCAGAAGACAGCAAGGACAGAGAGTCCTAAGCTTTTTGACAGATGAGAGAATTGGGAAGTTAAGTGATTTCCTCCAAACCACATAGGGAGTTAATGCTAGAGAGAAGTTTAACCTTGATCTCTTGATCTTTCTGTTTTTATTTATATAAGTGAATGAGGTGAGTGAGTTTCACTCCTTGAACTGTCCCAGCTCAATACCATATGACTGTGACTAAGGAGACCACATCCAGGGGGATGTGACCTGTCACTCAGCTGAGGCACTTAGTTTCTCCACTATAGGTTGTCTTGATAGACTGAGCTAGAGTGCCATTCATTAAATAACTTGGTCAGCATATTTTTGCATTTTCTTCATCAGGGTGAAAATGGACTTTAGACATTAGAGAATAATATGAAGTATTCATGCAAAGGTAAAAGCAGTGTCCAGAATACAAGTCGAATCCTCCTTGTTCTATTTATACGTGTAAATTATTTAACCACACCAGTTACATTACCAGTTGGGAATGTCTCCACCTGACTAAATATATATTAGCACACATTGGCATCAATCTCCATTAACATAATATTAGCCATTATGGGAGCATTACAACATCATCCTACTCACAAATGTGACACAGAGTAGTGTCACAGACACCTCCATGCACGGGCCCTTAAGTCAAAATGGAAAGTTAAAAACACCTTCTGCAGGCAGCCACTGGCATTACTTCATATTTACATTAGTTTTGCTAATCTAGTCAAGTGAACTTTTTCCCTAAGAAAATGTAATAGGAATATTTTATTTGAAAATTTTATGTGGTAAGCAGCTGTCTAAAGTCTTAATTCCTGTTTTCAGTAGGGTAAGTGGTAAATGCAACCAGGAAGAAAAAAAAAAACCCTGCAGTTTCCCAAGTGCTATTGAGGGCAGCAGGCAGTGGAAAATCCGTGCAAAGTCTTTCCAGGAAAACGTTTCTACAGATCACTATGCAAGTACTTAAATGTTGGTGTAGAAAAATATCTCTACCTTTCTTAATGAGATTGAGCAAAAGAGTTGAAAAATCCCCCCCTCCCCACCCCAGCAATCAGGAACTAGGCAGAGAGAGAGGCAGCAAACTGCAAAAGTCACACAGCAGGAGAGTGATCACATTCAGGGAGGCAGGCCCTGATCCAGGTGGCAATCTGCATCCATTGTCCCTTTGCCCCACCTAGTACTGATCTTGGGGGGCCTTGCAGTGAGGACAGCAGGAGGTAAGTACCCCTGCCATTGCCCTGGCCACATTTGGTCACATGCCCCCAACATTTGCCCTGCCCTGGCATACCTCTCATGTTACTGACCAATTACAAAGCAAATGTGGACCATGTTGCAGCTTTGCTGTTCTCTGTCGTAGAAAAGCAAGAGGGAGCAGGAGCATAGTTTGTATTTACCTACATCTTGCATGACTTAAATGAGGTAAATTGGTGGAGTAAAAAGAAGATTTTAGGGAATAGTTAGGTAAGGGTTCCTGCCTTTTTTTTTTAATTTATTTATTTATGATAGTCACACACAGAGAGAGAGAGAGAGAGAAAGAGAGAGAGAGGCAGAGACACAGGCAGAGGGAGAAGCAGGCTCCATGCACCGGGAGCTCGATGTGGGATTCGATCCCGGGTCTCCAGGATCGCACCCTGGGCCAAAGGCAGGCGCCAAACTGCTGCGCCACCCAGGGATCCCAGGTTCCTGCCTCTGTTCAGGTATAACTTTGGAAAAATTACCCAATCCCTGAGCCTCTTAAACTAGGACAATAATATTTTTCTTATAATTTTTCCTAGGAATTAAATAGTATACTTATATCAAGCTTGCCCTGAAGGAGTTACTCGGTATAGTAATCTATAATTATAATTTTATATAGAAATGTAAAACATAAAAATATACAGATAAAATATATCTGTATTTTATAGAATAATAACATGCAATAATCTCATTGGCTGCCATGTTTTTTGATGCAAGAGGAGTCTTTATTTTTTATTTTAATATTTTATTTAAATTCAATTTGCTAACATATATGGACTTTGAGATGGAAGAATTGATGGCCCCAGGAGCACAGAATAGGCCTTAGAAAAAAGTATAACATGCACAGGAACCCTGTGCCAGCCCTGCAAGCATCCCCGTCTTCACTGTAATTATGTGGAGCTCTAGGAGAGTCTGATTCAGAAAAGTCTAGAACCCACTATAGCTAAGGGCTTTACTTCCCTGCTCCCTCGTTTCCTTTTTTTCTTTTTTTTTTTTTTTCTAACTGTGTGTTAAGACCAATGCCTTCCTCACAGGACAGTTTGTGGATTAAACAGAATCATGTATGTAAAAGCTCTCCACATATAAGGCATTGATATTCTTAATAAATGGATGGTGTTTGAGCATTGATGAATGAGATTGTACCCAAAGATATTGAGAGAACAATAGAAAGAGAAATAATGTGAAGGGAGATGACCACAGGCAAAAGGTATCAACAAATTGGATTGAGAAAAAGACTGGAATCAAATTAGTTGGAAAAGCATGGTTGCAGAAGGCAGAAAACCAAGTACCAGGGGTGTGTCCTCAAAAATTAGTCCAGCTACCTGCCTGGAACTAGATGGGAGCCATGCGGAGGAGGAGTATCCAAGGTTGGGGGGAGGGGGCGGTCAACCAAGCAGGCAGGGAGTCAAGAGAGAAAGTGAGGACCCATGGACAAGTGTCTTTATTGGGAATCAGATGTGAGAGAATTTTATTGCTGTATATGATTATCACTAGGTTACAGTTAGGGGAAGGCAAGAAGGGGAACTTGGGGCAGGAACCAGCCTTATCAGACTGAAACTCCTGGTCCCACCTGGTGGCATGTTCACAGCCTGGAGGTGTGGATGTTGAGGCAGCAGGAAAATGTGAAGTTTCAACATTGACAGTACAGAATTTAGTTGTTTCATCTACATTATGGCTCCAGTAGCAAGAAAAGTATGCATATCCTCCATTGACACATCCAAGTTAAAAGATAGGAGGTGATCCTAAAAAGAAAAGCCATTCCTAGAGAGAGAAGATTATGGGAAAGTCATAGAGAAATTTGGGGCCAAAAATATCCTTGGGAAATGTTTTTCTCTTACATTTTTGGCCTAAGAGGCATTAAAACTGAGAATTTTTATATATGAGTTATAGTGGGATACAGGTGACTGAGTTCACCATGCACTCACATACACATCTGCACACTCACACACACACACACACACACACACACACATGCACACGCACACACACACACACTAGGTCATTTGTTTCCTGATGAATCCCCAAAGGGACTGCTACAGTACTTGGCACAGAGTATTTTCTCAATAAATACTCATAGAGATCATGTGGCATAAGTTAATAGATGAATAAACAAATGAATTTTAAAAATGAATGAATGGATGGATGGATGGATGGATGGATGGATGGATGGATGGAGATGCGGAGTAAGAGAGAGACAAAGAGAGAAAGAAATGTTACTCTCTGACTTCAGAATCAGGATTCAGAGGAGTGGAATGTGAGCCAAGCTGCCTATTCAATGGGCTTTTAGTTTGGCTTAGGAGGAAACTCTTCAATTCTTTGGATATAGGGTGATGTGTGTATGTGAAAGGAGCAACCTGGAGTCAGCAAGTCCAAGGAAAATCAAAGAGCTACAGAGCCAAAATGTCTACATCTTTGTGGTACATTTCATTTTTCTTACACACTCAAAAAAGCAAAACCTATTTGTAGCAAATGTATCAAAACATCTGCCTGTGGAGCTATGGAATGTGGCATGTGGTTATAAGCAGGTCATCTTATAGCCCCATGACACAATTCGGCCATCTGTAAAATATGATAAAATCACCCACTCGCACTGCTTACAGGTATCCTTGAAAGGTTGAGAAGCACAGTCAGTAACTCAGACCACATTCTCTGTGAGAAACCTAAAGGACTGTCACCAGGCTAATTGTCCCATTGGGGAATAAGGGGATTTCTGATCATAGACATTATCCCAATATGCCAGTGAGAGGGCCAAGTCCACCTCTCCTTGGCGGAATACTTCAAGGAGATAAGTAAAAACTAATATCAACTTATCATTAAGTTGGGGGCTGCACTCACTAACCCTACATGAGCTAAATGCCAATTATTAAAGGGAGTGAATAGTGGGACTTCGAGCTCATTGAAAAAAATCTCTGACTGCAGGTCAGAAGAATCAGGTTTAAGTCCAAGTTGTGCCACTTAGAAGTTGTATGATCCTGATCAAGTTACTTAATCTCACTTCCTGATTAATCCCATAAGTCCCATGTCAGACACACAACACCCTAGGCCCTGAATGAACAGGAGAATGAAGGGCGTTATCCAAATCAAACAATATTGTGCATGTGCACATTCTGTGCAACACTTAAGGCACTACATGGAGGTCTGATTACTATTTTCCTAATACTTGATATTCTATAACTCAATCTGAATCCCCAAAACTGGATTGATGGCTCAATAGGGCCATGTGGGCAGAGATTGAACTGTTAACTTGGGGTGCAAGTTGGGTTTTCCTCTCATGAAGATTTTCCCAGCTAGGCTATCCAGAAATTGCAATCAAAGAGACACTACCTTGGAATCCTTGTGGTGCATGCATGTGTGCGTGTGTGAGATAAAGGTGATGTGTGGCTATGAACAGGACAGTAATGGCCACACAACTTCTCTCACTGCTCAAGTACATTAACAAATGAAATCTTTCTTCTTATTGCCTGTTTAGTTTAATTTTTCTCCCCTACCAACTCACTTGAGCCAAAAGAGAGGCAAGAATTTTCCACCTTGCTGCTTAATTGGCAGTCTGACATTTGGCCTCTTGCACCTCTCAAAAGTTTGGCCACAATGACTAGCCTTCTTCACGCCAAGCAGCATTAGCGCTCTGTTAACACTAGGCAGCGGCACAAGCAAAAAGTCCCCTTGTGGGAACAATGTGACTTCATGTAGCTGACATCTGAGCAAAGAAAACACCAAAGAAGTCTGGACAGTTTCTTTATGAGCAAACAGGAAGCAGAGAGAGCTAACACGTGGTCTAATTCAAGAAGTTGGTGAGTTGCTGTGGATACCTTGGTGATAGAATTGCAGAAACTGATAGGGATGCACATGAGTTTAAGCATCCGCAGTGCATGTTTGGGAGGGGGCATGTGGTGGTGGTTGATGGAGGGAAGCAAGCCTGCAACATAATGTACCAGCCTTTCAACACTTTCCCTACGTGCTTCATGGTCTGGCTTTCCACAGGCTTCTCTCATGCCCTTTTAATAAAACTTTGCAAACAACTGCCATGCTCAAGTCTTTGTTGGAAATTATTGAATACACACCACTTTTGGAGAATATGCCTTGGAAAATGGCTGCTCTCCATGCTTTGCCCCCCGTTACTGTTTAGAGAGACCTGTCTATGGTCTCTGATAGAGGTCTGTCTATGGTCTATGATATCTGAGGATTCCAAATCTATCATCCACAGAGCAGGAAGGACAGGGACCAACCATTGCTGCTGGTTTGGGATTTCATGCCCAACTGACTGGATAATAAAGATAATTGTGTTTTTACAAAGACAGAGAACTCAACTAATTAGCAGAAACAGTTCAATATGTCCATCCTTCTCCATGAAAACTGCCAGAGCCCCACTGGGGTTGCTCCAGGCTCCTCATTTGGGTCCTGCCGTCTATACTCTCTAGGAGAACCGCTTCTTTTCCTGCTCCTTTTCTCCATCAACCATGAGTAAAGCCCAGAGACATTCTACTTTTTTGTTTTATTTCATTCTGAGCTCTTAACATCATCAGCAAATCCTAACAACCATGCCTTTCTAGCATAAATTCAGGGAAAAGCCTCAGGTAAATGAAAAATTTGCCATCATGTGTCCCTCTCTGTGCCATTGGCCTCCAACCTCCCATACAAGGGGCCATATTCCCCATATTGCTTCTCTCTCCCCCCCTTTCATAGGCCTCTTTTATTTACAGTTAAGACAGGATTTCTCCACCTCCACACTATTGACATTTGGGGATGATTAATTCTTTGTCGGTGACTGGAGGCTGTCCTGTACACTGGAAGAGGCTTAGTAGCATCACTGGCTTCTACGTATTAGATGCTGGTAGCACCCTCTCTCCAGTTATGACAACTAAAAATGTCTTAAGACTGTGATAAATGTCTTCTTGGGGACACCATCACCCCAGGTGGATAACTTGCACCAAAGGGACCTCAACAGTGATCCTTTTCCAGGAAATTAACAATGAGCTGTCTTTTAATGATAGAATTTGGGGCACTCACCAGCTTAATGCCCTTCTTGGGGATCCTGAGGTCACTTAATGAAGGCAGCCTCTTCCTGAGGTTAAGGCAGCCCCTGCAGCCATTAGCTGGTTTATCAGAATTATATATAAATGAGACCTATAATAAAACAATCACAAGCATTTGGCCCAAAGCAGTAGCACTTTCAGGTGTAAAACCTCCTATTCATTGGACTTCTGGGCCAGTGCACTCCCTTAAGATCACAGAACAACTCTCAGCGAGGCAGAAGGGATGCTCTCCACTCCTCAGATGATGTGTTTTCAGGCTCAGGATATACAACTATAAAATCCAGCACTTAGGAGCCAGTATCTATATGCAGAGTCTCACACAATTTACAGCCCTAACCTGAAGGTGATGTCATCAACCAAGGCACATATTCTACACCTCGTTTTCCCGTGGTAGGATTTACACTTTCCTGGAGAATGTTGAGTTGGCAAAGAGTGTCGAAAGTGAGCAGCAAAGACCCAAGGCAGGCACAAACTATTCTTTAAGAGTAAAGTCCTATTCCTGTGTGGTTTGTGATCAGCCAAAATGTGAGCACTTCAGCACATTTTGTGCAGTGTAAAATCATTTACCATGGTATGAGTGAGGGCTGCTTTAAATAGAATGAAAGAAAATTACTATTGCAGTAAGGAAGCTGGCTAATGAGCATTTGCTTGAGGCAGAGTCCTTTCAGGGATCTAGCAAACTCAGACAACTGCCTGAAACCCAATATCAGGTCTACCGATTGGCTTGGGTGACTCCAATCACAGAAAACAAGAGATGTGAGTGGAGAGTCTGAGTCTATGAACTCTTGTGAAGTTAAGACAAAGAGTCTATCTTCTTTTCCGTTGAACAAAAAAATGATCTCCTAATGAAAATAAAAAGAACTTTACCAGAGTTTTTTAAGAATTAAATTTATAGGGGACCCTGGGTGGCTCAGTCAATTAAGCATGATCTCAGGGTCCTAGGATCAAGCCCCGCATCCATCTCTCTACTCAGCGGGGAGTCTGCTTCTTCCTCCCATTCTCCCTCTGTGATCTCTCTCTTTGTCTCCCTCAAATAAATAAATGAAATCTTTAAAAAAAAGAAGAATTAAATTTATGTGTTTGGCCAATTGTGTTAATAGAACATTTACAATCCATTCATTTGGACTTAAAATTTTTTCAAGTCTATTAAATTTATACAGCAAATCCCATTGCTACTTATGAAATTTAAAATGTTGAATGATGTATCCTAAATCCTGAGAGGTTAACTTCCAATATGGGTTTAATTTTTTAAAACTCAACCTCAACAGTGCGAATCACTTCATATCTGGGAAGACTGACTTTTTTCCCCATGTTGAGGATAGATCATTGAATCACAAAGCAAAGCTTTAACCTGGCACTTGGCAAATCCAAAGGCACTTCACTCTTCTGGCAATGTGATCTTTCTGCTAGAAAAAAAAAATTAACTAGTGGTATGATTTTTGAAAACCTCTGGCTTTGGGATTAGTGCCTATGCAACTGGGTTGGAGGTAGTGCATTCTTTCTTGGCCATATGAGCTACATATTAATCATACAGAGTGGAGTTAATGCAAAGACCAAACATGAAGCCAAAGCCCAACACTTTTTAACCAAAAAGGAGAGAAGTACATCATGGAAGATGTAACATCATATTCTGTTGCTTGGATTAAAAAAAAAAGTCTTATGTTTGTGGGGAAATGGGTAGTCACTAGTTTATCTTTCAAGGCATGGCCATCAGATGCCCTGTATGTGCCCAGCACACAGCATTGTGCTTCTGGCCCATTCCTTCAACAACCCATGTCAAAGTGTTAATAATTACTGATGGAGACGGTTTGGCCCATAAGAATTCCCTCTCAAAATTTAAATTACTCTTGTATTTAGGCATTTTTTTCCTTTAAAATGTAATAACAAAAAAAAATTAAATAAAAATTAAAAAATAAATAAAATGTAATAACCAGAGTCATGGATTCTTAACTGGTTTGTAGGTGAGATAGTCTGATCAACTCTGTTGTGCTTCTCAGATCGCTTTTGTTTCCCAAACACATACTTACTGTTCTGCCATTAATATGTTTTTCTCTCCATCAATTATCTCCTTTCATCCTTAGTTCTTTGAGGGATTTATGCCATGACTAGAATCAAAGTATCAGCTCCACTGGGAGTCTGTCTTGGGCCTCCCCTCAGATGGTGATAATGGTTCTTCTCTCCCCTCTTCCCATGACACTGTACATATCTCTGTTGCAGAGCTTCCTGTGTTGTGCTGTGATTGTCTGTGAGCATTTCTGTTTTCTCCTTTTACCCATAAGCTCTTCCAGAGTAGCATTGTGTCTTATCCATCTCTGTATCTGCAGGGCCAGGCACATAATGAGCGAGCTTCTACACATTTCTGATAAAAGGACAAATGAATGGGTGACAATGAGTGGGCATAAGAATCACAGTGACTACTTTCTGTCTCAAGTAGACAAGAATTCCAGGAACATCTGTAAGATATTCCACCTGTTAGGTCAGAGGGCAATGGACAACACTTTCCTTTCTTGTGGACAAAGAAGCTCAGTCGGGTAAGAAATGTAAAATCTTGGAGCAGGACCTTGTATTCCCACCCCTTTGGTGGTGGTTCAACCCTTTTATTGTTTTAGTTTTTAAAAAGTATTATTTTTGGTAATTTTCCAAGGAAACTTTGGATCTAGTGTCACACATCAGAGAAATTATTATCTAAGTAGGGAGACAAGGCAAATCTGCTCAGAAGGTTACCAGACAACTCAAGGCAATAGAGGCAAATGCAGGATATTGGGCCTGTCAGTCAAGCAGGGAAATGACCCTTTGAAACTCATTGCTGTCCTGACCACTTCAGAGATGTTGGGAATAGTACTAATTAGATTAGTGTTATCTTTCCTAAGGGTCTCAGGAAAATGATTTTATGGTAGGATATGCTTTCCACTTGTTTTTTCTTTCCTTTTTTAAAAGATTTTATTTATTTATTCATGAGAGATACAGAGAGAGAGGGAGAGACATGGGCAGAGGGAGAAGCAGGCTCCCTGTGGGGGGTCCTATGTGGGACTCTATCCCAGAACCCCCGGATCACGACCTGAGCTGAAGGTAAATGCTCAACCACTGAGCCACCTGGGTGCCCCTCCATTTGTTTTTTCTTAAAGATAACAGTGCATCATAATCAATCAGCATTTCTTCTGCTATTGGCTCCTGGTAGGTTTAGAATCCAACAAGTGGCTCATCTCTACTCTAGCAAGTATTTTAGACTTACAGTCTATGCTTTTGTATTGATCCTATTCCTGCCCAAATTTATTTTTCCATCCTTCTATTTGTTTTTGCTTCTTTACCTATGTCTGATAGATGTTATCTTACTAGGTTGCGGTATATGTATAGACTTCCACAAATTCTTTTTGAAGTAATGTAGAAGAAATATTAAACATTTCTATAAAAACAGAAGCAATGATCAAAATATTTAATAACTACTATGGCATGGCCATTGGCAAATCAGAAAGGTGATATCCATTAACAACAAAAATGTCAAACTAGTACAAGCAGGCAGAGCACCATCCTTACTGATAAATCAATTAAATAGCATCATCTCAAGTGGAAGAGAGAACATTCATTCGGCTTGGATTTAGGGGACCAGGAAAAGCAGTACCAACAAGGAGAAGTACTGAAGCAAAAGTCAAAAAGTTTGATTTGGAAAACTTGGCTCTGTCTCTTAGTCACTTTCTGAGTTTCGTATTTCTCACACGTAAAAAAAGGTAAAGAATACTTGCCTATTTCAAGGGGTTGCTAGAGAAAAGAAGTTATATGAGTTCTCTGCAAAAAATATATGACTGAACTGATGTAGAAATGTTGCACCCCAAATGATTATTTGGGCCTTTCAGCAAATTTTTTCAATGAATCATTTTCTTCCAGTTTTCTTTTCATTGCATGTGCAATGTTCGCACATTAGAAATGTCTCTACCTTGGTCTTCTTGGATAATTTTGGAGACTGCTACTTAAATTAGTGGATTCCTCCACAGAGCAAAGTAGAAACACTGGGTGGCCAGGAGCTACCACCCTGTGCACAGAAACCTACTCTACAGTGGCCTTGGGATTGGGCCACATGGCCACAGGAGCAGCCAGAAAAGAGGGAAGGGCAGGTGAAGCCAAAAATTCAAGCCAGGCATTTCAACTTCAGCCCTTAGCCAGTGAGGTCATTTTCCATGTGTTCTCTGTTTCCACTAGATTCAATGTCTCTCAAATGTCGAACACACAAATCTGAGCCCATATGATGAGCCATCCAGACCAGCACAATGGCGCTTGCCATCCTGACACTGTCATCGGAGCTGGATCTTTGTGAGTACAGGAATCAAGCCAGGGCTGGAGGTTATAATTTGTTCTCTATGTCAATGAAGTGCTTGTCCTCATAACCCTAGTTTCTGAAAAGCTCACCATCCATCATATCTCTGGGAGCATAAGGCATAAGACTTTCTGGTTTACAATCCCAACTCTGACATGGGCAATCTGTGTGGCTTTGGTCTTCAGTTTCCTCATATATCATGTGCGAATAATATGAGTACCTAAATGAGAGTGGTAGCAAAGATTTAATGAGATCATTTATGTAAAGCACTTAGAGTACTTACTGCTCACAGAAGCATTCTGTGTGTGTCAAGTATTATTATCCATGCCCCCACAAGAGAACAGTATAGTTTCAAATTCATTAACATAGCAAAGCTGCTATTGATTGGTCAAGCTCATTCTGACCCCCCCTCACAGGAATTCTTTAGTATGGCCACACCTAACATTTGTTTTTTCACCCCTGCTCTGTTTTACTTGTTCTGTTCCCTCTGCATGGAAAACTGTGATATTGTAATATAATAAGAAATATATATTTGATTGTTGTTCCTAGTTCCTGGCACAAAGCTGCCAAACTCTTGGAATTTCCTGAGTGATATGGGTGAGAGGAACGTCTTTTATTTTTCAAAATAAGCCCCTTCCAACCATCCTTGAGTTTGTACTAATGAGATGACTTGTGGAATGTTCCAAAAGATGGAGGGGATGGAGGGCTGCTCCCCGGGAGAACCAGCCATCTGATTACAAGGTTGTAACTTAGAGTCCCTTCCCCAACCTCCTGAGGAAGGGGAGTGGGGATGTAGATTGAGTCCATTTACCAATGGCCAATGATTTAAACAATCATGCCTATGTAATGAATCCCCCATAAAAACCCCAAACAGACAGGTCAAAGAAGGTCCTAATTAGTGAATACACAGATGTACTGGAAAGATGGTGAGCCCAGAGAGGCCATGGAAGCTCCACACACCTTCTGATCTTGCCCTGTGCTTCTCTTCCTTCTTGTTTCTGAGTTGTATCCTTTTATAATAAACTGGTACTCTAATAAGTAAACTGTTTCTCCAAGTTCTGTGACCTGTTCTACCAAATGATCCAATCCAAGAAGGGGTTGTGGGAACCCCCATTTATATAGCTAGCCAGTCAATCAGAAGTATAGGTGACAACCTGAGACTTGCAATTGGCTTATGACTTAACCTGTATGGTCTGTGTCAACTCCAAGCAGTTAATATAGGAATTTAATTAATTATGACACACAACTGGTGATTGCTGAGAACTGGAGAACTGCTTGGTGTGGAAAAAAACCACATATCTGATATCAGAAGTGTAGATGTGAGTATAGAGAAAAATAATGCTTTTTCTTTTAAATGCCTTTACCAATATTTACATTTTACTGCATTCTTCAAGTAGCAATTCTAAGCCATCCCATTCAGGAAGACTTCTCATATGTATCTCTCAGGGTGAGATAAGTGTCTATTCCTTGCCATCTTGCTTTTTGCATGAAACTCAAGTCTTCTCCCACCTGGATTGTTGAGTTATTTCAGGACAGAACTTAACTCCTTCATCTTGCTACCTCCCCCAGCATAACCTAACAGAGTTGGTGCTCAGTAAACACTGAATAAAATTATACACGAACAAACAAATTTAACATATTGGGATACTGGAATTGCGTACAGACTTATAAGGTGTCAACCAACATGGTACAATTTCATACATGCAAGGAAAAAAAACCAGATAGCCTCAAGTGCCACCAGTGGCCTAATTTCTTAGAGCTCTACTCATTCATCTATCTACACATTGGCCTAATGTTGTGCTGGATTCCAGGTTTATAAAACATAATCAATAAAAAAAAAAAACATAATCAGACCTGGCCACTATTCCACAATAGTCTTCCCCTTGGCTGATAATTTTAAGTCTCTGTTTTGAGTTTGGACAGTGTATACACAGGAAGTCCTTCTCTAAATGTCCTTTATGCCTTTGGAACATCAGTGAAGAATCTCAGATATATTCTGCCTGGGGGGGCTGAGGGAGAAACAAGGAGAACCTGAGGCCTCCAGACATCTACAGAGGGCCAGGGAAATGACTATTACCACCAAGGAGAAAAGGAAAGTGCTAAAGGGGTTCAAGTCAGAATGAATCTTCATTTAAGACACATCTCTGAAGGAGCTGGCCCAAGGAGAAGGCTTACTAATAATTGGGCTCAGTGGGAAAGGGATCTGAAAATAAGCATGCTCTAAAAGAAAGAGCCTAGCTTGGAGTGTAGTCCTTGCTTTGAATCTCACCTCTCTACTTAGTATCTATAAAGATCTGGGTAAACCTCACAGTGTCTGATCTTCAATTTCCTCATCTGTACAAATGGAGATGGCCTCATGGTGTTTGTTGTGATGCTTAAATGAAATTGAATATCAAATAACCAGTTAGATTGTATGTTCTCAATAAATGTTGTCTTTCTTTTCTCCTCTCCTACTTAAGTACAAAGCAATCCCTGTGCTTGGCTGTGCTTTCAATCCACATGGCTCTCTAAGTGTCAGATAATCCATGGGTATCTGTTAAGATAGTTGTTCACATACAAATCAGGATAGCAGGGTCTGCAGGCAAAGCAGACACTGGTGTCTGACACCAGACAAGATGTGGCTTGGGCTGCTTAGGTCTACATCAGGTAAGATGGCTTCTTCCACGAATACCCATTCTGGAACCAGGATGCAGAGGAGACTTAGATGGATTCTCTTCAAGATGAGCCCTGTCCCTCCTTACAGAGGGAGCTTCTAGAAGTGTTGTCCTTGTAGCACCAGGCACAAGGAGAGCTGAGTGGTGGGGCAGCACTGGCCCCCTAGCTCCAACTCCCACCCATTGGAAGCCAGAAGCTCATCCCACTGTTCTCCCAGACTCTGACTGATACTGTGGGCAAGCACATGGGGTGAGAGCTGTGGCTGAGGCAGTGCTTCCTTCAAACATGCAACTTCAAAGTCTCTGAGGATGTCACCTGGCATGGATGAGAGTCAGGGGCAACTGGAACTGTGGAATTTGCAGTTATAAAAGGTCCCATTCAGAGCTGCATGCCCTGTTGCACAACCAGGGAACAAGGAGACATTTGATGGTATTAAAAAGGCCTTGAGCTCAAAACAAAGGGACACAACTCCCTCTGCTTTGTCTTCTGAGCTTTAAGGCCTGTCTTATGTGATGGTCCGTTACAAAAACAGGTGACAGCTTATCTCACTCTGTCTTGGCAGAAAGCTTACTTCTGGACATAGACCAGGAGGCACTGCCCTCTGACCTGGATTTCCCCAAAGGTTCCAGCATACATTTAATCTGGGCAGTGAAGGATCTGGATTAAAGACAGAGTCACCCAGTACATAAATAGGAGCTCTCTGAGAGTCATCTCCCTCATTCTGATAGCCAATCCATTCCCTGATTACTTCCTGTACCACTTCCATGTCCATCCCCATTATGCTGTCAGTTTACTCCATGAGTTCTGAAGTAACCTGAGAGGCACAATCTCTGAGACCATGTCTAAAACATTTCAGAACAGTCCAAAATCACAACGTCATCCTGAACTGCTTATATTTAAGAGGTTATTCCAATTAGTATTATGGGCAAGAGCATCTTACATATACATCTTACAGTTTAGTCCAAACCTGGATGAGGGAACAGAAGTTCCAAGAAGTTGTTTCCAGCCCCATGCCAGTAAGTAACAGAGCTGTGGGGTTTTGCCCATTGGCACCATCATCTATCTGCATCAGCCCTTCACATACGGTGTTTGCCATTCCCAGAGAGTCCATTTTCCTAGTGGTGATCACACAAAGGGCAAGAACCATGGGGGATATTGGTAGATACTGCTGGAATCTCCTGGAGTGCCTTTAAAAGATCTTAGCACGGAGCTTTTTAAAAATCAATTCTAAAAATAATTGATAAATGATTTATACCAAATATATACGTATTGATCAGTATCTGATTTTGTTAATTTCTCCATGCACCAGTGGTTCACCTCCTATTTCTAAATTAGAAAGTTTTATAAAGCCCTGTAAGTGTTCACTTTCAGAAGTATAATTATAAGCAGCACAATGTATATTTTGAAGTGTGAAGCATTTAAGTTTCAGGAACACAGTATCCCTGTGCAGACAGAAAAGGTAATTACTTACATGCCAACTCACAACTGGGAAAATGAGGTCACCAAAGAGACCTTAACAATGGAAATCTTGTGTTTCTGGTGCACATGTTCAGTCAGAGACATGAAATTTTAAAGAATCTTCGTCTACAGGAATGATGCCAGCGCCTCTCTCCTGCACATCCTCTCTGTGGATTAATCATCGGGCCCCCGGTAACCACAATGTGACCACTATGTGAGGCGCCTTCTTCCCTGAAACAATGAAGTTCTGTCCGTTTGTCTTTGGGAGGCATTTACAGCTTGAGGACATCGCTCTGTTTTATTTCAAGTACTCAGCACTGGCTTCTTGGGACATGGCTGGAAGGGGTGTTGAGCTGTATTGGGCAATAACAAATGTTCCAGCGGGACACTGAAACATTCTTACCGTGTGGGGCACCCAGCAGGGACACATTTTGAAAGGTGAGGAAGGCAAGAGTGTGTTTCATAAAGCCCAGCACGAACGTGCTGACCCATTACTCTGGTAAAGCTGTGAGTGTCCTGGCCTCAAGGCCTGAGTGGGGTCTTCCCCACATAAAGGTGGTATGACAGAGAGGAACAATTGCTAGAGCCCTGACTTTGTCTCAATAACTGATGAGATGAAATGGTGTCTATTCATCTGACTGGGTAGAACTGTGGAATGTGGTAGCTCTCCCTGAGGGGCCCTTGTGGAGTATACAGAGCAACATTGTCATTCCCAGAAGAAGGTGGCAGCCGCCTTACACAGTAGGCTGCTCCCCCACCCCCATGTCTAAAGGCAGCAACCAAGAGTTCTTAAAATAATAAACAGCTGGCCGTGGACTCCCAACACAAACTCCAGAATTCCAGCACCATTCTACTTGACTGAACAGGTTTTAGACCACAGCACAGGAAACCTGGAGTCCAAAGGCCTCCCACCCCATACACCATGCCTGGGCACCTGTTAGAATTATTGTCCTGAAGCTTCATATGTGGGAGACAATTGCCTACATAGGACCCAAGGAGAGGGGGATTCAAAGGTCTTGAGTTCAGCCATCTTGCTTCCCCATCTTTTGGATATACAAATGCAAAGGCCACTGAGGCTCTGAGTGTTACATGGACATGACTATCTTCCCATGTCTGAGTGGGCTCCTCTTCTTAAGAGGTAACTCATCAACCTCCTTCTTGACCTCAGAGACCAGAAGCAAGGAAAGCACCAAGGGGGAGATGAAGAAGGACAAGATCTCAATTAAGATCGTAACAAAGACTCCGTAGCAACTCTGGTCCGAACTTTTGGAGTGATGCTGAGAGCAAGGATGGGAATAGAAATTCTCGGCAGTCTGGAAAAAAAAAAAAAAGTGGAAACAACCAAAGACTGGGAATCAGAGAAACTGAATTTTGTTTCTGGCTTTGCTACCTGCAGGTCATGTGACTCTGGACAGAGTATTTAACCTTTATGGGTCTCGGTTTCCCCACCTAGACCCGTAAAATAAGGGTAATAACAAACCTGACCTTGTATCTTGCCCATAGTACATAACTAATAAATATCAATTACTTGATTAACTACTAACTGAAGGGCGAGTATCAACCTCAAAGTTGGTGAGGGTTCACTGGATGGTATCTGACACTTGCCTTATAAATAATAAACACTCACAATTTAGAAAACACTGTCAGGAAGTCTACCTCTCCAAGGAGCCCTGAGAAAGCTTCACAGGATGCGGGGCTTCACAAAATGTGGGGTACAGAGCACTGATTATGTGACATATTAACAGGCATTCTGTGGCGGGAAACAGGAAATTCTGAGTTAAACAAATGTAAATAGGTTTCTGTCCTGTAGGTTTTCTCCGGGTGTGTTGTAAATTTCGGAGAGACAGGAAACACAGCTTTTTCCAAGCTCACCCAATCATTGAACGCCTTTTCACAAGGTTCTCCAGAATCTTACCTTCTTGAGTAATAAAGATTGAAGTTGGGAAAATAACTGCTTTAGACATACCCTTATGAAGAAGGAGTTTCCATGGAGCCCCTCCTAGGCAATAAACCTTTTGGTTTCAAGGGCTGAATACATATTTATTCCTTTTGCCAAGTATTTCACAAGGCTGTGCCCACTGCAGGTTATTTCAGGCTATCAGCATGCTATCGTTCATGCTAAATTGTTTACATCTGCAAAATGGAAATAACTATTGGTAAAGAGAACACAGCAGCCAGCAATTTGAGTACCTATTTCACCCAGTATCTAGAGTACCTCCTGGTGATGGCACAGGGGACACACCCTTTAAACCCTGAGTCAGAGCCACATCCACAGAGGTTAAAGTGAAGGACCTGAGTGACAGAAACAGACCTCCAACCTCCAGACTTAAGAGATGAGGCAAAGGAACCCTATTGTCTCCTCAGCATCTGAGATACTGGTGAAGCCAACAAAGGCCCCTCCAGGAGTCATGCATATGTGCCATTGAAGAGCCAGGAAAACAATGGACTAGCTTCTCCAAAATAACCTATACTTCTAGGTCAATCCAGGGATACCAGGAACCAGGAGCTGGTGACAGATCTTCATACTTATCTTCATTTGTATGAATAGAGATACACAATTAGCCTGTGACAGATTTTTTGGAACCACAATGAAAACCAGATGATACTTGTCATTGGTGTTCTCTCAGTATCCTAGGAAAAAAGCTTCCCTTCTGGGGAAATGAACTGGTTAGTCTGAGGATTGAGGAGTATCAGAAAATGGGTCCACCACCTCAAAGAGGGGACCTGTTTTCCAGGTTGCTAGGACAACTCGTGACAACCATAAGGAAGGCCCTTCCTAAGGAGCTCAAGGCACAAGTCCTATTTGGGATCAGCAATTCTCGGCCTGTCCTCGGGGTCCTGTCACTCCACAGACCAACACTCCTGAATTTATAGTCTCCAGGGTCATCTTCAGAAATTTCCTGGCTGAGAAAAATAAAAGAACAAAAGCCAAGAGAAAAATTCAGGGAAATACAGTTATTTGTTAATGCTCGCTAAATAGCTTCAAAATGCTGAGTTTTTGAAAGAGAACTTTTGTTTCTTCTTGGATGTGTTTACTCAAAACCAATGATCAAGACTTTCCTGTGCTAGATGCTTGTGATGAGAGGATGAATAAGGCCACTTGATGCCCTCAAGGAGTCCTAGGGGAAGAGAATAATTCAATCCCACAGTCCACAATGTGGAATATTCCATAGAAGTTCCAGGGAACTGAAGGTGAGCTGAGGAAAGGTTCTGAGTCAAGTCTGAGGGGAAGCTCTTCAATAACACATCCTCACCTAGGAGTGGGGATGACAGCAGTTGGCCAAGTGAAGAAAGGGGGTGAGGAGAAAAGCTTTCCAGGCAAAGGATGTAGAAAAAAGGTACATCCTTGTCCCAGTTTTGCCTTTTTCCATCTGTATCTGCTTTCTATTGCTGCTGTGACAAACTACCACAAGTGAAGTAGCTTAAAATAATATGGATTTAGGATATTAGAGTTCTGAAAATCAAAAGTCTGAAATAGGTCTCATGCAGCAGCAATCAAGGTACCAGCAAGGAGGTTCCAGGGGAGTGTTCATGTCTTTGGCTTTTTAAGATTCTAGAGGCTTCCCATATTCCTTGGTGGGTGACTCCCAGTGAGCAATTATATCACCCTCACCTCTGCTTCCATGGTCACTTCTCCTTTTTGGACTCTCACTCCCCTGCCTCCCTCCTCCCCTCATAAGGATCCTATGATTACACTAAGCCATATGAATGATCCAGCATAATCACCCCACCTCAAGATCCTTAATTTCTGCATCTACAAAGTCCCTTTGCCACGTAAGGGAAGCATATTCACAGGCTCTGGGGGTTAGGACATGGACATTTTGGGAAGGGCCACCATTCTGACTACCATATCATTTATGGCACTCAGTTTCTCTACTATAAAGTGGGTTGGATCCCATGGTCTCTAAGAAGGTGTCCAGTTCTGTCTATCAGTGGGTAGCAAATAGTTATCCAGAAACTAGAGCATGGGATCATATCAGGAGACTGATGTGACTCTCCAGTCTAGATGCCTAAATAATTGAAGTCGCCTTTGATTTCTGGTCTTTGGTATGAGACAAAAAAAAAAAAAAAAAACAGAATATCTCCAGCCACTCCATGCTTCTGCAGGAGGTTCCACAGCCTCCTGACCTGATAGACTCCAGGAGACAAATCCATCCATAACTGGAACCAAGAGAAGTCAAAAGAAGATTTTCTTCCTTTACTACCCTGAAAATCCTGTTCTAAAAGTCCTCAGGTCTCTAGGATAAAGGACCGTTTTTGTTTTGTTTTTTTAAGATTTTATTTATTTATTCATGAGAGACCAGAGACACAGAGAGAGAGAGGCAGAGACACAGGCAGAGGGAGAAGCAGGCTCCATGCAGGAAGCCTGATGTGGGACTCGATCCCCGGATCACGCGCTGAGCTGCAGATAGATGCTCCACCGTGAGCCACCCAGGCATCCCTAGGACTTTTTTTAATATCACAAACTAATTTATTTTTAACTGCTCCTTTACCAAATTCACTTAAGGGTTAATTAAAATTCTACACAAACCATTAAAGCAAAAGTGAGAATGAATTAAAACTTGAAGTGCAGAATTAGACTGAGTGAGCGATCATTTGCACTGGAAAGATGCCTAATTTCCAGTGGTCATGGACGAGGATTAAATGAGAGAGGGAAATAGCATGGCCCGGAGGGGAGAACAGAAATAAAAAACCCTAAAATTAGAGTCTAAGACTTTGGGTACAAGATTTAATTTGGCTATTATAGGTCACTGTGAGCAAGTCCCTCTCTTTTCACGTTTCTTGTTCTTCCTCTGTAAAAAAGACAAGTATTCGGTTGGGGCCCTCTGAGCTGAGCATTCCAGAACCAGGGGCAGGGAGTGGAGGAAATGTCTCCTAACAGTGATTTTTGGATACATTTTCTTTCTGTAGGTCAGAAAGTAACCAGTGATGTGAACCCTCCAGTGACCTCCTGACAAAGAGTGTCTCCATCCACAAGGCCGAAGATGCTATCAGTATGGAACTTTCCACCTTTACTAACATTCCTTATCTTTCGTCATCTGCATAGTGACTGTGTAAAATGCTCTCAGTTGGGTGTTTCTGATTCATTTTTGTGATGGTCCCATGATGTCTGAGGAAGTTAAAGTTTAAACTCTCACCCTTCCCATTGGCCTTTACAACTCTGTGGACTCCCCCAGTTACTGGGCTGAGCTTTCTAGAAAAGTAGATGGCCTTACCAGGACAAGTGGCTATATTTGCTGAGGAGAAAAGCTCAGTCAGCTTTTAAATGGTTCTCTGATACAGCAGCAATAAATGAGAGCCAGCCTGTCAAGGCCTCCATTTTCAGCTGGTGTTATGAAGATCTCTATCTAGGAATAAACTTCCTCAAAGATAAAACAACAGACTCGAGCTTTAGAGACAATAGCAATATTGTCTTGGGAGGTGGAGACACTCCTAAAGGCACTTAGAGAACACAGTGTACTCTTCTCACTGATCCTAACAATCTGTGTATTGTTCAGGGACTAGCCCCAAGCAAAGTCAGTGGAGAGTTTTTGGGGTCCTTTAAAACACTGAAGTCAACTGCAGTCTCCAGGGAATAAAGAGAATTTTTTTTTTTTTGTATTATGTGATGTGTTGTGACTGCCACAGTAGCTGGGCTTCAGGATGCTTCCTGACACTTGGTCCCAGCTTCAGAGGCATCTGGAGTGTATGCAGATTTGCGTGTGCACAGGCGCTGTCATGTAATGGTTCACGTGTGTGTCTGTGTGTGGTGTACTTGGCTGTGACCCTGGATGGAGGGATGCTGATCTGGGGTGCAGAAGAGGTGAATGTCAGCACTTGAGGGTACAAGGATAGGAGTGTGCAGGTGCATGTGTGCATACTCACCTGTGTCAAGTGTGTTTTTGTGGGTGGTGAAGTGGAGTTTTATAGAACTCTGACTCTTGTCAGGCCCACACAATTGTCAGTCTTAACATTCAATTTAGTGAAGACACTGCTGGTCCAGGCCAAACCCCAGTGGCTCTCAGACCCATCCATTCATCACAGAGGTTTTTCTGAATCCTTACTATGTACAAAGGCCTGTGTCAGACACTGTAAAAATGGTGGAAAAATAGAGAAGAGACTTATGTCCTCTAAAATGTCACCACATAGTATGAAAAATGAGAAGCATATACTTGGAAGGTAAAACACCTCCAAGCAAGAAGGGAGCCTTATTGTGGTGCTCAGATACCTGCATGTTATCTCACCTGAGGATGTCTTTAACTATAAAACCTATGGAGGCCACAAAAAGAATATTTTCAACATGCTGAGTGAATTCTCTAAAATGTAACTGATATTCTAGGGCCCCTGGGTGGTACAATCAGTTGAGCATCTGACTCTTGGTTTTGGCTCAGGTCCTAATCTCAGGGTCCTGGGATTGAGCCTTGTGTTGGGCCTATGCTCTGTGCTTTGTGCTCAGCACAGAGTCTGCTTAGTACTCTCTCCCTCTCCCTAAGCCCCTACCCTGCTAAGATAAATAAATCTTTAAAAAAATAAAAACCAAAAAATAAAATGTAACTGATGCTCTTTTTAATGTACAGTTAATTTAGATTTTGTCCTATAAGACAAATTATAAGTAATATATTTACCTGTTAGAGGTGTGAGATTGGCTTTTGGTTTTTCCTCATTAAGAAACTGACAAGGGTGTTGTAAGGATGAAATGATGATGATGATGATGATGATGATGATAGGACAACAAGATTAATGATAGATATTTACTAAGTCTATATTAAATATGCCAGGCATTGGATTCTTGGTTTACATAGATTTACATGATGAGCTTGAATTGCATCCGTGTGCCCTGGGAAATTCTGCAGAGAGGCTTGAAGGAGAGATCTGAAAGGAGACCCAGAGGAGAACTGGCAGAGAAAGTGGAGGGTGTGGCAACCTGGCTCTTTCCTAAAGGATCTTTGAGCCCTCTGGGTACTCTAAGCTTTGCCTTGGGCCCCAGCACTAGGTTCTTAATTTTGCAAGACTGAAGAGGAGGTCACTTCTCAGGGATTGGTGGTATTCCTATGGCCAAGATAGTGATTCATTGCCCAGTCCATTCCATATCCAGCCATTCTACCCCTGATCAGCTTCAGAAAACTGTCCTGTTTTTAGAAAACTATCCCCAACTCCACTATGTCCTCTCTGTGCTTCCAAGGGGATACATTTCAAGATAAGCCCAGGTTCTAAGTTGGCCACAGCATCTCCATCAGTATCCATTTAAATAACCATGTCTCCTCAAATCTATAGTTCTCAGAGCTTATATGCAGCACTCTCACATTCACAGATTGATGAGTCTTACCCTTTGAGGTAGGACTAGCCAACCTGACTATTCTGGGGTAGGTCAAACCATGGGAAAAGAATAAAATCTCTTACTAGTAATTGCCAAAACATATACATCTTAGAAGTCATCTACTCAACAGAACTCTGCACTAGCCAATACATAACAGCACACTGTATCTTCTATTTCACAGGAGCTCCCAATCCCTTGATGATGGAACATGTAGCCTCTGGAGCAGACTATTGATCTGAATAGCTTTGCTTAAGTGGAGAGTTGCTCAGTGATGGCTATGGATTCTTACACCAACACCAAGGCCACAGGAAGATCTATTTTAATATTTAATCAAGGGAGAAATCACTAAGAACTCAGGTGTAATAACAGTAATCTTTGCTAACTTTCTTCAAGGGATTTACATACTGTTAATGTTCTGAAATTCTTATACTTACTTTTATGCCATTTCTGGTTTAAATGGATTCAAAAGAGTTTGTCATTGTTGTTAACAATTTATGTTTTCCTGCATTCCAGGAACAGGTTCTGAGTATGAGTGGGAATGCTTATTAACCTAGACTTTTGACCTAGAAAGGAATCTAAGATAAATCCAGAGTGTCCCAGGTAAATTAGGCTGCATATATGAGGTTGTCAATTGTGCCATGGGGGCCTGGGAACCAAAGGTATCGCCAGCAAGTTAACTGAAATGACATCATGCAAATAAATTACAGCAATCTGATGTTCATTTCTTTGACTATCTATATTCTTTTAAAATATGTAACCCTGGCTAATTTCTTAGGGAATGTCACATAGGAAAAGATAATTTATAAGCCATTTTCATTTCCACCCACTAAATATTTATATATTTCTCCTCCTCCAGGGGTCATAGCTGGGTCTATTTTTGCTTTGCAATTCTTTTGCCATCTTTCTGCCACAAGATAATTCTCAGCTTGTCTCTTGTTTTGGCCAACCAAGGCAAAGACTACCCTCAGCTTCAAAACCCAAAATGCTTGAAAAGTTTATACTTGACCTCCTCTACAGTGGAAGACCAGTATATTTCCTTGAGCAAGAGAATGGCATAGAGAAGGAGATGTTTAATTTACTTTACATTGCTGGGCATGGGAAGAGAATATTATCTATAGAAAGGACCTCTAAACAGTAAGTAAGTGGGAGGGAGAGGGGTATTAGTGGTGTGTTGACTCCTCTGGCTAGGAGTTAAGAGATAAAGAAAATCTGATCTAATAATTTCTCTGGAACTCATTCACCATGTTACTTTGGGCATGTTATGATCTCGCTTTCTGGACCTCTAATTTTTCCTCTATAAAATACAGCTTTCTAAATATCCATCCAGGGGTGGCATATTGTGGTATTCTATGGTAGTCCCATTCTATTCCCAACTTTTATTGTATGATAAAATGACTTTTCTGTCTCCTGTTTTCTTCAACTGTCAAAGAAGAGACAAGGCATTGTGGGAAGTCCCAGGAAAATTGTTGGACTTCCTAACTGAAGAATAAGCAACATCCAAGGAACATGGTCAATAATATTATAATAACTTCATGTGATGCATGGTAAATACATTTATCAGGGTATTTTGTAATGTATGTAACTGTCAAATCACTGTTGTGCACCTGAAACTAATAGAACATTATATATTCATAATACTTTGATTTGATTGATTTTTTTTGATTTTTGATTAATTTTTTTTAAACTTTTAAAGAATAAAGTAAAATCTCATCAAAGGTAGTTTTATGAAAGAAACATAAGCAGGACTTTGTTTCTGCATTGCAGATGCAAGGCTATAAAAAAGGGGGGATAAGGGAAGAAGGAGAAGGAAGAGGAGGAGGAGGAGAAGAACACTCAAGGCAAACAGAAATGTGCATCTTAGGATCTTTCATGTTACAGGGCATACGAGGGGCACCTGACTAAGCATCTGACTCTTGATTTCATCTTAGGTCATAATCTCAGGGTCATGAGATTGAGCCCCGCATCAGGCTCCACACTCAGTGCAGCATCTGCTTGAGGAGTCTCTCCCTCCCTCCCTCTGCCCCTTCCCCCACTTGTGCTTATGCTTTCTGTCCCTCTCTCTGCCTCTCCTATCTCTCTCTGTCTCTCAAATAAATAAATAAAATCTTTTTGTAAAAGAAGAAAGGGGAATAAGAGATACAGACCAAAAGTGGGAAGAGAAGTCAACAAGTCCATGGTCAGGGGGAAAACACTGAGGCAGTTACAATCCCTACCACTCTCTCCTTCAGCTGCTCCCAAGTCAGTCTTGAACTAAGTAAAGCAAGATACACACAACTTTCAAAACCGAGGCATCATAAGCAATACAACATAAAAGGATACATCATATACATTCCACTTGGGATATTAGAAAACATTAAGATAAATCTCCTTATCCTGTAAGGTTTGGAATATTCTTAAGGGAAAATTTTGCCCTGGTGAAGTATTGCTGGGACTTATTCACAGCTCAGAAATGAGGAAGGATGTCTCCATCTCATCCAATGATTTACAAGGCTGACTTGAACATTTCCAAATGAGATTTTTTTAAAAGAAATTTTGCCAGCTTATTTTTTTCATCTCCCTCTTGGTAGCAACTGAGATTCTGAATTCAGTGAATATATGTTAGACACTGTTTACTTGAACTTTCTAAAACAAACTGTTCATCTTGGGTGTAACAGAAATGCTCTCTTTTTTATATTACTGTTCCCATGCCTCTCTGCAGAGACTCGCCAACACAAACACCTACTTACAGGGCTGCGCTTCACCACTGTAAGCTCTTTGGCAAGTCTGCCATTGGATTTCAGTCGATAAATTTGCATTTAGCGCTTAATTTGTTCAGTATGCCTTACTAATTTGGCAATATTTATTTTGGCTCAGAAAGCATAAGGCAGCTAAGTTCTATAGTTTTGTTTGGTGGGTGTGTTTTTTTCATTTTCATAAAAGGATTTGAGATATGAAAAAAGTTACAATGTCATGGACAGGACTGGTTTCCTGTTTATGAGTCACCATAAATATGAAAGGTGCTGGGTGACATTTCTCGGCTGAGAGAGTCCATACAACCCTGTGCAGAGAGCAAATCCTCAAGCAGGGTGGTCTTGAGGTGACTTGCTGACCTTGTATAATGTCAAGAGGAATTATTGTTAAAGTACAGTAGCCAGATACCACACACACACTCACTCACATGCACACATACACACAGACACACAAACTTCAATGGTTTTCCTCACCCTCACTATTATAGGGATGAGAGTTTTATTATAATATCTTTATGTTCTCAAGATCAACCTTCATCTTTCAGGAAAAAAATGACAGGAAGTGCATTCATGTCTGTCACTTTTCTGTTTGTTTGTCTGTGTGTCCTTTCCTGAGTCTCCTCCACAGACACAAATCCTCTTCCACAGCACTACACCCAGAAAATTCTCCTGCTAGATATGGGGCTGTGCCTGGTGCCCCTTCTGTCTCCCTCAAGGGATGCTGCAGCTCTCTGAGCCCCAAGCAGTCCATGAAGTATCCATATTAGTCTCAGGGAACACAGTAGTTATCAGACTCTGACCTTCCTAAGACCTGTGTGTTCAGGAAAGAGTGGCCCCAACAGTTGGGGGGTTGTGCACTATTTGCCAGAACATAGAAGGCAAACTGAATGTTCCCTAGAGAGGAGGCTGTTCTCACTCAATGACAAGTAGTTTCAATGTCTGACATCTTGTGAAAGTCTCAGAAGAATGGGGCTCATGGCATCAGACTACATCCATCCATCTCAGCTCTGGTCTCTTCCAACTTCCAGCCCACAAGCACTCAGGATTCAGTCCGAAATATTAAGACTGCACTTTTTGCAAAATGAATCAAGTTAAGTCATGGATGGCAGTGCTGTGAAGGCTGTGATTTCTCATCATGTAGATAAAACACTGCCCATGAAATTCTGAAAACCTTTTCCATATCAGTGTACTCCTACCCACTTCCTGAACATGCCATGGCTTTGTTTTGAGCTGCATACATTTGCCCAGCTATTCCATCCGCCCAACAGGCCCTCTTCTATCCTTTCTCCCCTAGTAAACTCATCCACACCCTCCAGTACCCAGTTTCAGTGTAACCACTCCAGTGATGCTTTTGCCCACTTCCCAGGGAGAAAGTCCTTTCCTCTCTGCTTCCTTTCATCTCTGTACTTTCTTTTTCATCTCTGTACTTTCATTTGTTGTTTTCCTCAGTCATGCTTTATTTCATTTATTCAGATAATATATATTTTAATGCTATCTATGCCAAAGACCAAGCAAGCTACATATCCTAGAATATTGCAATGTTCATTTATAAAAATTGTCTCTTTGACGAAACTGAAGTTCTTATGAGGTCAGAAGTATTGTCATTTGTATCTTAAAATCCCAAGTGCCCAAGGCAAGGTGCATGGTTTCCTTGTAGAAATTATACTTATAATAGACAAATTAGTGTCCTGTACTCTATAGATTCAACCTAAATTGATCACTAAGTACCAGACAACGAGCCATATCTTTTACACATACGTAGGCATGCTCCTAAGTACTAGCCTTAAATGTAGGAAACACTAGATTATTCATACCAGGAAAAGTTAATGTCTTAATTTCTTCATCTATAGAGATTAAAGTGCTCATACTGTCAATGTGGGAGCTAAAGAAAATAACATACAAGATATATTTTGCACTTATGCCAATGTTCTATGAGTGGTAGCCATCCATCTTAATTTCCAATATGTTTAGGAATTAAGTTAAAAATTACATTATAAATTTTCCTAACAACACAGAGTGGAAAATTTAGGGACACTGTCAGGGCTGGACCACATAGCTCAAATGCAATAAGTGCAATAACTTTGTCTGTCAACAAAAACTACTCTAGGGTCAGCTCAAAAAATCAAGAGGATGCCATCATTCAGTTACTCAGATACAAAGGCTCTCACAGATATTAGATTTAAAAATGACCAAGATACCCAAAAGGAGTTCTACGGCATTCAACTAATCAGCTCTAACTCATTCACATCAGTAACAAGCACTTGTGAAATGGCCACATCTTGCAGACTTTAAGCCATTGTTTCTGGCTTCTTCCCCAAGGGCATCAACTGCCATCCCAGCAATAGAAGTGAGATTTGCACTAGGATGATGGGCATAAATAGAACTATCCTGGGCAAACTGGGATGTATGGTTGATTATACACTTAAAGAATAGAGATGCTATTAAAGTAAGGTTTTAAGTGAGGAGGTGAATGATGTGATTTATGCCTCGAGTAGCTCACCACTCTGCCTGCTATGTGGAGAATGCATTGGAGGTCAGTGAACTAGGATACAGGAAAAGCACTAGGGAGGCTGTTACCAGATAAGAGATGGTAATATTGTAGACCACCATGACTGTATCAGTTGAGAGATTCCATAGACCAGTAAGGAAAATGGAGATATAAACTTGACACTTTAAGGATAATTGAATGAAAGCTTTGCCTCCTAGAGGCACTTAATAAATGTTTATCCTTCATCCATTTCTACATTCAACAAATATTTGAGCAGTACTATAGACCAGGAAATGTTCTGAATACTAAAACACATGTCCCTCCCCAAGCTTCAAGTCCAACTGTGGGTATCACAGTATAACCTAAAGAAGAAGGCAGAAATAATTAAAGATTTACACATACACATACGTATAAAGAGATAAGTAATACAGGGAGAACCTATTATAGAAATATTTAATGAATGAAGCATTAACCACAATAAATGAGAGAACTATAAGATAATACTGTCTTGGAGGTCAGGTATTACATAGAGATAACTAAAGAGTATCTTAAAGAGTGTTCTAGAGTTTTTGAAGTAGAGGATGGAGTTGGTGAGACAGCAAGCTTCCTATGCCAATAGGAAGATATCAGAAAACCAAAGAGGCTTGGGTAACTTGGTGTGTCTGCAGAATAGAAAGGAGTTTACTCCCACTAAGTCCTTAGAGACTGAGTCAGAAAAAAAAAAAAAATCAATAGAGGAAAAAACAATGTTTTTCCATCTCATGGATAATGAGGTTTTAAACAACACTTTAAACAACATTTAAGCTTTCCCAAGTCCTAAATTTCACTAATTACACTGCTTCACTACTTCTGCAAATATTAAGACATCAACATAAACACAGATCTAGATGCATTCAAACCTGTACAATTAGTAATGAAGATATAAAAGATCTGAAGAGCATGATTAGTAAGTGTAATCAAATCAAATACAGATCTACAGAATACTGAACACACCAAATAATAATATATCAAACACATATTTTTTTGGTTTTTATTGAAGTTTGATTTGCCAACATTTGGTATAACACCCAGTGCTCATCCCATCAAGTGTCAAGCCCATATTTTTAAAGATAGCACCCAAAGCCTAGCATCTGGTATACACACATTTTCCCAGTTATTCATCAAACACTGAGCTAGATACTGCCTTAGAAGTTTTTATAAGTGGGGGCACCTGGGTGGCTCTCTCAGTTACTCATATGACTCTTGATCTCAGCTCAGGTCTTGGTCTCACCATCATGAGTTCAAGCCTCACACTGCTCCACACTGGGTATGGAGCCTACTTCAAAAGGGAAAAAACAGTTTTTATAGATGTAAGAAAGGCCCCAAATCAGCTGACTTTAAGATAGGAAAGTTATCCAGTTAAGCTTAACCTAATTTCATGAGTCCTTTAAATTTGGGTCTAAAGATCAGAGACAGAGGATGTCAGAGATTCACAGCATGAGGAGGACTTAATCCAAGAGGAAATTTTCATTACTGGTTTTTAAGGATGGAGTGAATAATGAGTCTTGGAATACAGGTGACCTCTAGAAACTGAGATCAGTCCCTTGGCTGAGAACCAGCAAAGAAACAGGACCCTCAGTCCTACCCAAAAAGGAACTGGTTTCCACCAATAGCGAGAATGACCTTGGAAGCAGATTCTTCCCCAGTGTCTCCAGACACAAACTCCACTCAAGGGACATGGTGATTTCAGCATTGTGAGAGACTGAGCAAACAACCCAGCCACTTTCTGCCAGATTTCTCACCTACAGAGCCATGGGCTAATACATGGGTTTCATGTAAATGTGTGATGATCCTTTATGCTGCAATAGAAAACCAATACAGGATCAGTCCATAAAGAAATCCTAACAGGGGTGCCTGGTGGCTCAGTGGTTGAGTGTCTGCCTTTGGCTCAGGTTGTGATCTCAGGGTACTGGGAACAAGTCCTGCATCAGGCTCCTTACAGGGAGTCCGCTTCTCCCTCTGCCTATGTCTCTGTCTCTCTCTCTGGTCTCTCATGAATAAATAAAACTCTTTAAAAAACAAAGAAATTCTAACGGATATCAAATAATTTCTAAAACATAGACCTGAAATTCTCTGAAATTCAATAAAATTAGAAATGATAAAATGTACCTCACACAGTCTCATAAGTTTGGAATAAGTTTAAAAAGCTATTTTAAACACTCCATGATTAAAAGGACAAGTCACATGAGGAATTACAGGTATTAAGAAATAAGAAATAGGGCAGCCTGGGTGGCTCAGTGGTTTAGTACTGTCTTCAGCCCAGGGCCTGATCCTGGAGACCCGGGATGGAGTCCCACATCGGGTTCCCTGCATGGAGCTTGCTTCTCCCTCTGCCTGTGTCTCTGCCTCTCTCTCCCTGTGTCTCTCATGAATAAATAAATAAAATCTTAAAAAACATAAGTAATGAATAATACTGTGTCCAAGGACAAGAAAACTCAAAATACATCAATTCCCTGTAAATCTATTAATTCAATAAAATCCCTTACTACCTCCAACAAGATTTTTGTGAAGAAAGCAAGATGACCCTAATACTCATATTTAAAAAGTACTTTTCTGGTTTCTACTATTAAAAACCAAGTTGCAAAAGAAAAATCTCATGCATATAAATTAGAAAACATTTGTGAGAACATCAAAAGACAAATGAGAAATGGGAACAATTACTTACACCTATATGATTAAGAACTAATACAGAGAACTGTAATAAATGAAAATAAATAAAAAATACAATAAAAATTAAGCAAGAATTATGACAAAAGTTTACAGGGAAAGAAATTTAAATGACAAACTTCTGAAACTGTTCAACTTCATTTATAAGTACTGGAATGCAAATTAAAAATTACAAGACACAATCTATCAATTTAGCCAACACTAAATGTTTCAGAATACCTATTTGGCAAATATATGAAGAAATATATTCTCATAAAAGTTGTTGAAGAGTAATTTTAATAACAATTATGATCGAAAATGTAATAACCTTTAACAAGTCAATTTCCATGATGAGAAATTTTCCCTTATTACTCTATTTTTCTTAGTATTTTTGCCTGCTTATTCTTTTATGTAATTTTTTAAAATATTATCTCCCAATTTAGTCAGATTTGTTTTATTTAATTATCATATATTTAAATTATTAAGCTCAAATATTAAATTTATTAAATTTTATTATTATTTTGATTAATAATAAAAATTAAACCTATGTATTTGTCCCTGAGTATAGATTTTGGTAATATAATTCTAAAATCGTTTATTTTCCAAAATTATTTTGGAATAAATTATTATCTATGAAATATTTTATTTTTGTTTTCATGGAAAAGAAGTTCTTTTCAATTATGGAATGATAGACAAAAATAATTACAGTTTCATTGCTCTGAGAATTGCTTCAATAAAATTTCTTTTGTATGTTTTGGAATTTATTGTGATTTTCTTTATGATTGAGTTTGTAATTATTAAGTGACCTCTGGCATTTTTACTTGTATTTCTAACTGATTTCCCTTTATATACCCAATATTGTGATATTCAATGAATAAAGATTAACAACTGTTACTACATATATTATGGATTCTAGCTCTAGCTCTTTTTAAGGATAATATTGTATTAGTCATGTTTTCTAAATTTTCTGTGTATTGTGATGTTTTCACATCTTAAAGAAAAAAAAAACCTTTCTGGCTAGAAAAGACTGCCCCTTCTAAGGGTCAACTAATTCTTATTGGTAGCAAAGGATTCATATAGGAACATGACTTTTTATAATTATTTTTTAATTTTAGCTTTGTTGACATATAACTGACACCTAAAGTTGTAAGATATTTGAAGTGTACACTCTGATGATTTGAAATATGTATACATCATGAAGAGTCCCCCACCTAGTTTATTAATACATCCATCACCTCATCTTTACTTTCTTTTTTAGCAAAAACATCTAAATCCTACACTCTTAGCAAATTTCAATTATGCAATACAACATTATCAGTTATAATCACCATGTTTTCCATTAGATCCTCAGACTTTATTCATCTTATAGCTGAAAGTTTGCACACCTTTACCAACCCCTTTCTCCCTGTTTCTGTACCTGTCAGCCCCTGCGGTTTTTCAAGTAGCACAATGTCCTCCAAGGTTCATCCATGTTGTCACAAATGACAGGATTTCCTTCTTTTTCCTGGTTGAATAATATTTCATATTTTATATGCATATATAAAACACATATTCCATATTATATAATATATATAAAATGTGGTATATATTATATAATATAGTTTTATATTAATATATGATAAATGAATATGCATATACTACAGTCCATATTATATACACACACATCACATCTTTAGGAACACACTTTTGATACATAAACTAACCAATCCCAAACCATACTTCCTCATCTGGCCTATTTACTACAGGAAACAATATTTCTCTATTTCAGTTATCCCAGGCCAGGTACCAGGCAACTAGGGATCATCCCTGTAGTTTAGAACCTGCCAGAATCATTCAAACTAGCCAATCCTAAACTGTTTACCCTGCCTGTCTCACCTTCCCCACATTAAAGGCTCTGGCCTAAATCTATCATTTGTTCCTATGATCTGGTATTCATCCTATGGCCTGCATGTCCGGCCAGGCCTCTCATTTCTAGGGGGAACCAGGAGTGACATTAAACTTTTCTTTCAATGGCATTGAACTCTCCATGGGGTCATTCAGCCTCCTTTATAAATCAAGATCCAGGCATAGAACACATACCTGCCCAGTCAATACTTTTGCTGAAATTATACTTTGTCTAAAATTGATATTCCTCTCTCTGTTTTTCAGGGTTCAATCAGGAAGCAGAACCTCTCTGAATATTATGAAATCAAGAATTTAATAGGAATAAGACTTTATACAATTATGGAAGAAGCTGGGGAAGTAGGGGCCTGAAGGAGGAATGGAGGAGCGGAGAAAACCATTAACCAGTTCTCCAGAAGCTCTGGCCTCTGCGGCAGAATTGTAGCTTGTGAGAAAATCTGGGAGGCCAGTGACATGGAGCTGCCTGGGTGGAGCCGTGCAGGGTTGTGGGTGAAAAATGCATGTAAAACTAGATCCTCTGCTTAACTACATCTTGTGCAGGTCTCCCACCAAGCTTCTGCTGACGGGCCTGGAGAGGCAACTGGCCAGAAGTCACGAAAAATGAGTGAATGGGGTGAGAGGTGAGTATGAGCTGGAATCCTCTACATCTGCCCTACTCTGTAACCACAAGGACCTTCAGAGAGTAATGACTTAGTCTGCCTTGCAAATTTCAAGTGGATTCCATTTGTCCTACTCTAATCTGGAAACAGAGAGATGATGATTCTGGGAAACTATTCTTAGAGGAACCAAGTAGACCCAAAACCGACCTCCAACTCTCTCTGCTCATTATCTTTGCATTTACCAGACAAATATATGCTCCTATTACTATTCTGATCTTTTCTATATTATGTTTCAAGCCCCTGCCTTATAAAGAGTAGACATTTATTGTAATAATTTATTTTTATTCCCCAAAGAAGGTTGAGTCTTTCAATAAGGATGGTTAAACCATCTGTCTCTATTTTCAAAATTCATTTGCATTATCTTCCTGTCGCCATTCTTTGTGCTTTGTGTATGTCATTTACATATTTCTTTTATTTTTCAACTTTGAGGTCTTTTGCTCTTACTTTGTCCAGCACTTTAGTAGGTATGCATTTGCTTTTAATTCTTTTAATGATTGTTTTTAAGATTTTTGAAAATATTCTTAAACATACATCTATAGGTCTAATGACCTCAAGACAAAACATCTCCATGTTTTGGTATCATTGAAAGAACATTAACTGGAAGAGTCATCAGATCTCAGTGTAAATCCAGTCCCAGTCGCTGGTGGCTATGGAATGTCTCCATGTCTTCTACTGACTTTGCAGGACTGTTTCATGGTGCAGCAGTAATACAGGAATGGGGCCTCAAATGCTACTATTGCTACCAATTCCCAATACCAGCCATGTGTCAGCCCACGCCTATTGTGTGTAATACCTGATTTAATTTTCACAGTTTACCTCCAAAATAAGTATTGTCATTCTTATTTTAATAGCTCAGTAAACTGAGGTTCATATAAGGTAAATGACTTTTTAAGGTCACATAACTAGTAAGAATCAGAATGAGATTCCAACTCAATTCTTTCTGACCTCAAATCAATCCTCTGAACTGCCAATAAAATATATGTATATATACTATTTTGCTAAGTTTTCTAAGCTCTGAGTCATACCAATTTACAAGCATGTTTTGGGAAAGGATTCATTTTAGGTGTATAGTCAATAAATTGCAATTATTATTATAACTGTCATCATTGACTCTCGACGTGTAAAATGTTTAACATGCTTTTACTTAGCCTTCTCCTCCCCCATCTTTCCCCCATAACCATGTCCATGCTCACCCATGCCACAGTCCCACCCATAGCATCCTGGTTACCTCCAACACTAATCCCTGTAGAGCAGAGGGGCTTTGAGTCTTTTTTTTTTTTTTTTAATTTATTTATGATAGGCACACAGTGAGAGAGAGAGAGGCAGACGGAGAAGCAGTCTCCATGCACCGGGAGCCCGACGTGGAATTCAATCCCGGGTCTCCAGGATTGCACCCTGGGCCAAAGGCAGGTGCTAAACCACTGAGCCACCCAGGGATCCCCAGGGGCCTTGAGTCTTTTTTTTTTTTTTTAATTTATTTATGATAGTCACAGAGAGAGAGAGAGGCAGAGACACAGGCAGAGGGAGAAGCAGGCTCCATGCACCGGGAGCCCGACGTGGGATTCGATCCCAGGTCTCCGGGATCGCGCCCTGGGCCAAAGGCAGGCGCCAAACCGCTGCGCTACCCAGGGACCAGGGGCCTTGAGTCTTACCAAAGATTTGATAATTCTGAATTGACTGGTCGTGCAAGAAAGAAACAATACTTCTCCTTGCTCCAGGGAGAGCAGGTTTTCACTGTTCTTAGCAATACCACATGAGCAAGCCTCAGACTGTTTTTCCAGACAGACTCATGGTCTGGCAGTTGTGCAAGTGACTCCCAGTTCTGGATAAAGTGTGGATGTTAGTCCTAAATGTTGGTGGAGGTGTGAGTTTTCACCTTCTCCCATGTCCCCAGGGGAATTTTTGAGGAAATTTGAAAGATCCAATTGGATCATGACCTTGAGATACTTTGGCAATAAAAAAAATTTTTAATTTTTTTTTTTAATTTTTAATTTTAAACATTAAAAACTTCCTAGCCAAATCCATGAGTCAAATCGAGGATCTCTAGTGATAGAACTGAGAAGGTTAAAATTATGCAAGTCTGTTTTATAGAGGCAGAAAGCTGGTAGTGTAATAGCAAGAGAAAAGATATTGGCATCAACCATCCTTGGATTTGAATGCCCCCTTCACCAACTGTTGGGTGGGAGGTCTTGGACACCTCACTCAAGCTCTCTGTACCTCACTTAACTATTCTGTGAAATGAGAATTGCAATGCCTACCTTGCCAAGTGTAACGAAGATAATGAAATGCTACAAGAACTTAGCAAACACTCAATGCATGGTAGTTGCCACTAAGGTGAGGTATCGTTTCTATCATTGCTATCACATGAATCTCTTTCCCTTCTGGGTAACTGTAGTGATTGCCTGGCAAAAGAAAATTTATATCAAGTCCCATAGCATTGGTCAGCATGAGCTCTTTTAACTGTATACATAGATTAAGAACTACTTAGTTGATTTACACATTTCAGCAGCTGAAGAAAAATATTTACTGGGCAGATTAAATTGAATTAAAACAATAAGATTAAAAGGAGTCCGGAGGCTGCCCCTCAACTCAACAAAGGATAAGTTGCCTTGCTCTGAGTAGCAAACTCATGCCAGCAGCTTGACTAATTTAGCAGTAATATGAGGAGGTGTGACCCAAGCTGCAAAACAGACTGAAATGCTTAAGAGGGAAGGGTTTTCTCTTCACACTATATTCATGTCACAGCTCTGGGGACAGGTTCACCTCACTGATTCAGACCAACATAGATAAGGAATGCAATGTTTGAATGAGGGCATGATGGCTGAAACATCTATGACATAGGACAGTTTTCATTATAGGCAGTGCCATCTTACATCATTTCTCCATGAAATGGACAGCTAGCCCTTTATGATTCAGAGCAGATTTTCTTACAAATGTAACTTTATATTCTGTGATCAGGTGATCAGCCTCCCAGGTTGACCATACAAGAATTTCCAATCCAAGCATACTGTGATAAGTACCACACCTGAGCAGCATTAAGCCTAAGAAAGCAGTAGCCAGATTGTTTGCTTGCTTCTTCTTTAGATAGTCCATATAAAGTTGAATTCTCTTCAGGTGCTGTTTTTAAAACAGAACTTAATGGCCATGAAGACTACTGCTAAAACAACATAGGTTGCTTCTATGGATCTTCTAGCACTTTCTTATCTAAGCTACACTGGCTGCATTAGTTTATGTCACAGGAAATACTGCCTAACCCAATGGTTACTGAACTGTGTTCCAAAGCTCAGTATTTCATGAGATGTTATGAGTTCTAGAAAAAGAAAATTTCCTTTCTTTTTCTAGAATTCAACAAAGTGAAATAAATTTCAAAATAAATTTTCAAAATAAATTTGGGAAATGCAGCACACTTGGAGATTCACAGTGTATAGTCAGTTACTAAAGATTCCAAAGTAAAAAACAAAACAAAACAAAAAAAACAAAACAAAAAACAACACAACTTTTCAAATTTATGTCATCAGTTGTCATGAAAATTAATTTCCGTACATAACAAATTTTTGTTTCATATCACCCTAATTAAAATCTTGAAACTCAGAGATCCCTGGGTGGCTCAGTGGTTTAGTGCCTGCCTTTGGCCCAGGATGTGATTCTGGAGTCCCAGGATCGAGTCCCACATCAGGCTCCCTGCATGGAGCCTGCTTCTCCCTCTGCCTATGTCTCTGCCTCTCGCTCTCTCTGTATCTCTCGTGAATAAATAAATAAAATCTTTAAAAAAATAAATAAATAAAAAATAAAATAAAATCCTGAAACTCGTGTTCAGTGAGACATTCGCTTGGAAAATCCCAATCTACTTATTTCCACCCAATAGTGTATATGTTGTACAAAATCCACAGTAGAATAACAACCCAATGCATACACTTTCAACTACATTCAGTACCATCATAATAAAAACAATGTACTATTGATACATCATAAGTTAATTTTTTAGACTCTCCTACAAAGGTGATAATTATATTAAACGTAGAATTAAGGGGAAATAAAATCTAAGTTTCTGTGGGAAAGGACCATAATTCCTCTTACATCTATCTCTGGAGTTTTGACCATGACTTCCAGGATAGTATTTTCCAAAGACTAGGCAGTCCCAAGAAAATCCGCTCACAGAGAAGCTTGGGTTCAGTGTCTGCTCATGAGTGGGAGCACTGATTTTTATTGGCACTTCTGCTGCCGAAAAATCCTTTCAATTATATGTAGACAAATTTGCTACTTACAGTGTTTTTCAATATTATCCTGTTTCTTCTTTTTCCAAGGAAGTAATTAGAATAGTACCCCCCACAGTCTTTCTTTTTCTGAAATGTATGTAAAATACCCTGTCCTCATACAAGAGTGTCAAAGTACACTTCAATTAGGGGTCCCAAAATCTGGAGGAGAAGGTCCTAAGCTAATGGGATTTCAAACTATGCCGATTGTAGAACACATTAAGCAGTGAAAGTCTTATCCCTTCTTGTGCTGCAAGTATGTATACTGGCTGGGTAGGGCCAGGAACTTCTGGGGGGAATTCACTGGGCAATATGGATTCCCAGCATGCACCATTGATCTGACCCAGAAAGGCCCAGGCCAGCTCTCATTTATAGTTCTGGCAGGCCTGCTGGAGACCAGTAGCTTGCTTTGGCTTTATTTAATTACCTCCCTTGCCCATGAAGTTCATGCTGCTTTCTATGGCACTTGAGAACTGCCAACACCAAAGGGTTTGGTTTCATCTACTTGAACTTGGGTGACACAAATATTTCAGTTGTGAATCAGGCCTGGAAAGGGGCGGTTGGTAAGGTAGGGAGTGTTTGTAGAAGGCATTTCATCACCACTAGTCAAACATGTCTCATTGTTGGTTCAGGAGGTGCTGGTATTTTCCTCTTTGAAGGGGATGCTCAGAGAGCCAAGAGCTTCCAGCCTGGAGCTCAGCTCCAGGGAAGGGCAATGGCCATTAGCATGCAGGAAACCCGCAGGACTAGTTGCTTTGGAATGCTGACAATTTTAGGGAGATGGTTTTATGTCTTTCTTCAGGGGGAAAAAAAAGTTGGTAGATCTGTATAAAGAAAGCCTGAGGCTTTGTTGGGGCTGCAGCGAAGTACTTATCCTTCTGCCTGGCTTCCTTTTAAAGGCTTCCCTAGTTGTAGAACCCCAAAGATGAGATCAAGAAACTTGAATTTCAGAAAACCAGTCCTGCTGATATCAATGGTAAAAACACTTTATTGGAAGATGAGCATATGGGATTCTTTGGCTTGGGTACATCCCTTGAACCATAAGTAAGACTGACACGGGCCCTATCCAGCAGTGTCCTATATGAGCACTCACCCTTCAGGGCAAGAGGAGGTGGCACCATGGTCCTGAGAGCCCTTCTAAGCCTCAGGAATTGGAAAGCACTCTAACAGCTTGCAGTCTTCTAGGGGTGTGGCATTATGAATGGCAAGGGGGTCAGGAGAAGATTGCATTTAGAAAAACCATAGCTGGCCCATGCCAAGAAACACAAACCAAAAAGGAAATATTTTAAGAAAATAAACAAAGCTACTGAGTCAAACATACAAAGCAGAAAAGCGGAACAAAAGATTATTTGAGGCCTGAGGTTTGAGCGTTTTGAAGCCACACATGTGATGGGGCAGCCCAAGAACATGAGGAGCGTGACAGCTGTGTAAGCGCTGAGGCAGTCTGCTCCCATCAGGGGCTCCCAGCCTGCGAGGCTCCAAGCAAGCCCACCGAGCTAGCTGAACACGCTGACTTGAGCTCTTGAGCTCAGCCTTGAGCTATGCACGATGGGACTCCTCCACTGGTAGGCCACACAGATAGGGCTGAGAGGATGGATCCCACCAACTGATTTGCCCTGTTGTATGTGTTCATTGTTCAGGAACCCCAAGGGATATCAGTGTTATAACAGGGTTGGGCTTTTTTACAAGTTTAGCTATTAGAACTTCCAACGAAAAAACTGTCACATCAATATTACACTGTCTTCAGAATCCCAGCATCCAAAACTGACCATGTTGGGCTGAATCATTTAAAATCCCAAGAATTTAAACTGTGAAATAAGATACAAGTTAGACACAGTTTTCAGGTTTAAGCATATCATCTAGTAAATGGAATGAGGTTCCAGTGCACAACAGCTTCTGTCTGAGAATAGTGTCTCAGCAGTACTAATTCTGAATCCATTTTCACCTTCTTTGTTGTAACCAGAGGACTTTTTGAACCAATTCCCTTAGCCACAGCAGAACACCTTTCACCAAGATGTGTTATGATACCATGCCTTTGGCTTTTACGACAGGGTCAATAAACCACATGATTTATGAAAATGGCTCTGAATTTGTTATAAACTACTGTCAAGAATATTACCATATCTGATTGCAAGCCTTTTGAATCATATGTCAGGTAGAGGGGCCAGTGCAGAAGGCAGAGAGGTGACAAGATTTAGGGAATATTATCAGGCAGAAAGGATTGGGGGGGGTCCCCTTGTTTGGTTGAATACTAAGAGGACATTAAAAAAAAAAAAAAACTAAAGCCAAGATAAAGTGTGGAAAAAGAGAATTTAGATTTGGAGTGACAGCTTGTTTGTAGAAACATAAGGCTTGAGAATGTGCAAACACTCATGGAGAAGCCACTGTACTCCAAGGTACTTGGGACTGTGGGAAAAGGGTCAGGATGATAGTGTCCAAGTCTCAGAGATAGCAAGGAGACCCTGCTGATCTACACTTCCAAGTATTTTCTATTTTAAGCCTCTCAGAGAGGTATCAGCCTAAAATTCTCAAGCTTCCTTTTCACAGGTCTACATGGGACACAATACATGTATGTGGAAATTACCTAGTCATACAGGAGAGGGCATAAGGCAGGTGTGCTCAGTGCCTAAGAAGATACTTCAGGAAGAGAGACTTCTGTAAGCCAAAATGACTACTATAGTCTTCATGTAGGATATAGATTACGGGCAAAACTCGAAGGATAACAATTTTTCTACCCTTATTTGTTTACTAGTAAATAAATGAATGCATGAATAGTTAGCCTGATGTAAATATGTACTTCTTATGCCTTATAATAAAGGCTATGACACCATAAGAAATGTAATCTAAAGTACTTAATAAATTGGACCCAAATGTAGGAACAGAAGAGAAAAAATAGAAAATTATTTGTGAGTTACTATCAAGAAAATAAGTAACCAGTGTTACTATTTTGGAAATGGTAATATCCACATATACAGAAATTATAAGTACACATCTGATTCTGGATATAATAATTTTTAAGCATCAAAAGGGACTAATTAACTATCCTAGCTTATATTATCCATATGAAAGGAATTCAGTTTTAAGATATTTTCTCACTAGAACTTTGAACTCAAGAAACAAAGACAACTATGGTTTAGAAATTGGTTAAAACTCTTAATAGCTAGTGACACATTTCTCTATTCAAGAAGAGAAATTGAAAAGTCTATATGCCATTATCCTACGTATACATGTAGGGGTTTTTGATACTTTAATGAATCAGTTATACACCGCCTACTTCCAAGAAAACAATGATGTGATATCTCTTTTAAAATAAATCTAATAACAAAAAGCAACTACAGAGAAAGATGTGGTGGAGTCTTGAAAAGATGGTACCTTGAGGTAATACTTAAAGAGAGAAAATAAGATGGAAACTTTATAGATGCTTCACACACTAAATTCTTCCTTCCCTTCAACCCGAATGCATCCTGAGTGCTCCCATTTGAGGTCACCTAATTGAATATTTAATGTGCTCACCACATGTTAGAAAATACTAATTTGGTTAGACCATAAAAGTCTAAAATATTTATATAGCTCTTCTTATAAATAGGTACTTACAAATAAAAATCAGCAATGTGTATTTAGGATTGTTTGGTCTACATAACACATCCACATACATCCCATTATATCAGACTCTAAGCCCTTGGAAACTGAACTTTCATATGCCGTGATGAAACACTGTGCCTACATTTTAAAGTGTTTCCTCCAGGATTCTCATTTAACTCTAAGACTATGAAGTAGTACAGACTCACTCATTCCCAGTTTATAGTTGAAAAAACTGAAATGCTACCATCAACTTGACTTATGCTTTAGAATTATCATTTTAAAAACTTATAAATATCAGGTACCCAGGAGGCTCAGTTGATCGATTGTCTGCTTCCAGCTCAGGTCATGATCCCAGGATCCTGGCTCCCTGCTCAGCGGATAGTCTGCTTCTCCCTTGCTCTCTGCCATTTCCCCTGCATGAGCTCTCTGGCTCCCTCTATCTCTCTGTCAAATATATAAATAAAATCTTCAGAATAAAATAAAATAAAATTTTATAAATGTCAAAATAATCCCACTTACAATTGCACCAAAAATAATAAAATACCTAGGAATAAATTTAACCAAAGAGGTGAAAGACACTTGTACTCTGAAAACTGTAAAACACTGATGAAAGAAATTGAAGATAGAAAACATAGAAAGGCATTCCATGCTCATGAATTGGAAGAACAAATATTGTTAAAATGTCTCTATTACCCAAAGAAACTTACAGATTGGGATCCCTGGGTGGCGCAGCAGTTTGGCACCTGCCTTTGGCCCGGGGCGCAATCCTGGAGACCCGGGATGGAATCCCAAGTCGGGCTCCCTGCATGGAGCCTGCTTCTCCCTCTGCCTGTGTCTCTGCCTCTCTCTCTCTCTCTCTCTCTCTCTCTCTCTGTGTGTGTGACTATCATGAATAAATAAATAAAATCTTAAAAAGAAAAAGAAACCTACAGATTTAGTGCAATCACTATCAAAATTCTAGCAGCATTTTTTACAGAACAAGAACAAGCAATCCTAAAATTTGTATGGGACCACAAAAGACCTCAAATAGCCAAGGTAATCTTGAAAAAGAAAAATAAAACTGGAAGTATCAAAATCCCAGACTTCAAGTTATATTACAAAGCTGTAATAATCAAAAGAGTATGGTGCTGGCACAAAAATAGACATATAGATCAATGGGACAGACTAGAAAATCCATAAATAAGCCCACAATTCTATGGTCAATTAATCTTTGACAAAGGAAGAGAGAAGATAACAATGGGAAAAAGACTATCTCTTCAACAAATGATGTTGGAAAACTGGACAGCTGTATATAAGAGAATGAAACTGGACCACTTTTTTATGCCATATATGAAATAAATTCAAAATGGATTAAAGACTAAATGTGAGACCCAAAACCATAAAAATCCTAGAAGAGAGTGCAGGCAGTAATTTCTCTGATATTGGACATAGCAAAATTTTTCTAGATATGTCTCCTGAGACAAGGAAAATAAAAGCAAAAATAAACTTCTTGGGACTATAACAAAATAAAAAGCATCTGCACAGTGATGGAAACAATCAACAAAACAAAAAGGCAATCTACTAAATGGGAGAAAATATTTGCAAATGACATAACTGATAAAGTGTTAGTATTCAAAAAATTTAATTAACTGGTACAATTCAATACCCTCCCCCCAAAAAATCCAATTAAAAATGGACAGAAGACATGAACAGGCATTTCTCCAAAGAAGACATACAGATGACCAAAAGACACATGAAAAGATGCTCAACATCACCCATCATCGGGGAAATACAAATCAAAACTACAATGAGTTATCACCTCACACCTGTCAGAGTTGCTAAAATCAACAACACAAGAAGCAACAGGTTTTGGTGAGAATATGGAGAAAGGGGAACCTTCCTGTACTGTTGGTAGGATTGCAAACTGGTGTAGGCACTGAGGAAAACAGTATGGAGGTTCCTCAAAAAGTTAAAAATAGGGGCACATGAGTGGATCAACTGGTTAAGCATCTGCCTTTAGGTTGGGTCATGATCTCAGGGTCCTGAGATTAAGCCCCATGCTGAGCTCTCTGCTTGCCAAGGAGGCTGCTTGTCCCTCTTCCTCTACCTGCTTGTTCTCTCTCTCTCTCTCTCTCTCTCTCTCTCTTTCATTATCTGCCAGGTGAATAGATAAAACCTTTTTTAAAAAACGTTAAAAGAACTACCCTATAGTACAATAATCACACTACTAGGCATTTACCATCAAAATTCAAAAAACCAATTCAAAGGGATACATGTACCCTTATGTCTATTGCAGCAATAATTACAATAGCCAAATTATGGAAGTATCCCAAATGTCATAAATGAATGAATAAAGATGTGGTATACATGTATGATAGAATATTATTCATCATGAAAAAAGAATGAAATCTTGCCATTTGCAACAAAATGGATGGAGTTAGTATCATGCTAAATGAAATAAGTCAACCAGAGAAAGACAAATACCATATGATTTCACTCACATGTGGAATTTAAGAAATAAAACAAATGTGCAAAGGAAAAAGAGAAAGAGAGAAAAAAAAAGCATACTCTTAAATGTAGAGAACAAACTGATGGTCACCTGGGGGGAGGTAGGTCAGGGATGGGTGAAATAGGTGAAGGGATTAATAGTACACTTATCATGATGAGCACCAGGTGTGGTACACCTGAAACTAATATAACACTGTATGTTAACCACACTGGAAGTAAAACAAAAAAGTTAAAAGTTAATTTAAAAACTTACAAATAGGGATCCCTGGGTGGTACAGCAGTTTGGCGCCTGCCTTTGGCCCAGGGCACAATCCTGGAGACCCGGGATCAAATCCCATGTCGGGCTCCCGGTGCATGGAGCCTGCTTCTCCCTCTGCCTGTGTCTCTGCCCCTCTCTCTCTCTGTGACTATCATAAAAAAAAAAAATTACAAATATCTCTGCCTATAAATTCATTTACTTCTCCTCTTTGACTTAACAGATCTTATTTTTCAGAAAGTTCATTATTTGTGCTGCTAATTTTTCTTCCCTCTTAGTACAAAAAAAAATCATCATCAAATCTAAGAGGTATATTTGTCGTTCAATTCCAGCAATACAGCAGACTGATCTGAAACCCCCTTTTCCACAAATAAAATATTGCCAACAGAAAAGTGCTTAAAATATCTGAGAGCTCACAAGAAAGAGAAATGCCCAGTTATCAGAAATGAGAGGCAAATTAAAAGAGGCTGAAATAATCACATATAAAATCTGTGGGAGAAAGATCAAGCAGTACTAACAGGGATGTACATGTCTGTACACATGTATATATATTTATGCAAATGTGTACATATTTCATGTTTATGCAAATAACAGATTTGAAACCTATATGCTAAATGTGCAATTTAAGATAACCTAAAGAAAAAAAAAAGATAACCTAAAGAAAGTTGGAGAAGGAAGTAATATAGAAAAGGAAGGTAAAATAGAGAAAAACAATGAATGAAAACATTCTTTGAAAGACTAATAAAATAGTCATATCCATCCCCAAACTAGTCGAGATAAAAATTAAAAAGGGAATATAACTATAGGTACAATGGAGACTTTTTCTGATCTTTACAGAATATTAAAAGTACTTTTATGTGGTTAAATTTGAAAACTGGGATGCAATGAACAATTTTATAGAAAAAATAATAAATTACTGTTCTAATCAAAGACAAAATAGATAAACATCTATTAAAGAAATTAAGTGGACAGTTTAAAAATCAATCTCTCTACCCCCATCTTTTCATACCCTCACCTTCCCACAAACCCAAACATGAGGACACATGTGTGGCTCAGTTGGTTAAGAGTCTGCCTTCAGCTCAGGTCATGGTCCCAGGGCCCCAGAATCTAGCTCTACATCAGGCTCCCTGCTCAGTGCTTCTCTCTCTGCCCCTCCCTCCTGCTCTGCTATTTCTCTCTTAATTTCAAATAAAATCTTTAAAAAGCAAACAAACAAACATGATACCCATGCAGCTCATACAGTTTTATAAACTTTTACTAAACTTTCAAGCAACACAAAAGCCCTGTCTCACACAAACTCTTTCAGAGAATAATAAAAGAAGGAATTCTCTCAAACTTGTTTGTATAAGGCTAGATGACTTTGATTTCAATACACAACAACCAAAAAAAAAAATTGACAGATTTCACTTATTAACACAGATGTCAATATCCTGCGAAACCTTTCCACTTTCTCCACCCCATAATTATCAGAGACCAAGAGGAGATCTTCAAGGTTGATGTAATATAGCCTTTCCCAGTCACCCTTTACCATCAGTCAAAAATGTGGAGCACTCACTACTCTTCCCCAAGGAAACCAAGTGGGACCCCTCACTAGAACTATGACCACACCCTCCACCCTCAGGCCTTCAATCTCCTCCTCCATAACCAGGAATCAAGAGGAGGCTTATCAGTACTGAAGTAGGAATCCAAGCAGAGCTAAGTCTATGCTCCTCCGACCAGACCATTTAGCCTCTTTTAACAGGGTCAAAATAGAACTCAGAGGCTTCCATACTTAATGCGCCCAGAAGTCACCACTCTACCCTAACAAGTAAAATGCCAAACAGATTGAAAAATCAACACTTCTTGCATCCACAGAAGAGGGAAGGACACAGGGCAAACCATAGCCCCCGGGACTGGAGAGACAGACAGGAAAATGAAGGGAGTCAAGGCTTACCAGAACAGACTCAGGAGCAAACACCAATGCCTAGATAGGAACTACAGGGTATGAATGACAATTGATGAATTGCTGGAGACTCGACCTAGACAACTCTGAGAGTGAAGAACTCCAGGGAGAAACAGTCACAGAAGCTCTCAAAATTTCATGAGATCTGCCTTCAGGAGCCCAACCAGGTTTTCACAGTAAATATCAAAGAGAATTCCCTCAGGCCTCCAGCAAGGGAGGGAGGAAAGGAACCACATCACTCTAATATTCTGAACAAAACCTGCCCTCAGGAGAAACTAGTTAACCAGAGCCTAATCTGCTGGGGTTTTATCAGAGCCTAAGAGACCCAAGGAAACAGAAATAGTCAACTCCAGTCAGCTCTACCTTTCCTGTCCCATTTCAGTGGGGGGGGGGGGGGGGTGTAAAAAATGGGAAGGGGGAACTGAGAAACACATGTGAAGTTTATGGTCCAGAGGCACGGGCTCACTAAAATATTGAGATCCACCCAATCACAGGGTTTTTCCCTACATTTTACTTACCACCACATAACTTATGGCCCATTAGCATCAGTTCTTTCTACCCAGTACATCACGTCCAACTATCAAGAAAAATAAATAGATTGTATATCAAAGGGAAGAACACAATTTAAAGAGACAGAGCAAGCATCAGAAGCAGACATGGTAGGAATGTTGGAATTATCAGACTGTGAATTTAAAACAACTGTGATTAATATACTAAGGGCTCTACTGAATAAACTAGACCCAACCAAGAATGCATGGTTGCATGGGCAATGTAAATAGAAATAAGGAAATCCTAAGGAAGAAACCAAAAAAGGCTAAAGATCAAGAATACTCTAGAATGCCTTTGATGGGCTGATAATTAAACTAGACATGACTGGGGGACAGGATCTCTGAGCTTGACAATGTATCAATAGAAACCTCCAACTCTGAAAAGCAAAGAAAACAGACTTAGCACACACACACACACACACACACACACACATACACACACCAGGATATCCAAGGGCTGTGGAACAACTACAAAAGGTGCCATATACACATTATAGAAATACCAGAAAAAAGGGAAAGAAAGGAGAAGAAATATTTAAAACCATAATGACTAAGAATTTCCCACAAATTAATATCAGGCACCAAACTACATATCCAGGAATCTCAGAGAATGCCAAGCAGGAAAAATGAAAAAAAAAAAAAAAAAAGTTATACCTAGACATATCATTTTCAAACTAAAAAGAAAAGAAAAAAATCAAAGAAAAAATGCTACGAGCAGCCAAAGAACCCCTACCTTAGAGGAACAAAGAGAATAATTACATCTGACTTCCCCTCAAAAACCACACAAGCGAAGTGCCTGAGTGATTCAGTCCCCTTAAGCATCTGACTCTCGGTTTTAGCTCCAGTCCTTATTTCAGAGTCATGAGATCAAGCTCCATGTTAGGCTCTGTGCTTAGTGGGGACTCTGCTAGAGATTCTCTCTCTCCCTCTTCTTCTTCCCCTCAAATAATAAAGTAAATAAAATATCTTTTAAAAAATTATGCAAGAAAGAAGAGTGGGATGTTGAGAGCAAAAAATTCCCAACCTAGAAACCTATATCCTATGCAATTATCTTTCAGAAGTGAAGGAGAGGGGCGCTTGGGGGCTCAGTCAGTTAAGCACCTCAGGTCATGGTACCAGAGATCAAGCCTCATGTTGGGCTCCCCACTCAGCAGAAAGCCCACTTCTCCCTCTCCACATTCTCCCTCCTGCTTGTGCTCTCTCGCTATCTCTCTATCTCTGAAAAAAATAAAATACTTTTTTAAAAAGTGAAGGAGAAATAGACTTTCTCAAACAAACAAAAATGGAAGGAACTTGCTTCCAGTAGACTTGTCTTACAAGAAATGTTAAAAGAAGATCTTAGAAGGAAGGAAAATAACATAGATAAGGTACTTGAATCTACATAAGGAAAGGAAAAGTATCAAAGAAGGAAAAATGAAGGTAAGATAACAATTTTTATTTTTCTTTCTCTTAATCAATCTACCAGATACAATCTACCAGATATTATTTGTTCCAAGTAATAATAGCAACAATCTATTCACTCATGTACCCTTATGTATATATCTTATGTATTTATACATGAACATATATCTGTGTACATATATGCATTTTATGTATATCTCATACTTTCATACATACCTTACACATGTAAGCATGCTTATATATGTGTGGAATGAATGCAAGCAATGGCAGAAGCCATAGGAGGGAGGCATTGAGATGATGATGTTATTATAAGGCACTCGCCCATGGAGTAATATAGTGTTATTTGAAAGCAGAAGTAGACTTGGACTAGTTGTAAATGTATATTGGAAACTAGGGCAACCACTAAAAAAAAATTTAAAGAAATATAAGAAGCTAAGAAAGGAGAGAAAATGGAATTGTATAAAATGCTAAAATAAAAACATAATAGGCAGAAAGAGTGGAAGACAAAAATAGGAAAAAAAGCAAGGACCACAAACAGAAAACAGTAATAAATATAGTTGATACTAACCTAACTATGTCAGTAATCATTTTAGAATGCCAACATTCTAAATGCATTAATTAAAAGACAGAGATTGTCAGGGAGGATCAAAACGCAAGACCTAACAAATGTTGTCTATGAGAAACCCACTTTAATTATAAAGACACATGTAGATTAAAAGAAAATGGATGGGGAAAAATTTTACCATGCTAACACTAATCAAAGGAAAGCAGGAGTTAGCATATTAATTTCAGATGGAGCCTACTATGAAGCAAGGAAAAAATCAGGGATAAAGAGGAGCATTACATAATAATAAGGTATCAATTCTCCAAGAGAATATAGCAATCCTTAATATGTAGCACCTAAGAATATAGCATAAAACTATGTAAGCCAAAAACTAATAGCATTGCAAGGAAAAATTACCATTTCTATTTAGTATTGCACTGGTGGTCTTAACAAATGCTATAATACATTTTTAAAATAAAGATTATTAAAGAAAAAATGTCATTGTTGACTGATACTACAATTGCATTAAAAAATCTGTAAGGAATTAGAACTGATTAAAAAAGTAAATCAAGTTAGCTAGTTATAAGAGAAATATAAATTGATAAATTTATTATATGTCAGAAACAATTTAGAAATACAATAAAAAACATAGATATGGAGCACCTGGATGGCTCAACTGGCTGGGTGTCTGACTCTTGGTTTCAGCTGAGGTCATGATCTCGTGGGTCATAGGATCAAGCCCCAAGTCAGGCTCTACACTCAGCAGGGAGTCTGAAGATTCTCCCTCTCCCCCCACCCATGCCTGTGCACTCTCTCTCTCTCTCTCAAATATATAAATAAATCTTTTTAAAAAATACATAGTTTCAAGGGCATCTTGGTGATTTAGTTGTGTCTGACTTTTGATCTCAGCTCAGATCATGATCTCAGGGATGTGAGTTTAAGCCCTGCAGTAGAGCCTACTTAAACAAGAAAACATAGATATATTCACAATATCTACAAACATTATAAGTTACCCAAGAATTGTTTTAACAAATTACATGCTAAGTTTCACAGAGGGAAAAAAGAAATATTATTAAGGAACATTAGAAATATCAAAATATATGGGCAAATATACAATATTTATTGTTAGGAATATTCCAAACCCAAAATATGGTAATTCTACCCTTACTAATCTACAGATTCAATGCAATTCTAAAAAAAAAAAAATTCCAACACATTTTTTAATGGAGTTTGATAAGCAGAAGTCATTATGGGATTCTAAAATACCATGAAGAGCCAGGACAAATTTGAAGAAGAGTAAGTTAAAACTTGCCCTGCTAACATTTCAAACTTTTGAACTTATTCCATATAAATATAAGGTAAAAAGAAAAAAGGTTACTTTGGTTTATTGGTAAAAGACCAACAAAACACATTGAAAGGGAACATTGTATACATCAGAGGTAACAACATACATCAACAAGAAAATCAGACTAGGCAATAAATGTTGTTCAGACGAATGCTTATCCACATGGGGAAAATAATGGAATTTGTGTCTAGCTCATATTTTAACATATATTTCATGTATACTAATATTTTAAATGTAAATTCAAAAAAACTTTTAAATTTAGAAGATAATAGAAATAATTTTGTCCTCAAAATAGGAAAGAATTTGATAAACAAGATAAAAATCTAATCATAAAGGACAAGACTGATTATTTTGTTAGTCTTAAAATTTCTGTATAGAGTGTGAATGATATTCTGAAATTGTATATGTGAATAGCACTGTGTTAGTGTATACATTCAATAAAAAACCAAGACAAATTTTAAAAGCAAGCCACAGACCACGGGCTGGGAAAAAATATTTATAAAACATGTAACTGGTAAAGGACTGGTACTGAGGGTATATCAAAACTTCCAGTTTAGAATAAAACGACCCAAGAGAAAAATGGGAAAATGGATAATGACTTTTTAATATCACAAAGGGGCAAAAAAAGCATCTAGACATACATCTTATACTTCACACAAAAAATGACTCAGATGTAATCTTATACCTTCATGGAAAAATGCAAGGCTATAACATTTCTAGAAAATATTAGAATAATAAAATATTAGAATAATATTAGAATACCTGTGAGCCCTTGGGTTTGGTGAAGAGATATAATACCAAAAGCACAATCCATGAAAGAAAAGATAGATGAATATGACTTTTTATTAAAATTAAAAAGTTCTGATCTCCAAAAGACAATTGTTGAGAGACTCAAAAGCCACAAACTGGGGCACCTGCATGCCCCAACTCTTGGTTTTGCTTCAGGTCATGATCTCATAGGTCATGGATCAAGTACTCAGCAGGGAGTTTGCTTGAGATTCTCTCTCTCCGTCTCCCTCTAGTCCTCACCCCACTCACTTGAGCTTTCTCTCTCTTTCAAATAAATAAATAAATCTTTTTTTAAAAAGCCACAAACTAGAAGGAAATACTCACAAAACACTTATCTGATAAAAGACTTGTATCCAAAATATATCAAGAACACTTAAAACTCAACAATTATAAAAAAAAAAAAAAACCTCAAACAACTCAAAGAAGATATACCTGTAGCAAATAAGCACATGAAAAGATGCCCAATACCCTTTGTTATCAGGGAAATGCAAATTAAAATAACAAAGAGATAAATCTATACAACTATTAGAAGGCCACAATGCAAAAAACTGACAACACTAGTTTCTGGTGAGCATTCAGAGCAATAAGAACACTCATTCAGCGCTAATGGGAATGAACATGGTAAGCACTTTGGAAAGCAATTTGACAGTTTCCCACAAAGCTAAGCTTAGTCTTTCCATACATTCCAGTGAGCAAGCTACTAGGCATTTCCCAAACTGATTTAGAACTTAACATCCACACAAAAATCTGCATGTGAATATTTACAGCAGTTTTATTCATAGTCATCAAGGTTGGAAAAACCAAGATATTCTTCAACAGGTGTCACATCTGTGTAGTGGAATATTATTCAGTGATGAAAGGGAATAAGTGACTAAGAAATAAATCCAGAACTGTAGAGGCATATGGCTCCATGAAACAAGCCAGTCTAGAAAGGTGACCTACTGTACCACTCCAATTATACGAGATTTTGGAAAAGACAAAGTTAGAGAGATGGATAAACACATCACTGGTTTCCAAGTGTTTGGGAAGGGGAAATATTGAATACAGTGAGGCATGAGGGATTTCTTCAGACAGTGAAACCAACCTGTGTGACAATGATAATAACGGATACAGACATTCGGGATTTTTCAAGCCTGCAGAAGCTCACAGTCCAAATAGTTCAAATGCATGTAAATTTAAAAACATTCAGTAAGTTATGGGGGAGTAGACTGACAAGAGATGTAACTTTACCTTATTGAAGGAGAAAAAGGAGCTGACCTCAGTAACTTTGGACATAAGCAGCATCTGTGAAACTAAAAGGAACTGCCCAGGAGCACTATACTCTAGCTGACAAAGCTGTGTCTCATAGGGCTATGGGTTAACAATTCTGAAACTACTATACATCTCTACTGAAACTGAGCAATCAAATAATGGGTGATGGTTGCGAGAACCAGATTCCACACTGTTGGGAGTGGGAGCTTACAGACAAGGGAGAGAAGGCTGAAACGATCCACTTAGTAAATGGGGTAGAGTTGGAGAGATCAGTGTGAACCCATGTCTAGCTTAAAACAGATGTAGATGAGCGCATCTACAAACCATGCAATGCATTTTATTTACTGCATTTAAACCTCAAAACATCTCTATGAGGTAGGTAATTTCATCCCACTTTATAAAAGAAAGAAGAAAGAAAGGAAGAAGAAAAGAACTAAAGAGAAAAGAAAAATTATATTCAGAGATTTTGCCTGGGCCCCCACGGGTCATGTGTTGGGGATTCAAGACTGACTCCAAATTCATGTTCTCAGGCACCTACTCTACATTGCCTCTCATGTTTAAAAGGAGGACATTAATTCTTGTTGCATAAGGCTGCTTTGCAAATTTAAAACAATTCACATTAGAGTAGACTGTAAATACTTTTTTTCCATCTAATTTTCTCCCCTTGTTGGCATATCAGAGAATTATAGTTCTTTTTTTTATTTTTTTGTTTGTTTTTTTATTGGAGTTCAATTTGCCAACATATAGTATAATACCCAGTGCTCATCCCATCAAGTGCCCCCCTCAGTGCCTGTCACCCAGTCACCCCATCCCCCTGCCCGCCTCCCCTTCCACTACCCCTTGTTTGTTTCCCAGTGGTAGGAGTCTCTCCTTTTCTCTCACCCTCTCTGATTTTTCCCACTCATTTTCTCTCCTTTCCTCATTACAGTTCTTATGACTAGTTCTTACCAATGGGTTAAGGACAGGTCATGTGCATTTAATTGTCAGGGTGGGACCATCATGCCCAGGAGATTATGGAAGTGTGTGTTGATATGGAAGTGCCGTAAGATTCAAGTACCCTGGAATGTTGAGCCAACACATGGAGGACATCTGCCTTGGAAAATTTTGCACAGTGAACTTTGTATGGGAGAGAAATAAACTTTTCTGTTTTAAACCACTGAGATTTAGGGATTGTTACCATAGAAAAACCCAGTGCATCCTCATCTACACAACATAGCACCTGGGGTGGTGGTGATGGTGTTCATATTTTCATGGTGATTAGTCTTAATGTTATTGTCCATGAAGACCATCAAGCCATTTCTCAAAAGTAACTCTTTTATGGCCCTTGACCCCTCTCCCATAGACAGACAAAATAATATTTTCACTATCAAAGAAGCAAAATTAAGATGATGTAGATGTAAAACATAATTCAATGGCATGGACAAGGAATGCATATATTGTCTGGAGCGTTCAGCTGAAGTCTAAGCATCAGATAAACAGCCTTTTCCCTAGAGTTGATTCTGGAGGCTCTCAATCTACTTACAAGTAATTATAAAGGAATTATACTCACAAGCATGAATGGATTACAAACCATTCCACCACTAAGCAAATTTAAGCAGACTTCTTGATCTCTATCAGGAAGGCCTTCCCCCCTTAACAAGTTCCACATTGCAGACAAACCTTTCTACCATCTGCTCGAATGGAAACATGTGGCAAGAGCCCGCATTTGCACACTTTGCCCTTGGTAAGAAAAGAGACCTTTGGGGATTTTTTTTGGAAAACCACCCTCTTGGCACACAATTTGTGGCTAAGTTTTGCCCTTTGTCCCCTGTGTGAAATGATCTATTTTGATATAAATGTCACTTTGGATGACTGTATATGAGATCATATTTACATATACTAACCCCCAGTGTGGTTTCCAGTGGTGATGGTGATGGTGGCAGGATCCCCCTACATACAAAGAAGCAAATATGCCATACCGGGGATTTTAACTGGGTGATGATTTCAATACCTTCTGAGCCACAAAGGGAAATGAGCCATCTTTTAAAGCTCCATAGTCTTTCTCTACTATAGTTCCCCATGTTGTACTGTCTTCCTCCTCTCTCTCTTCTTTATAAAGCTAATTCTTACTGACCCTTCAAAATTCATCCTTTCCAAGACATTTTCTCTGATTACCCTTGTGGGTTAGGTAAGCCTTCCCCTTGTTCTACATAGCCTGTGCTTACCCCTCTCCCAGTATAATACAAAGGAAATTCAGACATGATGTGGTTACATATAATGCTAGAGATTTTGCTAGCTGGAGGAAGTTTAATAATATTTCAGAGTTGCACCATCATGTGCATTTTTTTCTGTGCCATGGGCATCAATTTTCAGATCCAATTTCAAGCAAGAAGTGGAACATCCCACTATAGGTGATTTAAAGCATTCTCCTCCCCTCAGACATAACATATGCGATCAATTGGGCAGAAGCCACCAGAGAGTACTCAAACAATTTGGAGAATTCTGAGATTAGAGGGGAGAAAAGGTATAGCATCACAGTCACTTTACTAAAAAGAAGGCAGCTTGCATTTTGCAGATCATCCTGGATGAAATGAAAGCCATCCATAGACATCAGAGGATAACTGGCTGCAAACTCAGAAGCTACACTTTTATGAAGTGCATTGGCAAAAGCTAAGGATTCAATATCTAGTAATAAGTGTCCCAAGATGAGGCAAGAAGAGGACATCAATCAAACACACAGTTTGAGAACAAGCAGCACATACCAAAGATGGTCCAGTTTGGATCACAATCAGTAGCAGCTTTATGATTCAAATGCTCACACTAGAGTCTTAGTGGGCTGAAGAGGGCAGTGACCATATTTTCAAACTCACAAAAAAACAGACACATATAATATGTCTTATAATCAGCTGTATATGACTCATGCTTAACAAATTCTTCTATGGTATTCAAATATTTTTATAGATAGATGAGTAGACTAGATGCTCCCACCTGCTTCAGTCAAGTTTGGGGGGACAGATGTGAACAAAACTACAGTAAATTATCCACCTTACATAATCTTCCTTTAAGGGGATAGATTTCTGCCCAAGTATACTACATGATACAACAGCACTTACCATGTTCCATAATTAACTGTTCATGGGCCTACATCTCCACCAGGCTGGGAGCTTTCTTGAGGATGGTGTCTTACACATTTTCTATGGATCACATGTATAACATGGTAATTAATGAATTGACACATTAGTTAATATAATTGGCATAACATGAAAACTATCACTCTAATCTTTGGGGAGGGAGGAATTCTTAAGATGCTAAAGAGCTAATAATAAAAGGTTGATAAATTTATTTATATTAAAATTAAAATGTCTCTTTATGACAAAACACTTTTAAAAATCAAAATGTTAAAATATAAACTGGAAAAATATATTGTAACACATGTAACCGATATGCACATAAGCACAAAAGATATAGGACTTCTACAAAAAAAAAAAAAAATCCCTTAAAACAAAAGACATGAATAGGTATGTTACAGAAGAGGAGTTATATGTTACCAATAAATATATGAAAAGACATTTGATTTCATTAGGGATGAGGAAAATGCACATCAAGATCATAATGAGATAAGATTTTAGGACCAACCATTCAACGACAAAAATCAAGAAGTTAGGTATTTGAGCAAAATGTGATCAACAGAATCCATTTCACATAGCTGATGGAAATGCAAATTGCTACAACAAATTTGCAGGACAGGCTGTCATTGTCTTGTAAGACCTAATGTTCAAACCTCTTTCTACCCAGCAGTTCCATTCCTAGGTAGGTGAGTGTGTGTTTACCTGTGTGTGTATGTATGTGAGCATGAATGTTTGTGTACAAGCTACTTTTAAATATGTGCTGGAGACATATATAATAATGTTCATTAACAGCACTATTTATAAGATCAGGAATGGGAAGCGCTACAAGGCTCTTACACAGTACAGTAGATACATAAATGATGGTATATTTACACAATGGAATATTTTAGAGCTGTTAAAAAGAATGAACTATATCTACGTGCAATAATATGAATAAATCACAACAGTATATGATTGAGTGAAAAGTCAATCTCAAAAGATTACATAGCACATGATATATATTTTTATAACTTTACAACAAAAAACAGACCATGTGCTTTTTGAAGGACATGTAAGTAAAAGAACAGGGAGCTGGGAGGTGGTGGGAGCCCCAGGTGAAGCAGCATGCAGGACCTAGAGACACAGCTCAGGGCCCATGGAGATCTCTTGAGTTTGTTAGCTGCCTGTGATGCATTGGACTAGCACAAGCATATGCAAAATAACCAACTTATAACATCTTGAAGGTTGCTAATTGTGTGACTACTATCTACGATGACCTGGAGCAAGAGCAGAGCCATGTCATCAGTGTCCCTCTCTGGGTGAACATGGCATCCCAATTAGCTGCTGAACATTTATGATACATACATCTGTCAAATTTTTGCAGTCTTGCATTCTGTAGGCTCAACCTACAGAATGGTGATGGTGTAATTAGCATTGAAAACAGGCCCAAGGGCAGCCCTGGTGGCTCAGTGGTTTAGCGCCACCTTCAGCCCAGGGCCTGATCCTGGAGACCCGGGATCGAGTCCCATGTTGGGCTCCCTGCATGGAGCCGGCTTCTCCCTCTGCCTGTGTCTCTGCCTCTCTCTCTCTCTCTCTGTCTCTCATGAATAAATAAATAAAATCGAAAGAAGAAGGAAAGAAAGAAAGAAAGAAAGAAAGAAAGAAAGAAAGAAAGAAGAAAGGAAAGAAAGAAAGAAAGGAAAGAAAGAAGAAGAAAGAAAGAAAGAAAGAAAGAAAGAAAGAAAGAAAGAAAGAAAGAAAGAAAGAAAGAAAGAAAGAAAACAGGCCCCAGTTTAGAAATACACTTGTCAGGATGGAAAGTTCCTGAAGCTACATAGCCTCACGCTTTTGCTCTGATGATTCAGTACTGAGTTTATTGGAATGGAACTTATTGAAGTTACCTCTTAATTAGAAGTGAGAACTGGAAGGCAGATTTCTCTCAGATGAGAAAATAAACACACCAAACCCTGAGAGATTAATTTTTCAAGTAGTAGAATTAAACAGCACTTAGCCATAGGTGCTACATTCTCACCTGAGCCACCTCAGGCGTCCCTCTCTGTCTCTCACCTGGTAGGAATAGATGTGCTCCTGAGAATTCACTGTCACACCTATCATCGAATCTGAATAGTGATAGTTGATACTCAAGAGAATTTTACAGAAGATTATGAAATGCTAAGCCAGACCAAAAAAAAAAAATTCTAAATAAAGGTTTCCACCAAGATGCAATAATGATTCTAAAATCTCTTTGTATTGCTCAGAGATCTCCAGAGAAACAGAAATAATAGGATATGTATAAACAAAGAATTTGTTATTTTGAATTGGCTCATGAGACATGGAAGTGGAGAAGAACCTCGATCTGCTGTCTACCAGCTGGAGAGCCAGGAGGTTCCCATGGTGTTGTGTTCAGTTTGAGTCTGAAAGCCTGAGAACCAGAGGAGCCAATGGTGTGAGTCCTGGACCAAGGGAATGAGAAGAGACATTGCAGGACCTAGAGGCAAAACTCAGAGAATCAATCCAGCTCCAGGTCAAGCTATCAGGCAGAGAGGTAAGTTCTCCTTTCCTTCACCTTCCTTTTCAGTTCCATTCAGGCCCTACAAGGATTGGATGAGGCCCACCCACACAGGGGAGGACAAATTGCTTTATGTAATCACTGATTCAAATGCTAATCTCATCTGGAAACACCTTCACAGAAACACCCGGAAATAATATTTAACTAATTATCTGGGCCTCTTATGATCCTGTCAAGTTGGCACACAAAACTAACAATCCCACTCTTTTGATCAATATCTAGATTTTTCTGTAACAAAGTAAGAGGCTATAAGCATCATTGAAAGATATTTTCTATAAATTGGGAAATTTTTAATTTTTGTCTTTTTATTAGTCTCCTTTTTTTCCCATGGGTGAAATGGCAATAAATTACTTATCAAAATACTTTATTCAGCTTGTTATATGTAAGGTGAAAGTGTACATATATTAAAACAGATCTTAAAGCTAGAGATTGTTTTCTAAAATTGCTCCTTTATAACATATATTTGAATGCACTCTAATACAGTATATCATTTTTCTTACGAAGGCAAATGCACATATTTCATATTACACATGATATGGCCTGACATAATTACTTTACTTCTCAATGACTGGTGATCTGATGGAAATGAGAACATTTTAAAGAAATCAGCGGTTTGTGACTGGTAGATTTTTGCTTCAATCGCCCAAGTAGCTCTGATTTTCATCAGTAACCAAAATCGCTTAGGTCATAGCAGCAATTCTTCCACTTAGCAAATTAAATCCCAGGAAGTTCCCCGAAGGTGAATATGAGAAAACTGGTTTTTAGGAGTTGAAAATTTGACTAATCTTTATTATTTAGTAAGTCAAATTTGCATTGCATACTAGGTTCTCAGCCAAGTAGATAACAAACAGAAAATTTTATTAACCATCGTAACATCAGCTGATAGCGACACTTATGGTGAGCACTGTGTAATGTACAGAACTGTCAAGTCACTATGTTGTACACCTGAAACTAATATAACCTTATATGTCAACTATATTTTGTAAGAAAACAATTGTAACAAAAAAAAATAGTTAATAGATTTTCCAAATGCAAGTTGTTTTGATCCTTACTAAGAGTGTTTATCCACTAGTAAGGAACCAATCATTGTTTCCTGATCTGATTACTCATAATAGGGGGCAAACAAGAAGGGCCATGTTCTGTCTCTCAAAATTGGCATGATTTCACTGAGCAGCACAAATGGGAAGACAAGTACACATGTAACTCGTTATTAACTGTGTACTCTTTGAGTAATATTTGGCCAGATACCCAAGTTCTAGATGGCAAATGACATAGTTTTCTTACTTAACTGAAAGTTCCTCATGTAAGATGTAGAACTACTTTTACAGTGTCATAAAATTTGATTTGTACTATTCCTTGTCAAACATTAAACTGCAGTATTTAAACAGAAAATAAAACTACCATGAACACAGTATTAGGGATGATTGTTAACTTTTTTTTTTTTTTTTTTTTTTGATTGTTACCTTAACTGGGGAGAGAAAGGAGATGTGGCAGGAGAATCACGCAGCTTATTTTTGTCAATATCCTGGTTTCCATGCAGGATGGTGAGTGCACCAGCAGGAAAAGAAAAAATCTAGTTTAATTCTTAAAAGGCATCTCTAAAAACCAAACTAAAATCTTTAAAATATGAAGTCAGAAGTAATAAGACCTGTAGATACTTCCTCAATCTGAAGAGACTGCTTTTTTGATCATGCAAAAATAGCTGTGAAAAATATTTTTTTAAATTTTCTAATATCACCCATCTTTTCAAAGAGCAGAGCAAAACTACCCAAGGAGGAAAAAAAAAAATGTCCACTATAAAGGATTGAATAAAGAAAAAGCCAACAATCTGATGAGTAGTTTCCTCAGAAAAAAATTTCAATGGTTTGAAAAATGTTTCCATTTTGTCATTGTAGAGTAAGATAAGTGGAGATTACTCACTAATTTAGAAGTACATATTTTTCAGTTGTGAGTGTCATTTTTAGTGCAACATATAAGAATCAGGTCAAGGATTTTTAGTCTGTTTCTGATTCCTGCCCGAAGCCCACTTGAATTCAACTATGAACGTTAACTTCACAAATTGCCTTTACCACATAAGGATCTAAAGAATATCAGCCAATATTCTAACCCTTAATTATGAGCACTATTTGAATGAGGTTATAGAATGTTTAATTAATAGAACATGTAAGCACATAAAATACACATTGTGTACTCAAGATCATTACTCATGGTCAAGTGCGGGACAGGCTGTATTGCTTTCCTGGTCCTTTTGTTATCCTATAGGACCCAAGGAAGTCTCTGGAGAGGTGAGAATGAGACCTCCACTCAGGACCAACGACTCAGGTTCTTGGCTTTGCCTGAGAAACTATTCACACATAAGCCAGACATGTGAAAGCAACAATAATAGTTTACTGAAAGCAAAAGTACACACTCGAGATGGGAGTGCAGGCTGACTCTGCCGAGAGGGAGTCCCCCAGGAGGTTTGCATCTTGTCTACTTATATAGGGAGGTAAAGGTAAGGGGTGGCATATATTCATGGAAGGGGAAGGGGGTTTCTTTTTTTAACAAGGAGGAGGCTTTGGGGGCCTGGCGAATGCTTAGGTCTAGTTACCTGGCTCATGCGTCCTAACATTTTCTGTGCATATACCCTGAATATGCACAGAATATACTAAGTACTCTCTAGTGCCTGCGGTGGAGGGTTCATTCTTAGTCATTTAGGGCACTTGTGTGCAAGCTTGTATTTCAAAAGAGGAACCTGGCTTACTTAGTCTTTAGTTAGGTCCCTGACTAGTTACAGTCTGACTACAGCTTTCCTATTGGTCAAGACATGACACCCTGTTTTGAGCTCTGTTCCCTCATTCCTATGCTAACCTGCCTGTCACAGTTTATTCCAAACCCTCTCGTGTATGTTATATCCATCTTCCAAGTACCACATCACTAGCTCATCTGCCATACAGCAATTCAGCTGGAATATGAATACCTCTCATGCAAATGACATGAGCAGATAAATGTCTGACTTGTCCCATGCCAAGGTCAGAGATACTTGCCCCAAATCTCGATGAGTAAAAAGATTTGACCTGTGCTAATAGCTACTGCCTCCATGGGAAGGAAATGGATAGGTTTCTCCTCTAGGGTTCTAGGTTGGAACCAGGTGGTTATTTTAAGAATGTCCATGGGTGCCGATTTGAGTCATTGTATTCCTGAAATGTCGCTCTTAAGTGTGTTTTATTGATAATAAATAAGACCCATTTTTAAACTGGGGACTGCTTATATAAATTGACTCTTAAAGCAAGTTATCAAGAGAAGACCTTTTCCCCATACTCAATATATGAAGATGAAGACCTTTTCCCCATACTCAATATATGAAGATGAGTTCAGGGAGGAAGCAAATTCAGAAAATATTTCTTGCATGTTGACTCTGCTAAGCATTATCCTCAGGCCCAGGCAGCTACCAGCTATCGATTCCTGACTGCGTGCCAGATACATTGCATTCATTTTTTTCTATGTTCACCATTCTACATATTAGTTATAAAGTCCCACATTTGACAGATAAAGAATTCCAGTTGTCCAAATTCACAGGACTAGTACATGCTGAAGTCAGCATTTGAATCTAAATCTTAGTCTGAAACCTGAATTCTTTCATTATAAAATGGACAATTTTAAGGAAACTTATTAGCAAACAGATAGTTTGAAAAGCCACAAGTTCTTTATAACTAAAGAACTGTTCCTGAACATTTGGAAACTATAAAAGGTCAATCAAGTCCTTCTTCATCCCCATCTGTTTATTGTAACAATGTCACATTACAAACTGAAATCTCCAGCCAAGTCCACCTTAATTATCTGATAAGTTTGTTTTTTGCACATTCCCATTTTTCCCAGTGTATAGACCAGGGCACCTCACCCCGTGGTATGTTATGTTACACTTGGCTCTGCAGGGGTCTGGGGATGGCAGTGGACAGAGACCTCCTACGCTGGTCTTCCTGGTTACAGAATAAATATCTGGTAAATAACTCACCCAGATCTCCATAAAGGTATTTTGTAAATGGCCTACGATGACAAATATTAGCATTTATGACATTTGGGAAGCTACTTTCTTAACATCAAATATCAAAACTATAATCTCGCTCTAATATACCCAATTTTAAGAAGACTGGGAACTATTGCTTAACAACTTAAAGCTTCAGGAAATTAGGAACTGATATCTTTAGGAAAATAAAAACAAGCCACATGTGTCCTATGTGAAATTAAGTGGGCAAAAAATGTTAAAATAAGCTGTTTCCTTTTCTTTTCCATTTGAATGCACAAGGCTCATCTCCAGGTAGTAAAACAGCATTTGTCAGCAGTGGGCCAGGAAAAGCCATCTCCAAAATGGAGGGAAAAAAAAAGAAAGTTTGATGACCAGATGTGGGAATGTAATTTGAGACAGAAGAAGCTGAATTTCAGAGACTAGAATAGCCCTTATAAAGAAGGAGCCCGGTGAAAGGTGTTAGAGGGCAGCGCTTCCAAGTTGTAACGTGCATGTAAACTACTGGGGAATTCTATAAAATTCAAATCCTGATTTGTGAATTCCAGGTGAAGCCTGGGCTTCTCAGGTGACATAAGGCCACTGATCCTCAGACCACATTTCAAATACCAAGGTTATAGGGTATTTCGCTTTTTAATGGTGTCAACTGACGTTTTGTGGTAGTCAACGACAACGCCTAGGGAAGAGCAGTCATGCCAAATGAAACTAGTGCAGGAAAGGCGGGCTGATGGAGCTAAGCATGCATGGCCCCACCCATGGGGAGGCCATGGGAGGAACCCAGAGGCCTAGGTCTGGCCCTAGTATGCTCATGACCTCATAGACAGTGGATAGGTGTCCTCTGGGATTGGCTTTATGAATTCATTCATCCATTCTATTCTGATATAGACAAAAAGACAAATACATTTTGGAGTATGGTAATTTATACAATCAGTTATTAATTTATTCAGGAATAGTGTCAGGTTGCCTTACATCTATTCTGCTATGATCTGAAAGTTTGTGCCCTCCTCCCCTCAAAATTCATATGTTGAAATCCTAATTCCCAAAGTGATGCTATTAGGAGGTGGGGCTTTTGGGAGTTGAATTGGAGGGCAGACCCCTCACATTTGGATTCACGCCCTTATAAAAGAGGCCTGAGAGAGCCAGCTCCCTTGTCCCTTCTGCTATGTAGGCAAGAGGAGAGTTGTTGAGGAAGTAGGCCCTCACCAGGCACTGAATCTGTGGGTGCCATGATCTTGGACTTTCCAGCCTCCAGAACTGGGAGCAGTGCAATTCTGTTGTTTCTAAGCCACACAGGTTATGGTTCTTTGTTACAGCAGCCCCAATACACTAAGACACACATATGCCCTTTCTGTACTTCCCCAATCACTTTCTCTACCGCTTCTGGAAATAGCTGAATATGGGACAAGAACTTTTGAACCAAAAGTCTATAAAGAGCTGAAATAACAGAAAGCACAAACATTAGGTTCCTGATTAGACCGCGTTTGTAAGACCCATCCTTCACACTCACACTAATCAATACCTCCTTTCTCTCAGAAGGCCGTGTATTGCTCATGCTTCCCTATTCTGCTTTCTGATAGCTCTCAGTTCCCCCATTGCATATGCTAAATTCCAAAGGGAATCTCATTTCTGGAAATCCCATTTCTGGTCCATAGTTATATCCTCTCTCTATCCACCCCATTGCAAAGCCTCATGGTAAGTGTACCATTTGACATGCTCTCCATCAAAGGCATCAAAGTCATGAAGGCTGGGCAGACACCCAACAGTCACCGATGATGCTGAAGAGTACTTGTCCCTCCTTTTTGGCAGTGGCCATCCAGTTGTCCCCTTACCACCCAGACCCTTTCTCACAGAGCCTTCCAAAGACTCCCCTACTTCTCAGCTCTCAGTGGCCCCCAGCAAAGCACAGAGCTACTTTAAAACACATCCTCGGGATCCCTGGGTGGCGCAGCGGTTTACCGCCTGCCTTTGGCCTGGGGCGCGATCTTGGAGACCCAGGATCGAATCCCACATCAGGCTCCCGGTGCATGGAGCCTGCTTCTCCCTCTGCCTATGTCTCTCTGCCTCTCTCTCTCTCTCTCTCTCTCTCTGTGTGTGTGTGACTATCATAAATAAATAAAAATTAAAAAAAAACACATCCTCAAGTAAAACATGAAAGATAGGATGACTCATTCTAGTAATTTGTAAAGAAAAATACATTGAGCTGGTTGGTAATTCTACAGGATTTCCAAACTTTCTATCCATCACATCCATCCTTCCTTCTATGAACATAAAGCATTAGTCCCAAGAACCAGAGGGAAACACAAGGGCACGGGAGGCAGATCCTGTTCTTAAGGAATAAGGTATGAACAAGACAGACCTGGGTTCTACCTTTTCAAACCTTATTCCTATAAGTTAGCATAGTGCCTGCCATACAATTAGTGCCCACTGAGGATCTGTTTAATCAATGAATATTTAAGTGAAAAAAGAATAGGCATGTCTTATCTTCAGAGACTATCAATATCTTAAGAACAGGATCTGCCTCCCATGCCCTTGTGTTTCCTCTTTTTTCCCTAATTAACCTTGCTAGAAGTTCTTTCATTCATTCCCTCTGTCTTTCTTTATACTTTTCTTGCCTTCTGCTATTTTAGTTATCAATCATCTCTGTATTTTCTTTGTTTTATATCCTTTTTTCTTTTACACATTTTCCTCTTATGCCTACTTTCTACTTGTCAACATTACCTCTGGATCTACTGCTTTCTTTTTAAACTTAAAACCTATAGGATTGTATTCAGCATTTATTTTTTCTAATATATAAATGTATAAGACTTTAATTTTCCTCTGAGAACTTTTTAGATGCCAGATGCCCAGTAGATGCCAGAGAAATATATTGAGTGATGTATTTCCTCAGTTCGGAAACTGGCAAAGTAGGTTTCTGTTGCCTCTTTTATCTTAAACTGAGGACTGTCTGCTCCTAGGTGTCCTTAGTGGGGCACCGGAAGGTGTAAGCATCCAGGAACAAACAATGAAATATCTTCCAGGGATAACAATTTTACTAAATGATGATTTAAGTGTGTGCATGCATGTGTGTGTAATAGAATAGAAAACGTACGTGAACATTTGAGACCTAACAGGTGACTTAATGACATGACTGTTTGCATCAGACCACTTTGGCCTTGGCAGCCACAGCATTTCCATGACTCCATGACTCCACCACAACACCTTCCCTGTTCTACACAGTGAAGGGTATTTTTAGAGAGAGGAAGAAACCCTGTTCTACTGAGAACATGAGATATCCATTGGGAAAGCTGGTTTGGGTCATTATATGAAAGATTATATGAAAGATTGACTCAGGATGTCAAGTTTCACTGGTGACAGTGGAGGAAGAGGGATGGGGCTGAATGTTTATGAACTGAGCAGGGACTCATGGAAATGGGCAGGTGGCTATGTTTCTGAGGCTCAGTGGTTGTGGATGTGGATGTGGATGTGGATGTGGACAGTACGTGGGTCTTTATCTGAAGATCCAGGGGTGAACGTGCGAATATAACAAAGCCAAATGGAAAGGGTATGGCCATGATATATACACAGTGTGGTGTGTCCCTGGAGCAAGGTCAAAGTTGCCAGGTCTGTGTGCTCTGGGTACTGTGCAGTGGAAGTGCATGGAAAAGAATGTCAGAGTCTGAGGAGCCATGGGAACAAGTAGGGGGCTCAGGCTCATCCTCCCTGGGATGAGGGTTCCTGTCTACACGGGTGCCAGTGTCACCTCAAGAGAACACGGCTCTATTCCTGGTCATGGCTTTCTCTCATTGCCAAGTCACAGGGAAGGGGTGAGGCAGGAGATGCAGCCACCTGGGTCAGACCCAGATTTGAATTGCTCATCATTGCATGAAGGCAGAGGAAGGGAAGAACAATTAGAAATGATCTTTGCTCTTAGAGGAGCCCTGGCCTTTTTAGTTAGATATGCTGGTAGAGCCCAGGGGGGGTATTGATGGATCCTCCCAGGTCATCCTCTCAAGGGGGAGGTAATGTGACTCCTCAGAAGCCCCAGGTTGGGTCAAGGTCACCCCAGGAGTCTTGTCTGACTCCCCCACCTCACCCCACTACTCATATTCTAGAGTGGGGCATGGCTCTGAAGATAGGAACTATCCTCCCAGGCATGTTTAGATGGTTCTGGACAGAAAGCATCTGGTGAAGCTCCAGACCAGTGCTGCCCCACAGATAAATCATGTGAACCACACATGCAGTTTTAAATTTTCTAGTAGCCCCAGTAAAAATGTAAAATAAACAGATGAGATTCAAATAATGTAATCAGTATAAAAATTATTAATGAGATGCTTTATGTTTCTTTCTAAGTCTTTTTTGCACTTAGTTTTACACATGCAGCACATCTCCATTCAGACAAGCCACACTTCTAGGACGCAATAGCCACATAAGCTTAATGGTTAATATTGTGGACAGCATGCTTCTAGAAGGTTTGAACCTCAGCGTCACAATCATGCCTCCTGGGCATCCCTGCAGTTATCAAGATCCAGAAATACCAAGTCACTTGCCAGGGCTCACACAACATGTCAGAGTCAGAGCCAAGACAGGATCAGAAATCTCTCAAACCTAACTGACTGTTCTTTCCAACAGTGTGTGCTGACTTCTGTCTTCACAGCCACAGCTACACCATCCGCAGGCTCTCAAGTCTTCCTTCAGAGCCTTTTACATTACTCTAACTCTCCGTTCTGGCTCCCACCACCCCACCCGGGCCCCAACTGCCTTACCTCTGGACGATCCTAGCAACCTCCTAACTGATGTGCTTGCTTTTTTGGTCTTCCCTTCCAGTCCTTCTGGCAAAACCTGAATTTCCCACAGCTCTGATGAGAATAACCATGCTACCGAAAATAATGATTCATTCAAATATATTTTAGATAGGTTTTACTTTTTTCAAGAAGTTTCTGGTTTGCAGAAAAATCAACTAGAAAGTACAAAGAATTCCCATATACCTTCCCCACATGCTTTCTGGTTTCCTCCATCAACATCTTGCATTGGTGTGGTCCACTTGCTACAATTATGAACCCATATTGATACATTATTATTAACCAAAGTTCACAGTTTATATTACGGCTCATTCTTTGGTGTCCACAGAGAGAGAAAGGGAGAGACACAGGCAGAGGGAGAGACAGGCTCCCTGCCGGGAACCTGATACAGGACTCGATTCTAGGACCCTGGGATCACACCCTGAGCCAAAGGCAGATGCTCAACCACTGAGCCCCCAGGTGCCCCCCCATTTAACTTTTTATGACCTGTAGAATCCATAGTTCATGCCTCCTTTCTCATTCCTTATATTTATACTTTGCGTCTTCTCCTTTTTTTCTCTCTCACCAGTCTGACTGGAGGTTATTGATTCCATCATTCCTCTCAAAGAGGCAATTTTTGGTCTTACCGATTTTCCCCATGGCTTTTCTGATATTAATTATACTGACTTCTGCTCTGATCTTTACTATTGCCTTTGTTCTACTTACTTGTGTTCATGTTCTCTTTTTCTAGTTTCTCAGGGTAGAAACTAAGCTTAATCATTTAAGACCACTTTTCTCTTTTGATATAGATACTGAATTCTCTAAGTTCTCCCCCAATAGTGCTTACACATCTCCCTGCAAATTTTAATATGTTGTATATACATTTTGATTCAGTTCAAAATGCTTCCTCTTCTCCTTTTGATTGCTTCTTTGATTTACAAATTATTTATGGATTTGTTATTTAATTTCCAAAAGTTTGGGAACTTTTCCTGAGATCTTTCCATTATTGGTTTTTAATTCTACTGTGGAATTATTTACTCTTGCTTTATATTCCCCCATCTGCCATTCCTAATAAATATTGTGATTTCTTTCTTGTGACTTTATACTTTTTTCCACTTCTCCAGTCAGCAAACTCCTGTCTACTCTTTAATGCCCAATGACATCCTCTGCAAAATCCTCCCAAACTCTGCCAGAGGAAGTTTGTAGCGTTCTCTTTTGTCCCTGAAAAGCTCTTTCCATGCACCCATCTAAGAGTTTTCAGCATACTGAGCTGCAATCATGACTCATTTGTCTCCCCCACTAGACTCTGAGGTCCTCAAGTGAAACACTAAAGCTCTGTGCAGGCTTGTCTCCACACAATCTGGCACACAGTAGTTGAAAGAAAGAAAAGAAAAGAGAAAGGAAAGGAAAGGAAAGGAAAGGAAAGGAAAGGAAAGGAAAGGAAAAGAAAGGAAAGGAAAAGAAATGAAAGGAAAAAAGAAAGAAGAAAGAAAAGAACGAAGAAAGAAAGAAAGAAAGAAAGAAAGAAAGAAAGAAAGAAAGAAAAAAGAAATAAAGAAAGAAAGAAAGAAAAAGAAAAAAGAAAGAAAGAAAAAGAAAGAAAAGAAAGAAAGAAAGAAAGAAAGAAAAAGAGAAGAGAAGAGAGAGAAGAGAAGAGAAGAGAAGAGAGAGAAGAGAAGAAAGAAAGGAGAGAGAGAGAAAAAAAGCAATCAGGAAGGGAAGGAGAGAAATGGGAAGGAAGGAGGAGGGAAAGAATCAGTGACAGAGCCACTTAATCTTGAGTCATCCTCAGCTCATCCCTCCAGTTCCCAGAATGACTCAGCTATGAAAGCACAGAGACATGAATATTAAGGAAGAGAGGGAGTGTGTAAATCAGTTTCCTTGTGTGCAAGAACCAGGGACATGAAGCAGGCCCTCTCAGGTATGGCAGGATGCCTGCTTTGTGTCCAGCTTTCCTCAGGGCCTGTAGGGGCCGGGCTGGTGGTTACAGGCCAGGCCTGGGCCTTACCTATGCAGATGGTTACCAGGCCTGCCTGCGCGTGAGTGCAGCAGACACAAAGCAGAGCCGTGCAGGTGGTGCACCCCACTCCAGCTGTGGAAAACCTCTGGGCTGGACACAGGGAAATGATGTGTGCTCCAGGCTTGGGCACCAGGGTGCACAGCCGTGTGTGTGTGTGTGTGTGTGTGTGTGTGTGTGTGTCCATGTGCGTGTGGAGGGGAGGCAGGAGGGGGAGGAAGGAGGAGATGAGTGACTACCAAATCTGTACTCTCCAGGAGAAAAGAACCAGCGGCTTCTTTATTTCCTTCCCTGCTGCACCCAAATCCCACACTTTCCTAGTGATTTGATCTAAAAACACCTCACCTACCTGAAACCAAGCTGTGCCTATTAGTCATTAACACTGTTCTAGAAATTTGTACTTTTATAGCATTCCATAGCAGAGAAGGAGGTTCTCCCCGTAAAATTACATGCCTTTTAGGAAATTAACTTTATAAAAAGAGATCAGATTACCAGGCTTTCCTGGGGAGTTTTGGACACCAGCCAGCACATAGGGCAGGTATATAACTGACTTCCCAGGTCACCTGGTCCACCCCAGGCATGCTTCCATATCCCTTAAAAACTACTGAAATCAACACTTTCTCTTGTTTGGTATCATGTGAATCTATTCTAAGTACAGAAGTAAGGGGAACATCTTCCTAGCAATCTGAGATCCATCACTAAAATGCACACCCAGGACAGCCCAGGACAGCCCAGGACAGCCCAGGACAGCCCAGGACGATGCCCACAGAAATGAACAGCTTGACTAGGGAGGGTTAGACCTCTGCATGCCTCTTTCTGCAACCCTGTCCACTGTTCCTACGTGAGCCTGCTACCCTCCTAAAACACCTGACCTCTCAGCAATCTGAAGAAAAACAAAAAACAGACTCTGCCTTTTCCCAGGTCTTCGACAATATGTCAGGCATTCAGGCAGCATCTTGCAAAAAAGGGCTGCCTAGGGTTTGGCTCCTCCAGTAAACTGATGAACTCAATTCAGTTCATATCTGGAAAAGCTTTCAGCCTTTTAATTCAAGGCTTAGTAAAGAATGCATGTATCCTCTGCTTCTCAAAAGCTTGTGATGATGCTGCTGCACTTTTACAGAAGACCTACCTTAGTACCTGGTTTTGCTAACTAAGGAGGATTTGCTTTTATGAAAAAAAAAAAAAGATGAAAAGTGAGAATCACAATTTAGTGTTTGTTCTGCAATGAGCCCATATAGAGGCAGCACACACCAAGCCGAGCGGCAGGAGCGTCCTGCCAGGAACCACACGCAGCATCTCGGCATCAAGCCACCATAGCTTCAGACTGCATCTGTGAGCATCTGTGCTTTATCTGGATTTATTTCGTGCATTACTTAGCAATATGTGTCCCAAGGTATCAGAAAAACCTAAGCGTGGTTATTTTTGGGGTCTGAAAACACTCAAATTCTTTTTTTCATATGAATGAATAGGAATTGCTTCTGTGCTTTATGCCATTTCAGCTTATGAAAGTTTTCATAGGAACATTCTACTTTTGGATAGCAGGGGAAAGCTGTAATTGGATCCACCCTCACATGAGAACCTGATAGTTTACCTTGGGTCCTCACAGATGACAGCAGGTGAAGCACACAACAGACTGACCTCAGTACCGAGGGGACCCTCCCCAAGGAGCTGGTGAGAACACTTACCTAGTGTGGTTGGGGGTTGGGGCTCATGCAACTCTTCCTGTCTGCTGTGCATTCCGGAGTTCCACAGAGCCAGCCTGAAGCTGTCTGCTCCTTGCTCTGAGCTCAACATTTACAAACTCAGAACACATCTATTGGTTGCATGGGGTGTAGCTTTCTTCCAACATGCTCTGCCAAGTGACAGCTGTATTTCTGCGAGAGCACCCAGAGATCATATCTGTTGTCTGGTACTGTCTCAGAAAGAATAAAACCAGGTTTGGAGGCAGCCCCAACTCACCTAGTTGGCAGCTGCCTTGTACCCCAAGAGGGGGCTGTCAGTTGGCATTGAAAAAGCTTACTCTAGGCTCCAAAGCACGAGAGAAGTGAGCCTTTCTGAGCTTGACCTTAACAGACCCTAACCATGAACTTGAATCATCTATTCCCAAAGAGAACCTTTTGTTTCCTTCTGCTGATCTTTTTAGGTCTCAACTGTTTCACCAAGGAAATTGATTTGTCATCTCCATCTAAAAATAAATTTAAATCCTATTATGTGACACAATTTTCCCTGCTGGGGCAGAGATTACCAATAAAGTAGCAATCAGTGGTCTTTGACAGAACAACTCCTTACCAAATGTTTGTTTCATTGACTTACTGGTTTGTTCATCACACATCTCCTGTGTTCCTTCTTTGTACCAGATACCATGTTAGGCACTGCGATACAGAGATGAATAGCCTCCCACCTCCAGGGAGCTCATAGCTCACTTGAGTGAGACACCTAAGCAAGGAAACACATTACTTTGCTGTATGAGGTATGCTGACCACAAGTGGAGGGTGTCATGGGGTTTTGGAGGAGTGGTTTGGGTTACACGGAGAGTGGGAAAGCATGAATAGGCTGGTGAAGAGCAGGCATTGTCATCAGATAAAACTAAGCTTGAATCTAGCCCCAGCCCTGCCCCTTACTAGCCATGAAGTGTTAGGAAAAGTACTTAACCTTCTGAACTTTGGCTTTATTATCTGTGCAATCAAAATAATTACAATGGACTTTCATAGGAGACGAGATGGGATTATAAAGCACTTAGGAATAGTTGCTGGCACCTGTGAAGCATCCAAGAAATAAATAAATAAATAAATAAATAAATAAATAAATAAATAAATAAATAAAATTAATTAATTTTAATTAATTAATTAATTTTCTCATTATTATTTTCTGTGGGTCAGCTTCTGACACACCAGCATAAGATCTGTGCAAAAGACAAGATCTAGGGAGGCAGATGGCGACTTCCTAGGCAGGTGACAGAGAAGACCTATGTTCTGTTTACAGGGAGCTGTCAGCCTGTCTCAATTTGCTGTAAAACCCACTTCTTCTCCAGTTGCTGGCTGGGAAATTCTACCCCGAGTTATCGGTTTACGAGGTGTATGGCAGAGGCAAGATTGGGAACGGTCTCGCCACGTTATCTGGTTCTCTGCCTGGGCAGTGCCCCATTCCTCAACTCCCTGTTCACTATGCACTCAGAGTTTAGAGCAGAGAAGGCTGCATTTCCTCTTGTCACTGGCATGACTGTGTCTGTCTCCTGGACAAGTGCCAGTTGTAAATGGCTCCTAGTTTTCGCCCATTAATACTGTGTCTGCATGTGCCTATCTAAGCCTTTGTTTAAGTACTAAGAAAGAGTGTGTCCAGACAGTAAGCGCACAGAAATGTAGACACATGGCCAAGGAAAAGAGTGTGGCTGATATAAAATACAGTGGTGAATAAATGCTCCAAACCTGAGAAATTGTGAAGATTCATTTCAATTTTTTTCACAGATTTATGCAACTTAATTAGGTTGGGAGGGAAGCATGTGATTCCCAGACACAGAACAAGTGAGAATTTGTATATATAATATGTTTATAAATTCACTCAACATGCAAATTTTCCACCAGGCCTTCTTTTCTTTCTCTAATCCTAGCAAGGACAGAGAGGAGAAGGCAGCTTTCCTCAGGCATCTGCAGCAGGCCACATGGGATGCTGGCTATCACTTGCACGAATTGTCCCATAAAGGCACCTTCCATCATCCCTAGATTCTCAGCCAAAGTACCAGGGCTTTAAGGACAATGGTGTTCACTCACCCATTCATTTAGCCAGCATTAATGGCATCCCCCATTGCCTATAAAACCCAGTATAACATTCCAGGAGAGACACACAAATGAATAAAACCAACCAGGGAGTTTCCAGGTCTAAAGGAAGATACATATTACTCTAACACCAGATACAAAAAGGGAGGAAGGAAGCAAGAGCAAAGATGAGTAAGAGTTATCAAAAGAGCTGATGTTCATTATGTAATCTATATGAAATGCACTATCAATGGTTCATTTTTTAAAAAGCAGAGTAGTCATTATATAATTTTGCCAATTAGAAACAAATATCTGAGTGATATTCATCATCTCTTATTACTCAGCCATCAGAAAGGATGAATACTTACCATTACATGTTAGTGGATGGAACTGGAGGGTATAATACTAAGTGAAATAAGTCAACTGAAGAGAGACAATTATCATATGGTTTCACTCATGTGGAATATAAGAAATATTGCAAGGGACCATAAGGGAAAGAGGGGGAGCTGAATGGGGAAAAACCAGAGAGGAAGACAAACTATGAGAGACTCTTAACTCTGGGAAACCAACTGAGGGTCACTGGAGGGGAGATGGGTGGAGGGATGGAGTGACTGGGTGATGGGCACTAGGGAGGGTACATGATGTGATAAGCACTGGGTGTCACACTATATGTTGGCAAATTGAAATTAAATTTAAAAATTAAAAAAGAAACAAATGACAATTTGAATGAAAAGTTGAAAGTTTAAGCCAGATATTTTGCCTACAATGAACAAAGAGCTTTTATTTTTAAAGATTATTTATTTATTTATTCATGAAAGACAGAGAGAGAGAGAGGCAGAGACATAGGCAGAGGGAGAGGCAGGCTCCATGCAGGGAGCCTGATGTGGGACTCAATCCTGGGCCTCCAGGATCACGCCCTGAGCTGAAGGCAGACACTCAACCACTGAGCCGCCAAGCGTACCTCAAAGAGCTTTTTGTGTTAGCTTCTGCATATATAGCAAGCATTAAACACACAGTCTTATCCATTTATATATATATATATATATATATATATATATATATATATGTATATATATATGATATGTTCTGTATATATATATGTTCTATATATATATATAATATATATATATATTTAGATTTGGAGATGAATTATAAGGCCACAACAACTTCCAAATTATTCAGATATTAGAGTGTCAGTGAGACTCATTGCTGTAAAAATCAAGCCTCAAAATCTTTCTCTTTTCTTCAGATTAGGGACACAACATATCCAAAGCACAGCTTAGCTAGGGAATGGTTTAATATGTGAGGTAAAATACAGATTTCTAGCACACAAACACACTAGGTTTATAAGTGAAGAATACTAAAATCCTCAAGTATATCACCAGCTATCCACACATCAAATCTGATCCTGAAAAGTGAATGACCATCATGTCAGCTGCCAGAGTCAACGGGGAAAAAAGTTTCAAACAATTCAGAAGCCCATGTTTACTCACAGTGTATACTACTTGCACATCATTCTTCTTCATTGCATTAAATCCTGAGGCTTCTCTTAGCAGACATTTGATGCCATACCTTGAGAAAAAGAAGAAGGAATAGGGGCTTGAATGAGCACAAAATGATATTTCTTTCTTAAATGGAGTATAATTCTGACAGACTTTTTCCAAGTCACTTGGGATTTTTGAGGTTTGACATTGATCGAGCAGATGTAAAGCAAATAACACATTGTATTATAAGCTAAATTGCCATGCTGCTTTCTGTGTAATAAGAGTGATTTTTAAAAGAATATCAAGGATACTGTGAAGTGTGCCCACTCTTCCAGAAATCAATCTTGTGACCTTGATACGATATATCAATTTATTGAAAAATATGACATATTGAAACTAGCTGGTATAAAATCAGTGGAGAAAGAAAGGACAAAACATTTTGATAAATTTAAATTATTATAATCTGTTAAAAATACCAACAATAAAAATAACATACTTGAGAGAGTTTCAATGCAAAGTAGATTAAATTATGAAATGCCAACAATATGAAAGATGTTTGGAAGGAAGATAAGGATATTGATTAACCTTGGATTCTGTTAACTGAAGTATGAATGGTAAAAAAATTTTAGAGTGACAACCAAAAGAACAGCAATAAAATGCATAATTTTCACCCCTCTACGGGAAAAAAAATAGAAAAAAGGAAAGAATCTAGTCAATAAAAGCAGGGAAGGAAGAAAAAAAAGAAAACATCATGGCAAATTGAAAACATAATAATGCTGAAAAATATATCATAATAGAAATTTAAATGTTTAGAAATAAATTGCAATTAAAGCAATATATCTCTACAAATACCCACCATTATAGCTGTCGTTGTAGTCATGGTTATATAACTATTCCTACCGGGCATCTGGCATCTAAAAAGTTCTCAGAGGAAAATTAAAGTCTTATACATTTATATATTAGAAAAAATAAATACTGAATATAATTATATAGGTTTTAAGTTTAAAAAGAAAGCAGTAAATCCAGAGGTAATGTTGACAAGTCGAAAGTAGAGGTAAGAGGAAAATGTGTAAAAGAAAAAAAGGAAGTAAAAGAAAATTACGAGATTATTGATAACTGAAACAGCAGAAGGCAAGAAAGGTATAAAGAAGGACAGAGGGAATGAATGAAAGAACTTCTAGGGATCCCTGGGTGGCGCAGCAGTTTGGCGCCTGCCTTTGGCCCAGGGCGCGATCCTGGAGACCCGGGATCGGATCCCACGTCAGGCTCCCGGTGCATGGAGCCTGCTTTTCCCTCTGCCTGTGTCTCTGCCTCTCTGTCCTCTCTCTCTCTCTCTCTCTCTCTCTCTGTGACTATCATAAATAAATAAAAATTAAAAAAAAAAAAGAACTTCTAGCAAAGTTAATCAGGGAAAAGAGAGGAAAAGAAAGTAATCAGATAAATACAGATAATATGAGGAATGTAAATTATGCCATAACTAAATATAAAATTTAAATTACATTATAAAAGTATATTCAAAATAATTTTGCATCAATCATTTGAAAATATAGTAAAATATGTTAATTGACTTGAAATACATCAAATCCTAAACTCATGTAGAACTATTAAACAAATGGCATAGGCAGTCAAAAACACACAGCCCTTCAAACCAAGATAACATAACAAAAAATTTTATCAAGCCTTCAAAAAGCAGCTAGTTCTTTACTCAAAATTTATAAGAATAAAAAAAAAGAAAAGATATGTATCTTATTTCATTTGGCCTGTACAAACTTAATTTGAAAACAGGAAAATTAAGAAAGGTATAGGTAATCTCACCTATGAATATAGATGTGACTCTCCTAAACAAAATATTATATCAAAAACAGCAGTATCTATTTTTAAAATGCATCATAACTGGGTAGAACTTATTCCAGACATGCAAGAGTGTTTTTTCACACACACACACACACACAAAAGAAACACATAATAATGAATTTACCACATTAACACAGTGAGGAATATGTTTAATAGGGGTATAAATATATATCTGTTAAGATGTAACAATCTATTCACGATTTTTTTTAAACAACAGAAAGCATTTACCTAGCATCATAAAGAGCCAACTGGATAAAAAAATATGTAAAACAAAATCCATACTAAAGCACATACCCTACTTACTGGTAAAATTTTAAAATCAATTAGAGAAAGACAATTATTATATGATCTCACTCATATGTGGAATTTAAGAAACAAAATAGGGGATCATAGAGGAACAGAGGAAAAAATAAAACAAGACAAAATCAGAGAGGGAGACAAGCCATAAGAGACTCTTAATCATAGGAAACAAACTGAGGGTCGCTGGAGGGGAGGTAGGGGTGGGGATGGAGTAACTGGGTGATGGGCATTAAGGAGGGCATGTGATGTCATGAGCACTGGGTGTTACACAAGCTTGATAAATCACTGACCTCTACCTCTGAAACCAATAATATATGTTCATTAATTGAATTTAAATAAAATTTTTTAAAAATTTAGAAGTAGTCTGGGATCCCTGGGTGGCTTAGCGGTTTAGCACCTGCCTTTGGCCCAGGGCGCGATCCTGGAGACCTGGGATCGAATCCCACGTCGGGCTCCCGGTGCATGGAGCCTGCTTCTCCCTCTGTCTATGTCTCTGCCTCTCTGTGTGTGTGTGTGTGACTATCATAAAAAAAAAAAAAAAGTGTAAAAAAAATTTAGAAGTAGTCTCATTCAAATCAAACTATTGTCACAATCTTTAGCTCACGTCAGCAAAATAAGACAAGAAACACAAATGTTTAAGATCAAGAGAGAAAAATATCTGATGATGTCATAGTGTCATAGATGTCCCTGGAAAATACATGAAGACTGACAAAATTAAAACTAATAGAAGTCAGCAACATGCAGGTTATCTTCCACTTGTACTTGCACACCCCCCCTCACCCTTCCCCACCCTCCCCCACTCTCCCCTACCCTTCTTCACTTTCTCTGTGCCCTGTGGCACTAACTTCTGTGAGCTTCAGATGGATGTGGCCAGTGGTGAGAGGGAGAGCAGAGGCAAGGCAGGAGATCTATCAGCAGAAAGTAAAGCCAGGCTACTACTGTTCCTCAACCCTGTGTAGCTGCTGCTGGCCAGCTAATCCTCTCCACAGATGTCTTCGCTTTTGTCAGGCAGACTTCCTATGGGGACCTCCCTGTGTCGGGTTCCAGGCTTTGCTCCTCCTCTGACCTTTCAGGTGGGCGGCTGATAATTGAGCCTTACTATTACTAGCTCCAGGCTACTGTATTAACCATGATGATTTTATATACCCTGCTCACGCCTCTGTAAATAGTCCCTTTGCCAAACACTTCCCAAATTAACTTAATCTGAGTGTTCCATCTATTTCTTGCTGAGATACTGGTTTATATAGGCAAGTGCACTGAACACATGATCAGAAATATAAATCAATATTTCTCCATCAACTGACAGGAGCCAATCAAAATATGATTATTAAAGATCCTGGAAATTAGTCTGGCAAAGAAAATGTGTAAAATATTCACAAAGAAATATTTAGAATTCACTGAAGGACCTTAAGACAACCGGGATAAAATATATGAACATACAATGTTCACTTTTGGAAAACCCAATGTTATAAAAATACCGATTCTCCCCCAAATTAATATGCAAATCAAAGGGGTTCACATCTAAATTCCAACAAGATTTTTATGAGATGGAATCTTTCAAATGAATTCTAAAATGCAGAGGGAAATATGAAAATCTATGAAGAGTCACTCATCTTTGGAGGAGAAAGGAGGAGAAGGAGGCAGGTCAAGAGAAGGAAGGAGAAGAATCTCTCCTACTAGAAATCAAGATGTACTTTAGAGCTAGGGAAATAATAAAAGTGATGTATTTGCATAAAAGAAAATTTACAAGTGAACAAAAGAGAGAGCCCAGAAGCAAACTTGAACATTAATGGTGACTTGCATTATAGCAAAAATTACATTCTAAATCACTAGGGAAAGAGTCTCTTTTATGAAAAGTATTTGTATAATAAGCTATCCATAAAGTGGAAAAAATAATGATCTTGTTTAAATAGCACCAAAAAAGAAACCCAAATATTATAAAAGCAAAAACTTTATTTAAACTGCTAACAAAGTAGACTATCTTCATCATCCATGCATAGAAAGATATTTTCAAACAATACACCAAAAACTAAACTTGTAAACCAAACAGTCATCTCATTCTACCTTCATGTTAACTCTACAGGCTAAGAGAAAAGGTATTGTTGGGTTTTGGGGTTTTTTGTTTTTACTCCTAAGGAAGGCCTATGTGACTTGCTTTTGGTGACACAGATGAGATTTTGTTCCAGGTCTGACTAAAACGCTAGTGCTTTGGGAAAATTATCACTGTTTTTGTCTTTCCTTGTATTTTTAAGAAACTATTAGTCACTAAGTTTTGAAAATTGATGAAATTTTTGACTATTTTAATGATGACCTACAGTAGATGGAGAGGTGCTGGAGGTAAGACCTGTACTTATATTCCAGTAAGAGTGCCCCAGAAAGGTTGGAGGCAGAGAGGAAGGGCAGGATCCTGTGTCCTGACACAGCTGATGCATGCCAAACCTGAATTTTCCTGCCAGGTCAAAGAAAAGACACATGCCACCAAGATCACCATCCTTCCAGCACTGGACTCTTTCTCTAATTAGAATGTCAAGAGGTCCATTGGTGGAAAACTTAATTAAGAGTAGATAACTGAATAGAACAGCTTCTTTTCTGATACATGGTAGACTTATTATTATCTCTGAATTGATTCAAAACTCTTTTGAACCCATTACTATACCATCAAGTGTTCAAATTTACTCCCCACCTACCATTTTGTCTGCCACAAAACCCTGTTTAACCATTAAGCATGGAGGCTTTCAAGCTCTGGGATGTGGAAACTAGGTTGAATGCAGAGCATCGAACTTCCTGATACTTGGATCTCTCTTTCCATCTGCAGTCCTTATCTCCAAGTTCTAGCATGTTCTATGCCCAGGAACCCTCCCCCCGCTCATTCTCTTGTACCTTCCTGACTGTGGTGAACCATCCCATCTGGGGCCAAGCACCTGTTTACGAGGGTAAGGGTAACACATGAGCTGTGATTGGGACAGGACTGGGACTCGTCCCATGGTTACTTTAGCTGAAAAAACTTCATAAAGGAGGGTAGGGTTGTGAGGACCTTGAAGAAAGCCAGGATCAAAGCCTACAGTTCAGGCTTTCTGGCAGGTGTGTTTGATTGCTTTGTGCCTACAACCAGGAACTGTGAAACGTGGCTACCAATTTGTTTTCATCCTTTGTTGGGCTTCGTCTAATAAGGTCAAAACAGCCTGTCAGTTTAACACAAAGGTACTAGCTGGTTCATTGGAGACATTCACTTACTGTTTGACTCGGCAAAGCCAGAGAAGCTGGGAGCGGGACCGCCCTCTCGCCTCCCTGGCCTCCCTCCAGCCCCCTGGAGTAGATTTGCTATTGTACATTTCGAGATTGCAAGGTGTGAAAGAGGTAGCTCAACATGAGCCCTGGTGAGTGAGCAGAGGGGCTTTGCTGCTCCCGGTTATTTGATCTGCGCTGTTAATCACAATGCCATTGAGGGATGCACACCACTTCACGAAATTCAATGTACTCAAGTCTATCTATTGTTGGTCTATGGTTGGATAAGGATAATTATTACAGTAATTAATAGATCATTTGCAATAAGAAGAATTTGCTCTATTATCTTCACCTTTATCTTCAAAGCATTAGACAAACAGTGACTTGATCCTTTAAACACCCCCCACTTGGCCTATTCTCGTCGGTCAATTGCTCCCCACATTAATCTTAGGACATAGCAAGGGAAATACCCCCTTCCTGTAGCTGGGCTCAGTAATGACAATCTTCTGAGGTTTTGTGGCTACAGCCACCTTCCTTCCGGCATTTGGTGGGCTGAACACCCCGTTCATCCCACTGCTGGGTGGTGAGAGATCCCAAACAGTGCACCACATGGAACTTGAATCATCTTCCAATACACTTTTTTTTGCAAGTAAAAGTAGCTGAGTGTGTAGGGTTTCATCTGGAGCTTTGAATTCTAGAAAGTAGGAAGAAAGTGACCATGTAGACTTGCAACAAACACACAGCTGCAGGAATACGAGGTCTCCGTGCAGGCCAGCCAGAGCATGAAGAGAATCCAAAGTCATTTTCAGCCTGTGTTGGTTCTGGCTAGAGAGACCAAAAGTATTTCTCAGCTAATTTTTCAGGTAATGAAAAGGAGGAAAAAATATCTACCTTCTAATTTGAATTTAAAAATCTTGATTTATTTCTGCCAACAATTTGCTTGATAGCTTTATCTTTACAGACTTTGCAGTGGTAACATAGTTTCACCAGACAACCCTTAATCACCCAGCTCTGCAATATTATGAGGACTGGGTGTCCAATCACGTGATAGTTCCCAGCAACCAGGCTTTACTTTTTTTTTCTATACATACACAATACCAGATGGAACACTTTTTTTCTTAAGCTGAGTGACATTTTTCAACTGTCGATTGTATTATATTTGTACAGCACACAATTAAATGTTTGCCCATTTCAAATTGAAAATCAATACTTTCCCTTTATATCTCTTCTGTATAAGGAAGCAGCATTGCCTCCAAAGGGAAAATACTGTTTCTAGAGTTACAGGTCTTGTGGTGAATGCAAAGGTCATCGGCTGCGTGTGGCACCACACACCGTGGTATGCTTCACTCAGGCTGTGACAGCTTGCTGAAAGAAAGGTTTTTAGCCAGACACGAATTTGGGGGTGATGAAATCTGTTCAACGTCTTCCGTAGCTTCTCAGGAAACATCCGGTGATTCTCCCCAGCCGCTGCCTCCTAGGCCATTCCTGCAAGAAGGCAGGAAGCAGCTCAGCACTGAGACCTGACCTTCAGCTCAGTTTCTCACCTGGGGACAGAGAAAAGTTCTCATAAATTGGAGTCAGGAGACCTGTGGACCCATTCATGCTCTGGGACAAGGCCACTCTAAGGCCTTAGACCAGGCAGTCCCCCTCCTGAGTCTCCAATCTCTACTTATAAAAAGCCAGGAAGATTCCTGACAGAAGTGACATTTAAGTTTATGTCTAGTACCCTCTGTCAGCTTTAAATACATAGCAATGATAAATCAAGCATAAAAAGAGAAATCCCAAAAGAGAGAGTTGGGCTCAAAAACCCGACAAACATACCATGGACTGAAATAGAACTTAAATGCAAAGCAGTGAGCGGAGCTGAAGCCACAAGCCTCCTGGGTCATGATCCAAACCAAAGCAGTGGTGGCCAGTAATCAATGGGCAAAATGGACGCCAAGTGCTCCACACAAACTGGGAGATTAAAGCTGTGGTCTGCACCTGGAGTAAAGTGCCATAAAGGCAGCTCCCAACCATGGCCAGAGGCAAAAAGAAGCTGTGATTGATTCTGCCTAGAGCTTATGTTCACAGGAGAAGGGGTACAGGAGAGCACAAATACCAGAAATGGAACCAAGCTACCTGCTGGCTCAGTGACAGGGTTTATTTGAAATTCATTAGATGCAGAGCTTATCTGTGGTCTCAGAGCTATAAGGCTGCACGTTTGAACTTTATAGGATAAGAAGGATACATGTAGAGGGAGGAGCAAGCTTTCAAACTCATCTAAGACAAAAGTTCTAAAGGTACAAATATATCTTATGGTAAGAAAGATGGCCAAATACTAATGTATTGAAAAGCTATTATCTTTTATGAAATTAATTTTATAGAACAGCTTGAGAAAAAAACAATAAATTTGTGTAGGAACATCAAAGAGATAAAGGAATCATTTCTCTGAAAACAAACAGGAAAATACGAAACAGAAATTGGCAGAAATTGAACAAGAGCAGGAAGTGAAAAATAGAGTCACTTAAATGAGAAAGACCTAATACTCTCCAGACTTGACACAGCAAAAGATGAATTGGAAAATAGCACAAAGGAATTTAACGAGGATATCAATTATGTAATATAAATCTATAGAGCTTAAAAAATTGTTAGATGTATATTTTAAAGAGAATGGAAAAGTCAGAAAAAAGACAAAGTTTTATAGAATTGGAAAACATGTGACTTTGCAGACTTACATTTCACTTCAATGACTAAACCATAAAAATAGTCACATGAACATATCATAAAGATTAAGAATAAACAGAAAAATGATACAAACAACTGGAGAAAAAAAGACAGGCTATCACAATGTTTCAACAGTAGGACCTAATGTTAACATTAGGTTAAACTTAACAGAGCAACAGGAGACAGAAAATGGTAGGTTAAAATATTTAAAATGCTGCAAAAAGATAGCCAAATCTGGAATTTTATACACAAAAGTATACTTTGGAATGGGAACAAAAGAAAGACATGCATATCTACACAAAATATAAAATAGTTTAACCATTATAGGCCCTCATTAAGAGAATTTTTGAAGCACTACTTCAGCAAGGATTTAAAAAGAAAAAAAATGTACTCAAACTCAAGTATGACAATTATTACAAAAGACAACTATTAAATTATACACACACACATAGTAAAAACTGATGAAATTTTGATATCAGAAAGTAAAGCAATAAAAACCATCAATGAAATCAAAATCTAGCTTATTGAAATAATCAAGAAAATTCAAAAATCTCTAGCCAGATTTAAAAAGAGAAAAAGACAAATTGCCAATTTCAGTAATAAAATTGATACATTGCTAGAGAGCTTATAGATTAAAAGGATAAAGGAATGATAATATATTAATTTTATATAATTCTATACATTATATAAAATAGGCAAATTCCTTGAAAAAATCTACTAGTAAAGAAAAAATAGCTAACCTAAATAATCCTATATTTATTAAATAAATTAAGTTGTAGTTAAGAAACCTTCCCCACAACAACCCCCCCCGACACACACCCCCCCAACAAACAGATGCAAATAGCTCAGACCCAGTTGGTTTGAATGGTGAATTAAGAAGGAAATGTCAGTATTACACAATTTGTTCAAGAAAATCAGAAATGAAGGGTGCTTGGGCGGCTTAGTGGGTTAAGTGTCTGCCTTCAACTCAGGTCATGATCTCCAGGTTCTGAGATTGAACCCTGAGATGGGCTCTCTGCAAAGCAGAGAGTCTGCTTCTCCCTCTCTCTCTGCCCCTTACCCCACTCATGCTCTCTGTCTCTCTCTGTCTCCCCTCAAAAAAATAAATAAAATATTTTTTTAAAAAAATAAAAAAGGGAACACTTCTCAATTCATTTTATGACCCTAGGATAGTTATTTTCATTTACCAAATAAATGGTGAAAAATAATCACATGAAAAGTTGCTCAGCATTCATTGTCACCAGAGCAAATAAAAGCTCCACACACACACATAAAAAACACTACACAATAGCAAGCATGGTTATATAATTTTTTCCCCTGACAATACCAAGTACTGGTAAGATTTTATAGTAATCAGAACTCTAATTCATTGCTAGTGGCAATGTAAAGTTGTACAACCATTTTGGAAAACAATTTTAGTTTCTTACAAAGTTGACCATCACACATACCATATGACTCAACCATCCCATTCCTAGATACGTACTCAAGAGAAATTACAACTTATGTTTACATAAAAACTCTGAATGTTTGTAGAGACTTTATTCAAAACTGCCAGGAACTGGTAACATCTCAAATGTCCCTTATCTAGTATGAATAAACAAACTTGTGGCATATCTATATGATGAATACTGTTCTGCAATAAAAATGAACAAACTGATATGTGCAATAATGTATGTCAACTTCAAATCTGTTATGCCAAGTGAAAGGAGACTACATATTGTATGACTCCATGAAAAAGAAGGAATCTGTTTAAAGAAATTAACAACAGACTAAATAAAGCAAAGAAAGGATCAGCAAATTTGAAGACAGGTCAACTGATACTATATGAAGAAAGAAGACAAGGAAGAGAAAAATAATTTTAAAAAGTTGAGCAGAGGGGATCCCTGGGTGGCGCAGCGGTTTGGCGCCTGCCTTTGGCCCAGGGCGCGATCCTGGAGACCCGGGATCGAATCCCACGTCAGTCTCCCGGTGCATGGAGCCTGCTTCTCCCTCTGCCTATGTCTCTGCCTCTCTCTCTCTCTCTCTCTCTCTCTCTCTCAATGTGACTATCATAAATAAATAAAATAAATTAAAAAAAAAAGTTGAGCAGAATATCTAAAATTGATAGGACAAAAATCAAATAGTCTGAATCCTTGAAACTAAAGTCCCAGGAAAACAGAAAAGAGGAAATTGGAAAGTAAATGTTTGAGGTTATATTGGCTGAGAATTTTTCAAATGGATAAAAGAAATTAACACAGAGATATAAGGAGCTCAGCAAAATAAAGAATAACATAAGTTACCTAGAAATATCATATTCAAATTTATAAAATTAAAGATAAAGGAGAAATATTAAAAATACCCACAGGAAGAAAAAGACACAATACAAATAGAACAGTAATCAGAATAATAACACAACAGAAACCATGGAAGTCAGATGACAAAATGACAATATCTTGAAAGTGCTGAATTTAAAAAAAAAAAAACCTTTTGGCCAACATATATACAACAAAAGTATCCTTCAAAAATGGAGATAGGATGCTTGTTGCCAGTATAATTTAGTAGCTCCTACTAGACTGGTCTCTCATACAAATAAAAATATAAATTCTGGGCAATATGCACAGCAGCAACTAAAACAATCATCTATACTTACTGGAGCAGAATAAAAGTAGCAATATTCTGGAGACAGATTAGCACTTGCAAAAAAGGAATGACACCATGTGCATTCCCTGTTATCACAGCTTTCCGCCAGAGGGTAAACCCTAGTGAATGTCTAAAGTCTTTGTGCCTGAAGAACTGGAGGAACTGAAGGGAAAAGTTTAAGTAACCAGAGAGTTGAGAAGTGAAGAGGGATTTCCAAAAAGAAGAGGACCAAAAAGAAGTAGTTACAAACTCTGTGTTTCCATTCTGCCCAAGTATCTGGTCAATCCCTAATTCATGTACACATGTGTGTCTGGGTTAAAAGGGGAAGGAACTGAGATTTAAACATATCCCCCAAAAGATAAGAGTTTGCTGTTTCTTTCAAACCAAGTTCATTCTCTGCCAAAATAAAAAATAAAATACAAAGTAAAATAAAATAAAAACCCATTCAGATTCTTTGGAAGAATATTTAAAAATCCATAGTCTCCACAATGTAATATTCACAATACTCAAGCTGTGATCCAAAATTGTGTGACAGGAATCCCTGGGTGGCTCAGCAGTTTAGTGCCTGCCTTTGGCCCTGGGTGTGATCCTGGAGTCCCGGAATCGAGTCCCACATCTGGCTCCCTGCATGGAGCCTGCTTCTCCCTCTGCCTGTGTCTCTGCCTGTCTCTTTCTGTGTGTGTGTGTGTGTGTGTGTGTGTGTGTGTGTCTTTCATGAATAAATAAATAAATCTTTAAAAAATAATAGAAGAAAGAAAAAATGTAAAATTCAAAATTGTGTGACATGAGGAACCAAAAAGATGTGGCTCAACTTCAAGAGAAAAAACTATCAATGGAAATGAGCCCTGAGATGATGAGGGTGGTATAATAAATCCATAGGGATTCTAAACCAACTCCTATAATAATGCCTCATGAAATAGTTTTAAATATTTACAGTGAAGGAAAAGATAGAAAATATCATCAGAGGGACACCTGGGTGGCTCAGTGGTTGAGTTTCTGCCTTTGGCTCAAAGCGTGATCCCAGTCTGGGGATCGAGTCCCCCATTGGGCTCCCTATAGGGAGCCTGCTTCTCCCTCTCCCTATGTCTCTGCCTCTCTCTCTGTCTCTCATGAATAAATAAACAAAATCTTAAAAAAAAAGAAAAAATATTATCAGAGAAATAGAATCTGTACAAAGAACAAAACAGGAATTTCTATGTTTAACAATTACAATACCTAAAATCAAAATTTCACTAGCCAGGTGTAACAGTAGTGTGACGGTTAATATTATGTGCCAACTTGGCTGGACTACAGTGCCCAGATACTTGGTCAAAACATTATTCTAGATGTTTCTGTGAGAGTGATTTTAGGATGAAGGTAACCTAAGGTCACCTATGAAGGTGAGCTTGTGTAAAGCAGATTACCATAATGTGAGCAGGTCTCATCCAATTGTCTTCATAAAACAAAGACTGAACTCCCCTGGGCAAGAAGGATGGCATTGCTTATGACTTGCTTGATAGTATTCAAACCTGAACTGCAACATTGGCTCTTTCCCTGGGCATCTAGCCTGACAGCCCACACAGCCACTCAGTAGATCTTGGACTTGCCAGCCAGTATAAGGTTGAGAATCAATTCCTTAAAATCGATCAGTCTGCATGCACACACACACACACACACAGGTGCACACTATTTGTTCTGTTTCTGTAGAGAATTCTAACTAATAAAAGTGGAATGGAGATGAAAAAGGAAAGAGCCAATGAAATTGAAAAAAATTAATAGAATTATCCAACTTAAAGAACAAATAAAATAAAAGTTAGGGAAGGACAGTTTCTAGGACATGAGGAACAATGTCAAAAGGCCTAATATATGAATAATTGGAGTCTCAGAAGATGAGAAAAGAGAATATGTGGCAGAAGAAAATGTTTGAGGAAATAATGAAGTCATTTTTTTACAAATTTTGTGAAGAATATAAATTTATAGAATCATGAAATGCAGCAAAACTCAAGCACAGTAAATATTTTAAAAATCATGCCTAAGTAAATCATAGTAAAATTGCTAAAAAAACTAATGAGACAATTACTAAAGAATATAAAGACAAAATTCACATTTGATACAGAGAAACTAAGTGATATTTATAGAGAGACTAGAATATAAGGGAATAGCATTTTAAGGTTCTGGATGTGGGTGGGAAACTGCCAACACATAATTCTTTTTTTTTTCTTCAAGATTTTATTTATTTATTCATGAGAAACACAGAAAGAGGCAGAGATATAGGCAGAGGGATAAGCAGGCTCCTCAAAAGGAACCCAATGTGGGACTTGATCCTAGGACCCTGAGATCACGACCTGAGCAGACACTCAACTACTTAGGTGTCCCGCCAACCCATAGTTCTATACTCAGGAAAGATAAGCTTCAAAAATGAAAGTCAGATAAAAGCAGTTTTAGGAAAATAAAATAAAATAAACCCAACAGATATAGAGGAAGTGTATTAGAAGCAAATGTAAAGTAGATGGAAACTCAGATATTCAAGAAGAAATGACTACCATCGGAAATGATAAATATCTTTGCTTATGTAAAATGACAATGGTTTTCTCTCAATTATTTAAAAATGATGAACTGGTTAAAACAAAATTATAACACTGTCATGTAGCATTTATAATATATACTGATGTAATACATATCAAATATATCAAAAATCGTCTAATTAGACTGTGAAGTTAATGATGTATATTTTAAACCCTAGAGACTTTAATAAACCACTAACAAGTATGTAAAAGGTAAGGCTAAAAAGACAATGGATACATTAAAATGAAATTTTTAAAGCTATATTTAAATAATAAAAAAATACAGGAAGGAGTAACAGAATTGTTTAAGAATGAAATAAAGAGAAAATAAATAATATCAACATTTGGTACCATTACACCAAATGTTGATAATGGTATTAAATGTTAATGACTAAAACACTCTAAGCAGAAGGCAGAAAACTCTCAGAATGGATTAAACCAAAAACTGAAGAAAATTTTACACATGAAAGCAAAATGTAAGACTCACATCAAATATAAAGAGAGATCGCTTGAGGGATGCCTAAGTGGCTCAATTAAACATCAGACTCTTGATTTAGGCTCAGGTCATGACCTCAGGATCGTGATATCAGGCCCCACGTTCACTCCAAGCTGGGTGTAGAGTCTGTTTGAGACTCTCTCCCCTTCCCTTTGCCCCTCCTCCCCTTCTCTCTATCTCTCTCTAAAATAATAATAATAATAATAATAAATAAAAACAAATACAAAGAGAGATAGTTTGAAGGTGGAGGAATGGAAAAATATATACTTTGAATACAGTATGCATAAGAAAACAAAGATGTCTGTACTATTAATAAATAAAATAGATATCAAAACAGAGTATTACAGGAGAAAAAGAGAAACACCAAATAGTGATAATAGAATCAATTCTTCAGGTATTCATGATGACTACAAACATCTATGTGGCTAATAAAAGAGCCTCAAAATACATAAAACCAAAGATGGCATAATTAAAAAGAGAAATAGAAGAAAATCCAAGGAATCTATAGAAAAACTCCACAACTAATCAGTAAGTTTGACAAGATCACAGGATATATAACACCAGCATTAAAAATCAGTTGTATTTCTATGTATAAGTAATGAACACATGAAAACTAAAATTTAAAATGTCATTTGCAATCACTAAAGATATTAAATACTTAGATATAAGTCTAGCAAAATATGTACAGCATTTGTATGCTGAAACCACACATTATTGTTAAAAAGAAATCAAAGATCTAAAAAAATGGGGAGATATTTTTGAAAAAGAGAGAGAAATAGATAACTTCATAATCACAGTTTAATGGATAGATTAAGTAGTATTATAAAATATTAAAAATATATAAATTTAAATTTATATATTATATATTTTATATTATACAAATATTATATTTATATGTTATAGAAGTAGAATATATTATATATATATATATATTTTAGGCCTTTAATGCACTTTGATTTTTTTTATTATATATATTGTTAAAAATAAGAACTATGGGGCATCTGGTGGCTTAGTCTGTTAAGCATCTGCCTTCAGCTCAGGTCATGATCCCAGGACCCTGGGATTGGCCCCACATGGGGCTCCCTACTCGGTGGGGAGCTTGCTTCTCCCTCTACCTCTGCCTGCCACTCCCCTTGTTTATGCTCTCTCTCTCTCTCTCTGCAAATAAAATATTTTTAAAATAAAATAAAAATAATAACCAGATAAAAGTAATATCTAGATAAAACAGCAAAAATTCCCCCCCAAAAATAAATTGCTCAGATCATTGATGTAATTATTATTTGGGGAACATTACCATGAACAACAGCAGAATACATTTCCTTTTCAAATGTGTATAAGATGTTCAGCAAAACAAGACCCTACATATTCAAAAGGATTGAAATTATATCAAGTATGTTCTCTGACCATAATGAAATTAAATTAGGATTCATTATGGATAAAACATCTTGAAAAAGTCCAACAATTTGTTTTTGTTTTGTTTTGTTTAAAGATTTTATTTATTTATTCATGTCAGACACACACAGAGAGAGAGGCAGAGACATAGGCAGAGGGAGAAGCAGGCTTCATGCAAGGAGCCCAACGTGGGACTCGATCTCGGAACTCCAGGATGACACCCTGGGCTGAAGGCAGGCGCTAAACTGCTGAGCCACCCAGGGATCCTCAAAAGTCCAACAATTTGGAAAGTAAACAGTATACATTCAAATAATCTATTACTCAAAAATGATAGGAGAATGAAAATAACAAAATATTTTAAACTCAATGATAATAAAGATGCAACATGCTAAAATTGGCATTCAGCTAAAGCAGTGTTTAAAGGAAAACATACAGTTTTAATGTTTACAGATATATCTAAAGAGAGATCTAAAAATCAATGACCTAACATTCTACTTTTAGAAGCTAGAAACATAAAAGCAAAGTAAAACCAGGCAAAAGGAATAAATGAATATAGGTAAAAGTAACAAATCAATTAAATTTAAAACTGAAAAAAATAGCAAAAAAAACCCCAAGTTTAGTTATTTGAAGGAAAAAAATCAACAAAATTGAGAAATACTTCAACTAATCATTTTGAAAAAGAAATGAAGAAGAGCACAAATTAACAATATTACAGGTGAAAGATATATCTCTGGACCCTACAGATATGAAATAGATAATAAAATAATATTATGACAAACTTTATACAAACAAATCAAACATTTTTGGTAAAAGGGATTCATTTTTAAAAATATAACCGAAATGACACAAAATGAAATAAAATCTGAATAGCATTTTATAAAGAAATTGTGTTTTTTTTAATCAAAAATCTTTGCATAATAAAATACCAAATCATTTTACTGGTGAATTTTATCAAATATTTAAGGAAGAAATAACACTAATTTTACAAACTTAAAAAAAAATACATGGAGACAAATACTTTCCAAATCACTTTATACTGCGGGCATAATCCTAAAACCAAAACCTACAAAGACATTACAAAAAAAAAATAAAATTATAAATCAGTATCCCTCAAGAACATTGATGAAAAGTGCTTAACAAAATACTGTATAAGTACATGGACTCCAGCAGTTGTGTACAGTAATATAATGCAACTGACATCCTTCTCCAGGAAAAGGCTGGAAGCGTCAACAATCTGAGATATCCCAACGCTTACAGTACTTGACTCATATCAGAACATGAACTTTCTAAGGGAAAAAGAAATTAGCCTAGTCCCTTTCTGAGGTCATCAAACACCTATTTCTTTTTCATCCCTGTTCTCTCTTCCACAGGATCAGTTTTATCCTAAGGCTGGCTCTCTGCTACCGCAGGATGCCTACCGATAGCAATACTTGCTCATTCTTGCCTACAGGAGTTAAAGAACATCTCTTCCTGGGGTTTTTTGGGGTGTGTGCTTTTTTGTTTTGTTTTGTTCTGTTTGTTTTTTGTTTGTTTGTTTGTTTCCAATCAAGGAAAATTTTACCAAAAGCCCTTGAAAGTATGTTTCCTGCCCACTTAGGAACGAATTCTGGCTAACAGGGAATGCCAGATGGTGATTATCTTAGGCCTGAGGCCTCACATCCTTCTCTGTCAAAAGACATAGGGATGACTAGGATTGAATGTATTCCAGGGCCCAGACCCAGAGCTGGGAAGCTCCATAACAGGGAAGGACTGGAAGGACAGCTGGAGAGACCAGTAGTGTTCACTGAGTATTACTGCTTATACCACAGGAAGTGCTGTCAAGCATTGGTGGGGCTGGCTAGCTTTTTGACATTTCCAGTTTACATTTCGTGGCCCATTAGTCCTTGAAAGTATTACTTGGTCAAAAAACACTAATCAGAGGCCCAAAGTGACACCAGCCTATTTTGCCATTCAAGGGAGGACAACATGGCAGGAATATGGCATTGGGAAGGTGAATAAATGAAATCTGCTGGCTCAGAATCAGAGGGAATTCCAAATCATGATCTCAAGGAATCAAGATGCCTCAGAATCTGTCAGTTTCCCAGAGGGGTTGTCAAAGATCCCTGGGGCCTTTTGTGCCCTTGTTGTTCTTGGTGAAGGTCGGGAGGATCCCGGTGTTCCAACAGTTAGGGAGGGAGATTTCGTGACTCGGCAGTGACTTCTAAGAAAATGTGTTCGGCTTCATACCCTACAGGCTACATAGCACTTTAAAAACTCTTGCCTCCGTGGCCCAACTAGATGGGGAAATACATTTTTGTTCCAGATATTTATTTAAAAGTTTCATTGTCACTTAATAAATCTATAGCCATGGCATCCATGGAAGGTTTCCCCAAGTGGTAATTTATGCTTATTGTAGAATTACTTTTGAAAGTGCATGGGCTGCCTGTCACTGAGGGAAATTGTGGCCATTCAGTTTTTAGACTTATTGGCTGTTATAGATTTGGGAGTTGATATATATTTGAAATGTTTATGCCTTCTCTTTCTTGTTAATTATCGATCTAAACCTTTATGGATTCCAAGACATTTGTGAACAAGGCTTTCATTAATCCCCAAGGCTGCGGAGGGGTCTGGCCAGTGGAATTCCCAATTTACAGATATGTAAAAAAAAAAACTTGGGGGTAACAGGATAATTTCTGGGGTCACACAGTGGGTCCATGATGGCCCAGTGCACAGTTATTAACAGGGGTAAAAGACACCTGACTTGCTCTCCAAAAAGGACACCTTTGCTGTACCTAGAATACATAGTCGGAGTTGGCCCCAGACACAAATGGGATGTGGACACAGCCCTTTGCAACCTTCGGGGACACCTATCCTATGTCCTGTTTCAGCCCCTACCTAAGTGTAAGCTACCTCTGGTGGATACATTCTCTTATTCTGAAACAGGTATAGAAGATTTCCAGACCATTAAACCCTTCCTCTCATTTTATGCTGCTCCTCTTCCTTTTCCTCTTATCTCCCACCTACCTACCACTCTAAGGCAATGGAGGGTCTTAAAAATAGAAACACTGGCTAGAATCTCTCAGAACTTAGGCACCAGAGCATGAGAGCACAGGGAGTCCAAGGCGAGGTGGCTTATTGATTCTCCTCATTGGTGGGAACCCATGCAGGACCTCAGAACTGGCCATAAGTCCTGCCACTGCAGGGCTGGCGTAGAAGCTACATCTGCTCACACTACGACCCTTACCTCTCAGGTCCACAGAAGGAAAAAGGAATGGGGAAGACACTCTATTTTCTTCCAGCTCCTTGCCCTCTCCCAATAATTTCCTAAGAGGATTACGTGCTAAAAAGAAAAATTAAAACTATTTTTCTTTCTCTATACAAGACCCTCTGCATCTGTCTGGCCTTCCAAAAATAACTCTGGTCATTCTGAGGTCTGACTTTGAGGCCTCCCTAGCACTTTTCTTACCTTCTTGTTTCCTTGGAGGTCATGACCTTGAAATAACATAATACAGGTTGATGGGAATAATGAGAAAGCAGATATCAGATCCTGGAGGCCTTAGGTGCAGAGGTGAAGAGCCAGGATGTTACACTGTGGGCAATATGGAGCCTCTCCAAAGTGCCTACCTCTTCCTTCAGGAGACCAGAGAAGACCCAGCCTCCTTTCTCCTGGGCCAGGGACACTGGGAGTTCTAGAGTGCTCTCTGCCTCGTGTGAGAACTAATGGGTTCTCAGATTTAGCCTGGTGAGCCTCTCCCTGCTGGACACAAGATACCAGCACCAGAAAGGTCCTGAAAACTCTGCTTACCTGAGCCCTGCATATGTAAGAAATGAGGACCCTGAGGCCCACTGAGTAGAAGTCAAGTCTTCAATCCTTCAATCACATGCTCCTGATTACCGATTCAAGAATGAGGGGGTCTTCATGGGGTGCCTGCTTCCAGGAGGCCTGTGGTTTTATGTGTGTGAGCAAACACATTTTGTTTAAGTAGACCTTCCTCCTGCCCCCACCTCCAGCCCCGCCTCTGCCACCCTGCCTTTACTCATTGCTAACAGATGCCACCTCCATGCTGCAGCCAGACAAGAGCAGGAGCGCACAACCTCCCGCGCTGGTGAGAAGAGGGAGAACTGATGAGCTGCCACAGTGCAATGCATATGAGGGCCTTGGCTTTGAATTTCAAGTGTTCCTCCCCCTCCCCCAACCCTCCAAGCCAGGCCTTCCGACAATCTCTGTTCTGTGTCCTCTCACATGTGGGAACAGCAGGATGAAAGGCCCCTGTGAGCTGCCCAGGAGCTGGGGCTCCCCCCAACAACCTCACCCCGGGGCCAGGGAGCTGATGCGTGAACCATAACGGGCTTGATGTCAGAGACCCGAATTGGAATTCTGGCTCTGCTGTGCACACCAGCTGTGTTACCCTCACTGTGCCCCACAGCCACATAAAGTCTTGGACTCCTCACCTGAAAAATGGAAACGTTGGTCTCCATTCCTGCCATATACACCATTTCTTTGGAATCAAACGAGAAAATGGACTCTAAAGAGCTATTGCAACTATTCAATGCAATACATAAGTAAACTGGCACTCTAATTGCTGTGCTTTTGCTACTTCTGTTATTAGGACTCCTCCTTTTATTATGATTAATAATGGAAATGAGGAGGATCCTTTTGAGTGGTCCATTTCAACTGCTCAATAGCCTCCTCCCAGAGGAATTAGTTTCATCCATTCTCTTCTTGCACTCACTTTCAGCACAGAGCAGAGTGGGGAGACAAGATCCCTCAGCTGTGAAAGGGAGATTGAGCCAACCACTGCCCACCCACCCGCCCCAATGTACTGAGCCTCTGGTCTGATCTGAGCCTTTTCCTAACTTCAAGAGTGCCTGACGTCTCAAAGCGCAAGTGGGCAGAGAGACCAGCTTCCTGGGATCCAACACTGTGTGCATGAAAGTTTAAAAACTGAACATACCATGAGAAAACACGAGAAAGCGTTAAGAATAAACTTAAATGTATACTGCTAAGTGAAAGAAGCCAATCTTGAAGAGGCTCCATACTGTATGATTCCAACCATATGACGTTCTGGAAAAGGCAAAGCTACAGAGACAGTAAAAAGATCAGCGGTTGCCAGGGGTTGTGGGGGAGGGATAAATAGGCAGAGCCCAGAGGATTTTTAGGGCAGTGCAAATCCTCTGTATGATACTGCATGGTGGATGCATGTCATTATACATTTGTCCAAATCCACAGACTGTATAACACTAAGAGTGAACTGTAATGTAGACTATGAACTCTGGGTGATTATGATGTGCCTATGCAGGTTCATCCATTGGAACAAATGGACCACCGTGCTGTGGGATGTTGACCATGGCAGAATAGGGGGAGTGGTTGTTGTGCATGTGTAGAAACTACACCCGGGCTGCTGTGGGAAATCTCTGTACCTTTCCCTCAATTTTGCTATACCCTTAAAACTTAAATCAAGTCTTTTTAAAATGTGAACATGTGCCTCATAAAATAAACTAATATTTGCTTCTTTAGGAATCCTGAAAGCTGAGCTAGCAGTTTGACTTTTTATGAAATTTGGGACCACTTTCAGGGCTTCCTGGGGGAGAGCAAGATGGGACAGGAAATGAGCAGGGATGTTAAAGACTGGAGGAAAACACAGTAGGAAGAAATGGCCAGGAGAAATACAACCCAGGGAATGCCCGGATCCCAGCTCAGTCACAGACCTAGATGGAGGCATAAGGCTTCTAAGTCAGGGTTCTTTTTTTTTTTTTTAATTCAATGTGCCACATATGGTATAACACCCAGTGGTTATCTTCTTAAAAATGTTTCTGGAATGATAAAGATTTCCTCCTCTGCCGTCAAAGGCATTAGCTAAGAAGCCAACCCTGATATTGCAAAGCATTATTTGCTACACCAAACACCAGAAATGGAGGGCCATGAACTTTCTAGATCTTTATCATTTGTTATCCTGTGCATCACAAACTTTCTTGCCTTCACACCCATGGCATGAGCCTTGCCCTGTTGTTCCCCCATGTGTGAAAGCAGTAGCACATGGACAGTGGGGAGGTGGGCAGTCTAGGGGTTCTTTTCCTTCCTAGTCTTCCTCTGACCATTGCTGGTTTATTTATGGGTGTGCCTCCTGGGCCCTGTACTGGCCAGGCTTTCTCCAAGGCCACCTTGGACACACTGTGTGGGGTGTCTGTCCCACAATGGAGAGCTACTGTGGAAAAATCTGAGAAGAACCTGGTGTATAGGCACAAGTACTCAGAAAATGCTGCTCTGGGGTCAAGATGGTTCTGTTTCTCTCCATGAAATGAAACTCCCCCAGAATTCCCAGCCTGCTGTGCTGCTTTTCAAGCATAATCTGGTGGCAGAATTTAGACTTTTGGGTCTCTAGTTTTGGCCCATGATGTTTCAAGGACACAAGTGGAAGTAACGTGTCTTAGGTCTTGAGGATTGAGAAATATTTGTCCTTCAACATGCAGTTACCTGAGCTGTCCCTGCCAGGAGCTGTCCCTGATTACCCCTTCCCCCAGCACCACGACAGGATGACTATATCTACTCTGTGCTCCCCCATCACCCCATGGGGACCTCCCCCCCAGCATTTATTACATGGTATTGAAACGATGTGCTTGCTTCTCTGGCTTCCTCAACAAACTATAAGGTCAAGGATCCTGCTTATATGACTAGTTTTGGTGACCCATCCGTCCTTGTGACCCAGGGGCTCAGCAAAGTATCTGGCAATTAGCAAGTGTTCAGTAAATGTTTGTGGAATGAATGAAGGGATATTCAAACCCTAGGGAGCCAGGAAACCACAAGAGTGGTAAAGAGGGTTGATCGGACCTCCAGAATCCTAGGGGTTTCAAGCCAAGACAATAAACAGTAGTGACAAAACTGATACAAAGATAGATAATAGTAACAACTTTGCAGGAAATATGTGATTCACTAAATAGGGTTTGAGCATTTTTCAGATGGTATCTCATTCAATTTCCCTATAACCTTATGAAGTTGACAGTATAACCCAACTGCTTCAATGAAGGGATTACAGGCCTGAGAAAGAGATCTTCATCAGAGACACCCTCTATCCTGCCTGGAGTGATTCCTGGGACCTGATGGATTTATGTTTCTGAGCATTTGCAGAAAGGGGAGGCAGATAAGGGACATCACCGTTCACTGCATGCCCACCTTAGACCAGGCTGTGGACTGGGTACACACTACACACACATTTTCATTTAAGCCTGCAGGAACCCTGAGGGAACTGTATCATCATCTATAGCAATTTAATAAATGAAGAAACCAAGACTTAGGGGGTGAGAAAAGGTTGAAATGCACCCAGGCAATGGGCAGGTCCACACAAGCTGATATAGACTTGGCACTCAGTAAATACGTATGGAATTAAGTGGGATGGAATTAAACTGAATATTCTCTATTCACAAAGTCAAACTCTATTTTAGGGTGCCTCATTTCCACAGACCCAGCAGGGTACCACCCTCAATCTCTCTTTAAAAGGCAGCAATGAGCCCCAGGAGCCATTTGGAGAAGTGAGAGCAAGAAGTGGTACCTCCCACATTAATGAACGTGTGCGGTGGTCATGGATTTGGGTTGAGGCTATGGCCTGTAGGCCACAAAATCTCATCAGCCTTGTAAAGGGAGATGTATTTATGCAAAAGGCTTGCCAGTTGGACTGCACAGGGCTCTTTTCTCCCAGAACACCTTAGGAAGGCAGTTCTGGTGGTAGCAAGAGTGGCTGTGAGCCAACTTAGGGCTGTGTGCAGGCCCCCCCAGAATATAATTGGAATGTTATTTATTATATTTGACATAGCAGCCTATGGCACTTGGATGCCTGGATCTCCAGCAGTGATCCAGAGAGGAACGGGGTAATCATTTTAAATAACTGAAGATAATTTGCTTTAAAAAATGTGCATATTGGTTGTCTCTTGCCTAGAAATATCTCTCAGTGAGGGAATGATAATTTTGGATTTCTGTAGCTAGCTTGGAAACTAGTACTTATAATATTTTCAGTTGGTGGCAGCAAAAGTCTATGTAGTTTAATATCACCAGATTTAATATTTTAATTGGAACGTGAGCTAGACATTCCAATGCATGAATCTTTCTGAGAACCTTGCCATCCCCTTATTCACCCAAGTAATCCAGTCATGGAGTTGGTTTATAGTCAACAAGAAAGTCAACTGGAGGTCCCACCCTTTGGACTGTTTTTCTCTTCTCTTAAGTATGTCAAAATATTTTAAATGTCAGTTATTCCCATTCTCATGGCTCAGACAAGCTCAATAATCAGTAACTTCCCCAGCTGCATAACAAATGCTAGGGGAGGTGGTTGCAAGAAAGAGGAGAGCTTAAGAACTTGAAAGCAATTACAGCCAAAACAGTTCACCCCTTTTGTTTCTGCAAGTCTTGTGCAAAAGTCCTTCTCTGCTACCGTTCCCTGGGCCCCAGAGTCTACTTCCCCTTAGAAGCAAGCAACAGCTTGCAGCAAGCTTTTGTTGACACAAATTCCATGTTGCCTGGTGCTTTTGTTTGTTTCACACATAATTCACATTTTTCTATCTTACATGCATTTTTCATAGTCCGTCCTGAAGCAATGTCCTGGCTTCCATCTGGGACTCCCCGTCTGGGGTCAAAGTCCTTGCAGATAACTGGGTTAAGGGTGTTGATGGAACACTCAGCAGGATGGAGCTGACATATTAGAAACTACGTTCCTACAATACAGAGATAAAAAATCACCTTGGATCAGACCCTAAACCAAACATAAAAATGAGAAATCACTCAGGTAGCCCAGTCTTAAGGACATTTAAATTTTCTTCCTTTCTATTCTTTTCCTAAAAGAGTTTTTACAATACTCAGAGGGGGAAACAGAAGTTTTGATTCTTAGATGGGACTCCAAGGGAAGAAGAAAGGGAGGACAGAGAGCAGGAGTAGGGGACCCACTGGGTATTGTTAGTGGCCCAAATGGCATTTGTAAGACTTTCCATGACTCATTAAACCTTCAAGGTAATGTCCTGAAAGTGAAGACCACTTTTTCTATCTCCCAGCTCAAGGATACTTGAAGGGAACCTCTAGACATGGCTTTTCCACTTACAGCAAATTCCACGGTAGACACTGACTTCATGGAAGTTACGAATGCCAAGACTAGAAGACTTCTTAGAAAACATTTATTCCAAATTCCTTCATAATGAGGGACTCTACTCATGCTATGCAGCATCTCCAATGGCATAGACACCCATTAGTAGGGCATTCACTGTTTCACAAGGCTTCTCATTTCCTTATTCAAACACTCCTCTGTGACCAAGTTCCTGTTTCCATTGAGACAAAGCACAAGACCCTGTTTACCATCAGTGAGTGTAAATTCTACCTTAAAGTCACAAGCCTTTAACCATGGCTGGGTTGTGTGATGGTTATCGGCACAGGTTTGCATTCATTCTGTCCTGAATTCAAGCCACATGTCTGCCACTTATGTAACTTTGAGCAAATGATGTAAGTTCTCCAATATTTAATTCATCTGAAATGTGAGCACAATAGCAGGATCTGTCCTTTTAGTCAGGCTTGCCTGTAAGAGGTATAATGGTGGCAGGACCACATGGCAGAAAGAAGTATGAAACCATGAGTCAGGAGATTCATGTTTTGTCCTAGTTTTGCCCTAAGTGGGCTGGGTGACTCATGCAAGGCTTCCTACAACTCACTCCTCCCTTTTCTAAAATGTCACTCATAACACTTGCCCTGCCTATTAGCATCTAGATGCCATTATAGAGATCATACGCATGTGACTTGCACATCCTGCACCTGTGACCTATGGTACAGCACCAGGCAGATCAAGGCAAACATTCAGTACCCAGTGACTAAATTGTGCTTGTACTTTCTGAATGAAAGATTAGAAATGGTGGGTTGAAGGGGCTTACTAGATGATGTTTGCAATTTGGTAGGCTATCTGGAAGGACAAAGTCCATAGAAAGCAGAAGCTGTGTCTTTGGGCTTCAGGAAAAGGATCTGGGATTCAGGGAAGGACTTAGGTGTTACATGTTGTAAAAGAACAGGAAGGGCAGGAGTGATGGGAAGAGCACATCTCTGGGTTCCAGAAGATGTTTAGTGGTAGCCTCTGGGGCACTGATGAAAGGAGTTTTAAGCAGAGGTGAGTCGAGGGGCCCCATGTGCTGAGGGGCAGTGGGCTGCTTGTGGTCAGCTTCCTTCACCTTGCTCTGATTCCCAAGATCACTGCTTCTTTGAGACAAAGCCCTAATTGAATCTCCCCCAGAAAGTCATCCCTCAAGTCTGGTACAATGAGAAATCGACCCCCTTTCTAAAATGTAAACCACAAGAAACTCTTAACTTCAGAGAACAAACTGACAGTTGATGGAGGAGGTGGATGGGGGATGGGCTCAATGGGTGATGGGCATTAAGGCGGGCACTCATTGTAATGAGCTCTGGGTGTTGTATGTAAGGGATGAATCACTGAATTCTACACCTAAAACCAATTTTTAATAAACTAGAATTGAAATAAAAAAATAAATATAATTCCTATAATAATTTTAGTCTGTATAAATCATCTAGTAATTATGAGTGTAAAAAAATAACATCTGGACAATGTATCTACTACTATCCTAAAATAAGATTATTTACCATTTTGTAGGTAGAGCATATTATGGTCTGCCGTTCAGCCACCTGACATCCCCCTGGAGCATACATCAAATGTTACATAAAAGGGATTTCAGCTCATTTCCTTCCTGCTTCATGGTCCTGATCCCCAACTCTTAATCTTGCTTACATGTCTGAAATAATGGCCAGCATCCTTTGCCCGGCCATGTGTTTGCCTCCTCTTTTATTTTTCCCCCGGTCTCTCCTTGGCAGTCCCTCTGCCAGTACACTGCCTCATGGAAAGCCTCTTCACTAAGCTGGCTCAGAAGGGACCAAAAATCTGGAATGAAACCATGAGGTCCATTCTATGCCTCTCCTTTACTTCTACCATGCTTATCAGAGAGTGGTCCACAAACTAATCTCTTGATAAAGATTGGTAAGTTTAGATCACCTTTAAAGAAAGTGGCAAAATGGTCAGTGGACCAAGCAGTGTATGCAAGAATTGGTTGCAAAAATGAGCCATTTATGAATTTCCCTCAGTTACAGCAATGGGTCTTGAACATGGCAGGTGCTCAACAAATATCTGTTGAATAAACTCTAGAAAATCAAGGCCAAATGAGTTAAGTATCAAACACTCCAAATGGAAAAGTGGGTAGGGAAGAACTAAGAGAAGAAGTACTTGCTGACATGGAAAAGTATCTCATTAGGCAGAGCCTCTGCTCTTAAATACCAGCCTCCACTTACAATGCAGAATGGTAGCTACTCTCCTTCAACCTCCTGAACCTCAGTCCTACATGACAAAGGCGCTCCTGGCACTGTGCTGTCCACAGCAGGTTAGGAAGGCTGCTAATGGAAGCAAATAGAAGTTACCATGGTGGGTGGGTGACTATCACGTCCATACCAACTTTCCAACTTCCCTTAGCCCATGTCCAGGTATTCCCTTAGGAATGCTTTCAGAACAACTGACTCCAATCCAGTTAAAAAGTTGGTTTGCTTGAACTCAGTTATGTGTTGGCATCTGAAGACTCCAGTCCAAAGAGATGGGTGATTCATCTGTTCATCACGATGGAGGTTGGGATGGAGGAACAGGTCCTAAGGACAAGAGGATGCATAGGGCAGTAGGTATCTACCCTCAAAAGCTAGTCATCCTGAGAAACCATCACCCTGTTTACCCTAAGTCATCATTGTGCCTACCTTCCCAGCCCTAATATGCCTCTTTCATATCTGTTATTTCCCCATTTATGTATACATAGCACATATGGATCTCCTATACAAATGCCAAGTTCATGTTTTTGTTCCTTCTAATACAATTATTAATTAAGTGCCTTCTGCATACCTGGCATAGCACTAAATGCTTCTCATATTTTGTATCATTTAGCCACTCTATCAATGACTGTAAGATGACTATCGTTACCTCCAGTGTACTACTGAGGAAACTTAAACATAAACAGGTTGCCCAAGGTCACACAGCTAATAATAAAATTAGATTAAAATCCATAATTTCTGAAGCTAAGACTAGTATTATTTTCATTGTACCACACTTACCCTTTAACAAGTGTATAACACTTAAGAATTCAAATGATAGCTGTTAATTATGAGTATTTATGAGTTATGAATCCCTAAGTAGGAAAGGCTTATATGATTTATGTATTACATTTATTAATGTATCTGTAATTACTTTAGTGCTTAGACTAAATATGGAATTTTACTGTTATTTCCATTCTGTATTTTGCCAGTTACTCATTTGTCCCTGCAATATTTCTGACATAGTTTCTTTTTTTTAAAGATTTATTTGTTTGTTTGTTTGTTTATTTATTTATTTATTTATTTATTTATTTATTTATTCATAGAGACAGAGAGTGAGAGAGAGGCAGAGGCAGAGACATAGGCAGAGGGAGAAGCAGGCTCCATACGGGGAGCCTGACATGGGACTTGATCCCGGGTCTCCAGGATCACGTCCTGGGCTAAAGGCAGCGCTAAACTGCTAAGCCACCCTGGTTGCCCTCTGACATTGTTTCTATAGAAAGATACTTTACATGCTTTGCATCTATTTTGCAAACCAACCCCCACCACACACACACACACACACAGCAGGTATGAGCCCTACTCTTTTCTTCTCCCAGCTGCAGCCCACAGGACAGGTGTGCAGCCTCAGTGGTGGTAATTCACACATACTTGGGGTTCTGTGAGATATAACATTTTTTTAAGTTCTAAATAACACAAATTTGGACGTTGTCAAAATAAAGCCTATAGTTAAAACCAACACATACCATCTTAGGAAAGAGCAGAGTTTCCGGGGAGTTAAGATGATCTTATGCAGGTGGAATATTTGGACCTCTACTTCAATCAGTTTTGACACAGATCTGGGAATAAGTGGCTATTCTCTGGCCCAATCATCTGGCCTACAATCTAGTGGGTTTTGGATATGTGCAATTTGGGCTGAAAAAATCCAAAGTGTCCAATAAAAACAAGAGTTTAAAATGGGAGACACTGACATAAAGTAGTGTGAAAACATGCTCTGTTCCAATAAAGACAGCTGAAAAATTCCCCCTTTTGTAACACTGAGCAAAAGTGATGACATATTTGGTCTCATACTGAATGCATGAAAACAGAGATTTTTTTCTTTGCAGAGGATGAAAACATTATTTGGTGTCCTTTTCCAGCAACAAATGCTAGCATTTCACAACAGGTGAAATTTGGAAACCTAAAAGGACAGTGGGAGAGGACAGTTTTTCTAAGAACAGAGTTTTGGGTTCCTTCTCAATGTTCACACCAGAAATTTCTAAAGGCCAGTTTATTCTTCTACATCGTTACTGCCTGTTGTGAATTAAGTTTGAAATACCTTCTCTTGACATGTGGCATTTCACCTTGGTGCTCTTTCCCCATGGAAAAGTCTTGCCCATCTGTTTTGAGGCAACTTGGCATCAGAATCTGATTTCTCTTGGAAACTTTAGGATAGGACTGGTCATCAAAGCACATTAATCTCAACTAAACCTGCAGCTGAACACATGCATCAAGTGCCTCCCTGCCTGATGTGCAAGTGTTCTCACCATGCGTGCTGCAATCCTACGGTTCACTCCACAGCATAGTGCTCCCCCTTTCCTGCACACCCCAAACCCCCCATCCTGCTCTGGGTAAGAGCCCTTGGCTTGTTTGCATATTTTAGCCTGCTCAGGCTCCTGTTTAGCATTTGTTTTTCTTGGCATTTCAAAGCATCATGTCCATTTTTATTATACCCTTGACAGACCAAATCCTAGTGCCAGCAGGCCACAATGAAACGAACACTTAAAATTTATAGAAGAAATTCAGAATATATTTTCCACAGAGCCTAGAAACTTCGTCACCTGGTAAAATACTGCAGGCAGGACAGTGGGCTTCCACTGCATTTGTGTGACCTTCAGAATCGGCTCTGACTTTTGAATCTCTCTCTTTCTCTCTCTTCTTCCCCTCCTCACCTATACGCATACACACACAACAACAACAACAACAACAACAACAGCAACAACAATAAATTAAATTCCGGTATAGATGCCTGTTAACCTTCATGACATAGCCACAAACCTAGCACCTGAGTTTTGAGCACTGAAAACCAGCAGTTATCTTTAAATAGTATAAAAGACTCAAAGCCCCAATCATTTCAACTCTGTCTATACAAAACATAGCCTAGGCTGCCTATGCATAGCTCTTTCTTTACAGATAGATAATTTTTCCCTAAAGACTAAATGTTTTGAGGGATATTTGGGCTCAGCCGCACATGTTTTCCCACCAAAACATCTTACCTCCTGACAGTTCTGAGATTTGAGATTGCTCCCATAAACCCAGTTGTCAAATAACCAAAAGTGAATACCAACATGGCACCCACGAGGTGATCATGACTCTGCTTGAAAGCTACCAGTCCCCACAAGGAACATTTAGACAAGACCCTTGCTCTTAGGAGAACATATCTAGTTGAGAAGGGAAATCTTAATACATCTAAAACAATCAGTATACCTTCTGAGTTCCACTGATACAAGTTTAGTTACATTTTCCAAGTTCTTTGATCATGGAATATATTATAACAACTCATGAAGGAAAGGGAGTTCTGATCAGGTGGGACTACCTGGGAATTTCAAGGATGCTAGTATTGTGCGTTTTATAATCTATGCAGGCACCACGTAGGTATTTGTTCTCTAACAGTTGGTTAAAATGTACTTGTAATTACCTGCTCCTAAGTCCTCAAAATCATCGACCACGGCCTCAGCTGAGCTGTAACTAACTATAAGTGTCACCCAGCAATGTCAGATTTATCATCCCAAAATGCTGTTTCTTTCATACTACAGCATGTTGAGGAGCTGAAAGGTCCTCTCTCTTGCCCAGGATATTACTGAGTTCCAGCTTCTCTGAAAGGAATCTTTAAAGTGTGACATCACATCTGTAATAGTTATTTTTATTTGTCAACTTAGATGGTATTTTTGAATGAAATTATCACTTAAATCAGCTTTGAGTTAGCAGCTTGTTCTCTGTCATATGGGTCGGCTTCATCCAATCATTTGAAGGCATGAACAGAACAAACAGATTAGCCTCCCCAAGCAAGAGGGAACTTTCCAGCAAACTCCAGAAGTCTTTGGACTTCTTCCACACCAATGGTTCTCTTGGGTCTTCTCCTGCTGGTCCACACTGAAGACGGAGTATCAATCTCCATAACTTCACAAGCCAACTCTTTATGATTTCGTCCCCCTTCTCCTCTCTTTTGTTCACTCTTTCTCCATAGAAATATATATGTGTGTGTGTGTGTGTATCCTCTATATGGTTCCTCTGGAGAACTGACTGATACAACACCCATTGCTGCATAGTAAGTTATACCAAAACTCGGAGGCTTAAACTACAATTAGTCTTACGTAGCTCCTGTGGGTCAGAAATCTGGGCACAGTGTGTATGGGGTCCTCCACTTCAGAGTCTCTCACAGGCTGCAATCAAGGTCTCTGCCAAGACTGCAGTCTCATACAAAGCAATCACCTTGCTTGGGGAGGGATCTGCTTCCCAGCTTCTTTCCATGATTGTGGTAGAATTCAGTTGCATGTCACTACTGCAAGGAGGGACCCAGTTATTTGTTGGCCATTAACCAGAGGTTTGCCTCACTTCTGAACCATGTGGTCCCTTCCATAGGACAGGTCATGATATGCAGCTTGTTTCATCAGAGCAAGATTGCAAGAGAAGTCAGAGGGAGAGGGCTACCAAGAAGCAAGTCACAGTCTTTATAACCTAATCATGAACATGACATCCTACCACTTTTGCCATATTCTATTCGTTAAAAGCAAGTCACCAGGTCCAGCCTAGCTTCAAGGGCAGGAGACTGCATAAGGACACTAATACCAGGAGGCAGAAATCATTGGGAGCCACGCCAGAAGCTGTCTACTGTACCCATCTGACCTCCTCTTTCTCTGTTTTTCTACATGAATCCTCAGTGCAGCCTTCAGAACTCTTAACTGACACTCAACATAACCCGTACCTTTGCCAGCCTGTTGTTCTACCTACAGTGCTCTTCACTGTTTCTTCCTAGCAAATTGTACCCACAACTCTGGATATGTATTTCAAAAGTTGTCAGTTATCTCATGCATGCAAACACTTTGACTTTAAGACATTTATCCGTACCTATCTAGAGTCGTGCATTGAGCCTCAGGAGATGTGTAGGTTAAGTCTGAACAAGTCATCATTAGTGTCACCAGAGGAAATGTATTCAACTTTATTAGAAAAGTGTTGCTCAGGAATGTGGGCAGTTCACTGAGAAGTGTCCAGATCTCCTGGACCATGTGGAAACAGAGAAATGGCCATCCTTATCAAATTTCCATTGCTAAAACCATAATGGTAGAAACACAAGTCTAATTTCATTTGAAGGGAAACATTTTCAACCCTCAAGAGAATGACTGGTTTTAGATTCTGGGTTCTGTTTCAGGGAGGCATTTTTGTTTTGTTATTGCCTCCCTTCTGTTCTATGGAGGTCAGTTCCATTTCAAAGAGAATAGTATTTAAGGTTGGTTTGCTGTATGGCAAGGGATTTGCATGCCACCTCATCACAAAGGTATTTATCTTTCTGAGTAAAGTGAAAAAATAAAAGGATACCAAATTATGCTTGCCAAAGAAAGCTTAAAAATCCAAATGACGGGTCAGACATATATGATTGCTATAATCTACAGGTTTCCCTCAATCCAGTATAGAAAGAGAGACAGAGAAAGATGCCAAGTGGTAAATTTTCAAGTTCCCAATCTTAGGCTTTTAAAATTAAGTTCAGAGAATTAACAGTTTAATGTAGGGAAGTTAATTTTATTGCTATTATTCATAACATCCTCCTTCCCTTTGTTTTTCTCAGGTTTATCAATTGGTCTACTTTCACGTCATCTTTCCAGATGAATAGAGGGTACAAAAATCACACCAGCAATCATTTTGAATAACAAGCTTGGACGTCAGACCTCAAAAGAAAATAAGAATGCAGGGACACACGTGGCACAGACGCTCACACAGCGTTTTTCAACATGAAGGTATAAAGGTATGTACGGAGGAGTGAAAAGGATTCATGAACACTGTCAGAATTAAGAAAGCTGCTGAGGCAGTTTCTTTGGCTCAAGTAAAGTTTGAGATTATTTTTTTGGCAAGAATTACATCTTTAGGGATGCTAAGAAAACAATATGATAGCTACAGAAAGAATTAACCCTTCCATTGCTTCAGAAACCTTCTTTGAGCGGTAGACCCATTTGGCATGTCACAGGATTAAGAATGGGGTGGGGGGTGGGCACCGCAGAGGTGAGGAAACCACTCTCACTAATCAGTGTGGAGCAAGGCACCATGTGAAGTCACCAGTGTAAATAAAACCCCATGATGACCAAGTGCAGCAAGGACAAGCAGTGACGTTCATTGTTCTCTCTCTACCTAAAATGGAAACCACTCAGATACAGACTGGGGAAGCCAACTGGATAGGAAGAGCAGTGGGGAAAAAAGTTGGTGACAGGCTATGATGTAAATAGACTCGCTGAAAAATCATTTTGTCTTAGTCTTAAAGCCTGGTTAGTTCTAGCATATTGAAATTTTTATAACTCCAATGTGCAACCAAGAAGCAGTTCTGCATGTAATCTCGTCTTAATAATAGCTGCTAAGGGACTGTTCGATGAAAATTATGAATAAAAAAGGTAGAGCTTCAGAAACAGCTGGTAGGAGGGATTGAACAAAACCATTTCCTACCCGTTCCATTCAACAGTGGCTTCACACAAACTGAGGTCATCGCATTATTCTGCTATGTTTCTTCATCTCTTTTTCCTGAGAGAATTATAAGAATAAGATCAGTATACTCAAAAGAGTAAATGGGAGTCTTTTTTCCACGAAGTTATAAGTGGTCCTTTACATATTAGCTATTGGGGTAGTTAGTGGTCACAAAAGTTGGTAGCGAAAGAAAGGCTAGTAAATCACTTCCTGCAAAACTTCCTAGGGTATCAGACAAGCCCTGGGAAACTATTTACTCTGAGATAAAACACACATGATTGGGAAGTGCTATCCATAGAACAAGTATTAAATTGTGGAGGTACTGATATTAGTTGAATATCGGTGAGAAAAGTATGCTATTATAGCTATTCGTTTGCATTTTCATGAAATGCAGCTAGAATTTTATATCTATTTTATTCTCGTATTTTCCTAATACAGTCCAATCAGAGTTAAAAAGAAATCTGTGGCATTTCCTACTCCTTTCCAGCAGTGGAAAGGCGTGTATATAAAAATCAATTAACATTTTTTTCAAAACCAAATCAACCATCCAATAATCAACTGTCTTACACTGAGCACTTACTACAAGCCAGGCAGAGTGTCAAGCATTTGCATATGTTATTTCATGTAATACTCACAAAAATACAATGAAACTGTCTCATTTTACAGATAAGAAAATTCAAGTTCGGACAAGTAAATGGTTTAATCAAGGATTCACAGCTGCTGACTGCAGTGCGGAGGTAAGAACCAAAGTCTCTGAGGGCCAGTTCCTCCTACCAGCTAAAACTGCACTCAGGGCACCAAGCCTCAATGTTACATCCCTAGAGTTAGAGATTCATGAAGTCCTTGCTATCATATATATGATGGGAATAGAGGAGAATTGGTATTTGGTTTTAGGTGTTCTTACCTACTATAACCAAAATTTGCCAATTTTTAATACTCATGTGGATTCTTTATACTGTTCTATTTTATTTACTGGTTCATGAAAGCTCAAAGTCTTAGCACTGCTGATCCAAGGAGCATGTAGTGTTCTGAATAATAAGAGTTAGGCACTATGGTAGGCTGCAAAAATAGCTAAAATCCTCCATTCCTCTCTGTATCCACGTTACTTTGATGTTACAGTGAGACTGAAATCCTCCCACTGAAGGATGGAGGTTATTTCCCCTCCCACATGAATCAGCTGGGTCTTATGGCTTGGCCATACAATGCTATGGAAATAATTGATGTGCCAGTTCCCAGTTTAGGTCTCAAGAGACCTTGATTACTTCTGCTGTGTCTCCTAGAACCTACGACCACCATATGAACAAGCCCAGGCTAGCTAGCCTACAGGAGAAGAGAAACGATGTGCCCAGATGTGTCTCTATTACCCACAACAACCAATATCCAGTTAACCCCAGAAGCAGAATCATCCCGCATACATATGAGTGAGCCCAGCCAAAATCGCCAACCCACAGGATCATCAGTTAAATAAATGGCTGTTGCTTTAAGCCTCTAAGTTTGGGGCTGGTTTGTTCCACTGGAAGGCTTAACTGATACAGGCATATTTATAAGCATTAGATAGAAATTGGAACAGATATTAGAAAATCTTATCACTCATCAGAACTCTGAAACCAATCTTGGAATAATTCCTTAGCATATACATTCCTTGCAATCATCTTTTCCAATCTTATTTTAAAGTTGAAGCAATTTAGATGCATGCTGTTGTGAGAATTATGCAAGCTCACACATCTAATTATTGATAGAAAGTATGTCTAGGAACCTCAAGCAATAGAACTATTTCTCCACATGCCCTGAGTGCACTAAAGTTACCTTTGTTCATCTATCTATCATTACTGAGTGGTGTTTTTTTGACACTGTGCATGGCACCATCAATGATCTCTGTGGAGCAAATGAGGCTCTAGGAGATGTGTTTTGATGACCCAATGAAGGGAACAGAACGCTCCTCATGGGCCAAGCTGACCCCATTTTAAATTAGAAATATTTTCGATGGAAAAAAAAAGAAATATTTTCAATGCTTGTCAGTCAACTGGAGTAGCTAGGAGCTGGAGGACCCCAATCGAGTGTATGGGTCTTAGTCCTCTCTGTGCTTATTATGGCCCTAGAACAAATTCCTTTCCCACTCAGCCATTCAGATTCCTCATCTATGAGGTAAGGGGGCTGGACGCTGAACTTTACGGCCCTCACCATTCCAACAGCATCTTGAGCCCTTAATCTGGTCACTTAAGGCTTGGAAATGAGGCCCAAAAGATAAATGCATGAAAACCCTCTGGAGACAGAAAACCTGGTATCTACTTTAGTCGAGTTTAACCTGCTGCTTTTCTGAAATCCAAACAAAAGGGAATTTGGTTTACAGGTGTTATTGTTATGGGTTATTGTAGGTTATTCTTCTAGAAATAAGATTTCTACAGCTTTTTTCACTAAGGTTGCTTTTGTGCACACTACGATCTTGGTTTTCCATGGTCGGTCATTAAATGTATTCTGTGACTTGAGTTAAAGTATATTCAAGGATCCACATGAAAATAAAACCAGGCACATTGCAACCTCTATTGTGATATTTATCACTGATGGCGCTCACATGACTGCAGAGCTCCATAAAACTCTGGAGGGGTTACCTTCACTTAATGGCGTCCTTCCCTTTCACTCACCAGCCACTTCTTATTGCAAACAGCTGCTTGGAAACGAAAAAACATTTTGTATTTCCAAGGGACATTGTTGGCTCTCAAAGTACTTTACTCATTTTATTTAACAAATGTTTAAGTTTAATCAAATTTCTAATTCCAAAAATGAGCCGATCTTGCATTTTGAATCGCTAGCTCATGAGACCTGTGCATTTAAAATAGTATAAAAGGAATCACATTCGAGAGCCAAAAAAAAAAAAAAAAAAGTGCAGTCTGTGGCTTCTATGGCTTTAGCTTCCTCCTGCGATGTTTCTGTCACCCCCTTGGACCAGCTGGCTTCTGCCCATGCATTGATTCTGAGGGGACCAACGACCTGGCTTATAATGAAGGCTTCCCTGAGTTCTGATAGAAAGTTCATTTCAAATAATCTAGGGGAACTGCATCAGCACCAAAGTAAGGGAGGAAAACAAGCATAATATAAACTTTATTAGCACTCTTTATAATGAAATAAACTAGGCTTACACTTCTTTTGCAGGGGAAAATGATGAACACAAAAAACATACCGTATTTTTACTTACTAACGTGCACTTGTAAAATGCATGGCATGCTGTTTTACAGGCAGTAGCATATAAAATACTTTTTCCAGATGTGGATTCATAATTCTCTAAAGACTATAATAGTTATCATAAGATTTATGGAGGATAATTATTAATCACATTTTTTTCTTTTAGAGATCTGTTTAGTAAGATGAAAGAGAACTTTAAAACGTCATTTTAACCAAATGTAGATGGCATAATATCAAGTTACTCCTTTTGTTCAAATTATTTTTAATGACTTTATTTGTTTTATGGCCTCCACAAGTCAGTACCAACTTGGTGGTAATGATCTATTCAGGAAATCTCTTAAGATTTTAAAAGTAAAATAGCATGGAGCTATTTTAAAAATTAAATGAACTGAACTGTGTGACTGTGTGAGTTGATTAGTGTTCATTTATTTGAGGGACATGGGAGCTACTAAAGCTTATTTTTTATAAGATTTGGAGGAGACAAATCTTGTGAAAACCGTGGCACACTGAACATTCAGGCAGCTTCCTCAATAGAACCTCAGAAACCCACGTGTGTCTGAAGTGCTACAAGTAACACATTGTTAAATAAAACACACATTTCAAACACGGATCCCTTTAATCTGGCTTAGATTATTAAAAACACAGCTGTGCTAAATCCTTATTGAGTACCTGAGTCACGTGATAAGTACAAAAGTCCAAGAGACCCTCCTTTTGTCATCAATTTATTTGAAGTAAGTTCTGCCTAAAGCTTAACACTGCCAAAGGAAAGAAAGGTAACTCTGAAGTTGAAGGGAACTCATCAGTCCTAAAATAACTCTCCTCTCACACACCATCTCACTGCTCTCCAACTCACTGCTCCCCTGGCAGGGGTGCTTACACGATGGGTGTAGACCATTACTGAATGAATAGTCAGCATATAGATCACCTTCCTTGTTCCATCCAGACTCTTACAACAGCCACCAGACTTTCTTCACCTCTAATATACGTATAATAACACTTAGTTTGCAAGTTATCATAAGTGTTATAATCAAATGATGAGTACAAGTCATCTATAGCCCAGCACATAGTCAGTATTCAACAAATAGGAGCTATTCTAATTATCATGTATGTAAGCATATGAGAAGTTTGTCTTTATTCTGGAAGAGTAATATAGTCAAATAGTATTTATTGACAAATGTGAAAATAAAAGCTGCAAAATTATTATGAAACAGAAACCTTTTGAGTCACTACCACGTATAATCCAGTATTCTGGGCTTGGTAAGGGACAAGCAAACACAAGGGGGAGGGATCTATGTTCCAAAGTGTTGAAAATTTCAGCAGTATTTTAAAGTGCCAGGAATATGAGACCCTGAGATCAGATACAGACCTGGGTCATAAGCAGCAATTACCACATGAAGGGAATGGGCAGTGACTCCTGAAACTCAAGAAAGGGTTGAGAATGGATGGGTAGGCTATGAAGACTTCACCCAGGATGAACCTGAGTATAAGAAGGTAAGAAGTATAAAGGAAAGAACTCAGGGGCAGCCGATATTTAAGTGAATCAGGTAATAGGTGTAGCCGAACAGCTTGAGCAGTGAAGTGATGATGCCAGAAGAATTGGCTCTAAGTAACTGAAAACCAGGCTCAGTTTCTGTGTGGAGACACCAGGCCTTCCTGAAACTCTCTGAGAGTATGAAGGAAGGCTGTGGCTAATATCGGTATCAGTCCCTAAAGGAGGAGACGTGCTACATCTGATGAAGATTAGTATCCCCAGGGGAACTTCCTTTCCCATGAGAAAGGAACTCCCCTCTCCTGCACAAAGCAGCCTGTCAAGAACACAGCCCTCCAGCTACGCCTCATGTACCCCTCCACTGCAACAGTCTCTGTGGTCCTGGCAATTCCCTCTCCACTCATCTGCCTGCCACACAGAACTGTGAGCTCCTAGAGGACAGGAACTACTTTCTCTCCGCTTCTCCAAGATCAGGGAACGAGTTGTAGTCTGAGAATGTCTGATGAATGGTCTTATTCTTGGCTGAAAGTCCAGTGGTAATGGTGATTGTCAAAAGAAGATGTTTACATACAAGGTTTTCATCCAGGCAGAAAGTGCCACATGGAAAGAGGAAAAGAATGTAGGAATAAAGGGAGCGCTAAAGTCCACCTGGGATGAAGATTAAAGCATTCCCTTGCACCTCTTTAGTTAGTCTAAGGGTGCAACCTGGAAATGCACACGCTGGGGACACTTCTTAACCAGGAGCCAGCTGACCATAGCGATCTATTCAATATCAAACCAGACTCCATCTTGTTCCTTTGTCCTCCAGAGGAGAGACCAGGCAGGACCAGATCATGAGCAACAAAGTGTCTTGAGCACCTACCCAAGAGCCCATTACCCTGAGAGTGCACACAGGCTTGACCTCTGCCTGAATCTTACAGTCCACAAAGCAGCATCCTTGGACCATGGAGAAACATGCTCTCCTACTTGGTCAGCTGTCACTGATCTGGAAAGCAAATGAGTGCTCTGTCCTCATGAGACAAGAGACCCTCCCTTACCAGAGGGAGTGGGGCTGGAAGATAATCTGAGTGTCACCTTGGCAGTATACACGTAGTTACTCTTCCCTACAAGCTTTCCCCTGAGATCTTGTCTAATCTACTTACCTGGAGGGCACTGTCCAAAGTATAGGGGAGATGCTTCAGAACAAATTCCACATCTCTTCTAAGCCATGGCTCCTCCTTTCTTTATAAATGCTTCTTAGTTGAACAAGGAACACAAACCAGAGGTTGACAGATGCGCCCTGCAAAAAAGCCATGTGGGGAGCAATAAAGAGAGCCTCATGGGATAAGAGAAAAATACACCTGCTTTGTAGTCAATGTAACCGGACTACATGGCCCAGAATACATGCATCATAGAATTTCAGAGATTATAGAGCAAAGATTGGGTGGATCTTCTCTGAGGAGACAGCATGCCAGTCTTTTCTAGAGCAAAATAGCCAAGGAAGGTAACCACTGTACATATGTCTCCTTGTTCTAAGCTGGGGCCAGATCATGGCTCTCAGAGAAGTTTACATTAGATAATGGGTAAAGATAGAGTTTTTTAAAGGATTTTATTTATTTATTCATGAGAGACACAGAGAAAGAGAGAGAGGCAGAGACACAGGCAAAAGGATAAGCAGGCTCCATGCAGGGTGCCTGATGGGGGACTCAATCCCGGGTCTCCAGGCCCATGCCCTAGGCCGAAGGTGGGGCTAAACTGCTGAGCCACCGGGGCTGCCCAAGACAGTTTTGAATAAATAGCATGTGGACCCACCGTCCCTTCACCAGCTTCCTTCATGTCTGGTTCCTCGGGGGGAAAAGATAGTTCACACATTTATATGACAGTTGGTCTCAGGCAGTATTCTTACTGTTTTGCATAGAATAATGCAATTAGCTCACAACCACCCTATGAGTTTACACTATTCTCACCCCCATTGTTATAAACCCAAGTACTATGAAAGTTGACAGACACCCTAGTAGGGAAGGTAGAGTCTCAAAGGATGTTTTATCTTCTATCAGCAAATGCTTTTCAGGACCCCAGTGTCTATAAAAAGAAAAGCTCAACTATAAAAAGATGAGTCTCAACTCATCTCTGTTGAAATCCAGATAGTCTGTAAAGTTCGAGAGAATAAGTGGCATTTAACTCATTAGTCTGCACCTAACACCACTGTATATTCTCTTCAGCAGCTTAAAGAACAGAAGTGAGAGCAAAGGTGGGAACTCAGGACATAAATTTACCATCTGCAGTGAAATGAAATCTGATCCAAGGAGTTTCCACTTTGAAGTCTTCCTGAATCTGTGTGGGTTACAGGTCTGAACATATCACCAGCTTTGACAGGTGGCTTTATTTTTCATTTCAAAGAGGGAAAAAGAAAGGCAAGGAGACCGAGAGAACACATGCACAGTGGAGCTTTGAACATTGCCCTCCGAGTGCTCACAGATGCACTTCCCTAAGTTCAGGTTGCATGTTCAGGAGACCAAAAGAAGTTGGGCTCTTGTGCCTCCCAGACTTTTCCTTCTCTGGTCAGAAATCTGTGAAAGCAGCTGCTCACCAGCTTCCTCCCTGCTTGGAGTGCCCACCCTTCTCCTCAGCTCCTGCTTGGGCTGCAAACCTTGCCCACACTTGAGCCAATGCTCTGGGGGCTGGGCATCTGTAAGGTGATGCCAGCAGGCAAGAGAGAGCTCCAGTGGAGGAGAGCTTCATTTCCTAGCAAATGACAGCATTTCGGAAGGCTGAAATTCGGCTGCCCTTCAAAATCATTCAGCCCATAGCCTGCTGGTTACAACACTGAGCCTGTCTAACCAATTACCTTTAATATCCTGAGCAAGGCAGAACATAGAGGACTGAATATGGCCAATAGCTCACTCTGGGTGTAAGGTCACCAACGTGTGATTTAAATCCTACCTCCCTCCAAAAGGATTACCTGTTACTTACTCATAAAAAAAAAAAAAAAAAAAAAAAAATGCAGCAAAGCAGAGCCTGAGTGTTTCCCAGTGTAAATTCAGGCAAGCCCATGCATGTCCTGGCCTGCCACAAGCCTCCACCATGAGGTCCCCAGGAATCCCCTGAAAAAGCCAGTGCTGACCATCACCACATCCTGCACCATAAGAACCCCTTACACTATGGGGAACAAGAGGTCCCACTCCACTGGGTGGGAGAAGGACATTCTTCAGGAAGAATGGGTCTGATGTGTGAAATCAGATCACTCTCACGGCCTTGTAGGGAAGATGACACTCAGGTTCTCTTCCAGCCAAGCCCACTCTGGGCCAGCTATGCATCCTCAGGGGAAGGACAGAGGGAGTGGGTCTCTTCAACAGCTGTGAGGTCAGACCCCCCTGTACGAGACTGGGAGCATCCAGCAGCATAACTCAGGGGTGTCCTGAACTGAGTGCTTGGAGGACAGGATTTGGCTTTGTATCTTTAATAAGTGACATTTGTTTGACATTTATTTCTGATTACAAAAGTAATACATGCTCATTACAGAAAAACTGGAGAACACGGAGAAGCATGAGGAGGAAAACAAAAGTCCACCATAATCCCACCCTTCTGGGCCTTGTGTTTTATTTAGTCAAATCTTTCTTTTAGACTGTCAATATACTTATCAGAAATAAAAATATTGTTTTCTAACCTGCCCTTTTGTAACATTGCAAGAACCCTTTCCCCCATGATGATGGATGCTTCCACAACAGGGAATGTCTAAGATCCCTGTGTGTACCTGCCATAATTTGCTGGGACCCTTTGTTGACTATCGGTTTGACCATCTATCATTTTTTATATTATAAATAACACTGAAAGGGACATCTTCTATGTACAACTTCATGTACATCCCAGATTTTATCCTTAGAATACAATTTTGAAATCCAACCATGGGAATAGAGTGTTTGGCATTTCTTATTTTCAAGGTTTTTGTTGCATACTCTAATTTTAAACTGACTGACAAATCCACTTAGAATTGCTCAGTTAATGTCCTTGGCTTCCTGGAGACTGGAGGTGACTCTGTGTTCCAGGGTTTGGATGGAAATACTTCAGGGTACTCTTGGAGTCTTGTTGCTGTCATGAAGAGTGGGGTTTAATTAATGTGTGATGTCATCACCCAGGGCAGTCCCTTATCTCATAATTGACCTTCTCGAGTGTTCTTCTCTACTTGGTAGTACTGCAAAGCATTTAAGCATGGATTTGAAGGTTGAGAAGGCCTGGATTTGGATCTCTGCTTCTCTTATTATTTTGTGATCTTGGGCAAATTACTTCATCTCTTTTAGTTTCCTCTTAGACTTATTGTTTAGTGCTGTGACTACCCACTAAGCACAACCACCCAAATCCTGCCCCACATTTGAAGTTTATGCTGAATGCCTTATCTTATGATTGAGATCAAAGCTGAAGACTTTGGGTTGTATGCTATCAAGATATAAAAAAAATTTACTGTATCAGGATTTGCTGGGTATCAATAAGTGAAACAGTGATTGGGAGTCAAAGGGAGTTATAAAAACTAAGTACCTTAGAAATCAACTAGCCACACTCTCCCATACAGCTTTGCAATGTGAGAAGACAAGCTGGAGAGAGGTGAGCATCAGCCCTATTTGTGAATATCCATTATCAGTCCCTACACTCTAGCTTTTTTCTAATGGCCTTCTTCACCAGTATTACATACTCTCCAAAGCAACAGAAGGAAACAGGAAAGTAAATGGCACTTCCCATAGAACTTTTATCATAGAAGGATTTGTGATATTTGACCTGCCAAAGGTCTTATGGGAAATAGTGGGAAAGTGCGAACTATCCCCAGGGCAGGAGGAATGTAGCTATCATTGGCTAGAACTGGCTTGCTATGGGCCCTATCCTGCAACCAAGACAAGTTAAAATCCAAGGGAGCTGGGTTTCCAATAATAAAAGGTGGATATGAGCTAGAGATCTACTCCTGGGTATCTGTTGCCTCAACTTAATCACTGAGCACTACAGGTGTGTGTGTCCTGGGAATTCAAAAATGATGGGGTTCTTGAACTCTGTGAACAATCATAAATCCCTCTGAGAAAATGTTGAATCTATGTCCCTATATCTTTGTATTCTTTAAATACAAAGAAGTTGTTGCAAATATACAGGGGATTCATGAAAAACCCATCCTATAAATCCAAGATAAAAACACAATGCAAAGTTAGAACAAGAAGGAATTATCAGGTGCTGGGGTAGATTTAGCACAATTGGGCTCTCAGTTTTAAGCACATCGATTGCCTAAAAACAAAGGGGAAGCACATTTGTTTAATAATGGTTACTAACCACAAAACCAAAGCATTTGAATCCATCTTTAGAGACACATTTATTTCTAAACTTAAATTTAAGGAAAAAATGATCACATGGATCTTGACAGAATACATCCCAAAGTCTTCAGCTTTGATTTCTTTTGAGCATAAAAATACACTCTATGAAAATGAGAGAACACCCCTCCAATGATCTGATTAACTACTTTTCAAGAATAACTGGAGATTCATGGTGCCCATAACCCCTTCCCTCTGGTGAAGAAGAATCATGTGGCTCATCTTTGTTAAAAATCTCTTTCCTAAAGATGAAATAAGGTTAAATCAGAGATGGAGACAAACCATAAGAGACTCTTAACTCTAGGGAGCAAACTGAGGGTCACTGGAGGGGAGGTAGGTGGGGTGATGGGATAATTGTGTGATGTGCATTAAGGAGGGCATATGATATAATGAGCACTAGGTGTTATATGCAATTGGTGAATCACTAAGTTCTACCCCTGAAACTAATAATACACTCTATGTTAATTAAAATGAATTTAAATAAAAAATAAAACTAAAAAATAAAAGAATTGTATAAATCCATTTATACATATATCCCTATTTTATAAACAAATGCAAGAAAAATCAATCATGAAAAATGAAGACTCATTTATTAACTGAATCTGACCAGACAACTGTAAAATAAATAATTTGGAAAAAGAAATCCCTTTCCTAGAACCATGGGCTAGGGCATGCCTCAAGGGCCCATATACTCATCCATTCATCCATTCACAACTTTTTCCTAAAGGCTATTCTATTCCAGAAGTTGGATTAAGGCACTGGCCAACAGGAACTGATAGATTACAGATGAGAGAATGATATATGACCAGAAAAAAGCAAATTGATGCACTGTAACCATATTCACCTGTGAATATCTGTATGCCTGCATGTGGAAGTGAGTTCCTCCATCCTGTGTGTAACACTGTTGCCTTCATGCCAGGCAGAAGCTAGTTAGGGTCAGGGCCTAGGCTGTGTCTACCTTACCTACAGTTCTGACGATGCCGCTGGGTGTTCAGTAAGTACTTGCTAAGAGAGGGGTTCACATCTTCTCCTGTGCCATTAGGTCTTTCCCTAAACCTATGGATAGGTTAGACAGTACTGTCTGACCCCTTCTGGAGCCTGGCTCATAGCCCTTCCCTTAGTCCAAACCTGCTCCTCCTCGTGGAGCTAAAACTACATTTCTTTCCCAAGCCTCTCAGAGCCCCATGTGGCTCTCGGTTCACCAGCTGTGCTCATGCATCCAGCTCCCAGCTAGAAGCAAGAGAAAGGCAGCAAAGTGTGTCCTTCTTTTTCACTTTCAGCTTCAAAATAGAGTTTTAAAATAAATACTGAAAGAGGGGTACTTGGGTGGCCCAGTCAGGTAAGTATCTGACTATTGATTTCAGCTCAGGTCATGATCTCAAGGTTGTGAGATCGAGCCCCACATTGGGCTCCGAGCTCAACATGGAGCCTGCTTAAGATTCTTCCTCTCCCTTTCCTTCTGCCCTCCCCACTCTTTAAAAAAATTTTTTTAATTAAAATAAATATTGAAATTACCAACTTAAAATAACATAAGGTAAATACTGAACTCACTAAATTAATAAGATAAAAACCTGATTCTGTTAATGAAGTTCCTTGTTCCTATTTTAAAGGAAAAAGTCCAAATCCTTCATTTTGGGCACTCATACCATAGCTAAAATTCTGGAGAAACTTAGGAAAGAAAGGCACAATATTTAGTATAATTATTCCTAAAACCAAGCCTGTAGGAAGAACATCTTTGTGACATAGAGTGGTGTAAGAAGAGCTCAGCTAAGGGAACCGGAAAAAATGAGTTATGTCAGGAGATAGTCTGGTCCAGCAGGGACTGGTTTGGCTGCAGCCTGCACACGACAGCAGCTCACATCTACGGAGAGTCCTCCAAGACTCTGCAATCTGAGTGTTACACACCTAGTCTCATGGAGTCCTCAGGAGCAACCCTATGAGTCATTGTTATTATTCCCTTTCTACAAATGAGGAAATGGGAGACCAGAGGCTAACTTAAGTAGCTGTAGGTGATAGATCTGGGATTAAAATCCAAGTTTTGGAGTGCCTGGGTGGCTCAGTCGGTCAAGCATCCAATCTTGGTTTCAGCTCAGGTAGAGATCTCAGCTCGTGAAATCAAGCTCCATGTCAACAGGGAGTCTGCTTCAGATTCTCTTTCTCTCTCTCTCTCTCAATAAATAAATAAAATCTTTTAAAAAATCAAAGTCTCTCTGATTCCATCACTCAAGACCTTGCCGTATTTAACTACTCTATTATATTTAACTATATTTAACTATTGCTTTTTTAAAGCATAGGACCAGATCCTTTATTTCTATAGTCCATTCCCAATATAATGTGCTGGATCTACCACAAGGCATGTTGTGGTTGTGGTTATTAATGCTGTCATTGTACTTAATGAAAAAGATAAAAAAACAATCATTACTTTTGATAAAAACTAACGTGTTTATGACATTTTGTAAGTATAGTATTAATTGATTCAGCAACTCTTTGAGGTTGACATGTCCTGTTTTATAGATAGGCAAACCAAATTCAGAGAGTTTGATGACCTGTACATTTGTCAACCCATCAGCATTAGGCAGACCCAGCACTATCATGACCCTGAGAGTCACAACACCCCAAATGTTGTGCCCTAGGCATCTCGCTTTCCACACCCTAGGCTCTGCCCTGAGCCCAGCCTCTACCTAAATTCAATTCTCCTGGTTGTGCAGATTATATTGCTTTCGATCATCTTGTAAGATATTGGTGTTTCCTATCCACTGGAAAAGGTTGGCACAGTAAATTAACCATGAGTAAGGAAACTTGAACACAAATGCAGCCAGAATTCTAAGACTCTTGGTGAGATGCAGCTTATTCTTGGGCCCTTAGGCTGGAAGCTTCCTGGGGACACCACCTGTGAATCATTTATCTCTGTACCTCCAACTTTGGCCTTTGGCTTGATGCACAGTGGATACTGTGATATTGAATGAACAAATCAATAAACACTTCTGAGTTTGGAGTTCTTGATGATCTTCTTGTGCTTCTAGTGCTTCCTCTTTCAACTTGTTCTTGGCATTTAGAGAAGATAGAAAGAACTCCAGGGAACCTTGGTGAGCCCCAGATCAAGTAGGAGGTAAGAAGGTCTGTATGGTACAAGCTCCCGCTCCCAGCCTCGCTCTGACCTTCTTGTCTCCCTGCTTCTTGCTGACTCAGGTCCCTGACCCCAGAAGCTTCCCTCTGTCCCCTTGAGGATTTTTTACAGTTATAGGAAACCATTCACCTCCACTTCCCTATCCCAGATTATTCACTGGTATAACTGAGCCCTTTTCATCTGTAATCCAGGGAGTGACACCCCTTTGGAGAATGCTAAGATCCAATTTTATATAAAGAAGGGCTTCTTTTATTTCTTCCTTCTATTTTAGGGAGAAAGAGAAGCAAGATTGATCCCAGTTTTCAACATGGATTGAAAATGGAGTTTTGCCAATTTTCTATATTTTACCCTGTAGCTCTCTGCCGGCCAAGGTAGGAGAACAAGCAGCCTGTGTTCCTGGAGCATTTTTCTGAGAACAGGAAAATGTCAGTGATTTGGATAATTGAATGTCTGGATTAGAATTTACCTATGCCACATCTTTGAATAAAAAGGGTTTTGATTAAATAATATCAGCAAAGCAAACAGGATGATAAAGTAGAATTTCTGTCTGATTCAATGAAAAAACTATTTATATTGATAGTATACATAAGTAATGTTAATTGTGATCCAATTCAATCTCCTTATTAAAACATATCCCATAAGGCCCTCTACTAATCAGGAAACATTTATTAGTCAAGTTTGGGTATATAACTGGCTTTCTTGGGTTTTGTTAGTTTTGACGTTTCAGAGTTCAGTTTCCCTCTTGTCAGAGACTGTTCGCGTCTATGAGGTTTCACCAGGGTTTTACCTGGGGCAAGTTCTCATGGGAAGGGCCTGTCGGAGAGTTATTTGTCAGGACCAACCTTGGCCTGAGAAACGTGATGAAACTGCCTGGCTCTCTGGGTGTCAGGGGTGGGCACGCCATGGACTGTGAAAAGGGATGGAATGTAGACAGAAAGGTCTTTGGACAGAATTCCAACAGCAGATGAATCTCTACTCTGGTTTTGCAACCTTCGGTAGCATTGAGATCTTTCAGCATACTGCTTTATGCGATAAAATTTTGAAAAGAGGTGAAGAAATTGGACTGTCTTGCAATGATTCCAACTGTGCCCAAATATCTTGTAAACAAGAAGAGATTTCGAGTGCAGAATGACATCGCTTTCAGGGTCTTCCAGGGCAAGACGGTGCTGAAGGAAGTAGTTGACAAGGATCAGAGGGAGTCTGATGAGGGTCCTTCCCCTTCCTGGACCAAGGAGCACTGCCAACCATTTGTGGGCACCCTGACTCCCTTTACAAAATAAGCCAGGCCTTAGAGCTAGAAGGTTCTCCAGATGTTACATGGGCAACACCATTACAATTGGCTGAAATAGAAACATCTGCCTGACAAGACACCCCCATTCCTTGAAGAGACCAAAAGAAAGTTAGTCCTACCAGATGGTGACAACTCAAGTTTTCGAACACTTCAGCTAAAGGAATTTGTATTACTGCACTCTGCTTCCTCTGGCCTGGCTCTATGTGTTTACAGAGAAAACATCCACACATGACATCAAAATCAATTATACATCTTCATGCATCACAGATGGAATCTTACCATGGTTTTCCAAATAACTAGCTCTGAGTGCCTTGTGGACTCTTCTCTCCTCTCCTCCTCCCACCCCCTATATACACACATACACACATACACACACAGCTCCTCTTCCAAACCTTCCTGGACCATGCCCACCACAGTGGTCTCTTTCCACCTGAATTTCCCAGGAACTCATTATTCTCTCTGCCAGAGATTCTTCTCAAAAGTGGAAAGCTCTTGGGATCCCTGGGTGGCGCAGCGGTTTGGCGCCTGCCTTTGGCCCAGGGCACGATCCTGGAGACCCGGGATCGAATCCCACATCAGGCTCCCGGTGCATGGAGCCTGCTTCTCCCTCTGCCTGTGTCTCTGCCTCTCTCTCTCTCTCTCTCTCTCTCTGTGACTATCATAAATAAATAAAAATTTAAAAAAAAAAGTGGAAAGCTCTTAAGCAAGCACTTCACTATCTTTCACAATGTCTTCCACTGAACTGGCACTTAGTTCTGGCTTTCTGGTTGACTGAATAATTTCAGGGTAGTAAATATACACAGAGAAGCTACTCCTCCTTCTCTGTCATCTCTATGTGTACCCCCCTCCCATAAGTCTTCTAGACTCAGTGATCCCTGCCCGGTGAGTTGTGTGGTTGGGAATTAGAGGCATTCCTTCCCAGTTCCCTTGATGTAAACTAACGAGGTTGGGCTTCTAGTCTGTAAGAACCTTTTCCACTGTAACCTGACAGATTTATGTGATACATGACTTTTCAAAGAGTCACCCAGTTAGTTCCTCAGGCAGCAGCTTCATAATTTAATTTTCAAGGAAAGAAATTAAGCTTTTTTAGTCTCATTAGTCTTTGTGTCTTGTCTTTATCTTGATTATACAAGCTCCTTTCTGCCCCAGGAAAAATGTAAAATACTGTTCTCAGCATTATCTTGGGATCTAATAAGGATCACTCACCCCTGCTCTGACCCCTTCTGCAGGGATTCATCCTTGGCCCAGTAGGTAGCACCATATCTCCCCACCCAAGTCTTCTGCTCCTCTGTCCTCCCCTGATCTTCCACCAGCCCTGCTGGCCATACTGGCATCTGAGTAATGAAGGCTCTGAGTACTTTCCCTCCTGAACAGGCCCTGTTGCCTGCTCCCCTAGATTCTCTCAAGATCGTTGCCTTTCACTTGAAAGTTTTGTTGTTGTTGCTATTTGTTTGTTTGTTTGTGTTGCCACTTTCCTCTGTATGACTTTCAGGTTGAGATGACCACAGGGGCTTTCCAGGCCTCTATGTTCCACTCACCTACAACCCAAACAACCAGATGTGAATTGTATTTGCATCTTCCCTCCCCAATAAAGTTTCTTTCCACGTGAGAGCCAGAAAGTCAGCAGGAGAGTTGGCTAGAACCCCATCAATCTAGCCAAGACGCCTAGAAGCCTCCAGAGGGGCACAACACCTGCCCAGACACACCTGCCGGGCTCCTACCCCAGGCCATCGAAATGCTCCCATGAGTGGTCACAGCCCTCTTGTGCTATCAAATCCAGTATGAAGAGTATATACCACGCTTCCTGGAATATAGCTCTCAGAAAGTCGAAAATATATTGCGATCATGTGGCAGTCCCCATGCACTGGGAACTGGCACATAGCTGTGAGTAGCAAATTTTGTTGAAAAAATGAATGAATGAGTAGCAATGTTGGCCATGCTCCTTCCTCCACATACAGATTTCTCATTTCCTCTACCTTACAAGCCCTTCAAACTCATGCCCTATATACCATGACTAGCTTCTTGTCCTCCTCCCCTCCTACCACCAACCTATTCTCACTGCCTACTATAATAATATTTGTGAACTACAAGTTACCCCTCTGGGGTTTAAGCTAAGCAATACCAAGTCTTTTGCCTTTCTTCACAAAACTTGCCTTTTGACCATTATCTTCCTTCTACTTGGACTCTCTCCAAATGGTCCGCCTCCCTTCTGAGTTGTAAAGCTGAGAAAGAGGTTAGGTTTATGAAGCCAAACCATTAGGTTTTATCTATTCAGATGGGAGCCTTGGAGAGTTTGGTTTCCAGCTCTCAGAGGGTATAATAAGTTTCAATTAGCCAGAATGACAAAATTACCCCAAAAGCAGCCACTTCTTCTATGCACTGGCCATCACTGCAGTGAGGTGTGAACACTGCCCATCATCTTATGAGCGATCAGAGGAGGTCTGTGACACCCTGAGACTGTCTTTACAATCAAGGTGGGAATTAACTGGCAAGAGCATGATGATCCAGGATACCATTGTGGTCTCGGCACTTCCACTGGGAGGCTTATCATCCTCTTCTGTTTACCAAGGTCTTTTAAAAATTATTATTATTATTAAACACCTAGGATTGTGGGGTTCATGAGCTGCATGATAGGAAGGCTTAAGCTCAAGTTGTCTAAGTTGCTTTTGGAAGAGGATCAAAACCCAAGCTGAAGCTCCTTCCCGCCTGACTCACAAGGCCATTGTTATTATATTTAGCTTTGGATAAACTTTCCTATGGAAGGTGATTGCTCACAGCAGTTCATTTTAAACGTGCAGGCTTAGATCTGGCTTCATGTGTGAGCGCAGGCCTGTCATCGTACATTCCAGGTCACTCTCCGAAATGAATTTGTCTTTCCTCAATGTTTCTCAGAGCCGGGGAGCAGACATTCCTTCGGCTCTGCATTAATCCAATTACTAAACACCTGCAGACGTGTAATAACAGTTTGGGTGCCAAGAGCCTTAGAAATGGTTTTAGAGCCGAATGTAATCTGCTGTCCTGCTATCAGGAGTCACGTTACACACCTGCCAAGATCCAAGCCAAAAACATAACACTCACGGTTCTTACTCCAGGCAGGAATGTTCGGTGCACATTAAGGAGACAAAGTGACAGGCATTTTAACTTGACTGCCACGGAGCCCATTAAACATCTTGAACTTCTTAGTAATTATATTCAAAGTCATTTTAGTACTAAAATATTTATAAGAAATGTATGACAAAACAGGATTTTTCTTCCAGGGATGGTTACAGCAAAGCCTTCCCCCATCAAATAGAATTCAGTGAGCATGATGAGTCAGGCTGATCCTCTGTGCTTCAGAGGATGTCAGAGGTGGCTTCTTATAGATCATCCCCAAGATGCCCGTGGCCACAAGGATGCCTGAAATGAGACAATAATCCCATCCCACACATGCACTCTACCTCACTGCAAAGCTTCCAAATAATTTAGATATTCAGAGACCAAAGAGCCCTGGTGTTCCCAAAGATCCTGAGCTCAAGCCTAAAACCAGGGACACTTGGAAAGCCACACCAACACTGTTCTCCAAACACAGTCACCTCCAAAGGAAATGCAAGAAGACTTTGGAGAATTCTTTCAGAACAAATCACATAAGCCTTGATTGAGAAGTAATTGCTCATTTTGCTCTTTTGAGCCAATTTTGAGGAAATTCTATTGCTGCCTATGGGAAGAGTTAAATAAACATTCACAGACAGCCCTTAAGTTCTGTTTCTCACAAGACACAAATTTCTCTACAAGCAGAGCTTCCATATTATCTAATTGTCACCAACCTGAGCTCTTAAAGGATGAGGACAGTATCTCCCTGTGTCTGTGCCCCCAGGACTTTGTGGGGCCTCAAATACAGTGGGCCCTTAGGAGATGTCTGCCAAGTGAATTCTCAAGTCAAGGGTCACTTCCTGTGACACACCATCCTGGGCTGAGCACACATCCAACTGACTGTGAGGATATCCTTTCCCTCCCCTTGGTCACTTAGTCTACATAACAACAATAACAACAACCAACAATGCTGGAAACATGAGTGGCCAGGACATAAGAGAGTAGTAACTGTCCTGGGGAAGGAGGCATAAAAGCGTGTATCCTTTACACAGTCTCCCTGAGCTACCCACCCTTGCCTTTGAACAAACCTCACCCTGAACCAAGATTTCCAAGGCCCCTCAGACAGCCTGCCACTTTCCATAGCAGAGCACTCAGAGTCCATACCCCTTGGCAGGCTCTCCAGCAGCAGTAAAACATGACATGGGATTGGTCTCTGCATGGGTGTGAGACTTGCTCTTCCAAGGGCAGGAAGTGGCATCATGTTTCCCCCCTCCATTAGGTTTTCTCCCACTTGGTACCCCAGGTCCAGGTGCTCACCAAATAGAACAGTTTAGCATTTACTCTCCTTGGATTTTCTTTCTGAAAAAAAAAAAAAGTGCATAGCTTAGAGGCCACAGCTAACTTGGTTTCCAGCTGTAGTCCAAGTACTTGCTGACCAAAGTGTGGCCCAGGGACCAGCAGCCTTGGCATCACCTGGGAGCTTGTTAAAAGTCCAGAACCTGAAGCCCCATTACTAACCCCCTGAGAAAGCACCTGCATTTTAGCAAGATCCTCAGGAGATTCAAACTGATAGAAGACTGGGGAGTCTAGTTAAGGTATAACCCCCTCTTTTTGCAACACAACCACTGCAGAACCTTAAGATTTCTCTATTTCTGGAAGAGGAGGTCTCAAAGCAGAGTGAGTTGTGTGTGCAATGCATTCCCTGTAATGGGGAAACACGCTGATGATCCAAGATGCCTGAGCGGAAGAGAAGAGAAGGCAAACAACAGCATCACCATGTGCCTGAGAGGACGATGCTCAGTGTCCAGAAAGAGTGAGCACGGAGCCAGAGCCAAGGCGGCCAGAAGCTGGCTTCAGAGCAGCATTCCCGGGCTGGGGCTCCATCTGCCAGCCCCTCCCGCGCAGCCCTGCGTTCCCAGCCCACATGTAACCTTCAGCCCCAGCCCAGAGCAGTCAGCGTGACAGTAATAATAGTAGTCACAAGAAAATGCAACCTCGATCATGCTAACAACTTCTGAAAAGTAAAATGCTCGGGATATGATTTCAATTAAAACTCACATTGTCTGACTTGTCTCTTTGCATAGCAAAAGTTCACCTCCTCTTGCCCTCTTACCCCCTCTTTCCAAAACTAAGGCAGACAAGAGGAGCTGTGGCAATGCTTGCTCTCACCTTGAGGTGCAAGGCTCTGCGTTCCCCGCATCACTTCTCCATGCTCTGGTCTGCTGGTCCCCCACTGCAAAAAAGAAAAAAGGAAAAAAGGTCTTCATGCTCATCTCGCCTCAAACAAATCCCAAGGATTGTGAGTAGAACCCAAGTCCTCTCCCTCCCTCTCTCCTCTTTCTCTCTCCTCTTTCTGTCTTTCCCTCCTTCCTTTCCTCTCTCTTTCTCTCTCTCTCTCTCTGTTTATTCATAAAGCATTCTGAACTTAAAAGGAAACTGTTTTTGCACAAATGGAAAAAGCCTAAATCCTTTGCCAGGGCTTGTCTCCTGCATCAGTTCTGATCACCTAGCAGGTGAGTGCAGACACTGAGGTGGGGATGGGGAAACACTGATCTAAGTCAGTCAATCCTGGCACATAATTTCCCCAAGGAATCAGAACTGCTGTCCTGCTAGGGATCTCTAATGCCTCCTTTCAACAAGATGCTAAGCAGAATACAACAAATAAGGCTGGCATCAAAGCCATTCGGTTATGTATAAACAGTCAAACTTACGCTTCCTAAGAAATTTCTGAACTAATGCAGCAAATATTTGTTGAGTGTTTGACCCTCTTTCTGGATCTTCTTCCCACCTTTTCTTACCCGAGTAATGCCTGTTCACAATGCTTTAAAATTAGCTCAAATGTTATCTATACCTAAACTTTTCCAAATCTCTCCACATTTCCCAAATGCTCTCCCATTCTGCTTGGGGCAAGTCTCCTCCTTTGATGGGGGTTTTCAGGAAAAACAAAATTAGCAATTGTTGCTCAGATGGTATCCGTCTATTACTTTGGTGGGGAATTAACTGTGACTTTGAAATTCAAATGAAGTAATTTCTGTAATAATATCATATATATGTTCCTGATAAACCTCACATTTTGTAAAACCACATATTAAAAGCAGCAGGCCTTGGGGGAGAAAAAGGTTAAGGGCAGACCACTCAAAACATCTGAAATTTTAACCAGAACACTAACAAAAATAGTAACAATTAGTAATACAAATAATAGAATAGTGAAATCACCACTGGCATTTGCTCCTAGCATCAAAACCACTTCATCCTTTGCATCTTTAATTCCTTTAATTTAATTTCTAATTGAATTCCTTTCATTCCTGTTTTTGAGACATAGGTCCCCAGGGGTATTTATATCTATGAGAGATCAGCTTCACCAAAATGCAATTTATGATCCAAGGTGTAAACCTTCTTCATCCATTGATTTTTTTTTTTAACACTAGGGGAAATGTATTTGCAGCTTTCTCATTTGCAAGGAGAGCTTTCCCAAATATTTTAAAACAGAAGAAAGTGCACTGGTACTAAAAGTCATCATATAGGCCACTTCTTGCTCTAAAGTAAACCATTATGAAGGATTTTCAGCTTCTTTTTTGAGGTCATCCATCACAAAGGCATTCTTTTTTACTTGAGAACAAGTTTGCTTTCCTTTGTTTGAACATTAAAACATTACAAATTACCATTATACTGATGCCACTTTGCTTATTGAAGAAACACATTATAGCAGAATGGACTGTATAGATATTTGCAACTAAGACTATATGAATGTTTCAAGTATCAGTCATGTGGTGGACAGAATATTGTCCCTTAAACAGCAAAAGGGCCTTGACTTTGCAGACGTGATTAGGGATATTAAGAGGGAGGGAGGCGGGTGAGGGATGGGCTAGATGGGCGGTAGGTATCAGGAGGGCACTTGTGACCAGCACTGGGTGTTATACGTTAAGTGATGAATCACTGAATTCTACTGAAAGCAATATCTCACTGTATGTTAGTTAACTAGAATTTAAAAAAAAAATTTGAAGGAAAGAAAAAGATGGGAAGATTCTCTTGGATTATCTAGCTGGGTTTAACATAAACACAAGGGTCCTTAGAAGAGAGAGACAGGAGGAGTGCCAGAGTCTGAGTCAGATATATGACAGCAGCTGCCTCTGGAGTGGTGTGGGGCCATAAACCAAGGGACACAGGCAGCTCTAGCAGCTGCAAAAGCCCAAGAAACAGATTCTTCTCTAGGGCCTCCAAGGGAACACGGCTCTGCTGATCCACTTTAGACTTCTGACCTCCAGAACCATAAGAGAATAAATTTGTGGTGTTTTAAGCCACTACAGTCCTGGTAATCTGTCACAGCACTGATAGGAAACTAGTACAAATGGTCAAACCAGCACAGTAAGGTCAACATGTGTCATTATGACTTCATCCGTCTCCTTCACCATGACCACCTCCCCAATTGTTCAACTGGGGAGCCATGATAAAACTTTTACTGTGGGCAGACCACATCAAGAGTTTTGCCACTATTGTTTCATAGCAGATGCTCATTGACCCAAAGATTGAGACAATAAAGTGATGAAAATAATCAAACAGGTCTTTGTTAAATATTTGACATAACCTGAATAATTATACTTACTTTATGAAGCCCCTAAGTTAAATAACTCCTCAGGGGAGTGCACTGAGTAATATTTAGACCAAGGAAGCTCATCCAGCTATTGACTTCAAGGTCTTGGAATTAATTCTGTATGTAATAGGTGTAAGGGGCTTGAACTCTAGCCATTTCAGTCTAGGAGAACTACTTCTTACCCTTGCAAAAGTGCATTGCTATGCCCAAGAAGACTGCAAAGCAGGCACAAGCTGCAGGTTCATCCCTAGCCTTAGTTAGCAAGAAGACCACATGTCGTCAGCCAGAAGCAGGGTCAGGGACCCAACCTCACCTCCTTACACCAAGCTAAGCCTTTTCTCCCCAGGAATAGAAGCAAGCAGCTTGCAGAAGTATGTAAAATGCAACACACACCACAAAATACCATTCTCAGACCAACTCCACCAACTTTCTGTTGAATTTCATTTCAATGAACAAAGAGAAGAGATGGTAAGAGGCCTTCCACATCTCCTCTAGTGATTCTGCCTGAGGTGAGAGGGCACAGTATACTCCTGCCCCCAGGAGTATTTTGGGGTGGAACTCCCTCTGCTATCACTATCACTCTTTCCAGTTAAAGCATCAGGCTCACAGCATTGCCTTTCAAGATGGGACAGAAAAGCCTCAATGCTTCATTTCTCCTGTGCTTATTCCATACATTTCCAGATCAAAAATAGACTTCATGAAGTGATGTAATCAATAAGCATTCCACAAACACACAAAGCAGCCCTGGGGTTTTATGCAAAGTCCAAATAGAAACGTGATTTGGGCTGATTTGATAGATCTGCTTTCTGGTTGGCAGAGCTCAAAATACATATCCTGTTCCCATATCACCCCAATTTCTTACTATCCTTGCTCCCCTCTCACTTCCTAATACTTTCAGATTAGTCTAAGAGGGAACTTCAATTCTTTCCTCAAAGGTAGGAAAAGTGAGTTCTTTTTTCCTGGGACTCAGAAGCTCCCACTCATGTCACCAATTCACTAGGTCACACAGTGTTACATTGCGGCTCCCTGAAGAACATAGAATGTGGTGTGGTGGACTATCTGCAAAGGCGGTGCTTAATATCCCTTCCCATTCATGCAAGCCCACACCACTCCCCCTATGAAAAAGTAGAGTCTGCTTCTTCTCTAAATGCCAGGGTGCCCTGTGACTTGGTTTGGCCCATACTTTAGCTGGCCAGGCAGCTTCCACCTTGCATTTCTTGAAGGACAGCCTCCCTATGAAGATGCTCAGGCTGACAGGTGAATGGTAAGACAGCAAATGGAGAAAAAATAGTTGTCTGGAGGACAATTAAGGTTCCCAGCCCAAACCACCTGATACAGAAAGAGACAACTCCACCAAACCCCACCCACACCAAAGAGCAAATAAATGATGGTGGTTGATTAGCTATTACACTGAGGGGTGATTTATTATGTTGCAACAGAAAAGTGAAACAGGAAATCTGGAGTGAGTGAGGGCTAAAATCCCTTCTTGTCCTAAAATCCTTTGTTTTTCATTTCAAAACAAAGTACTCATCTGAAAGTGCCAGAACTAAGATGTGATTAGTTGAGAGGACATTATTTCAAGAGGCATCCCCTTACCTCCACCCCAGACAGACTCTACAATTCTCACACTTGGCCATAATGGAGTTCAAAGGCTGAGCCAGTTTCCAAGCTTTGGCCCTTGGCATCTTAGCAGGGCAAGGAGATGGGTATCCTAAGCCTAGATGCCCAGAGCCCCTGACAGGGAAGAGAAGAAAGGAATAAAACTATTACAGAAAAATTGGGTGGGTAACTGAACAAGGATTATGCTATAATAACAATGAGGATTGGATTTCATAAAATCCTCAGTTCATAAGTTCATGGCTGGAAACAAGGTCCCCTCTGGAGCACTGAGTTCAGCAGTCTTGAAAAAGCCAGCACAACATTTACATCTCTGCTTTCTCCGCTCTGGTAGGAAGACCTGGTTTGTAACCACAGCCCAGGCTGACAATTGAGAAAACACAAAACGTGGCCCAGTGATGTGGAAAAGTAGCTGCCCACCAGGTGTGACTTAGAAATGCCATCCAAAGAAAGGAAGCAGAGAGTGCGAGCTATCCTAGGTGCTTAGAATAGAGGGGAAAAGGGGGGAAGCAGATCATGGGGAAAAATAAAAACAAAATGAGCCTTACAAAAAGAGGGCATAAGGGCGTTCCAGAAAACAACCCCCAGCACACGTTTATATCCCATGATTCCAGCGTTTAATGATGTCAGAGGTTGTTTCATAGGTTACCTGGCAGAGGTGGAGAGCCTGGGATTTGGATAATAACAACCACATTGCTCAGCTTCTCCTCACCAGACGGGCAGAGCCTAGCCGCCAAGGAGTCCCCTGGGAGCAGCCTCTGCTCTGAGAGGCAAATGAGCACCCCACCGTCACTCGGATCTGCAACTGAGCACATGATCTCAGTGTGTAGTGGAGGCCCTGGTTCCTGCTTCAGGATAAACTCACAGAACAGGACAAAAGCCCAGAACTGAGAATGCACCAGGAGACTCAGGCAGGAGACTTTGTTTGCTGTATGAACTGGGACAAAGCCTTTCCCTTCTCTGGGTCTCCATTCTCTCTCTGTAAGATGAGATAGTTGGACAAAACGATGTCTTTGAAAAAAAAGAAGATGATGATGATGAGCAGCAGAGGCTCTGCACTGACCAGGGAGCCTACTGTGGGGCTCGATCCAAGGACCCTGGGAACATGACCTGAACCAAAGGCAGATGCTTAGCCAACTGAGCCACCTGGGTGTGTCCAGAATAATGTCTTAAGAACTTTCTTAACTCTACAGTTCAATTTTTAAAAATCATTTCCTATATTTCTCTCTTTCTGAAAACTAACATGAATTTGCCTGCAGTAAATTTCTATTCACTCCCTGAGTGGCCGGTGGGGAGGTGGGGGGCGGGGTGTGCTCATCTCCCTTGATTCCCTTGTTGTGAAAATTCGAACAACACAGAGTACAAAATGCCTGTCCTCCAAGGCAAAGCTGTGATAATCTAAATACAGAGGTTAGGCATTCACAGAGGGCTTCATCTAATGACTAGATGCTATATTAGTTATTTTTTTTATTAAAGCTTTTTGGTCAGACACTGTAGCCAGAACACTTTCTGTTTGGGGCCCAGGAGGTATTTTTTATCGAGAGGTTCTTTGTGGTAGATATAAAGGAATAATTCAATGTTATAAACATCCTAGAAACACTTGAAAAGAAGGAACCTTCTCTATAAGGACACAAAGTAGATCAAGGGGATCCCTGGATGGCTCAGTGGTTTAGTGCCTGCCTTTGGCCCAGGGTGTGGTCCTGGAGTCTCAGGATCGAGTCCCACATCAGGTCCCTGCATGGAGCCTGCATCTCTCTCTGCCTGTGTCTCTGCCTCTGTCTCTCTCTCTCTCTCTCTCTCTCTGTCTCTCTCTCTCTCTCTGTGTGTATCTCATGAATAAATAAATAAAATCTTTAAAAAAACAAAAACAGAAAAACAAAGTAGATCAATAATGTAGAAATTCAACCTTTTTATTTTGTCCAGATTTCTTGGTTCTTCTTGTGTCCATTTCTTTCAGGTTTTATATTGCCTACTTAAACTATTATTACACACTGATGGTGCTATGTTGACATCTAGTACTGTTGTTTTCCCTCAGATTTCTAAGTTTTAGCGGTACCTAAAACTGCTAACATAGTGGATGCTATGTATTTGTAACAAAACGTTCATTATGGATTGACTCTTTGACCAACAGAAGATGACCTTTTGAGGGCCCCTCAATGCTTTTTGTCTTAATTTCTACTTTATCTGATAGCAGTGTCAGCTAGCTGAGTTCTTTTGGTTTCCCTCATATATTATTGCTCATAATTTTATTTTTAATCCTTTTGTCTTATTGTCCTTGGCTGGTCTCTTGTTAACATTCAATGTAACTTAAACCAATCTGATTGGATATTTTTCCCTTGTTATATGAATCTGTTATATTTGTTCTTGTTTCTGTCATCTCCTCCCCCCTCCCCCCATTCTCATGCTATCTCTACCAACCAGGGAATTTTTTATTATTTATTTCTTTTCTTTAAAAAAAAAGATTTTATTTATTTATTCATGAGAGACACAGAGAGAGACAGAGACATAGACAGAGGGAGAAACAGGCTCCCTGCAGGGAGCCCGATGCAGGGCTTAATCCCAGGATCCTGGGATCATGACCAGAGCCAAAGACAGACACTCAACCACTAAGCCGCCCAGGTGCCCTATTATTTATTTTCATCCTTGCTGCATCTTTATTATTTTCTCTTTTAGGAATTCTTACTGTGCATAGTTTGGTCTCCAAGATCTATTTCCAATATTTCTTCAGCAATCTCTCATTTCCTTCTTAATTCTTCCTTAGCATGCTGGAGGGCTTCTTCAAGCTCTTGTCTCTTCACTAATTGTTTTCTACAGTATAAAGCTAGCCATTTGCTATGACAAAAATAATTTAAAATTTTCTTAATGAAGTATTTCATCCAGATGAGGTTAAGTACTCATCTTGATTTTCTCCCTTTTAATGATGTACCGCATGTCCCCTGCTCCTTACTAAGTTTAAGAAAACGTGTTAAATACTTTCTCAAGTGTTCTTGTTTTCTTATGGTGAAGTTATTTCAGAGAAAGGGTTGTACTTTGTCAGGGTCTGTGGCAGCGACCTCCTGATATGCAGAAAGCTCTCAAATGTCTGCAGTGTTGTCCTGCCTGGTCACCTTACAGGAAATCTCCCCTTTTCCCCTTGTGGTGAGGGCTCACTTCTCTGCCTCAAGTGTCACAAAGGCCTTCCAGAATCTCTTCCTACCTACTCTTTAGTCAGGAGTTCTTGGTTGAAAGTGGAAAGTGGTCAAAACATCTGAGTCAAACTAGAATGAGGAGGGTCATGGGGAATGCAGTAGAGCAGATGAGGCTAAAGTAGAAGTGTCATTGGTAACTAAGCTCTAGAATCTTAGGGTTCTCTCAGGACTATAGTCTAGTCCCGTATTCACAGTATAGCAACACAGTCAAAAGTCAGATTGCTTGGGTCAGATTACATCTTTCCACTTGTTAGCACCGTGACCTCTCACTTCAGTTTCTCCATCTATAAAATAGAAAACCAGTACCAACCTCATAAAACTGTCGCATGCATTAAGCGAGGTGATGTAAGCATATTACAGTACCTAGTACATAATAAGCAGTAGCTCATGTTCAGGTAGGATTGAAGTAGAGATTTGTGAGAACCTGGTCTGTATCTTCCTGGTGGAAATTTTAATGGGAAAAATTCCATACAGATTAAAGAAACCAAAACAGGGGAGGAAGAACCAACTCAACAACAGATTACCAATTCATAGAACCAATATCCTAGGCAAATCATCAGAAAGCAGAAAGAGTCATCCCTGATTAACAACTGGGAGCTTCCTCTCAGTACAGATGGAGAAGATAGGACTCTCTGGCCAGGTCTCTAGTAGGTGTGACCACTTCCACTGGGCACTGAGCAAGTTCAATGCCTCTTTTTCTTGTTAATGAGGAACCAACACTCCCTCTCCAAGGAAAGCTTCACTGCTAGTGCCTTCACCCACGTGGAGAATTTACTTGGCTTGGCCAGGATCAGCTCTCATTTCCTTCCTGTCTTAATCAAGACTCTTTGGATGTAATATATCAAAATCACACCCAATCAAAGGGATAATAAACAGCAGAAAAGATGGGCTAGACTGGGAGCTTCATCAACAACTAGACCTGGGGATTCAACATCCTGAGAACTTCTGTAGAATCACCTCCACTGCTCCTTGTGGAAATTTTTTTTTTCTCTTAGACAAGCTCTCCTGTAGGGCAGAGTCATAATTGTGGAGAGTTCCAAGACTCTCTACTCTGTAACCTAAGAGACGCAGCTCCCTTAAAAACAAATTATCTGGATAGCCCTGGTGGCTCAGCTGTTTAGCGCCGCCTTCAGCCCAGGGCCTGATCCTGGAGATCCAGGAATCTAGTCCCGCATTGGGCTCCTGGCATGGAGCCTGCTTCTCCCTCTGCCTGTCTCTATGTCTCTCTCTCTGTCTCTCTTTGTGTCTCTCATGAATAAATAAATAAAATCTTTAAAAAAAAATTATCTGAGTGACCTTGCTTGAGTTATCTATTCATCCCTGAACCAATCACTATAGCCAAGGTAATGGGGAGCTTTTGTCACCCTCCATCAGAACCACATGTTTGATGCAAGGAAGAAGCAGTCCCCTCAAAGAAGGAGTTGCTGTTTTGAGAAGATAAACACTAAATGACAACAATACCTCCCTCATACGCCATCTCAGCTGACAAATCAATAGTGCTGACACTGAAATCATCTAACAAGTATTTACAGCTTGGACAATCACAATGGCCACTGAAGCCAAATTCTGGAGATGTCCCTATTGTGCCAAACCTAATTCTGTTATTTGCTGGATTGGGGGAGACTGAAGCATTGGCAGAGGAGGGGACCACCTGATGGCAAGGACAGCCTGAGGGAGCTCAAGAGGCTCCAGGAATGGCCATCCACCAATCACTATAACTGCATTTCAACATTTTCACAATTGTTTGGTTATTCCACCATACACTGGTTGCATTTGGTCCCATGGACAAAACTCCCCAAGTATCTAGGCATGTGGATGATACCTTTCACTGCTCACTCATATAAATAAAGATTTCTTTTCCCTTTTTGGCATATTCTGTTGATTGTTTCAAGGTGAATTTGAGAGGGACTAGTTCAGTATCAGTTCTTATGTTAACAGCTTGCCTAGAAATCTCTGGAATTTTTAAGATAATCTTTTTAACTAAAAACCAAATCTCATGGATGCCTAGAAACACAGAAAACTGGTCTAGTCCTTGCAGCTGAACGTTTGTCTGCTCAGAATGCCCAGGGACACTAGGAAGAAGTCAGAATTCAACATTTGAGAGCAAGTATTCTTCACATCATGATCCAGACGAGTCCCAAATATCTGATGTTGCTGGCTCTAAAAGCTAGTAAAAACACAGATACGGGTCTTCTAAGGTTTTGTTGTGCTTATTTTGTCATTGTTATTTCATTATTTTGTTGAAAATTTACCAAAACTAAAAACCAGAACTAAATATTCCTCACAACCCACTAATTGTTCTACAGAAAACCTTTCTGTTCCTTCCTAATCTCAGTTGGACTCAGCCCAACTGGACGAAAGTAGTGAGCTTTATCGAGCTGATTACACCCTCCTGCCACACACATGCGTTCCCTCCTCATTCCCCAAATGACCACATACTTTAAAGAAAAAAGACCACAACTGATATCTCTAAGATATTTCAACTTGCTTAAAAAATATAATATGCTTTTCTGAGGTCATTATTTTTTTGTTTCTCTGCCTCTTTCAGAGCTATCAGAATTCTCTGAATTTTTTCCCCATAAAAACACCTTCAGCTTTTTCACTATTATAGACTGCATAGTCGTTTTTTTTTTTTTAATAATAAAAGGTATTCTTTGTTAACAAAACACTGAGGTGCTTGTAAGTTATTTCAGGCATATATGGAATTGCTATTTAAAAATAGAGAAATCCCAGATACTTTAGGAAGCATGTAGATTAAAGTGGAAAAGAATATCATATCTTTTGAGAAAGCATCACCCAACTCTTCCACCATCCATGATATATTTATTGGCCCTTCCTTTATTAATGATGTCTGGTAGGCCCTCACCAAATCCATATTTCCTGGAGCCATCAAATGACTGGGTTCAAGGTTTCTCCTTCATAAACCTCAGGTGAAAGTTTTGCTGCAGACCATGGAACTCCAGAGATTTGGAGGATAGCTATAGATATTGTTATAATACAATACTGTCTTGATAAGCCTGATGGGGCCAGCTTCCCACAGAAGTATCCAGAGAACTCTAGGTATGACTCATGTCATTCATAGAGTATTTGGAGCTCTGTGATGGTCTGGTCCCTATTCCTCTTCGATCTTATCTCATACTATCTCATACTACAACATACCATGTGTCCTGGACCTTGAACACACCAATGACTCTCTATTCTATAGAGATTACCAAGAGAGATAAAGACACACCAAGACCCAAAATGTTTCTTCTCATGCTCTTTTGTCATCTTAAATCTTCCCCTTCTGCTTTACCTCTCTAGACACTAACATAGAATCTATTTGTTCAGCATATAATACAGAACTGGGTAAATCATGGATATTCGATGACTTTGCTCTATTTTCCTTCCTCCTCTTTTCTTCTGTCCTTCCCTTCTCTTTTTTCTTCTCTTTCTCCTTCTCCTTCCCCCCATCTCCTCCCTCTTCTTCACCACCACCACCAGCATCACCACCACCACCACCACAACTACCCACCGTCATGCTCACATTTATCCTCAAAGATGTAGTTCAAATGCAATCTCTTCTGAGAAAACTTCCCTAATCCTCTATTCAGAATTAATTGGACCACCTCCTCATACTCATTGCTTCTTTATCTCAGCTCAACAGAGTCATTTTACTTTGCATTAAAGTCAGTTTTTTGTTATTATTCCTACTTTTATTGTTGTTACTTTTATATTATATAAACTCATCCATTGGTATCTACTCTCTTTGAAAATAAAAATCAGGTCTGATTTTATTTTAGAATACTCATCCACATCCTGGTCATGCTTTATGCTTTCCCTTAATAGGCAATTGGTAAACATTAGTTGAATTGGATTGGCTGCCAGCAAAATTTTCTTATTTTGTTGATATTTCAATACTTGATCTGAGTTTGGTTTTGCTGTACTGCATCTCATATTCTGTAACTTATTCTGCAAAGTTGAACATGCTTATCTTTTCAAATATTTATTTCAGAAATTAATTTTGAGGTGGGCACATTAATGTTCTCAATAGTACAACTTGGCTCCTCTGGAATGAGCTTCATGCTGTTCAAATGTGTTTCCCTTTTGGATCCACATAGAAGTAAAAGACTAGGTTGCTCTTGATATTTTCACAGGATATCCTCTGACCCCTAAATTAATTTAAGTGTACTGTAGGAAGGCAGTGAAACATTTGTTTGGGTTTCAAATCCCAAAACCTGACCTCCTAACTCTCGCCCCAAACTGCACAGGAAATTTCTAACAGTAAATCAAGAGCCAAAAGTGCTTTATGACAGACTCAAAGAAAAGGAAAGAAAGACTGAGAATGACCAATAGGATTGTTTCTATTGTAATTTAAAAATAGTCTGCCAGCAGAGCAGAAATCCAGTCATTGGCTGTGTGGTGTAGGGATAGAATTCTTTACAAGAAAACTCTGTTGCCCCATCTTTTTCCTCAGTCACTTTAGCAAGAGCTTCTCCTGCCTGGAATTGAAGGCACAGAGGAGACAGACCACATGCACCACTTCCTAATCACAGGATTCACTACCGAAGATCCAGACCTAATTTTTCCACTTCTATCTACTCTCTTCTTCTATCCAGTCCCCACACTAAGGTCTTACACTTATGCCACTGACTTTTAATTTTGTGATTTAATTCTAGCTTCATCAAGCTCAAGACCATATACCTGTGCAACATCTCCAACTTCATAATCCCCCAGGACTCACAATCAAATATCCAAAGCCATTGTCCAAAGCTCACCTTCTAATTTGTCCTCTCACACCAGACTAACCCTATTAATATCATGCCACGTCTCCCAGGCTGGAAGTCTCAGAGAACCTTCCACAGACCTTGATGGTTCTTCACATCTGATTAACTGCCATAGTTTACAATTCTTGGACCACATTCTTACCCAAACTATGCAGCAGTTCTTGAACTACTCCTCAATTACTACATGTGGCTGCTCTTTAAACAAAGCTCATGTTATTGAGCTATGTTTTTTCCTTGCTCCAAAATGTTCTTTGGTTCCTCACTATTCCCTCAGTCTAGCACCTAAGGCTGGCTGAATCATCCTCATATCCCATTGTTACTAGGCACCTACCACAGATGTCTTACATACATTCTCTAGGAAGGCAGTCTGATTGCTGCATTTCCATCCCCCTCATAGCCTTATACTGTGTTTAGCATATAGTAGGTATCATTAAATATTGATAAATGGAATCTCACATGCCTATCTTGATTCCAGAGTCCTAGGTCCAGTCCCACTCAAATGAAACCCTCCTTTCTTCATGTATCATCTTGTACCCGATCCAAATTCCCCTAATTGGAATTTTTAATAATTTGGGAAGAAGCCAGGCTAGATTTTATCTTTGCAATAGCTACTTGAAAAGTAAATTAATAGTGTAAAGCAGCTAGCATGACATATATTTTACCTACATAAAAAAATTTTAAAGCATTAAGAATGACATTTTTATACTTAATTAGTATTCTCTCTCTCTCTCTATATATATATATACATATATAAGAAAAGTACTCTTCTTATACACATCTAATCCTGAATGCATCTTAATTTTATCAAAATAAAGATGTATATAAGAAAAGTATATACTTTTAATATACACCCATGTGTATATATATACACATCTAATCCTGAATGCATCTTAATTTTATCAAAATACATTTCTTATTAAATATTTTATAATCAGGGGCACCTGGGTGGCTCAGTGGTTGAGCATTTGCCTTTGGCTCAGGTTGTGATCCCAGGGTCCTGGGATCCAGTCCTGCATGTCCCCTCTGCCTCTGTCCACGTCTCCCTCTGCCCATGTCTCTTCCTCTCTCTCTCTCATGAAAAAATAAAATCTTTTTTAAAATTTATTATCAGACACAGCCTGCCCACTGATTCCAGTCAGTGAGGCTGTATTGTGTATAGTGATTACTCAACTCTTCCTCCTCTGACCTCCTACTTTTCAGTGATTGATGCAAAGTGAGCCTCTTCTGAGCCTGACATCAAAATCAACTACCATTTTCTACTTTAAATTCATGCAAACTATCACTGCAAGACTGGGACGTCTTCCTAGAAGTATGAGCAACAGCTTCAGAATCTTGAGTCTCAATGCCTTGGAAAACTGGTGTGACCTCATACTGCCTGTGGGCTCATCTATGAAAAGGATAGTGATGATTGGCGCTCTTATGCCCAGTCTCCAGTACTGCCTGGCCCTACGAATTTAGAAGCATTTCCCTTTGCCCAAGCCATAAGGATTAGTTAGCTGAGTAGCAAAGACTAAATTCTTACTCCCTGGTTATTTCCAGGTGGACATAACTGGCTCCGGAACCAGCCTGGGATCAGATTTTACCTTTTTACCCCAATCTGCTGTCCACACCTCCTCAGCTGACTGATGAGGTTCCTATTATCCCAATTGCCCCCAGCAAATGATACTCAATCATTGCTGAATCTAGCACAACATGGGAGTAATTTGGAGAATTCTAGGCAACAATGCCTACAGACATCATCAAACTGGAAGAAAATGCTGTGGTTGGATGTGTCATGTGGCATTAATTAAAAACAACCTGCATTTTTACAAATGCAGCTGAGCGCCCACTTATACTCCTCTACAGTTTCCAGTTAGCAACCACAAAAAACAGTCTCCATCCCTTTAACTTCACAGAAACCACCACCCGTAATTCACTCCAAAGCACAGAATTCCAGTGGATTGGTTCTTAATTAATCTGTGCAGGGGAGACATTTTCCCATGCAAGTTACCATGTGAGTGATAACCCAGTGTTGCAATATCCCACTCAATTTGCCTTAATATTCACACAAGCAAGGAATTTGAGACCCAGGGAAACCAGCAACTCCTTGGAAGACTGCCATCTACTATCAAGTTACTTTAGCCTAGAGGCTGCCCTTTAGGATATATCACATTAGGAAGGACTTCCTTGAGAAAGGGGTGATTCAGGACAAATTATTCAGTGTGGGCTCATGCCTACATACACAGATATTCAGACAAGACCCTGATGTGTTCATTTAACCCTCTTGGCCTCTGTTTTCTCATCCATTCAATAGGGATAGTAACCTCTACTTGCTTCATAAAATGTTGTAAAATAAACAATAAACAGCAACTCAACATGCAATGCAAGGAAAGCAAATGCAATGCCTTTTTTTTTTTTGCAAAAATAGGCACCCCATATCTACTGCCAGGCCTCAGTTCCCCTTTCTCCTTTCCTCAGGCACAAGCATGTTACATAAGATGACAGGCAAATGTCACTAGATATTGCCATTAAGAAAAAGAAAAATTAAAAGTGATCATTATCCATGTACCCAATATGCTTGGCATATTTTGGGAGAGTGAAAAAATGTGTTGGTCCATGAATAGCAAGCATATTATGCTTTCTAAATCAAACTATCAAGATGGAAATGATGATATAGTTGAAAAAACACAATTCAACACTGCCTAGAAAAAAAAAGATGTAGAGATAGTAGGACACCCATACATGCACACACACACACACAATGGCAAACTGTTCTTAGTAGGTCAATATCAGTTACAGTATATAATAAGGACAACCTCGGAAGGTAAATCATTAGACAATGGCAATCTGGAGACTGAGGATGAAAGAGAATGGAGCAACTCAAACTTTGTAGTTTGTAATGGGAGTTAGAGTTTATAGGATTCTTACAGAGACAGAGTCTCTGTTATTTCTGGTACCTTAATTATAGGGCCACTTCCTCTTTTGCTCACTATCGGAGGTCCTGTCCAGAATCCTGTCACTTTTGTTGGCTTGGGCATTAGCAGTTTCATGACTAAAATGATCCTTCACTGATGGAAATGAGCAAAGAGAAAATGACCAACAGTTAGGTCTTGGGTGAGTGTTTGGGGGATTAATAGAGTATAGTATTGTTTAAGAGAAGAAAAAATAAGAATTAAAAAGGTTCTCCTACAACATGTGGTCCAAATCCTTCACTGGAGGCATTAAAGCTCACAAAGAAGAAGAGACCCGCCCAAGTTCAAAGCAAGTAACTCCTACAGCTGGTAGGAGTCCATTGAGTAAGGCTGGCCTCATATCACAAGTGACCAGAAGGAATCACTGCTATTTTCCCAAGGACTAACACTCAGAAAGTCTAATGTCTTTGTTACTCCCTTGAGTAATTGTAATTTAATTAAAAACAAGTATTTCGTTAGGAAAATTTGAAGAAAATGAAAATCCAATCACTCATTTTTGTCTTCTTGGAAATTGTGGTGAATTGTGAGCAATTTCTCAAAATAGTCAGCCTTTTAATTCAGTATTATATATTTTATGGAATTCTTGGTTTGGGGCAATGAGATCTGTCCCTTTTTTTCCTTTCATTTTCCAAGTATTTTCCAAGTGTATCCTACCTTTTTCTTGCTCTTCTTGCTTAGCCCCCCTCTTGAAATGAATCATCTGAAACAAATTTGTCAAAAATGAATGTTTGCAATTGCCACTTCACATTCTTTAAACCTGTATACAGTCAAGAGTAAAGTGGCAATTTTGTCATAAAATTCTAGCAGTTCTATTCACTTCCTCAGTATTTTTGTCTTTTTCCTAAATTTAAAGTAACTTCTATCAATATTAGCTATCTAGCCACTTAGCACCTTTTCAACTGCATATTGCTTTTATGCTTTAGAAATTCTTGTGTAACTCTTCTGCAACCTTATATTGCAATCATTATGTTGCAAACAAAACCATCTTTCCTAAAACTTGAGGCTATGGGGAAAAGCATGAAAAACCTCAGTAAAGATTTAGGGACAAGCTATGCCTAAGCTTTTAAACCAGCTGTTGGCGTGAAGGGCACAAACAAATGCAGAGCAGTGAAATGTGATTGGCAAGGTGCCCTCTAAGGACAGGCCTACAGCTGGAAATCCTGGAGATCACATTGCCACCACCTGGGTACAGACATGTACATCAGACATTTGTGCAAGAGTCAGGAGTTGAAAATTGAGCACAAATACTGATATATGTTGGACACTCTGAAATGACAGAGGTAAATTCCATAAATATATAATGTAATAAAAAATAAGCCTTTTATGCAAAAACCTGCACACAGATATTTATAGTAGCTTTCTTCATGATTGCAAAAACTTGGAAGAAACCAAGATGTCCTTTAGTAGGGGATTGGATAAATAAACCATGGTACATCCAGACAATAGAATATCAGCCAACAATAAAAAGAAAAAAGCTATCATGAAGACATGGAGGAAACTGAAATGAATTTACTAAGTGAAAAAAAGCCAATCTGAGAAGGTTTCATACTGTATGATTCTAACCACACAGCACTCTAGAAAAGGGAGAAAACTGCATATATCAAAGGATCGGTGGTTGTCAGCGATTGGGGGTAAGGGTGATGAATAGATGGAGCACAGAGAATGGTTAGGGCAATAAAATTACTCTGTAGGCTTCTACAATGGTGGATACGTGTCATTCTCCATCTGTCCAAATCCATAGAATGTACAACACCAAGAGTGAACCCTAACGTAAGCTCTGGACTTTAAGTAATAAATGACAATGACATGTCAATGGGGGTTCACCAATTGTAACACAAGTCCCACTGTGTGCAGGAGGTCAGTCATGGAGGCTGTGCTTGGGTAAGGGCAGGTGAATAACACTCAGCATCTTCCCCTCAATTTTTCTGTAAACTTAAAACTTCTCTAAAGAAATAAAGCCTACTAAAGAAAAATTTTGATTATCTTTATTATTAATAATACTAGCTAACACTGAGTGTTTAATCAGTGCCAGACAGCACTCTCGGTCCTTTATTTGCATCCATTTATTTAATCCTCAAAAGAGCCCTAGAAGGTAAGCACTAGTATGACTTGCATTTCCCTGATGAAGAAGCCACAACGCAGAACAGCTTAGTGACTTGCACAAAGTCACATGACCTAGCTTTCATATGCCGGGAGTCAGGCTCCAGATTTGTTTCTTTCATTGTCTCCAAGGCTCTCACATCTGAATAGCAGTTGTACTATGAAAGGGAAGGAGGAAATAATTCAAAGCCTGGATTGTGAAGAGTGTTTTCTGAGCAAAGACAGGAGACCTCCCAGTTGTAGCTGCACTTTGGCCTGAGCTGAGGGACCCCGACCCCTCGCCCCACATCAGCGTGGCTATGGCAGGAGCCATGTGCAAGCACGCTGTCTGCTGGACACCACAGTGCCCGTGGTGAGCTCTGGGATGGATGTGCGGGTCCTCACCCCTACAGAAGGACCTGATTGAAGAGGTGGCGTGCACGGGAAGCTCATGGGGATTTCACAGCCCTGTCTTCCGACTTGGGCAAAGGGCACCAGTGTTTGTTTTCAAGAGAACTGAGCTGAAGGAGCAGAAGGTGTTTCCAATGAAGGCCCACCTGTATCATGTTAAGGAACACACGGGAACCATGGCTTTGAACTTCAGCACCGATGACTGTTTCTCATGCAAGTAATAAAAAAACAGCCTGTGTGTGTCTATAGGGTCTATAATGGGCTGAGGATCACTGCTGACCCCTGGCCCTTCAGATATACCCCCCACGCTGGCTCGGGGCTGACCTTGCAGTGCCCAGAGTCCATCACTTGAGCATAGGAGGCTGCTCCATGATTGCTTCCCCCAAAGTAACCATACATCACACAGACCAGCTTCCTTCTCTCCCAAAACATGCCTTGGCTGGATGCTCTCTCCTGCCTGCCTAATAGACCACCTCCACCTTCCCAGAAAGGTCAACAGGAAGGAAGCCCTAATTGTGCTTTGCTTCCTCCAAGGACAGCCTCAGAAATGTGGAGGTGATTTCTAAAGAATGCCCTGAGGTCCAAGATCAGATGGAACCTAGAATCTCTGGGCCAGAAGCATAAGGATCTAGAGGCAATCTGAGGATCTCTGTGTTCTCACCAGCACCCCCTGCACTACCTCCCCACGATGTGGCCCACTGGTTTCACATATCAGCTCCAAAGTTTTCCTAAAACAAAACAAAACAAAACAAAAACACATTTACTTCCCCTTAGGGTTCTTTCCCAAGTAACTGGCAACTCAAATAATTGATAACCTAAGCAGCTGGTGAACCTGACACTGTAGTAATATTAATTGGTGGCTTCAATCTTACTATGTCTTCCTCTCCTACAGACACCTCTGGTTTAAACAGAGGACCAAGGGAGGCAATGTTTAACCCAACAGATGGCTTAGCAAACAGTGGAATTTCTTTTTTTTTTTTTTTAATTTATTTTTTATTGGTGTTCAATTTACTAACATACAGAATAACCCCCAGTGCCCGTCACCCATTCACTCCCACCCCCCGCCCTCCTCCCCTTCTACCACCCAACAGTGGAATTTCTGACGCTATGATCCTAGACTGGTGTTTGCTGACTTGCCAGTTCTTTCCAGACCCTACTGAAGCCCTAGTGGGCGTCCTTCATCACCCACATTTGTGACTGTCCACTCAGACTACAGGAAGGCTAGCTCGCCTGAGACCACAGGCTGACTTCCCATAAGTTTAAGAGGCCTGTACCAAATTGGGGCCATGAGAGTTGCCTCATTTGCTAGTTTGCTCCTGTGTAAGTTAGCAAAGTCACAGCCTGAGTCATGGGTCTTCCCTGGGACAGCTCTGCTCTCTGTGGGAAATTAAAAGCCTAAGTTTCAGGGCATGTCTGCACTATTGCAAAACTATGATACAAATGAAGATGTCTGTCCCCAAAGTTCATTGTGAAGATCCAAAAAAAGTACAGGACAATGTTCTGTGAACTTTATTTTTAAAAAAAAAAGATTTTATTCATTTATTCATGAAAGACAGAGACAGAGACAGAAGCAGGTTCCACACAAGGAGCCCGACGTGGGACTTGATCCCGGGTCTCCAGGATCAGGTCCTGGACTGAAGGTTGCGCTAAACAGCTGAGCCACCCAGGCTGCCCTGTTCCCTGAACTTTAAATACTGCACATTTCTGCTATTAGAAGCCAGGACGTTACAATATATTTTAAAAGTTCGCTGGAGATGTAGCTTCATGTGTAAATGTTCAGTGGCAATTTTATTTTTAATCTTTGGGTCACCAGCTCTGCATTTAAATCAATGCCTCTATGACCAGCATTGTATTCTGGGCTACAGGGAAAGCATAAGGAATGTGAGACCCAATTCTGCCGTCCATGCATCTACAGTCTGGCTGGAAGGCCAGGTCACACGTGGGAAATAGACATATAAGCAATGCAAGATGTAAGATAGGTTTCCTTGTTGCTGGTGCCTCCGTCACAAAGACAGACTCATGGACAATTCACACTCAGCAGTGTTGCCCATCTGACCTCTTTCACCATCACAGTCATCCAGGACCCCTTGGGCAGGGCTCCCCACCATTGCCATGATCCCTGCAGCAGCATCCTACTCTTTTTGCCTCCATGCTGGAGCCCCTTCCCACTCTAAGCCTGGGGTAGACACATGGGTTTTGAATCATCCCAAGATGAGAATAGAAACATGTTCTTCCAGAAAAGGAATGAGCCCAGTGGTATTAACCAGGTCTGTTCCCTGCAGCCTGGTCCAGATACCCCTTGTCTGGGCTCCTGGGAGCCCTCTCTCATTGCACTAAAGCACATACTCTTGTAAATCTCTGAGATCAGAGTCTCTCCAATTCATCCTGGTGCCCACAAACCCCAGCACAGGACCTGACACAAAGTTACCCAAAACAGATATTAGTGGGAAAAACAAATGACGAGGCAACCATATCGTGGGCTAAATGTTTGGAGAAGCTAGCCTGAGAACCAAACCCCATAGGCTCCCCTGGGAACTATTGTTAAAAAAATGACACCAAAAAAAGTGAAAACATATATGAGCATTTGTGTTTGCACATAAATACAAGAGCGTGTGGAAACGTGGGAAAGAAAATGCACTGGGTTGTTAACATAGCTGGGGGTGGGGAGGCAGCCAAGCGTGAGGGGTGGAGAGAAGCAAAGAGCAAGAACCACAGATGAAAAGAGAGGCTTGAAAGGGAAAAAGCTCCAGAATTTATAATAGAGCCACATATAAATATCTAAGGAAAATTAGGAAAGGGGAATGATAATTCTCTGGAACAAGCCAAATAAGAAATGAGGACAAGCCTAAGGGAGGAGATGAGGTGAGTGTTCGCAGGCACACATGTGAAGACATGAGCCCCAAGGCCAGGAGCCCAAAGGGCACCTTCACAGCACCAGTGTAGGGGCCTGGGTGCTCCCTAAGAGATCCAGGGCCCCCAGACTGCTGGCTCTGTAGGCTCCAGGCTTTCCCACTAGCATGTCCAACTCCAGCCGAGGACAGGTCCAAGTAAAATGGTTCACACAGCTACGCCTGCATCATATGAGCTGAACTAATATCAACAATTACATCAGGAAAAATGTGTTTACCTTGGTTTCCCGCCACAGAAAATGGGTCCAAAATGATGTTGAACATACGCCTTTCATTCCTGCTTCTATTAGAAGGACAAATAATTTAACAGGTGGGACTCAGAATTCCATGGTTCTTTTTTTTTTTTTTTTTTTTTTTTTTTTTTTTTTTTTTTTTTTTTTTTTTTTAACTGTAGAGTATTAAACATTCCACTTTTGGTCAACTGAATCTGGAACCCTTCTTAACAGACCTCAGCGAGCTCTATTTATTTTGCAAAAGCCCTCCTAATGCTCACATGAGCAGTGAGTTGGAAAGGCCTGGGGAGTCCAATCAGACTGTACTTTTACGTGTTATCAGTACAATATGTTGCTTCAACTGAGAAAGCAAATTCTGTGACTAACTCCTCCAAGAATTGATCCAGACAGCTAAAAGAGAGGAAATCCATTCGACTTTAACAAGGCAATTGGTCCAGACTTCATACAATATCATTTCAGTCTAGAATTTTCATCGTCACTGCCAAAAACATCAAACAGAAACATTACAGGACTTTCACTCGCTTTTCACTCTCCAAAGAATAGCCAGCTTGTTCCAGGACTGAGCAGCAAGAAAGGAATTAAAGGGAGATGGGGCGTGGGGTAGTCACATGGGGCATTTAACTGTTTCTCACTGTCTGATTTCTGAGCTTCATGACAATTATTCCTAAAAAGTTGATGTTTTGAAATTAAGGACAATCAGAGGTTTCCCTGTATGTTCAATGCTCTGCTTCTCAAAGTCTCTCCAACCACATCCATCAGATTATCATATTCACCTTTCCTCTTCTATCCGTCTGTCCTATGTAATCATTCAATAGATTATTCAGGAACTGTGATATTTATGCCAGATATCAATTAAAAAGTCTCTCAATGATCTGTGCATAGAAGAGTGCAATAGTAAAGGTAACTCTGACTACTACAAGCCCAAAAATATATAACGTGTCAAAAACTCAATCAGCATAAATAACTGGTTCCCATGAATTCCAAAATAGTACAGATTGGTGGCAGTCTGATTACACTTGAGATTTGGGGACCCATGATCTTTCCTTCATATTCTCAGTTCTCTACTAGGACCACAGAGTCTTCTATGTTCAGCCAGCAGACAGGGGATCAGATACTGGAAGAGCCAAACCCACTGCTTAAAAACCTCAGCCCAGAATGACACACAAGTCCCACTCAAAATCCATCAATCACCTAACTGCAAAGAAAGTTGAAGAATATCATCTAGCTATATGTTCCAGAAGAGGAAACACATTTAATAAAAAGCTAGCCACTGTCTGCCATGGACATCCAACTGGAATAATCCATTCTCTAACAATCCATACTTTAGAGTAGTGATTTTGTTATTACCATGGTAATTTCGGAATCACATTTTGGTTCAGGTTGTGTCTGTGTCTGTGCATTATCCAGATAACTGAACTATAATGACCTAGCTCCAGAATCCTGCACAGAGTTCAACACCTGATACTTGCCACAGATAAATACCCAGGGAATCCTGAAGTACACTATAAAATCCAAGTCCAAAGTGAATCAGATATACTTATGACAATCCAAACTCTGAGGCAGAGTATTTGTCTAAATAAGAATATGAGGAATGATACAAAAATTTGCCAAGCACTCTGCCTTCACTGTAGACACTGGCCAGTCTGGGTGCTCATATGTTCCAGGCCTGCAGTTCAGACTCCTAGGGGCTTTGCGTGCACAATACCCACCATGTTCCAACTTGTTACAGGTCACACGGCATGTCAGTAATTCTCCTTTAATCTTCAACAAAACTTTGTAAAATACAGCAGAAATTACTGCCTTATCTTTAGGTAGAAACAGAAAGTCTAGTGATCTAAAGGTAAGTAGATGTAGGAGAAAATTCTTTTTTTATATATAAATTTATTTTATAAATTTGCCAACATATAGAATAACACCCAGTGCTCATCCCATCAAGTGCCCCCCTCAGCTCCCGTCACCCAGTCAACCCCACCCCCCGCCCACCTCCCCTTCCATCACCCCTAGTTCGTTTCCCAGAGTTAGGAGTCTCTCATGTTTGGTCTCCCTTTCTGATATTTAGGAGAAAATTCTAAACTCAACACCAGCACTTACTTGCTCCCTAGAAAGACTAGAACTGGAGTCATTTCAACAACTATAGTTGGCTTCTTCTTTCCACACAGATTGCTTTTTCCAGATCATTCCTAGTGCTTTTATTTAACAAAAGAAATGTCTAACACACATTGTTCTTTAAATATGATTGAATTTTGCCAGATAAAACTTATAAAACCTAAGACTTTGTTGCCCAGAATATGGTTTGTGGACCAGTAGCATTGGAAGCCCCTAGGATTTTGTTAGAAATGCATATTTTCAGGCCCATCCCTAACCCACTGAATCAGATTCTCCGTTTAAACAAGATACTCAAGTGATATCAAAGCACATTAGAGTTTGAGAAGCATTGCTCTGGGATGTTGCTTAACATATTAACTTAAATGGTTAGTAGAGGAAAAAATGACCTAATATAAAAAGAGTTCCTACAAATCAATAAGAAAAACAAATATGGGTGGTTCAGTCAGTAGAGTCTATGACTCTTGATCTCAGGGTTGTGGGTTTGAGTCCCATGTTGGGTATAGAGATTATATAAAAATAAAATCTTTTTAAAAAGAAAGAAAAACATATAGAAATTGTTAAAATATAAGAGCAGTTTATTCACAGAAGAAATGTAAATAAAAAGTAAACATAAACATAAAATGTTCAGCCTCTCCAGCAATTTGGGAAATGCAAACTAAAGTAACATGTTACCATTTTTCATCTATCAGACTAGCAAATCCTGTAAAGTTTAATAATTCCAAATAGAAAATACTTTAGGAAAAGGGCATTTTCTTATGAGTGGAGAGTTTACATTGCTATAATCTTTTTAATTTCAAAAATTTTGACCAAAAATTTCCACTTTTAGGACTCCAATCTATAGAAATATCTGTTTAAATGTGAAAGATAGAGATGCCTGGGTGGCTCAGTGGTTGGGCATCTGCCTTCAGCTGAGGACATGATCCCGGGGTGCCAGGATCAAGTCCCACATCAGGTTTCCTGCAGGGAGCTCACTTCTCCCTCTGCCTATGTCTCTGATTCTCTCTGTCTCTCATAAACAAATAAATAAAATCTTTTTTTAAATGTCAAAGATAAGATGATCTTCATTACTCCATTTAAATTTTGAAATGTATAGGAATTCTAGACATCCATCTATAAAGAAATAGTTTAAAATTTTAAATGTTTATTTATTTATGATAGTCACAGAGAGAGAAAGAGAGAGAGGCAGAGACACAGGCAGAGGGAGAAGCAGGCTCCATGCACCAGGAGCCCGACGTGGGATTCGATCCCGGGTCTCCAGGATCGCGCCCTGGGCCAAAGGCAGGCGCCAAACCCCTGCGCCACCCAGGGATCCCTAAAGAAATAGTTTAATATATTACTGGTATTCATGTCAAGGAACTATGCAATAATTTAAAAAGAGGTCAGTGTCACAGAAAAAAAGGCCATACATTATTGAATTCCTACACTAGTCGCAAAATAGTACATACAGTATAATCTCACACCTGTGTTTTAAAACTCAGTAGGACATAGGTGTATAGATTTGTTCAAATTCACAAGACACTAAACTTAAAATTGGTGCATTCTATTTTTATGGGAATTATACCTCAATAAAGTTTATCAAAAGGAAAATATATATGTTAGTGGATGTTATGTATTTTGGGGCCTACCAAATGGTCTGTAAGGAAATAAAACAAGCCTTTCAAAGTGGTAGAAGCCGAGCAGAGGAGGATGGGAAGAGGAACTTTCTACAGTGTTAGCATTTTTCCAAAAAACATGCACACTTCTTATATTTTTAAGTCAGGAATCTAAATGAAATAATCAGAGTCATCTGCAGTGATCCTGAATCCACGTGGAAACCCACATCCAGCCTGACTTCATTCATTGCTTCCATCGGCTGAGTTTAGTCATTTGGTATCTGATGAGAGGCCCTACATGCAGAAGGGGTGTCGACGTCACAGATGGGCCCTGTATAAACACCTGTTTATTACTTCATACATAACGACTGAGCATCCTTAAACATCAAGCTAAAAATTTATGGAAATTTGATCGGGACACCTGGGTGGCTCAGTGGTTTAGCATCTGCCTTCCACCCAGGGCATGATCCTGGAGTCCTGGGATCGAGTCCCACATTGGGCTCCCTGCCTGGAGCCTGCTTCTCTCTCTCTGCCTGCGTCTCTGCCTCTCTCTGTGTGTGTTTCTCATGAATAAGTAAATAAAATCTTTAAAAAAAATAAAATAAAAACTTTACGGAAATTTGATACACAAAGAAGACATAATTCTAGCCCCCCGCCTTATCACTCTTCCACTGAAAAAGCTGGACACATTCTGTACCAGATACTGTAATGAGACTAAATTTATAAACCCACCTTTAAAGACTCCTCTTGCTGCATCACCCAGTGAACATTGTTTATCATCATTTCCATCTACTTCTTGTTCAATTCCTGTCCCTCGTCCCAGGAGGTTCTTGCTTAGCCCAGAAACTCTCAATCAACTACCTTCCCCCATATTCTGTCTTGTTTGTTGGATGGTCTTGTCTCTGTAAGGAAAAAGGGGTCTTGTCTTCCCCCTCTTTATCACTCCCATCACCTTTTTTTTAAGATTTTATTTATTGATTGGAGAGAGAGAGAAAGACAGTGAGAGAAAAAATGAGCAGAGGAGAGGGGCAGAGAGAGAGGGAGAAGCAGACTCCCTGCTGAACAGGGAGCCCGACTTGGGGCTCAATCCCAGGATCCAGATATCATGACCTGAGCCAAAGGCAGATGCTTAACTGACTGAGCCACCCAGGTGTTCCTTGCTCCCATTGTCTTGTATAAGGTCATGTACATAGGAATAATTAATACAACTATCAATGATATATACTTTATAATCATTTAAATGTTTGACAAAGGAGAGAAAATGAGTAGGAAATGAGTGCTTTTCCGAAGCCTGATGAGGTAGGTATTTTCCCCTATTCTATAGATGGATAAACTGAGTCTTAGCAAGATTAGGTGATTTAGTTGGGCTTATACAGCTCATAAATGATAAGACAAGCCTTTAAATCTATTTCTGAATGCCTCCAAAGCCCATGTCTCTGCTCTGTACCATGCTGACTTCCTAACTTGTCACTTAGGTGATCTCACTGAATTCCCACATTGCTGTCTCAAGAAACACTTGTTGATTGATTGATGACATGTTCAGTAGCAATGTGGTCCAGTTCAAGGGTTTCCCACAGCTGAATTTGATGAAAAGCCCCTGCTGTGCTCAGAGAGATTTAACCTGTTTCAAACTCTGGCTTTCCCTCAAGATCATCAGTCTCAATCTCATGACCTGTGCAATACATAGCATGAAGTTTTATATACTCATAGAGCTTAAAAGTAGTCTGAAATGACAGAGTTCAAACTCAAGGCCTGGCATCTGAGGCAAGGATTCAATGCCAGAGTGTCTACCAATACTCCACTTCCCAAAGTTCTCTCTGGTAGTCACTGGGCCATGTGTGGGTCAGGCTGTCCCAGACCAGCTGCTCTGACTTCACCTCCTGAGAAGTGGACAGTTGATATATCAATGTAGAACCCTGGTCCCTGGAATGCAGGGACACAATGATGGCATAAGGCCATCTGAACACTCTAGAGTCAACGAACCAGGTTCCAGGTACAGTTCTCCATTAACTCGCAGTGTGCTTTTGGGAAAACTTTCAACATTTCTGTGCCTGTTCACTCAGATATACTATGGGAATAATAGCACTTTTCCTCCCTACCTTCAGGAGGTTAAGAGAAGCAGAGAGATGCTATTTATGGAAAGAATATAACCGCAAACCCCTGCCTGTATACTATATGGTGAATAGTCTCTGTCATTACAGGAGGTGGCATGCTGCCATGGACAAAGTACTGGGAAAAAAATCAGGAGACCTGGGATCCACTCCTGGCTGAGCTGAAAAATCTCTTCATGTTGGGACATCCAAGATGCTCTAGACTCATAGATCCTGTGAGTCAGAAAGATAGATTTCCAAGGTAGCTTCATTCAGAAGTAACATATTCTTATTAGCAGAATGATCCAGAGGAGAAGCATAAAAGCCTGGGATGTGTATGTATGTATATATGTGACTAAGCCATGACCTCTCTGGCTAATTTCAGCTGCAACATCCTGGGATTCTGGGACTCCAGACTTAATATTGGCCATCAGTGACTCATTCAGTCTTGGTGCTTGAAGTATCTCTTTTGCATTGTGTTTTATTATTTTCAATTCTGTTGTTATTTTTAACTATCTTGACTTAAGTGCATTTTAATCCTATAAGCCACCTCAAATCCTTTTTTGATCCATGCCATCTATAAAATACATCAATTAACAAGCAACTTGCTTTGATCTTAGTAAATCATAGAATTTCACAGCTGGAAAAGAACTAAGAAATCAAATTCAGCCTCAAATGTTGAAAATGGTAAGATAGAGGCCCAGAGAGAGAGAGAGAGAGAAGGCACGCCCAAAGTCACACATCCAGTTGGAGGAAGAGCCAGAAAATGACCTGAGAGTTCACAACCCATTGCGTCTATATCATTGTATAAACATAAGCCGGAGTCTCAGTTTCTCCAGCAATAAAATGGAAATAATAATATTGTGGTCTTGCAACACTATAAAAGAAAAAACTTGTATCGTTATTACACAAAGTTTTTAAAACTTTCATAATAACTAATGTTCTCCCTTGTATAAACATTGTGTCAGAAGAAAATTTGTATCAATATTACATATGGTTTTCAAAACTTTAATAACTAAATAATGTTCTTCCTAAAAACTCATGGAAAGATTCTTGGAAACCTAAGAACATAGAGTAAGCTTTACTTGTGTCACTCACCAGAACACTTCGAACTGGGCTGTTCAGACATGCAGTCTGTACACTGCATTAAGCTGGCCAGTGAAGGGGCTAGTGAAAGCCTGTATAGACCAGTGGCAGACTGGCTTTGAAACTACCCCCTTTTAGGTGGAGACCACTGTGGCACAGAGAATCTCAGCCACAGATAACTCAAAAACTTATTCCTGAGGGTTTCTGAAGTGGGCAGAAATTTTGGTGGCTATGCATTAGAGGGTCCTCAGAAAACAAATTACATCTCACTGATACAGTAGTGACAATACTATAGAAGAGACACACACACTACAGCATCCTGATCAAGAAGTTGAGCAGAGAGCAGTCAAAACATTGAGATGTGGATTCTTAACGTGGCCACATACCAACTCCGTGGTCATGATCAGGTCACATGATTTCTGAGTTCAGGCTCCTCATCTCTAAAACTGGAGTAAAAACAGTATGTTCTTCATTGGGTGTTCCTAAAAACTAAGCTAGTTAATTATTAATTAATTGCTTAAAGCAAAAACTAATGCATGCTAAAAACCCAGTAAGTGTTAGCTCTTATTCCATTACAGCAGGCAAAGGGTGCTGGGGTTGGTGGCAGAGTTTATAAATCCTGCAGCGGCCTGACTCTCTAGACATGAATCTCAGACTCTCCTGTCCCAACTTTTGCACACGATTAACAGTTGTAGACTAAAAATGTTCCATTTCCCAACATCAATTTTCACCTGTACGACAGAAATTTTCTGTTCTTCTTGAGTATTCACAGAAGAGGGTCCAGGCAGAGGAAAGCCTCAAAGCCTGTGAGGACTGCACAAGTAACCACCCCTGGACCCTTGCCTTGCCCCTCAGGCCCAGTGGCTTCCCATTGTTGCTGGTCCCTGGGTGACCAGTCCCTCTCAATTCCCTTCACCTTGCCCCTGCTCTGAATATAACTTCTTCATTAAACTCTCTGCTGGGGGGTGGACACCTTGGTGGCTCAGTAGGTTAAGCATCCGCCTTTAGCTCAGTCATGATCTCAGGGTCCTGGTATCGAACCCCAGGGTGGGCTCCCCGCTCAGCAGGGAGTCTGCTTGTCCTTCTCTCTCTTCTACCCCTCTCCCTTCTCTCTCTCTCTCTCTCTCTCTCTCAAATAAATAAATAAAATCTTTAAAAGAAATAAAAAGTAAACTCTCTGTTGAGACTGATCCACGAGCCATCAGCTATTTGGCCAGGCTGAGGTGGAGTCAATATTAGGCTGCATTAGCTGCCTTTAAGAGTCATTAGAGCCACAGAAAATTTTTCTCTAGCATTTGAGTAAAAAACCAGTGGAGAAACTAAGATTCAGTTAACAAGTTTTGCGGGAATATGGTTGTTACAAAAGGCAGATAAAGCCTGAATTGGGCGCTCTCAACAGGAGGAGGATGTCTTCACTGGGCCCAAAACACACTGCAACCGACTTTCTATGAGTAGTTGAGATGCCAAATGCTTCCTCTTTTAACCCATTACCACTTGGCAATTTAGGAGGAGTCAGAGAACATAAATGAACTGGTGGGTTCTTCAGGAAATCTTAAAGGAAACATAAAAGAGACAGTTGCAGCTACTGTGAATGATTATGAAAGCAAATGTGATTGTGATGCATTTTAGGAAGCCGCATTAACTCGACACATTGTGGTATTTCACTGTGTGACAGAGTAACCAAGGGGTGTCAAATCTTGGAACACACCGGGGGCTCCAAGCAGACATCTCTCCTATCACCAAGATCATAAAGACTTCTGGGTCTGTGGCAGAAACGTAGAGGTGATATATTCCTTCTTTCTACTCTTGAGGTCCTCTGGGTTGACCACAGCCTCTTTCTGAAGCTGAATTTCCCTTCTTTGCAGAAACCAGAACAGGCATAAACATTCCCTCCCTCATTCTCAAATACATGGGAAATATGTTCACTTTGCCGACCTCAGAGGACTTCACAGCAAAGAAGGTGAACTCTTCCTTTCTCATTCTCAACAGACTCGGGGATGTTGAGCACATTCTCTTGGGGCATCTCTCAGAGTCTATGATACAGGCTGCTGATAATTTGGTTTTCACCTGATTACAATCACTTGCTGTTTACTCATCCACTGAACAAGTATTTATTGTCTCTATGCTGACTACATGCATGAACACCAAGGATACAGTAATTAAGAAGACATTTAATTGACATTAATAGTTAAATTTTAAGGTGGATGGATAATTTTGGCTGGTGAGAACTGCTCTGAAGAAAAGCAAGCAGGGGAATGGGCCTGAGGGTGACTGAGGGCAGGACAACAGCACTACCTCAGGAAAGGAGCAGATCATGAGAGAGACCACTGAGAAGAAACCTATCACTTGCACCATGTCGTGCCTCCATCTGTGATGAGAATTTCATCAGCACCCTGCTCTGTCAGCCAGCCCCTGCCTCAGGCACACCACCCATGGATCACACCTACTCACGCAGCTCCATAAGCCCATGGATTGCCTCCACATTTCTGTACCTTCATTCAGGGCCACCTGTCTAGACTGCCCTCCCCATGCCCACCCAGGACTCCTGGGCTCAAGACCACTCTCCTTCCACCCTCAGGTCAGACATCTGTTGGTATAAGCTCCTCCTGATGCATCACCTCTGCCTCCATGGCACCTTATTCTCAGCCGTTGCTGAGCCTGGCCCACATACAATCCTGAAAAATCACTTCTGACACATGATCACACTTCTCACATCATATTAGAATGGTTGCTTTGATCACCTGTCTTCTGATGAAGCCACAAGGCCCACTTCCTCTTCCTGCCCTGGGCCCAAAACACACTGCACCAAAAGAAATTCTCCTCCCCAAACCATGTGATGGTCTTCAACTTGATTTTACAAATGGGGAAGCAAAGACTCGGAGAAGTGAACTCACTTACCTAAGTTCACACAGCTAGTAACCAGTTGAAGCTGGAATTTACCAGTGGGTGTGCTGAAGCCAAACCCTACTGATAGAGGAGCAGCATCCAGCTAATTGGGGTAAAAAGAGGGGAGCCGGGCCTGAAATGCCAGAATCACTGGCAGCCCTTGCGCAGGTGTCATGTTGAGCCTCCACAGAGCCCTGCTTGAGCCCCTTTCGCCTCTAGCCAGAAACCGGAGCTTATCTGTGGTATTTAAAGGTCCGAGGTATTGGGCAAAGTTTCATGATGCGGATGGAAAATGTCTGCTTGTCAAATTTCAAAATCTTGCCTTAATTGTCTTACTTTTTAAAAAGGTCTTTCATTCTAAAAATATTCTCCTGTGACCCCTGCAAGAAATTCCCCTTTGTCATTTAAGTGGTCAGAGAAAACCCTGAAGAGCTTAAGGAGCAGCAATGCGGGGTAAGCAGACCACAGACCTATCTCAGATGTCTGAGATTCTCTGAGCCCATGGAGGCAGAGCACTGGCTGAAGCAGCTGACCTTTATTTTAAAAGCCATTCTTTTTCCACTGCAGGGAAGGCAGCTTTCAGGTGAACATGCTCCCTGGAAAATTCAGTTGCCTGCGGGAATTTCAGGGGAGCATCCCAGCAACCCCCATGTCCCATCACCACTTGTCCACATAAGAAGTCAGGACTCTCCTCTTTTTCTGTAACTTTATCACCCCTGGCTCTAATTTTTCTCTGAAATCTGTGGCTGTGGTCACCATTGATCCATCCCGTCTTTTCCATGTGCGTTGTGGTCTCAGCTGTCTCTCTTCCAGAATGATCCATTGGAAGCCAGGCCCATGCCCCATACCTATGCACTTTCTGCAGTGTTTCACACACTGCTTAATAACTGAGTCAACGGATTGGTCCTCCATGCCTACACATACGGAGCTCTGAGTGGTCACCACAGAACACAAGCGGCTCCGATCTTGAGATCGACTGTCCAGATAGAGATCTTTCTGCACGCTAATGTACTATTCTAAGGAGGTACCACATGGACATGGGGAAGTGCTTTCACAAAACTGAGTCAAGAGTGAGGAAGGGCCGAGTTATTGGAACACAAGTCCCCAAAGTAACCGTGGGTTTGTGTGTGTGTGTGTGTCAGCACTGACACAAGCCACAGCCTTCACTCTTGCCTAGGCTTCCATCCAAGGCACACTATAGACCTAGCTTTGGGATGGGTAAGGTTGGACTGGGCCCAAAGAGAACTGAGCCACCTCTTCCGCCACAGATGCCTGGTTAGAAGACAGGGAAAGATGGTGCTTTTCTTAAGTACAACTTTGTTAAATAAGAAATTGTTCTATAATTTGGTATCTCCTTCCTGAAGCTTGGCCTATATTTCAGGCAGTGTCTGTTCAAAAGAGAAGGAACAATTGAACAATGAATGAGTCAACCACACTCTGAGAGGCATTTCCTGATATATATACATAAAAATTCTTTCCAAAACTGAAGTGTAAACTATACACTAGGCCTCTGGCAGTCTCTAGGGGGTCTTAATCATGCCAACAGTGATAGCAAAACCAGAATGAAGAGGTCCCTGGGCTATAGTTAAACTAGAAGGCCAGACTTTCTGCTTCATCCTCCTGAGTCTTCCCCAGTAATGTGGCTAAGAAGATCACAGACAGGTCAGGACAGAAGGGGAAGAGTGGACTACTATCCACTGGCCCCTTCTCATTCTCCCAAGTGGATTAACAAAGGACCATGGACATGAAAGTCAAGAAGCCTAGGCCTCCCAAGAGTATTATAACCCTATCCTTCCCATGGTCTTTGGGGTGTGCACTCAGAGCCATATCTCCAGGGCAAGGATGCATCATCCTGGCTCAGCATGCTTTTTCAGAGATTGCCTACCCAGCGAGGTAGGACTGCCAGCTGAGTCTCACCTGAGTAGTAAGTGGCCCACTGGACCCCATGTGAAACATAACTGTACTAGTGAGACAGATTCATGGGTACTTAATAGCTCATGGCAAAATCTTCCCACAGGGTAACAAGAAACTTTAAGACTTTCTTGTCAGGGCACCTAAAGATGGATGCCCCAAGAGGACAGACTAACTGCATAAGTATGTGCGTAGGTGCCCAGGAGACAAACTGGGCTTGCCTTAATGTGAGGCCACAAAACTTCTAGACAATGCATTATCTCCACTTCCTCATAAAATTCTTTCCTTCTGTGACCTCGGCTAAGTCATATGATAAGCTACTTAAAACACATACATACTCCCACACCCATACTCATATGGACACCAAGGGAGCAAGAGCAGATGCAAATATACATCTAGTACAGGCAAATCCTAATAGCCTCCATTCTGAAAGTGTGTGATTTATTGGTCTGTCAGTGAGACAGATGGGGAAGAGAGGGCAGTGAATTCATAGCAGTGACAGTAGTGATATTATGAGGTCTGATGAGAAAGAATGGGCCCAAAGCCTCAAGGCCACAGCAAGATTTTGCTGCTTCTGAGAAACCATACTCTAGAGTCAGAGGCATCACTTGCAGTTCTCTTCTGCCTTCTGTGTGGAGATTCTAGGCAATGGCACCACCTATTAGTGAGGGATCTTCCAGGTGACAAATGGAATTCTTAGGCCATACTACCAGGGAGGTGGCTTGCACCCTTGGATCAAGCCCAGGCTGGGGGATAGTAGAGGATACCCCTGGATGCAGCCTGGTCTCAGAAGGATTATGGGCATGATTGCTATTTTTTGGAAGATAATAAAAATTTTTGCTCAGTCACAGAAGAATGACTGCAAAGTAATTCATACTGGGAAGGTCTGGGCTAGGGACCTTTACTCTGTCCTTATAGTGTACAGCATATGGTTTAGTTTGGGAAAATGAGGAAAGGCTTTATATATACATAAAGCCATCAGTGAGGCATGGTTGAAAAGAGTCCATCATCAACTGTAACCCTAGAAAATGTAGCCCATGCTAAGTCAATGTGTATTCCATTGCCATGAGCCACTCTCCAGCTTCTTTCTCCAGGGCACCCAGCCCTGGACTGCAGAACTTCACTGACTAGAAACACACACCACAGCAACTTCTCATCTGTCTCCTATTCTTGTCTCCAGTGCCAACCACCTGCATCCTTTTGCAAATCTCTAATATCTAGATCTATTCACTCTATCTCAATTCAGGATAGCCATTAGACTACCACCCTCTTGTCTCCTATCTTCCTGGAAAAATTTAAACTTCAGTGACTACTCCATCAACATGAGAGACCAAATAAATATGTTTCATCTTTAAAATCCAGCTTTATTGTGCATTTCATGGAAGATCTTGGCAAGAAACTGGTTGTGGCTGAGTAATGTCATTTTCTCAACCCAAGACAACTGCAAAAACTGTGAGGTCTTGAAAAAAAAAATGGTGCCTGAGGGCATGTCCACAACCCTGGGTAACATTTGGAAAAGCAAACACTAGAGGCCTGCTTCTTAGGCAGACTTCCATTCTGTCCTCCATATTAAAGGGGCCGAATTCACCCAGGACATGTAGCATGAGAGAATCGAGCACTAACTAGCACCCTATCCTACCAAAGAGTGATACTGGCTCCAACAGTATAAGCCCTGGGGCTCTTTATCTCAGCAAAAGTCCAGGCAGAATTAGGTCCCAGGGCCAGACTTGCTCACCTTTGCTGATGGAAGGTGCCAGTAGACCTGGGCTCCATTTTGGTAGGTATTACTCTGTGATGCTTCCAAGGTTTACTTCACAAAAACTTTGGCAACTCAACTGATAAAGTCACTGTATAAAGTATGTTGAATTATTCCCTTGGGAGAAGTGACTGGAGAAACCAAGTCCTCACACCCTCTCCATCCATGTCTTCTGATGACCATATATGATTCAGCTATGGTAGCCAGCATTATTGCTATGGTGGCAACCATAGGCAAAGAATCTCCTGTTCTTGCATGTGAAAGTGATTGATGTCTAATTGGGAATCAGACCTGCAAAGTTTCATTGGCCCTAGATTCTCACCGAGTTAATCTACCCCAGATCCACAGACAACCCAACTGCAGAATGAAGTAGAACCAGACTTAGTTTATCTTGCCAAAAGAATGGTATGATGAGTTCTGTTGCCAATGGCACAATCTGCAATACCATAGTAAAATAAAAATCAATGCCTCTTGGTCCTAGACATAACCACAATACTTTTATGGATCCACATTCTGAAAACTATGATAGTGAATATCTTATTAGTATTGATTTTGGCAACTTCCAAAGATGTTGTGTATATCTTCCTGCCACCCTCTAAATCTCCCGCCCTTGCCACTTCATCAATGACTCCACATTTATGAAGAAAATCTGCATAAGAAAAATCCCCACTCCTCATAAAACTAAGATCTCTACACATAGGAATGTTTTATTGGAAAAAGTACTTTAAATGAAAGTTCTCAAAAAAATACTTAGGCAAGGATTGTCTCATTGTTTGGGTACCAAATAAAGAATAAATGTGTATCATAGTGTATAATTTTCAAGCTCTGTGCTACATTTACAACAGTGAAAGAGATCCAACTCCAATGCAAGCACCTTGAAGGACCAGGGTTTAATTAACTGCATAGTCCCCAAAACTATGAAGGTTCCTGGAACATGGGAGACTATAAATATTTGTTGAAAGACTAAATGTCAGACTTAACCACATTGGGGGACACATAATAAATCCTATGTGCCAGCTTTTGAGCATAATCAACCCTATGCCCCAGTTTCTCTCCTCCTCTCAAAACATACACCCATATCCACATACTTAAACACATGCATGATCAGCTAAATTAGGCTGTTGCATGCAAAGAAAACAGAATAAAAGATATGGCATTATTATATTTGGACATTACAGTTTAAAAAGGTCAGGAAAAATCTAACACACTCTGATAGACACACATCCTAAGAGATTACATATCTGGGTAGGTAAAAGTATATAGTGCAATGAAGCATCATTTAGTTACAAACTAAAACTTCAAATAAACTTTAAAAACTGGGAATTGGAAACATATTAAATTCTCTGCTTTTGTTTACTTGTTGTTGTTGTTGTTTATCATATTAAAAATAAGACAAAACTGTTTAAACTCTTATAGTTTTTCCATACAGAACAGTCAGATGACTTCAGGAGAAATCCCACTCACCAACAGACACTACACACACTCAAATCCAAAGCCCTAGTTGCTCATATTTATTTCCCAAACTGATTAGTAAACACTGGCTTATTAAAGACTAGACCCAGAGATCATTTTCATATATATGCCTCATTGGTTTTATGAGTTCTTGGTGACCATAAAGGTCTTGAATTCCTTTGCAAACAGCAAAAACAGATTTCCTCTTTGTGGGGTACCAACAGTTTACACCAAAGGCTTTGGTGAGATATTCCTAGTCTGTGCCTATGGGTAACTGAAGGCCACCACTCCACTGACATGAAGGTAATCAGGCATTAATATAAGTAGAAAACATTTTAAAGAGAAAGACACTTGTGGTTTGAACCTGGTCGATCTTGGAAATGACTGTTTGCTAATGAATTGCCTCAATGGCCAAAGATGCCAGTCAATATCCACTAAAGATACAGCAAATGTATTTTAAAGGATAGAAATACAATATATTTCTACATGCAGATTTTCTGAATTACATTAAAAAGGATAATATTAAGAATGAAGCCCAACAATTCTATAGGATGTTAGAGTTTGTGAAGCTTCTTTCCTTTCATAAGGTCTTTTGAAATCTACCTCTAACTGGCAAGGCACACAAGGCAGGTTCCAATGTGAAATGCCTGCCCCTCAGATGGAAGGGTAACAGGAGTTAAAATGGTATCCTTCTGAAATAACACATTATAAAATGAGATGATAGCCACCAGTGCAGGATTTGCAAAAGAAATGTTTCAAAAATCATATCTGCAATCCTGAGTCCAATAGCCACTCTGAAAAACTCTAAGGTTGAAGAGACCTTGAAGAAAGGATGTCTTTGGTAAGAATGCTAAGCATTACCACCACCCCTACATACACCCCATGAAGGAAGGAAAGGGGATATATCCCTTTTACCTGTCGGGGGCTTTAGAATTACAGGTTGGAGAGCTCGATCTGATGTCTAAAGGCAAGAGACAGAGGGTGGTTCCAAGCCTGGAAAAACCCACAAAAGAGGCAGTGAAGGTCCAGTGACCCTGAAATTAGAAGCAGGGGAGATGGCTGTGTAGGAAATGTCTATGTTTCAGGTTTCCCTTAGGTTCCATATGGACCCTGTAGAAAGATACCAGAATATATCATGGTATGAAGAGCTCTGCCCAGGAAGTCCTTGTGGGAACTGTATAGCAAGATAACCCCAAGAAAGGCTGAACATTGATATCTGGAGTCATAAGTGACTGATATGAAGGGGCAGCAACCAATGTTAAGGGAACAGTGGTTGATACTCACTCTAAGTCACAAGCTTCCACTAAATCCAGAAGGCAACAATATTGGATCGTGATAGCCCGTCAAGCAGTACCTTTCTCACTCCTAACTCTCCCACAAACCCCTAGATGATCTAGAACAGGCTAAGTGCAGGTATTGGGGAAGGACAAATAGCGTAGAAGGGAAAAAGAAGGGGAGGTGGGGGGGTGGAATGGGGTGACTGGGTGAGGGGAATTGAGGGGGGCACTTGAAATGAGCCTAGATGAGCACTGGGTATTATACTATATGTTGGCAAATTGAATTCCAATAAAAAAATATATATATAAAAAAGAAGGGAAGCAGACAAGACTACCATAGCCACCACTTCACCCCACCCCCGCCCACCTTCAACTGCAGGCCTCTCTGCCTGAGGTACTATTGAGGTGAGGCAGACGAGAAGCTGCAGTATAAAATGAAATTCAAAGCATCAGAAGTTCGAAAGATCTAGGGGCTCCCCATAAAAGTGCAACTGCCTAGCAACTGGTGATTATATTTCATGGCATACCTCTAAGATACCTGAATCTGGGACTCTTGGGCTGAGACTGGGTTACCCTACAAGTCCATTTATGGAAATCAAATCCAGGATGAAAGGAAAGGCCGTCAACAGAAAACTGTCCCAGCTTTGCTCTTCATCCCACTCCCCTTGAATGTCATCGTTTCATAATACCTGAGGCTGTTTCATTTGAACTCATCCATCATTGGCTAGGTGCCTTCTTTGTAACAGACACTGTTTTTGTTTTTTAAAGCATCTAAGAGCACCTGGGTGGCTCAGTCAGGTTAAGTCATGATCTTGAGGTCCTGGGGTCAAGCCCTTCATTGGGCTCCCTGCTCAGTGGAGAGCCTTCTTCTCTCTCTTCTCTCTCTCCACTTGTGTGTTCGCTCTCTCTCTCTCTCTCTCTCTCTCAAATAAATAAAGTATCTAAAGGGAGTCAGATCTCCTAGCTCCAGCTTCAGCCCTGGCACTACCTTGCTATATTAATTTGTGGGCAAATCCCTCTCTGCATGCCTCTCTCTTTCAGCTTCCTGTACATAAAATCAGAGCACTGAATGAGATGACCTCTAAGAATGCCATTGTTCTAATGCAGCGTAGCACAAATGGAATCTGGAAAGACATAAATGTTGCTAAAATATGTAGAATTAAGTAGCCCTAGAATCTTATAGCATTTTGTCACCTTTGCCAAATGTGTTCACATTCATTATCTCATTGGTTTATATCTCCACTTCTGATGATAAGGCATTGGTATCATTGGCTTACTGAATAAAGAAAGAATCAGACTCAGAGAAGGTAAATGAATTATCGGGGGTCACACAAATAGCAATACAGTGTGGACCAGAAGTTAGGCATCTTGACTCCCAGCCTGGTCCCCTTTCCTTGCCCCACAAACTCTGGTGTTCGCAGCTAATTACAACACAGGCAGCTCCTGAGAACCCATCAGGGTCCCTTCTCACTAATGTCAGGTAACAACATTATACCGGTCTTTCTCAAAGTCCCAGTGGCTGGTCTGAGCGGGCTCGTCCCAGAGGGTCTTGTGAACCTCAAGTAACCTTTCCAAGCTTCTTTCAGTAACTCTGACCATTTGGAGAGAAAACAAATCCATACACAGGGAATTTGAAGTGTTATTTTAACTTTGTATACCACACATTAAAAGTTACCCTTTAACTTGAATTTTTGAATGTAAGTTGGGGGAAAGAAAAGTTTTTGGCACATATTCTTCAGGTGAATGCGCCAAGGGCTGAAGTTTAATGCCAGGACCCCCAACCAAACTCCAGAGTCACCCTTTCCCTAACCTCTCCTCCTATCCACACACACTTGGGCTTCTCCCCTTCACTGTATCTTGCCAGCCACCTGGAAGTTTTCCAGACCTTCTCCACACAGGGATGAACTTAAAGCAAGGACTTTGCCCCAAACACTCAGAATTTTCCTCCAACTTATTCTTTATCTTGTTTAGTGAAAGAATTGTTACTGCATTGTTAAAGGAAAAATAAAAATCAGTAATATACCATCATTACAAGAGCACAGAATAGTCTCATGACCCAAAGTAGACACACACATACACACACAAATGGTAATGAACATCAATTGCTCCATAGTTCAATGTTAATTTGTATTCAATATCTGCTAAAGAAGAAGAGTAAATTTTAAAGATTTCTATTCAAAATGACTAAAATAGGGATGCCTGGGTGGCTCAGCGGTTGAGCATCTGCCTTCAGCCCAGAGTGTGATCCTGGAATCCCAGGATCGAGTCCCAAGTCAGGTTCCCTGCATGGAGCCTACTTCTCCCTCTGCCTGTGTCTCTGCCTCTCTCTCTGTGTCTCTCATGCATAAACTCAAAAAATGACTAAAATATAAAAGTTTCTTTGAGAAATAATCAATGTATGGGGAAAAGTCACTTACAGGAAGGAGTTCACTCCTTGAAAGTGTGTACATCCTTATATTTTTTTCCTTATATACAGAGTCAACTCTGACTTCTGTTCATTAAACTTTTACATGGATGGTTCTACTATTCCATCAAACATAAAATAACTGGCTATAACCACACAAAGAGAGAGGAGAATTATACAGAAGCGTTAATAAGATCACATTTCCTAAACTATTATTAAGAAAAACTCATTTGAGGATTCTAAAACATGCTATCCCAACCAGGTCCATGAGCTCCCTGCTCTGAATTCCCCTGCCTAGCCCTGGAACCCTGACTTCCGAGGAGGATGGGGGTGGGGAGTCAGCTAAGAAAAAGAAAGACCTAGAAACAAATGCAGGTCTTCTGAGAGCTTTGACTACCACCCCAAGTAACCTTTGGATGGTCTGAAATGGTACTGATAATATTAGATAATTCTATCACTACTCAGTTCCCAAAATTTGCCACCGCAACAAGAGGGAGTGTTACTGGCAAGTGAGTAGTATCCTGCAGGGCTGAGGGTGTACTCTGCTCAATGTCAAACTTTTCAGCTGAGTGGACAATCTAGTTTAACAGTGGGATGCTGGGAGCAGGGACACTGGACGCCAAAGCTCTCCTGGTCCTGTTGGTAACTTCATTTCCCAAACGTTCATAATTAAACAGCTTTTATTGAAGTAATCAGCATGAGCTCCTTAGCTTTGTTTTTGCAACCGGTATCGTGTTTATGGAGCCAAATATTGGAGACTTTGATACTGAATACCTCCTCGGATGTGTTAACGTTGGCAGGGTCTCTAGATTCTGAAGATGCCGGGCTGCCTCAGCACAGCCTTCCCTCTACCCTCTAGCTCATCAACCCCCCCACCAAACCACAGAGCTGCAGCTCCCCTGTAAGACTCCCTTTCAATATTTCTCCTGAAAGTCCCAGGGAATGGTGTGCAATTGAAACAGGGTGAAACATGATCTCAAAGTGTCTGTCGGACCAGAAGTTTTCAAAGAAAACATTTCTTAAATCTTATGTTCACTGCTGTTTCAGCAGGCCAATTAGATTGGATGGGACTTGGGGGGAGCTGTCGCCAGTCACTGCAGCAGGAATAGCAAACAAGACTTAAAGCAAATAAACGAGCCCAAAACTGGCATCCCAGGGGCCCCTGGCCAATGACCCCCTTCATTCCCCAGTTGGATGGCCAGCCCACCCTCTGGGACCAAGAGCCAAACTACAGGTTAATCAGATGAGACATTAGTTAGCAGCCTCGATTACTAGAAAGTAATTAATCAGGGAAAGTCTCCAAACAGGAGGAGGATAAATAAACAGGCAGGCACATGCGGTCCCATTTTGACTCTAGATAAGGCTGCCATCCAGGTGTCCCGCTGGGGTAGAGCCCATCTGTCTTGTTCAGTTCCTCTTTGGAAATGTGGTGACATTTCTCACATCTGCCTAGAAAATGCAAAGCCAAGAGGGCTCTGAATGGGAAGATGATGAAGGACTTTGGAAAAACTATTTGAGGAAAGGCTCCCAAGGGAGTCTTATGGTAAGCCCTGCCCTGAACACCCTTTTGTATTATATGTAAACTGCCTTGTTTCAACATTTCAAAAAAAAACAAAAAACAAAAAACAAACAAACAAACAAAAAAAACCGACTCTAGTTGGGCCTCCAAACTCCTATCCATTTGGAGAAAACCAAGGTCCCAGGTGGTATTTGGCTGGTCTGTGCCTAAGGCCAAATAGTTTGGTTTATTAGCCCCTCAAGACTCTATCCAACCTCAGACACTCTCAGTATAAGCTACAAAGAATTCAGACCATCTGATATAACTGGTTCCTTCTTCAACCTTGACTTGGGGGTGAAGAAAATTGGAAAGATGGGAAGAAAATGCAGTTAATGCAAGTGGAAAGTATCACCCATTGGTCCAGCTTGACCTGACCTAGCACATCAAATAGTCATTCTTCTGTGCTGTGTCTTTTTCCTTCTGGAGGAACAAAAAATGTCAGCAACTAGAAAATGCACATAATGTAAACACGGCTGTGTTAGCTCAGCGTCAGAGAAAACACACCCAAACGTAAGTCAGCACAAGACAGCCTCTATCCTCTGCTCAGACGACAAGCACAATGATTTTAACCTAATGACCCCCTCTTAAACAGCTCTACAGCAAATCACAATTAAATAAATACCACTTAATAGCAGAGATTTGTTTTATGGCCAGATTATTTGTGGGGAGAGAAAGAGAAGGTTGGATGAGTCATTTCATTTTTAATTATAAAATTAAGGTACTTTCCAAGTATTAGTATGAATTCAACACCAAGCTAAATTTATAAAATGCTATAAAAACAAGTTATGGATATTCTGGAACAAAACAGAGAAGCTGGGGATGAGAGGAATGGAAGGATATAAAAAACCGAGGTGGCTTGGTCTTGTCTTCATCTAAAATGGAGTGGAGTGGCCTTCCTCCAGCCCAATGATTAGGAGTGACCAAAGCTGGATAAAATCATGACATAAGCACCGGTGAGTGAGTGAAAAATGCAGCCACATAGGTTTCTGTAGAAAACTGCAGGATTAGATGTCAGGAGCACCAAATTCAAGGTCTAGCTCTGCCTCTGTCTGGGGCACCAGGAAGGAATTAGCTGGGGTGGAGGAAGGAGAGCTGTCAGAGTTTATGACTGGCTCTAAGAGATCACGAAGGCACTTGTGGACCTAGGGACCTGACCAGGTCCGATTGAACCGACAGGCTGAACCGACACCTGCCTTCCATCAAGAACTTATCTCCTTCACTCCCTCCTTCCTCCCTTCCCTGGAAAGTCTCACCCTCCTTATTCTTTTCCATCTGGTTATTTAACTCTGATATTTTGGATGTATTTGATTTGTTCATATAGGTGCCAACATGCAGGCGACCTGATAAAGGCTTTGTGACCTCCAAGGGAATCCAGTGACCCTTTTATCTTGCCCCCATGGACCTTTACAACTCCCAAAGCTTGATGATTGTATCCGTGGGCATACCAGGGCTCAATCAAAAGCCAAGTTCCACAAAACATTTTCTTCTTTGAACCTCAAATGATCCCTAAAAATCAAGGGTTTCCAGAAATATCTACAAGTTCATCCCCGGTGTGTGCCACTACTAAGATCAGAAAAGGTACTTGAGTATATAGAGAAAGGGGAGCCCTCTTGCACTGCTGGTGGGAATACAAACTAGTAAGCCACTCTGGAGAACAGTATGGATCTTCCTCAAAATGCTAAAAATTGAATTGCCCTGCAATCCAACAATAGCACTACTAGGTATTTACCCAATGGATACAAAAATACAGATTTGAAGAGACACATGAACCCCGATGTTTATTATCAACAATAGCCAAACTATGGAAAGAGTCCAAATCTCCATCAACTGACGAGTGGATAAAAAAGATGTGGTGTATAAACACAATGCAATATTACCCAGCCATTAAAAAGAATGAAATCTTGCCATTTGCAATGACGTGGATGAATCTAGAGTGTATCATGCTAAGTGAAATAAGTCTTTCAGAGAAAGACAAATACCATATGATTTCATTCGTATATGGAATTTAAGAAATAACAGATGAAAAAAAGAAAAAAGATGAATATATGGGAGGGGGAAAACAGAGAGAGGGCACTATTGGACACATAACCATAAGAGACTCTTAAAGGTAGATAACTGAAGGTTGATGGAGCAGGTGGGTGGGGGATTAGGGCAACTGGGTGATGGGTATTAAGGAGGCCACTTGTTGTGTTGAATACTGGATGTTGTATGTAAGTGATAAATTACTGAATTCTTTAGAAACCAATATATAAGTGATAAATTACTGAATTCTCTAGAAACCATAACTAATTAGCATTCAAACAAAAATTTGAAGAATAAAATAAATATATGTGCTGCTGAAGCCGGCACTGAAGAAAAACATAAATAAGAGCAGAATACCAAGCTAAAAAGGAGGGGGTGGGGCACTCATGCTGCTGGTAAGCCCATGGCCATTCACTGGGCACAGCAAAGTCCATGAGATGGTAAACACCACTTGGGAGCACTGCATCCCCCAAAATCAACTTCTCAAAATTCACTGCTTAGTCATTCATTGATCATATCATGAGAAATCCTTGTCAAAGTCTTTGTGAGAGCTGTGCCACAAATTTTTGCATTACAGTACCTAGAAAGAGACATGAACATAGCAGTTGTCATTTATTTCACATTTACCAAGTAACTGCCAGTAGCCAGACAGACACTCTGCTGTTGCAGAAGATGCACAAAAATAAAACTTAGCTCCTCCTACAAAGAAGCCAATAAACGAGACAAATACTTAAGTGGATAATTATAATCCTGAATGGCACATGTTAGGCCAAATGTAGCTGAACCCATGTCATATGTTGCCGAAGGGTATATAGCTCTTTCCCTTAATCCTACAGATCTCCAAGTCTTGTTGGTCTCTAGAAAATCACTCACTAAAGCAAAACCTTAACAAACAGCTCTTCCTGATGGCTGCATTAACACAAGTTCAAAGTCCAGGCTGGAGATGATAGTCCTAAATCACTCTAATGGATCCCACTTGCAGAGGGACCCTGACAGATAAGCATATACACAGGAGAGAAAGAACAAAAGGGTGAGTATCCTCGGGGCCATGACTAAGAGGACATAATAGGAAGAGAGCCCAGGAGGTTCTGCAAGACTCAGAAGCCTCAGAAGACCCTTGAGTAATCTGCGAGGGCCTCAGGGATGAGAATGTATACTTTTTGTGCAGACAGCCCCACATGCACAGGCTGTGGTCTCTGTGAGTGGAGCCCCTGGAGTTGTGCAGGACACAGCTGTGAAATCACATCAGTCATCCTGCACTCATATCTCCATCCATTGTGCCCAGAAGAGCAACTTCTTGATAAATGTTTGATGAATATGACACACTGCTATCTACAAATAGGTGAAAAACTGCCATGTGAAAGATGAAGCTTGATCTGTATTGTTTTAGTCGCTGCCCGAGGTGGCAGAGAAGGGCCAGTGGAGACAAGAGCAAGAGAGAGGCAAAAATGTTTCTTAAGCTTTAAAGAACTTCTTATGAAGCAGACTAGTCTAACCATGAAAAGGATGATGGCCAGAGGGGGAGGGTAGGTAGGCTGTGAGCTCCCTTTCATGGACACTCAACAAGTAGAGAGTAGATGAGTGGCCATCAGGATTTGGGGAGAATATTACATTCTTAAAAGAGGAAGCAGAGGTTGGGCTAAAGCCCAGGCTGCCTTTGGGTCCTGATAAAGAAAAAACCATTGTGAGCAGACCACTGGAAACTCCCAAAGCTGGGTAGGAGGTAGCACAAATGGGCTTGAGAGAGTTAAATTTCTATTTGCTTCCAGAACATTTTAAAAATTATTTCTTGTCTAATCAAAACATTTCCAAACAACCGAGGTCAGATAATGCCACGCTTACCACATGGGTTTGCTCAGCATGCAGAAGGGCCTACAATGCTGTCTGACTGCATTCTGCACATAGAGGAAGAACTACCCCATCCGTGCCTCCTAATCTGATGAATCCTTGTCATAAATTCTGCCCAGGCAGTCGGCAGGGCGGCTGCTGGCACTGGGCTAAGGGGAGGGGCTGCTTTACGAGGGCCCAAGGAGACAACGGGCCGCCAAGCCCTCTGTGAGAAGCTAGTAAATCAGCAGCCAGGGGAAGCTCTGTGAAGAAGAGGCAGCCCCACATCTGGAGTGCCAGGGTCCCAGAGCCCAGGTGACATGGGCAGGAGCAGGGAAGGGTTTTGGTCCACTTGTAGTGGTGGGACCCTGGGGACTGTGGTGCTGAGGGCACAGTAAAGCAGGATTCCACAACCCCTGAGCCTCCAGCATGCTCTGATCCCTGTCAATAAGCTCCAAGTTGGAGGCCAGGAATCCAGGGCCAGCAACAGAAAGCATCTCCACCAATCAGTAGCTCACATTCCAGAAGGGAGACACAATCAGGGAGGAAAGAGATTCTATGCGACTGCTTGAGTTGCCCTAACAAAATACCCTAGACTGGGTGGCTTAAACAACAGGTATGAAGGCAGGAAGTCTCAGATCAGAATCACTCAGGATCAGTTCCAGATAAGGCTCTTGTTGAGAACTGAACTAAGCTACTCATGGGGTTGCCACCTCGGCATCCGTTCTGTGAGGCCAAGTGGCCTGCAGGGACCTACACTGACTCTAGTCCCTGAAGCAAGATGCAGCAGCAGAGTCCCAAGCAAATGTGAGTTCCTGATTGGCTGTCCCCAACAGCCCTTGTGAGCAACAGCCCCCCTGCCTCCCAGTGTCTGTTTGCCTTACGTGCCCCTAAAGAAGAGCCCATACCCTGTTCTGCTTTGAACTGACCAACACACCGCTCGCCTGGAAACCACACATGTTCCACCCACAGACCCTAACAAAGACCAGAGTCCCAGCCCCGCCCTCCCATCTGCACTCTACCTTAACCACCCTATGTGGCCCCTCAAGCCAGGTTCTTCCTTCAGGACCTGGGAGTAATACACTCTTTTTCAATTTCTCCTGTGATCCATTATTGAACTGAGGGTCACCATCCAGCACCTTATACTCCGTTTGACAAATGTTAATTTACCGCAGTCCTAACAGCTCACTTCCTGGCTTATAGACCTCTGCCTACATACTGTGACCTCACAAGGTAGAGAGAGAGGGAGTGAGCTCTCTAGTCTCTTCTGATAAGGACACTAATCCATTGAATCAAGATCCCAACCTTATGATTTCATTTAACTTTATCTCCATAAAGGCCCTACCTCCAAATACAGTCACCCTGAGGGTTGGGGCTTCACCATATGAACTTGGGAGGGACACAAGCATTCAGTCCATAACAGAACTCTAGAAACAAAAACTGAGAGAAGAGGTGAGAAATGCTATTAGAGAATTGAGCAGAACTCTGTGGAGTGACCATCTGACAGAGGGACTTGGGGGTGAGGGACAAATCAAGGAAAGTGCCAAAGAAGAGACATCTGATCTGGGCCATGCAGAATAAGAGCCCATCCAATGAAAAAATCAAGGAGAGACACCACAGAAGAGAGTGCTAAGGGATCCCTAAGAGAGGCGCAGCTGTTTAGCGCCTGCCTTTGGCCCAGGGCGCAATCCTAGAGACCCGGGATCGAATCCCACGTCGGGCTCCCGGTGCATGGAGCCTGCTTCTCCCTCTGCCTATGTCTCTGCCTCTCTCTATTTGTGACTATCATAAATAAATTTTAAAAATTAAAAAAAAAAAGAGAGAGTGCTAAGATATACAAATATTGGAGTCAGGCTGTCTAGGTTGCAATCCTGCCTCTGATCCTCTAGTTCTGTGACCCTGGACAAACATTTTAACCTCTCTGAACTTCAGTTTACTCATCTGTAAAATGGAAATAAAAGAGTCTGTTTGACATGTTGTTGTCCCTGTAAAGGGACCTAACCAATAATGCTAATGAATAAAGGATGGCATTCCAGGCAGAACATGGAGGAGAGCCTGTCAATCACACAGAGCCTTGAAAATAGGTATCCTGTTGAGGTACAGGTGTGCAGTTCAATGTGACAGCTTCAGAAACATCAAGGAAGGAACAAGGACATGGGATCAGTCCAGATTAGAGGTTATTTAATGCTGTATTTAAGAGTTTGAACTTTCTCTGAGAGCTCAAGGAAGCCATTGGGAGACATGAAGCAAAAGAGTGATATGAAGAGGCCTAGTTTTGAGGACAACCACTCAGATGTCCATGTGAAGCAAGGGCTGATTGGGAGGAAGAGCAAAGCCAAGGAACAAGGCTAGGGTACCCAAGACGGCAGCCCAGAAAATGTCCTGATAACCATTCTGCCTAGCAGTTAAGTCCCTTTCCCTTAAAAAAAAAAAAAAAAAAAAAAATCTTCTGAACTCCACAACATGCAAGACTCAGTGCCAAGGGCTCACATTTAGACTCTTGTTCCAACCTCAGTCTACTCAGTATTTAGGATCCTCCACAGTCTTTTCCAACCCACCTTCCAGTTGCTCCCCAATACTCCTCAGCAGGCATGCTGGGCTCCAGCCAAATGGACTGAAGGGCCTTTCCTGGTAGAATGAGCTTAAACTATGTCTTCTCTTCATGTCCTTGCTCTTGTAGGAACCTTCATACCTGGCTTTGAAACACTCCTTTCCCACATACTAGCACTGTGAGACCTAAGGCAGATCACTTAACCTTTCTGAGCATCCATTCTTTCATATGTGTAATTTAAACAGGGGGAGTACTTAAATCAGTGGCATATTCTAAAAAAGTAATCAACCCATTTAGCACAAAATCTGGCATATTTGCTGCCACTTGCCTACAAGACTCCCAGAGCCCTCTCCAGGATCTTTTTCCAGGAGGCAGCTCCTGACCCACTGGCCTTCGGGGCCCACCACTGACCTCTACAGCCTGTCCCTTCACTCTGCTCTCAGAAGCTAACATACATTACAATCTCCAGGCACTTTGTTTTCTCCACCACAAAACTACTTCCTGGTGGAGAGGTCTCACAGGGACCGTATATTTCTCATCTGTGTGATCTCTCAGCCCTGAGCATAAGAGATTGTGTATAGATCTGAACTGGGCAAATATCTATACAATGTTAGGCTATAGGCTATAAGGGATTAACAGAACAACACCAAGAGCCCCTCCACCCAACATGCCATGTCCACACTCCCTTCTATGTATGCTTTTTTCTTTCCTGCCAACAGTCTCTGAAGTTTAGACCAGAAGAGGCCATGGAACAAATGGAAGCCTGCTAATGAAATGGCCAGTCACATATGACATGACCCAACCAAAGCCATGAACTAAGACAATCAGATTCTCTGTTAAGAACATTGGTGGAAATGAGAAAGTCAGGCAAAGACAAGAAAAAGTGAAATTGAAAGGAGTTTGAAAGCCCTGATGTCAAGACAGAGACATTGAGGAGAATTTACAGTTGAAGCCACAGGAGCTTCCACCAAGTAAAAGTTATAAGAAACCAGAAATTATCAGTAATAATAGAAATCACATGTTTTGAAGATCTCCTGGGTGCCACCCACTAAGCTAAGCAATATACGGATCATCCTATTCATTTCTTTTACAAAAACCCAATAAGTGGTTACTAATACTAATCCCATTAGAAGAATTGTGTCACAGAATGGTTAAATATCATAAGCTCCCCATTACCTTTATTACCTCCTCAATTCCTAATAAACTTTCATACCATCCCCTATGCCCACTACCCAGTGCTTAAAGTAACCTGAATAAATCTCTTCTCCTTGTAAGGAACAGAACCAGAAAGTACTATGGAAACAAAGTCTCTGCACAAGAAATGAAAAAATGTGCAAAAAGCAAAGAACACAAAGAAGTGCCCCAACAAACTTGGTCCAGAACAGCCCTACTGTCCAGAGTGGTTTCCCAGTCCCCAGCATGGAGGACTCATTCTCCTGGGCCCCAGTGGTCTGGGCCATGCATACCACATGCTGTCTAGTACCTTTAATGATCTTGTACTATCATGCCTTTTCTTCCAAGCCAGCTTGTGAGCTCCTTGAAAACAGAGGAATCATGCTTTCTCATGTTGTTTGTCCTTTGGCAAGTGAGGATGCCCTGAACATTTTCAGAAATCATCCCCCCGGCTCTGTTCAAAGTGCCAGTGATCCCACCCGTGTATATAGAATCCTTCAGGGCTCTCCAAAGGCATCAGAGCCCTTAGGTGTAATGTGAGAATCACCAGCAGAATAAATAAATCCCTGCCCTGGTGGCAAATACTTCCTTTTACTTCTTCCCCTATAAAAGCAAACTTCTCCGACCCAATCTCACAAGTGCTCTCTAATGGGTTCTTAGTTTTGTTTATGCCACTTAGTTCAAGCCAGAAGCAAACAAGAGAAAATGCACAAGGAACCACCTAGCACAGCTCATGGCATAGAGTCAGGAACTCTGTGTTTCCTCCAATACTGCCTTATTTGAAGAGTGCAAACTTTCATGTTTTAAATGGCCCAAAAAATGGTTGGGTAATAAGTGGTGGGTGCCATAGCCAGGAAGCCTGCTTCTCAGCATTTGTGCAGACTTGCCACATGAAAGCAGGAACAATATAAACCAAGGCACCCATCTTGGGGCTTCCAGATGGCCCTCACCAATCAACAGAGAGTTAGACTAGTCCACACCTCCCAAGGGGGGATCGAGCTCAGGATTCCTTCGCAGGATCAGCCTCAGAAGAAGCTGCTTCTGCAAGGGTGGGCTGAAGAAGTAAGTCTTGTCCTCAGAAAGTGGCAGATACTGAGGTTAAAAATCTCACACAAGGTTCAAAATATCAAGAAGGGAATTAAGGAGATCCCCACTTGCTGGGGTCAAAGTCAAGCTATGAAGATTGGAGCACAAGCAAGCAGGCAGGGGGTCAAGGGTGGGACTGCGAGAGTGAAGGAGAATTACTGGCTTTCAGAGGTTCATCAATGCGGTGTTTTTCAACTATTTTTAGTGGATGAGCTCTTTATAAATGAAAGATATGCAACCCTAACCCAAAAACAGATTTTTCAATTGGTTATTAGTAAATCAGTACATTTACTAATTATAAAGACAACTGATAAGAACAACAATTTAATTTTAGTAAGATGAAAATTTGAAGTAGAGGGTGACCATTGCAATTTTCTATCATTCTCAGCTTCCAATTTATTTCAATATTTTGTCTTGATTCTACTGTTTCAAAAGAAAAAAACAATCCTGGTCTCAGGGACAAATTGCTGCAAATGATAGTAGCTATTTTTAACCAATTGTTTTATAACGAAGATAATCTTCAATTAGCCAGCAATGGTAGGAAAAGCTTCATTCTGAAATCCAAGGGGGGGAGGGAGATTAAATATATTGAAGGACAAAACTGCATAATCACGAAAAGAGAGAATCCTTTAGCTGAAAAATTCCCAGCCAAGATCTACTAACATTTACCACTTGATTTCACAGATTGGCATGTGCTAGAAGCATGGGCCAGTTGGCCTATCTTAAAAGTTTCTTTCTGTGTGGAGTGGACATAAGAGCCGAAGAGGCCTCTGGTGGGGAACTGATGAACAACCCAAGAATTCAAGTTAAGAAGAAAGAAACTACCTAATCCATACCAGCAAATAGCTTAAAAGAGTGGTAGAAAGAAGCAAAAAATGTAGAATCTGACAGATTCAAGACAAAACCTCAGATAGATCATTTATCTGACTTTGGGCACATTATTTACAATTTCTGAGCCTAAGTATTCTTATCCATAAAACTGGGATACTAATGTTCTTCCACTGGATTGTAAAAATATTAAATGAGATGCAAACGTACAAGCCTGGCCATTTAGTCCAATAACTAAGAACAAGGATGGAATGACCCTGACCTGAGTGAGGGGACATGGAAGCCCATTGGTCATCTCTGGGGGACCTGATCTAGACCTAGGAAGATCTTGGGAGCAGGCCCTCATCAGGTGGAGAGGAGAGGGAGGAGACAGTGGAGCTCACTTGGTTCTTCCTGCCTCCATGGGGATTGATACAGAGGACAGAGCCCAAATGAAGAGCTGAAGAAGGTAGAGGCTGAAGGCCTCAAAGACCAGAACATGCTAGCAACAAACACAGGCAAGTCCAAGGAGGACCCCTGTGTCCCAGTGATCACTCTTCTGTGAATTCCTCCGCATGTAGATTTTTACAAATAGACATACCCAACTTACCCTCCACCCAAAGTCTACAGAGAATTGCAGCACCCATGCCAGACTCTTCAGCAGACCAGGCAGAAAGGGACCACATGAGGGCAATGCTGCTTGGTGTCAACCCTAACCCTATACTCTGAACTCATGCACCATGAGGTCACCACTTCATCAGTGGAAGTTCTGGGTACCTCTCCCTGTTCAAAATCAAGGTTCTATGTTCTCCTCTCTTTTCCCAAATTAAAATAGCTGCTTGCTCCCATTCACACATAGGCTTCCTAGAGTAATTCCTTCCTGTATTCAATCCCATTGGAATCTCTTATTTAAATGGGATCCTCATTTCTCTTTTGCCCTAAGATACTTACCACCATGATAGCCAGCTAACTCCCTAAGTCCACCCCCACATTGGCCAGGTCTCTCCAACCCCAACTGGAGATGGACGGAGATGAGATGAAAGGGGAGATTCTTCAGGGAGAGGAAGAAAGCAAAGCCCCAAACACTGCAGCCTTCCCTAGGAAACACCCTTCAATTTCACCTGATACATTCCCTCAGGCAGGATTCAATGAATCCCCTAGGTGCTCTTTACTCCCATACTGCTGATCTGTGACTCAAAGCTTCAAGTCCCATGAGCGAAGGGCCTCATAGGCATGTGGCTTCTTGTTGAAACAATATACCAAAGGAGAGAGAGTCCATACCCCCTCCTAAAGGATCTCTTAACACGCTTATGTAAAGATCACTGATTCTCAGAGATCATTGTCCTAGTGACAGGGAGCTATAATTGATTATTGTGACTTGGATGCCTAGAGAATGATTCATTAAGGCCCCACCATCTCTGTCATTTTTAATGGGAAGGGTTGGGTAGTATGTAAACACAATTATGACAGGCAAGGAGAGAACAAACAGACCAAAGAGAGAGAGAGAACCACAGAGGTCCCTGCAAGGTGAAGACTTTCTTTCCCAGAAGTTTAAGAGAACTCTTTCAGAGATGCCCTTCCAACAATTGTCCTGACCCAGTGCTACAACAAGGCCTGAGCAGTGCCACACCACCTTCCCAGGCATCTCTGAATGCCAACAGAGCTCCACAATAGATAATTAAATGAGTGACTGGGGTATTATGGTGGCACTATCTTTGAAGTGTACTTGCTTTTCCTGGAAGATGTCTTACAGCAGAATTTATGGTCATGCTAAGCTTTATAGAGGGTACACTCCAGGTCAGTGACTGATGTGCTCCAGTCTTTATCCTCACTTTACAAAGAAGATCACAGTGAACCCCAAGGAGCTTGACTCCTTGTTACATGAAATCATCTCACTGTGATCTCCAGGAGAAAGTCATATCTTAGTCATCTTGAATCTATCTCATTTTCTAGCACCATGCCTGGCACGTATTGGGTACTCTATATGGTTTACTGAAGTACTAGAATTGGGATGTGTAACTGCTATTACCAGCTTTACCAAGACACTCACTTTTCTTCTTAATATTTGAATTGACCATTTAAGTCTTACCCAAGTAATCAGGATATCCAGATTCTCTTCCTTTGGATTTTCTCTGCCTAGAATTGTCCATGTTCATTCGAACCAAAAGGGTTACTTCAACTTTCAAACACCAAGTAAACCGAGAACCTGAGAATCACATTTATCCACCACTGAAAGCCCAGGTTTTGACTGCTATGGCTTTTGTTTTGGCCACATTGATTCCTTTCAAAAATAGATATATCCTAAAGGCACACCAGTGATAACACCCTGTCGGGTCCAGCTCCCTATGCAAACAGTACTTTCTTCAAAAGGAACAATCCCATCTACTCCAGAGTTGGGCTTGGCCAAGGATGTCCCAAGCTTGGTTTCCTAAGGTCTTTGTTTTACCCTCATATGTTCAGCTATTGTTCCCCGGAACTAGGAGCTCCTAGCCTTAGCCTAACTCTATACCCAATCCAGCCCTTCCGCCCTCCTCCCTGCAGTGCCTGGCAGTCCATAGCCCTGGCCCTGAGCCTGGGTCCAGAGCAAATTCCACTGAGTTCTCCCTGGGAACATATGGTTTGGAGGAAACTTAGCCCAAACGCTCTCAATCCAATCTTGTTCCCAAAATTGTTCCCAAAAAGAAAACTTAGAGTTTCAATCCTTTCCTCCTTTCCTCCTAAAGGAAGATTTTTGCCACTACACAAATTACCCCACAGCAACCCAATCCACTAGTGCTAGGAGGGACTGACTTGGTGAAGCCACAAGAGTTGGCCTTACGCTTACATTACAGAGTCCTCACTCAACTGTTTTCTGAAAGGAATAAGATCTGCTCCAAAATGTTTTCCTGATTCCACCTAGAAAGAAAAGCACAGGAGTTGGCAACTTTTAAATGGAGATTTCTCTACTTTTTCCTTCTTCATTTCTTAAGATCTAAAGTTTTAAATTAACCATGCTTTCCAGTCTAGGGCACATTATTATCGTTAGTCTGCACACATTCTCTTTTAATAATTTCTCCCCCTTAATGCCCATTTCTGACTCATTGCCCTCCTAACCCCTAATGCTAACCTTAATCCTAACCCTACCCCAGCATGGAGACTATTCTCATGTGTTTAACGCACCTTGTGTCTATGTTTTCTTGTAAAGTATGCATTGTATTGTACACACATGGAATGGTGCTACGGATCTCATTCTATTTTCTACTTTTTAACTCAGTACTATATTTTAAGGTCCACCAATATTTAGCCCCACTGTCCTAGGGCATACTACCTTGTCATATGCAAACATTTTAACTATCCACTCCCCCAGTGATGAGATACTGGGCTGCCTTCAACATCTTTCCCCATAAACAACACTGCAATGCCTCTCCTCACGTAGGTCACATACAGACCTAGGTGAGCCGGATTAGAATAGGTGTATATTTATTTAGCTAAACCTTGCCACACTGCTCTGCTGAATGTCTCCAGCAGAGCAGGAATGTTATTTTATATGCCTATACTCCCTGACACATGGCATTATCAAATTTTAGAATTTTAGCCAGAATAACAAGTATAAAGTCCTATCTCGTTATTGTTTAATTTTCATTTAAGTTGAATCTCTTCATTTACTTATTAGCCTTTGAGGTCTTTTCTCTGTCAAATTGGTGATTCATATCTTTGGCCCATTTTTCCACTGAGATTGTCTCTTTTCCATATTGATTTTTAGGAGTCCTTTTTATGTCCTACAAATTAATATCTTATCTTGTCACCAGGAATGTTATCCTGGTTGTTAAACTGTTTTTAACTTGATTCATGACGTCCTTAAATTTGACATGATCAAATCCATCAACTTTTCTGCCTTGTGCACTGTGTTTAATGGTTTTATTTAAGAAGTTCTTTCTCCCTCTCGACCTTAAAAGTATTCTCCTATATTTTCTTCAACTAAGACTATGGTATTTCCTTCAACATCAAAGTCTTTCCTCCATCTGAAATTCACCTTTGTACGTTAATGTTTATTTATTTTTATATTGTGAAGCAGTTTTCCCAAATCCAACTATTAAATTACTTATCTTTAAGCCCCTCACGCCTGTCCTCAATCTGTTGTGCCAGTTTTCTGGAATATTAAGTTCCCAGATGTAATAAATACATGTGTAGATGGATATACATATATAATATCTGTACATATAGATTATAAAGAAATATGTACACTCTATGGAGATGATATAGATGTTCAGATACAGATGTTTCAGATACAGATATAGATCTGCAAATACATAGATGCATGTCTATCTCTGAGTTCTCTATTCTGTTCCATTGGATTATTTGCTGAACATGTCTTAATATCTGGCAAATAAATATTCCCTTTTCTTTATTTTTTTAAAATTCACTTAACTATTCATGGACCGGATTTCTTCCATATATTTTTAAAAATATGTTTATCAAGTCCTTCAAAATATCCCACTGGAATTTTAAATGAGATTATATTGAATTTGCAAATTAATCAGAGCAGAAAACAGCTTGATAATATTAACTCATTCCATACAAGAATAAGGAATGTCTCCATTTAAGCAAATCATCTCCTATGCACTCTAATAGAATTTAACATTTTTCTAGAAATAGAAATCCTGTATACTCTTGATTAAACCTACTCCTAAATATTCTGTAGGTTTCATTGACTTATGGAAGATTACCTTATTATTATGCTTTTTAAAAGACTTTGTTTATTCATTTATTTGAGAGAGTGTACAAGTGTACCAACGGCGGGGAGGAGCAGAGGGAGAGGGAGAAGTCAACTCTCCGCTGAGCAAGGAACCCCCCATGGGGCTCGATCCCAGAACCCTGGGTTCACGACGAGCCAAAGTCAGATGCTTAACTGACTGAGCCACCCAGGCTTTCTGCTCCTTATTATATTTTTAAATGATTGTTGATTATTGCTGATGAAAAATCATGTTAAATATACTTAAGCTGACTTGGGATCCAGCAAACTTGTTGAACTTTCTTATTACTTCTCATAGTTTCTATTTTGGGGAGGGTGGTTCTATTTTTTTTTTTTTTAATAAAAGCTTATTTCAGTTTTATCTTAACAATTACCTCACAGTGACAGCAAATATTCCTTCTGGGAATCCTTTTTTTTTTTTTTTTCCTTTTTCACATACGAAGATTATAGATTCAAAAAGCTAAATAAATTATGTTTTTAAAAATAACTACTTTGTGAATAATCAGAAACAAGAAAAAAGATGTAACTGCATTTTAATATGGAACATGTTCTCCATAGGAGCTAAAACTGGAAGTAGATACTGACTTGGCTCTTAGAAGAGCTGTGAATACTGTTTAGAGTAAACTTTTGTTTATGAGTTGTAGAGATGATGTTACACATCAGTGATAAAATTAAGACACAAAGGTTATACCAGGGTTCATAAACATGGGTCTTTCAGCAGCTCATGTCAGGAAAACATCTTGTGGAAAGATGCTGCAGTTACACTTGCTACACAGAAACACCAATGGTTGTTTTTGTGCACAAGGACAGTCACTCAGCCTGAGTCACCAGGGCAGGACAGTAACTACTCCCAAGAAATGTCAGATGGCACACTCTTTCTTCTTCCTAGGTCCATAGCTCCATATCCTTCATCCTCTGTCCTCTTTGCTCCTGTGGCTACAGTACATACACGTTAAAGTTACCCTGACTGGAAATATTTGTGAAAAATGTTCCCAGTTCATTGAACTTTGGTCAGTTTTCAAGCAGTGGCAGATGTTTCCCCTGTGCTATTCAGAGCCTTCCCTCATGTTTCCATAAGCAGGAAGAACCCTGAAGTAAACGAGTGCTCTCTCTCATTAAAGGCAGGAATATCATACACCAAAAGCAAACTCAGTCTGGATGGAATGAATATGTTACATGTCCCAAGATCCTTCTGTGGATTTTGAAACGATGGTGGCAATCTCAATCACATGGAGGCCATTTGGAATAGTTCTATTCTTTCTCTGGAATAGTCATATTCAATCAGAAAAGGCTGATTATTTTTACAGCCTATCAAAGAGCAGATGGAAAGCCTCCGTGGCTCCACCCAACAGCAAACACGAAGAGTCCATTCCCATCCTCAACAAGGGGCTTAGAATCACCCCACTTTGGAGTGGGCTGGGGCCACCATCACCAAAGCCAGCTCCCTGAGGCCTGAGCTGGGGCAAAAGGGAAGGAGTGACTGGGACTTGGACAAGAATCTTGCTCAGCTCTTTTAAAATAGACCCATGCTGCCACCTGGTTCCCATTAAAGCCTCGAGACAGGGAGACTTGCCCACTGAGGCACCCAGGTGGAAGAATGAGGCTGAGGCCCTTGTGCTTGGAGCCCAGAGAATGTTCCCAGCATATCACAATTACAGAAACATCTGTGCCCAACAGCTTGCAGCTGAACTGCTGTGAAAATTTACAGTGTTCGATTGCTTTCAGAATTTCTCACTTCTCAGCCTGAGGCAGGGTGGTCTCAAGGCTGCCAGTGAGTTGCTGCAGGAAGTGAGAGAGATCACAAATTTCCAGTGTTTGGATGAAATGTGGCATAAGGGTGTGAGGGGTGAGCCCAGGGCCCTGAATGCTGTGGATGTCCATAACTGAGCATTTCTCTTTTTTTAATTTAAATTTTGTTAGTTAACATACAAGGCAATATTGGTTTCAGGAGCAGAATTCAGTGATTCATCACTTACATACAACACCCGGTGCTCATGACCACAAGTACCCTCTATAATCCCCATCACCCATCTAACCCATCCCATACCCACAACCCTCCATCAATCCTCAGTTTGCTATCTAACACTAAGAGTCACTTATGGCTTGTTTCCTTTTTTTCTTTCCCCCTCCCCATATGTTCATCTGTTTTCTTTCTTAAATTCCACATATTAGTACGATCATATGGCATTTGTCATTCTCTGACTTATTTCACTTAACATCTCTATCCATGTCACTGCAAATGGCAAGATTTCATTCTTTTTGATGACTAAATAATATTCCATTGTATGTTGGGTATGTGTGTATATATATATATACGCATATATGTACACATATATGTGTATATATGCTGATGGACACTTGGACTCTCTGTAGTTTGGTTATTGCTGATAATGCTGCTATAAATGTTGGGGTGCATGTACCCTTTCAAATCTATATCTTTGTATCCTTTGGGTAAATACCTAGTAGCACAATTGCTGAACTGTAGGGCAGTTCTATTTTTAATATTTGAGGAAGCTCCATACTGTTCTTCAGAATGCATACGCATTTGCATTCCTACTAGCAGTGCAAGAGGGTTTCCCTTTCTCAGCATCCTCATCAACACCTGTTATTTCTTGTGTTGTTAATTTTAGCCATTCTGATCTATGTGAGGTGGTATCTCATCATGGTCTTGAATTGTATTTCCCTGATGATGAATGATGTTGAGCATCTTTTCATGTGTCTGTTAGCTATCTGGATATCTTCTTTGGAAAAGTGTCTATTCATGTCTTCTGCCCATTTCTTACCTGGATTATTTGTTTTTTGAGGATTGAGTTTGATAAGTTCTTTATAGATTTAGGACACTAACCCTTTATCAGAGATGTTGTTTGTCAACTAAGCATTTCTTTCTTCCTTTCTATTCAATCAACATATACTTCCTGAGCATGGTGTGAACCTACCATCCAAATGTGATTAAGAGTTGGTCCTCAAAAAGCCAATAACTTGTAAATAACCAATGGTTAAAAGTCATTCAAATAATTTATTATTTATGTTGAAACCACAAGACAACAGTAAAAAGCTAATGATAAAAAAGCTATACTAAATGTAAACAGATTTGAGAGAACAATATAGAAGAGCACTACTCTAAGGTCCTCAAACAAGCAACAATAGCATCACCTGGTAGCTTATTAGAAATGTAAATTCTCTAACTTCCACCCCAAACCTACTCTCCGGGAATAGGGCTCAGGAATCCATGTATTAAAAATCTCTCCAGAAAATGAGTGGGAAATATCAGAGAGGGTTATAGGACATGAGAGACTCCTAACTCTGGGAAACGAACAAGGAGTAGTGGAAGGGGAGGTGGGCGGGGGGATGGGGTGACTGGGTGACGGGCACTGAGGGGGGCACTTGACGGGATGAGTACTATACAAAAAAATAAAATAAACAATAAATAATAAATAAAAATAAAAATCTCTCAGGTGATACTGGCTAAACCTTCAGAAGCAATGATCTAGAATATACACAAAACCAAAAATCAATCCTAGGCGAACAAATTACCCAAAACAATCCAACTTGACTTTTCCAGGGGACCAGGGGAAACAGGCAAGAAGGACAAACTGCACGGTGCAGTGTAGCAAAGGGTCATGGCACTCAGTGGTGAGAGCAGATTAGGATTTACAGCAGTAGTAGCAACAGCTAGCCAAAGGAGGAATCCATAAAGTCTTGGAGAATTACAGAGATTGCATGAGGATATTTTCTTAAAACACTTAGCGAGTGTTAATAGATGATATCATACAAAGACCTCTCAACAATTAGAGGATAAACAATTCAAGGATAAGACTGTGCATGGTTGGAAAAATTGGCTAACAAGGCCTCTGTCACAATTTACACAACATCCCCACAACTATTACTACCATCTTCTATGCTACGAACCAAGGATTTTCACTTTTTCCTACTTTTAAATATTGTAACCCATTTGTGATGGTTAATTTTATACGTCAACTTGACTAGGCCACAGGGTGTCCAGGTATTTGTTAAACAATATTCAAGGTATATCTGTGAGGGTATTTCTGGTTGAGACGAACATTTGAATCAGTAGACTTAGTAAAGCAGACTGACCTCATTAACATTGGTGGGTCTCATCCAATCTGTCGAAGGCCTGAACAGCACAAAAAGTGAGAGTAAGAGAGAATTCTCTTTCTGCTTCTCCTTGAGCTGGGACATCAGTGTATTCTGCTACTTTTAGACTAAAGATCTTGGGAGTCCTTAGCCTCCATAATCACCTGAGCCAATTCCTTATAATAAATCTCTTTGTGAAAAAAAATTAAAAAATAAATCTCTTTATGTATAAATATATATATACATATAAACACATATACACACATATATACATACATATGTATATATAGATATGTGTTTGTATCTATGTATGTGTGTGTGCATGGATGTATGTATACATATATTTTTTTTCTATTGTGCCTGTTTCTCTGGAGATTCCAAACTAATACACCATTGTTAAAATAATATTTTACCTGGCTGGAATCAAAATGCATAGGAATCAGCTGCTCCAGTTGAGAAGTACACTGGGCCTCCAAACTCTTCTATTTCCAGCTTTGAGAGGATTCAAGAGATTTTAAACCATGAAGTTAAAGAAACTTGTGTGTGCTCTTGATTCTAATTTACTATCTTCAACAAGCTCACACATACTCCTTGCCCATCCTAGCTCCATCCTCGTCAGCCATGTAGAAATAGAGGTGACCAGTTTCAAAATCATTTAAACCATCTTTTATAACCTCTCTATGAAAGCCAAGGGTTCCCATTTTCAGTGTATTCACATGCATCTTTGAGAGAGAAAGAGTTTAATAATCCAGTCTTGTGAAAATTGGGCTCAATTTTCTGACCTGATCCAGAGCCCTGTTCTGAGGCCTGCAGAAGACAGAAGTAAGACACTCCATAAAACAAACCTCTCTGTTGAAGATAGAAACTACACAAAGGCAATGTGCTTTCAAAAGACTTCTACAATCACCGTCACCACCCTCAATCAGGCATTACATACTACCTGTGATGCAAAAGTTCTTATCATAGCTACTTGGCACTTTTATATTGAGTTGGGCCTCTGACATTAGAGCAATGTTGGATGCTTAATACATAGCCAAAACTTGGACCTTCTGATTTCCATTGCATCACATTTTTCCTCCCTTATCAGCTTTATTAAGGTATAATTGACAAGTAAAAAATTCATATATGTACAATGTGATGTTTGATAGCTGTATACATTGTGAAATGATTACAACAAATAGGCAAATTAACTTATCCATCACTTCACATCATTACCAGTTTGTTCATGGTTAGAAAACTTAAGATCTACTCTCTTAGGAAGTCTCAAATAGCAAGAGTAGACTATAGTCACCATGCTAATTTCAAATGACTTATCTTCAAGTTAGTAATTCTTTCATCTGCATTATCAAGACTATTGTTGAAGCTCTCTCTTGAGGTTTTTCAGTTCAATCATGTATTCTTCAGTTTCAGAATTTGTTTTTTATGATTTTTATTTATCAAATTTCTCACGTCACTCAAATATTGTTTCCTTGATTTTGTTTGGTCACCTGTGTTCTCTTGCATCTTGTTCAGCTTCTTAGGCAACTTACAGATTTCCATGTTTTGTGGTTGCTGAGTTTTTATTAGTTTCCTTTGATAGTGTCACATTTACCTGCTTTTCAATGATGTAGATAGCCTTGCATTGGAGTCTTTGGTGGAAAAAAACACCTCTTCTAGCCTTTACAGACTGGTTTTAGCAGATAAAGATTTCCTGTTAGATCTCTGGGTGTTCGGAGTCTCTCTGGTGTTGCAGTTGAGTAGGGTTGGAACCAGGTCATGTGGCTGCTGCTGGAACCACAGTTGGCTGACTTGTTATCAGGAGCTTAGGTGGGTATGGATCATTCCTGGTCCCTAAGATGACAGAACTGCCTCTGGGACCTTGGTCAGTAAGGCTGGAACTGGGACAAGGGTCCACTTCAGGGTCTACAGATGGGTCTAGAGACAGAGGGGATTGTTATCAGGTATGCAGAAAGGTACCGTTCCCACCATGTTCCAGGGAGGGCTCCTACTTCATCACTGGATAGATCCCTGGGTGGGGGTAAGATTGGCCCCAGACCACAGGAGAGTACTGCTCAAACCAAGTTACAGAGCTGCTTCAGGCTCCATAGCCAGGACCATGGCCTGCAGGTCTGCCTCTAGGAATACATTTCCCGCTGGATCTCTGGTAGGCAGGACCAATCTCAGACTATGGCTGAGAGAGGCTACAGCCAGGTCACGAGTTGCATCAAAGTCCACAGCCAAGACAGGTCAGTTGGCCTGCAATCCAAGGCACAGAGGGGTGTGGATCTTCCCAGTTCCCTTGGCAGATAGTACTGGCAGATGGCCTTGGCAGGACCAAGGACAAACAGGGCTGTTGCCAAGTCCACAGAGGGATGGGGCTGTTTCTAAGTTATAATTAGGACCAGGGTTGGCAAGCCTGCAACATGAGTGTGTGGCTTCCCTCTCTAAATGGCTCTCCTTGGTCTTGGGTTCCACTGGGGTTTCACGACATATTCCCTATATCCCAAAGTTGCCACAAAGGCACTTTTGTGCATTGATGGCTGCCAAATTGTTGTTGCTGTTGGAGGATACAAGTGGGGAACTTCCTGTTATAACACCTTGCTGTCATCTCATTTTTCTGTTTGGTTTGGAGATCTCTGATCTGGTAAAAGATAAGATGATGTAGGAGCAGATATTGTCAACTGCACAAAAAATTTTAGTTGCTCCTGTATGATTCTTGGTCTATATCAAAGTATAATATTAGATTTGATAATGCATATTGGGGTTCTTTTTTGGTGGTTTAGGTTTGGCTTTTCATTGGTTAATTGGTTCATTGGCTTGGGGGAATTTTGTTTTGATTTGTTGTTGCTTTTAAAACCATCAACCTGAACTAAAACATGAGTTAGAAACAGAGCAATGAAGAGGCATGTAATAAATTACCTTAAAAATAAACTATGATCATGTATTTTAACTTTGTAGAAATAGGCTAGGCTATTAATTTAGGCTCCTAGGCTTTAATTTTTTTTTCTTGATTCCACTACCAGTGAGGAACAACAGAAAAAGAGAAGAGAGGAGAACTCTCATGGCATCTTTGACAGAAAAATCTGGATTCTAACCAGTCATAAATATGTGTCTAACATAAATAATTGAGGGGATAGAAATAGAAGAGAGAGAATTTATTTTTAATTGTCAACAGGAATTTAAAAATAATCAATGAACTTCAGAAAACTTTCTTGGGCTATTCTATGAGAGACTTTTCCTGCACTGTCCTTGACCTAAGAGGGCCATAGCTGAAATCAATCCCTAAGACATACAGTATGTTTTAAAGAAAGGAATGCAACATGTGAAAGCAGAGAGTTAACAGTGGAAAAATATCACACTTTGAATCACAGAGCATATAACTATAAAGGCATTAGAGGGCTTTCAGAATAGTCCCCCATTTAATACATAGAGAAGATGAAACTGTAAGAGGAGAAGTGGACCAAAACAAGGCAAAAAAAAAAAAAATAGGCACTTTACCTAAGAGGAACTTTAACTAACTATAAACATATGTAAAGTTGCTCAATTTCATTAGAAATGAAATTTGCCAGCTAAAACAGTAATAAAATACATTTAACACCACCATACTGGCAAAATACTTAAAATCTGACAATACCAAGTGTTGGTGAAGATGTGGAAAACAACCAGACAATAAGTAGGTTACAACAAATTTAGAAAGCAGTTGGGCATAAAATTAAACACACATAACTATGTCCATCCCAAAATTAGGTGTACATACTCTAGGGAAACTTCAGCAGATGGGCCCCAGGAGAAAAGCCTAATAATGTGCATAACATAATTTTCTGTAATATCAAAAAGCTGCAATGACCCAAATGTTCACTAAGAAGAGAATGAGTAAATAAACTGAGATGAAGTAGCATGCCATTTAGCACTGAAAATAAGTAAACTATAACTATATGGTTGAATTTTATAAATATAGTTAAAAGTATAAAAAGCAAATCAAAGAAAAACACATTACAGTATTTCTCAGTTTGATAAAGTACAAAAACAACACTAATCAATATATTATTTAGGGATAGGGTATGTATGTGTGACATATAGAGAAAAACAAAAAACAAAAACAAAAAATAAAAATCTAAAGTAATGGTTAGCTCTGGGGTTTAGTGAGGATGGTGTTGCCAATAGGGGAAGAATGCAGGGAAGACTTCAAAAGTATGGGCAATGTTCTACTTTCTAATCTGCTTAAAAGGTACTCAGACTTTTTTTTATTGGTCTATAAACAATACATATGCCCTTTTATATATGTAATTGTCAACATTAAAAACAAAATTAAACTTGTAACTTTAAGACAATCAACACAGACCAGTAGTCAAAAGGTTAAGTAATTTTTCCAGGTCACTCCACAAACAAATGACCAAATCTGGACTTGGGCACAGATGATCTAGTTTCATCATCCAAGCTTGTAATGACTGTTATTCAGCCTATCATTCTACTACACAATATATACTATACTCCTTACTTAACCCTGCTGAGTCTCTGCCTCTTCATCAAGAAAATAAAAATTAATTGTAAGCTTGTAAAGCTCCAAGTACATCACTTCGCCCATGTTATGTGCTCAAGCAAAGATAACCCTAAGAAGGAGGAAAAGGAGAAGGAAGGAAGGAAGGAAAGAAAGGGGTCGGCAGTCAGAAAAGAATGGAAGACAGAAATGGAGAGAGGGAGAAAGAGAAGAAAAAAATGAGAAGGAAAGAGAAATACCCATGAGGAATGGCATCCGTAAAGAAACTGCTCATGCCCAATTTAGAAAATGCACAAAGTGGAAGTGTAAACTAGAAAATCTGTTTTCTCTTCATTGCTGCAGGCCCCAGAGCATCTGGTCTCATTAAAGGTGCAAAAGTCGAATATCCTATTGAAAATTCTCTTTGGTGTAGGAAATTAAGTTAAATTAAAAACATGACCTTTCTTTCAAACTGGCAAAAGTGATCTCGCTCTCTAAGCATGATCGTATCCATCAGCAATACATCAAAACCAGACGTCGCTGTGGGACTTCTATGGCAGAGCCATCAACCTCCTCTGAGACTTCCATTTATTTGGCTCCATTCAGGCAAAGAGGATCAGGTTCTTTATAAAATCCAAAAGAAAAAGGTGATATCCGCCCAGGGAGGAGAGTTTCAGGTCTTCTCTAACATTTCACAGGCCATTCACTCAAAGGGAGAGCTGCTAACAGCTTGGAGGGTTGCTGCCCCCACTCTTCACTTTGGATATAACACTGAGCGGAGCTGTACAGACACAACTGCTCTCTCTGGCAGAGATCAAGTCGTGAATTCAATTGTAATCTCATAAAACCCAACTGGGAGAGCCCTGCAGACCCAATGGGGACTCCAGGCAGCAACATGCATCCACCCATCTGACGTGCCATCCCTCTCCTTGTTCTCTGCTTCGCACATCCAACCCCAAGCAGACACTATCCTTTCCCTACACCAAGATCCTCCAGAGCAATGGGGCATTATCAATCTAGCTTTGCCATTCAACCAACAACAACAAAACTCAACTTTTTACAATCCCATTAATAGCCAGGTCTTTCTGGAGGTCCTTCTGTAGTCCAGAGAGAATGCAAGGGGAAAGAATTCTTCAAAGAGCAGAGCAGCAGTACTGCTAAGATAGGAGCCCAGAGCAATGGCAGCCCTATGAGAAAGTGACTGGCTTTCTGAAACCAAAATCCAAAGAGATATTCAGAAATGCAGACAAAGAATCTATGCATAAGCATAATAATTGCAGTGTTCCTTATTCTTTTTAAGACTTATTTATTTGAGAGACAGAGAGAGAGAGCAGCAGGGCAGGGGTGGGGGTGGTGGGACAAGCAGAGGGAGAGGGACAGAGAGAATCTCAAGCAGACTCCCTCTTGAACATGGAGCCTGACTCAGGGCTCAATCTTAGGACCTGATCATGACCTGAACCAAAATCAAGAGTCAGAGGCTCAACTGACTGAGCCACCCAGTGCTACAACCGAGGTGTTCTTTATAAGGCCCAACTAGTCTGAAACATTTTAATTGCCCAGTTTAGAAGATGGTTACTGAAATTGTGGTCTAACTATACCGTATCACTTTAAAAAGGCTATGTCACATGAAAACTTTGGTTCCCCAACAGGAGAATATTATTCCAATTAAATTATTATTACTATACTAATGTATATATTAACATTAAATACAACTTTACAATTTACAATGAGCATTTATGTAGAATGTATCCCATTTAAAACTATGAGCTAGACATTGTTCCTATTTACAGGTAAGGAAACATATTTTCAGGAAGATTAAACAATTTGCCCAAGTTCAGATACCTAATAAGTGGCAGAGTTGAGATTCAAATCCAGGTTCTCAATGGAAGTTGGCGGAAGTAGATATACATGCAAAAAAAAAAAATGGCAGGCCTTTCATGAAGAGGCTTCAGATAATTGTGAATACACTGGAAAATGTGTTTGACCAATATTAAGGGCCAAAAAAAGACTTTTGACACTTTGTGCTGGAAAAGCAAAGACATTTACAACTCTGAGAAGGCTTTCACCCTAGACCCTTATATGCAGGGGTCTGCTAAATAACCTAAAAGGAGGGAAAATGAATGGGAAAAAATAGAGAGGGTGACAAAAAATGAAAGACTCTTAACTCCGGGAAACAAACCAGGGGTAGTCGAAGGGGAGGCGGATGGGGGGATGTGGTGACTGGGTGACGGGCACTGAGGAGGGCACTTGACAGGATAAGTACTGGGTGTTATACTATATGTTGGCAAATTGAACTTCAATTAAAAAATATTAAAAAAATAAAAACAAAAAACAAATTATTAATAACCTAAAAAGATAGGTAGCTATATCAATAATAATAATAATAATAATAATAATAATAATAGGAGGAGGAAAAACAAGAAAATGAAAGAGGAAAAATGGCACTAAAATACAATTTATTTCATAATTTTCTAACAAACACCTAACAACTTCTGAAAAATCCCTTAAGAATTACATAATGGGAATGTGAACTGGTACTGCCACTTTGGAAAACTGTGTGGCGGTTCCCCAAAGAGTTAAAAATAGAGCTACTCTACAACCCAGCAATTACACTGCTGGGGATTTACCCCAAAGATACAGATGCAGTGAAATGGCAGGACACCTGTACCCCAATGTTTATAGCAGCAATGTCCACAATAGCCAAACTGTGGAAGGAGCCTCAGTGTCTATTGACAGATGAATGGATAAAGTAGATGTGGCCTGTGTACACAATGGAGTATTACTCAGACATCAGAAAGGACAAATACCCACCATTTGCTTCAACGTGGATGGAACTGGAGGGTATTATGCTGAGTGAAGTAAGTCAATCAGAGAAGGACAATCATTATATGGTCTCATTCATTCGGGGAATATAAAAAATTGTGAAAGGGATTATAGGGGAAAGGAGAGAAAATGAGTGGGAAATATCAGAGAGGACAGCAGAACATGAGAGACTCCTAATTCTTGGAAACAAACAAGGGGTAGTGGAAGGGGAGGTAGGTGGGGGGACGGGGGGACTGGGTGACGGGTACTGAGGGGGGCACTTGATGGGATGAGCACTGGGTGTTATGCTACACTAACAGGTTTCAACAGACCCCTGTATTTGTATGTTGGCAAATCGAACTCCAATAAAAAAATATACAAAAAAAAAAGAATTACATAATTGAAAACCAGGATCACACAGAGCTTATTTATTTCTTGACACTATTAATTGTTTTGATCACCAAAAACTTTTCAGAGTGAAAGCAAGTACAGAAAACTCACCTTAAATATCTTAGTTATCTTCTGGTCTTGTTTCTACTGGTTAGCAGAGGATGTGAAGTCTGAGGCAGTTATTTGAAGAAGGGTCAAAAAACATGCAATAGCATTATTCACAATAACTAAGATATGGAAACAACGTAAGTGTCCATCGATGGATGAACAGAAAAAGAATATGAATATGTATATATAATATACATATATATATATAATTATATGGCCATAAAAAATAAGAAAATCTTGCCATTTCTGACAACATGTATGGATCTGGAGGGTACTATGTTAAGTGAAAGAAGCCAGATACAGAAAGAAAATATGTGAAATTTAAAAAAAAAAATCAAACTCAGAACCAGAGAGCAGTTGTTGCCAGGGTTGGGGGATAGGAAAATAGAGACATAGTGGTCAAAGGGTATAAACTTCCAGTTGGAGGATGAATAAGTTCTGAAGATCTAATGTATAGCACAGCAACTATGGTTACTACATGCTTGAAATCTGTTAAGAGAGTAAATCCTAAGTGTTCTTACTACAAAAAGAAAAGGTAATTAAGTGAGGTTATGGGTGTATATTAGCTTGAATGTGGTGATCATTTCACAACGCATATACATATATATATATACACATATATGTATATATATATACAATCATCACATTGTATACCTTAAATATATTTAATATATTTAAATATATATATTTACTTTTATTTGTCAATATACTTCAACAAAGCTGGAAAAAAACACATACAATATATATAGATATATTTCCATTCATCATCATCCTTGATTTAGAAAAAAACAAGCATAGCAAAACATGCATTGAAATACAAGTAGAGAAAATTATACTGTAGTAATACAATATGGAATATTGTGAGTGTCTGTGTGTGCATATAAACTAAAAAGAAAAGGGTAGTAAGGAAGAGAAAGGAAAAAATGAGCACTTAATTCCACCCAAAGAGAGAAAGATTAAAGCTACTGTACAAAACACTAACAGGTTTCAAACAGACCCCTAATTTCTGGAGGTCATGCTCAATTCATATTTCTTCATCCGGTCCTTTCAATGGATCCATCTGCTACTCATGGAAACCTACAATTGTTGTTAATGAATCCAATGTTCTCTAAGTTTTCCATAAAAGGTTCTTTTTTTAAAAAATGGAACTTGAGTAGCTAAACTGTTTTTAAAAGAATAGTCCATAGACTGTGCAGTGTTACTTTCCCCACACTCCACCATGCACTGAAGTCTTAATTAGAGTTATAGCTATCTGAACTATTTTTGCCTTTGACTTTATAGCACAACATGTAATTCCTATTGGTATAGTAAACCAGTAACTTCAGTATTTGTTAAAACTAAATAAAGTTTATAAGCCTATCAAAATACCTCATGTTTCTTGTAAATGTTTAGGAAACATTTCTGAAATGTTTCTGAAAGTTAAGGTCTTAAGAGTTAGCAGGAATCAGTGACCTCACTTTGCACTTTTCTTCCTTCTGAATGAAGCAAGTCCTTCACTCTAAAGAGGCAAGGAGAGTCAGCCATCAGAGAGGGGAATCAAAGAGAAGATGGACCACAAGAAGAAGGACAGATCTCTTCCACAACCACACAAAGTCCCTGAAGATGGCACACTTTGTCTGTTAACTGCCTTAGCAGCATCCGTTAAAAATGGCACCTGTGGGGGTGCCTGGGTGGCTCAGTTGTCTGAGCATTTGATTCTTGATGCTCTTGATTTTGGCTTAGGTTGTGATCTTAGGATTGTGAAATCAAACCCCATGTCTAGCTGATATTCTCTCTCCTTCTCCCTTGGCTCCTCTCTGCTAGTGCACCCTCTCTCTCATAAATGAATGAATGAATCAATCAATGAATCAGTCAATCAATCAATCTTTTTTTAAAATGGCGCCTGTATTCCCAAGAACTCTAAGTAGAAAGTGAAGTAGGGTGGAAGAGTGAGGGCTCAATCCACATAGTAGCCCTTGGGGAAAACAGCCTTTACTTACTCCCTATATCACTTCTGAAAAATTATGTCATGTCATTGCTCTTTGGCAGGGTCTTGAAATAATGCCTCCATGCAGAAAGCAGTAAAAATCAGAGCCTCACCAATATTCCAAATGACTACACCTCTGTCTATAAACCACCAAGTCTGTAAGGTAGAAATAACAGAGATACCACTCTCACTGGGTTCTGAGCATTAAATAAAATAATCCATGACACACACTCAGTATAATGCTTCACAGTAGGAATTCTAATGTACTATTATTAGTGGTTGCTACTATTGTGGCTGCTCCTATTATTAAAAGGCTCTACATGGTAAACCTTTGAGTTTCTTCCAGGAAGCTATAGGTGGTATAGCCTTTGGCTGATTCAACACCTTCCCAGCTAGTTTTGATGGATACTCACACCTGGATGCTGATCTCTCTTTAAGCCAGTGCAATATTTGGAAGTATTAAAACAACATAGCAATAGCAAAGCTATTCATGGTTTGTTCATGTATAGCCCTTCGAAAATCATGAGATTTGCTGACATATTTCTGGTTACCTTGAAAGAGTTGTCATTACTTTGTCTCATTTCCTCTCTTCTTAACCTCTTTTGAACACAATTTAGTCAGGCTTTTCATGCTATTATTCCACCAAAGCAGCTCTTACCAACACCTCCTGTGAAGTCCATTTTCAGCCCTCACCTCACTCTCTTTACTGAAATATATTTTCCCCTTGACACAACTCATTTGGTTCACTTTCAAATTCTTCATCTTTTCCTATTAGTCTCCTTCCTAAGATTCTCCTCATCCTCCTATCTAAATGATGAGTGCTCCAGAACTCAGTCCTGGTAACTCTCCTTTTCTCTATACTGGCAATTTCATGTAAATCTGTGACTTTAAATGCCCTTTATATGCTAATGACTCCAAAATGTGCATCTCTAGCCTGAACTCTATCTCCAACTATAGAATTCTACCTCCAACTACATGCTCAGTACCTCCATTTAAATGCCAAATAAGTACATAAAAATTGTCAAGTCCAAAACAAGATTTAGAGTTATCATTTCCACCTGTGCTCCTATCAGTCTCCTCCAACTCAGTAATTGGTAACTCTATCTTTCTAGTTGCCAAGGATAAATTCCTTGGAGATATTACAGATTCCTCTCTTCTGGTCATATTCAATGTCTGATCTGTCTGTAAGTCCCAGAGGCTATACTTTCAAAACATAAAGAGAGATGCAAACTCTTATCACCTCCACCACTATCCCCCACTAAGTGAGATCAGGAGACTATGAGCTGAGAAATAACATGACATGACTTAGGTTTAAAAGGACCTCTGGCTATATTGACAATGAACTGCAGGGGGTTAATGTCACAAAAAGAACCAATCAGACACTAGGTAGCATTATTTATTGCTGTATCCCCACTACCTAGAACAGTATGTGGCTTATAGTAAGAGCCTAATAAATGTTGTTTAAAAAGGAATAAATATAGCACCAGAAGATTCTGGAAGGGCTGTCAAAGTCAGGGTTTGTCATCATAACAGATAGGTTAGACAAGCTACTCTATTTGGTGTGAAACATACAACAAAGCACCAGAGTATATAATATGCAGTGGATGCTCAATAATTACATGTTTGACAATTGGTTAATTGGTGGATGGATGGATGGATGGATGGATGGATGGATGGATGGATTACTGATCCAAGTATCAAGTATCCAAGTATCCAAGGAAGGATAAATTGACCAATGGGTAGATATTAGGAGGTAGGCTACACAAGCTGTTGGGCCTTTGTGAGATGAGTCAAATAGAGAACAAGGGCTCAGAGCAAACAATATACCCAAAGTCATCACCAAAAGGTGATGAATGTGGGAGAAGACATTTGTCTTAAAAACTTCCAATTCTCAAAAAAAAAAAAACTTACTACACTCAGAAGTGTGCTTTGATTTTCAACAGTACATGCAATTGACCACACACATCATAAAGTAGTAGTTTTGTTCCATGACATTGTGCAAATTACAAATATTTTATTGAGCCAAAATGTGTAAATGTCTATTAAAATGTTGTTTTAACCCAACTGATAATGATACTACACTTAAACAAGCTCTACCCCTCCAGGGTTCTGCTGACTACCCAAACTTATCATTCACATTAACACATGCACAGCCCTCCGTCACACAGCACATCTTGTGGCATTTTGAGCCATGTCAGTTTGGACTTTTTCTTTGGTAATATAAATCTAAGAGAGACTAAAATCTCTCTTTCTGTCCAAAGGAATTTCTCAGTGACTTATCCAAATGCCACTATCAGTCTGTTTCTCTACCATCTGAATCTCTTCATTAGACATTGCTGGCTCAGATTTTCTGGGAGACACTGAGCAGCCATCAATGGTGGCCTGGGGTTAGGAGCTACATCCATGCCCCATACAATGATGGTTCAGCACTACGGACAGCAATGTGTGTGATTGTGTGTGCCCCCCACCCCAAGAAATTTTATGTTCTAACTACACTCAGACGTACCCATATCACACTAGCTTCTTTCCCCAAAAAACAGCAATAATAACAGGTGGGATTTATTGAATGCCCAATGTGTGCCAAGCATTGTACTAATTTACTTTGCTATTCTATTCAGTCCTCTAAAGAACTTGACAAGATAGGTATGATTTCCATTAATGGATGAAGAATCTAAGAACCAAAGAGATCAAGTAACTTTCCAAATGTCAACAACTAAGTCTCCAGAGTGGATCCTTGATCTCTTTACAATACTATCTTTACCCCCACATACACATATAATAAGGTTTCCTCCCAAGAGCCCTATGAAGCCCTAGTTTAGTGGGCCACCAGTTCATTTCCTGATAACAATCAGTGACAGGAAGGTCCTATCTCAGAAAGGAAAATATGGCAACCATCAGGTGCCACCCAAGGAGAAAACCATCATTGTGCAAGGGAGAGAAAGGAGCCTCTGAAGGATTTTTCTCCAGCCATATCTATAGATTGCTCACAAGGTCTCTGGGCACATAAACCACAATGATAGGCACATTCCATTTACAAATGCTTGCATGTTTTCATTTTCATGTCTCTGAAATCTACTTTTTTTCCCAAGCATAGCAGTTTTCTAATCAATCCCGCATGTCTTCTCTCAACCATGTTTCTGAGGGCCAGCCAGACAAGCTGCAAAGTCCTTGGCCACAGAAGCACCTGGCACCCCAATGATGTGTACCTCATTGTCTTAAATCTAAGAAAGGCTCTTTGATCTCCCTGCTTAGGAAAGATTGTGGCCAGGCTTTTTTCCAACATCCTTCGAGACCCAGCATTCCCTCTTCTCCCAGATCCTTTGCTACTCACTGACATCAAACTCTACCCACCCTTCTTCATCTCCCATTGCCCTGAGAAACCATACCTCTTTTTGGGTCCTCCTCTTGCCTCTATGACATATATCATAGAGCTTTCATTCAAGGATATGCACATGACTCTCTAACTAGACTATAAACTCATTGAGGACAAGAATTACCCCTACGGGGGAAGCCTTGATCCTGGAACTACCCCAACTTTAAGCATCATTCCTTTGACTTTCTATGGAGTTATGTTCATATCGGTCCATGTATCCTAATTTTGACATTAAAATGTGGTCAACAGGGCAGCACTGGTGGCTCAGCAGTTTAGCGCCGCCTTCGGCCCAGGCCGTGATCCTGGGGACCCGGGATTGAGTTCCATGTCAGGCTTCCTGCATGGAGCCTGCTTCTTCCTCTGCTTGTGTCTCTGCCTCTCTCTCTCTCTCTCTCTCTCTCTCTCTCTCTCTCTCTCTGGGTCTTTCATGAATAAATAAATAAAACCTTTAAAAATAAATAAATAAAATGTGGTCAACATATTTACAACTTTGGATCTCTCATATTGAGTGTTGCCCCTTATCTTAGGACGCTACCTCTCAAAATATACACAGACACATACACAAGCATATATGTATATGTATGCATGAGTACATACATGTGCACGCATATGCGTGTGTGTGTGCGTGCACACACATATGTGTGTATATGTATACTTTCTCTGCTACTGAAATAATGATTTCCTAAGAATAGAGGATATGTTCTAATTCTTTCCTGAATTTCTAAACTCTGGTACTGTTCCAGGCACACAGAATGTGGCCAGGTATTTGAAAGGTGGATTTAAACACAGAGCATGTGCATTAAATGGCTCTAATACTGCAATGTGAAAAACTCTTCCAGGAGCCTTACATGGAAAGACCCTAACCAGCCAAGTCTAACCTGTTTGTGTGTGACACTCAAGAGCTGGGAGACAGTGCTGAATCTCCAACCTACAAAGGCATGTGGACAGGAAACACCTTTACACAAAGCACCACGAATGGATCATCCCTCACACACTTCCACTGATCACCTTCTATGTGCCAGACCTGGTTGCTAGGAATAAGAAATTAATTGGTTCAATTTTAACTTTAAAAAAAATACTGAAGAAAATTGAATTCCTAATGCAGGACATAAGAAAGGAGAGTAAATTGTTTTTACTGAGTACCTCTTGTGTGTCAGGTTTATTGTGTATGTTATCTCATTTAAGCATTGCAACCATCCTGAGAGAGGGAAATCATTTTCTCCATCTCAGGGAGCTCTACAAAGATCTGAGCCCTCATCTGCACACCTGAAATGCATGCTGCAGGCTCATAACACTTGTGGGATGCAAGATTGATCACACAAGCATCCCTTCTCCACTCACTCACTATCTGTTTCCATTTCTTCCACAGCTCATCAGAGATGGTAAGCCAATTTGAGCCCATAATAAGTAGAGTCTAGTAATGTTCCTTTATGATAGAAAAACAGTAAAGATTTCCTGTTGTAATATTAAATGCCACTTAAAGGAGTACAGATGCTGAATCTGAGTAGATTAGCCAAATTATGGTATAAACTTCAGCTCTTAGAGTTGTATCCCCAAGGCAAAGTAAAATGTCCAGTAGTGGTTACCCCATTCCTCAACAAAAAACAGCTTTCTAAAATATGATGCAAATAAAATATTACATTTCTTAAACTATGTTGTCTTTGGGTCAGTTGCATATTTTCTATTGGAGTTAATACCACATATTGAGGTATAGGAACTTAAGACAGGCATCTAATGCAGTGAGCTATTTTAGGCAAACCAAAATGTAAAACGACAATGTGCTCTGCACAATGTAACTTGTGTTAGTTACATTGCTTTTGGTCCTAATTGATTCTTTGCTGTGCAGTATAAAATCCTTTACCTCTGGTTGCAGCACTGGGCAGAGCAGAGAAGCATGTGTTGGCCAAGTAGATGAACCTGGTATATGTCCTCTAGGGGTTGCTCTTTGGGAGGCCCGGCCACTGCCCTCATGACACCACTGTAGTCCAGCTTTGTGTTTCAATCCTAAATCAGGAAAAAGCATCCAAGGTTCCAAACTTCTATCTTCCCCCTAGACTATTGAGCATGCCCTCTCCATGTCAGAGCATTGCAGTTCCAAAAAAGACAAGAATTAGACCCACTTTCTACTGTATCTGATCTCCATATAAATAACTGACACTGGAAATTGTTATGCCTGATACTGGACTAAGCTTGTTATATGAATGATTGCATTTATTATTCACAACTTAATTGGGCATATTCATTTTTTATCTCCATCTTACAAATAATAAACTGATGCAATTCCAGAAGTCAACTCTACAAGGGCTTTATCTTGCCTTGCAAAAACTCCAGGGCCTAGAATAGTGTCTGGCATATAAGTACTCAAGAAATAATGTCTGAAAAAATTGGTATCACCAACATAATGGAATTGATAGTGTTACACCATCTTCCTCTCCAAAAGCACTGATTTAATCACCCATGAACTACAGTGCCTTTGTGGAAGTCTGGGAGTCCAGTGGAGAAGCTCCAGCACACAGCTGGAGATAGATATAGATAAAGATAGATATAGATATAGATATAGATATAGATATAGATATAGATATAGATATAGATATAGATATATAGGTATATATAGAGAGAGATAGAGATTGGATGCATTGAAGAGGGTAAGAGGAACAGTTTAACTTTACCTACATTACCCCTCCCCCAAAGTGGCACAGCTCATTGCCAAGAGAGATCTTCTCAGACTGTGACCTCTCCCACAAGGGAAAGTAAGTGCACCTGAGTGAGCATCCAGCTTCCCAAGATATGTGGGACACTACCAAAGAGACCCAACTCTTTCTCATTTCACTCAGATCTCTGAGTACTAAGTAGGGAGTAGGGAGTGTCTAAGAGCAGCCAGGCCTCTTGGAGGGCATCAAAGAAATATATATCCTACTAACCATGTTACACACTCCATCAGGAAGCCAACCAATGAGCCATTGGGAATATGTTACCTACAGATCCTCTTGCTGGTCCACAGGTACTCCAAAGGCATTTCAACCTCAACCAAAACCCCACTCCACCATCCTGTGGCCAGCTCCCTGAACACAATCCCTATGACAACAAAAATGAGCCTTTGCAGACAGCTAGTGAGTACATGCAAAAGCCAGCCCAATTCTGCAGGATTGTGATAAAGCACCCAATATGAGCATTCACCACAGTCATAGAGAAAGCAAATGGGAAGCTGACAGCCCAAGTCTGGTTTTGCAGGATTAAAAGGCAGCATACAATCTTAGGAATTCACCCTCTATGCTGGAACAAGAATTGTGGAGTGGAAATATCAATATAAAATATCTGAAAAAAAGGCTGAGAATCCCTAATATGGGTCATGGAAGATATTTCCCAAAGCCAGTGAATAAAGACAAGAGGAGTTGATTATTTCTTTAACTGTGAATACAAACTTCAAAGAAAATTAAAAATTAAGTAAGCATAACACCACCAAAGAAATAATATTTTCTAATAACCAACCTCAAAATAAATCGTCCAATAAAAATACAATATAGTCATTTTAAGAAAACACAGAAGGGCAGTTCAGCAAAATCAGCAAAATGATAATAGAATGAGAAGTCTATTAGAGATATAGAAATCATTTTTAAAAACAGGTTCTGGAACTAAAGAATATAATGAATGAAATTAAAATTTTCATAGAATGTCCATAGCAGACTGAATTAATATAAGAAAGAAGCATGAGGTGGAAGACAGATCTTTTGAACTTGTCCAGTTAGAGAAAACAAATAAAAAAGAATTCGAAATATTAAAAGAAAGCCTATATAGACTATGGGATACCATTAAGAAAAATAATCGTGCATTATTGGAGTCCCAGAGGCAGAAAATAGGGAGAAATGGACAAAAGCTTATTTAAGCAAATAATGGCTGAGAATATATTAAAACTAGAGAGAGATTTGGACACTGTTGGTAGGAATGTAAATTGGCACAACCACTTTGCCGAAGGAAATCAGTATGGCATTCCCTCAAAAAATTAAAAATGGAAATACTATATGATCCTGCAATCTCACCCTGGATACATATCTGAAAGAAAATAAATTATCTTGAGATATCTGCACTTCCATGTTCATTGCAATGTTATACACAATAGCCAAGACATGGAAACAACCTATATGACAATCAACAGATAGATATAGAAAATGTGATATATCTATATCATATAGATATATGGACATAGATAGATAGATATCATGGAATATTATTTTGCCATAAAAAAGGAAATCTTCCCACTTGCAACAACATAGGTGGACCTTAGAGTATTATGCTAAGTAAAATAAATAAATCATAAAAAGAAATACTGTATGATCTCACCTTATCCAAAAAAGCTAAACTCATAGAAATAGAGAGTAGAATGGTGGCTCCTGGGAGCTGGGGGTGGGAGAAATGGGGACAAACTTCGAGCAAGATTAAGAAATTCTGGAGAGTACATACAGCATGGTGACTGTAGTTAATATACTGTATTGTGTATTTAAGAGACTGAGCAAGGGAGAAGCAGATTTCCCAACACTCTGCATGGTCACAGCTGCCACGATCACTTGTCAGAGAAGCTTCAGCTCTAAGATCTGCCCTTTGTTTGCAGCACTCATTGAGGCACAAGGCCACTGGCCAAAGCTTGGGCAAAGGATTTTCCATCAGGAAATTTCAGATATGGGCTTAACACTAGGATACTGATATCTCTGCATTCCTATCTGCAGGAGTTGGGAGTCAAACCTGGTACAGGACTCCTTGCTAGCATGCCACCCAACCAGTTTTCCTAATGTTTGTTGACACCTGTGTCATCTTCTTTTGGTTCAAAGCCTACCACTCTGGGTGTTCATTCAGTTTCTAGTAAGAAATTCACCCAATATTCTATACTAATTCTTAAGTGTTAAATTGTATACCTTAAAAAAAAAAAAAACTAAAGTCCTACCCCTAATATACCTCATATTTTGATCTTATTTGCAAAACAGGTTGTTATAGATGTAATTAGTTGAATTAAAATGGGATTATATTCTAGTAGGGTGGGTCCCTAATCCAACATGACTGGTGTCCTTACAAGCAGATGTCCATCTGAAGACACAGAGACACATGGGGACAAGGCCATGTGATGACAAAGGTAGACAATAAAGTTCTGCAGCTTCAAGCCAAGGAACCAGAGACTGCTGGCAAACTACCAGAGGCTAAGAAGAGGCAACAAAGAATTCTCCTACAGGTTTCAGAGGAAGCATTGCTCTGCCAATACCTTGGCTGCAGACTTGTTGCCTCCAGAACTGGGAAACAATACATTTCTATCATTTTAAGATGCCACTTAGTTCACAGTGCTTTGTTATGACAATCCTAGAAAACTAATACAGAAATTATTCTATGATCCAGCAAGAGTGCAATAGCACCACTCCCACCCCTGGCTCACCAATAAACACAATTCCCATACAGAGCTCTGAAGTGGCACTATATCTCATTTATTCAGAAAGCAGTGCTTTAGCAGACTCAACTATGGAACTGTGGCCAAAGACCAGAAAGGAAGCAAGAAAGTGTCCAAATACATATGACATAGTTCACGTTTTTAATTCCTAGAAGAGATCTTCAAACACTCATTTAGAACCTACTAACCCTATCTAAGAAATTGCCCTACAGGAGAGGTGACCCATAAACTACTGGAGAGTTGGCCTGGAGCTCATAGCAGTGGCAAGCAATAGCTGAGGAAGGAGAAGATGGACAACAACAAGTGACATTTAAAAAAAAAAAATCACAGCATCCTGGGGCCATTCAGCGCAGTGCACAACATTTCTACATTTTAATAAATGCTTGGAAAATAATGATGTATTTGGTTCATCCAAAATGCAGAAGTGTTCTTTCCAGTCGATATGGAATAAGGGACCATTTTTTTCTCACCCTGCATGAAAGGACTACAAAGCCAGACAAAATATATGAAAACAATCATGTTCAGGACACAGGATATCAGGCAACAAGTGACAGGGGTTCCTGAGAAATGGGAAAAACTGAGGCTAGCCCTACTGCTGCCTTGAGAGTTTGTAGGCTTTGGGACTGGGAGGCAGGGTCCAGTCAGAGCCCAGATTCTTTTGAGTTGAGGAACAGAACAGAAACTCCGGTGAGCTCCCAGGGAAGAGAGCTAGCAAGGAAAGAGCTGCAGAAAGAGCATTCTGGAGATGTGGGGAGTCTCTCTCACATCTTCATGGTGTCGGGAAACTGCCCAAGGCTGGGGTAATAACCACCAGAAAGGGTCAGCAAGAGCATGGCTTAGAGTTCATACACACCTGGAAATAATGCCTGTTGCCACAGCAAAGTAGAAAACCTCATAATTCGTGGAGCATTAGGCAGAGTACTAAGCAAGGGCTTTGGTTTCTTTTCCCCCCAATAGGGGGACAAAATAGGCTGAACTAAACACTAATTCCAGTAGCACCTAACAAAGTTCCAAATACTTTAACAATAGTGTGGTCTCAAAGTATCTCCCACAAAACACTTACTAATTACAGATGGAGAAAGGGTAAGGTTAAGGGGGTAAAGCCTGGCAGACACAAGTTAATCAAATGATCAAAAGTTGAGTCACCAGTACTGGACAAATCAGTGTGCCTCCTCATAGGATGCATTAATGGCATTACTTTTGTTACACTCCTGCCAGGAAGGCATGATCCAAATCAAATCATGGGGACATATTAGGCAAACCCCAAATGGGGGACATTTTACCACATAGCTGGCCCATGACCTTCAAAAGTGATAAGGTCATGAAAGTCACAGAAAGACTGAGAAACTGAGGTTGAAAGAGACAAAAGATGCATAACTAGATACAAGACGTGATCCTGGACTAGATCCTGTTTCCCTAAAAGCCATAGTTAGGCACACTGGAAAAACTGGAGTGAGATCTCTGGGTGAGGTGACAATAATACATAGATGTTAGTGTCCTGACTTTGATTTTGATAGTAGTACACTGAAATCTTCCAGCAACTTGTTTTTAAATGGTTCAGGGGAAAAAATATTTGTAATATTCCAGCAAATTTTCTGTAAATATGAAATTTTATGCAAATAGAAGAATAAAACTCTCTTGAGAAACACACAGGAAAATTCTAATTTAGAGAGACATCCTATATGGCTACAATGGGAAGATTATATATTGCAAAACCACCATTTCTTCAACATAAATATTATGAAGTCAATACACTTCAAATCAAAATTCCACCAGAAAATTGTGAACACATTAGGGCAAAAGAGCCAATAAAATATTGAAAACTAAAGAAAGAAAGGAGGAATTTACATTTTAATGTATCTGAATTTATTTCAAAATATAATAACCAAAAGTGCATACTGTGACACCAATCTGCAAAGCAGAACAACTGAACAGAATGAAAAGACACCATAAGAGGTCAAGTATGAAAATGGCATTTGAAATCACTGAGGATGAGTTATTTATTAAGTATTAGGCTACTGGTTAATAAGTTTGCGGGAGGGAATTTTAAGTATGTACCTCATACTATATATCAAAACAAATCCATGTACATTAAAGTTTAAATACAAATAATGGATTTATAAAATAGAGAAATGTAATCAATATATTTCTAAAATCTTGAGATGGAAAAGGATTTTCTAAATGTGACATCAAAGGCAAAACAGAAAGGAAGACATAAATGGAATTATGTACATATGTATTTAAAACCTTTGTACATCAAAAGTACACAAAGAAAGATAAAATAGTTGGTTGTAACAAAATTAGCAAAGAGTTATAATGTCCTTACTATTCAAGAACATTACATATCAATTTGAAAATAAACCCCCAAAAAGAAAAGAAACAATTCACATAAGAAGACAAATAGCTAACACATGAAACTGAGTGTTCAATTACATTAGAAACAAAAACACAAATAACAAAATATCATTCTTCACCTATCACATTAACACCGGGTAGATAAAAACATCACTTACAATAACAAAAAGTTAGAAATAAGCCCAGCTTAAAAAAAAACTGTTAAATTAAAATATTATGTTAAGTAGATATGTAGGACGGCCCCGCTATTTCTCTACCCTGGTACACATGCCCTTACAGTCCTGCTGACTGTCAATATAATGGGGTTTATTCCCCTGATTAGGTCATGTTATATGACAGTTGTTTTCAAAATGAGATTATTCTGCTGGGCATAGTCTCATCATATGAGCCCTTTAAAATGAAGAGTTTTCTCCAGTTGGTCACAGAAGCAGCCAGAAAGTCCAAACACAATAAGGATGCGATGCACAATTGCCAGCTTGCAGATCAGCGAGGCCACATGTAGGAAGACCGGTGGCCTCCAGCTGCTAAGAGTACTCCGTAGCCAACAACCAGCAAGGATGAGAGGACCTCAACCATACGACCTTGAGGAACTAAATTCTGCCCACAAGAATGAGCTTGGAAGCAATTTTTCCCAGAGCCTTCAGAGAACCTTACCCAGCTGACACTTTGCTTTTGGCCTTCTGAGATGTGAGCAGAGACCCCAACCAGGCCATGCCAGACTCCCACCCTATAGAACTGTGAGCATTATAATATATGGCTATTGTTTGAAAGTGCCGACTTTGTGGTGATTTGTTACACACCAATAAAAAAACTAATGCAAATACATTCACACAAAGTATTAATAGGTGTTTTCATTAAAGGTGCAAGAAAACTGGCAAATGTTTAAGATATAATACTTAGTTTTTAAAAAGGAATCAAAACCAAGTATACAATATATTCACAATTTTACTTGATATGCATGGAAGAAAGACTACACAAAAGTATATCAGAATGGCATGAGAGGTAAAATCTGGTCAAAGAATTGAGTATTCTAAATTTCTCCCTTATACTTTTCTGACCCATTTTTTCCCAAAATCAGCGTATATTACTTTAACAAGCAGAAATAAAATTAGCAATACTTCGACAACTGCCAAGAACAAAGCATCTGGTTTCGAGGGGCTACTGAAGTATTTCAGCTACTTTATCAATCAGATGCAAAAAAAGAATACTTAGCATCCTTATATTACAAATTAAGCTCTGTTATGAAATAATAATACATAAACACAAGTCAAACGTATGGGACTGTTGTCCTGACCACTTCAGGGCCAGTCCCTGATGTGACATTAATTCTGGAGCCTGTGTCTGTCCAGTTTAGCAGCTGAACAGCCCAGTCTCAGACGCTGTGAATGAACTTGGGGAATGCTGCAATATTAGCCTTCTCTGCTAATCCTGCTAATGCACTCACAATCTATTTGACAGGCTGCCCATCACGGCCCCTCTGTCAGGGCGAGCAGTGTTCGGAGGTGGCTGTGACAAGGGGATTACAGAAAGGACGCCCCGGAGGACAGACTGGCCCTCCCTCTGCTGCACTCTGACTAGCTTTGTAGATAGGCCGCATACCACAGAGGGCATCGGATTTGTCTTCAATATGGACCTCTTGGCACAGAGTACCAGAGGGAGACGTTCACCAACCCAGGGCGGATGAGTGTTTACTGACAGCCACGCCATTCTCCAGTCTCATGGAGAAAGACAAGAAGGCAATTGGAAGGGACAATTCACAGGGCTAAGGTTTCTGGATCATTCCTTAATAGCAGAGCCCCACTTCTCTACAGAGACCCTGCATGCTCACTCATGTGATGAGTCATCACACACCTCGGCCCCCTCCTTTCCCTCTGGTTAGCAGGATCCTCAGTGAGTGCTTGACACTCCATAAAAGTTACATTTACAGCTTGGTATTCATTAAATTAGCAGGACCACTTTATTTGCCTTCTAAATTTTCAAGGATTTCATTTTAAGTGTTTCATTTAAATACAAGGCAAGATGGAAATCAAAGGTACAGTCTTCGTACTAGCAGATTATTATTTGAAAAAGCAATATAGGATTTGTCCAGAGCAAAGCCGCTATTCCTTTTCCTGAAATAGTCCCTTCCAGCTAGCCCCCATCACTCAGGCAGTAGACAGCTCCTTCTACTTCACTTTACACACATGGTTCTCAAATGATCAAAAGGAGACTCTTTCCAGAAACAGTTAACTAGTTACCGTCTTTCCTTATGAAGTTTTCCTCACCCTCATAATCAATCAAGCCAAGGCTTTTTGGCTTCCCACTCAACTAGGAACATGTTCTCGGGCTCAGGTACCACAAAGGACATAGGGAGTGCTGAGACAAACAGAACTGGCCCAGGTCTTCAAGGAGCCTGCAATCTAGAAGAGATGACATTATCCCAGTGTTACAAGTGCTCTGAGTGAGGTTTCTGTACGAGCACCTAGGAGACATCCCTGGACCAGGCTGTGGAGGCCAGAGTCTGAGGCCATGTCCTGGAAGAGTCTAGTCTGGGGGACCTAAGTTCCTCTTACTGCCTTCTCCAGCTGTATTTTGGCCACACTGATCATTAGTGCCTCTACTGCAAGATGGACCTCGAAGGTTAGCTGAATGTCTTAGCCATGTCCCATCAGGACAGCACCCAGAGGCCCACCTGAGGCTTCACTGTCTACTCTGTCATCAAGTCCTCAATGTGGTGAGTGCTTCAACATTATTCAGGTTCATAAGCTTGTAGTTAAATGAGCAGAAATGCAAAGGAACCTCTCACATACCACATTGCCCTCCTCAAACAAGCCACACCTTCTCCCCCTGGAAGATGAGGACAATAGCTCTCATGCAGGCAAGAATCAGACATATGCTCCTGCTCCCCGTTCTCCCAGAAGGAGCTCCATCCTGAATGAGACCTGTGGCAGATTGCCCCATCGAGTAGGAGCAGAGGCTGAAGGCCACAGATCCTCATCTTCATCATTCCTTGGCCTGTGCTCAGTACCCCTTGGAAGGCCCAGAGCTTTCTCAGCCTACCCCTCTTACCTACTCTCTCCCTCCCCAGGAGTCTTCATCCTTCTGGGCAGGACAACCAGAAACCTCAAGTACTGGGAAGTAGTAGAGGGTCTTATGAGTGCATAGATTTTGGTGTCTGAAGAACCCAGAATTGAAGGCTAGTTCAATGATATACCGCGTCACCTGGCGCAAATGTATACTTCCACCCTCCATTTCTTCATGTAAGAAAATGAGAATAGTATCCTTGGACACCATCTCTCAGACAACGTTTGGCACATGGTAAGGACTCAATAAAATATCTCCTCCTAGCTTATCTCCTAGGTCTGCATCTAAAAATCACCTCTTGCTAAGGAAGGAAGGGTTCTCATGAGAAAATGAGGGATTCCAGAACCCTGGGGAGCACGTAAGGGTTTGTTTTCAAAGGGAGGTAGGCTCTGAAATCATCCTGCCAACAGAAGTACTTTCAATTAAGGTAATTTCTGTTCATCACTTAGAGGCATGCCTCCCAGGCCAGAGGAGAATGTGTACCAAGGAATACACCAGACATTAAGCCCAACTTTCTGGCTGCACATTTACATGCGGATTTTCTGGGAACCTCAAAGGACCTGGTGCCAGCCAAGCAGGCTGAAGACAATCACCCATTGTAGAAAACAATGAAACCAACAAGCTGGAAAAGTCAGGATGGATTTCGCCTGGCCTCCGCAGGCTACACTAACAGATCCTCACTGATAGTCATGTTCCTCATCTTTCTGGCCCATACCTATTGTACAGCTCAGAGTGATTTACGTGACAGGGAAGTAAGCCAATAGTAGACACACAAAGAAAACTCTAAACACTGCTTTACATTTTTTCTGCCATTCAAAAATGTGCTCTGCTGCCAATTGTAAAATGACCTTAATATCTACAGATAAAGTCCATGTACTAGCCAACTTTGGCTCACTCCCTAATTTCAGATTCTGAAGATTAGAAACAGTAGATGAAGTTGACAGGGATTCTTTGTTAGCTCCTTGCCACATCTAAGAACCAGTTCAAAGACAGAAGAGATCCTGCCGACCATGGGGGTGGCAGCAGGGCTCCTGGCCTCCTACAGTTGGCCTTATGCAGAAATCCCCATGTCAACACACCAGTATGGTTGGTGTGGTCTCGCTACCGCGAATGCTTTCCTCTGAAACTGGAAATGAGTGTGCCTTGTTTCTCTAGAAATAAATATTTACGATTCAAATCTCTGTGTTCATTTTTTTTTCAAAATTTGTGTTTTTGTAATTGTCCTTACTTCAAGACCAGTTGGTTTACTTTTATTGTGCTTCTGGGACAAGTCAGAGAATGCACATGCTTCTGCGGATTTCCTAAATGTGAGACTGATTTTCTAATCAGAGCTATTTCGATCCATGTATGTCTGCTGCACAGTTCTGTAAACCATGTGCAAGGCCTCTGCCCGAAGCCGCATGGGTGACGCAACCAGCAGCCTTACGACTAAAGAATCAGAGGGTGCAGGAGAGAAAAACAAATTTGGTTTCTCACTCATGGCAAAAATGGACATAGTCGACCATGTCAATGAAGTCTGAAAAAATGTTTATGGCTCTCCCGAGCACTATTTGAATTCACTTTGCTCAAAGATATTTTTGACACCAAAAGAAGCTGAAAAGCTGGGAGTGTTTACAGATGCTTTTTTTTTTTTTTAAACTAAATAAGAAGATGTGGATAGTCTTTAGCAATATTATTTATACTTATGGCACAACTTTAATTTTTCTCTAACCAAAACTGTGCAAGTCAGAAAAGATGAATACTTTTATTCTCGTTGACAGTTAAGGAAATTGAGGCCCCAAGAGGTTACAGGATTTGGCTAAAGCCACCCAACAAAGTTCAGCAATGAAACATGTGCCAAGACACAGGTTTCCTGCTTCCCAGTTCCTTCTATCTGGGTTATCTACTTAAGTTGCCCTGACTCATGGAAGTAAACATTATGCAACATATATTTGGAAAAAGTAAAAACTATTGCTCTCAATTTGCATGATGTTCACACTTAGCCTGGGCTCAGGTACAAGTCATAGGTCTTAATCAATAAATAATATTAACTGAAGATAAGTTTTTTGCTTTAATAGTGATTCCTCTCCCTGCCCAGTGCAATACTAAGAAATCTGTAAGGCACAATTTTAGAGAGAAAAAAAAAAAAAAAAAGAGCCTAGCCTGTTAGGAAAATTTGGACTATGAAGGAAACTAACCTAGTATTTTAGGAAAGTTTGGACATATTCCTGAAACTCCATTCTCAAAAATTTAACAAAGCCTAAAAATCTATGGACATATTTATATTAAAAATTATAACCTGAACACCAGACACAGGAGAAGGGTGAAAAAGAAATCCATGCACCCAGCCACTAGATACATTAGATTTTTTTCTTTTCATAAACAAAATAATACAACACTCAATTATACTGGGTCAAAATTCCAGACATTATAGCTAATCTAAAAATATCAATTGTTCTTTTTTTTAATCAACAGGGACCCTACATACCAACATCTGAAAATAGGCAGAAGTTTTGTAACTTTTTAATAAAATACCACCCCAGAGCATTTTATGTCAAAACATAAAGTGAGAATTTTGTATTACAAAATTAAAAACACCACAATACATTAGAGTGACAACCCAGGATCGTGTTAGGACAAAAATAGAAGTGATCCCAGGAAATGGGAATTTGTGGAGAAATTTGTCACTTAGTCTCTAGTTTCATCAAGCCAATAAGAGTTCACTTATGCAACACAATATTCAAAGGGCCACAGATTACCACTCAGGAAAAGACTGAGGGAGGACACCAGGGTTCTGTCTTTGTCTGCCTGCAAAGTGGGGCTCCTCCCTGCTTTACCCAGGTGTATCTGACAGAGTGGGCAACCAAACTTGCACCATCACGTAGAGGTAGCAAGGCCTTCCGCCCTACCCCTGGAAGAAACCATGTGCAAACAACAAAAAGGACCTCTCCCCTCCTAGTCTAGGTAGTATCAGTGGAGGCCTGGTGGGAATCCTGAAATCCCACCTCTTCCAAGTGGTAAGTGGCACCGTTCTATTCCCAGAGTGCTAAGGGATGCCAACTGGGGGACCTGGACATTCACCCTCACATGGTAGTACTGAAGTGGCACCCCTTCTCCCATCATGTAACAGCAAGGCAAGGGAAATTTACTAAAACATATTTAATTAGGGCAGCCCAGTGGCTCAGAGGTTTAGCACCGCCTTCAGCCCAGGGCGTGACACTGGAGACCCAGGATCAAGTCCCACGTCCGGCTCCCTGCGTGGAGCCTGCCTCTCTCTCTGCCTGTGTCTCTGCCTCTCTCTCTCTCTCTCTCTCTCTCTCTGTGTGTGTGTGTGTGTGTGTGTGTGTATATATATATATATATATATATATATATATATATATCTGTGTGTGTGTGTGTTCTCATGAATAAATAAATAAAATATTTTTAAAAATATATGTAATTAAGATTCCAGAGTCTCATAACACAATACCAAAAATGTCAAGGGTACAACTGGAAGTTACAGGTCAGACCAAGAACCAGATAAACCTTAACTTGAAAGAGAAAAGTTAATCAAAGCACATCCACATCAAGATCACACAGAAGATGGAATTATCTACAAGAATTTTAAAGCAGCCATCATAAAGATACTTTAATGAGCAATTATGAACCCTTGCAACAACTGAAAAATAGTCTCAGCAAAGAAGTGATAAAAGAAGGAAACTAAAAATATGCAGAAGGGGAGAAAAAAAACCATTGTAAAAGCAAAATCACAGCTACATACAATAGACTTTCTCTCCTCTTGAGTTGTCTAAATTATGTTTGATGGTCAAAGCCAAGAACTAACATTGTATGACGTGGATGTCAGTGTATGTAGAGCAAATATTTAAGACTATTCTGTCATAAACAGGGAGACTAAAAGGGCCTAAAATTTGGTGTCGTAGGTCAGGCTGCTATAGCAGGATATCATAGACTCACCGGCCTAAAAGGACAGGCACTTATTTTTCACAGTTCTTGAGCCTGGAAGTCCAAGATCAAGGTGCCAACAGATCCAGTGTCTGGTGAAAGTCATCCTCCTGGTTTGTAGATGGCTGTCTTCTTGCTGTGCCCCCACCACCACTACATGGTACGAAGAAGAAGAAGAGAAAACGAGCTCCCTCAAGACCCTTATAAGGGCACTAACACCACTGATGGGAGCTCCACCCTCAGGTCCTAATTACTTCTCCAAAGCCCCATTTCCTAGTATCATCACACTGGGGATAAGGATATCATCATAGGTATTGGGGGATGGGGGCATTCAGTCCACAACAGGAGGTATGGTTTCTACATTCACTCAAACTGCTAAATCACTGATATTAGTAGATCTTTGTGGTGATTTTATAGTTCTCGATCTTCACCATGGTGGTGGTTAGAACAATCTACCTCTTCCTATTTTTGTGGGGAAATAGCATAAAACTATATGCATACACTGTACCAGTATCAATTTTTGTTATGATATTGTACTATCATTAAGCAAGGTGTAACCATGGGAGAAAATGGGTGAAGGGTACGTGGAATCTCCCTCCACTGCAACTTCTTATAAATCTATACTTAATTCAAATTTAAGAGTTTTTTTTTTCTTAAAATCAGAACTGTTCTAGATCAAAGGACGCTAAAGACACAAATGCAATGTGAAAGACTTCGGGTTCTGATTTTTAAAAATTTAGATGTTGGGAAAATTGGGAGACCCTTTAATGTAGATGGGACATTTGATGACATCAGGCAAAATTATTATTGACAATAATATTGTGGTCATACAGCATAACACCCTTATTCCTATGTGTGCTGGATTATCTGGGGCTGAAATATAATGAAGTCTGAAACTATCTTTCAAATAGTTCAGGGAGAGAGAAGAATGTAACAAAACATGATCAATTGTTGACTTTATGAAGAAGATGCAAGAATGTTCTTTGTCCTATTCTTTCAGTTTTTCTATGTGTTTATATATTTTCATTTTAAAAAAGTTTGAGGGATGGAATGGTGGCAGGATATGTGATAAAGCAAGTATAGTAAAATATTAATTGTGGAACTTAGGTGGTAGATGACTGAGTGTTCACTATAGATTTCTATTGTTCTGTATGCCTGGAAATGTTTAAATTAAAATATGGGGGAGGGGGAGAAAACTGAGGAAACCTACCAAAACCCAGTGCCCTCCCCCAATACTCCTAATCCTCCCTGGCCCAGTTAAATACATACTTATGATAGTTCAAAGAAAACATCATTTGCCAGGGGCAAAAGCTTGCCTGGTTTCTTGCCTGGAGAAGCCCTAGCAACGCCTCACATTTTTCCCAAAGTGGTAAAGCCCCCATCACTGCCATGGTCCCAATGCCACACTGAGGAATCTCCCATGAGTACTGCCGACTGTCAAGGAGAGACAAACCTGAACATGTGATATATATTAGAGCTTCAAACAAAAAAAATAATAAAATAAAAAATAAAACAATTCTATCATGATGGTGGCAGTTTTTAACACACTAAAGTTAGGAACTTATAGAAAAAGAAATTTAAAAATATGGAAAAGATTTAAAAAGATAGATCTATGGTGCACAGATCTCTGTAACAGCTAACAAGAACTCTCTGAACCACTCCACTCACTTTGGAGTGACTCTGCTCAAATATTTCAGTGTTGGCTGGTCTTTCTAAGGACAAGGCCATAACAGAAACCATCCCTGACACCTACAGCACCACACCTGCCCTAGTTCTTCACCTACCACAGCCCTATAAGAGGAGCTACGTGAGATACTGAAGATATTCTGAATTCTGCACAGAAACAGTCAGTGCTTGACCCAGGTTAATAAGAAGTCAACCAGCCTCTCAAGTAGATATCATTTAAGGCAAGGCCTGGATTCTCTCATTTTCCTTCTCTGGTCCTTTGGGTGGTGAAGAATCTAGCTCTTCCTGCTCCATCTCCTTCACCTTTATTCCATGTCCCCCGTAAAGTTTCTCATGCCACCATCTACCTACAGTCTCCAAGTGGTACCCACTCCCACCAGTGACAAAAAGCAATCCATTCCTGCCCTTGCTATTGAGTCTCACAAGCAAGAGTTCAATGAAACTAAAGGTTGAAAAGAAATTAATTATGCTTACACCTCCCCAGAGATGGCTGACTTGCTAAGAGCCAATTCTATGTTTAGAAAGAAAAAAAAAACAAAATTCACTCCACTCATCCATCCACCCCACTTTCCAAAGTCCTTCTATTTTCTAATTGCTGGAGCTGGAACTAGCACTGGCCAAGAGGGGCATCAGATAGCCGGGGGCTTGGAGGGGCTGGGTAAGAGGAACATTCCTGCAGATCTGTGCATGAAACAACATTGTACAACTACCTTTTCTTAACATTGTACAACTACCTTTTCTTTAGGCTATGGACACTGTAGTACAAATCAAAGAAAGCACAAATCCAAAGACGATTTGTAATTGGGTGTGTTTGCAAAGTGAAAGACCCCTTGCCACCTACTCGGTCACACTTCCACACACATGGGCCCCTCCCCTGCCGGGTCCGACACCTCAGTCTGCACCCAGCTGTTATTTTCTCCCTAGGCATATGCCACAGAGGAGTGGTTAAGTAGGGCACTTACATTTTATCACCCGCCTTCCTCTCTCTACCAAATATAACAATAATCTGTGAACTGATTTATCCATTTGTCTTCGTGGAGTTAAAGAAGGCCTCTTCCAAGTTTTCAAGGAAGGTTCACGACCACCAGTCCACGTGACATTCTTCTTCCATCTCCATCCCATTTCATTATCTCTGGGTGCTGAGACAGTGAAGACCAGAAGAAGATTCTCTTAGGAAGGCAGCTTGGGAGGCAGGCTGCTTCACGATGCTGGGAGAAGCATCTCTAGTCCCTTCACGTGGTGCTTCGTAAACGCCAAAGTTGTTCTGCAACACATCAGGGCCCCTTGTTGGTTCGAGTGGTGAATAGATGATTGAGAAAACGTGTATAACTTTGACCTCTACGCCAACTGAGCGAGGTAGGTGGGAAGGCTATTACCTCCACCGTAGAAGGAAAAGCGAGGCTCAGAGAAGGGCAGGCACTTGCCCAAAGCTTGTGAGTGGCAGGAAGAGCTACAACTGGGTCTTCGGGCCCCTTCCCTCAAAGGAAATGCAACTTCTTCTTCTTCCACTGACATGAGGTTTGACAACCCCCTCCCCTACTGTCTCATGTCGCTTGTGAATTTTTCATCTGAAACTTATGCAAACTGGGCCCAACCACCATTCTGGCTCTCGCAGCGGCCCAGGAAGCAGGGCTGAACGGGCAGGGTGGGTGACCACGCCTGTGCCCCGAGAGCTCCGCTGGGCTGGAGGGCAAGGCTTCCGTCTCAAAGACCCTGCTCCAAAGGACGAGCTGCGCTGCCCGCAGGGCGGGGGCGGCCCGCCCAGTCCCCGCGCGGAATCCCAGGGACCGCGGTCCACCAGCGGGACTCCCAGGGGCTCCAGCCCGCATCGGCCGTGCGCCGCCCTCCGGCGTTACCAGCTGCAGCCCGCACACGCCGGCAGCGGGGTACGCCCGCACGGCCAGCCCTCCGCGCTCCCGACACCTGAAAGCGGGCACCGAAGACGGCGGCCACTGCCCAGGTGCGCAGCGGGACCCGGAGCGCCGCGACGAGTTCCTTCTGCGCCTGCGCGCGGAGCATGCGCAGTGGTGGAGGCGGAGGGGGTCTAAGGGGGGAAGCGATATGGGCGGGGCCAGAGGAACGATGTGGGCGGGGCTAGGAGAGCGGCGTGGGCGGGGCTAGACCCCCGCCGCAGCTGCTGCGCCGAAACCCAGCGCGCGGAGAGAGCGTTGCTAACCGCTAGGTGCCTGCTGGCGGGGGCTCTGCCGGGCACTCTCCCTCTCTCGGGGCGCCCACCGACGCTTCGGGGTGCGGACCCTATCGTACGGGAACGAACGAATTCTCCGCGCGTTTCTGGCAGGATTCGCAGGGCGGGGCCAGGAGATGTGGGAGCCGTGGTGTCACCGCCTGTCTGTGACGTCACAGGACGGAGTAACCGAGATGCGGCTGTAGACTCGGCGGGAGGCCTGTGTGACGTCACACAGTGCTGTGCTAGTGCTGTGGGCGGTGGGGCGGGATGCCTCCGAGCCGGCGCTGGAGACCCCGGGATTCCAGGGGTGGGGCCGGGTGTGCTATCACCACCGCTTCCGCGGTCTTGGAGCTGCGGTGGTATGGGGAGCCCTAGACCAGTCCACTGAGTTTCTCCCTTACCCAGGACCCTGTTAGCCCCGACTCCCGTGGCCAAGAGGTCTGCAGGGGAAAACGGCCCATCCTACACCCCCGACCTCTGGCTACATTCCGAAGGAGGAGGTGGAACCTTTACCTCTTACTTTGGGGAGAAGCCCCTGAGAGCCTTTCCCCAGAGTGCTACTGACCTCCCAGAGCGGAGAAAGCTTCAGGCTGCTTCCAAGGTCTCCTGTGCCTTTTACCCATGCAGCAGAGGTCCAGCCTAGTAGCCCCCCCCCATTCCCTTGCCCCCCACAGGAACAGCTGGCCTAGCTGGCTGCGTGGGGAAGGGCCCCAGCTGGACTCTCCTCTCCCTTCCTTCACTCCCTAAAACCGACCTGAGTCACTCTGCGCACCTGAGACCAAAGAAGCTTCATGTCTGAGGACTGGGGTCGGGGGAGGAAGAGGAGGGAGAGGGATGGGATCTTGGAGGGGTGTACCAAGTTGTCCTCTTGCAGGGTGGGCAGGTAATAAAACCCACCCAAGCGTTTTGGGCATTCTCCTTGCCTCTTCTTGCTCCCCACAGAGTAGGAGCTGGAAACTGCCCCCAACCCCAACCGCGTTGCCTGGGAACTGTAGCCTGTGTGGTGTCTGGGGGCCCGCAGCCCCAGCCCGCCCTTCCACTTGCTCTGCTGTTACTACACAATCTCTGAAACTACTGTCAGGGTATAGATGCGGCGAGCTGTGCTGAGAAATGGCTTCTGGGTCCACCGGGATGATCGTGAGCCACTGGTAGAGCCAAGCAAGGTGGAAACATTGTGAGTCAGTGGAGGTCTTTGGTCAGTGCCCTGCCCCACTCCCCAACGCCTCTCTACAAACCGTGTGCTGGGAATCCATCGTCTAAGGATGCACACTTGATATTGAAAATCTCAATTCCAGGGCCTAGGACGCAAGGCCGGGGTTCAGGTTACCAGAGATGAGGTGGGCCAGAATGGAAAAACCTCCCCTGTGAACTTCTCGCATTTCACAGCCTTCATGAGGTCCTTGGAATGAAGCTAACTGCAGAGGCCCTAGGTGTCCCGGGGGAATGGGAGGTGGCTAACCTGCGATGGGGGGATGGAGGGCGGGGTGCAGGGGCAGGAAAGAGATCCTTAGAAAGAGCAGAGGAACTGAGGAAGGTGCTCTCTCGGGTCCTCGGAGCCGCCCACAGCTTTCCGTAGAGGCTGTGTGTAACCAGACACTGTCGTTTTAGAACAGCCAGGTCCCCAGACCTCAGAGAGCTACTAAAGGAACTGATGTGGCTCCTACCATGAGCCCTAACATAAGCCTTAAGACCTTACTATGGCCTGCGCTGCGCTGGGGATAAAGCCCTCGAAGCCCCCAACCCCCTCCCCCCCATCCTCCCTCTCTGAGCCCAGAAATCGCGGTTCTCTGGGGTCCAGACTCCGTTTCTCTCCTGGGGAGCGTCCCCCTGAGGCTGGGGGGAGAAGGGCTGTGATCTTGCTCAACCACCGGAGATATCCCGGCAGAGGACCGTCCTCCTCCGCCGCGGGCCGTGGCACAGGTCGAGAAGGCTTCGAGGGCACGACCAGGCATCTCGGTGAGGGGTGGGCAGGGCCTGCGGCGGAGAGTCCGTCTAGAGAGCGCATCGCGAGGAGCTGTGGGGCGGCCACCGTGAGGTGCCCCGGTCCCGGGCCGCCCCTCCAGGCCTGTCCAGCAGGGGGCAGCGTGGCTCCGAAGGCGGAGGCCCCGCCGAGGCCACTGGGGCGAGTTGGGCTCCGCAACCTCGCAGCTGCGAGCCCCGCGCTGGGCGGGGAGGGCCGCCCTGGGGCGGTGGGGATGGTGCGGCCCGAGCTGGAGCCGTTCGGCTCCTACGGCCCGAGCTGGCTCGCTCAGGTCGCAGGGCCCTGCCGGCCCCCGGGTGTCCGCGGCCGGCCGGGCACACGAGCCCGAGGGGCTGCGCGCTCCGCCTGGGAAAGGCCGCGGGCGCCACCGCCTGCGCCGCCCTGCGGTCGGGGCTCGGGAGCCGGGCAGCCCCGCCCCGCCCCAAGCCGGAGAGCCCCGCGGCCCGGCCTCTAATTGTGGGAAAACGAGACGCCCCGGGGAAGGTTCAACTTGTGGAGGGCCGACTCAGATTTCCCCTCCTAAACTTCCCGGGCCTCCCAGGGCGCCCGCCCCCGCCATTCCTCGCAAGGCTTTACAAACTGTAGGGAATCTTCGCGGGCGTGGAGCCGTGCCCCGGGCAGGGGACGCGCCCCAGCCAAAGAATTGTGCCTGGGGGATCCTTACAACCCTAGGGAGGGTTGTAGGTTTGGGGCTTTGGGGAGGCGGCGATGATTGTGCAGGTGCAGCCGGGTATTGGGGACCAGGGGTCAGTACTTGTCCCGAAGGACACCCCCTTCCCTCCCCCGAGCAGCTGCAGGAGGCTGGTACGGAAGCCTTTGGTTGAGAGGTGGGTGACACTCTGTCCCTCTTAGTGGACCCTAAGCGACCCCGGCATCCGGAGACGTTGAGATTGCTCACGGCTGATGTAGTGGCCGCGGGCTTGGCCTCTTTATAAACCCCCAGCCCTGTGGAGTTGAGGCCTGGGGACGCTGAGACCTAAGGCCGAAATGGAGGAGTGGACTGAGCAAATAATCCCGGGACGGGAGGCGGACCCCCACTGGGAGAGGGGACGCTTCCCCAGGGATCTCAACCCCATCACCTCAATAAGGCGGGGCCGGGGAAGTGGGGCAGGTTGGAGCCCGTAGAGGAGCCTCCCTGCGTCCTGCGTTTGGGAGGGAAAATACCTAACCTACAATGCCTGTAAAATAACCGTTTATTTCATATTTTTAAAAAACTCCAGTGATAAATGTCCGTTACCGATGGTCAGCATAAAGTGCCAATCGCAATACAACGCCCTGCTCCTAGCCGGCTGCTCGCTCGTGGTGACTGGGCGGCGGAGCAGGGAAGCCGGAGGCGCCCCCCCCCCCCAGCCCCGGGGCCCGAGGCCCCCAGGCCCCCGCCCCGACGGCTGCGGGCTGCGCTGCGCGGAGCAGGGAGGGGGCGTCCGCGCCCCGCGCTCCCAGGGCCGGGCCGGGCCGCTGAAGCAGATACACGGATTACACTTTTGCAGGCTCCCGGGGGTGGGGATGGGGACGGGAGGAGGGGGTGGAAGCTGCGATCGCGCAGGACTTCTTTCCCGCTCCCCTCTCTCTCCGCAGGCAGAGTTACAAGCTTATATGGTCAAAGAAAAAAATAATAAAGAAAACGTATAAAATAACAATAGAAAAAGTAATACTTCTGGGAGAGGCGCCGCTGCGGCTCCGCGGAGCTTTCGTTCTTTTTTTAAATGCAGTTTCCCTTCCGCCACGTGAGTACCGCCTTTTGGCCAAGACTTTAGCCGCGTCCTGGGGGAGCCGCCCGGGCGGCTGGGGTCACGGCTCCGGGCGGGGCTCTCGAGTTCCGCGTGCGCCCGGGACCCAAGGGACAAGTTTGGGATTGGGGAAGGTCCCGGGCACCCCTCCCGCTGCCCGCCAGAGTCGCCTTCGGCTTCTGGTCCCTCTGGAGGAGGGGGCAGCGTGACCCAGGGTCCTGGTGACCCACCCGGAGGCTCTCTTTAGCATTTGATCTTGGAGGTTTTGAGCTCCTTCACCTGTGAGTGTAGCGTCTTGTGGACAGCGAGAGTCCTGGACTGGCAGAAACCTTTCCCACACTCTTGACACTTGAAAGGCTTCTCTTTGGAGTGAATATATCTGAAAGCAAAAACAGAGAAATTGATCTTTGCAAAATGAGGTAATGTTGTAAACAGTTACCCAAGATCCTCTCCTGCTGCAGTGAGGCACTTGCCCTCCAAAGGAAGGGGGGAGGTGGGGGGCACCGCATGTGGAGTGGGCAAAATGAGAAGTTTGTGAATAGAGTAGGGACGTGAAGGAAACCCAAAGGCAACGTCTGATCCATTGGATGCCTCAACAGGTCCAGCTTTGGCTGGTCCCTGCCTTCCCCAGGAGGGACAAGCAGAGTTTCCTTATAAGGCCTGGGTTAACAATAAAGGTGAATGAGGGAACCTAGGGGGAGGGGTAGACGATTTGCTGGAGCTGTGCTGCCCAGGCTGTCAGCCTAGCTAGCCGCATGTAGTCATTAAAATTAAAACTAAGTAAAACTAAAAAGTTAATCTCGCAGTCACACTAGTTGTGCATTTCAAGTGCTCGGTGGTCACATGTGAAACAGGTCCCACTTGGCCATCAAGGCAGAAACTTGTATTGGACAGCACTGCAGATGGAAGAAGGGGTGAGGAAGCTGTGCCTGCCTGTCTGGAGTTCACGGAGACCTGACTTAGGCTTCCCATCCTTTCTCCAACCACGCTCCAAGAGCCTATCCCTGAGCCTTGTATGGCTTCCTTTGCTATGTTAGAGAATTCCCAGAAACTGACGCTTGGAGCCACAGCAGGGCTCAGGAACCACCTCATTAGGGAGGAGGATGGTGAGGACAGAGACAGATAGACAGCTGCTCTGGGAGCCACCCACAGTACCTGTGGTCCCGTAGGTGGTCTTGCCTCCGGAAGGCTTTGTGGCAGATGTCACAGGTGTAGGGCCGCTCATCGGTGTGCGTCCGCTCATGGATAAGGAGATTGTAGGACTTAGTGAAGTGACGGCCACAGAACTTGCAGACAAATTCCTTCTTGGTCTTGGAAGGCAGGCGTCCCCTCGTGGGCTTCTTTTCTGGGGACAGCTTGGTTACATCCAGGAGGGCACCCAGCCCACCAGCGGGGGAACCGGGACCCTCCCCCCGGCCAAGCTTAGATGGATCTTCTTGCGTGGCAGCCAAAGCCAGGTTGGCAAAATCAAAGCGTGGCTTGGTCTTGAGCGAGGAGGGGCCGCTGCCTCCAACAGTGATCTCGGGCTTCGGCTGGATTACGTGAGGAAACCAGGGAAAGGCAGGCAGTTGGAAGCGTGTGTCCACCAGGCTGGACACAGCGCCCGGCATTTTGGAGAAAGAGGAGCGTGGCAGGTGCACGGCAGGGTAGCCTAGCGTCCACTGGTGCAGATGCACCGCGTGCAGGGCACTGAATCCATACAGGTTGGGCAGGTGGTCCGAGGGCACCGTGGGCAGGCCGTTCACTGCCTGGAGGAAGGAGTAGTTGGTGAGCTGCAGGGATGGATGAATGGGCACTGGCGCAGGCAAGGTTTTGCTGCCCATTGTGGTAGTTGCCCTGTGTTCTCAATCTCAATCTGCAAAGAAAAAAGGAAAGAGAGGGAAGAGAAAAAGAGAAGTTCAGGGTAGGTCGCCCTTCCTTCTGAATTCCAGCCCAGCCACACCCTCTGCCTCCCCCGTGACAGATGCTGGAAGTCTAAGACCCCACTGAGGGAACCCACTGCCCTCACAGAGAAGATGGAACCCTCTCTGATGCAAGGGCTCCCTCCGAATGGCCTTGGCAGAGACACACAACTTGCCACAGAGACCAGCAGGAAACCAAATCCTGTGCAACTCAACAACTTAAGTGAGGGCCTCCAGGGTACAGAGTGCTGAGAAAGGCAGGAGCACCGGGAAACGGGTGTGTGGAAATTCACATCCACGCCAGCCCGAGTCGACACGGAATTGCACTCCTGCAAAGAGAGCAGGAACTTGGAATTACACTTATACGTTCACGCGCAGATAAACAAACACAGAAATGCGCAACGGCAGATAAACACAGATTCGCACGTTCTGAAGCAGAGTTGGCAACAAGGTACAAAGATAAACTGAGATGATCCGTGTCGTAGTCCTAAACAAAATGCAGGAACTGGCCCGAATGTGTCCATAGGGGCGCATGTGCGTGAGCACACACATACACACACGGGGGATCGTGTGGAACTCAGGAAGGGCCTCACAGAGAGACAGCACAGTACAAACACACACACACACACACACACACACACATCTGCGTATCTCCCGTCTCCCGTGCATTAGGCTCTACTAGCTGATCTTCAATTTGGCTTCCAGAAGCCATGTCATCTTTCTCCTCAAAACTCTCAACTTCGATGTCAAATTTGCTTTTCTGCCTCACTGTTGGGGAGCCCTGTTGACACCACCCTCTCCGCGGCTGCTTTTGGATTGACTCCTCACCTTAGCCCCTGGGGATCCCCTTCTTTTCAGCGAAGGCATTGACACCACATTCCTTTCCTCATTCAGACATCAGCAGTCACATACAAGGGGGCTTCAGTGTCTTCCCTGCCCCATTGAAAAGAGAGCAGTGTCTTGGGGCTCTCTGGATGTTTACGCCTGCAGTGACACCTGGGCAGGTGGGCATGCCCTTGGGCAAAGCACTGAAGCTGGCCCCTCAGCTGCTTTAATCTCTGCCCCTCCAAATGCAAGGCCAGGAAGCTGAAGTGACCGGCAGACTGGCATCTCCTGGTCTGCTTGGTCAGGGTCACCAGCCTCCATGGACAGATCTGGGCTCTGCAGAGAGAACTTTCATCTCCGAGCCTCCCAGACTGTCCTAATTGAAGCCAAATTGAAGATCAGTCTGTCCCGTGGAGGCAAGATGGGAGAAGGAAAGTAGAGAGTTCACGGGGGCCTTGGGAGGCTCAGGTGCTGAACGCTGACAGCTTCCCTAGCCTAGCTTGCCCTCAGCCCTGGGCCACAAGGCCCAGTCAGGCTCTGCAGCCTTTCACCGCAGCAGAGCTTTCCATGGAGGAGTGCCCTGTCCGGTCAGGAAGGAGTAAGGGCAATCCTGACCCAGAAACGGTTTCCCTGGGAAGCTGGCAGAGAGGTCACCGGCTGAATAGTGGGTGGTAGGGAAAGAGGCCCTGCTGGGAGTGGAAGGTGCACAACAAGGAGAGCCTGCAGAAAAGTCCGGAGGGAGGCGGGTTATACTTCGCAATCATCTGAAAACCGAGCGTAAAGGAAGCAATGAATTCAGCCTCCGGGCTAGGGGGAGGCACAACTCTGCGGTGACCTTGCCTCTGGAGCTGGAGCCGGAGTGCCCACCCCGGTGGAAGAGCCAGGGCCTCCGTACCAGTCTTCTCTCCTGCTGGGATCACTGGTGGCCCGGTGATCCTAGAGCCCCAAGATCATCCTAGAGCGCTAAAACAGGGCGAAGTAAAATAGGAATTGGGCCCCAGGGAAAGCAGGGGCCCTTTGGGGTTGGGGGAGGGAGAAGGAGAAAGAGAAGACTCTCCAACTTCAAAGGTTGGCCCAGATTTAGGCGAGGTGAGCGCTCTTTGATTTGCTGTCACCTCTTCTTCCCCTTCCAGGTGCAGGAAATCAGATCCTTATCTCTGGCTCCCCAGGGTGCGCCGGGCGCCACCGGGGACTCAGCTTGCTCCTCTCGGGTCTCGGCCTATCCCAGGCCCGGCCAGCGGTGGCGGCGGCAGGGCTCTGGGCTGCACAAGGGCCTGAGCCCGCGGTGTCCCGGTGGGGAACCCACCAACGTCGGGTACTAACCTGGCTTTTCCTCGCCTATCCCCCGAGCCTAGAAGGCCTTGGGCTCCATAGGGGGAGGGGGCATTTGCAACCATCACTGCTCTTGGGAGCCAACCTTTCCGGGCTATATGCCCGATCTTGTTTCCCCCAACACTCAATTTATTTTCTTCAGCAGCGCAGCCAGTTTCTTATTTTCTGCCGCATTCCGAGGCCAGGGCTCCCCAGACTCTCGCCAACGACTTTCCCGGGGACAAAATTCGTTCGAAACGTGGCTCCTTACACTAGTACCAAGAATGGGCCAAATGCACGATCCGGTTTCAGGCGGTCAACTAAGAGAAAAACACAGTCTCACACTCGCCTCTCCAGCTGGAGAGGATGGACAAACTCTAGCCCCTCCTGGTCCGGTTGCCCTGACCCCGGAGCCCTTGTGCGAGCGCTTTAGATTTTTAAACACGAGGGAAAACACCTCTCTTGGGGCCAGGCACCCACTTGGCAAAGAGCCTCGGGACCTGAGAGGTGACGGGGAGAGATCCCGACTACACGCAGGCAAAGCCATTCGCGCTTCCAAGCCCGGGTCCGCTGCGCAGCGCCCGCGCTGCTTCCCTGGCGCGGTGGAGCGCCAACCTCAGGTCTTCAGCCAGCCCTGTGCCGGGCATTAATGAAGTGTGCAGAGTCTATTAAAGTGGTTTATTCGGGGCTAATTGAGCGTGAGCGAGTTAACTGCTTGCATTAATGAGGACGGAGAGAGCTCCCCGAGCTTGCGCCTGAAGGAGCCCAGCAGCAGCCCCAGAAAATCATCCTTGACATCGAATCCCCAACACGCGTGGTGACAGGCGTCCAGACCCCTGGCTGGGGGACTAACCACCGCCAGATACTTCTGTGGGTTCTCCCAACAAACGAGATCGAACGAACCCTTCGGCTAGGCGGCCATCCCGCCGCATTTAAACGCCCGCTGTGTCCTTAGCGATCTGTTTCCCAATCTTAATGAAAGCGCAATTACTTCGGGCAGCCCAGGATAGGACATCACCCACCGGTGGTCCCCTGTCCCTGTCAGCCCTTCTCCTCTCTGGGAGGTGGTGAATCTGGGAGACTAACCAGCTTTGCACGTGGTTTCTGTTCCCAAAGGCCAGCGCGCAGCCCAGGGTCCCCTTGAAATTTACCAAATTGTGGCAACAAAGAAACCCTCGGAGCCACTTTGCACTCTGAGAGGCTACCCCGCTGCTGCCCGTGCTACTGCTGCTGCTGCTGCTGCTGGAAAACCACTGGATATGGGTTTTCATTCTTCCCATCAGAGCCATTTCGGGAAAGAAATCAGTTCCGCGGACAGCCCCTCGCCTCTTTCCCTCTCCCCTCCGTCCTCCCCTGTTTCTCCCGAAGGCTGAATTCGGGGACAGACAGGGGAGGAAACGAATTCTTCGCTTATAAGCCCCAAACCCGGGACCCTCACGGCACCCATAGCGCTTCCGCTGCTCGGGCGTGGGGTCTCCAATTGGGAAGTAGGGTTCGCGCCCCCCTGCGCGGGGCCTTGCACCGAGACGGGTCGCGGGCTACTCCCCAAGGCCTTGGCCACACAGAGCAATCATCCTACAGAGAACACCCCGAAGTCGGAGCACCAGTGCGAGGCGGGGTCAGGCTCGAGTCCCCGAGCTCCGGGTCCAGCCCGCCTGATACCTGAGCGCAACTGCGCAAAAAAAAAAAAAAAAACAAAAAACAAAAAAAACAAAAAAAAAAGCAAAAACAAAACCAACTTGCACGAGCAGCGCGACCTGGCTGAGGCATGCACCTGTCCCTGCGCCGTCGGCTGCGGCCGTGGCCATCCCTCCGCTCCCTTTTCCTTCTTCGTCAGCTAAAGTAGGTCAGAAGGAGCTAGGCGTGCGTCTCGGGAAAGTTAGTGCTCGGGAAGTTTCTTCGGTTTCTTAGAGGGGGGCCCACGGGCTGGCCTCCGAGGTCCGCGGGCATCCCGCCGCGGGTACCCGGGAGCCCCGGGGCAGCAGGGAGGCCCGCCCCCTCAGTCCCCGGAGGTCGGAGGCCGGCGACCCCGCGCGGGAAGTCCCTGCGCCCGCACCCCCCAACCCCCTGGGCTGCAGCTGCTCTCACTTTCACAAAGGTCCTGCAGCCTACGTTTGGCAGGAGGAGCTTCCTTCTGGGGCACACAGAGAGGAGACACCCGCCGCACGGTGACAGGGGACCCGGGAGTGCCGCGCGCACCCCCCTCGCCGAGCAGGGGCTCCCGGGGCTGCAGTTACCTCGTTCCGCGGCGGTCCCGGGCTGAGGGCGTCTCCGGGGCTCCGCTGCGGGGGACCCGGGAAGCCAGAGGCGCTGGATTCCACAGGCACCCCCGGAGCTCTAGAGTCCTGGCCCCGCTCCGGCTGCGGGGACTCGGAGCGCCCGACGCGCGGGAGCGCTCGACTGCCCCGGAGGCCTGCCCTTCGGGGGGCGCTGAGCCCAGCTCGCGGCTCCCCGGTTGGGTCTGAACCGGGAGCGGCTGAGAACTTGCTGGGGAGAGACCGAGCTCCGACTCACTCATCCCTTAGCACCGAGCCGCCTACTTATTTTAATCCACCACCCTCCTCCCTCCCTCCCCCTCTCCCTCCCTCCTCCCCTTGCCTCAGGATTCCTCCCCTCCCTCCCCTGTCCCCCAACCCTGCCCTGCGCCTGCGCACTGAGAGACAAAGTTTTGCTGACCCGGGCAGCAGACTTTGGCAGCTGCGCTCACTTCGCCCCGGCCTCCCCGGACCTGCGTCCCCCGCCTTTCAGTCCCGTGCGACCCCTTCTGCATTGCTGGGCCCCCGAGGGCACCCCTGGTGTGCTAGAGGAAACAGCCTCAAGCAGAGGAGAGCAGGCTGAAACTGCACATTCCGGGGTCCTATTCCTGCGCGCCTGGGACAGAAGCCTGTGCACGGGGGCCGGGGGGAGGGGGGCGGGTACACCAGGATCCCCGAGGCGTAGCTTGGACTCCAGCGCTCTTCGGCCCGGGCAGAGTCGCCCTTTCTCCCAGAATCCCTTCCCAGAGGCGTCGGGCCCTGGGTATCTAGCAGTCCCTGGACATCCACGAGTGCTCACCTCCAGGGCAGCAGCCCAGACCCAAATGCCTAGGGCTGACGTCAGACCCCGGATTATGGAGGTCGGTGGAAAAATCGGAGGTGGTGGAGGTCAAGAGAGTTATTGTCCTAGGATCCAAACCCCTCTGGGATCCCACCCTAACACACAGTTGCACCCTCCAATCATGTATTCACTTGTTTTGGGAGGATAGGTTGGGAGTTTGGAGAGCACGCTGCAAATTTCCTCAGCTCCAGGACCTCTGAGCCCAAGGAGATGGTTCAGGTGGCACTTGGGACCTAAGGAGAGGTTAGGGTTCCCGCTGCAAGAAATACGGTCTTCACTGCTTCTGCCTTAGAGAGAGTACCAATACCTTACTGACTGCTGGGCTCTGGGAACTGACCTCTAGCTGACCCCAGCCCTGACCTCTCCCTGCCACCTCTCTGGAATACTCAGACCTGGATTCAGGAAGAGGCAAAGGTTTCCCAGGACTTGGGTGGGTCCAGATTTATACCACTGCAGTTCCAGGGTTTGCCCAGGGTTGCTGCTGAATGACCCACCCAACCCTTGGGGCTGAGTCCTGGCCTCAGTAGGTCTCTAGCATATTAGGACCATGTCCTCTGGGGAGGAAACAGTGCTATGTCCAGCTTCACTCTGATCACTCTGGTGTCATTCTCTGACCTAGGGAAATGACAGTGGAATTGCGCACTCCCCCCCCCCCCACAGTTGAAGAAGACCCTTGTCTTATTTATCCACAAGCCTTTAGGAGAGAACCTGGCCTCCAGCCCCCACTTGGTGTGGGGAGGAGGAAGAAGGGGTGCAGTATTTACCCCAAGGGACAGCCCCCAACCCCTGCCACAGGTTAGTGCTGGAGTCAGGGACCCACATAAGTTTGCCTGTGCAGTCGGAATCCTAGCAGCTGCCAGCATGAGGCGACATTCTGGCCAGGGAGAGGCCCCTTGGGAACAGCAAGGAGCTGAGATCACTCTCTTCCCTGAGATTCCAAGGCAGCAAGTTCCAAGAGCAGGGGAAGGCCTGGAAGAAAAGTCCAGCAGGGCATTCCTGGATTGTACTCGCTTCTACCTTGGTCCAGGGAATTTGCCTTTACCAGTCTCAGGCTTGCCTAGGAGACAAAGCTAAGGAACCTCCATCAGCATCCAGGAAAGCATCTAAGAGGGGCCCCCACAGTTGGCCCTCTGGCTGTCTGGATTGCTTAGGAAATGTCCACTCAGGACAATCAGTGGGGGATGGAGCCCTGAGGTGTAACAAACCCTATCTCCTGCTCAGAACACAGAGCTAACTGTGTTTCCTCCATCTTCCCACCTGCCATTTTCTTCTGAATCAGTGTCCCTGGCCAACATGCTTCAAGGATGTGTAGAAATCCTCTCCAGGTAGTAGGATCCCTAAAGAGCTCTTGGAGAGAGTCTTCAAGGATTCCAAAGAAAGGACCCAACCCACAACTGGGTTGTTTAATGCCACTTTTGCCAGGGTATATAGAAAACTGATTTGGACTCAGGCAAAATCTTGGAATTTAGCGGGTGTAGGGCAAGATGGGGATGCAAGGCTGGAGCTGGCTCTTCGTGGCCTAGCATCTAGGGCTTTGCCTCCCAAAGGAGTTCTGGCTACCTCCCCTGGAGCTGATCTGCAAAGTAGGACCAGACAGGGTGAGAGAGATGTGGGACTCTGATGCAGCTGAGGCATAGAGGTGCCTGTTTCAGATACGGGGCTTGGAAGATGCTACTTCTAGGTCTTACTCTGACAATGGACAACCCCAGAAACCTGAGAAATGAAATGAAAGATTTGCTGGTTTCTGAAAAGTCCTCTACTTCAATCCGAGCTCCCAAAGGGGTGACCCACACACCGCGGCCTCAGTTTCCACCGGAAGCCAGCCAGGTTCTGGTTCTCTCTGAGGAGGACAAGCAGAAGCAGCCCAGAAAGCTAAGATCTCCTCTGCCCTCCGTTCAATGGGGAACAGCCAAGGATCCCCCTCCCCCGCCTATTTAAGTGAAACTGCTCTGCCTAAAGCAGGTCTAAAAGCTACTCCTGGACTCTGCCTCGGCTGGATTGAGGACGGCAGGACCCAGGACACCACCTGGGGTGGTGGGGCTTCCAGGTTAGTTTTTAGGGAAGTCAGATTCATTTAGGACTCGCAAGGACATCACGTTTGCAATTTAGTAAACTTCCTTGGTAGCCGGAACCTAACCGTTCTATGGCCCCCGAGCCCACTGCAGGTGATGAAGCTCCTGTCTGGACACTCACCCAGTGGCCAACGCACCCACCCTGTGGCCAACGCACCCACCCTGCCACCCGCGGCTGCAGCTTCAGCTCACTTGGAGCCTGCGGGCTCCCCCTGCAACCACACCCGCAAAAGTCGGCCAGGCTCCCTCTGGCTCTCCTGCCCCCACCCCCAGCAGGGTGGAACCGCGGGTGCCCAAGGGGTCCCAGTCTCGGCTGGAAGTGAGCGTCCTTGGGAAAACATCCCCACGCCAGCCACCAGGCCTTCAGGTCCGGGGTACACCCCGCCAGTGCAGGTAGGGTCCAGCAGGGATCAGTACCCCGGGGCCGCGGAGCCACCTGGTCTTTAATAGTTTGCACCCAGTCCCTCAGCGAGCCCTTGCTGCCACCTTTTCTGGGCACGCTTGGGGTTGTGACAGCTTCCCTTGGTCTCCCTGTCCTAACCCCAGCTCCTCTCCCAACCTCTGCTTACTGGGAAGGAAAGAGCCCCAGTCTGTCTTCGGGAGTGAAAATTGAACAGCTTCCAGAAAATTCACCAGAACGTGGCCTCTATTGCTTTGGAGTATTTTGGATTCTAAAAAAAAAAAGAACCCCACTTCTCCCAGCCACACACACACACACACAAAAAAAAGACCTTATTTTTAAAAATGGAATTTACTTATTAGCACTTGTGAGTTTTCACTTTCAGTGCAAGCTTTCCCGTACTACTTTGTGAACAATTGGGGCTCTGCTCGTTTGACCCCCCTTTACGCATGTACAGAGCTTTCAAATAACCCAGAGATTTAGGTATCCCTCTGTAATCATTTAGATGATGGATTGTAATGGTTCAACAGTTCCTCTGGAACCATTACGATCAATCAGGTCAAAACTCAGCTTGGGTGGGGGGTAGTTTTTAAGCAGGGGAGGTAGGTAACATGACATCCACACACACTTGTACAGATAACACGCTCTGATAACGTACAAACAACTCCAGAGTCTTAGGAGAATAGATCCCAGGTGAACCCGAAAGCCGGTGTTTATTGTGACAGCGACAGACAAGTTACAGTATCAAAACTGAAAGGGAAAGTGAACTGTTTTTTTTCCAGGCAGTTCCCGTTTCGTAAGTTCTTTAGAAGCCTCTAAGTATCGTGTAACTATTTGTCACCTCGATAAACCTAACAATGCACACATGCATGGAGCTACCCTTGCTTTGTCAGAAGAGTACGTGTGAAGCCCGAATATTCGTGTGAAATTGCACGGATCCTGAGCATGCTATCATCCGTAAAATGAAATGATGATGCCTTCCAGCGTGAGGAGCAAGTGTAAAATGTGCATAAAAGGTGTAGTGAGGTTTTTTTTTTGCTTTCTTTTTTTTTTTTTTTTTTTTTTTTTTTTTTTTGCTTTTCGCACAAACATGAGTGGCCGGAATTATTTTAGACACTCAACAAAATCTCCGTTCCGAGACTACTCAACTTTTCCTCGTGTGCAAAGGCGGAAATAAATGCATTAGAAACGAGGCAGTGTCTAATCAAACGGAGGGTGGTGGAGAAAAGTTATTTTAACTGAATTGTGTGTAGTCAGGGTGAAACCCCGCGGATTAGCGTTACCTTAGCACGCCCGCGGCGCTGCGTCTTTAACGGGCTACCTCGGCGGTGGCGCTGGGGGAATCAGCGTTCGCGGTAATTAAACATTTCCAGACACTGGAGGGTTATTAATCCGCGTTGCGATTTCCGGCGAAGGGACTCAGCGAGTCTGGCCGCGAGGTTTTATCCAGGGATTCGGGGAAGCAATCCTAAAGAAAACGCGCCACCTGCTGGCGACCAGGTGGCATCTCCCGGGGCCCCCTCCTCCCAAACTCTCCAATCCAGTTATCTCTACTTAATCTTACCTGCAAGTGGGTTTCTGCCCCTTCCATTTTCTCCTGTGAGTTACGAAATTCGCCTTCCCTCTTGCACTTCCAAGGAACAAACAAAAGAGGAATTCCCTTTCACCGCGGGGGTTTCTGGTTTTCCCTGCTCCCAAACCAGATTTGTGAGTTTCTGTTTTGTTTAGTTTTTAAATAATCCGAAATCCTTGGCAATTATCTACCACCATTAGTTTCTGGTCCTGGGGAAAAACAATGAGCCAGGATCTGTGGAACTTTTCTGCACTCTGCAAGCTGGGTTATTAGCCTGCCTTCCAGGTAGCTCCTAGGTTGCCTGCAGGGTGAGGAGAGGAGGATGGGGTGCCCCCTGCCCTCCAGCTCAGGGCCGGTCAGTAAGTACTGGGTCCCTCTGAGGATTCGGATTCTGGCTTCCTGAAGAACCATAGCAATGAAGAGAGGGAGTCTGCTTCCGTGAATGGGGTTTCCTTGAAACATGTGATGAGAATCCAGGTCTTTTGTTGCTCACTTTCCACCCAAATTCCCTCACAGAATATTATAACTGGACCCTCTCTTTTCCTTGGCATCAAAGCTGTGTACAGGGTGCTGGTTTGATCCATTTACAGACTGCGGTACGATTACCACCGTAGCTCGAACACTTCTGTCCTTCTTATAATCACCATTACTTGGGTGATGAGGACGCTTACTTAGGAGCTAGTCTCTTAGCAACTTTGAAGTTTGTAATGCGGTGTCGGTGTCGTTGGCATATAATCACTATATTGTGTCTTAACTCTCCAGAGCTTACACTAGCTGCAAGTTTGTACCCTTAAACAACATCTCCCCAATTCTCTCACCCCCAGCCCCCAGTAACCATCATTCTACTCTCTGTGTTATGAGCTCAACAAAGAAAGCTGCACCCTTGAGGCTTTCCTTCCTTGTCATCAAAGCTCCAGCTTTTCAGATAGGGACCAAAAGAGAGACATCTTCAGGATAGACCCGTTATTGTGCTCTTCCGTCTGGTCTCTCCTCCAGAAGAAAAGAGGGTATAGAGGATCCTTGGGAGCTTTAGCTGTGCAGTTTTTGCAGGCCTCTGGCCACCTCACTTACACTTGAGAACCAATGCAGAGAAAACAAGTTAGGGACTAAAAGAAAGGCAGGTTCCCTGCCTCTGCCCCAGACTGTTAGAAGAAGGCTCGCTCACCTACCACCCGTCACTCTCTTTGCTCCAATAAGAGGTAGGGCCTCCCAGTTCCTCATCCTGAGCTTGCGGGAGGGTGGGGGCAGGAAGGGGACCCAACTCAGACATTCCACAGAACTCCCAAGGCTGCCAATGCCAACCCTCCAAAGGTGATGTGACACTGTGGGATGCCTCAGCTTGATTCATGAATAATGGTATTCACCGGGTGGAAGGAGATCAGGGGCTTCTGCCTCTTTCCTCTTTCGTGTTTACGGCAGGAGGGCTTCCTGAGTACAGAATGTCACACTGAAGTAGTGCTGTGTTCCCAAAGTGGTGGCCCAACTGGGAAAGAAGTGATTGCCCTAGGAAGTTGAAAAGCATCTGGATGAAGCTCTAATAAGTGGCCATCCTCCTCCACCTGGATTGATTGAAACCCAAGTACCAGCTTTAGGGAGGGGGCTGGGTAAGAGATGGAACTGAGAATGTTCCAGAATACTGGCCCCTTGAGCAAATCCAGAGTGACCAGCAAGCTGTGAGAGGACCACCCCCTATTTTAGAAGAACCCTTATTTCTCTGATTCCTATGAAATCAGACTTCATAGGAGGAGAACAAGTAATATTTGTGGATCGGAGCCACATTACAGAATAGTGCAGTATCTGCACAGAGCAGGAAACCACACCCCCTATTTTAGCCAACCACAAGGGCCAGGAGCCCTTCCTCAAAGGTCACAGCCCCAGGTTGGTGTGGACATTTATAGTGCCAGTTCCCACCATAGCTCCCTTTATTCCCAGGTGACTCCAGGCAAACCCACTTGCGATCATGCTTCTCATTCCCTACATCCAAGCCTTTGCTCCAAAGATAAAACATCTGCTGAAACACTTTGAACAAATCCAAAATATGAAAAAAGGAAATATATTAGCATATGATTTTTCACTTCAAAATGACTAATGGTCCGGTTCCTTTGGTATATTAGGTGTTAGTTTTCGTATCACATGTCAACAATAAAGAAATAGGGAGAAAATTCAAAACTTAAGTGTTGTTATCAATGTATTCCAGATAAAGAAATTTCAGGAATCATGACTTGGTCTGGCAAAACTCCAGACTGTAAGAAACATTTCAAAAGATTTATCTTAAAAAAAGAAGAAAAAAAAAAGGATAAACCATGTATTGTAGTGGGGTTTGTTCTTTCTTAATTTTCTGAGAAGCTATCCAAGGGGGAGCTGTGAACGCCCCCTATGATTGGAAAAGGCTTGGTTCTCAATTCTAATGTCTTGCATGGGCAACAATGTGACCACAGCAGGAGGCTTGACACAAGGCACTTGAGTCTTAGTTAACTTAATATAAAACCCACCCACTGAGGAAAGGCAGGATGAGCAAATGTCGCCTGGTTCCATTTAGGAGCTGGCCAGTGAGCTACTTCCTGCTGGGGGTGGTGACCAACAGTTAACATGTTACTGGTTTCACAAGGTGCTTTCCAAAATCCTGTGGCACACAGTCACACCCAAAGATTTTCCATGATGAAGATCCCTGGGTCCCATCCTTGAGTTTCTGATTTAGGAGGCTTGCAATGGGCCCCGAGTGTCTGCATGTCAAAATGAAAGAAGAGCATTAAAAAACTCCTGTTGGCTAGACCCTGATGTCCTGATCCCAAGTAACACAGCAAATGTGTTATCATCCATAGATGATTTGGATGTTGGTGGTCTTTCGAGCACATACATACTGAGAGCCATTGGTAAAATAGGACTCTGGCCCATGATATATAGGCCTGGCTAAGGAGAATTTCAAGGATTGAAAAGTTAACCAGAGTCAAAGAAGTGGCTCTTTATTGAAGCACTTGAGTAGGTGTGTCTTTTTGTAAGCACCCTTTTCTTTTCTTCTTTATTTAAAGATTTATTTATTCATGAGAGACACAGAGAGAGAAAGAGGCATAGAGGGAGAACCAGGCTCTCTGCAGGGAGCCTGATGCAGAACTTGATCGCAGGATCCTGGGATCATGCCCTGAACTGAAGGCAGATGCTCGATCACAGAGCCACCCAGGTGCCCCAGCACCCTTTTATTTACCTGCAAGAGAAGAGAGTTGTACCTGATAATTTACAAAAACCTGCTCAGTTCCTCAATTTTAAGATTCCTCTTGGTGCATGCTATAGAATGATGGGAGATGTGGGGCAGGTGCTTGGGTCCTGACGCTTACATCATGGAGGAGGCTCCATCCTGCCAACATGTGGTATTTGTCCCATGAGAAAGCCTTGGGTCTCAAACAAAAACAAAAACAAAAACATCCATCTCAGCTCACAGAGATAAAGGTCACTTTTGCAGGAGAGCTCCCTTGGGAATACAGGTGCCCAGGAGAACCAACAAGTGAAACTGCCTTCTAAAGTTGGGTACACGGAGTCTATAGTTGGTTCTATGACTGTTATCAGAAGTTGCAAAGAGAAGGAAAGTGCTCTGGGCCCAGTGGGGAGTCCTCGTTTTGCCCACCCTGCACCTTCCAGATTTTGTAATAGGATTGATGGTTATTCTCCACCTAGGAGCAGTCTAGACAGCAGAGTGGAAGCACTACAATAGGAGATCATTTGCTGTGTTACTTGGGATCAGGACATCAGGGTCTAGCCACTAGGATTTTTTAAATGCTCTTCTTTCATTTTGACTGTACCTTCCAATTTTGTTTTGGCAAAACTCACTTTACCTGTCTATCCATTTAAAAAACCATGTGAAGTGTTCCATGGGAGTCCTAGCGATTTGAGCCACCTATCACATATGTCGGTGAGGTGACATAGTCATCTCTCTTTGAGAGTGTTTATTTTGATTTCCTTAAGTTAGGTACCTACAGGGCCCGGGGCTGATGGGAAGGGCCTGTGATTTCAACCACTGACACCACTGGAGTAACTTCTGTTAGGAAGGAACTCTGTGCGGTGCTTCCAGGAGGAGGAAGAGTCACTCCTGTTTTACTAACGGAGCAGTGAGGTCCAGAAGCCTCCCTGTGGCACTAGGTCAAGGCTGCCGGGTGCTGTCCTAAAATGGGATGAAGCCTCAGGGTGCACAACCAGACAGTTTTCCCAGGCCCCCCACCCCCTGAGCTTGTCAGCCCAGCACACCTGCATCATCTGCCGGAATCCTCACAGCAATCCAGAGATGTCGGTGCACTGATTTTCTTACTTTCTGTCTGAGCAGGTCTGACTCAGAAATATCATCTAACTAGTCCCAAAGCCACAGAGTTAGGGGAGTCTGGAGCCAGGACGTAAGCCCAGTTGCATTTGATTCCAAAGCCTAAGTTCATAACGAAGGCATACTTGGTAGGTACTCAAAGCGTGGTCTGCTGGTGGCAACGGCACCACTCAGGGAACTTGCTAGAAATGCAGAGGCTCAGGTCCTGCCCCGGAACTACTGACATGAGAGCTGCATTTTGGCAAGATCCCTGCCCCTAGATGTATGCACAGGAAAGTCCGCAGTGCACATTATCTAGATTCCCTGGGCCGAGGCCCAGGCTCTAGCCCTGCTATACTGTCTTTGCCCTAAACACACGATTTAATCTCAGCTTCTAGAATAGAGAGGAATAGCTCCTGGGTGTACAAGATCAAATCAGAGAGCCATAGACTAAAGCTTAGAAAAACTGTACTCCAAACCACAGGTGTCCTATGAACCCACAAAACCCACTTTGGCCCAAAAGTGAGCAGTGTGGGCCAACCCTTTCCCCATGGCCATTGCCCTCTCCTGGCTCTCCAGAGGTTAGGGTGCCTAAGCAGAGCGCCCCGTTAAGCTGGACATAGCTTCTCTGTAAGACAAGCAGGCTTCAGGACTTGCTGGAAGAGATGGGGGATGAGAGATGTAGCACCCCCCAGTGGTATTTTGGGAGCCATGGTATTTGTCTCTACTTCTCACTTCCTAGTTGAAGAGAAAATAGGAAGGGTCTCACAAGATCTTCTTTGGGGGAGACATGAGCTTACAACAGTAACATACACATTATTGCTGATATGTGCACATTAATAACGTGCAATTGATGGGTCATTTTGGCACAGATTATGTTTTGAAATTCCAAAGGTACCCATGATTAGGGATGGCATGTTAAAGTTACGCAAAGGGTCACTTTCTCGCGAATTTAAAAGTTCTTAAATAGACACTCTTGTTTGACTATCCCAATCCCTGCCAAACTCAGTGAAGTTATTAGATCATCCTCATCTATACTCTGCCAACAAAAAGGAACGGAGTTTCAGCAAGTGTGCCTCAGCTTCTTTTTCAACCCCCGTCTGTAAAATCACACGCAGAAGATGCCTAAGTTGACGTGCGGTGGACCGCGGCTCACCATGCAGACCGCATCAGCAGTCCACGGGAACATGGGGGCAAACGCTGGCACTAACCTCTCCCTCTCCAGGTGTTGGCTCCTCCAGGAGCCCCAGGCTTTCCAACTGGCCCCATTTGACTCGCTCCCTGATTCTGAGGTTGGAGGGGTTGCAAGAATCACCACATTTAGGGAGATGTGCCTTTTAAGAGCAGGGTCTGGAAAGAATCATGTTTAACCTACAGGATTGGCATAGAAATGATGGAATTGCCTCCATTCCAAAAGGCACAGGGTGTAAACTCTTGGAGGAACCTGAAACATATCGTCTTTGACACCTCCATTTCATAGATGAGAAATTTGAACCTCCAAATATTATTTACCCGGTAACACAACGGTGATGCGGAGCTTGCTTTCCTGACATCTGGTGGGTCCTCTTTACATTTTGCTCCCTGCTTCCCATTTTTGTGAGTGAGGCCTGGGAGTGTGGGGTCTTCTAAGGGCCCCTCTTTGTTCTCCATCTCCAGAGGACAAAGCCTGTGTCAGGCAACGATGTCCCGGGTAAGAGGCCCTCCATGAACCGGGCAGGCCCGCCACAGTACACGGATGCACCGCTGGATGCCTGAGCCCGGGCTTTGGATGATTGCTGCTCAGTGCAGCAGCTTTATGAAAACATTAAATGTCATTACTTATTTCTTCATGTCCAAAATGTATACTTCAACATTTTTTCTTTGTAGACAAGTGTCACTTTTACTGCAATCTTCAGGCCAGATGTTCCTGGTATAAGTGGTAACAGCTGCCACGCTGGCAGACGTGTGGCTCCGGCTAAGTCACTCTCCAAAGACCCCAAGGCCCTCTCTGCAAAAACACTGGCATGACAGGAGAAACCCATACCTGGCCCTCCCAAGCCGCCTGGGGAAACCACGAGGAAGGCTGGAATGGGGCATTTGGGTGGGCAGGTTGCCAAACCGCGACTGCATTTCCCTCTTCCTCGGTGATGAGCTGGAGTCTCTGGATAGGGAGAACTGCCTTGCTCCTTCCCTGCGGGCTTCCCTTCAAAGCAGCGTTTATAGTGCCATCACCCATTATCCACGTCCTCATTTGTCTGGGCACCAAGTCATTTCCCTGGCTTTCTGTCACCCTCACCATAGCCTGCTATGATCTCAAGTTGATGTTCTATTGTTTGTGAATTTTGCTCCAGTTGTAGCCGCCTGGTAGCATTTATCTTCTGTGCTCCCTTGGGCTTTGGTGAATTCTTCAATAAGGTTCCATCTCAGCGCCAGCCTTTCCAGAAAATGCAGGCACAATTTGCTTCCATCTTCAGTAAGACTGAAGACTCGATTCAGCCAAAAAATAACTCTTTCCTTTGTAATTTTTGGCTCTCGGGCCAAATAGCCTATTATTCGAGAATGCCATCCTGTTAAGTAAGGTTGAACTTATAAGACATGCAAATACAAGGACAGACACAAATGCTCTCCGGACAGCACACAATGTATCTATGGGTGGCTGCAGCATGATGCTCCCTCCAAGAGGTGGCGAGCTCATTCAAAGTTCTGGCTCCTTCAGACAGGAGTGAGGCCAGCACTGGGCAGGAGTAAATCACTTTGGTGATGCTGGAATCTGGCTAGATATGAACTCAAAGGACAGAAGGCCTCCTAGATCTGAACTTTTAAGAGGCCAGTGGCAGCAGAGTGGTCTCCTGGAGTAGCTTAGCCACTGTCTCTCCCTCCAGGATCCTTGGTCTCAGCCCTGGGAAGAAGCCACTTCCACCACAGAAAGACCAAGAAGTGGCAGAAAGGCTGGCTTTGGGTCCTGACCTTGCCTCTCACTAGCTACGTGGTCTTGGGCAAGCTACTGAACCACCTGAAGATTTATCTGTAAAATGCGATGAACACTTGTTCTTTGAGATTATTGTGATTAATGACCCAACATCCATAAAGCTCCTGGCACAGAGGGAAAAACTGATCAATGTTATTTCTTTCTTCTGCAGGGACCAGATTATGGTTTTGTCACTTCTTTATTTATGAGAGACACAGAGAGAGATACAGAGACACAGGCAGAGGGAGAAGCAGGCTCCCTGTGGGGAGCCTGATGAGGGACTCAATCCCAGGACGCCAGGATCATGACCTGAGCCAAAGGCAGACACTCAACCACTGAGCCACCCGGGTGTCCTGGTTTTGTCACTTCTTGAACTGAGTGGTCTTTTAAGTGAATAAAATCAGGACCATTTTCAAGCCTGCTGCTACAAATAGAGTCAGAGCCACAGTGCCAGTTACTACACCAATGTCACTCAGGTTCAAATTCATCTTCACCTTCTGTGGTGTTGGGGCCAGGACCCTGCAAACCATATTTTCCTTCTCCCAGCTGTTAGGCTTTGCAGACAGGGGAACCTGGAGACAGTCTGCTCACCGCTTCTGTCAGTGTCACCCTACCACTGTCTGTCACTCAGCCTCCCCCAGTGGCTCCAGCTTCTAGCCTCTTCCCAAGCTCCCAAGCCGCAGCCTCATCATGCCCTTGGCGGGTGCTGTCTCCAAATGCCAGCCCCACCCCACCCCACCCCTCGTGATGGACTGGGAGAGCTGAGCCTCTGATCCATGGATTTTCTCTTCAGAGCTCCTGAGACTTCTAGAAGTGGTAGGGAAGTGCTACCTCCCCAGAAGGCTGAGCCCCAGCTCTGCAAGGTCCTCCTTCCAGCTTTTAGGTTCTGATGAGCCCAACCTCTGCCTTTGTGTCACTGTGGTGCTTCCACTGTTCTTTCTTATACTCCTTCACTCATCCAACCCGTTTTCTCTATTGAATTCTCTGTGGAAATGCCTAGCATGGTTAATTTTCCCAGCTGGACTCTGACCACTCCAGGGACCATATATCCCAGTTTGCCCAGACTATCCTGATACTGTATACTACTTTTCCTGGCATTTTGTCTTGTTTAGCATTTATCTCACACAAAATTGTCTTGGTTTCTAATGCAAATTGTAAAGTCACCTTAGATGTAGTTGCCCTTTTAGAAGGCCACAGGGGAAGGACTTTAAGCACTTGCATGTATTAGGCTTCTCTCTGTAGATTTCCATCATTTCTCTTTGATCCAGAGCCATATTCAGATTCTCTACTTTGGAGCAGGCATTCCCATCGATTGTTTAAGAAGGGGAGAGCTTCTTGAATATAGCTTAGAACTGGAGCTGCAAAAGCATTGCCCATAAGTCCTCTTTCTTGCGATTCTACAAATTAGCCCCTGCTGGCTATCTTCATCCAGCCAGCCCAGCCCAGCCTCATCTACTAAGGAAGCAACTGCTCCTGTTTTTGAATGCCTTATATAAAGATTTAATTTTTTTTTAATTTTAAAAATGTTTTCATACCACGGTCTCCTTTCCCATGCAATCCTAAAATCACTGGAATCCCTGTTATCCCCAAGTCCTTGATCAAAGTATTCTCCCCTCGCCTGGAATGATACTCTCCTTCTACTCACAGATGATCCTCTTCTGCTCAAGTGTCAACCTCCTCGAGCCCTGCCCCTCAGCCAGTGCCTTCACCCTCTTACAAACCTATTTCATGAAACTCTCTACCTTGCTTTTGGCACTCTACCACCTTTTATTGGGTTTGGTTGCTTTGATTTATTTTTTGAATATTATTTTTAAAGTGAGGGGGTGGGGAAGGGGCAGAAGGCAGGAGGGAGAGAGTCTCATGCAGACTACCTGCTGAGCACAGAGCCTGATGTGGGGCTTGAGCCCATGACCTTGTGATCATGACCTAGCTGAAATCAGGAGTCATGCACAGAACCAAATGAATGACCCAGACACTCTGGGTTTGGTATCTTTCATAATGTGGCCTCATATTGCTGTAATTTTTAATGCATCTTTAATTTGTCAATTTGGCCAGTTGGTAAGTTCTCCGATAGAACTGTCTGGACTTCATCTTTGAATCCCTCACAAGCACCCATCAATCTTCTCTGGTCTAATAACATCTGACTTCTTCTACTTAGTCCGCTTATACTCATCCCTCTCACTACCCCCTTCCTAACCTACATGTGTACCAGGATATTTTGCACCTCTGCACTTTTGTTCAAGTTGTTTCCTGTACTTGGAGCTCCCCTCCCCCTTTACCTGACTCATCCCTCCAGATTCCTGGTAAAGCCTCCTCTGATACCCCAGCTGAGCTAAGTAACCTCCTATCTACTGCCATCATTCCCGTTACAACCTCTGTCATTGCACTTAGCACATTATACTGAAATCACCTCCTACATGCCTGTCTCTTCTGATGGGCTTCTCCATAAGCTCCGAGGATAAATGATGTGTCTTGTGCACCTCTGTGCTCACAGGACGTAACACAATGCCTGTCACATAGGAAGCGCTTGATAAATGTGTGTTGACCTAAACTTAATACATTTTTGCTGAATGATTGAATGACATCGAGGCGGCAAATCCACGAGCTGCCATTTTTCTCCCCTGGACACATATTTATCTCCTTCTTCCCCTGCCAAAACCCCAACGATTGCTTCACTGTGCTGCATAATCTTTCTGTCAGGTCTCTGACACACAAAACACATGTAATCGTTCCATTATGAGGGCTGGCACTAAGTTTAAGCTGAGTGTACAGATTTATTAGATCTTGTACCAGGAAACTAGTGAGGCAGAGAGTTTAGGGGGATTTCCAAAGGGGATGTAAACTGTTCATGAGCCCTTGTACTTCGAGGCATTCTATGTTCCTGTGGGGGCCTCAACTGTCCTTGCAGATTGTGTTTCTCCATCTTCGTTTGAGAGATGCAGGCAGGCTACTGCTACAGACTGATTTGTAGAAGAAAAGAAGGGTCAAGGGCAATGAGCAACCTGCACATTCCATACTTGCCACAGCCACACTTAATGACTAGAATGCCCCACACCATGGACTCACTGTTTCTGTGTAAAGAGAAGTTGCACACAGTTTAGACATCCGGTCACCTGAAGCACATTTTGCACACTGGCTAGTTTGCTATGTTGATATGACTGTGTGTTCCTACTCTCAGAAAGGAAAGGTATTGGGTGCATTTGACAAGAATGCCTAGCAGGGGTTCTAATGGTCTCCCAAGTGTTTGCTGACTCTGTTGCCCCAGGAATCCAAACTTTAAAGCTCCATCTAAATCTCATCTCCTCTAAAAAGTTTCATCAACCATTTCAGCCTCTAGGAATCTCTCTTGAAGCTCTGAAGATGAATGGTTCCCAGTGTGGTGCTCCACTGCACTATCGTAAAAAGACCGTGTAGTGCAGAGAGCCCTGGATTGGGATTTATAAAGCTTACATCCTTGTCCTCGGTTCCTTCGTGATATTGTCTAGATCCCTGCACACGTCACCTCTCCCTCTTCTCTCCTCCTTTCCTCCTCCTCCTGTTCCTCCATCTTCTTAGTCCTCCCTTGTTTTCTTTTCCTCATCCTTCTTCTTCTCCCCTTCCTCCTGCTTCTTTTCTTCTATAATGAACAAAATATCTCTTTCATGCCCAAATTGCCAAGCCAAATATATGGGAAGGATCTTCACGACACATTTGTGAAAATAGTGTTTAGGATACAGAGTGCACAGAGTAAAAGATGGTAGTGGCAGAAGGGAAGTTTTGTAGATGTTTTTATTTCATAGAACCTGGCTGCCTTCAGGAGGGGAGTGGCAACAAGAGGCAGGCACTGGTTGCAAAGGGTCAAACAAATTTGGGAAGAATGAATTCCACAGATGGAGTTCAAGCTTGAATTGAATGAGCAGTCACTACCTAAATATTCCCCAAGGGGGCCTTAAACCTAAGGATGGATCATTGGTATGGTGGCCAAATTCTGGGAACAACCAGAGCCACCGCTGTTTCTTTCATTCATTCAAAGTACAGCTCACAAGCTTCACTGAGAACCAGACACTGGAAGGCACCAGAGACATGGTGGTGAAGAAGGTACAATCCTTGTCCTTACTAAAGTTTCTAATTGACTGGGGGAGACATGGCAAGGCATTGTGGGTATTACAAAAAAGGGGAGCACAGGGTGCTTCTAAAGGACATAGGATGGGTACCTAGCTTGGTCTCGGGAATTCAAGGAGGGTCTTTCTGGACAAGGTGACATCTGACTCAGGGAAGCCGACTGCAAATAAGGAATAACTACTAAAAAGCCTGAGAGTAGGGGACTGAGGCCCCCATTCGCTGGACTGCCCCAGGAGAGATGTATCAGGAAACTGGCAAAGCTGAAGCTTCAGGTCCTCTCACTCAGGCCCTCTGCAAGATTCTGACAACAGTCAAGCAATTTGTAATCTTATCATATGTTCCTGTCAAATTATAAAAAGTTAAGATTAGTTAACTTATTAACTAATTAAGTTAACTTAGTTAACTAAGAGATTAGTTAAGATTGCTGCTTCTTTCCATTTTGACTTTCTATCAGCCATTTCCTGCTATGGATAGATGGCCTCCTATACACACTTTGCAGAATGTGCACTGTAACATGAAGGTGAAGACCAGAGGTACCATTGGGCTGTGCATTGTTTTGAGGCGACCCTACCAGAAGTATGTGGGTAGAGCAAACAAATGAACAAAACCACATAATTGGAGCTAGAAGCTAGGGTGGGAACGTTTTTCCAATTTTAACTCTTATATGAGAACCACTTGATGGAGGTTTTCTCAAACCTTAAAAGTTTACAGAATTACCAATAGCAAGCTGTAAAACTAAAATAAAGTTCCCTAAACTATAAATGGTAAAAAATAAATTTTGTCCCATCATGCTAGAAGAAAGACTAAATTATCTTTATTTCTCTATATCAAAATTTTACTTAAATGAAAAAGGTCACCAAAGAGTACATAGCCAAAAATGTTGAGATAATCCACTATGGAGGTATATCAGGCAATTATTAAAAATAGTTATCTGGGGATCCCTGGGTGGCTCAACGGTTTAGCACCTGCCTTCGGCCCAGGGAGTGGTCCTGGAGTCCTGGGATCGAGTCCCACATTGGGCTCCCTGCATGGAGCCTGCTTCTCCCTCTGCCTATGTCTCTGCCTCTCTCTCTGTGTGTCTCTCATGAATAAATAAATAAAATATTAAAAAAATAAAAATAAAAATAGTTATCTTTCTGGATTTTGTGACACATGTTGTATTTGTCAGTTCTTTAAAATATGTAATTTGGGGGCTTTCTTTTCTTATTCTAAATAAATATTACTTCCACATCGAATTTTGTCTCTGTAATTTTGAATTCTTTTTTCTTAAAGAGGGTCTCCCAAATTGGACAAGCTTCAGGCTTTTCCAAAACTTGACTTACCCTGGCTGATCAAGTGAGTTCTTCTCCCTAAATCCTAGTACTTCTTGCTTGTTATGCAAAACCAGTGCCTGAATAATATTCCATTGTATACATAGACCACATCTTCTTTATCCATCATCTTTCGATGGACACCGAGGCTCCTTCCACAGTTTGGCTATTGTGGACATTGCTGCTAGAAACATTCAGCCATTAGAAACGACAAATACCCACCATTTGCTTCAATGTGGATGGAACTGGAGGGTATTATGCTGAGTGAAGTAAGTCAATCAGAGAAGGATAAACATTATATGGTCTCCTTCATTTGGGGAATATAAAAAATAGTGAAAGGGAATAAAGGGGAAAGGAGAGAAAATGAGCAGGAAAAATCAGTAAGGATGACAGAACATGAGAGACTCCTTACTCTGGGAAACAAACAAGGGGTGGTGGAAAGGGAGGTGGGTGGGGGGTTGGGGTGATGGGGTGACAGGCACTGAGGGGGGCACTTGACAGGATGAGCACTGGGTGTTATGCTATATGTTGGCAAATTGAACTCCAATAAAAAATTAAAAAAAAAAAAAAACAGTGCCTGAGGCATGTAATGTGCCTTTCCTGAATGCTGCGCCCTGTTTTCTGAGAGCCACTGGCTTCCTTACCCCAGAGCTGAACCCTTAAGGGCCTGAGGAACCTAGAGTCCCCTGGAAGGATGCTTTCAACTGGAGGATTTGTGGGTGGAGACACCAAGAGCTTGGGTAGGGTGCAGTTTGGGCAGCCAAGAGAACTCTGTAGTACATGCACCCTCAGGACACTGCCCTTCAATGAGATTTTAGGAAAGCACGATAGAGAATATAAGGGGAGGCCTGGGCTAGAATGGGGATATATGCGGCCTCAAAGGGATGGAAGAAATAAGAGGAATGCTTGTCAAAGTCAGGCAGAGGCCTACTTTGCAAAGCTTCCAACCACTTCCAGGTGGCAGAGAAAATGAGGTCTGAACAGCACTTGGTGACGCAGCAGACAACAGCTGACCCCAGCCTGTGGGCCTGTACTTGGAGGAAAGGTCACAGTCTTTAGGCAATGACAGTTGGATACCCTGGGGCAGCAACAGCTCAGGGAAGAATGAGGGAGCCAACAGACAGAGCCGGGAAGGTCAGAAAAGCTGGAAAAGCTAGAAAGACTCAGTTTGCCCTGGAATTGGTTGGCTAATTGCAAAGAGAGATACTCTTCTGTCCCCATAATTTTTTCCTCTTTGGGCAAACACCTAAAATGTACTTTGGAAACTGATAAACTAAAGGGCAAGACCGCTGTGTTAGTCAGGGTTCTGTAGAGGAAAAAGTATCAATAAAAGATAGACATCCATATACATGCATGCATGGATGCATTATGCATATATAGGTTTATGTATATGTAGTTTCATGATAAGGAAATGGTTCGTGTGATTACAAAGGCTGAGAAGTCCCAAGATCTGCAGTGGGCAAGCTGGAGACTGAGGGGCTGATGTTTAGTTTCAGTCTGAGTCCAAAGGCATAAGAAAGAGGGGTACACACAGATAGCTTGAGTTCCGATCTGAAAGCTGGCAAAAGCAGACCCAAGAAGAGCCAATATTTCAACTCAAGTCCAAAGGCAGGAAAAGCCCATTGGCCCAGCTCATCCAGTCAGGCAGGAGGCAATCCCTTTTACTCAACCTTTCTGTTCTGTCCAGGTCTTCAACTGACTAGATGAGGCCTGCCCACATTGGGCATGGCAATCTACTCTACCTAGCCAAGGATTCAAATGTTAATCTCATTCAGAAACACAGGGATAAACCCACAATAATGTTTCACCAACTATTTGGATACCCTGTGGCCAGTCAAGTTGACACATAAAATTAACCATCACAACCTCCTACCTCCTTCACCTTGTCTCCTGGAAAATGTTAATAGCTGGAAGAAAATGAGGGAACATGCAACACTGGCCTTGTAGGGCCTGGAGAAATAGAAGTTATCCCACCTCGCCCTTTTGCAGGAGCAGGGGTTACTTCTGGTGATCTCATGTATCCCAAACATAATTTTAACTGTTTGTTGATTGCTTCTTATTTTCCAAATCAGATTTAAAGTTCTCTGAGGGGATCCCTGGGTGGCGCAGCGGTTTGGCGCCTGCCTTTGGCCCAGGGCGCGATCCTGGAGACCCGGGATCGAATCCCACATCGGGCTCCCAGTGCATGGAGCCTGCTTCTCCCTCTGCCTATGTCTCTGTCTCTCTCTCTCTCTCTCTGTGTGTGACTATCATAAATAAATAAAAATTTAAAAATAAATAAATAAATAAATAAATAAATAAATAAATAAATAAAGTTCTCTGAGGACAGAGAACTTTCCCCTTTCCCCCAGACACACACCAGTCACTGAAGGCAGAGCTTACTATAGGCCAAATAATTCACAAAGTGCCAAGGTGTTCGCTAGCATCATTACCTGAAACATTTATTGCACTCTTTAAGGAGGAATGGTCTCCTTCTTCCAGAATAGTCTAGAACTCTATTCTATAGATGATGTATAAAATATGTAAAGACCCTAAAACAGCTAATTTCTACAATAAGGAATAAAATTAAGCTAGTGCAGAAGTCCATTGCAAAAGTAATCATTCTTTAAAGTGCTGTCTTGTGCCTCATCATAGGGAATACAGAATAGTGTTCTCTAAGCCTGGACCCCTACACCATGCGCGGAAATTCAAACAAGATCATATGAAATTCAAGTACATAATTTTGGGGGTAATTATTAACTATTTGAAAAAAGGAATAAGAGTTTAACTTAAAGAATGATTACATGTGATTTAAAAAATCTAAACAAACCCGATGTGAATAAGTTTGTTTTTCCTGCCAAAAAAAGCTTTAAAATCTTTCAATCTTTATCTTTAAATCTTTTTATCTTATTGTTGATGCAGTTATATTTTAAAATCCCCACTTTTAACAAGGAAATTGATAAGACTTCTATTCCATTTCTTCAAGATTTTATAAATTCAAAAAAAAAGATATTGAGGCCACACTATAGGTGACTCTGCTTTATATTTAGTAGAAGAAAAAATTATTTGGGAAAATTAAGTTGAGGGCCACTCAACTTAATGAATGAAATGAAAAATGAAATGAATGAAATGAAAAAAAAGTTACCAATTCAAATCCTTATGTTCGTGTTCAAAAAAGAAAATCAAATATTTTGGATTCTGAAGGATAAGTCTTAGAGTCACGAAGTGCCTCCAAGATCACATGTGGGCACTTAGATTCTAAAAACACTAAAGGAAGTTATGCGGAAATTCTTCTGATGGAATAATAGGCACTTGGTCATCAAGGAATCATCTTTATCCAGCACAGGTAGACACCTGCTCAGAACTTGGAATGCTGAGGTGTAAACATCATGTTCCGGCCCCCCTTCTGGGTGCTCACTTAGGTCTACATTGTGCCATAGGGCCAACAGAAGTAGATGCATGGGAAAGAATGGGATTCTGGTCCCAAATGGCCAAGGTCAGGAAGTATCCTTGCTTTCTGACTCGGGCTGCTTCTCACCATCAGCGCTGACTGCTCTCCTGTGTTCCTGCCTCACTCTCTGGTGGCTGCACTGTCCACTCAGAGCGGACTTTCGGTGAGTCCATCCTGTAGCTCGCCTGCCTGCACTCTTCTTGCTGGTCTGCTTTCACAGGCTCTAATGAACCCAGCAGCAGCTCCTCTGCTGCAACTCCTAGCCCTTTCTGAGGGTGTTGTGCCCTCCTCCAAGATGGGAATCTGGAGGACTGTTTTATCAAGAAAAAGCTGAATTGTAGGCCTTTCCTGTTTTCCCCTTTTTCCCACCTGCAAGTGACATAGATACTGGCCCCACAGCAGCCAGATTGCTCAACTCCGAGTGCTTGGGCACTTCTTGCCCACTTTCTGATGTGGCCAAGTCTGGGGTCACAGGAAAACAAAAGGAGTAAGGGAAATAGCCACTGCACAATGCTCCATGTGGATGGCTGCCTCTTGGAGCTCACCTCCAGAGAGTTCTGCTAAATGAAAAAGCCCAGAACATCAGGCTTTGACAGAACCCTTGAGATTTTATTAACCCCCTAATTTTATGGCTTGGAATATTAAAACTAAGAGAGATAAACTTTCTAAAGTCAGGATGTTAGAGACTGGCTGAAGCCTGGTGTGGGTAACTCCCTGCCCTGCACTCTCTCTACTCTATAAGGCCACACCCTTATTAAATTATTGCCTTAATAACACCATCAAACCAACTTTGCTCACTCACATTCTTAATGGCAAGGTACTGACTAAAATGTCACTTTGAGGACTTGAGAACTGTTTTGTGGTCTCTCCACTCAGCGATTTGCTCAGATGGATACTCTGTCTTCCAACAGATGGAGAAATAGGTGACTGATGTCCGGGCTGGGGAAACACCTGGGGGATGGCTTCTGAAAAACTACAGTGGGAAGAAACCTCCAGCCTATATTTAACCTCACCCCCTTTTAAATAACCATATTTATATTTGGAATACGTGAAATGGTTAACTCTGTAGAGGAGAGTCAGAGAGGGTACCTAATCCCAGCTTGATGCAATTACTTTCACATGAATTTAAAATAAAATTAAAGTTAACAGTTTAAACTGATGTTTGAGGGTTTTAAAAAGATTTAGTTTCCTTTGGAACCACTGTGTTATTTGATCCAGTACAATCTTTTTGAGCTCCATGCATAACATCTCTACCCAAGTACCATTACTACTAGATTATGCCCATAGGTTGAGTTACAAATGTCTAAAAATCTTAAAATTATTAAGCTCAGATTAGAGTGTTCAAAGACTATGGTGTTATTTTAGTCTCCTGCCATATCCTCCATTTACTATAAACTTGTTATATTGGCATTCAAATAAAATGTCATAAAGCAAGTATGTAAGGAGGTGTTTGGGGTTTGTTTCAGGCCTCTGCGAGCCAAGTTTGCATGGCAACCAGGATGTATAACAGAAACACTCAAATAGTCTTCATAAAAGAAATGCTGAGCAGAGCTCAGGAGTGGGACAGTTTCTAAGCTGGGGCACACCATCAAAGCTGGTCAGAGCAATGACGGGTCCAGATAGGGACAGCATGTCACCCAACATTGTCTCAACAGAATTCTGAGATCCCTCCGAGCAGCTGCCAAGTGCTAAGGCATCAGAGGCCAAGCCTCTAGAGATGCAACTTCGTGGAATTTGCAGATGTTACAGTTGGAAGGCCTTTTCAAGGCCATTTTACCAAACCCTTTGTTTTATGGGTGAGGAGATGGAGACCCAGAGCTGTGATTTGCCCACAATCTCCGAGGTCTGCTGTAGATTCCTAGCAGAAGAATATGGATGGGTATGCTCTCATCCATGTTCTCTGGGTTAGTGAATTCTCTTTTGTTTTCCCAACTGGGCATCAACTGCAACTGCTCTGAATTAGGACCAAAAAAGCCAGGGTGGAGGCAAAAGACTTTCATTTGGACATTGCCTAAACAATACTCATAGGGAGTCTTTCTGTGCTTCCCAGAGCAATATGCCTGGTAGATGTTTCCTTAGAAGACCCATCTCATGGGATCCCTGGGTGGCGCAGCGGTTTGGCGCCTGCCTTTGGCCCAGGGCGCGATCCTGGAGACCCAGGATCGAATCCCATGTCGGGCTCCCGGTGCATGGATCCTGCTTCTCCTTCTGCCTATGTCTCTGTCTCTCTCTCTCTCTCTGTGTGACTATCATAAATAAATAAAAATTTAAAAAAAAAGAAGACCCATCTCATGAAATCAAATGGTGCTTTGTTTCCACCATAGAGAAGGGATTTGTCAGACCTGAGTTAACCCACCTGCCACCATACGGAAGGGAGAACTCTCCTTTGGAGTCCTTTTTGTTTCTGAAACTGAAGGGTGCAAGGGTGGTTACCTGGAATGAGGCTGCCGCAGAGCCAGGTGAGGTGAGATCCATGAACCAGGAACTTATCAAAAGCTTCAATCTATCGGTAGGCACCAAAGAAGATGCAGCCTATATGAACAGCATGAGAGTTGCCTGTCGATTTCCAAACCTCCTGACAGCCCCATGGTTTTCTCACCCAGTACTCCTAAGAGAGAGTGACTTGAAGCCCATGGTAAATACTACTCTAAATTGTGATTTCCTCTGAGATCACAAAGTAGAATAAGAAGAGAAGCAAGAAAATGGATGCTCAGTATTGCTGGGAAAAGATGCTACATTATACGAGAATCTATTGCATAAAATCTTAAAACGAAACCCATATTTACATCTACTAAAATTAAAAATCATGATGAGTTTCTCCTATTCCTGTCTTTTTTTAAAATTCAAAACCGATACTCTGCAATCCCATTTCCTCCCCATTCTTCCCTAAAGGCAACCAAGCAGAATTCCTCTAGTCTCCAGGATATGTGTTTATACATATGTGCAAAAATGAACTCCTAGTGTACACTTTTCTCCAGATTTATTTTACCCCCACTCATTTTCAGTTCCAAGAAAATCTCTACTTCTATAGTTTTCTTTTCATAAGAGAGAGCTTTCATTACAGTAATATCTGGGTCCTCTGCATATTCCTTACTCATCCCTTCCCACAGACAAGAGGGAAGTTATCTGATTAATGAGTTTGGAAGAAACAATCTTGTTGCTGTCTCTCTATGTTGGGTGTCAGGTTCTGCAGGATGCAAGCAAACCCCTGATCTTCTACCATGGGGCAGAGGGCGGCTCTTTGCAAAGAAGGCCCATGACTGTGAACTATAGGCCAGCAAACTATGCAAGATTGTATAATTTAGAGGAAGTGCTAGGGAGACCATCAGACCACTGAAGTAAACCACATTCCTCCAATCAGCTATATTAGTAACATATATGAGATACTTTAGGTAAAGAACTCAGGAACTTTTTCAGCCCTCCATACATTGAGGAAGGTGGAGAGAAACTGTCCGAACTTGAGTATAGTTAAACAGGGTCCTTTTCAGGGAATGAAAACAACAATCATAGGAAGATTGGTGGCCACTGAAATAATAAGACACAAGTTGCCAAGAACCCACATGATTTTGTTTGGTACAGCTAAGAGCCTGAATATTAAAAAAATAAAAATAAAAAATATAAGGGGCACCAAGGTGGCTCAGTTGGTTAAGCGTCTGCCTTCAGCTCAGGTCATGATCCCAGGGTCCTGGGATCGAGCCCTATGTTGTCAGGCTCCCTGCTCAGTGGGAAGTCTGCTTCTCTCTCTCCTTCTGCCCATTTCTCTGGTTCCTGCTCTCTCTCAAATAAATAAATAAAGTTTTCCAAAAATTAAAAATATAAAACACTTTATGGGGTTTGCATTCTGATGATCTTTACTTGAAGTGAAGTGGGATGGGAAAGCAAGGATACCATAAATATGTAGAGTGGGTTTGCCAGAGAAAACCCAGGACACCCAGTTAAATTTCAATTTCAGATAAACAATAATGTTCTAGGATAGTCCAAATATTATACAGGACATACTAAAAATTATTTCTTGTTTATCCAAAATTCAAATTTAACTCGGTGTCTTAATTTTTTGACATCTTTATTGAGTAATAATTCATATGCCATAAATTCACCCAATTAAAGTCCACACTTTAACGGTTTCTAATATATTCACAGGGCTATACAACCATCACCACAATTTCTGTTTAGAACATTTTCATCACTCTAAAAAGAAGCTAGTACCCGTTAGTGGTCACTTCACATCTCTGCCCCCAGCCCTTAGCAGACACTAATGTACACTCTGTACCATTAATCTATGTTTTGTCCCCATACCCTCACCTTCCTGGACATTTCATATAACGGAATCACACAATCCGTGGTGCAGCCTGTATCTTTAGTTTTTAAATCTGACAGCCCTGGCTTAAGCCAACCTGGATGGCAATGATGGGTAATGGCAACCCAAGAAAATGCAAAGGGAAAATAAATATGCTGGAGCAGGTGGGGAAAGTGGCATGTTGAGAATCTGGAGGAGCTGCCCTTCCCTACATTATGGATTCTTCCCACAGGCACCAAAACCTGAGTGCAGCCAGCCACTCTGGCTAGTTTAAGGAGGACTTTTTTTTTTTTTTCCTAAAGGAAACTCTTATGCCATTGTAGGAGAGTCAGAGACTCAGAATAGGGGCTGTACCTTCTGGAGCAACACCTACGCACATCACAGAATTGCTTGCAAGGGGGATCCCATGATTGCCACGTTCAGGTGCTGTGGCCAGGACCCCTGCCACCTCTGTACCTGAAAGCCTTGTGTGTCCACCATGCTCCCCTATCCTCCCAGAATAGAAAAAGATTCCATGTTGACTCTCCTCTTGACCAGCATGCAAGAAGTATAGCAAATGCATAGATTTCACGAGGAGGTCCGTCTTCAATTCTTGCTGCCTGGGGTGGTGAGTATAACTGGCAGTAACTGGATTCATCATCCTGTGTCTTGGCTACCTAAAGATTGACCCGTCATGTGGGAAAGGTACAGGACAGGTGTTCACAAGATTCCAGGCCAATCTGAGTATGACACCTCTACCATCTCTTTTCCCCGGCTTGCTTGGGACAATGTAGAAATGACTGCTGGCATCAGAAAGGCGAAACTGGGTAAATGAACGATGTCAGGCAACTCCTTGATGGCAGCAGAAGACCCGGGGCCCTTTGAACAGAGAAAGCACCAGCAGCCCAAGAATACTGGGTGGGACAGTTGGGATGCCTGCAGCTCCTAAGCACCTTATTTTTGGAATCTCCACCCCAGGATAACAAATATATTAAAATTCACCCACATCCCTCATTAAACATAATTTTTTCCCATACATTCTTTTGGGAAATCTCTTTGCCATTTGGCACTTAAAACTATTTACATTGTTTCAAGTGCTTTGCTCCATTTAAAAATTGTAATGACTAATTCACAATTATCAAGCAAGCTCAGGAATTCTTATGAAATAATAGAGTCAAGCAAGCAGTTCCTTTCAAGTATAATGAATTTTTTTTTTTTTTACTAATGTCAAATTTTAACAAGGAAAACATTCGGTATAATGCGACATTTTAATGACATCATTAACAAATTCTTGCTTCTGGTCTTTCAGTTTTCTATTTGTCCTTTGGATACAAATAATAATTTCCTGTTTCCACCCTTTACAAGGAACACTGAAAAGCTTCCTGGATAACACAACAACATGAGGCTGTTCCTATAGAAAATTATCTGTGGGTTAGGGTGGGAAAAAATATGATTTAACAAAATTAAAGATGAGAGAATAGAATCCTACTGTAAGGCTGCACATCATTCTGGATGAGGGTTTTCCTCAAACTGCTCATTCCTCTTCTCCCTCTTCTGGTCTTTATAAAGACCAGAAAACAGAAAACCTCATCTGAACTCTACCTTTTGAGGGAAAGTAAATTCTCAGCCAAGATGGAAAGGGACTCCAAGAGAATTTATCCATGTTGTCTCAATACAAAGAAGGTTAAACTGACCTGCTCTCCTTAAGCATGAAAAAGGTTGGGAAGAGCATGCAAATATATGATAATAGGAGAGATAAAGGGGCACCACATGCAAAAGACAGCATCTAATCAAGATGACCTCAGAGATGAGATGTTCAAACAACAGAATAAGAAAAAAAGGAAGTTTTTAGAGTTAAGGAAATAAACCAAGGACCAAAACACCACTTAAGACTAATTAATTATATATTTTATATCACAGATATATAGATATGTATACAGATTTTAAAATATAGAGATATCTATTGGTGATATATATTTCCTGTGATACTGGATTTATTGATACCTGTGACATAGAAAATATAATTAATTAGAAACAGATTGAAACAGAGCTGACTACCTCAAATGAATTACTGGCACACAGGAAAAGTTTAAAACAATCCTACTGAATGTGAAGGGAGAAAGGATTATGATTTAAAAGCAATCAGAAGAGGCGCCTGGGGTGGCTCAGTTGGTTAAGCATCTGCTTTTGGCTCAGGTCATGATTCCGGGGACCTGGGAATCCTGTGTGGGCTCCCCACTCAGCAGAGAGTCTGTTTCTCCCATTCCCTCTGCCTCTTCCCCTGCTCATGCTCTCTGTCTCTCTCTCTCAAATAAATAGATAAAATCTTTTTTTAAAAAATAAAAGATAAAAGCAATGGGAAGAGGGGTGATACAATCTAACCTGAAGATGACTGGAGTCTCTGAAGTGGAGAACCCTTTAAGTAAAACAATATATACTCTAGTCCTAATAAAGAAAAAATTCAAGGGACAAAGGAACTATCAAGTCTACTGATTGAAAGTCATGCTATTTGCAAAGAAAAGCAGATATAGAACAACTGAATCTATGCCATAGCCAGCTTACCTAACGGATTTCAAGGAAGCATTAAAAACTAAAAACAAGGATAACAGAATTAAGACAAAATATGTATATGCATATGTATGTAATATTAATTATGCTAACACATGTAAAGAGAATAAACCAATCTAGTAAAAGTTTCATAGATTGTGTCACAAAAACTAAATCCAAACATACTGCATACAAGAGAAGCTTCTATAACAGATCACAGAAATACCAAAAATAACAGGATAAACAAAAGCACCTTGTAGAAATCCCACCCCTCCCCAAGTTATAGAGGAATTCTCCTATGTTTTTGGCTTATATTTATAGATTCATTTTTTTTACATTTACATTTTTTATTCGTTTGGAACTTTCTCTGGTATATATTGTGAGAAATGGATCTGGTTTTATCTTTTTACAAATGACTCTCCAGTTTTCCCCCAACACAGTGATATAAAAGGGTTATTTTTGCCCCAGTGATCCCAGGAATGACCATTATCATCCACAGTTTCACTTGTTTCTAGGCTCTCTATTCTACAATTACCACAGTTGTGTTGTGATTTGTTTAGATATCTATGTGATATGTTTAGATACCTATTCCCTCTCATGACTATTCTTTCTCAGGGCCTTTCTAGTTATTACTGCAGGTTTGGTTTTTCCATGCAAACTTTGGAATCACCTTATCCAGTTCTAGGAAAGGTTTACTAATCAATGTTATCAATTAGGAACTAATCAATGTTATCAATTAATTTATAAAGAACTAACATCTTGATGGTGTCAAGATGTCCTAAGCAAAAATGAGCAGTATCTATAGGTCTACTTTTGTATTTTTCAAGAATGATCATAGTTTTGGGGTGCTTGGATGATGCAGCTGGTTGAGTGTCCAACTCTTGGTTTCTGCTCAGGTCGTGGTCTCCCTACATAGGGCTCCACCTCAGTGTGGACTCTGCTTGAGTTCCTCTCTCTCCTTTGCCCTCTGTCCTGCCCCTGCTCAAAAGCTCTCCATCTCCAAAATAAATAAAATAAATGCTTAAAAATTACTATAGCTTTTTTTCATACAGTATTTGAACACTTCTTCCTAAATTTATTCCTAAAGTATCTAATTTTCCAACACTATCAAATAGGTTTTCTCTTTCACTATATCTTCTAGCTGGTTATTATTTGCACATGTGAAATCTATTGATCTCCATAGATAACAAAGTATCTCAAAACACGATGTGCTGAGATCTACCCTACTCCACCTTTATTATGTCATGGGCTGCTAATCATCATCACTGAATCCATGAGAAGAAAGAGTTGTTGACTGAGGGAGAGATCCAGCCTAGGGCACAGGCCTGGCATTTGTGAGCTCCGGTTTATTTGCTCTTATCAGATCAATCTCTATTATCTAGATGAAGGCACAGGTGATGAAGGTAAATCATGACATTTTCTGATTCTATGCAATCTGACCTGCTTCTCATAGGATAGGAAGTCCCAAGAATACTTTTCTCAATGCATCACCATTAGAATTTCATTTGCATAAATTTAGGCTGGACATTTTTCTATGGAGCTTTTTTACATTTGAATTTCTATGAGGGGGGGGCACCTGGGTGGCTCAGTGGTTGAGCATCTGCCTTTGGCACAGGTCATGATCCCAGGGTCCTGGGATCGAGTCCCTTATCAGACTCCCTGCAGGAAGCCTGCTTCTCCATCTGCCTATGTCTCTGCATCTCTCTCTGTATCTCCCATGAATAAATAAAATCTTGAAAAAAATTTCTATGAGGCTTCCTGGATGAGCTTCATACTGCTAGTGTAACCACCACAAGCTTAATGGCTTAAAGCTATACACATTTATTCTTGTATTCTATATACAGGTTAGAAGTTCAGCATGCAACTCATCAAGCTAAGCTCAAGAAGCAAGGAGGGCTGCATTCCTTCTGCAGGTTCCAGGACAGAAATGTTTCCTCCTATTTCAGATTCTCGAGGCCAGCTATATTCCTCACTTCATGGCCCCTTCTTCTTTCTTCAAAGTCACCACTCCAATCTTTGGTTTGGACTTCACATCTTTATTTTCTGACTGAAGCTTTCGCCTCCCTATTATAAGGACCCTGTGATTACATTGGGCCCACCCAGATAATCCAGCAAAATCCCCCCAGATCAAGATGCTTGATTTAATCATATCCGCAAGGTCCCTTTTGTGATGTGGGAATATATTCACAGGTTCTAGGGAATTAGAATGTGGGTATCTTTGGGGGCTATTATTTTGTCTACTACATTTTTCATTTACATTTTTTCTATAATTTAATGGTTGATGGAATATCTGGGAATAGATGCCTTCTGGGAAGCAACAGAGTGTAGGAAAGAACCTAGACTCCAGAGTCTGATCAACCTGGATTTGAGCCCTGATGCTTTGCCTGACTTGCTGGATGACCTTATGGAAGTAACTTTTTTAGGCCTCATTTTCTTCATCTATAAAATTGAGTAGATAATAATAATGTCTACTTAAGGTTGCTGCAAGAAATAAATGACTTGACAATGTAAAACATTTAACTGTGTCCGGCACACAATTAGCACTCAACATCTGTTAGTTGGGGTCTACTGGCACTTCAATTCAAAAAATGAAATTACTTTCCTGGGGCACTTAGGTGGCTTAGTTGGTTGGGCATCTGCCTTTGGCTCAGGTAATGATCCTGGAGTCCTGGGATCAAAACCTGCTTCAGGTTCCCTGCTCAGCAGGGAGTTTGCTTCTCCCTCTCCTGCTCCTCTCCTTGTTCATGCTTTCTCTCTCTTCTCTCTCTCTCTCTCTCTCTCTCCCTCAAATAAATAAATAATTGTTTAAAAAAATTAAATGACTTTTTAAAAGATTTTATTTATTTATTCATGAGAGAGAGACAGAGAGAGAGAGGCAGAGATACAGGCAGAGGGAGAAGGAGGCACCATGCCGGGAGCCCGACATGGCACTTGATTCTGGGTTTCCAGAATCACGCCCTGAGCTAAAGGTGGCACTAAACTGCTGAGCCACCCTGGCTGCCCACTAAATGACTTTTCAATGGTGCTGTATTAATACACTACTGAACTTATTTGGGCATTCTTAGATTTTGAATAAGTAAACTAATCTTTCCATAACCCAAGTTGGTCCCTGACTTTCCCAGCCCAAACAGGGCATACCATCAAGGAAGCCATTTATCAATGTAGGCACACACATATCCCTCTATGTCTCCACTCCCAGGAGTATCATATATTATTCTAGCAGAGTGGCAAAGACAGTGCAAGATCTGCTGTCTTAAGTCAGCACATGAATAACTAAGCTGAAGGGCATTCCTTATTGACATTGCTATACTTGGTATTTCAAATATTTGTTATGCACTCCTGTAATTATACAAAGAATCATCTAATCATCATATCTAATCATATTCTGGTTTGTTCTAGTTCCTGCCCACCTCCCAGTAACTATTTGTCTGGGGCAGCAGGCTATCAGAGAGAAATCCTTTTCACGGTGTGGTCCCAGCTTTTGTTACTTTATTTTGCAAGCTGGACTTGGTAAGTCTGTCTGCCAGTGTCCCTGTTCTTACATCTGCAATTATAATTGAATCCACACATTTAGATTTAATCATACAACCTCATATAATACATTGGTTGCCATAGTTTTCTATTGCTTTAAGCATATTTAATTTATAAGCTACTGTATTTCTAATGACTATTTTTGGCAAAGGATTTTATTAGTATCTGCTAGACTCTCTTCCTTCCAGTTGGATCTAGTTGAAGTGCATGCACACTTATAAACACACACAAAAGAAATGAGTTAGTATGATTCTGTCTTTATGGTGCTTAAATTCTTCCTTGTTCGATTTTTCTTTATTCAGTAAGATAGTATGAAGAGATTGGCCATAATCTAATCCCTTCTTGCCTTACAAGGAAAACAGACTTGCCCAATATCCAGCTCTCCATGATTTCAGAATTAAAAGTCTTTGAATTTTATTAAGATGGGTGATAGAGCTCTGCTATTCTGTGTGCTATCAGAGTTACTTTAAATTCCTTGTAGGTATATATTTTTATCTTGATCAGTATTTGCTTAGAATATTTTACTCGGTGAGAACTAAGAAATGGAGTAAAACTCAATTAAACTCATGAGAAAACTTATGAGAGCCTTTCTGTGGCACCATTATCCTCTAGTGTCCCTAGGGTTTCCCAACCAAATATCTTGACAATTTTTCTCATCGAGCTGGGTCAGCAGATACCAAAGATTCTAGCTTGATGCAAATGGACCCAGTTGGTTGGAAGATCATATCGCCATAGCGATAGAGCTAATCCTTGGGTTGCCTCCATCACATGACATCCTGAACCACTGCCCTCCCTGTATATCTCATTCCCCTTTTCATTTCCCAAAAGCCATTCAGTTAAGTGGCTGGGGTCCACTTCTTGGGTAAACCCCCCATTTCCACAGTCCTCTCCAATGTTAACCCAGTGTCCACTTACCCAGTAAGGGACTTACTGGAACTCCACGGGAACAGGAACTCCCAGTTCAGAGATGGTATTACCTGCTCCTTTTCCCTCACTGGATTGTTTTCCCATGCATCCAGTCAGCAAGTTTGGCAGTGGCATTTATTTTGATGTCCCCAGAAACCCAGTAAAACTCAGATAACATCCTACACAGGATACAACCTCAGGCTTTGTTTTCAATGAGAATACATGAATCCTGGAGGAGCTCTTACAGGAAGTAAAGGACGTAAAATGACCTCAGACTCCCAAAAGCTCAATACAGGCCTTGGATATATTCTGTATGTGAAATATTTAATTTTTATTTTGTTTTGTTCTATTTTTCTCTATCTTGACTTAAAGGCAGCAAGATACATTCCCTTAATAAAACTTCAAAATCAACTTAACCTTTTAATATGTCTAGAGAAAATAAAGCATTTGTATTAAATGCTAAAGATATTAGAAAAAATACAAAAAAGGAAAGTTATCTTCATATCTGATTTCAGTTGAAATGAAAAGTATAAAAGTTACTATGGATATCACTTATATAGAAAGTGAAATATAAGAATCACATCATATATAAATGCAGAACACTGAAAGATGATAACCATCATTTAAGTGACACAAGCAATGATTTGAAGGGGCACCTACCTGCACCCCAATACTTGTAGCAACAATGTCCACAATAGCCAAAATATGTCCATCAAGAGATGAAGGGATAAAGAAGATGTGATACACACACACATATACACACACATTGGAATATTACTCAGCAATCAAAAAATTAAATCTTACCACTTGCAATGACATGGAGGGATTTAGAGGGTATTATCCTAAGCAAAATAAGTGAATAAGAGAAAGGTAGTTATCATATGATTTCATTCATACGTGGAATTTAAGAAACAGAAGAGTGGACAATAGAGGAAGAGAGGGAAAAATAAAACAACATGAAATCAGAGAGAAAGATAAACAAGAGACTCTTAACTATAGGAACAAACTGAATGTTGCTGGAAGGGAGGTGTGTGGGGGGATGGGATAATTGGGTGATGGGCACTGAAGAGGGCACTTGACGTAATGAGCGCTGTGTGTTTATGCAACTGATGAATCACTAAACTCCACCTCTGAAACTAATAATACACTATATGTTAATTAATTTAATTTAAATAAAATAAAATTAAAAATAAATTTTAAAAACACATAAATGCAACAGCAAACATAATTAGGACAAGCCTTCTAGAAAGAAAAAGTTGTTGATTGTATTAAAAATTCATAATCAACTGTTTGTTACTTATGTGAGACAGTTAAGATCCAGTGACCTCAAGAGACTCAAAGTGGATGCATAAAGTCAAAGGTCAGTTATCACTACGTGCATGTAATGATGTCAATGTAGTAGATGTAGGAGGAGGTATAGTTTCATATAGAAATTCAGCTATTGACTTAGAAAAGCTAATGGCTTTCTCTGGGAATGAATAAAATTCATAGCAAAATACTTTCAAGAAGACAGTCATGGCCAAAGACATGGTGAGAATATGTGCACCCGTTGTTTGCCCCTTCACTGTCCCAGGGAATGACATTGAGGAGGACAGTGATGAATAAGCTCTCCCTGGAGTTTGTTGTCTGACAGGGCGATGCGAGTTCACTAGCAACCACTGTCCTAATCTGTGCATTTTGGGTTAACATAGGTAACCCGAAGCAGAGACCTGCTACTAATTTTCCAGGGGTTCAAATTCCAAGTTTTTCTGTGATGGAGATGTTTGGTAGTCTGGTATATTTACCAAGCAGACACTCTGGCCTGCATGAGCAGTCTCAGATGGCAAGATATACCCACCAGAAAACTTTCATAAATTATCACTGAACAATATTTTAAAGATTTCACAGGAAACATTGTAAAGTCTATTACTAATTTCTGTAACACTGACCACGTTGTCAAAAAAACAGGATCATTTTCCACCAAGGTGTAAGTCATATATATATATATATATATATATATATATATATATATATATATATATATATAAAACTTCACTGTTTAAAAATTCATTTTCGTTTGACAAAACAATTAGCATTCTTTCTGAAGTTGAGATCAACATGTGAAAATGTTGTCTGATTCTGTAAACCAAGATGACAGATTGAATATACTGTGCATACCTCACAAAATCCTGAAAGGGAGCGAGGGCACGTCACGTGGAGTTGTTCAGAGTTTGTTTAGAATGGCCCGGCAGTCTCTATTGTAGTTGTAAGGTGGGGATTCTTTTTCAAAGGAATTAAAGGATGGCTTGCTGACATGGCTATCTTCTTCAATATTTTAACTGGAGATGCTTTCTTATAGGTCTAGACATGTAACTATGTCTTCATTGTCTACCAAAACCAGCTTTGCTTTAATGCATCTAGGATGTTGATGAGGTGTCTTTGACTCAATAAAAGTGTCTCAAAATGAGAATGGGGAAAATGAAGCCATTTGCAAATGCTTAACAAAAATACTTTATCCAACTGCTAACCTCTCACTTAGCACTAAGCACTTGTACCACAGAGGCTTTGCTCATTCTTTCTTTTTCCGGCATTCTTTCCCAAGGTTTGCACAGGGTCTGTAACACGTTCTCTGCATGCCCGCACCAGCCCCTGCATGGGCTAGCATGAGGAATTTGGGGTTTGGGTACAGAGTGGACAAGTTTCACATGCCAGTCAGCTGAGTGAGTCCCAATGTGATGGTTTGTCATTTTCACACATGTTGAACTTCCAGGGCACTTATGGCAGTAGGAACCTTGGTACCTGTGCAACTGTGGTATTGTAGCAATTCCATAATGAAATTCACATGGAATCTCCCAACCCAGCCAGATTTGTGTCAGCTTTCTTAACATGTTCCAGTTGCATGAAATACTAATTAAAGGCACTCATTGTTAACTGATATAAATAGTCCCCACTTAGCCCATTATAGGTATGGGCTGTAAAACAAACAATTACGTGACAGATGATACATGTGAACATAGAGAAATTCTGTAATGACATTTCTGTAACTCTGTAACCTCTTCAACCACCATATGTTCCACATTAGGAGCTAAAAGGGGTGCTGATTGCGAAGGTGACGCTCCCTCCAGCGTGTGACTTTTCTTCTAAGAATAGAAAGCACCTCTGAAGGATTTACATTACAAATGGAGTTGAAGCAATGAAATCATTAATGGGAGCTGGTTTTTAACCATTCCATGTGTTTGGGATTCTTCACCCAAGTACCAAGCAACAGCATCAGGCTACCTACAAAATTCTCCCATCTGAGGAGAGAGAAATTGAGAGAAGCAACTGTATGCAGTCGAGCACATCTATCTTCAAAAGTCACTATTTTGTCCCTGTGCATTCAAGTTTAATAGATTTTGACACAGTCCAAAATTAAGTTTGAAATGTGTTCTTTTTCTCCACAAGATAAATCAATTGCATGTCAAAATTATCAATGACTGTAATCATTGATGAATTGCCATGCATATAATACTCCTGGCCATCAAATAAATACAGAAGTTAATTAAACTATGCAATGCAAAATATCTCCTACTTTCTTGTCTCTTATTCTCCTAACACAGATTACAGGTATTTCTTCTGAAATACTGACAGCTGAGCCCATCAAACAAGAGAAATTGAAATATATACTTTAGTTGAACAACCACTTTAAGAGATTGTGAACATTCTATTAAATTACAAATTGTTCATGTACAAATGGCACATGGTCTCCACATATTCAACCATTATTAACTCCAAAAAATGGCATTTTTTCATAATTACTAAATTCATTACTGTGAATTTCTATTTCCTGGCCTCTTTCTATTTTCCAGGTTTTATGTTAAAGGCATTATTAGATTTATCTTATTTATTGCTTAAAAGCCTGTAGAGCAGGCATTATTATTATTAACATTTTATAGACAGTCATTTAGGCATAAAGTAAGAAACCTGCTGAAATGTTTGATCAGCTACTATGAGCTAAACTCTGTAATGAGTGTTGGGGATACAAAGGTAACAAGATAGGAATGGCCCCTATCCTTGTAGAATTTACAGTCCGGTGAGGAGGTAGATGTGAAATCATTAGTAAAAACTAATTAGATGAAACTATGCTAAGTGTCATGGAGGGAAACTTTTGAGAACTCTGAGAACATTTACAAAGGGCGGTATATCCTAGTTTGTTGGGTCAAAATGGATTTGTCTTATGAAGTATGCTCATTTTGGGATGTGAAGTATGAATAGGATCCAAGAAGGCAAAATGGGGGTAAAAGAGCTTCCCAGACAGAAATTATGCCCACTATCCTGAGAGTGGAAGGAGATAAGAGTATTTGCAAAAAAGAGAGGAGGCCAGAGAGCTTAAACAATAATAAACAGGAAGAGAGTGGGGAAAGAGGAGGGGTGTGGGGGCAGGGAGGCCTAGCCAGGTCACTGTGGGTTCTGCAGACTTCACCAAGTATTGTTGACTTTGTCTTAAGAGCAACTGGGAACCACTGAAGCAGGAGAGTTGCAGGTCAAATTTGCATTACAGAAATCCCCTAATCAACATGAGGAAACGGGCAAGTCTAGAACATGGAACATTACACTACACAACCAGCCTATTTTCCTTAGAAATTCAATATTACCAAAAAGGCATAAGTGGGGGTGGGGATGGGAGAGGATATTTTAAAAAATGTTAAGAGACTCAACAATCACATGCAAAGAATGATCCCTGATTTGTTCCTGACTTTATAAGGAATGGTAACACAAGAAATTTTTAGAGATGATATGGGAAATTTTACTATAGATTTGTTACTAAGTTATAGTAGGGCATTATTTTTAATTTTCCTAGGTATAGAAATAGTGTTATGGTTATGTAGAAGCATATTCTTACTTTTCTGGATATGTATGCTTAAGTATTTAGAGACAAAATGTCATGATGCCTGTGTTTTTTTTTTTTTCTGAACCATTTCAAAGTAATACACGTGTACATCTGCGTACATATATATAGTTTTTTTTAAAAGATTTATTTATTTATTCATGATAGACAGAGAGAAAGAGAGAGAGAGGCAGAGATACAGGAGGAGGGAGAAGCAGGCTCCATGCCGGGAGCCCGACGTGGGACTCGATCCCGGGACTCCAGGATTGCGCCCTGGGCCAAAGGCAGGCACTAAACCGCTGAGCCACCCAGGGATCCCCTATAGTTTTTATTTTATTATTATGTCTGATTTTCTGCATCTTTTAGTGGTAGTAGTAGTAGTAGTAATATGAAGTCAGAGAAAACAGCCACGGTTCTGGGTAAGCAGTGGTTGTGGTTGAGAGAGATAAGAGTAGACTTGAATTAGTAGACTATACAGAAGCATGGGTAAAAGATGAAAGAAGTTTAGCTAAAGGGTTTGTACCACAGAGGGAGATACATGGATGCATATAGAAGATAATTAGAAAGTAGAATCAACAGCATTTGGTAAATTGATTAGTTATGCAGGAAAAGGGAGGTGTCAAGGTAACTCCTAGGTTTCTAGATAAACAACTAAGTGGATGGTTGTGCCATTTACTGATATAGGAAAGAGTAGCAGAGGAGCGGGTGTGTGGGCTAAAGATTTCAAATTCAATTTAGGGCATGGTGAGTATGAGGATTTGGAGATACCAACATGGAGATGCCAAGGAGGTAGATATACATGCAGATCTTGACCACAGTAATGAACAGACACACACACACACACACACACACACACATCCAATACTCTGTTAAGTTGTGATTTTTTTCTCCAGCTGTGTTCTGGAGTCCCAGATCAAAGACAAAAGTTTGGACTCAGCAGTAGTAGAGGTTTTACCAGCAGGAATGACAAAAGAAAATAATGCCCCCAAAAATAGGATATTGTGAAAATGATTAAGGAATTTGTATGTGGAAGTTAACCGTTAATTATAAAAAGGGAAGTAAAGAAAGGAGACATCTATGGATGGGAGGAAGTAAATTAATCAGTAGTTTGGAGGTCACGTTACAATTTAATAACAGGTGAAGTGCTATAAGTTGAGGAGACAACATTGAAATAATACAAGATAGCATATGGAGAAGAAAAATTTTTGAGAGAATTTTAATGGTGATGGTAAGTCTCAAAGTATGACTATGGAATCAGTAATACAAGGGGGTTGGGTTAAAAAGGAGATCACTGTTTAGTTAGGATTGTCATTGGTTGCTCATTGTAAAGAACCCTAAAATGCCAGTGGTTCAAAAAATTTGAAAGATGACTTCTCACTCTTATAAAAGAAGTTCAGGGTTAGGCAGACCAGGGAAACTGACACTGGGGTCTGGGTTCCTACCTTACTGTAATAGAATCCTATGGCTGCCTTAGCAAATTACAAAAACTTAGTGGCATAGAACAATAAAATTATTATCTTGTAATTCTATAGGTTAGAAGTCCAACAAGGTCTCACTGGGATAAAATCAAGGTGTTGGTAGGGCTGTGTTCCTTTCTGAAGGATCTAGGGAAGATTTCATTTATTTGTCTTTCTCAGCTTCCAGAGGCCACCTGCATTTCTCAACCCATGGCCGTTTTCCTTCATTTTCAAAGCCAGCAATAGTGGGTTGATTATTTCTCATGTCCCATAACTCTAACCCCCTCTTCCATGTTTAGGAATATATTGTTCCTATCTCAAGGTACTAAATTACATCTGCAAAACCCCTTTTGCTATGTAAGGTAATTTATACATAGGTTGCAAGGATATGGGTAGTGTTTGGGATTTGGAGTAACATTATTTTGCCTACCACGCTTGCAAATTTCCCAAGCTCATTGTATGATTTCCATTCTTGGAGGTGCTTAAAATGCAACATAGGGGGTCTGCACTTTAAGGTTAGGATGTAGAAAGTAGTGATAGATCATTGCTCACCTCATAAAAGCAAGAAAAATTGGATGAATTACAAAGACGATATTCTTAAAAGACACAAGACAGCTATGAAAGCAAAGAGGTTTACAAAAATTAAATTCCAGTGAGGGCTTCCTAGGTAAGAAGAGATTGGAAGATGTTTTCCACCTGAGGGGAACTTACTGAGTCTTATCACAGGGTGAAAATCATGCTTAATAGGCAGAAGAACTCTACTAAGTAAAGAGAGAAACCAGCAGAACTCCTCATGTCTGCATGGGCTGGAAAGGTGAATTTGAATCTGGAGAAGTTTCAAACATAGGGCCACTTTCTCCCATGAGACTAGGTGCGAGGCTAATGAGGTAGCCTGAAGCACTGAGCTGAAAAAGCAGAATAAGATTTCCTATTGTCTCTTGAAATTTAGACTCCCAAATCCTGGGAAACATCTAAAATAAACTCTGACAGGTCTAACACTCATGAAATTTGAAATGACAAATGAATTGATTCTAATTAAAACTCAACCCAGCCCTGACTCAGTTCAATTATTAATTGAATAAAGATGATCAGTTCCTCACTCTGTCTTCTTAACAAAGAATGGGTAAGTCTTCTCTAAGACTAAATAGCATTAACTCAGTCTTGATATTTCTTTCATACACATGTCCAAAATGTAATTAAAACTTGAGATATAAGGAGGATAACAATGTGATAGGTAAAAATGAGACTGATTATCAAGGGAAAAAATAGACAACAGAAGCTGACCCACAGCTGACTCACTTGTTGGAATTAACAGGGATAGATTTGAAAAATAATTGCTATAGATGTGTTAAATAAATTAGAAGACTGACAAAAATAAAAGAAAATAATAGAATTTCAATAGATCATGAATTAAAATCTATAAAAAGAACAAAAATGGACATTGTAAACTTGGAACATGGGATCTCATTGGCTGAGCTTCAAAGCATACCCAACTGAGAAGATAGAATTAATAAACTCAAATACAGGTCAATAGAAATTATTAAAATTTCAATTTTAATTTAATATCATATTTAATATTTTATATGAAATATATAATTTTCTACAATAACTTAATAAAATTATTTAAAATATAGAGAAAAATTAATTAAAAAGAGAAACAAAATTGAGCTTGAGAGATGTGTAAAACATAACCAAATGTTCTAGCATACATGTAACTGGAATGTGTGAAAGTAGATGTGGATAGAGGAAAAAGGAAATGGCCAATTATTTTACATAACTGCTGCAGGATATTAATCCAGAGAAGCAACTGTTGCAAGCCAAAGATCTAGAAAAAATATAAAACCACCAGAAGGGAGGATAAAAAAACCAGTTACCTTCAAGGAGCAATGATGCAAATTACCATGGACTTTGGGCAAAAACTATGGAAGTTAGCAGATAGTGAAATAACATATTTAAAGGGCTAAAAGGCTGCCAACCTAGGATTCAAGTTAGCAGGAAAAATCCTTCAAAAATAAATGAGAAATCAGATATTTTCAGACAAATGGAAGTTGACAAAATTTTCTGCCAGCAGACCTAAAATATAAGACATTAAAGAAAGTTCTTACAGCAGAGGGAAAATGATCCCACAAGGCAACAAAGAATGTAAAGAAACTATGAGAAGCTCCTGAAGGGGGTACATCTGTGGGTATAAAGGACTCTCAACTCTTAACATTGCAACATTAACAACATCTTGTGGTTATAAAATTATACATATAAGTACAATATATGACCATCATAGGACAAAAGCAAAGAAAAGGGTAAATGTAGTTACATTGTTGCAAAGTTTTTCTGTTGATGATGAAGCAATAAAGAGCTAATTTAAATTATAACATATTAAGTTAAGGATGCAAGTTATAAACTCAAAAGTTAATATTAAAATAATACAATAAAATAATGAAAATGTTAACTAAGGAAATAAAGTAGAACATAAGGCAGCAAAACAGGAACAAAGAAGAGATGGAAAAAGAAAATAGCAAGGTGATAGACATAAGCCCAAATATATTGGTAATCACATTAAAAGAAAATCTATGAAATAGTCTAATTTAATGGCAATATTGTCATACTAAATAAAAATCTCAGATGGGCAGCCTGGGTGGTTCATTGGTTTAGCGCCACCTTCAGCCCAGGGTCTGGTCCTGGAGACCTGGGATGGAGTCCCACGTCAGGCTACCTGCATGGAGCCTGCTTCTCCCTCTGCCTGTGTCTCTGCCCCTCTCTCTCTCTGTCTCTCATAAATAAATAAATAATATCTTTAAAAAAATCTCAAAGACCCAGCCATATACTATTTATAGGAGATATACTTTATATATAAGAATATACATAGGTTGAACACAAAAGAATGGAAAAAGTTGTTCTTTGCAGACTAGCCAAGAGAAAGCTGGAATGACTAAAATGATTTAAAACCAAGAAGCATTAACAAAGCTATAAATGTTTTTGTCATAATGATAAAAAGAGTAAATTTAAGAGAGTCTACTTCAAATATATATTTAATATATGGCTTTAAAAAATATAAGACCAGAATTAAAGAAAATTCATCATCAATTTCAGATGCAAACATACTTCTCTGAGTAAATAACAGAATATGTCCACAAAAATAACTGAGAATATGGAAGATTTGAATCTTCCCCATAATTATTCAATATACCTAAATTACATTAATAGAACCCTGAACTCAAGGGCTATATAATGGACATTCTCCAAACTGTGTGAGCCTCACCAGGAAATACACAGTATGCTCTCTAACACTGAAATTAAATTAGAAATGAATAGCCATTTAAAAATGTAGAAAACACACAAATGTTTGGGAAATAATTAACACAATTCTAAATAGTCCATGTGTTGAGTAAGAAATCCCCCCAAAATATTAGGAAATATTTTGACACAAAATGTTGAAAATAAAATATATTCAAATTGATGGGAGGCACCAATGGTAGTGCTGAGGAAGATGTATAACTTCTATGCATAGATTAGAGAAGAAGAAAATCTTTACAATTAGTGATCTAAAATTTCACCTCAGGAAGCTAGAAAAACATAAACTCAATCTGCCCAAAAAGTATAAAGTATAAAAAATGAAATAAGAGCAGAAAGTAGCAAGGGGAGAAATCAACAAATCAAGAAATAGAGTCTTCTGAAAAGATTGATAAAATTGAAAAAAACTCGAGGAAGATTGATCTAAAAGAGAGAAATGCAATCACTATCAGAAGTGAAAAAAGAGATATTACCACAGATTCGAAGTTATTAAAAGGATAATCAGAAGATATTATTGTGAAAAACCTCAGAGTAGAATATAGCTTCAAAACCCCCAAACTTCATAGCAGAAACAGGAAGGGAAGAGGGTGTGTTTCTCGTGTCCTGAAGACTTTCTGACTGACCCACATATACTGCTGCTCATCCTTTTTTGTCTCAAATGCAATCAAATGGCACTTGTTCTCTGCTGCTCTTTAAAGAAAGAGAGAGGATGCCCCAATCTAGAATGGCCTGTGACGATGGGTAAATCATTAGCAAACCCAAAGGATTCTCACATCTTACACCAAACCGTATCTTTCCACTTAGTCTCTATTAGGTTTACAGGCAATGTTTTGTTTCTATAGCCACTGATTCTTTTGTTTCATTTGTTTTCTTCATTCTTTTGCTTCATTTTGAATCCAGATATGGAAGAAGGTTGTCTATTAGTTGACCACATGCAGACTCAACATCTGTATTCCAGAGAATGGATTCAAACATCATTCAATCTAAGCCTTTCATTATACAGATGGGAAACTGGCCCATGGCTGCAAAGTTCACATGTTAAGACTGACAAAACTAGAATCATGGTTGAACTCAGGCATTATGTCATATCCAGTGTTTTACCCACTGCCTCTTGAGGGCTCTTTATTTAGCACTTTTATTAGAAGGAGAGGAGAGGAAAAGAAAATTAAAGGGAAGGGAAGATGAAGAGGAAGAGAAAGGGGAAACCAAGGCACAGAAAGGTTAATTAATTTCCACAAAGTCAGAATCCATATTTGGCAGTCTCCAAAGCGCATATTTATGCCTAAAATGTTATGTTCTGAACCATTATACTAAGAATAATCTCCTTATAAAAATTCATTGGAATTTTTAACAGGGGCTTTCATTTCTTAACCACAGAGTAGTAATCTTTTTTACCTTCATATTATGGAAATTTTCAAAACAAAAATATAATAATAAACAAAAATATAGATAATACAATGGATTCTCTGTAATCATCATCCAGCTCCAACAATTATCACTATTTTTCTAAGGAAATAAGTGACTCTAATATACCAACTTCAGCATAAAGGAGAAACTACTAGGAAAGACAACAGAATTTTTTCACGTAGAGACAGTGTCTTCTGCCAAAAATTGTCACCTCAACATACAATATTGAAGTTTTCCAAATAAATCCTCTAGATAAGTCACAAAAGCAGCAAATTCATATGAGTATATTATTTTCTCCTATTCAGTGAGAGAAGACAGTGAGTGTTTGGCAGTATTCTCTGCAAGTCAAAATGATTTTGGCTTCACCTCTCTGATGCATAACTGACATTTAGAAGTTGAATGTCATAAGCTGAATTTCCAAAAATTGAAAGCAAATCTGCCTTTGTATATGAACACCATAATTTTAAAGACAGTCTCTTGGGCTCTTTTGAAGCCAACTTTTTGACATTTGGGAAACATATTTTACCTGAAGGGTGGTTGTGACATACATGCTACAAAGTGCTGTGTAATCTTCAATGATAATAGCAACACACAATGGTTTTTAAAAGTTACAACTATACACACACAGTAGAGTCACATCATAAGCATATCTAATTGACATGAGTTTGATTACGTCTACCTAGAGGAGAAACAATAATAGGCTGTGAGCTTCCTTGTACCATCTCCCTCAGGAATGCAGAGCCTGAGGGGAGCCCAAGATAGAAGCTATAAATATGTGTGATTTTCACATTATCCCAAAGTCGCATGCCACTCAAATATAAGCATCATGTTTAAAACCTAACATACAAAGAAAAAAAAAAAGGAATACATTCTCAAAAAAATCAATCAACTCCTATACTGAGATAAACCAGATGTTGGAACTAACAAACAAGGATTTTAAAGTCATTATAAGTATGCTCAGTGAAGTAAAAGAGCAGACTTTTCATGAATAATAAACTCAGCAGAGAAATAAAAAAATCATAGAATATAAATAGGAACAAAAAAGGATGAAATTCTAGATCTGAAAAATACCACTTCAGAATTTTTTTAAAAAATCACTAGGTATCCTTAATGACTGAATGGGCATGGCAAAAAAAAAAAAAAAAAAATGTAGGTAAACTTGAAGAAAGAGCAATAGAAATTTCCCAAGATGAAGAACAGAGCGGAAAACATTTAAAAAGAACAAGGCCCTGGGGATCTCTTAGATAGTATCAAACAGTATAACATACAAACTTGATGAAAGACAGAAATTTGCAGAAACAAGATGCTAAATGAAAATCAAGAATCATAAACCCAAAGAAGCTCATGTTAAGGCACATCAATGCCAACATGTCCAAACTGCTCAAAATGGCTATTTTATTTTCTATTTTGTTTCAAGTTTTTATTTAAATTCTAGTTAGGGGATGCCTAGGTGGCTCAGCAGTTGAGTGCCTGCCTTTAGCTCAGGGTGTGATCCAAGGATCTGGGATCCCTTGCAGGGAGCCTCTTTCTCTCCTTCTGCCTGTGCCTCTGTTTCTCTCTCTCTCTCTCTCTCTCTCTCACACAAATAAATAAAATCTTAAAAAATAAAAATAAAAAAAAATTCTAATTAGATAACATATGCTATATATACTGTTGTATTGGTTTCAGGAGTAGAATTTAGTGATTCATCACTTACATGTAATACTCAGTGCTCATCACAAGTGCCCTCCTTAATAGCCATCACCCATTCAAACTGGTTGTTTTACTATACCTCTTTCTGATCCAGACAAATCAATTAGATATAAAATTAGTGAGAATATAGAAAATGGGAACAAAAAAATTAAAAACGTGATCTGATAGGTATGTGCAGAATCCTCTTCAGCAACAAATAAAGAGTAGACATTATGTTTCTGTACACTTGAAATATTTATAAAGATCAACCACATATTGAGCCAAAAAACTCATCATACAATAAAAACTTGAATCATAATGGATCTACTCCCTAAGCAAAATTTTGTTAAATGTGAGAATGACATTTTAAAAATAATTTTAAATTTACATACGCTAAAATTAAAAATACACTCCTAAATAACTCTTGGATTTGAGGGGAAAGTAATGGTGTAAATAATGAAATATTTTGAACTAACTAACTAAAAAGCACATCATATCAAAGTTTGTGGTTTGCAGTGAAGGTGTACTTAGAAGGAAATTTATACATTCAAATGATTTTTTTTTTAAAAAGTAAAAATTGTAGGTACTCAAATAAAAGAAGCTATAAAAGGGCAGAAAACTCAAAGAAACTAGAACTTAAAAATTTAAGAGAAGATTTAACAAATAGAAAGTAAATTCACTATAATAGAAATAACTAAAACAAAATGCATTTATTTTTAGAAAATGGCACATTTCTAACAAAATGGAATAATAAAAAGAAGGGAAAAGTAAACAATATTAAGAACAAAAAATAGAACATTTGTACAGATTCAGGGGAGATATAAGTAATCTCAGAAATTTCTGGGAATAACTTTGTGACATTAATTTGAGAATTTAGACGAAATGGACAACTTTCTGGAAAAAATATGAATGAAAATAATTTACTAAAGACACAATAAATATTTCAACAGACTGATAACTACCAAAGAAACTGATAAGAAATTGAGTCAGTAGTCAGAAATAGAGACATCAAGCTGAGGCTATTTTGTAAGACTGTGAAATATTCAAGAAAAGAATAACTGTTAAAAAATTGTTTTAGAATATAGAAAGATATTTTCCAAGATCTTTTTTGAGACTAGCACAACCATGGCACAAAAATCTGATAAGAAAAGTATAAGAAAATGCAATTATAGACCGATCTAACTGATAAATACAATCATAACTGTTCTTGATTAAATATTAACAAGTTAAATGCAGCAATATGCATAAACGACATATGAACATGTAGAGTCTTTCCCAGGATTACAAGGATGGTCTAGTATTAGAAAATCCACTGTTATAAATGATCTCATTAAATAGTTAAAGGGAAAAATTACATATTCATCTCACTAAATAAAGATAATCATTTAAAGTTTAATATTCATTCTTGTTAAACAGAAAAAATGTTGGCATAACAGAACGTGACATCAAATCATTCCTGTTGTCTCTGGTTTGAGGCTCCAGAAACTTAGAACAAGGCAAAAAGTTTTAAGTATCTTTACATTCTAAAGCAAGTTGCTCAATTCACCACTGATGGACTTGGGAGAAGGGATGATCAAATTCCTTTTCCGTCCTATTGAGAAGGATGAAAAGTCAGACCCTCGTACTAGGTAATCTGATGTGCATGCATTGGGGAGAGGAAGGTATTCATTTCCACCTCAAACCAAATGAGGGGGACCTTCAAAAGAGCACCTGGAAAATCTGAATGTGTCCTTTGATTTGAGGACTTAGGATTAGTACCTACCATGGGCACTTGCCATCAGAAGTCTAAAAGCAAGGAGCTGTTTCTTTTTTTTTTTTTTAATAAATTAATTTTTTATTGGTGTTCAATTTACCAACATACAGAATAACACCCAGTGCTCATCCCGTCAAGTGTCCCCCTCAGTGCCCGTCACCCACTCACCCCCACCCCCCGCCCTCCTCCCCTTCCACCACCTCTAGTTCGTTTCCCAGAGTTAGGAGTCTTTATGTTCTGTCTCCCTTTCTGATATTTCTCACACATACCTTCTCCCTTCCCTTATATTCCCTTTCACTATTATTTATATTCCCCAAATGAAAGAACATACACTGTTTGTCCTTCTCCGATTGACTTACTTCACTCAGCATAATACCCTCCAGTTCCATCCACATTGAAGCAAATGGTGGGTATTTGTCGTTCCTAATGGCTGAGTAATATTCCATTGTATACATAGACCACATCCTCTTTATCCATTCATCTTTCGATGGACACTGAGGCTTCTTCCACAGTTTGGTTACTGTGGACATTGCTGCTAGAAACATCGGGGTGCAGGTGTCCCGGCGTTTCATTGCATCTGAATCTTTGGGGTAAATCCCCAAAGTGCAATTGCTGGGTCGTAGGGCAGGTCTATTTTTAACTCTTTGAGGAACCTCCACAGTTTTCCAGAGAGGCTGCACCAGTTCACATTCCCACCAACAGTGCAGGAGGGTTCCCCTTTCTCCACATCCTCTCCAACATTTGTTGTTTCCTGTCTTGTTAATTTGCCCCATTCTCACTGGTGTGAGGTGGTATCTCATTGTGGTTTTGATTTGTATTTCCCTGATGGCGAGTGATGCGGAGCATTTTCTCATGTGCATGTTGGCCATGTCTATGTCTTCCTCTGTGAGATTTCTGTTCATGTCTTTTGCCCATTTCATGATTGGATTGTTTGTTTCTTTGGTGTTGAGTTTAAGTTCTTTATAGATCTTGGAAACTAGCCCTTCATCTGATACGTCATTTGCAAATATTTTCTCCCATTCTGTAGGTTGTCTTTTAGTTTTGTTGGCTGTATCCTTTGCTGTGCAAAAGCTTCTTATCTTGATGAAGTCCCAATAGTTCATTTTTGCTTTTGTTTCCCTTGTCTTCATGGATGTATCTTGCCAGAAGTTACTGTGGCCGAGTTCAAAAAGGGTGTTGCCTGTGTTGTCCTCTAGGATTTTGATGGAATCTTGTCTCACATTTAGATCTTTCATCCATTTTGAGTTTACCTTTGTGTATGGTGAAAGAGAGTGGTCTAGTTTCATTCTTCTGCATGTGGATGTCCAATTTTCCCAGCACCATTTATTGAAGAGACTGTCTTTCTTCCAATGGATAGTCTTTCCTCCTTTATCGAATATTAGTTGCCCATAAAGTTCAGGGTCCACTTCTGGATTCTCTATTCTGTTCCACTGATCTATGTGTCTGTTTTTGTGCCAGTACCACACTGTCTTGATGACCACAGCTTTGTAGTACAACCTGAAATCTGGTATTGTGATGCCCCCAGATATGGTTTTCTTTTTTAAAACAAGGAGCTGTTTCTTGAGGTGCTTCAGGGTAAAAGAGACAGTGCTTCATGGGTTGAGCTCCTGCTCCCCCAGTTTGGTGAGAACAGAAGTGTGTATATCTCATGGGTCAGCTTAAAGTCCCACAGAAGGGAGCCAAGCATGGGCCATCCTAAAATGAATGCTGTCGAAAAGGGCTGATGGAAGAGATGAGCATATCTCTAGTGAGTAGTGGACTAGTGGAAACCCACAGCCTGAGTATGGAATCATAAAAGATTGGGTGGTGAAGGCTTTGCCTGAGTGAAAGGAGCTAAATGCAAGAAACCCACTGAAAGCATCACTTCAAAGAGTCACAGAAGCACTCCAGGAAAGGAAAGTCAGCTTTTCAACATTCACCATATCCAGAGACGAGCAATGACAGTCAAGGAAGACTTCCTAACTTCCTACCACCCTAGACGAATCCTGGAAATACGAAAACACCAAGTGGTGAGCCTGAGAAAAGGAACAGTGGAGAAACAGTTGAGGAAGCAGCCATGGTGCCTCTTTCTCTCACTGTGGAGCTTACAGCTTGAGATGCACCTCATGTGCAGCAAGGTGATTTTAAGTTGGATTAAAGTCTGAAGTTTTATTATTAACTGGACTTGACTATTTATAAACTTAAAGTAGCTGGAGAACATTTTATGACCTGAGACAACTGGCAAAACTTGGGAATCTAAACATGCTTTCATCCCAGGTAAGAAAGACCTATTCAACAGGGCTAAGTTAATCAAAAGTGATGAGGGGAGAAAGAAAGGGAAATCTATTTCTGCCAGTGACATCCTGAATCCAGCCTGTTCAACAGGCTAGTTAGTTAGGCTAGTTAAACCAGGGTTTAAAAAGGTAACTATATTGGGATCCCTGGGTGGCGCAGCGGTTTGGCGCCTGCCTTTGGCCCAGGGCGCGATCCTAGAGACCCGGGATCGAATCCCACGTCGGGCTCCCGGTGCATGGAGCCTGCTTCTCCTTCTGCCTATGTCTCTGCCTCTCTCTCTCTCTCTCTGTGACTATCATAAATAAATAAAAATTAAAAAAAAATAAATAAAAAAGCTTTAAAAAAAAAAGGTAACTATATTAGTTTGGTAAATAGTATCTATTCCAAACTACAGGGAACACACTTAATGTGATACTTTTTGGCAGTGCCCTTGTAAAGTCAAAGAAGAGATCAGGATGGTCACATCCACTGGTTCTATTCATCATTGCCCTGGAGAGTATAGCCAATGCAATAAAGCTAGAAAAGCTTTTGTGTAAGGAATAATAAGTGGAAAGGACGAGAGGAAATGTTATTTTCAGACAATGTGGTGGTCCATTTTGAAATTTAACTAATATTAAACTATTAGTTTTAATAAGAAAGATGAACATTCAGAAATAAATAATGGTCTTTGCTGCAGTGGGATCCCATGTTTATATGACGGTTGTTAGGTGTAAAGCTTTTCCTCTGCTTCTAGAAAGTACTGTTGTAACTAAATTGCATTCCTTCAATATTCCTACACTGGAAGCCCTAACCTCCAGGGACCCAGGATGTGACTGTATTTGGAGATAAAGCCTTTAAAGATATGATTAACTTAAAATGATGCTGTTACAATGGGTCCTACTCCAATATGACTGGTGTCCTAATAGGAAGAGGAGATTAGAACACACAACAAAGAGAATACCAGGGTATGCATGCACAGAGCAAAGACCACTTGAGGACACAGTGCAGGACGGCCATCTACAACCAAGGAGAGAGGCCTCAGAGGAAACCAGTCATGACAACGCATTTAATATTGGACTTCTAACACCAAAACTATGAGAAAATAAATTTCTGTTGTGTAAGCCACCTCAGATGTGGTATTTTGTTATGGCAGCCCTAGAAGACTAATACAATCTTATGAATTAACAATGTCTAATTAAAATGTAATAGGAATATTACATTTAAAATATCTCATTTAAAATAGCAATGAAAGGGTAACCCAGGTGGCTCAGCAGTTTAGCGCCTCCTTCAGCCCAAAGCATGATCCTGGAGACCTGGAATCGAGTCCCCCGTCAGGCTTCCTGCGTGGAGCCTGCTTCTCCCTCTGCCTGTGTCTCTGCCTCTCTCTTTCTCTGTGTCTCTCATGAATAAATAAATAAAATCTTAAAAAATAAAATAGCAATGAAATTAAAAAGTACTTAATTAGGAATAAATCTAACAACAGTACATGTTTAAGGTATTTATAGGAAAAATTATAAATCTTCCTGAATAAATGGAAAGATAGAGCAAGTTCACCCTTAGGAAGACAGTATCATGAAAATTTCCATTCTTTTCCAAATTAATCTATTACATTTAGTACAATAACATCAAATTCAACTCAGATAGAGTTTTCATGAACAAGGAAAGAAATTAAAACAACAACAAAAACACTGACAAAGTACATAGACGAAAGCACTTGATTCCCTTGCTGGCTATAATTTAAAAGCCTTAGTAATTAAGGCAGAGTAGTCACTATGCATTTACGAAGTATTATTTGAGCTTTCACTGTAAAATACAATAATTCTTGTTGTTTTCAGATTTTAAAAAATTGTGTTAAGGATTGTCTACCATTCAGTTTTCTAGAAGACTTTTTTATTGCTATAGAAATAGCTACTGTAACAATGCCTTTTCAACATCCCAAGAAATGGCCACATGGCTTTACTTCTTTCACCTAATAACAAATTGTATTATATCAATTGATTTCTTAAATGGAAATATCCTTTTATTTCAGGAATAAACTCAACTTGGTGGTAACATGTAGTTCTTTTCACATGTACCTAAATTTAATTAGCTAATGTTATATTTGGTATTTGTGAGTCGATATTCACAAGTAAGGTTGATCTCTAGCTTCTTCTATTTTTTATTTTAGTATTGAGGTTTTCTGGCTTTAAAAGTTGTAAAGAACTTCATTTTTATCCTTTGGAACGGTTTAGATAGGATATTAAAAGTCGATCCTTGACAGTTTGAAATAATTCACTAGAAAAAACTTGGGGCCTACGGCCACTTTCTTTTATGTGGTGTGTAGTTTTTTATGTTAAAAAAACATTTTATGTTGATTACAATGCTACTCCTACTTAAGTTTTCTACTTCATATGGAGTTAGTTTGATAACATAATTTAGAAATATTTTCAAGATTTTTTTTACAAGAAGTTGTAGATTAACATAACAACAAAAACAACAACAAAATAACTCTATATATCAGATTCAGGCAGGGAAGAAACAGCTGCCTATTAAGTCATTAGTCTCTGAGTTTGGGATCTTAATCTCTAGTTTGGGAAAACAGCAAGATTATAATAGGAAATCTCTTTTAGCTTTGATCAGAATATTTTTTCATCAAGTGAATTAAGAGTGTCATATGCTAAAGTCTAAGTATACTTCCTCTGTCTAGCTTAAGAGGATACAGAGAAACAATAGATCTATCTCATTCTCCAAAAGGGCTCACCTTCTGGTTATAATTTTCCTTTCCAATGAAGAACACAATGCATAAAAGTAACCAACAACTGAGTAGTGTGCCCCTGCAAAAATTAATTCTTCATCATCTCTTTCCACTATTGCAGGATGTCAGCCACATCAGACCACCCAGTCCTTTGACTAATTCTGGTACGTGAACTCTATTTCAGGAGGCTCCAGTTAATTTCTATCTCTCTGCACACCTGTCACTACCCCTCCCCCCTCCACACACATACACCCTCTGCCTAAACCATCCCCAGCCTGCCATCAACATTAGAGATATATGTGTTTCAAATTTCTAGGTCTAAATTTCCAAAGAGAATTCTGGTTTTACTCATGACAAATGGCACCAAAGCTGCTGCCAGGTTTAGATTATTGTGGGACCCTAAGTTTGGGTGCAGACCCATTGGGTCAATGTCAGTACAGGGCACCTAGTAGCCAAGAACCCAAGTTTCTTGGGAGGCTGGTATCTTAAGGCCAATATCTAAATGCAGTGATTTTTTTTTTTTTCCTATCAACTCTGTTTCCTCTCTTTTCATTCCTTCTTTGAAGGCTTCTGGATCCCTGATCACAGGTAATATTTGAGAGGGAGGAGGGAAATAAATGGTGGACATAAAAAAGGGAGGGGTTAGACACATTAAATTTTTTTGCCTCTAAATGAAAAAAAAGTGTTTTGCAAATTTTTATGGCTTTTGAATTTAAAAGCAGAGCAGAGAAGGACACTTTTGAAGCACATGGGAAAAGTTCCAAACCAGAGCTGCTAGGAAACAGCAGTTGAGAGAGGAAAGTTCAAGAGCTATCTGTATGTCACCAGTGCCTCTGAAAGCCCTGGGAGGTGCTGGAGGAAAGTGGCATCCTGAGGCAGTTTATTTTATGGTGAGTGTATAAACGTTTGAGAAGACCCTGAGAACCACATTTCATCACATGGCCTTCAGGGGCCCTGCAGTCTACCGGCTAGAGGCTGCCAGGAGGTGGAAGGCCACTGAATACCGTGACTGCTCTGTCCTGTGCCTGCTGAATAAAGTATCACAGTAACTTTATTTTTGGAAACAGCCCCAGAACTGGAAGACCCTTTGCTTGTGGCACCCTCATTTCCACCTTGAGTACAAATAGAAGTCAAACAGAAAGTTGGTCAACGGCCATCTAGATGGGCAAAGCCAAGACTGGATGGAGTTAAATATGAGTCTTGAGGAGAGATGCACAAGAGTGGACGTGGTGAGCGCCCCACACCTGGGGCAGAAACAGGTCCCAACCCCTCCCTGTTGGGAGAAGTAAGAGGAAAGCATCTTCCAAAGTCAAGAAATTTGTTGACCAGCTTACAGAGTGGCCAACTGGCTGTGCTTTCTCAGTTGTCCACTGTGAGGAATAGAGATGGAGAGACCAGGACTTAGCACTGCCAGTCACGAGAGGCCAAAGGGCATTGCACATTTGTTTTCCTTCTGTTGTGGAGATTTCAATGGAGTATCCACTATCACACTCCAGTTTCTCACCTCAGAGTGTAGAGAAAGTAGAACACACAGAAAGAGAATATTGATCTGGCAATACAGGAAGTATGTGGGACCGTAGTGATCTACAGTCTTTTGACTAATTCTGATACATTAACTCTATTTCAAGGCTAGCAGAACAGAAAGAATTCTTAGAGATTATCTGGGTTAAAAAATACGTGCCAAAAAGTGAGGCGATGGCCAGAGCTCACACAGGAAGTTAGTGGTAAAGATGACAGTGGAGCTAGTCTCTCTTAGTCTTGGTTTAGTGTCTGAAATATTGTGACTTATAAGAAATACATATTGGGCCATTCAGATGATCAGAGTATATTTCTCACATGTATTTGGTCTTTGCCTGGCTTGCAGTTCCTACAATCCTTGGAATTTCCAGTGATAAGAACTTTGAAGTTGTTTTTTATTATGTTATTTAAGGTGACTTTTGTATCCCAATCAAGGGTGGGGGAAAAGGGGCTGTTTGCCAGGGGGCCCAACCATGTACTTAGAGGGTTGGAATTTTTAGACTCACCTCCTGGCCTCTGGGGAGGGGAGAAGAGTGGGGGTTGAAGGCCAGTCGTGACTGTGTAATGAAGCTGCCATAAAACCCCAAAGGACTGGGTTCAGGAACTTCCTGATTGGTGAACAGGTGAAAGTTAGGGAGAGTGGTGCACCCTGAGAGGATATGGAGCACTCTTTCCCCATACCTTACTCTATGCATCTCTTCCATTTGGCTATTGATTCATATCCTTAATAAACTGGTAAACATAAGTGTTTCCCTGAGTTCTGTGATTCTCTCTAGCAAATTAATCAAACCTAAGGAGGAGGTCATTGGAAGTTCCAGTCTGTAGCTAGTGGGTCAGAATCATAGGTAATGGTCTGGGGCTTGTGTTGGCATCTGAATTGGGGATGGATGGCATTCTCCTAGGATTGAACCCTTAACCTGTGGAATCTGACGCTCTCTCCAGGTAGTGTCAGAATTGAGTTGAAGTCTCAGATAGCTTTCTGGTGTCTGATAATTGCTTGGTGTTATGTGTAGGGGAATCCCCTCCCCTGAGTTAGAATTGGATTCACCAACTCTGAGAGAGTATTCCCCATCTTATCACTTAATTTCTTTTTTTTAAAGATTTTATTTATTTATTTGTCAGAGAGAGAGAGCACACAATCAGGGAAGACAGCAGGCAGAGGCAGAGGGAGAATCAGGCTTCCAGATGGGCAGGGATCCTGATGCAGGGCTCCATCCCAGGACCCAAGGATCACAACCTGAGCCCAAGGCAGACACTTAACTGACTGAGCCACCCAAGCGCCCCTCATACAACTTCTTAACGACTCATTCACATGTATCCACACATTTATTGAGCACCTTCTTTATGCCTAGTGCTCTCATGGGTATAGGGAAAAGTAGAGGGGTGGTTGTGCTGTTGGGGAATGCTGGAATGTAATAACATCCTACAGTTCCATAATCCTTTACAGTTTACAAAGCACTGAACATACTCTAGCTCATTGGTCAGTTTTGGTCCTTAAAGTCTGAGAAGTGTTTATCCTTAGTTTATACGTGAGAAAACAAGCATTGCTCGAGGTAATACAGGAAGCAATATAGCCAGGATACAACTCAGATACTTGACCTCAATGATTTTCAGTGTAGTTAGATAAAACATAAACACGTGAAAGAATTAGTAAATTATATACGATAGTACAATAGTTCATTTAACTCATTCTTGCATAATTTGATAAGCTCCATTCCTTTGAGAAGCTTCTGAGCAGAGATGTCCAATAGATCTTTGAATCTAGGTGGAAGGAATAGAAGACTCAGGATCCATCACATATAGATGGCAATAGAAATCACAGGAGTTGTATTTGAAGTTGGCCCTTTCAGCAATGATTACCATTTTATTAACAGTTTACAAGAACAAAGGAGAGAACCACTATGATTTTGAGAGCTGCAAGTGTAGGATGCTTTATTAAAAGTCATCATTCGTGAAACAAAAAATATACTGAGGAATTGGGTTATCTACCCAGCCTCTCCACTCTGACTGGCTGGAATTTGAATTCTCTCCAGTCTATCTGTTGATCTCTGGCATTAATTCAACTGACAACTCTCCAATAGTTGCTCTTTGTTTGTCCTCATGGCTTGCTACTCTATGCAGCTTGGTACTCAAGAAAATATTCAAGAGAGAACCTCTGTGCATATTTCTGCAACTCTTTTCCATCTGTGGTTTTTGTCCTTTGCTGTATTCTGTGCATCAAATTCCAGCTCCATCAGCTTCCACTACTCCAACCTGTGTCTTCACAGATCAGCAACATCACCGTGTTCTGCTTGGGTTCTCCCTCCTGTTCTTCAAGACATAAAATGTCTCCAGGGAGAAAGTCAGGATGCTCATTACTTTCATTTTGCTTTTCTTCTTTCTCTCCGGGAATGTAATACAGTTCTGAAAACAGTTATTTTCATATATGTTATCCAGGTTTCTAGTTGTTTACGATGTGAGGGAAATTTCGCTACCACTTAAGCTTCCAACATGGCTTAAGTGTTCCCACGTAGTTTTGAAGTGATGCCGATCTGCTCTGAATGACATTTCGCATTAATTGCTGTATGTTAAAATTTTAAGTGTAACCATCTCAAAAATAAAAACGTAAAATAAAACTTCCAACCCAAGGGAGCACGAGACAAGGTAAAATAAAGAAAACTTGGTCATTCCAACACTAGATGGGAAGGGAGGAAAAATGAAGGAAAGAGGATTCCAGTGCCAAGAAAGGAAGTCAAGAGCAGGAACAGATGGGACTATTTACTCCTGACAATATAGAGATGATTGAGGTATTTGGAAAAGACTTTAAAATAAATACTGGATGTTTAAAATTCTCAAAGAGCCGAAGGAGAAGCCAACATGATGGAAGAATTAAAAACTACGGAAGATTAAAGGTAGGCATTAAAAACCATGAGAAAATTAGAACTGAAATAAAAAATTAGAAAAAGCTAGACATAATATTCTGAAGAAAGAGTAATTCCTTGGAAGTTAGAGTGGAGAAAATCTACTGGGATATAACAAAGAGAGATAAAGGAATGGACATCTACAGCATTCCTCTCCCAACATGTCCACAATACATAAAACTCACTATGACTTAATTATAAAGTAAATCTTATTAAAATCTACTAGAAAGGGTGATTTTAACATACTTCTCTCAGAAACTACTCTAATCAAAAAAAGCAAGTATGTGGGATTCTTGAACAACATGATTCTCAAGCTTGATCTAACAGATAATGTTTAGAATCTTGGGTAGAGGGATCCCTAGGTAGCTCAGCAGTTTAGCGCCTGCCTTTGGCCCAAGGCCCGATCCTGGAGTCCCGGGATCGAGTCCCACGTCGGGCTCCTGGCATGGAGCCTGCTTCTCCCTCCTCCTGTGTCTCTGCCTCTCTCTCTCCCTCTCTCTCTCTCTCTGTATATCATAAATAAATAAATAAATAAATAAATAAATAAATAAATAAATCTTTAAAAAAAAGAATCTTGGGTAGAGCAATAAAATGGGTCATACATCAGATGACCACACACACACACCAGTCTGTTCTCTATTCTGTTCCATTATTGAATGTGTCTTTGCTTATATTGATACCACAATCTTAATTATAATGGCCTTATAATTCTTTTTGTCCTCCAGTCTAGAAGATAAAAGGTTAATCTCTAGCTTCCTTCCCCAATCTGTGCTTCAAAATTTCATAAATATACCGAGGGGTGATGAATCTTGTGGAAAAGGCTCTCAGTTTTGATACTCCCATAGCAGATGATCACCAAAACCTTTGTTGCTTTTCTGTCCTCTGTGGCAGCCTTCTGTCAGGAACCAAGCCTGGATTTCAAGTCTTTCTCTGGGCCTGGATTTCAAATCTTTTTCTTGGGATTTGATGAAAGTCCCCAAGGAGAAAGTGCCTGTTAGTGCCAGTGTTAATTTACCACTCCTCTTGCTGGTTTCTTTTTCTAGCTAACTCCCTGTGGTAGCTCTTGGCTTTTAAGAACTAGGGACTGCATTAGTTTCTAACACCCAAATGTTTTAAGAATTTTTTTGGTTGGCGGGGGCGGTGCCTATGTGGCTCAGTGGGTTAAGCATCTAACTCTTGATTTCAGCTCAGGCCATGATCTCAGGGTCCTGAGATTGAGCCCTGTGTAAGGCTTTGTGCTCAGCAGAGAGTCTGCTTGAGGATTCTCTCTCTCTCTCTCACTACCCCCTCCCCTGTGCTCTCTCTCTCTCTTTTTAACTTCACAGATGGCCTTAAATTCATCAAGTGTGTTATGGGGGGAAATAACCATATACCTGAAGCCTCTCAAGACATCAACGCTGTTCACTTTAGCCTCATGAGACCATGAACAGCTTTTCCGGTTTTCCTTTGCCCCAGCAACAGTGCCGTGATCCTTAATTTATAGCCGGTACCAAGATCGATACATCCTCCCTGGGGGGAATGAATCAACTGCTGATCTTCAGCTCTCTCCGAATGGTCATCTACTGCCTGAAAATTCAGTCCATCTAGTTTTCATTGTTTCCATAGCTTTCCAATGTCTTTAAAATATGATGCGTGTATTTTATCTGGCTTTTCTAAGTGATTGTTGTTGATCACAGCAGAGGCCTGCCAATTAGACTAGGTAGGATCCACTTCTCACAAAGAAAAAATATGACATTTTTTTACTCAGGTTAAAAAGTATAGGGGTTCTGGGTGGTTCAGTCAGTTAGGTGTCTGCCTTCAGCTCCAATCATGGTCCCACGGTCCTGGGATCAAGCCCAGCATTGGGCTCCCTGTCCGGCAAGGAGTCTGCTTCTCCCTCTCTCTCTGCTCACCACGCCCCACTGTGTACTTTCTCTCCACCCCCCACCAAATAAATAAATAAAATCTTTTTTTAAAAAAAGTATAAGTAGGTTTGCAAAGGCCCACCATATCAAAGGAAACTGAGACGAAAATTGTATGCGCCTCCATGTTAGCAAAGTAGTTACTTAGTATGACTAGAAAAGCCAAAGGAGGTTCCAACCCTAATCCCCTTCCCCACTTCTCTGCCATGAGAGTGATCTCTTCTACTACAAACAGATACCGTATCCATAAGGGTACGTACTCTAGGTTATGATCAATAAGAAAGTTTATTTGCTCTGACAAAATAGGAGGCCTCACTTTCTTGGTTTGGCACAAAGATATCATTTGGTGAGGAAAGCAGCCTTCTCCACCTTGATCTAATTAACATAGGGCATATAAAATTAGCAATATCATCTAGTACACTTTGAAAGACATGAAAAGTCTAACAGTGAGAATCACAGACTAGATATTTATTTTTGTAAGTGGATATGGGAAGAACTTGGTCAATGTTTCCACCAACCTCTGTCTGTATATCCAGCCTTACCTAACAAGCTGGATATACAGGAGACATTACTAATAGCCCACTGAATATTTATTATCCTCCTTCCCCTTTTTGCAGAATCCCAATTTTGTTTGGAGAAGTGGGGACAAAATGCTTTGTCTCTCAGGCTCACTTGTAACTAGGGATTGTCCAAGGAGACACAATTGTGGATGGAATTTAAGGGGCAGTCTATCAGTTATGGAAAGTTTGTTTTTCTGATTAAAGAGATAAATGCAGCTGGTATATGCCTTTTGTCCTTACTCCTTTACCTTGCTTCCACCTAGAACACACTTCTGATGCCTGGAAATGAAACAGCCATTTTGAAAAAATACCACAGGGTGGGAAAGACAGGGATATTTCCTTGGGAAGTTGCACTATCCCCAAACTAACAATATCCAGACTACTTGCTATGTGAGAAAAAAATAAAGGTGATAATCTAGCACATGTAGCCAAATGCAATCCTAGTTAATGGAGATGAGTTTTTTACAGAATTTTAGGAATGTGCAATCTAGTAGAGGTTCTGAGAATCCAAGGAAAGAGATTTTAAAAATGAAGACCACTCAACTGTGCCATAAAGAAAACATGGAAAGAAAGGGGTTTATGAGAATACCAAAGAATAGTTCTTGATTATTGGGGGTTTCCCTAGAACACTGAGTAAGGCTTTCCAAAACCTGTTCATAGCACACTACAGAATTATTTATTCCTCCCCTTGCTGTCTATACCCCAAAGTCCTTTTCATCCAAAAATGATGACATGTCCTAGTCTTTCTCCCTCTTTCAAAATACATCCCCAAAAGTTTTCCAGAATTTGTCCTGAGTTGCACCTTGTCACTCTTGCCCACCTCCTCACACCTTTATAATCTATCTTCTCTTGAAAGTCCTCTTTGTACTTTCCAAAGCAACTTATTTAAATTGGTTTGGTTGCTTTTACTTCTCCTTCTCATCTATTATCCACATCTGTGCAACAACACCAGGAATAGAACTTGCAGAGGAAATTATCTTTAGCATGAAAAGAAAGGTGAGAGTCCTTTATGTTACCTTTTATTATTTTATCACACATAGATATGCATGATTAAAATACATGCTTAGACACATGCATTCATGTGCCTTTATGAACACAGATAATCCTGAAGAATCTTCCTCAAACTAGGCTTGCTTTCATAAGGATCAAATGTCAACTCCCACCTTGGCCCACCCCTCTAATTTTACTCGGTAAACGATAATTTGTGCATTCAATCCCCCTAAATGGGAGCTTCATCAGCACATTTCATGACATTCAAAGCAATTCAGAAGGCTGCTCTTGAAAAATAACATAGAGTACCACACATTCCATACATCATCTCTTCTCTTTGCAAATCCAGAAGATGGGAACACCCTTTCCTCTCCCCAGCTGTCCAGTGTCGTCCACTGACTGCCATGTTGCACAGGAAACCCCAATCTCAGTTCCCCCTAAGTCGTCGAGGCCACATCCCAAGAAATAATTTCTGCCTTAGGAAACAGTGCCCTTGCTTCTAAAGCCACATCTCACATTTTATTTTGGGTTTCTGATGCCCTTTTTATTGTCATCTGTCTTTCATCAGTCCCCCATGGAGAATTCCAGCTACCAGTACTAACAACATTATACACAGTACCACCATTGATGCCAACATCAAATGGAAATACATATTTTTTTTGTTAGGGTGTATAAACTTCCTGGTTTAATGAAGCAAAGCTACGCTGAAAGTTTATCTAACTCAGTTTATAATAAGAAAATGCCTTGGTGCATGTATTTGTGTTGTAAAGAAAAGCTAAAATTAACACTTTTAAGACCACCTCCGACACAGGAGTAAATCTTGTTATAAGAAAAAAATAAAAAGAAAAAAGAAAATCAAGGTAAAAGTTGATTAAAACACCAAACCAAATTAAATTTGATCTAATAGTGTTTACTTGTTTTAACATCTGGAAAAGTTTGGGCATACACTGCAAACATTTTTAACCTAATTTAAAAATAAATTATGCTTAGTTTCCACAGATGTATTTAAGTTGGGTCCTTTTAAAGAAATAATTCTTTAGGAATTTTTTGGTTTTTTGCATTTAACAGGCAAGAATTTAGATCATAAGGTGCCAATGGAAAGAATATCTAAATATCTCCCCTAATGGGTCCTCAAAAGAGGACCCTAGTATTTAAAAAAATATCATTTAAAAAGATCCTATACCCTCTGCTGGGCAAAAAACAGACAGATGTGGAGGATCTCCTAAATAAGGAGGGGATGTTGCACAGGGATGTTTTCACCTGCAGAGAGGGGAAAGAGAAGTAGCTGATGGGGGCCTCCGCACTGATCTTGACTCTGAGCATATGCACTAAACTCCAGGAGAGTGAGAGGCTCCCATACAATTGAGAGATTAAGCTGAAATTCCTAAGGGCTCCGGCACCCCTTAGAGGCTCTACTTTTCTTCTCCCTGCCCAACAAACATGTTTCCCCCCAGTGGCCAAAGTGTAGAAACTATTCTCCCAAATCCCTTGACTGTTTGGTGTTAGAGCTTGCAGCCCCTTCCACCCCATCTTATGTATCAGGGAACACTCTACATGCTACTGGGTAAGAAAGGTACTTATGGAGACTAGCTTACTTAAATATAGGTATTTATGGAGACTAGCTTGGGAAGAAAAGCTGAAAAGGCTATTTGAAGACCCAACACAACCTTGATCAAGCCTAAAGTTCTGCTCTTTTGTTACCAGAAATCTAAAAATTTGCCTCCTTATCTGGTTGGCATCAGCTTAGCTGTTTACTCTGTACATGAATCTGTTCCCCCAACACCCTGCTTCTCTCTTTCCCCTACTCTGCATTTGGTTTGTCAGATCTGTCTTTCCCGAATTCACAAAATACTCTGTAGCTTCTTGACGGATGGTCATCTCTTTGGACTTATTTTTTTTCTTCCCAGTCACAGCCTAACACAGGACTTCCTGCTTTCGCAGCAGGCAGTGAGTTATGCTGGGACACTGAGAAAACATAGGGCTGATTCATCTTTTGTCTGTGGGCTTTTTCAGCACCCATTCAATACCCCAGAAGAGAGTTATTACTTGATAGAAACAGTATAGACAAATGTAAGCTGTAAGTAAGAGACCCACCTACCCCCCTTTATTTTTCCTCTGTCCTCTCTTCCTATTGCAGTGTGCACCTTCTGGATGCAGCCAAGGGCTTGCCCTACTAGGGGTTCAGGCAAAGGCTGTGAGCTTTGTATGTCTGGGAAGGGCTGTGGTCAGCAAAGTTGGTTTTCTTATTAGAAAAGTCTGTTTTATACAGTGATGAAGCTTCACACTTGTGATTTAAAAAAAATTCTGTGGCAGAGACATAACCCCCCTCTAAATTCTCATCTCATGGCGTAACTTCATCCACAAACTCATAACTCAGAGCAGCCTGTGGCTGAAAATCTTGTACACATTTACTCCTTAGTCCTCATTGCTAGAAGGTAACATAGGTTAGCCACAGAATAATCCTTAAAACAGTAAGAATCACAGCCATTCCTCTCTCTTCTCAGCCTTTATATGCATTCATAACCTTAATGCACACCCCTTTAAAAACCAAATCAGTTCTGTTTTTTTTCTACTTCCTTTATCATTACCTTTCTGCTCTTCTACCTAGAACACTGGTTCTCAAAGCATGGCCAGCCTTAAAATCACCTAGGAACTTAGGAATGCAGATTCTCCAGGTTTTATCCCCAACCTACTGAATCAGAAACTCTGGGAGTGGGGTCCAGTAATGTGTGTTTTAACAAGCCCTCCATGTGATTCAGATGCATGCTCAAGTTGGAGAAACACTGACCCGAGAGCCAGTAGCTTTGCTTTGTAGGAACTAAGCATCCCGGCATCTCAGAGAGACTAGCTCTCACTTTAGCCATCACACTTGTAACCATAGGACAGGGAGCAACTCATGAGAGCCTGCGGCACACGTCCACAAAGCATCCCTGCATAGAGAGGGTAGTCTGGCCAATCCACATGTTAGCACTGCAGTCCTGATTAAGGGAAACACCTCCAGGAGACAAGTGACTTGGAATGTGAGAGGAAGTGATTGCACATCATAATCAGTAAATTGCATGGGGATGAACAGAAGCATCTGCTACTAACATTTTCAAAGCTCCATTTTTTCACAGGTACATTCCAGAGTGTAACAAACCATTTCCACATGTGGGGGCTGATCTTTCAACTATATATCTTACCTGCCTTTTGTGTCATCACAGATTTCTTTAGAAGTTAAAGTTCACTTCAAAGTCATAGTGAAGCCAAAAGCTTTTCCAGGTGCAGTGATGAGTCTTCAGAGATGTTGGTGATCAAGGGCAGAACTGTGAATTCAGGGAGGGCTGTGAGAGCTAACCTCCCTTAGTGCCGCTCTCACTTCTGAGATCCTCCTGCCCACGTCAATTACATGGACGCACATTAGAATCCCTGAGGAAGCTTGTTAGCATATTGATGCCTGGGCTCTACTCCTAGAAGTTCTAATTGAATTGTTCTGGGTAGGGTCTATGCATTGCCATTTTTGAAAAAGTATTCCATATTCTTCTGCTGTGCACCCCAATTCTAGAACCACTAAATTATATGACTATTTCTTGAGTACTTACTGAATTAAATGAATATTTCTTGAGTACTTCCTTACTATGAGTCCCTAATAAGGCCAACAGAAGATTCAAAAAAGCATAAGGAAAGAAGGTATGTCCTCAAGAAATGGGGAAGAAAATATACCCACCTAAACTAGAACCCATAGCTTTCTAAAGTGCTACATTAGAGCTACACAGTTACCTGTGCCAAATACAGGGTAGAGTTAATGCTAGGTGGAAACAAATGGTTAGCTCTACAGAGGAGACTGGCTTTGAATCTAGTTTTGGAGGATTTTCATCAGACAAGGGAGAAAAAAAAAACATCTTGGGCTGAGAAAATGCAAATAAACAGAAGTGTGAAGGCAAGAAAGTTCAAGAATTTTGGAGGGATCAGTAAATATTGTAGAGTCACATACAGAGAATGAGATTGTCAAGGTCACTCAGACCAGATTTTATTTTATTTTTTTTTCAGGCCAGATTTTAAAGGATTTGTGATTGCCATGGCAACAATTTGAGTCTTATTCTCAATGAAAAGCAACACTATGTGTTTTAGAAAGATATATCATTTAGAAGATAACTACTATTTTAGAAAGATATATCATTTAGAAGATAACTACTATTTCTACCAATGAAATTGTTGGGAACTATGCTTAGCCAATTAAAGAAACACTCATTGACCATTTAATTGACTTTGCTGCAAATTCCCACACTACAGTATATGAGGAATTTAAAAATGCCCAAGGCAACTATTTATAATAGATTCTTGAACCTTACACTCTCTTATAAAGCTAGTATACAAAACAGAATTTTGCCGGCTAACTAGCCAATTTCTGTTGCTGCTGCTAATCCTTATTTTTTTTTAATCGTTTATTTATGGTAAAAGTAGGCTACTGGACCCATGAAGAACATTAGCCCAGATCACTTAGCTGAAGTAGTGTTTGTCAGGTTTCTCCACTGTAAAGTTATCTTCTCCCTTTTTCATACTGTAATCTTTGAAAGGAAGTCACTATTTACACCTCCTTGAGGGCAGACTGTCTACATAAATTATTTGGAATTCTACATGGGATATTTGTCTACTCTTCCCCATTTGTTTTGTTCAATCATTAATTTATATCAGTATAAACCTAGAAATTTATTTTATACTTTGTATTAGAATCTAATACTGCATTATTTACTATGACTTTTTTTTTTCATTTGTCTGGGCAATTTTGCATTCTTTTAAATCATAATTCTAAAACACGGTTATATAAAAAAGTATTCAGACTGTTATCATTTTTAAACTGAGCTCTTTCTATGTGAACTATGGTATAGGGATGTTTGTGATCGCAAAGAACAGAGCTGACCTCACTTCCATTCTTCAAAAACTAATTCGGGAAGGAAGGAAGAGCATTAATGCCTGCCATTACAAGCAGTTATTTGGAAATCCAGGAGAATCTGAACATCCTAGAAAATTAGACATTCAACATATGACTCTTCACCAAGCTTGCTCTACCTCACAAACATTCTTGGGTTGCCTTTAACAAAAAAAGAACACGTTTCTCTCTCCTTTTGCCACTAATACAAGCATTAATTACACCCTCTGCCAAAGTATGCAGAATATTTACTTTTATGATTCTAAGCAGACTCCTGACACTGATGTGGTGAAATCTGAGAGGTTGAGCAGCTGAGTCCTAGGGTTTCGGGCTGAGTTTGGGGAGGGATCAGTTATCCGATTTACCATGTGCAACCAGAAGTTTGCTCCTTGATTTTTCACCAAACCTCTGTAAAGAAAGCAACTTGTTCATAGTCATAGTGTAAGAGGAGGAAAAATAATAAACCTCTTAAGATATATATTGCCAAACCACCACCATACCCACATGTCCGTGAGAGCACAGAACACTTGAACCTTTCTGACCAACTTTATACTGCCCATTGATCTTCCTTCACTTTGCTAGGCTCCCCTTCCTCCATCTGTCAAGGGCCCTCAATGGGGGCTCTTCAGTTCACCTTCAGCAAAATGTTGACAATCACACATCAGATTTTGCTGACACATGTCATCTCTCTTGGGATGTCCCCATGACAATGAATCCACCCTGGTCTATCCACAAAGCCCAGCAGGAAACTACAGCAGCTGAAGCAGCTGCTTCCTCTTGACTCCAGCCTTTGGATGAACATTACTGGCATTTTTCAACTTCGAGAGTTGAAGCCAGGAGAAAATGTAAGTACCCTTTTACCTCCTTACAAAACTGAAGGAGATCATGCCTCTAGACTTCCGGGTACACTTCCTCTTCTGGCAAGAGAGCTTCTTTACCATCTGTTTCTAATGTTTTTTCTTGTCTCATCTTCCCAAGCAGGCTCACAAGAGCTCTGCCCTACTTCTTCCCTACTGCTTTGTGAATTCTCTCTCTTTACATTTACTGAATCCTCCTACCACTTAGAATGTTCTATCCACCTCTTCACCTACAGACCCCAGCCCTAACTTCAGGGCACAGCTCCAAATTTACATACTCTGTGGCTCCATATCACCTCCCAGCACCAGAAATTTCACCTTTCCTGCCAATGTGGTATATCTTCTGATTTGCAGGAGTGGTCTGTTATTCCTCTGCTGAAGGCAGAAAGTGGGTCCAATGCATCTTTTATATCCCCAAAGCCCTGAACATCAGGAATTGTTTTCTAATGTATATGTGCAGGAGACCCTTTGGTGAACCATAGAAATGATCCTGCAAGGGATGCAGAGCTGATATTTCCAGTCTTTCAGATGTAGAAAATCAGCAGCATGTGGATGAAGAGGTTGGCTAAAAACCAAATAGGTACTTATCTTTGCTCCTTCCTCCAACATCACAAAAGATATAAACCCCAAATGACAAAGCAGGTGAAAGAGGGGATTATAGCAAACAAGAGATAGTCAACAGAATTTAGGAAATAGGAAACAGATAAGCAAGTGGTAACTAAAGTTTGATGGCCAGTCAAGGGTCTATGGAGCCAAAGGATGCTGACTGATTCAGTTAGTACAACTCTGGAAAGATAAAGAGATGGGAGGGTGTCAAGTATCCCCAAAGGCTGCAGGGTTGGTTGAGCCTGAAAACAGGAGGATTGGTTGGTAGACCCCAGAATCCTCCCCAGCCCACACAACTAAACAATCACCTTTCTTCTCACCAGGTATAAAACAGGTTTCCACTCTGGAGATACTTTGGACTTGAGGTCCCAAGGTCCAGTTAAAGACAAAGGTGAAGAGCAATTTACACATTCAGTACAATCCCTATCAAAATACCATGGACTTTCTTCACAGAGTTGGAACAAATAATCCTAAGATTTATATGTAACCAGAAAAGACCCTGAATAGCCAGAGGAATGTTGAAAAAGAAAACCAAAGCAGGAGGGCATCACAATGCCTGATTTCAAGCTGCATTACAACAAAACAGTGTGGTATTGGCACAAAAAAAGACACATAGATCAATGGAATAGAATAGAGAACCCAGAAATGGATCCTCAACTCTATGGTCAACTCATCTTTGACAAAGCAGGAAAGAATATCCAATGGAAAAAAGACAGTCTCTTCAATAAATGGTGCTGGGAAAATTGGACAGCCACATGCAGAAGAATGAAACTGGACCATTCCCTCACACCAGACACAAAGATAAACTAAAAATAGTTGAAAGATCTAAATGTGAGAGAGGAATCCACCAAAATCCTAGAGGAGAATACAGGAGCAACCATTTTGACCTTGGCTATAGCAACTTCTTGCAGGACACACCTACAAAGGCAAGGGAAACAAAAGCAAAGATGGAACTATTAGGACTTCATCAAGATGAAAAGCTTCTGCACAGCAAAGGAAATTGTCAGCAAAACTAAAAGGCAACCTACAGAATGGGACAAGATATTTGCAAATGATATATCAGATAGAGGGCTAGTATCTAAGATATATAAAGAACTTATCAAACTCAACATCCAATAAAAACAAACAATCCAGTCAAGAAATGGGCAAAAGACATAAACAGACATTTTGCCAAAGAAGACCTACCACATGGCCAACAAGCATATGAAAAAATGCTCCACATCATTTGTCATCAGGGAAATACAAATCAAAACCATAATGAGATACCACTTTACACCAGTGAGAATGGCTAAAATTAACAAGACAGGAAACAACAAATATTGGCAAGGATGCAGAGAAAGGGGAACCCTCTTGCACTGTTGGGAATGGAAGCTGGTATAGCCACTCTGGAAAACAGTGTGAAGGTTTCTCAAGAAGTTAAAAATAGAGCTACCCTACAACCCAGGAATTACACTCAGTTACCCCAAAGATACACACATAGTGAAATAATGGGACACCTGCAATGTCCACAATAGCCAAACTGTGGAAGGAACCATGATGTCCTTCAACAGATGAATGGATAAAGAATACATGGTATATATACACAATGGAATATTACTCAGCCATCAGAAAGGATGAGTGTCTACCATTTACATCAATATGGATGAAACTGAAGAGTATTATGCTGAGTGACATAAGTTAATCAGAGAAAGACAATTATCATATGATTTCACTCATATGTGGAATATAATATATAGTGAAAGGGATCATAAGGGAAGGGGGAAAACTGAGTGGGGAAAAATTAGAGAGGAAGATAAACCATGAGAGACTCCTAACTCTGGGAAACAAACAGGGTTGCAGAAGGGGAGGTGGGCAGGAGGGTGGGGTAACTGGGTGACAGCATTAAGGAGGGCACGTGATGAGATGAGCACTGGGTTTTATATTATATGTTGGCAAAGTGAAATTTAAATAAATAAATAAAATAAAAAAGAAAACCCTACGCCAAATGACTAAAAAAGTAATAAAAATAAAAAATAAAATAAGATGTAAATATACAAAATTATAGATGGCCACGTTAAAAAAATAAAGGCAGGAGTGAGGCACCAAAGGAGAAATATAAGAGTGTAAGTAAACATCTGCAGGTGAAATAGTAAAACCCACCATCTTTCTCTGCCAGGTGGCCAGAACACCAGGAGCCAGACTTATCCTCCCCACACAGGGGGATAGAGAACTCTCTCAGGAGAAGTTGATAAACCCCAAGGGAAAAGAAACCTACTGATCCTGTGGACCCAATGAAACAGCCAAGTCCTCACCCATTTATCCCAAAGCAAAGTCTGAGGTTTAATAAGCACTCTTGTCCTCACCTTAATCATAGCTACCAAACATATATACACAGGTTCAGACCAGGTTTTTAGGGACGCTAACTTGAAAACCAATCTCTGACTGTAGGTTAACTATACTGGAATTAAAAAAAAAAATCTCTGTGCCATTCACTCACACTATGACATTTGCAATAAGTTTTTAATAGGAGTCTAAACCAAAAAGGGGGGAGAGGGAGCTACTCAGAGGAAGCAGACACAACTGAGGAATCACGAAACATTTTTTTAAAAGACTGAATACTCTCAGATATAAGAGATATTAAATCTATGAAGAAAAGAGTAAGTACTAGTTAAATAGTGAAGAACCCTCTCAGAAACTCAAAATCTTACAGCATTGAAAATTAGCATTTAAAATTCAATAGAATATATGGATGATTAAATTTAAAGAAATCTGGAAAGTATAACACAAAAATGGATGGAAAAGGAAAGCAATAAGCTAGAAAATTAAAGATAAACTCATGAAGACTGACATTTGACTGATGAGCTAACCAGAAGGAAGGATCATAGAAAGAAACTGTAAAAATACATACTGTATAAAACAGAAACCACATATATATGATATTCTTGAGCCAAGAGATATGGCTTTCCAGATCAAAAGGGACTATTGCCTGCCCAGCATGTTGAATTAAAAAGAAGATGCATCAAGGCATATCATCATAAAATTCCGGATAAAGAGAAGCCCTCAAAGTTCTCGAAGAGAAAAATCATACAAAGAATTTTTCTCACACAAAGAATTAGGAATAAAGTATTGCCTCATACTTTTCAAAAAGTAGCATTGGGAGCCAGTTGAAAGTAAAGAAATGCCTTAAAATTCTAACAGGAAACTATATCCAATCTAGAAAATCTATACTCAAACTATGATAAAATACGAGAGCAGAATAAAAATATTTTCAGACATGCCAGGTCTTACAACATTTTTCTGCCTCGTATTTTTTCTTAGGATGCTACTGGAAGATGTATTTCCTCTCAACGTAAAGTCATAAGCTAAGAAAGAGGAAGACATAAGGTCCAGGAAACCAGGGATCCAGCTTAGGAGACAGATGAAGGAAATTCCCAGGATGATGATCAAGACAAATCCTAGGATACCAGTGATGCATCGGCCCTGGAGCATAAACAATCCTGACTGGCAGAGAAGGACAGGACAGATGGTGCTAGAAGGAATAACTCTAAGAAAAAACAAAGGCTGAAGTATTTGTTCATATTGAGAAGTGCTTGGTAGCCCTGTTGGAAGAGCTGTGGAGGTTATGCAGATACCAGAACGAAACAAAAGAAGGAATTACTGACTACAGAAAGTTGTAGAGAAACATAATGAATAATCATATACTGTATAGCTCATCTTTTATTAACATTTACATACTTCTATACCATTAAATACTGAATATTGATTTGAATAAAAATGGTGGCTTAAATACAAAGGTGGAATGGGGAGATGAGATGTACACGTGTTCAGGGCAGGGGCAGGAGGCTGGTACGGAGAGGGTGAAATCCTCATCTTTCAAAGAACTAAGGCAATAGATAAATAATATCTAAAATTGGAACCTTGAGGAAAAAGTCAGCATAAACCTGATACTGAGAGATATGGAAGAAAATTCCAGAGAAAACAACAGCAAGGAATACAAGTGGCTGTTTCTGAAGGATAGAAGTCAGGAGTGGGGAAGGGTGGTAACAAGGAACTGCTGTTTTGTATTATAAGATTTAGAATGTTATTTGACTTCTGCTTTCAGAGAAGCAGTGTGGTACGGGGCTTCAAAGTCCAGACCTTGGTTTGGATGTCAGCTCTGACACTTATTGACTGTGTGAACCTGGTCAGCAAATTTAACCTCTAACTGCCTCAATGTCCCCTTTTAAACAGGAGTGATAATGCTTGACTCAATTAATAAATTAAAACAGATTACTGTATAACTGTTGTTATTGTTAATAAGCTCCCTACATATATTACTTAAAAACTAAAAATAGTAAAGAGTCAAGCAGTATGCAGATTTTACTTCTGAAGACTTGATTCTTTTTCACATGAAGTAACAGCCAGAATGTTCTTATGTTCAGTTTTTGCCCTAAATGCACCAATTTCTGTTCCTTTCCTTTCCCACAGAAAATGTTCGTGAACACAGCAACTACTGAGAGGGGTGGGGCTTCGGCCCTCCTCACACACACACCGCACCCACCCCCAGGAGGTGTCTCCAGAGTGGTCGATGCCATCCTTCCAGACCTTCCTTGGCTGAAGACCACAGTGTCAGTGAGAATGTACTGAGTTGACTTTGCGCTTGGGTTTTATGAGACAACAAGTCGTAGATCATCTTAGATCACTGTGGTCATCATGAAAAGACTTGCTGTCCTGCCAGGGTCTCAGACAGAGCTCTTTGTGTTTCAAAAGTGAATGAAAGAAGCATGCAGACACATTCTAGGAACCAGCTCTTCACTCGTTCCTCAAAGGCAGAAAAAGATCCTCCCTTACCGTCCCCTCTTCTCTGCCCTGTGCCTTCTCCTGACATCATCCTGTGAAATCAGTACCCAGTGGAAAACCTAGAAGGCCTCTACTGTCTTATTCAGCTACAACTTGGGCTCTGGTCAGCACCCACATGAGAGGAGAAACCAGGGTGACCTGCTCCATGGCAGAGTGTGCATGCATGCCTTAGTGGGACTAAATGCTTTCATTACACAAAGTATAATGGAATGCATGCATGGACATGAGTTTGCTCATAGCTCTGACATCTACCCACTCTGAGACCTTGCATAAACGTTGTCAGTTCTCCAGACCTCATTCTGCTCTGCTGTGAAGTCTGAGTCCAAGAATCAACACTCTCATTTCACCTGGGATGAACAAGGCCTGAGGCAGTGAAGGGACTTACACAAGGTAGCACTCATGAATTAGAACTGGGACCCAAACCCCAGTCTACTGAGCCCAGGGCATTGCTCTTTCCATGGTTCTTCATCACTACCCGATGTCTGAATTATCATCATCCCCTCACAGACTCTTCCATGGGAAAACCCGAACCCTATCCAGAAATTCACAGAAAGATAGTATCATTCTTTCATGATATAATTCCCTTGCAAGGCTTAAGCGTTAGTTTTGATCTTACCAAGAAATCTCCAATGAAAATAACAAATGGAAGATTAAAAGCTCCAAGTCAATTTAAACAACCCTATACTTGCATATACAGTCAAACCAGCATATCCGAAAGCAAGTTCTCACACAAAGTCATAAACTCACCCTGCTGCAGACCAGCAACACCAGCCTCTCGGGAAGGGAGCTGCTTCTGAACAAGTAACTGAGATGGAGAGCCAACGCTCCCCTTCCTCCCCTCCCCTTCCCTGCCCACACCCACCCAAAGGCCAGTCTTTACCAAGCTGTTTGGCAACTCTGTTCAAGACAGCTTAAGGTCCAGGAGTGGATTAGGAACAGCTAACACTCTGGCAATCATTTTCCTTTCCCTTGAGCCCAGACTTCAGTGGGCGTGCAATGTGGCATTTTGCTTCTGATTTCAACCACTTCCCCAGCAATTCAGCACGAGAAAAATAAGAGCCCATGCCAGCACAGGAGCAGCCCGCCCCAAGTCCTCTGCCTCCCTGCCATGGAAAGACCCTTGGTGACTGGGCCATCTCCTATCCCAGGACCCAAGGAGCAGGCCACCAACAGCCTGTAGGATAAGACAGGAAGGTTTATCCTGTGTTGCTGCCTTCCCTTCAAGCCAAGGAAGCAGATGGGTCTTCCATCCTGCTGAAAGCAGCCTGGGAAATCTACAAGGATGGACAAGCCATTTTACTTTTAAACCACTCATGGCAGTCGTTGAAAATTATGTATTCTGTGTTTCTGTGTAATTGCCAGAGATCAGAAGTCTAGAACACAAGCTAAGGAAACACCAGGCATATTACCTTCATTCTCTGGTGCCCCTCTGGGTTTTGGGTCTTGCATCCCTCATTCATCCTCCACTTAACTGACAGTGACTCAAAACACATCTCTGAATATATCATACCCTCACATGGAATTACCCAGGGCCCCTGGGAATCTGCAGCATAGAGCCCCATGTGGCGCATGGACCTCAGATGACCCCACCAGCTTCTTCCACTAGCTTCTTTACCACGTCCTCTGCTTCAGTGTTGCAAAGCCATGCATAGCCCAGGTCCTGTCTCACCTCTCAATTGTTGAACATGCATTTCCCTGTTCTTAGACAACCTCCTCCACCTCTCAAATAGCCTAAGCCCCGATAGAAACACTACCTCCTCCAGAAAACCCTCCTTGGTTCCTCCAGTTCTCTGAGTATGGAATATTCCTCCATGGAATATTGACTGTGTTCCTAAAATGACTTCTATCGAGATAATTTTTAAAAATCTGTCTCTCAGGTTAGTTAGTGAGCTCTTTATGAAAGACAGAACTTTCTTCTCTGAGTGCCTACATCAGCACCCAGTGAATAGAATGTTCTCTGACTGTGTTTTGATTCAATAATTCTTAAGGGCAGGGAATATGTTATATCCTTTTTTTGGATCCTCTAGGCAATAGATGCTTCAAGTGGCTTGTGAATGACAAAATAAACTAAAAAACTATGTTTCCCCAACTTGAAGAACTTGCGCTTTGTCCTCAGACAACTGTATGTCTGAGTCTCAATGATGTCAACCTGGGACTTTGTCTCTAAGTGGTTCATCACGCCTGCAGTCCCCAGGAGGCGGTCTGCTACTTGGGTTCCCTCCCTGCAGGCAGAAGGCTCTGCGGCCTCCTGCTCCATCTCCTCCTCCAGGCAGTTAACCATTGCCCTGCAGACTTCCTCTCCTCCAGGCGATGGTGGAGCAGGAATCCTGCCCCCTTGCCACAGGTGTTGGAGCCTCTTGGGAGTTACAGATTGTGGGGGAGGAGGAGGAAGTGAAGAAGTTTGCTTACCTTTTCATCTGGGTAACTGCACCTGTGGTCCACGGATGGTATGGCTTCTGGAGGCCCTCCATATTTTTCACACAGTTCTGTGGGGGGTAAAAAAAGTCCTCATTACTATCTAATCAAGGCAGACACAACAGGGAGGTTATAAAATGTGACATGATAAAACAAGGGGGTTAAAAAGGATTGTTACTTCACTTCCTTTTCCCAGTGGCTGCTCCCTCCAGCCTAGAACGTTCACTGCTCAGTAGATGGCATGGGCTGACATGTATACAAGCTTACAGATTGGAACCCGAGGTTTCCAGAAATGTGTCGATAATCACCTTCCAGGAAGCAGTGGGCTTTAGCCAGCATCTGACATGGCCTACAAATTTTGGTATCAGCTCTTTCTGAGGAAGCCTGTTTTTGTAAAGGGGCCACCAGCACACCCAATAGACACTCTCTGGTAAGTTTGTGAATTGCTACAACATAAAAAGACAGGCCCGGTTTGAATTACCAGGCTCCAATTCCTCGCTGGAGTTCTGGTCACACTCACTACACAAACCATCTGGAGCCTCGCTCTGGCACTTTGTTATTTACTCGCAGTCCCAGGTGGAATTAGAGCCCATAATTCACCGATGTCCGCCCTCTTCTCCATGGACAGCATCATACCTCATCTCAGCAGTCGCCCTCTGGCCATCCATCAGCCATTCTAACTTGGGAATCCCTTGCCAAAGTAGATGCTTTTCTCTGGGGATTATCATTATAAATTAATGTTTTAAATTTGGGGACTAGCCTGCCATTTTGGAAAGCACTATGCCTTTTTTCTCTTAATCTCACATGTCTCAAACTTATAAAGGGTCCACTTATTTATCCCATTTTCCCTTCCTCCCTTTATAAAGATTTCTGGTCACCAGCAGACCATATGCTCCAACTTCTTTTACTTCTCTGGGAATTCATTACCAAACCAACCTACCAACAATGAAAACCTCCCACTTCCTCAAGATCTTCAATGAGAAGACCACTGCTCATCAGTGAAGACTGAACATATTACTGACTCTCTCTGTGCCTCAGTTTACCAGAGGAGAAGGCAAGAAGAACTTTAGTCAAAAAACACATACTGGTCTGTGAGCAAAGGAAGGACCTTCTAGGTGAGCAAAAGTCAAAAGAGAGGGAGAGGTATGATGTGTCCAAGAATTGGAGAAGTACAAGGAGTTTGCTATGCTGGAATGTAGGAAATAGGCAGTGGAGCAGAAGACAAAGCTGAAGAGTCATGGGGAGTGAGATGATGAAAGCCCTTAAACGCCATGTAAAGAAGTATGCATAGGTTTTCAAAGTGATAGGAAGTCACTGAGGTTTTAAGAAGGGGTATCATGTGTTTAGACTTTGTTTTATATATATATATAATATATATAAATAATATATATATTTATATATATATAAATTTTATATATATATATATATATATAAATTTGTCAGAAAGGATGGAGGCTAGATTGAAAAGATGCAGAAGTCAAGGAAGAGAATCCAGTCAGGGGACCATAGGGATGGTGAGGATGGATGGATGGATGGGAGCCTGGATTAAGGTGGCAAAGTGGAGACTGAGAGGATAGGACAGAGCTAAGATATCTTTAAAGGGGTTAAGGTTAAGGGGAATGAGGGATGGAATGACTTGAGTAAACGCTCAAGTTTCTGGCATGGACAACTAGATAAACAATAGTGCCCTTCAGGCACTATTGGAGGGAGGTAGGGAGTAGAGGGAGGGTTTTTTTTTTTTTTTTTTTTTTTTTTAAGGTAGTGAATAGAGGGAGTTCTTTTTTAAGAAAGGGGAATGAGAAAAAGAAATTTAGTTTGGAGACATTTTGAACAAGTGCCTGTGGAACACTCAAAAAAGTGTTTCTATATACAGTAGGTGAAAAGTGAAGACACAGGAAAGGTACGATCATCCAGGGAGCAAGTAGAATAGGAGCAAACAGGGTCTCCCATGAGACCCTAGGAAATCACTAACCAAAGGAGGATAGAGTTTCAAGGAGAGACTAATCACTTGTGTCAACCATACCACAAGTGAAGTCCTGGAGAACAGAAACCAGAAAGAAGTGGGCTTGAGAATGAATTGGGAGAGATAGTAAATGTGAGCAGTGAATGTGGTATTTTGGTACACTCAACTGTGAAAGGAGAGAGGGCCAAAGGAAATTATTGGTTGGTTAGAGGCTTGTTGTTTTATTTTTATTATAATTTTTATTTTTTAATCTTTTTTAAGAAGGTGGGGAGAGGGGCAGAGGGAGAGAGAGAGAGAGAATCCCAAATGGTCTCCACACCCAGCACAGAGTCCAATGGGAGGCTTGATCTCACGACCCTGAGATCATGACCTGGGGTGAAATCAAGAGTTGGAACCCAACCGATCGAGCCACCTGGGCACACCCATTGTTTTATTTTTAATAACATTGTGTTTTGGAATAATTTTAGATTACAGAAAAGTTTCACAAATAGTCCAGTTCCCCATATTAACCCCTTATATTACCATGGTACATTTACCAAAACTCAGAAACCCACATTGGCACATTACTATCAACTAACTTTCCGAATTTATTTGGATTTTATCAGCTTCTCTACTAACGTCCTTTTTAAGTCTCAAGATCCAATTCAGGGTACCACGTTGCATTTAGATCTCATATCTCCCCAGTATCCTCTGCTCTTTCTTTGTTTTTCATGACCTTCACTATCTTGAGGAATACTGTCAGTAGCCCATAGAATGCCTCACAATCTGAGTTTTTCCCATGGTTAGACTGGGCTTATGAGTTTTGGGAAATTATACCACTGAGGTACTGTCTTCATCACTGCATATCAGGGGCTACGTGATATCCACATGTCAATGCTGACTATATTAATTTTGATCACTTGGTTAATGTAGTGGCTTGGCCACTGTGAAGTTTCTGCTTTCTGTTACCCAACTCTATTCTTTGGAAGTGACTCACCACTAAATCAGCTCACACTTTGGTGTGAGATGGGGGTGGAGGTAGGATTAAGCTCCACCTCTTGTGTTTTTAGGATGAGGAAGATTCTCCTAACTCAGTCTGTAATCCTCATAATTTTCTCCTTTATTTCAGATAAAACTATAACAATGGGAGTCTCAAGCACACAATAGAGCACGTAATCCTGAGATTTTATTTTGTTCATTCATCAATTTTACGTGTGTTACTCAAGGTCCAGGCAAAACAACTCAATGCCTAGTCTGGGACCCATACTATACTTCTCTCTTTCCCTGATCCATTTGGTTACCGTGTCCTTTCATTTTTACCTGTTGAACATCTCACATTTAGTCACAGGTCATAACTGATAAAACTCTGTCAAATCAACGGACTCCTAAGTTGCTTACTGTTTCCTCCAGGTGGAACCCCACCCTCAGCCCCAACTCTTGGTAAATACAAAAGGACAGCCAAGGAGACAAAACTTCCTCTGTATCATCACCAAACTCTAGTGTGGTCAGTATGGATATCAGATGGCTAAATAGCTTAGAGCTTTGGCTTAATAGCTTAGAGCTCATCCTGAGGAAATGGCTCAGAAGTCCCTTCCTGGCATTTTTCACAGAAACTCCCCAGGAATATGTCTTTGAACAAGAATCATCTGCTTGTGGGATGCTTGTAGGATGAGTTCAGTCTCAGCAAAGGACAAGCAGGAGATCTCGGTTCCAGGATTGTTCTGCCACTAAGCTACTCTGGAAACCAGGGTTCACCATTCCAACTTGGATATCTTGATTTCAGAATTAATAAAATGAAGGATTTGGGCTGATTATAATGAATTCAGTTCATTCCACCAGCTGCTTTCTTAAGCACCTACCACTTGATCTCATCACTGGGGTTTCTTTGTTAGAGTCACAGGATAGCATGATTGGCTTTGGGAATGTTGTGTGGAAGCCATATCTCAGAAGAATCACATGGAAAATGGATTAGGGCTGCACAGGTCAAATTCCAGTTTGGTGAGTTGTGTGAGATAAATGTGGGGAAGCCCAGTGGAAAGAAGGGGCTCCTAACCCCTCGAGAGACAATGCATGCTTCTTCCACGGGGGTGGGGGGTGGGGGCAGGAGGCTTGGCAGCCCTCTGTTGCCTCTAGCCCTATCCCATCAGGTGGGGTTAGCTTGCTGTTGAGCTCACATGACAGATGGCTCTTTGGGCCTCCAGAGTGTTCTCTAGCCATCACCAGGTTGTCAAATTGCAAACAAAAGCCATTCATTGCCCTCATCGTCTTTCCTAATTCTTCCTAGTTTCATAACCTCAAACACACATAACCTCAAACTGTGCCATAATCATCTGAGGGTCTTCCACTCCTTGTTTACCTATATGAACCATATTTTTCTGAAACTCAAAAAATCAGTACACATCACCTGACAGAGAGTGTTTTTGCTATCCCTGACTACAAAAACAGTCTAGGCAATGTACTTTGGGTACCAAGATATTATTTCCACATTTTTGCAATGCTTTCTTACATCTTTTTTGGGACTTACCAGGGTTCCAATTACAACTCCTTTAGCAGGTTTGGATGCAAATTTTCCTTCTACCTTCTACCCCTTCTACTGCAGGGGGCTAGCATACTGTCAAAGTGAAAGGTGGGAAGAGGAGTGAGGAAAACACCTGGCCAAACTCACCTGCAGGCAGTGGAGACTGTGTCACAGAAGGATTAGAGGAGTGTGACACAGTGTCACTGGCTCCAGCGTTCAATCTGCTGATACTTAAAATCCAACCATCACAAATATGTAACATTGACACCAATTTTTATTTATAATTAAACAAAATGTCCAAGAGTAACTGGACTTATAGGTTTTTGTTTTTTGTTTTTTTTTTTTTCAATTATTACCACCTTCAAGAGAAGGGTTTGATGTCAGGTGGGAGATTACTAGAAAGTGGAAAAGTCTCATGTATCTGAGATGGAAGTTCACATGGGACCCTTGCTTGCTGCCTGCTGCAAGTTCTTTAGGAAATGGCCAGCCACTTGCCCCCCAGTGGAGTCTCAGAGTGGGAAATCCTCTGGCTCTCCATAATCCCAGAGAGAAAACAAGAGACACCAGGGGGAAATGACCAATCTCAGGGTGACCACATCCTCATCCACTGCAGGGAGAATAACTAGGCATGTCCACCATTATTCAGAAGAGCCTAGCCTGGGACCCCAGAACATTCCAAATTGGACTTTTCCACTCCTCCATCAGAAGGCTGGGATGCATGGGTGGCTCAGTGGTTGAGCATCTGCCTTTGGCTCAGGATCTGATCCCAGGGTCCAGGATTGAGTCCTGCATCGGGCTCCTTGCAAGGGAGCCTGCTTCTTTCTCTGCCTATGTCTCTGCCTTTCTCTCTGTGTCTCTCATAAATAAATAAAATCTTTATAAAAAAAAGGCTGATAGCATAATCTTTAACATCTTGCCCAGCTTGAAGCACCTATGGTTTCCTTTAGATTAAGCAGGTATTTCTCCAGAATGACAGGAAATATAGGAGAGACATGGGTAACATGAACATCTGGTTGTGAGAAAGATGAAGAGAGGAAGGGCATTGAAGACATAAAGGTTCTACCCATATGCAATCCATACAACTTCTCTGAATGGTTCCAGGAAAAGTGACTCTCTCTCCTTTGTCCTCACGTTCTATTTTGCCCTAGACTCTCTCAATGGTTTTAATTGCAAAATCATCTAAAATCCATCATTTTTTTTTATTCCCCAGCCCCCTCAAAACAAACAAACAATGTACTTGGCAGGAATTCCCACCTCCATTCCCTAAGGAAACATCCTGGGAACTAAAAATAGGCACCACATAAGAAGCTTCTCAGGGTCCCCTGAAGCCAGAATCCCTTCTACACCAGTTCTTTGGAGCTTTAGAGTTTCTTGAAGGTATCTGCAAACGAAGCCTGCTAAACACTTACTCTACTTCCTTTATCAACTGGCCAAATTTTTGCTCCAAAACAGTGTATCACAACAAAGCTTAAGAGTTGAGTTACCTGCTCTGTCATTGACAGGACAGTAAACTTTCTCACTATGCTTCTCACACCTTAGAGGTCCCACCAAGCCTCTTCCAGGCTTCTGAATGTCTAGGAGCTGAACTGCTGGGGGCTCCAGGCTCTCCCCCTAATTCAATATGAACAGCTCCACTTTTATCTGCTTTATATATTGGTCTCTCTCTAGGAATTAAAAAGTGTTTGAGAACCACTGTAGGGCAAGTTCTAGTCTGCAGTGTTATTTCCAGCTTGAACCCAAGTTCTAGTTTCTTTACATGACATGCTAATAAATCTCTGCTTCGGCCTCCCAATAGAAGAGGGAGGACAGAAGCAGCCCACTGGTCTTCAAGACATACTGTCATCTGTCACATCAGGTTGCCTCCAGGGGGTCTTAAATCCAGAGAAATACGAGAGTAGCCATTTTACTTCTTAAGACCCCTCTGATGAGAGAAGCCTCATTAGCACGCGTGCACAGTAGCTAGTATTTTACATAGACTAACTGGCCTGTTTTCATTCCTTTTAAATACCCAAAGGCATCCTACCTACATGAGGAGCTGAAGGCCTACAAACCTTGGTCGTAAAAACTGTTTGCACACTACGCAAGTGCTAAAGAGCACCTGAAACCACTTTGCCTCTATTTGTTTTGCCCCCTAATACGCACACTGGTATATTAGTGTTTCTTTTGAATCCCCCTGGGTTTGGATATTATACACCCCAGTTTTAGTTCAAATTGAGTTTTCACAGCTGGATTATAAACCAATGGAAATGTTGATCCAACACCAACTATATCATTCCAAACAGGTGTTGCTTTCATTAGCCTTATCGTAAAACAAAAATTAAAAATTAAAGGAAAACATTTTAATGGACCCAAAGAGTTTCTGAAGGTCTTAAAGGGAGCAGGCAAATTATTGAGGACTTTTAAGCCTTATCTCCTATTCTCAGAGGCGCTCTTAAAAATTCAGGAACACTTCTGAAGCTGCAATAACACCCTGGTGTTTTAAGAGGAGGAAAAAAGCTGGCTTCCTGGGCATGTTTTTCAATGGAGGAGGAAGTTTTTAAGTGAAGGGAGAGAGGCTTTGAAAATCCATTCACCTAGGTCCTAGACATCCTCATCTCAGGCAGGAAGAAGACAAAAACAGCAGTCTTTGGATGTTACTTCTGACCTTCAAGGGGATTAACACTATTTTCCGTGCAGACAAAGGAGTTTTACATGATTTCAATTCAGTGCAGAAAACATACCTACTGGGTACTTAGAGAGCAGTGGAAGAGAAGTTGCAAAAATCCTACCCCCAAAGGGTGTTCAAGCTCACTGTTTCACACACATGAAACCACTTAGAGAACAAGTTAAAATTGGATATGAATTAGCTCAGGTGTGCTGACATTTCAGCAAGACAACACAAACTTCCTCTGGCCTCAGGAAGTTTAGGATAATTTCCCAGAGAAAGCAGAGTGAGCAGCTAGCTTCTGAGATTGAATATGGAGGGACAAGCAAACAGAGCACCTCAAGCTGGAGAAACTGTATCAGTAAAGGTACAGGGCAGTAGCTCTGCAGGTTGAGTGTACACCGGTCACCTGCAGGGTTGGTTAAAACTGACTCCTGGGCCTCCAGACCTTCTAATTCAGTGGGTCTGAAATGAGGTCCCAAGAATTTTCATTTTTAACAGGTTTCTGGCTGATGCAACTGTTGTTGTACCATGGACCACACCTTGAGAACAACCAGTGTGGAGGAAAGATTGCACATAGCTGTTAGTGGTTCAGCTATAAGAGGATTTGGATACAAGGGTAGAGAATACAGTTCCTTAGAAAGATGCTTGTTTTGTGATGGTGTTAACTAGATTACTTTTATGCTAAAAATTTACTCATTTCCAATTTAACCTCCTTTCTAGCCACCTTGAGTCCTATTCACTGTCTTTCTCAAAGGAAAGAGGAGAATTCTCTAGTGAGTGCTATATGTGGTGCTGCACCTGTGTTAACTTATTTAAAAAATGCAAAAATATCATCAAAACAATAATGATAACGATGCACTCTGCACTTACAACAAGCACTCACATGCCTCTGCTTGTACCCTTGCAGGCACAGGTGGCATGCTCTGTGAGATGAAGAGAGGTTCCGCTGCTCTTAAAAGTCTTCTCCTTCTTTCTAGGCAAATACCAACTTCTCTGGTTGTTTCTATTCCTCAGCTTAAGGGTTAATTTATTCTGAAGTACAAGGAACAGAAAAACACTAAGGGACCTCAAATGACAGGACTTATAATAAGACTGTAGGAAAGAAATAAAATATAGAATCTACACAATGGACTCTTGAAAACACAATGGTACTCACAGTTTAAGAGCAATTCTGATGATTCTCTCAACCTGTCTCCTCTGGGATGGCCATCCACTGTTCTCTACACTGAGGCCCCACAGTTCTTCTGACCCAACTTCCTTTTCTCTGCATGCTTCTCTTCCCTACTGTTCTTTTGTGTTTCTCTGTGTGTGTATGTTTCAAAACTCCCCAAGAGAAAGAATTGGCTACTGATCATCAGTCAACATGGGGCTCCTCTATTGGGCAAAGTCATTGCACAGGATACGGTCCACTTGATAGAGAAGCAGTGTTGTCCAACAGAAATATAATGCCAGCATCAAATATAAGAAGTGTATGAAATTTTAAATTTTCTATTAGCTACATCAAGAATGTAACATGGGAATGCAAACTGGTGTGGTCATTGTTGAAAACAGGATAGAGGTTCCTCAAAAAGTTAAAAATAGAACTACACTAGGACTCCATAATCACACTACTGGGTATTTACCCAAAAAAATATAATGACACTAATTCAAAGGGATTCATGCACACCTATATTTATTGCAGCATTATTTACAATAGTCAAATTATGGAAGTAGCCCAAGTGTCCATCAACAAATAAATGGGGTATACACACACACACACACACACGAGATCTTACTCAGCCATAACAAAGAATGAAATCTTGCCATTTGCAACAACATGGGTAGAACTAGAAAGTATAAGTCAGTCAGAGAAAGACAAATACCATTCAATTTCATTCATATATGGAATTTAAGAAGTCAACCAAATGAGCAAAGGAAAGAGAGAGAGAAAGAAAAATGAAGAAATAGACTCTTAACTATAGAGAATAAATTGAGAGTTACCAGAGGGGAGGTAGGCAGGGGGATGCATGAAATAGATGATGTAAGTGTAAGAGTACACTTAACATGATGAGCACTGAGTCATGTATAGATTGCTGAATTACTATATTGTACACCTGAAACTAATATAACATTATGTTAACTATAATGGAATTAAAATTTAAAATTTAATAAAAAATAGGGATCCCTGGGTGGCGCAGCGGTTTGGCGCCTGCCTTTGGCCCAGGGCGCGATCCTGGAGACCCAGGATCGAATCCCACATCGGGCTCCCGGTGCATGGAGCCTGCCTCTCCCTCTGCCTGTGTCTCTGCCTCTCTCTCTCTCTCTCTCTGTGTGACTATCATAAATAAATAAAAATTTTAAAAAATTTAATAAAAAATAAAGCGAATGCTCTAAAATAATAACAAGAATGTAACACAAAAAGTAAAATAATTGGAATAACATTTTATCCAATCAGTATATCCAAATTATATTTTTAACACATACTAAATAAAAATTTATTCAGCTATTTTACCTTCTTTTTTCCCATATTAAGTCTTTGAAGCCCTATGTGTGTTTTATACTTGGAAAGTATCTCAGTTAGATTAGTCACATTTCTAGTGCTCATTAGCCACATGTGGCTGGTGGCTACCGTATTGAATAGTATATTAATAGATGGTTACTTCTGACTAGAGGACTGATCTTTAGTTGTCACCACTATTGGTCAGAATAACAGGGTCGCATGATATAATATTTTAAAAGACCACCTGTCACTATTTACTTCCAAAAGGTACTAGACAAGAAGTATGCTCACAGTCCCATAGTCCATTCTTCTGAGCTAGTCCTAAGATTGTGTTAGTAGATCTCTATTATCATCTATTCTCATTAGCTTCTACCTAAGCTATGCTGGTACTCTCACTCTGGTCTTACCAAAGGGTTAGTGACTACTTTTGTATTTCTACCATCTTCCAGTGACCTGGTGACTACTTTTATGTTAATACTATTGAGTCTAGTTCTTGTGTCACTGCTACAGTCACCTTCTCATACATACATCCAGACTCATATACAATTCTCTTATACATTTATTCCCATAAAGTTTGTAATGTATTTACCATATTTTATAAGCCTTCTGACCATAAAAGATTATTCAAAATAAGTCTTGTTTCCTCTTATATACACTTACTTTGTACATACATTTATAGCATCATTTATCACTATTATAAATATTTAGATATGTGTTCATTCATCGCTCCCCTCCCTGATAATACACTCTGTGAAGTAATTCTTTTAAAAAAAAAAAGATTTTATTTATTTATGAGAGAGAGAGAGAGAGAAAGAGAGAGAGAGGCACAGACACAGCAGAGGGAGAAGCAGGCTCCATGCAGGGAGCCTGATGCGAAACTCGATCGGGACTCCAGGATCACACCCTGGGCCAAAGGCAGGCGCTAAACCACTGAGCCACCCAGGGCTCCCTCTGTGAAATAATTCTTAAAATGAATTTATCAGCAAGCCAAAAATCAGCATCCTCAGTTCTTAGTACAGTATCTTACCCATAAGCATATTAATAAACATTTGATAGTGGAATAAATAAGTGAATCAACATTATTATTTGCCTTGAGGAGTCTTAACTGCATTTGATTGTGAATGTAAAGATTTCAGAATGAATAAAAATCCATATAAAGTTTCCATAATCATCAGCTTGATTATTTGTTTGCCAGAAGAAACTGCATGCTTCACCTCAAGACAGAATGGGCTCAAAAGGGAACTAAAGTGTGCAACATAGTATAAGAAGAATAGTCCTGGATAAAAAAATAGGGTGTTTTAATCTTAGGTATAACAATTAATTTGCTACATAAACGTAAATAAATCACTTCACCACTCTGAACTTTAATGTATTTGTGTTGTGTTATATTTTAATGTTAAAATTAAAGCACTGTAGTTAGTTAATTTCAAAGGTTCTGTCCATCTAACTTTCTATGATTATAGGAATTCACAAGTTCAAGAATAACATTAAACAGTATGTGTCAGGGTTTTTATCATTTTTATTATCTTATTATTGCAATGAGAAGTAGCCCAACTGATAACCAAGTATTTATTGCTTTATTCTGCAATTACTTGTTTATATGTCTACATTTCAAGTTAGGTTAAATTCTTGAGAATAAGAACAGTACCTTGTTCCTCTTGGTACAATCAACAACTGAATCAGGGAATGCACAAAGTGGTTTTCAATAAATGTTGACTAATGATGAAGACATGCATGAATAGTCATTATTCATATCAAATGCATGAATAGTCATTATTCATATCAAATATCCAAAATTTCTTTTGCCGAATAGTTTAAAATGAGTGGGGTGATGGCCTCTATTTGGGATACCTTTTTTTCAGACTTAAAATGTGAAGATCATAAATGAGAAATTCCAATATTTCCATTCCATGCCATAAGGGTCACAGAGATAGGAAATCCTATCAAGGATCCAATACATTTAGAGTTTACTGAGAATGATGTTTTGATGTCTTCCATCATGATTGTGAATCTGCATATGACTCCTTTAAATTGTTAATTTTTGCCTTTTATTTTTTGAAGATCTGTTATTAGGTGTCTACAAATTTGAAATTGTTATACCTTCCTAGTGGCTTGATTATTTTATAATTAATAAGTGAATTTCTTTATAATGTCTCCTGCCTTAGAGAGGACTATTAGCATAACCACATTAGCTTTGCTTTAATTAAGGTTTGTATCATTGAGGCACCAGTGAGTGGGCTCTATGAAAATCAAAAAGCCCCGATTTGTGACATTTGCAGATTTACATGGAGTGAATGCTCCCACAATGAACAATCTCAAGCAATTAAAGTTTAACAACTGACTTGTAAAAATCCTGAATAGTTAACAATCAGTTCTCCTAAGTTCTTATGAGATGGTGCCAGGATACTACTGGTTTTTCCATGCTTTTACTTTCAATCATTTGTTTCCTTATATTTCAAGTGCTTCTCTTTTAAGCAGACTGCAGTTGGACTTTTTATAAAATTTAGACAGATACATCTTTCAAATATGATATATATATATACTACATTGAATATAATTGCTAACATTTTAAAGTTTATATTTGCCATATTAATATTTGTTTTCCATCTTCCCCATTAATTATGTTCCTTTTTTTCTTCTTTTTCCCTTCCTTTAGCTTAATCAAATGTTTGTTATTATTCCAAATCCTATCCTATTATCTCATTAAGTAAACATTTATTCTTGTTTTAGTAGTTATCTTCAGTAACATACATTCTTGATTTGTTAGAAACTAATATCATTTTGTACTTTCCCCATTTCTCTGACATTGAAAGGGCCCTGGAAATCCTGAAACTTGAAGATTAATAGAACGTGTAACTGGGGTTCCCAAGATCATCCTTGGTGTCAGTGTTTCACTAGAAGGACTCACAGGACTAAGTATATAGTTATACTCACAGATTTGATTGAGTTGAATGCAAAGAGACAAGATAAAATCAGTAAAGGGAAAAGAGGCATTTGGTAGTTTGAGGAAAACAGGCACAAAATTCCAAGAGTCCCCTTCTAGGGCAATCACACAATACATGTTTAATTCCCAAGCCACAAGTTGTGGCAACTCATGTCAAATGCTTGTCCACCGGGTAAGCTCATCAGACACTCAGCACCCAAGGTAAAGATTGGGTACTGGTCATATAGACACTTAACAACATTCCAGACTTTTAGGAAGAAAGGAAATATTCAGCATGAACCATTTTGTACAAAGAGTTTAGGTATAGTGAACCACTCTTCTCAGTCCAGAGAATGGTGGTGACCTTCCCAAAATTTAAGTTCCCAGAAGCCTATGGAGTCAACCCCGCAAGCAGGTCTTTCTAATGAGAGCAGTCTTGTAACTGCTGTGTTATGTCTTTTTTTTATACAAACTCCCCCCCCTTTTTTTTGTATATTTTTTCATTGGAGTTTGATTTGCCAACATATAGCATATCACCCAGTGCTCATCCCATCAAGTGCCCCCCTCAGTGCCCGCCACCCAGTCACCCATCCCCCCACCTACCTCCCCTTCCACCACCCCTTGTTCGTTTCCCAGAGTTAGGAGTCTCTCATGTTCTGTCACCCTCTCTGATTTTTCCCCTCATTTTGTGTTACTGTTACTATATATTTTATTTCTACATATCTTTTAAATCCCATAAAGCTGACTGTTATTGTTTTTTAGAGTCAACATTTCTTTAGATTTACCCACATAGTCAACTTTTCCATTCTCCTTCGTTTCTTCCTTGATTTCCTTTTAGGGTTTTCTGTAGGTCGTTTCCTGCTGAGAATGAGATCTGTTGCCTCTTGTCAAGAGTATCTTTATTCCTTCTTCATTTTGGAATATTTTTGCCGGCTATAGAATTCTGAGTTGGCATTTTTTTTTACCCAGCACTTCAGACATATCATTCTGTTGTTGCGTAGTTTCCGTCTAGTGAGAAATGAATGATCTTAAAGGAACTGTTTCAAGAGTAATGGATCTTTTTAACTCTGAATGATTTCCGCTTTATTTTTGGTTTCTGGCAGTTTTACTATGACATGCATAGATGTTAGATTTATAACATTTTTTGAGTCAATTCTTGTCCATTTCTCTTCAAATATTGCCTCTGTCCCATTCTCCCTGTGACATCATACTTATATTAGGCTTATAGCTCTCAACTGGGGAGGATGGGGATGATATTTATTTGCTCCATGGCAAATATACCCCTACAAAAAATAATTACTTGATTCAAGAAATAGCAATAGTGCAGAAGTTTAGAAACACTGCAGTTGGGATGCCTGAGTGGCTCAGTGCTTAAGTATCTGCTTTCAGCTCAGGGTGTGATTCTGGGGTCCTGGGATTGAGTCCCACATCAGGGTCCCTGCAGAAAGTCTGCTTCTCTGCCTATGTCTCTGCCTCTCTCTGTGTGTCTCTCATGAGTAAATAAATAGTCTTTTAAATTTTTTTAAAAATTAAAAAAAAATTTAAAAAGAAACACTGCAATTGACTTTTCACCAGATTTGTGTCTCTTAACATTCTTTTCTACAATTCTTGTCTTTTTTTGTCTCCATGCTTCACACTAAATATTTTTATCACCTGTCTTTAAGCTTACTGAACTCCTTTCAGTGCTACTTAATTTTCTATTAAATCCATCTATTAATTTCTTAATATCAGATATTAGAATTTTCAGTTCTAGAATTTCCATATGATTATTTTATATAGATTCCAATTCTATGATGAAATTCTCCATATTCCCATCTATCTTCTTGAACATATTAATCACAATTATTTTTAAACTCATATCTAACAATTCCAATATCTGGGTCACCTGTTTCTCTGGTCTATTTACTTCTCAATTCTGTCTTCAGCATATGTGATCATTTTAATTGAATGTCAGATATTGTGCTTAAAATTCTGTAGATGCATTGGATAATGTCATTTTCTTTCAGAGAGGATTCAACCTCTCTTCTGGAAGACAGGTGGGGACAGATGATCTCAATCCAATCAAATATTGTATTGAATTCAGACTACACTGAATTATTGGAAGTCTTAGTCTACTTCTGGTTAGCCTCCATCTATAGAGAGTATAATCCTCCAGCAGTGCTGTCTGAGAGTCTGAAGTGCCTGCAATGGTCATCTCTTCATTTCAAAGTTTGAGATTCCCTTTTTCTATTTCTTGGCATCACACAACCACCAAAAGCTCCACTGTTTTTCAGCTGCTTTCTGCTTAGCCTTTTAGCCTCTTGTCCTATGCTGCTTAATTGCCAATTGCCTGGTGTCATTCTCTGCACCTTTTTTCTCTTTGGGATCTTGACCCTCAAGTTTTAGTGGCCTCAAAAATCCAACATTCTTTTGCTCTCTAGCTATTAATATTTCCTAAAGCTCTACCACTTCCCTGCCCATTAAAAGTGGTTCTCTGACTGGCTTCTCAATCTCTTACTCCACACCAAAACTTGCCCAGTGCCCTGCGTAGGAAACCAGTATGCTCATCTCACTGAACCTCTCTTCTCTGCAGTATCTGGCCCCTCAAGTCAAGCTCTCTCATGCCTTTGGACACTTAAAATCAAGCCCCTAGCTGTTCTTGGCAGGAAGAAAAGTCTGCCACAAGCTACTACATTGTAGCCAGAAGCAGGATTCTATATTTAGAAATTAGGTTGGATATAAGAAAAACATGTATTTTTCAGTGAGTAATGTTGGATGCTAGACTGGATCATCAAATGCAGGAGTAGTCTCCTGATTCCTTTAAAAGCCAGAGGAAATTTCCAGGGAACTTTGATAATTAAAGATGCATGCATAATAGGGAGTGGATGCAGAATGCGAGGCAGCTAGACAGAATGATTTTTCATGATTTCCTGTGACCCTGTCGATCCTAACTCCTGCCAATACTTAAACACTCAGAATTGAACAGAGCCATGCATTTTCTTCCCACGGTTCTCATTTTGGTTAGCAGCACATAATTCAGAGATGGAGGATTGCAATTCAGAGCAGAAAAATGAAAATATAAGAGCTACATGTTTATATGATGTTTCCAGTTTGATTACAGTCAGGAAATATAGTATGTTTGTACTCTTTCCAAATTCCATGAGCAAAGCTCTTCTAGAAAATACGTTTTTAGGAATAGGAAGAAGGTTTGAAAGGGATTTCATATCATCTAGGTATTTCAAGCTATGGTTTTCCAGGTACATTACACTCCTGTCACATCAGATCTTTGCCAATCTGTTGTAAGAAGGAAGAGAAAGGAAATGCTATGTGTTATCATATGTAGTCATTGTAAGAGCCTTAAGCTTACCTCCTGTCTAATATCATGTGTGCATGTTAAGTAGAGGTGAACATTACAGGCATGAAAGCTCAGTTTAATGGCAGGGATATTATTAACATAATTTTGTATGCCCTATGCAGGATAGACAGGGATGGCCATTTCCTAGAAATGGATTCCTCAAGTGAAGGAAGCCTTCCCAGCAGAAAGCCCACACTGCATCCCACAGCAGCTTGCTTCCTGATGCTCTTTAGTGGTTGGAGGTCAGCAGAGAAAAAACGGAAGGTTTGTTGAGGTGGTTCCAGTGTGAGCAGGAGTCTACACTCCATCACCTACCTCTCTGGTACCTCCCTTTTAGGATACTTTGCAGGGAAGCTTGGGGGTGGTCCCAAGAGCATGAAACTGAGGGGTTGGATGCCCTTAATTATTCAACCTAGGGTTAGTGCTTCAAAGTTGTGCCTGGGTGTTCACTATATTAAATTAGGGGATATGAGTAGATAATCACAACAATTTCACTCAGTTAGAACAGACCATGGATCCAGGACTCCCGTTAGCCAGGTAAAGATACAGAGCAGCAGAGAGGGTGTCTGATACCTCATGCAAAGGGTCTGTACTGGATGAGGAACTTCTCCATAGGCCTGAGTTTGAGGCTTTTCCCTCAGTCTTCTGTCATTACACATTTTGCTATGGAGATTCAGATAAATTCATATATGTTTTGTGAATTTCTTTTTTTCCTCATTTTACCACATATTCCTCAGCAAAATATGCTATAATCTTTTGATAGCTGAAAATATAACTTGTTATCTCTTCAGTATCAAAATCTATGTTGAAGATCCTATGATGGTCACTTTTTTCATTATCTTTACATAACCTACATAAAGCTAAGTGGCTAGTGTTCTGGCTCAACACACAATTAAATTCAGAAGAGATCTAAGACTGGCATTCAAGAGAAATTGCAAACAATTTAAATTCCCAAAGTCTGAGAGAAAATGGCAAAGGGCATTGGCAGTGCAAAATGTACAGGAAAATAATCTTCAAAATTTGCTTTCAGCCATTATTTTTCCAAAATTCCACTCATTGTGGCATGACTATCTTAACCAAATATCTTTCTCAGTATCTCAAAATGACCCAAAATGCTCCAAACTCAAAAATCAGTGGCTCTTACCTTTTCCCCATGTCTCTGCCTTTCCTCCGGCTTTTCTTTTCTTTTTTAAAAAATATTTTATGTATATATTCATGAGAGACACACAGTGAGAGACAGAGAGAGAAGCAGACTCCCTTCAGTGAGCCTGATGCGGGACTTTATCCCAGGACCCTGGGATCACTACCTGAGCCAAAGGCAAAGGCAGATGAAATCGCTGAGCCACCCAGGTGCCCCTCCTCTGGCTTTTCTATAAGCTAAGTCCATTTGGCTTTTTTTAAGGCTCATGTCAGCTCTCTTCCACCAATTATCCAGATCAGCTCCACTAATACCTCAGCTCAGGATCACCAGATATCTCCTTCAGGAATCAGCACTTGATGACAGAGGGTGGGAGGGGCAGGAGGCAGGACGAGAGTACAAACACTATTATTTTAAAACTCATTTTTAAAAAAAAAATATTTTAATGTATTTATCTGAGAGAGAGAGAGAGAGAATGAGCAGCGAGGAGGGACAGAGAACTAAGCGGGGAGCCTGATATGGGGCTTGATTCCAGGACCCTGAGATCATGACCTAAGCTGAAGGCAGATGTTTAATGGACTGAGCCACCCAGGTGCCCCCATTTTAAACCTCTTTAAAAAATCTCTGTCACATTTGTGTTATGAAAGCTCACTTTTTAAAAAAGGTAAAAAACATGTATTACATCAATTTACCTTTGATTTTCCAATCCTAGAAAGAAACTTAGCTGCATGCATTCTCTTTAGTAATAGATAACCCCAAAAAAGGTCACCTACATGGTGAAGTGTTCTGGTCAGATTCCAATGTTCAGGTATGTGTAAACCATGTTTACGCTGATACTTTTGATAAGAGTTACACTTAGGTGTGCGAGTTTTAGCAGCAAGGAATTCTTTCTAGTAAAAACAACCAATATTTAGTTACCAACGTAACATATGCAAAGGATTTTCACACCAATTACCTTATTTTATCTTTATATCTACCCGTGAAAGGGGTATGGGTTTGATAATCATTCCTATTTTATGCACGGGGAAGAAGAGGCTGAGAAAGGTAAAGTGACTTGTCCAGGTACTTACAAGGGTAGGTAGTAACTGACTTTAGGTATTCTGATTTCACATTCCAGAAATTAACCACTTCACTGAATTTCTCCTAATTTTATTCTTTTTGTTTTCACATGCATGTGCACACACACAGACACACATAGAAGCTAACTGAAACATGGCCAAATATTACATATGGGCAGAGTGTGATATAGACACACACACAGACACACACACACACACACACACACACACACAATCATGTATTAAATCAACAAAAATCCACATAGCCACCATTTTCTCTTTCTAAAAGATGCCCTGACCTATGACAGAATAAACAGTACTGGGGGCCAGAACTATGAAGCCAGCTCATGCTTCCCTCCACACTGATGTGCTTTGTTTTTTAAAGTCCTTGCCATTTACATTATTATTATTTTCATTTTCTTGATCACCCGAACCTCAAAGGAAACAGACTAATGATATTCCCGTCGCCCCTCGGTCACCAGGCTCGTGATGGGAATGGAAGCAGCTTGGACCGCCCCAACTGCCCCTGCAAGCCCTTCAGGAACATTTACAGAGCTGCTACTAGAAGCAGCTGGGGTTCCCATTTGCATCTCGCCCTGTCTTACTTTTTCCCCCTCAGAAAAAAAAAATTTAAAAAGCACCCACAATACCCTGGGGGAATTTTCTGGGACAAGCTGCAGGTGCTATGGATATTTTCATTTAATAATCATTCTTGCAATTCAGCACATTTGTAATCCATGTGGTAAACTCTGACTTACATTTCTCCCAGTGGACGCTGGCCAGATGCAGAAACCAAAGAGCTTGGTGTGCCGGTACTGCCTCTTCCTCCTTTTATAGTTTGTGCATTTGGATGTGTTTAGCATGATCTGCGAGTGCAGGCTAAGGAATGTGCTGCGTTTAAAAGACCCTTTTGTTGACATTAAGCAATCGTAAATAGACTCAGAAATGATACTCCTTGCGTTTACTGTGGAGTGCTTTAATTGGACGGACTTCTCATGTGATATCATAAAGAACATATGCATATTTTTGGCAATCCCATTGGATTGTGAAGTGCAGAGGCACATACAGAGCAGCACATTCCTGACATCCATGGGTTGTCTCATATATGTCACCACATCTTCCCACCAGGATTGTTTTCCCCGCACACTTCAAGATGGTAACTTCCCAATCTGTCCAAATTCTATTTGGAATTCTCCTGGACTGTGTAAATGTCAGGGCCAGTTTCCTTTCCATGTGAAGAGCTTTGAAAGGAGAACTGCATGCCTAACTCCCTCATAAATATGAGCCAGAGCATCCTTTTTTTTTTTTTTTTTTTTTAAGGTGTGTGTGTCAGAGGGGAGGGAGGGAAAGAGTTTGGCTAAAAGTAAAAAAAGAAATCTCTTTTCAAGAATGACATTCTCCTTATTTTCACCACATAAACAAAATGTTTTACGCCTGCACAGAGCCAGGTTCCGAATGGTGGATTCTTCTGGCTAAGACATTCCGAGGTTGCACTGAGAGACAGTCTCTTAAGTAGCAAACTACATCGGGGCTACCGCCATCCCTCGCAGGCCCTGAAAAAAGGCAGAAAACAGATGGCACACTTAAAGGAGTAGTTCAAGAGATTTTAACAAAAAGACTATGCTCAAAGGTATGAGAATTAAAGGAATCAACTGAGAATGGGAGCTCTGGGGGACTATATGTACTAAGAAGCTGTTACAACTTCTAGGCCAGAAGGGATCCAGCCAGAGCAATAGCTGTGGAGCTCAGTAGGAAGTGTGGTGTCACTGTAAACCCCAGCCTTGGAAGTCTCCAGAGGAATAAGAACCCAGGTTTTCATGTCCTCCCTGCCCCCAATTCCCTACTAGTATCTCCCTTGGTCCAAACTAGTCAGTCCCTGCCAAGGAAGGTGGCTTGGATGCTGCAGTCTGGAGTGTAGGGAAGCAGGGAGAAGGGTGGAGAAGGGGTTGAGAGGGGCAGAGACTAGCCAGAGACAAGATGAGGCCTCCCCAAAGTCCGGAGTACTCCTGGGTTCCCATATATCATTAGTGACATGTATTCCTCACCACAACTCAATGACACGGTTATAGCTCCATAATACAGAGGGGGAAACTGAGAGCTGGGAAAGCAAAGTAACTCAGACTATAGAGCTTTCTAAAAACAGAACTGCTAGGTTCTTCATAGGAAGGTGATGGGTAAGCTTAAGTGAGCATGGTACTAAACAGAATCTTAGCAATTCTGTCATTGGAAAGCTCCATTTAGGTCTGGAAATTTCTCATCACAGATTGTGAAAAACAGTATCCAAATCTGACTGCCTCCGGACCTCAAAGACACAGGAATGAGGACTGAGATATTGAGAGATGTCAAACCATCTAAAAAAGAAGTAAATAAATCTATCCAGACTAAGTTTAGCTAACAAGAGCTCAACAATAGCAAGGGTGATCATGCAATCTCCAATAATGGAAGTATCACTCAGAAACGGGCAGAGCTTCTGGAAACAGTCTCAAACACAATAGCCACAAGTTTCGGTATTCATGAAAATCTCTGGGATAGCATTCACCCTGAGTTCATGCCTTCATTAGCTTGTCCTGGGAAACTGCATGTGGTATTAGTAGTAGATTTTAATGAGAGCTTAGGGAAATTTACGTATTTCTTGGGCAGTAGAGAAATTGCATTGTAAGTTTTAAAATCACAACAGCAAATCAGAACTCTGCAAAAAGACTTGGGGGAGAATATTCATAGTAGCGTTATTCATGATATCTCCAAGTCAAAAACACCCAAAAGTTCATCCATAAGAGAAGCAGAAAACAAATAGTGCTGTATTCATGGAGCAGAATCACACTCAGCAATAAAATGAATGAACGACCAAATACGCAATGACACGAAGAATACTTCGCAAAAGTGTGTTATGCGAAAGATTCAGACAAAAAAAGCACATGCTGTTTGATTCCATTTACACAAAGTTCAATAGTAGACAAAATTAATCTGTGATGATAGACATCAGGAAGTGGTTGCCTGTGGGAAAGAGGGCTGTTAATTCATTGGAAAGGACACAGGGGACTTTTTGGTGATGGATACAGTTGTCAAAATTCATCAAACTCAATATACAAGATCTGTGAATTTTACTGTCTGTTTACTATACCAAACAAACAAACAACAAACACAAGGGAATGTACCTGCTTTTGTCTCCTGGGGTGGGGGTGGGGGGGAGGGCACCATTATTTCTTTCTGGGGTGAATAGATTGACCAGCTGCTTTAGGTTGAAAAAGGAAGATACGGAATCCCTGAAGCTGACAGGAAGTCAGAGCAAGAGCTAAGCTACTCTGAGGACAGAGGAGAAATTTGAGGGTGGATGAGAACAGTGGAGAGGGAAGGAGGAGGTGATAAGAAAACCAAACTATGGCTGGGGGACATCATGAGGAGGTATCAGCCAAAAGGATATTCTTTGTGCTAAGGGGCGAAAGACTTTTAAGTACTGCAATCTTAACCACCTCTGTTACCCCAATCCTACAGTAAAATCGAATACACATAAAAATAAAACACAAGAAATCTTTTAAAATATGGAGGAAAAGACACTCTGGTCAGCTGGGAAATAGAAAAGAGGACAGCATGGGTCATGAGAAGCAAAGGGTAGCCCAAAAGCAGGTGGGCAGTGAGCATGGGGACATAAGTGGCCCAGAAGTCACAGAAACTGGGGCAAACCTTGAACATCCCTGCCACTCCCCCATGTTTTGGGGAATAAGTGAACATAATACAAACTTGAAACAGCATAATTTCAGCTGACCTCAGCTGGTTACCACAATTTGCGATATTTAAAAAAAAAAAATTGGTCATTGTTCTTAAGTGATGGTATTTTTTTTTTAAAGATTTTATTTTTTAATTCTTATTTATTTATGATAGTCACAGAGAGAGAGAGAGAGAGAGAGGCAGAGACATAGGCAGAGGGAGAAGCAGGCTCCATGCACCGGGAGCCCGACGTGGGATTCGATCCCGGGTCTCCAGGATCGCGCCCTAGGCCAAAGGCAGGCGCCAAACCGCTGCGCCACCCAGGGATCCCAGTGATGGTATTTTTATGCTTATGTATCTCATGTCATTGATTCTAAGAGGCTTACTACTACTACTACTACTACTACTACTACTACTACTACTACTACTACTTTTGAACTATCCTGAAATTTAAAGCTCCTTACAGTTGATAATGTGTTATAGTTTGTCAGCATTTATTCTTTTTTATTGGTGTATAAAATACTATTGAGTATTCTGATGATAGTGTCCTAGATCTGATGGAACTTGCTATTACTGGTGCACATTAATTAGCTAGCTGGGGTGGGCTCATAGCTGTAGAGCCAGTAAGAAGGAAACCTTCATGGGAAAAAGTGGGCTTGGGGGTCAAGGGGACATTCTGAAAGGTAAGACAAAGTGGCAATGGAAACACACAGTAACTGAACGGGGGCAAAGAGATTAAAGCTAAATGCATGTGAAGAGACTTCTCAAGGTCAAGTGGGGAGGGAGGTAAGAGCTCAGACACCAAAAAAAGAATTTTCCCCAAAAGAAAGCCAAGCATGTGGCACAGTCTACTACAACCCGAAAAATGATCATTATCAACAATCTCCATTTCATCTCAGCTATGACACAGGTGTTCAAATAGAGACTCTGAACATCTCCTTTTAGTCTTTTCCATCCCTAGTGTTTCAGCATGAACATATCTGATAGAAAGGAGATAGACCCTGAAAATACCTGTTCCTCTTGGTTTCCACCAGTTGGATCTTGGATACTCAATGGTTCGGGTGGCAGATCCATTCATACTAAGTGCCATGAGTTCACTCTTGCGTTGGACATGGTAGGCCTCCCACCTGAACCTTCAGTTTCCCTTGGGCACGGGGCACTGTGTTAGTCTGCTAGAGCTACCATAGCAGCGTACCATTGACTGGGCAGCCTCACAATACCAATGGATTTTCTCCCAGATGTGGTGGCTGGAAGGCCAAGATAGAGGTCCTGTGCTCTCTGCTTGGTTTGCAGATAGCCACCTTCTTGCATGTCCTCAAATGGTCATCCCCTTCTCTTTGAGCATCCCTAGTATCTCTGTGTGTCTACGTTTCTTCTTAAAAGGACAACAATCAGATTGGATTAGGACACACTCTAACAGCCTCATTTTAACTTAATTACCTTTTTTAAGGTGCCTTCTCTAAATATAGTCATATTCTGAGGTCCTGGAGGCTAGGGCCTCAACTTGTGAATTTGGGGAGAAACACAATTCAGTCCATTACACGCACCAGAGATCATAGTAGGTAATTTTAAGTTCTTCACAAGATTAATTTGAATTTTTCTTTTTATTTTGGGGGTTAAGCTTAAACTGAATTTATTAAACCAATACATTTTTGAGACAGATAATTTTTGTCCTCCTCTGATGTTTCCCTTTTAAAGGACATAGCATCTCTCAAATCAAAACCACAATGAGATATTACCTCACACCTCTCAGAATGGCTAAAATCAACAACATAAGAAAACACCAGATGTTGGTGAGGATATGGAGAAAGGGGACCCCTCTTGCCCTACTGGTAGGAATGCAAACTGGTGCAGCCACTGTGAAAAATAGTATGGAGTTTCCTCAAAAAGTTAAAAATAGGACTACCCTACCCAGCAATCATACTACTAGGTATTTACTCAAAGAATACAAAAATACTAATCTGACAGGATACATGCACCCCTATGTCTATAGTGGTATTATCCACAAGAGCCAAATTATGGAAACAGCCCAAGTATCTATCAATAGATGAATGGATAAAGAAGATGTGGTCTATATATACAATGGAATATTACTTAGCCATAAAAAATGGAATCTTGTCATTTGCAACAACATGGATGGAGCTAGAGAATATTATGCTAAGTGAAATAAGTCAGAGAAAGACAAGTACCACATGATTTCACTTACATGTGGAATTTAAGAAACAAAAAAAAATGAACAAAGGGGCAAAAAGAGAGAGACACACAGAGAGAGGCAAACCAAGAAACAGACTCTCATTTATAGAGAATAAACTGATGGTTACAAGAAGGGAGGCAGGTGAGGGCATGGTTTAAATAAGTGATGAGGGCAGCCCCAGTGGCCCAGTGGTTTAGCGCCGCCTTCAGCCCTGGGTGTGATCCTGGAGACCAGGGATCAAGTCCCACGTCAGGCTCCCTGCATGGAGCCTGCTTCTCCCTCTGCCTGGTCTCTGCCTCTCTCTGTCTCTGTGTGTGTGTGTGTGTGTGTGTGTGTCTGTCATGAATAAATAAATAAAATCTTTAAAAAAATAAAGAAAAAAATAGGTGATGGGGAGTAAGGAGTGCACTTGTGATGACTCCCAGGTACTGTATAGAAGTGTTTAATCACTATATTGTACACCTGAAACTAACATTATACTGTATGTAAACTAACTGGAATTTAAATAAAAACTTAAAAATTTATAAGTAAATAAAAGGACATAGCATTTCACTTTTCCTTTTTTATTTATGTCCCTTTATACAGAGAAACGAGGAATACCTGTTTCTACCTACTGCAACAATTCATGTGAAAGGCCAGTAATATGCCAAACATTTGCAGCTTTTTTCCAAATAGACACAATGTGTTTAAAGCAAGGTGATTCCTTCGAGAATTTGCAGACTCCTTCTTACTCCTTAAAGGAACTACTTTGTGAGATCTGAGATCTGAGTAATCAGGTGATTGATCATTAAGTCTATGAGAATTGGCTGGGTGAGGGGAGAAAGGATTATCAGAGAGGAAATAGAGCAGAACATTCCTTGACTTCCATAGAGAATCAAGGGACAGAATCAAAAGTTTCAGAAACCAGAAATGGAGCTCAAATCAATAATCAAGATCTTTTACATGATTATGATATGCCTGTTTATAATTATGCAATGTGCTGGGCACATACAAAAATTCAACAGCTTCACCATCCTTCGCCTTTTCTCATTTGGCAAAGAATCCATTGTATCCAGAGTTGAGACATTTTTAAGCCTCCTGCAGTCCAGAGGACTCAATGGCCTTAACATATTTTTTTCCTTAAAATAATGACAGCGAATGCAATCTCATACATTTAAGCACAATGTATTTTAACCTGAAAGCAAGAACTTGGATTGGAGTATCTAAGGGCTTACTGAGAGCATCTTCAATGGGAGGCAACATCAAAGCAAGAGACACAGGAACTCAAGTAAATGACAAGAGTGAGTGAGATTAGAAGCCCACCCATGCTTTCCTTCCCAGCCCTGCTGTTGCTACTCCTAAAGTTCATGCTTTCATTACTTTGTCCTGAGAAATTATAGGTAGTGCCTACTTGCTCTCCATACCTCTGGTCTCCTTCCTTCCTGATCCATCCTAGACACACCAGGAGTTCCCTGTTCTTGAAGCACCATTCTGATTTCATTCCTCAAAGGTCTCTCTTGACACCCCATTAACAAGACTAAAACCCATATACATTCTGGATGTCAATGCCCTTTAAGAATTGGCACTAACCAAATTCTCCAACTTCATCTTCAACATTCTTCATTACGAACCCTTCACTTTAGCCCAGAGATTCTCCAATCTAGCTGTAGTGAAAGTCCCAAGAAGGGCCTTTAAAAAACATAGAACCCATATCCTCCCCTATGGGAACTGGGTCTTTAAATCTGGTGTAGAATCTAGGAATCTCCCCTTTTAGAAGGACCCCACTGTTACTGATGTACATCTAGTTTGGATGTTCCATTCAAATTCAATCTTCATTGTTCATTTGAACAAATCCTCTGTGGGTCCTTCGAGCTTACCTCTATCATGAAACTGCCTTTCTCTCTCTTCCCCTTTATCTCACCATCCTTTCTCACCACCAACCACAAAGTTTCTCTCCCTCTTCTTCACTCCCATTCAATATGTCTCTACCTTCCATATGGTCCATCTCACTTTCTACCTTATATTTTAACTGTTTTTACCTCCCCAGTAGACTGTAAGCTTTTCAAAGGCACATTGAACATCTAACTTGCCTTTGTCTCTCCAGAACCAATCAAAAAGTCTAGCAAAAATCAACATACAGCAAGTATCTCTTGACTTAATAGGGCTTGCCAGTGATTCAGTAACCCTAAATCTCTTTAGGAGGAGAAAGGCTGATAAAGATTTTTCATTTCTATAAATATCAGAATCCTATTTTTACAGTAAGTGCAAGCTGAAAACATTTTTCCAAATGAAAAATGTCACACCACATGAGTGAGTCATATAACTTCAGAGTATGTTTCACACCTTTTATAAGCTACACGAGCATGGTTTTGTCTTTCTGTTCTTCATTTTGGAGAAAAGATATCTATTTTCCTTACTCACAATGAAATTTTTGTTCTCATCTGATGAAAATAATTGTTACGAAGTTTGCGAGGTCGGTTGTCATTCACCATGAGGATAGAAGGTAATAAATTAACAATCACATGGAATTAACATATTTAGATAATCACTTAATCTTTGGGGGTTAATCTTCCATTTCTGAATTTCTAAGATTAACTACTCCTTAGAGCTTAGGATCTATTTTAAGACAAAAACAGAACTGACTGAAGAGAACCCCTCAGAGAAAGAATCCTTAGATTTCTCGCACCTGTGGTTTTTCATTGCTCCTATGGAGAGCTTAGGTTGGTGGACACTGGGAGCTTGAAGTACTCCTTGGGGACGTTTTGTTGGAACAGTAGAGTTATTAAATAGCTAAAACGTCATGGGCAATAGATCTAGGTTACAAAGACAATACAAAGAGAGGTTTCCAAAATAATGTCCCCACCTGTAACTGAATGCAGCAGTGATGAATATAATCCTAAACAGCAGGCAATATGAAAAAAAAGTTGCTGAGCTCTGGAATGTATTATAGGTAGTCTTTGAATTCCTATTCAGCCTATTCAAAACTTTCTCCTCATTTTATGAAATCCCAAAACTTACTCTTGTAATGAGTTCATGTCTCATCCTCTATGTTTTTTTTTTAATATCAAAGAAAAAGGAAAATAGTTTAAAATTCCATAAAAGCTCTTAAGAGAATTTTGGAACAGACGGAGTACTTACTGTACCAGTTTACCTTCCATCATAATCTGATCTCCCTGCTCCTCATATACACACAAACATCATTCTTCTAAATTCCTAGATGGCAAATTGCTTCCCCTAAGGATCTTGAAACATTTAGGGAATGTGACTTCCAAAATAATTATTGTTAAGCGTAACTCTTTAAATATTTAATTAATGCTTATTCCAGAGTGTTGTGGTCTAAAACAACCATTTATTATGTTCATGGATCCTGTGGTTCAGGAATTTGGACAAAGCATAACAAGGATGGGCTTTCTGCTTCACACTGTCAGAGACCTCAGCTGAAAGTTTCTAAGAGTGGGGGCTGGAATCGATCACTCATGGATCTTGTAATTGAGGCTAGCTTTTGGCTGAGGGCTTCAGTTCCTCTTCAGGGGGCCTCTCCATGTGGGCTAGTTTGGGCTTCCTCACAGCATGTTGGCAAGGGTCTAAGGTCAATAATCCAGAGATACAAAGGGCCAGGCAGAAGCCACATCACCATTTATGACCTCTTATACAAAATCATGCGACACATTCCATTTATTGAGGTAGTCACGAAATCCCATCCAATCTCAAGAGGAGGAGAAATAGATATTGGCTCTTAATGGGGAGAAGTAAGGTGCTGGAACTGCATGAGGAATTGGGAATCTTATAGCAGCCATTTGTGAATGGGGTTTGTTGACTTTGAGCTTCCCTTGTAGGGTGATCTGGCTGGCTATTTCTGGGGAAGCCTTGATTTTAGTCTTTTCTTTGGGGATAATCATATTGCTTGAAGTATATTCTTTGAATTTCCTGCTTAGGGCATTTGTATCCTAGGAGACTCACTGGGACTGGAAGGGAAAGGACTGGGGAACTCAGCATTCAATGTTGTTATGTATAGAACTTGGTTATCTCCTGGTTTTCAGCAGGACACTCTATCTTCAATTACACCAACATCTGTGCCAGCCAACCCCCAATTCAAAATTCTTCTGTTTTACCCTCTTCAGAGAATAAACATCTAGTACTCTGTAGGCCTGGGGAGGGTCAGTTTGCCAGTGGCACAGATTTTAGAAGACCTAAAAAATCTGACTGCTTTGCCAGTGATTTTTACCCAATTCTATTTATTTTTGTTCCCACCACTATGTCCTGTTCAAGGGTAACTGAAGCTGTCCATCTTGAGCATTCTGAGGAATCTGTGATAGGTAACCACTCTGGTTTGGGATTCAGCTGTTTGGTTTGCTAGCTCAGTTACGATTTTCTGTACCCTTTCCAGCTTCCAAATACAATTGTTGTCTTCCTCTTTATTTTCCAGTTCTTTGAATCTCCTCCTTGTGGCTTTGGTGGGGTCTTGACAAGGGGGGTGACTTTAGATATGCATATTTGAGCTTCCATTTTAGTCTATGAGTCTCTTAAGTCTCTTTCAACCATTGTTCAGGTGATATGATTAGTAAACAACTAAAGATCCTATTTGCTCTTCTTTCAACCTGCTCCTCTTTTTTAGCTCCTCTTTTTTACACTCTTAAAGTATAAAAGTGAATTTCAGGTGTGTTCTAACCAGTACAGATTATAACTGTTATTCCATTTGTTGTGGCATTCAACTCAATGCTTTTCAAACTATGTAAGGCAAGATAGTACCGTCCCTTGAGTCATTAATAGGTATGGTCAAAGAAAGTCTGGAAAATACCACGTGCTCTCCTCTCAAACATTTACAATACTATAAATCGAGAAAGAAATGTATTTAATTTTTTTAATCCAGTGTTTCTAAAACATTCGACTATATAATCCCTTTTATGGAGAATATCTCATCAAAGTGGGGTTCACTAACCTCTTGCATCAGATCATTTGGAATTCTTTTATATATTTGGATACAGATCTCAAATCAAGATTGGGCCTGTGGAATCTGCAATTTAAAACAAACAGCTAATTCTTATTCAACCTGACATTGCTGGAGACCTTATTCTCCACCATTTGAACCTCCATATCAAGGAATTCTTGCCTTGGCCCCTCCCCCATGCTTTATGTATTCTACTCTTTAGGGAGAAATGTTTTTCTTGAGCAGTGAACTTGGCTTACACCCTGCATCTCTCTCCTCTCTTTGGGATCTACTTGTTGCTAGGAGAATATATTTCACCCTGTGGGGTAGGCTTTGCCCTGAGGGAGGAAACTTGTGATTATCCAACTGTTCCAGAGACGTAAGTTTAAAAAGTGTATCTAATACAGGATTAAAACAGTAGAAAATCAATCTGCTCACTCAAAGTGTTAAAGGTGATATTTTATTCTAGGTTACCTATGTTCATCTCTCAATTGGTTCTGAACTGAGGCATGTTATATATTGAGAGGAATGTATTGAGCTGCCTCAAACCTCAAATTTACATTTGAGCATAACTGACCTAAAGGTAAACTTCAAAAACCTATGACCAAATATAAGTACATCATATAATGCAGTAGAAAACACATGGCTATTTATCTTTTTGGTTTTCTTTCTTTCCTTTTTTTTTTTTTTTTTCTTTTTGAAATTTACAATCATGGGAAGAGCAGACAAGGTAAAGAGGCAGTAACTGAAATTCATTTATTTGGAAGTAATTCCCAAGGATTTGAAAATAGCCAGATCCATCCTTCATATTTCTTTTAAGATCCCTCTTAAGACAAGCAGGGAGATAGAAGATCAGCATGGTAACATCTGGTTTGTTTAGGAATAGAAGGGATGTAGTAGATGAGTTCTTGGAAGCATTCTTAAAAGATGTGGAAGGAGAACACCTGGAAAAGCCCACTCTCTATTAAAGGGAGGCTGCAGGGAACCAGGCAGAGGAGGTCATGCTGAACAAATCGAATGGAGTTTCCTTGATATATCCCTGTCATGAAAGATGAAGGAGATTTAGTGGCTGCATAAAGAGTACTTTGATTTTAAATAAGATTTGACAAGATTCCACATCTGGGATTAATGGTCAAGGAGAAGTCATTGAAGGTAGGTAATGTAGGGTGCAAGTTATAGAACCAGCCCAAGACAGGGAGATGGATGAGGCAGGGAAGAGCTTTGTGACTTGGAAAAGGATTACCTGCATGGAGGAGGGGACAGTAGGAATAGAAAATGGTCAGCCGTGTTGGGATAGGTTTTATTTATAATATGCATTGAAAGGGAGGCAAACAACAGAACAAATGCACCAAATCTTGAGATGATTCTGAAACTCGGACTCAGCAATCTTAGCAAATTACACTGCATATGGATACAGGTCCTTGGCTATGACATGGTGCCTTGGGCAGAGGGTAGGAAATCAATATAAAGCAAAGAGACCATAACTGATGAGCCAAGGAAGGAAACAGCCTAATGGTATTTCCTGAGGCCAGAGCTTTAGATGACTGTAGAGTTAGCCAAATTTGTCTTCGGTGTTTCTAGCTTCTCTTTTTGAGCCGTCTCCTTCAAATCTCCCCTTCACCTGCACCAGAAACCACCCCCAATCTCAACCCCAACTTCCTGAGTTTCAGGCATTCTAGTGTTGTCACACTTTCCTCTCTTCCTCCTATAAAAACCTAATGTCAGTAAAGTATCTAACTCCCCCTAAGGGATAAATGTGTAGAGAAAGTGTAAGGCATTACTCTTCCCCTGGGCATTTACATTTTAATGTGAGACAAAAACTTGAAGTCAGATATTATAGCTGTTGTGATAGGATTTCAGAGCAGGCAGGGCATGGGGAGGATATAGTAGGGTTATGATGTGTCCCTGAGGTCACTCATGGCTGCTGTCTCCTGCACCTGGTGGTAATATCAATGCTGGTCCTGCCAAACAGTATTCTGGTCTTCAGTGCTTCTGAAAATATACAGTGAAAACAGAACTCTAAAAACTGATTTTGCAGAGGAAAAAACATTATTGGCAGGATCCCATGGTATAACATTATGGTGCAAGAGTATGAGGGAGGAAAGAGCAACAGGAAAGGATACTCAAGCCCAGAGACATTCAGGCTCTAAGGACTGCAAACCTTTTCACCTTCAACATCATCATCCTCATCCCGATGGAAATCATATCCTATCCAACTGCCGCTTCTTCCATAAAGACAGGAACAGACATGATTTTATTGTTCACCTTCTTTTACTAACAGCATTAGAAGAAATAAAAAGATGTTTTCTACGATAAATCCTCATATAAACTCAAGGAGAAAAGGGAAGGAGGAGAACAAAGTGGACATTAAGCCCTGTATTCAGCTACCGTGGTCTTTCCTGCTTATTTGGAATCCCAGAAAGGTGCAATTACTTAAGTGACAACGATTTTCCTTTAGAAATCTACTAGATTTCTCTCTAAAGACACAGTAATGCACTTATAAAGGAAGATGACTGTGTTCCTACAGCTTCTTCACTCTTACCCAGAAGTCAGACACTCAGCAGCCTCAACTAGCAGAGACACAGCTGAGAGGTCAGTATGAAAAGGCACTGAGTGTCTGAGGGACTCTCAAACTCTCCAGAAACTTAATCAGAAGAATCTCTCAGACCCTCACTGGAGCTCAATTCCATCGTCTGCATCAGGTTTTAATAAGGCTAATTACCTAGTTTCTCATCCCAAGATTAGAGTCAGGGCATAAAAGAGTGAGCATAAGCTAAGACAACTTGATAGAAAAGGAAAAGAAAAAAAATTATGAAAGGGACACAAGGACTTTAAAGCATTCAGTCTGAGGCCACCTGGATCTGGGACAGAATCCCGCTATTCAGGGTGTCCTGAAGCCTCACTGTGTCACAGCAGATTTCCAACTTTGCTCTCCACTACTCTCTCTCCAGTTCATTCCACTCTGGCCGTCCTGGCCATGCTGTTCCAAGATCACACCTGATCTCAAGTCAGAGCCTTACGTTACTATTGCCTCTGCCTATAATGCTCCGAGGCAGCTCATCACATGGCCAGCCCCCTACTCTGCTCAAATCCCTTCACCATTCCTTAACTAGCCACCCTCAATCTGCAGCCGATTACCCTGTTCTATTTTCTTTATAAATGACAATTACCATTTGGGATCATGCGATTTATATACTTTTCTGCTTATTTCTTTTCTGCCTTCTTCCCTTTGAATGAAAGCTTCATGAAAAAAAGAATCTTGCCTTGACTGGTCACAGCTCTATCTCCAGAACTAGAAAGGTGGGGGGGGGGGGGAGTAGCCACTCTATAAATACTTGTAAAGAACTAATAGAGGAGGGGTCCCCAGTGATACCACTGAATCTTCCCTAGAGGGTGACGTTATTGTCAGTGTCCTCTCTGTGAAAAACAGAAGCATCTTTGTACATTTAGTACATCTCCTGCTCACAATGGATTGTTTGTATTTGCTGGAAATTCTCAGTCATCTGGAAAAATCTGATATTGTGAAAGAGCCCTTTCTGCAAAAGGGATACCAAGAACGTGGTGAGGAGAGGTGGTTGCCTGTTTTCCCTCGCTAGATAAAAGGAGGCCACGAGTCTTTTTGCAGTTCCACTCAGGAGCCAATAAAATAGAAACAAAACACACATGTGCCAAGAGTTAAGGGACAAGGCGGAAGTGGCTTAGGTTTGTGGTCTGTTACCACATGACAACATTGAGTTGGAGCCAAGGTATTTTCTGTTCTCTCCAGTCTCTGGATGTTGGAAGGCTCTGCTTTGGAACAGAGGGGATCAGCATGTCACAGAAGAGGAACTCCATGCCTGGCGCAGGGGTGTGAAAGCGTCAAGGAAGACACATTTCAGCAAACTGAAGAGTTAGGAAATTTAAAGTTTCCCCTCTGAAAGGGTAAGTAAATTATGGGCCAGGGCCAAATCTGGGCTCCCCCCCCCCTTTTTTTTTGAGGGGATGGGGGTAGTTTTAGTTTTTATTTTATCAAATAGATTTTTTAAATTTTTTTTAAAACACCTTCTCATATATACTTAGAATCTTAGAATCTTGCTAGTTCCTAAGAAACAAAATTAGCATGGCATAGTGGAAAGGGCATTAGTGTGGACGTTGGGGGATCTATGTTATTACTCTGACTCTTCCACTTACTCGTTATGTCTGCTGCCTGTTTTTGTGAATAAAGTTTTATTGGAACATAGCCACACTCATTTGTTTACACGTTGTCCATGGATGTTTGCCTATTATAATATCAGATTTAAGTAGTTGTGAAGGAGACCACATAGCCCACAGAGCCTAAAACATTTACTATCTGGCTCTTTCTAGAAAAAGCCTGCCAATCCTTCCCCTACACCAGTAGTATGAAAAGAAATATGTTGTTATACCATATGAATTTGCTGATATTTGACTGTTTTGATTTTTAAAACATCAATTTCATATAATTCAATTTGAGTTTGTTCTTTAAAATCTGTTCTTCAATATCCATCTCAAAACCATTTCATCCATAAAGGTTTCCCCAGTTCTTCCAAACAGATGGGAACACTCTTCTCTGAATCCCCATAGAACTCTGCTCCTATGATTGGCTGATTCTATGTTTGTATAATAGTCATTCCATGTATAGCTTCTCATCTACTACTAAACAGTACTATTAACAGGCTAAATCGTGTCCCCCTCCAAAATTCATGTTGAAGTCTAACCCCCAGTTCCCCAGAATGTAACTGTATTTAGTTTAAATAAGTAGTTTAAAGAAGTAGTTACGTTAAATGAAATTTATAAGGTGCGCCCTAAACCAATATGATGGGTATCTTTCTAAAAATAGATAAGGACACACAGAAAGACACCATAAATGGCACACAGAGGAAAGAAAATGTGAAGACATAGCAAGAAGGTGGTAGTCTAAAAGCCAAGGAGAGAGGCTTAGAAGAAACCAAATCTGCCAGCAGCTTTTATCTTAGACTTCTAGCCTCCAGAACTGTGAGAAAATACATTTCTGTTGTTTGATTATGTGGTATTTGTTTTTATTTCTGTGGCATTTTGTTATGGCAAACTAATACAATATCTTAAGAAGAAAACTTATTCCTTCTTTCCCTTTGCATTCCCAATAGCATCTGGAGATGCTTGTCTAGTATTTATTTGTTGATTAAACTTCACAGAATTGAGTGAAACAAAATGTATACCATGATGTGTCTGGGGTTTTTGATTTTTCCATAATTCCTAGAGTGTAAATAAGAATTTTCTATTCAGAAATGCTCTAGAAGCCTCTAGAATGGCACATTCAATAAACATTTATGAAATGCTCAGCACAAATGTCAACTTACACAGTTCTGATGATTTACTGTTTTCAATGAAAATTGCAGAAGTGCATTATCCCTTTCTTGGTCTACTCAGGCAGAGAGAATATCTACAGTGCCGGGTAAGAACTCTGTCAATTAGAATAGCAGGCCCTTGGCAGCCAATCCTGAATAACAATCTTCAGGGGAGACCAATAATGAACATTAAACAGAAATATTAAATGTGTAGCTCTAATTTACATTCCAGATGTCAGAATCTGCAAAAATGGGCAGTGCAACAAAGATCAAACAATCTGAAGAGCCAACACTTTCCTGGTTTATCCACAATCCGTTGAATAAGAAGTAAGAAGTGTGACTGCTTCACATGGGACTGTAGCCAAACCCAACCTGAAAGAACTCGTTTTGCAAACATCTCCCAAATGCAGAAGCTTTCCTGGTTGTTCGTTTCTAAATGAACAAATAAAAGGTTTCAGTATGAACAATGTCCAGATGCCCCAGAAGCCTGATCTGTTTGCCAATTCCATTGACCAAACACACATTCTACTCCTTTTAGATTTCAATGACAGCACACAGTGAGAAGCATTGTTTTATTTGCTAAGGATTTTACCAACTTAAAGCTTGATGAGCAGATAGCTAAGGAGACACCACCGGGCATTCTGATGGATTGGAAAATCAGAAGTCATTGAGTATTGTCAATTCTGATTTTTCCCAGACCCATACATTTCACCCAGGGAATTTCCACACAATTATTGGAAAACCTGAACCACATTATCCCTAACCAAGTCCTAGTTTTTAGTGGCATAAGAAACCTCCTCCTTGAATACACTGAAGGCTTATAAACACATGGCCACTGTGGCTTAAATTCTCAATAGAGTGTGATTAGCTTTTCAATGATAGGTTCCTTAAGTGTCTCTGGAAAATAATGCCTGGTCACTAGTTTGCCCTTGGCCACTGGATCAAGCAAAAGAAGTATTCCAAGTTGATACCACAAACCCTTTTTCTCTGTGTGTGGTAGGGGCTTTTCCTAAGAAGTTGAAATTCCTATTGTTAGTCCCTGGTGTTCAATAGAAACATGACTTGGTGACTCCAAGTAAACAAATCATAAATCATTTCATTAAATCCACATCAACGGACCCACATACAAATGTGACAAAGGTGGATGTGTAAAAAAAAAAGGTGGATGTGTAGAGCTATACATATCTGCATAAACTAGGTAGGACTCACAATAAGATTGTTCAATTAATTAAATAATCTGGACTTCAGGAGATTTATTTTTATTATTATTTTTTTTATCCAGACTTATCACTGTTCTACAAATGAACCATTGTCCTAATGATTTCCAATCTTTTTCATGGCATGTAGTAGAACTTTGGGAATGACAACGCATGTACAATTCTTTCTGTGGCCTAAATCTTTAATGCACCAAATGCATATTTTTTAATGACAATGTTTATCACATCACCCTTATATCCCCAACACCCTACTGCCACTGCACCCAAAACTTTCCATGGCCCTTTGTTCCCAGCCTATTAAAATTAAGCTTCTCCATCTCCCACATTTTTTCTCCAAATTTCTCAATCCTCTCCAAAATACATCTGCCATTTACATCAAGAATGTTTCTTCCATGTCTCCAAAATAACTGAGTCTTTTCCTTCTATTTCTTCCTGCCTACCATTTGAAGGATTTCTTCCAAACTTCAAACTCCAGTTCAAAATGTAATTCCTTGAAGTTTGCAGAATGCAAACAACATTCCTACATTCATTCCTATAGCACGGATCCTCCAGACCACATAACTTAGCAATTAATTATATTTTTAAATACTCTTGTTTTATGTGTTTTGGTCAGGTCTCCCTAAAATGCAAATTTTGTTCATTGCTGTATTCTTAGTACCTAGAATAGTGCCTGGCACATGAGAGGATTTGATAAATATTTGTTGAATGAATAAATGATTAAACAATGTCTCCCTAGAGAACCACCTGGAATCTCTCAAAGCTAAGGACCATTATTATTACCCTTTTATATTTACTCCCCACAATCCACTGTGGAGTACATCCTCTTTACCCAAACACTCATCATTCTCTAATGCCTGGTAACTGATAAGTCAGCCAAAAGTCCAACCACTGACTGTAGTTCGATGCCAACTTTGGAGATGAATACAATGCAATGACCATGTTACTGTGGGCATTGCCTAAATTCTTCCTAGGGAAAGAAGAAAAGAATAAAGAGAATGAGAGAAAAAGATCTATTAAGATTGTCAAGAAACTGATTGTCCTTAAAGTTGAAAATCAGATCATCCATCATTTAGGGAGCATGGTCCTTCTTACTTATAATGTTTCATATAATCATTGTTAGGGCTAATTATGTCTGCTCTACACAGAACAAAGCTTATTAAAAAATAATACCTCCTCAGATTTCTATGTGCACACATACCTCTGAAGTAGACAGCCAGATAAGTATTTATTTATTTATTTATTTATTTATTTATTTATTTATTTGAGAGAGAGAGAGAGAGGGCATGAGTGGGGGCGGGCAGCAGAGAGAAAGGGAGAAGCAGACTCCTCACTGATCAGGGAGCCTGACTTGGGACTCAATCCCAGGACCCTGGGATCATGACCTGAGCTGAAGGCAGACACTTAACCAGCTGAGCCATCCAGGTGCCCCAAGGCAGGTAAGTATTATTATGCCCATTCCATGGATGAAAAAACCAGTAGATTTGTCTTGTCAATGTGATAGGGATACTAAATGGTAGAACTAGTTTGCCTCCCATTTTTTTCATGATGCTTTTTACAAAGATCTATAGTCGTAAAGATAATTTTAATGTCAACTCACTTTCCATTTTTTGGAACCCTCCTCTTTTTTTTATCTCTTTAGTACTTCTAATGGCCTATCTTCCTTCCCTGATTCTCATGAAAATCTGATCATTGCTAAAATGAGCAAAGCAAATTGTAGCAATTCTGATTGTAGCAGGGTAATTCTCTGAAATAGCAATCAATGCACTATTACAAGCTATTTCTTCATGTCAACATTACTCAAAAACCTAGATTTTTGTTTTTGAACTGAATTTATTGCTTTAGGGAAGGAAAAAACACAGAGAATAGAAGAATCAGATTTTGACTTTATGTTTCTTAAATATACTCTAGAAACAGAGCATAACCTCGAGAGCCAAGGCTTTCACTGTGAGAGCCAGACTTTTACGTTAGAGAAAAGGGTTTCTGAATCTTCAGCAACTTGGATGGAATCAGAATACAAATCTTATACTATAAATAGTAGTATAAGGAAGAAGGCAGATATCCCCTCAGAAATTATACTTGATCTAAGCCAAAAGGCTGAGAAGCAAACTCCCCCAGAAATTACATAGCTTTGATCTGCTAGAAGAACAAGAGAATTGAGATGGAAAGTGGGGCAAGATTTAGTAGTTGTTGCACAGATCTCAGAGGAGGGATGCACATCTCCATATTAGCCTTCATATATGGCCAGTACTAGCCCTAGAGGAAGATGATAAAAACTCTAACTAGATATAAAATGTAACCAGAGAGGACTGGCATCTCACTTCCTGTCCAGCAGCCTGATTTGAGAGCCTCTCTTATGTGGCCTCTCCAACCTCAGTGCAGTGAAGCAGGAAGGAAAGTTGGGACCAGTCAAAAAGAAAGAAACTGAGACCATCTTCTGAATGTCCTCTAGCCCTAGGGAGCCGAGAGAGCATCTGAACATATCCTATATCCTTGAGGGAGGACTGACAAGGGGGCATTATTGGCAGTGATGGCATGGGTGGGACAAACCTGGACACCAGCAGGAGAGACAGAGGTCAGTGTCACTGTACCTGAGGTAAATCTCATTAGTGACCACAAAAGTCAAGGACAACTATGCCAGCCCCTTGCCATAATGCCATCACCTGCATACCAACCCCTCCAAAAACACTTTGATATCACTCCGGGCTTACAAAGGATGTGGGAAAGAACAGAGTGACTGGGCTTCAATTTAGGCCTGCCTAGAAATGACTAAAGTTCCCGCTATTGGGCAGAAAGGGGCTCAAGGGAGTCAGCATTTGGTTCCAGAAACTTTGAGAATGTCATAGTTTTGCACACCTGCATTTCTACCAGAGATACATGCGGCAGGTGATAGGCTGGGAAGGATGAAGACCACTGTGGGACACTGAGCCAGCACAGGAATGCCAGATCCATTTCAGAAGCTGGGTCTGTCTTCAAAGGGTTTTGACTCGCCGACCTCTGGCTGGCCTACGCCTTCTCCTCAGACACACCAGACAGACGAGTAAACACAGATCACAAGTGGACCACATGTTCCTATTCTTCTTCCAAGTGCTTTGTGGCTGTGGGCCTCCCCCACTCCAGACTTTTCATCTAGGTCTTCCTGACTGATGCTCAGGCCCCACAGAAGCCCCCCTCCTCCTTCTCGCAGCCAGATAATGGCTCAAAAGACAGCGATCCCATTTACGGGGGCTTCCCAATATTGGCAAAAATCTATACCCACAGCTTCTCTCATATTCATGGTCTAGAGTGCCCGAAACCTTGACTTTACTCATTGCTTTCAACAAATCATTTTTCTCTGCTGGTATATCCCTTTAAATGCTGACGTTCCCAGGTAGAGGCCCTGCTATGTTCCTAACACTTCACTATGAAGATATTCTTATATTCTTTCCCTCTGTGACATGGGTGACCTAGAGATGCAGAAAGACAGTGAAATTAGGAAGAAGGTGAGGACCCAGAAAGGGGGAAAGTGGGTCCAGAATGGGAAGTTTGGAGGAGCCAGAAGGAACTTTGCCCATCATATTTCTTGAGGATACACTCAAGTGTGCAGTGAACTGCCTCTGTAGGTGGCTAGAAGAAATAAAGTCCAGGTCAAAGACCAGGCTGCCTGACGGAGGATGGAGGATGAAACTGTGAACACAGATGCTTTCTGATACACCTGTATCCTGTGGTTCCAAGTCAGCCAAACTATGCATCCACTGTTTTAGAATGGTAGTCCAGAAATCTCCATCTTATCATTGATTTTCTTAGCATTCAACTCTTAGCTGAAGCTTAAACTCTTTTGCAAGTAAGGAAATGACTCCCTTAAACCAGCATAGCACAGAAGCTAGAAGGGAATTTTGTAACTATCTTATCTGGTCCTTTTCTGCACCACAATGCAATAAAGGCAGCAAGTCCCAGTTTGAGCCTCTAGAAATTCACTTTCGATTTTTACTTTAGTTGGAGAAAGAGTGGGTGAGGAGAATGAAGTGGATCTCTGAAAAATCCATAGAAGCTGCATCAGACACACTGTGGGAACAGGCGGCTGCTCACAGGAGTGCCCCTGGGGCTGAGAGTAGCTGTGGGAGAAAGCTCAGCCGCCTTCTTGAGAACATCCTTGGAGACCATTTCAATTCTCCTTTCACACCTGGCATGTATTTATGCGGTACCAGAAAAGCGATTTTTACTTTTAAATTATGCATGTGGATTTGCACCTTTATTCTATCAGAATCAAACTAAATGTTACTCCACAACACTCCATATAAAGTTAATGATAAAACGTGACTAGAGCTCTTTCCTGAAATATGACATTCTTCAGGGACCCTAAAAGTATTAAAGGGACTGGATGCCAGGGCCAAATCATACCCCTGGAGTCACATAGAAGTTCCACAAGTACTTGTATACCAGTGACATATATATTCCTTGGTTTCTGTGAATTCAATCAGAAGGTTTATACGCAAAGCCCCTGAAAAACCAGAGTATCACGGCCTGGGGTCCAGAAGTTGGCCAGGTCTGGGCAGAGCAGTCCATAGCCACACTTGACTGCAAAGAACTGATGCTGGACAAAGTTGAGAGAAAACTTAAAGATTTAAATTAAAAAGGAAGTTAAACGTCCACCACTATAATTCCAAAGTGTGGCAAAATTTAGGAAATTAGAAAATCTATTTTGTGTTGAACTCAATGAGTATTTTTATTTTTTAATTTTTTTAAAGATTTTATTTATTTTTTCATGAGAGACACAGAGAGAGAGAGGTAGAGACGTAGGCAGAGGGAGAAGCAGGCTCCAGGCAGAAGCCCAATGTGGGACTCCATCCTGGGACTCCAGGATCACACCCTGAGCCAAAGGCAGATGCTCAACCACTGAGCCACTCAGGCATCGCTTAATGAGCAGTTTTTTTAATTTTATTTTATTTATTCTTGAGAGACACACAGAGAGAGAGAGAGGCAGAGACACAGGCAGAGGGAGAAGCAGGCTCCATGCAGGGAGCCCGATGTGGGACTCGATCCCAGGACTCCAGGGTCACTCCCTGGGCCGAAGGCAGGCACTAAACCGCTGAGGCACCCAGGGATCCTGCAATGAGTATTTTTAAATCAGCATTGATCAATAGCTGTTGGATTGCATTTTGTTGACCTAGTGTCAGAGATTTGGCAGAGCAACTTAATTCAGAATTTTTTTAAATTAGATTTTTTCTCATTTTCTAGATTTAATTTGCATTTGGTCTGCTCATAATGTAATTGAGTTCATTTGAGACATAATACTCTATATGAAAAGCATATATATTTATATTTGTATATGTGTAACATACATATGAAATATATAATCACATATCTAATACTTGTATATAATATATAAATACATATATAATGTAAATACATATAGGTTAGTGTGTGTGTATATTTCCATGTAGGAAATACACACAAGAGGCTCAGTGGTTGAGCATCTGCCTTTGGCTCAGGTCGTGATCCCATCCTGGGATACTGAGGTCCTGGGATCGAGTCCCACGTCAGGCTCCCTGCATGGAGCCTGCTTCTCCCTCTGCCAGTGTCTCTGCCTCTCTCTCTGTGTCTCTCATGAATAAATAAAATCTTTTTTTAAAAAAAGAAAATACACACAAAATATGTAGGGTATTTTGGAGAAGGCACTGAAATAGGATTCTAAAGGGCTGACTGGCTCTACCACTTATTATGGCATGCTAGCTGTCACTGGTAGTCTGTGTGGCCTTGGATAAGTTATCTAACCTCACTGGGCCTGGTTATTCATTTATAAAATGGGCATAATCCATTCTCTCAGTATTATTATGAGTAGTAAATGAGATAATAAACATGAGAGCAGTTCACTCTTAAACACTCATTTATTTATATATTGGAAACAGAGACATATATCCTGTTGGTCGTTTTTTTCTTTTAAGCTTTTTTTTTAGGAGTCTGGGTCTTGCAGAACTGTGATGGATTATCCATGATTAATTTACTCAAAACCTCCCAGGGCTCCAGTGGCATATCAGCAATTAGCACCTAGCAGAAGTTCACTACACTCAATCCTTCATTAATAAATATCTCTTAATGCTCTATCAGCGAGCGATGTTCCATGCATGGTACTTACTATGACGGAAATGTTCTATATTTTTACTGACCTAAATAGTAGCCACTAGATACAACAGGATACTGAACTTTTGAAATGAGATCAGTGCAATTGACAAAATGAATTTCTAGTTTTATTTCATTTTCATTAATTTGACTACAAAGAGCTACATGTGGCTAGTAGCTACCACGCTGGCCAGTGTAGGCGGGCTAACAGCTTGAAATAGCTATATTTAAAGTACTGTTCCAGAGCTTATATTTCCCTAGTAGCTTGCCCCACCAAGATACAATGTCTGTCCCCAAAGTGACTTCCAGCCCTATAAAGGTAGGAAGTATGTCTTGAATTAAAGCATACCAAGCATTACAAACACACAGTGCACCTCCCCATTCCCATGGTAGACAATTACTCCCAAAGAGGAGACTCAAGAAGGCAACACTTAATCAAAAGGAATGAAAAGCCAGTGGTGGGATTTCCAGAACTGAGGCAGGAACAGGGTGTCAGGAAAAGAATCCTCCTTAAAGGATTTCCTATAGACTACCTCTCTCTCCACCTCCATATATGGCTCTGTCATCTCTCCCACCTTCTCATCCCTCTCACTCAGCACACACATGACAGCCTGCTTATAAAGGCCAGGAGAGACACTACCATGGCCAAGTTTGGGTCATTGTGAAGATGTGAATTTTTCTAAAGGAGCAAAGGTTGTAGTAGCTGCAGAATATTCTGGAGTGTGTGTGTGTGTGTGTGTGTGTGTATTCCTTCCCCCTTTCTTAAATAGCTCTAATTCCAGCATTGAACTTGAGACTGATCATTATTTCATCCTCTCATCATCTCTCAATATATTCATACCAGCACAGACAAGACTCCCAATGTCAACACTGTTTGCTTTCCTTTCTGAGCGAGACACGTTCAGTCCTACACTATCACACATTTAGAGCAGATGTTCCTAAAAAGGATAAACCAGGTGCTTAACATATTTTATTCCAAGGGGTAATTTTAGAAATTATTGCAATCAATGACCTAATAATAGTGGTGGTAATGATGAGGCCAAGTTATTATTACCTATTACCTTTAATCATCGACAGCAACTCAATTGGACATAATTGGAGGCATCATCATAAATAACGTGGAGCAGATGGAAGATGCTGGGCTTTACATTTCCAGGACTAAGTGGGAGGGTTAATGATGGAGCAATGGGCACAAAAAATGGGCCACTTATGTCCAAAATGCACCCTGCACTGGAATCTTCCCCAATACCCATAAAAATGGAGCTGAATTTGATAGAGATAGAAGCAGCCAACCCCACACTAATTTTGCAACAGCCTTCTCCCCATCACTTGCTGCAAGACCTCAGTTCTGCCCCACTTCCATCCCTGTGGGGTAACAGTGGCCTGCTTTCTTTCTTTCTTTCTTTCTTTCTTTCTTTCTTTCTTTCTTTCTTCTTTCTTTCTTTCTTTCTTCTTTCCTTTCTTTCTTTTCTTTCTTTCTTCTTTCTTTCTTTTCTTTCTTTCTTTCTTTCTTTCTTTCTTTCTTTCTTTCTTTCTTTCTTTCTTCTTTCTTTCTTTCAATTTTACCAGCACAAGAAAATAGAGTAATAGTCTGTCCTAATCATCCCCTAACCTCCCTCATTCTAGAAAAATCATGCCTCTAGGGGTAGTTTCACCTTTCAAAAACATGCAGATGTTTTGATGAGTCATTTAGCATTACTTTAATATTTGACATGAAATACATTAAGAAACCACGTCACTTCCTATTCAATAACTCCACAAAACATCCCTTTCCTATGTATTGTTGACTGCTGTTTATGTACGGAATGCACATGGAAGATACCTTAGCTGTACAAAGGAAGTAACTTGATATACAGAGAACAGCCTAGGAGCTGGGTTTTGCCATTGGGGTTCAATTCCTGCAAGTACCATCTACTAGACCAGTACATTGGACAAGTTACTTGTCCTCTGTGAGCCTCTGTTGCATCAAATGGAAATAGCTCATGTGAGCAGACTCTTCCCTGTGAGCCAATGACACCTCATGCTTTTCTCCATAAAAGCACTCTTCCCTCCAGACTATAGCTGTGGGTTTATTTTCCTGTCTTGCCTACAGACTTTGAAAAGGTACTGTACTGGGTTATTCCATTCACTATCCCTGGTACCTGGCATACACTAAGTGCTCAATGAACATGAGCACTTTTCATCTCTAAAGTAACTTAGTCTAGGTGGGCAGACAAGACCAACATCCACAAAACAGAAGAGAGAGACAGAGCCAAAGAGCCAGTATAGAGTCAGGAGGATCAATGTGGCTCAGAACAGCCAGGCAAACCAATTGGAAGTGGGACTGAACCACATTTTGAAGGCTGTGCTAGAGTCTTTCCAGACAAAGACAGTCTCCAAATTACCTTGCATACTTCTTCATCCTTTGGTTCCACATTAATCGAATGACTATAAAATCGATCCTTAAGAACTATGTAGAGATGAAACGATTCTTTTTTACTTTTTAATAGATGTACTCATTGTAGCTCAAAGAAAAACACCATATAAATATAATGGTAATCACATTGAGGAATAAAATAGTAATGGTGCAAACATTCATGTAATATTTCATGTTTGTGGTCTTTGAGGGAAGTTTTCACTCACATGCCTCTAGATGAATAAATACATATGGTCCATAAATATGTCTAAAAGCTCTTTTCTCTGTTGTATGCACACATACCTCACCACAGAACTAAAAACAAAATCACTTAAAATGTTTATAGAGTCATAGTCTTTTTTTAAAAAATCAGAATTCTCATTAAAGCCAATAGGAATTTGGTATAAAAATTAATAGCAGGATATAAGCTTATAGAATCTTATCAATAATATCTTTACAATCCACTGGGCTCTTTGAGATGTGCCAAACATAACCAAGATTTACTGATGGATACAATATTTTGGGGCATAAAACTTTATATGTGTTTTCCTTTGCTCAATTAGTAAATCTCATCTAAGTTAATATTGTCATGAGATTTTACTTAGCAATCGCCAGATATCACAAAGTAGACACTTTGATTTGGATTCTCCACCTATGTGCTCTAAGTCTCTACTTTATTTCATATAATTATGGGAATTCAGCTGAAGAAAGAATCTTTAATTTGAAATAAAAAACTTACTTCACAACTACAATTCATACTATACAATGAGAGGTATGAATGAGGATAGAAATTTGAATAAGAATCTCAGCTCTCTCCTCTCCATTGATCTATGTGCCTGCTTTTGTGCCAGTACCATACAGTCTTGATGATCATTGCTTTGTAATACAGCTTGAAATCTGGCATTGTGATGCCCCCAGCATTGGTTTTCTTTTTCAATATCCCTCTGGCTATTCAGGGTCTTTTCTGATTCCACACAAATCTTAAGATTATTTGTTCCAACTCTGTGAAGAAAGTCCATGATATTTTGATAGGAATTGCATTGAACGCGTAAATTATCCTGGGTAGCGTAGACATTTTCACAATATTAATTCTTCCAATCCATGAGCATGGAATATTTTTCCATCTCTTTGTGTCTTCCTCAATTTCTTTCAGAAGTGTTCTGTAGTTTTTAGGGTATAGATCATTTATCTCTTTGGGTAGGTTTTTTCCTAGGTATCTTATGCTTTTAGGTGCAATTGTAAATGGGATTGACTCCTTAATTTCTCTTTCTTTAGTCTCATTGTTAGTGTATAGAAATGCCACTGATTTCTGGGCATTGATTTTGTATCCTGCCACATTGCTGAATTGCTGTATGAGTTCCAGCAATTGAGGTGAAGTCTTTTGGGTTTTCTATATACAGTATCATGTCATCTGTGAAGAGGGAGAGTTTGACTTCTTCTTTGCCAATTGAATGTCTTCTATTTGTTTTTGTTGCCTGATTCCAAGACTGGGACTTCTGGTACTATGTTGAATAGTAGTGGTGAGAGTGGACATCCCTGTCATGTTCCTGATCTTAGGGGAAAGGCTCTCAGTTTTTGAGAGCCATTGAGAATGATATTCACTGTGGGCTTTTCATAAATGGCTTTTCAGTGCCTGGTTAATGGGCACTGAAGAGGGCACTTAAAGGGATGAGCACTGGGTATTATACTATACGTTGGTAAATTGAATTTAAATTTTAAAAAATATAAAAAATAAAATAAATAAAATCTTAAAAAAGAAAAAGAATCTTAGCTCTCAAAAAAAAAAAAAAAAAAAAGACTCTCAGCTCTCAATAAGACTACCTCTTAGTTAAGGGAGACAGAACATGAAAGTCTCCTAACTCTGGAAAACGAACTAGGGGTGGTGGAAGGGGAGGTGGGCGGGGGGTGGGGGTGACTGGGTGACGGGCACTGAGGTGGGCACTTGACAGGATGAGCACTGGGTGTTATTCTATATGTTGGCAAATTGAACACCAATAAAAAATAAATTCATTAAAAAAAAGATTACCTCTTAGTTGATACGGAAAGGAGAGAAGACTAGCAAACAAATACAGCATAATGTAGACATAAGTGAAATAAGAGAAATAAACTCAGGCTTATATGAAATCTCCAAGAACAAAGAGAGTCTGTGCAATTGGAGTGATGACCAAGGACCATGGAGCAGTTGAGCTGCAGCAGCCTTTGGACGAGATGTGTTAAGAGGCTTGTCAATACAAAACAGAAAGCTTGAGCAATGACAGGGAATCAGGAAAACAGGGAAAGCAATGAGTATTCTTTGATGTGTTGTCCTAGCAAAGGAATGTTGGGAAATAAAGTCAGAAAAACAGATTGGACCCCAATTCTTGAGCATGCGGAACATAAGGCTAACATTTGCAACTTCGTTTAGTAAATCATGAGAGACCACCGAACAGGAGGCTTCTCTTTCTTGCAGGATAACATCCGCACCCTCAGCATGGTATACAAAGCCTATCATCTTCTGAACTATACCGGTAAAGTCCACAAATACACTTCCCCTGTGCCCTCTGTGCTTTGACGTGGAATTCATCACTGTTTCATTAAATACTGTGATGTCCATATCTCTGGGTGAGTAACCTCCTCATCCAGGAAAACACTGCTGACCCTTGGAAATTTAGTTCAAATGTCACCTCTTCCATGAAGCCTTCTCTGATAATCCCTAGCCTCACCCTCCTATTGAGCTAATACCTCATCCCCTCTTCTCCATGGTAGCACCACACAAGAGCTCTGTGACTATACTTCTCACATTTCCTTGTATTCGTTTGCTTGACCATTTTCCTGCTACACTAGGCAGGCATTCAAGACATAATAGTCAGATAAACTAATTCATCTATTTTTATCACATCGACTTCCTGAAAATATCCAAGGCAGTCTCAAGTAAAGAGCTTTAGAAAAATGAATGTGACAGTGATGTATTAGGTAAATTGGATGGGAAACTACAGGTTTGGAAGGAGGGGGAGGGACAGTGGATTCTGCTCTGAACACGGAAACTCCGCTTCTGACGTCTGTGGCAATCAGGGCCTGCTTTCAAGGCTGTGAGTAGTTCAGATCAGACAGGAATGAAGAATTAACTTGCCCCTCTTGCTTCCCAGCCCAATTTACCATCACTTTTGATAACTTCTTCCAAGAGGACTTGGAATTTCTTGAGTCCCGTCTCTCTCATCCAAATATTTCCTTGAACAAGAACACGAACGGGCACGTTTTCAGATCCTGTGACTCTGAATGTGTGTGAGCTCAGGGAGAAGGAAACAGAAAGTGATTTGCAACCCTGCACTGGAGGGAGAGCCACCGTCAGGGGGGCCCGGGGATTGTTTCTGTTATTGCTGCCTTGCCTTCAGCCCGGGTCTGTTTATTGTTATTGTGTTATCCCCTCACTGATGCTCAATCCATGTCCCCCTCGCAAGTGTGAAAGGAAACCTGGCAGGAGTTACCATGGCGAGAGTTCTGAATCAATAATGGATTCATCCTGAGATACAGCACGACATCTGTTAGATATTTGGAGACGCTGTCCATCCTGCCTTGAGGGGTCCTGCAGCACTCAGGCTCCTCTCTCCCTGGAAGGCTATAAAACACGGAGAGTTAAGAAGTGGCAGGAAAGTGCTAGTGATGCCTGCTTAAAAGAGCAAGTGCTAGGACATGTAGGATGCATACTTTTGAAAAGGAAAGACTGGCGTTTAAATTTAGCACATGTCCTTGAACTCACAAGTATAGGGAACTTGAATCAGGACAAGGAGAAGCATTTACGCTGCCACTAGCTGTATAAAGGAAATGTATATTTGCATAAGCAAGTATTTTATATGCTTCTGTTAAGGATTTCAGATTGTTCTCTTACCAAGTTTTTTCTTTCTTTCTTTCTTTCTTTCTTTCTTTCTTTCTTTCTTTCTTTCTTTCTTTTTCTTTCTTTCTTTCTTTCTTTCTTTCTTTCTTTCTTTCTTTCTTTCTTTTTTTCTTTCTTTCTTTCTTCTTTCTTTCCTCTCTTTCTCTCTCTCTCTATTTTTTTAAAAATCACATTAAATGAACTTTAAAAGAACCTTCATGGAAACCTTGATAGCTTCTAGCCACAGCAGGTCTGGTAGGGGTCCCCAGTGAAACACCAGAACCCCTTTTCCTCCTGTAATATGAAAGCTTACCAATGAAAAAATCAACACCAGAGAGAGAGAGAGGAGGGGGAGATGGAGAGAAAGAGAAGAGAAGGGGGGAATGAGCAATGTGGGAGAAGGTTCAGGATCAATGGGAAAGGAAAAGACAGGTGGGGGAAACACATAGGAGAGGAACAGAGGAGGAAGAGGAAGGAGAACTCACATAAAAACACAGCCTTGGAGAAAAAAAAATTTACAAATTACACAATCCCCCTTTAACTCGATGGTAAAAGAAATCCTGACACCAAGCCACAACAGTTGCAACAAAGACAAAGCAACTTTTTAGGACCCTAATTTGGAAATTCAAGAGGTTATCAAAGTATCAATTAGCAAACTGCATACTTGGCACAACATTTTTAACAACCAAGCTCACCACTTCGAAGGGAGTCTGAGAAAAGACAGATGTTACGAAGAGATCAGAAACGCCGGGAGAACGACAGAAGGAAGAGAGCAAGGGAAAGCCAGGAATGAAACAAAAGTTGGAATATTTGTTTTATGAAGTATTAATAACTTGCGAAGGGCTATTTGTCATTGCCGAATTTAGAAATTTATTATCCTATATTAACAGGAGACCAACATGTCTAGAGTCATTGGCTCAGAGTGTTTTTAAAACATGCCTTCATCCAGAGGACAGTGACCCAAGTTGACAGGCAGTCTCACACTGAAAGGGGAGAGGACTGGACTCTAAATCTGCCAGTTCCCATCCTCACTACCCTGCTCAAGGCCAGAGAGTGTGTCTGGGGGCCCGGGAGGCTTTGAAATTCAGAAGAGTTTGGGATGGGGAAGGAGGAGTGGCCGGTGGGGGTGGGTGGGGGGAGTGGGGGGAGGGCTGGAAGAGAATGAGAATTTATCATCAGGACCTTTAGGGGGTTTCAAATAAAAGCCCCAAATTAATGTTTAATATTTATGAAATTCTGTGCTGTCACCTGTGTTCTCAGCTTTATTGCCTCAGTGTTTGCTGAGCCCTCACCATATCATGAGGGACTAATCTCCGATCTTTGCAATTTCATTCACATACAGGAAAAAACATGTGCTTCCAGCTTCGGGATGCATCTTCAGGAGGCAGGAGAGAGGGTACCATCACCTACTCTCCGTATGTTTAAGAGAAAGAGCATATAGTAACATCTTGGGATTTTGTGAACATCTGGAATGCCTACCATTAAGGACGTTCACTGCCTCTAGAGAGAACCCCTTTCAAATGTCAAGTTCTTGAACACTGGTACATATCCTGTTTGCTGCTGTCTCTTCGCATCCAAGACAGGGCCTGGCACCCAAAAAACCTTTTGAATTAATAAGTAAATGGGATTTAAAATCGGGTCTCGACTCTAATAAAACACACCCTCTCTCTGTTTTATCATGGTGCTCAAGATACTATCTGCTTGCATGGCCCAAATGGGATTAAGATCAGAAAAGCAGATCCCTGAACTCCAAACTCAAACTCTCTCCTGGTCATCTTTCTAAGCCCTAATGTTTGAATTGCACCAGGTTCCAGGAGTAAAATACAATATTTACTGTAAAGGAACTTCCAAGCGCCCTATCACTTTGCTCACTTTCGTTAGCAAAGTGAAGACAAGGCCAGAGTATAACCATAGCTTGCTTTCTTTTTTTTTTTTTTTTTCTTTTTAAAGACTGTATTTATTTATTCATGAGAAACGCACAGAGAGAGGCAGAGACATAGGCAGAGGGAGAAGTAGGCTCCCCGAAGGGAGCTCGAGGGGGACTCGATCCCAGGACCCTGGGATCACGACCTGAGCCTAAGGCAGATGCTCAACCCCTGAGCCACCCAGGTGTCCCACAGCCATAGCTTTCTATTCAATATTTTCTATGCTCCAGATCCTGATCTCAGCATTTTGCCTATGTCAACTTGTTTAACCTCACAACTCTCTGAGGCAGGCACTGTGACTGCATATTTATAAAGAAAGAAACTGAGGCCAATGAGACTAAATCATTTGGAGCCCATACGTGGCAAAGCCAGAGCACGAACCCAGCAGTCTCCTTGTGCTTGTGAGCCAGGACTATCCACAGGGCCAGAACCACAGAATGTTACGGCAGAGAGGAAACACAGAGATGGTCTGGTAAACTCCAATTTAGATGCGAACATTGAGGCCTGGAGAATTAAAAGGAGCTGCTTCCAGATCACACATTTAATCTGAAAAAGTCCATGAACATTAGGAATTTACACAGTGCTTGAACATTTTGGAGCTGTATCTTGCAAATGAACTTTCATTTGGAAGACCAAAGGCATACTGGCTCTTGGGTATCAAGTAGCTCTTATGCAATGCTGTTTTATGATTTAAATGTTGTTAATCCCAAAGCATATGGATTTGATTTTTCTTTAAATGTTCATAAGTTTAGAAATGAAGGAAATAAAGAAGAGTCCTGCAGATGGAAGTTTGAGTTTTTATTTTTCAAACCAAGAGGATTTTTTTTTTTTTAAGTTTCAAATGCTAGGCAACAATTGGCAGGTTCTGCTCTGCTCTCCCTACCCACTGGGTTTGTGAGTGGCACCAGAAATTGGCCTCTTTGGTCTTTGCTTGGGATTCACATTGCACGCAGTGAATTCCTTTTGCTTATAAATAAAGCACTCACTATCAAATACATTTCTCCATCCCAAACTCTGATAAAGCATTCCTTTTTCTGCTCAGTTTATAATGACTTCTGGAAACTCCTTCAAACACACTGTTAGATGTACTCAAAAAACAGCTTTGGATGCTGAGGTAAAGATTCTGCACTAGCATAGAAAGCTGTGTGCTGGAGGGTGAAGAGTGAAGAAATAAAACTTAAAAGAGTTCTAATTCTAGCTTTCCCGCCAACCTGCTCTGTGACTTTAGTCAAGTCCTTAAACCCATCTAGGATTTAGTTTCCTAATCTATGAATGTAACCCTAAGGATTCCCCCATTCACATCTCCATTTCTGTGAGATTTGAGACAATGGATGCAAAAGTCCCTTGAAATATTTAAACATCTGGAGCATGCAACATTACAGGAGCTTCTAAACCATCATCCCTCTGCCCTTCCCCTGGCTTCAGCCTTCTCTTCCTGCAAGACGTAATTTAAGTATTTAAGGAAGCCTTCTATGAAGCCTCTATCCCCACACATAGCACGTAACCACCTGGTTCTAGGTCTGCCTGCCAGACTAGGAACCTACTCCTAGCCTTTATTTTATTTTATCCTCCAAATAGTCACCAAAGGTTTTCTGAGCACATACTAAGCACTCATAGATGTCAAGGGCTGGAAATGCAAAGGTGGCTAAAACTCAGTCCCTGCCCCCAAGGAATTCACAGCCAACTGACAAGAGCAGAGGAGGAAAGCAACCATGATGATGAAGTATGGCAAAATGGGACCCACACAGGGCCCTTGAGAGTGGAGAGGATCTTTGCTGCAGGCTGTGAGCCACTCTTCTCCCCTGCCTGCTGAAGGTGTGTTCTAAATTTCACTCATTCTCTTTCAGCAGGATCTCTAGCAGAAATTAGCATTAAATCTAATCTCCCCGACCTCCAGAAGGAAGTTTACTATCACCACCCACTGAGCACTAGGGATGTGCTCCAGGCATTTCTCTCAAATTCCGGTGACCAAATAACTTTGGCACCATTGACCACACACCCAGGTGGTGCTACATATATAGGCCTCATAACAGCAGCTAATGAATCATTCCCTTTGGCTACATAAAGAGAAAAGCCAAAGTTGCCTCTGGCACCCACCCTGAGTTATAGGCCTAGCTCAGAGGAGCCAGGAGGTAAAGCCTTAGCTACTTTAGCCTATGTTTCTTTGCATATTCATATATAGACATAATAATCTCTTACACCTGTGGCATACTTCTCCACAGCCACCATCCTATTTGATCCTAACAACTACTCATCACAGTGAATAGAGGCAGGGATTACTTCCCCTACTTTAGAGATAAGAAAAAATGATACTGGATGACTGGGAGTAAAACCCAAGTTTGCAGACTCATTATCAAGTACTCTGGCAATTATAGCATACTATGGGACACTTAGATTGCCCCTACTTTTCATGAGTTAGTTCAAGTCTACAAATGCTCCCTTAGACTGGGTTAAAATCAGGCACTGCACTGGACCTGAGAAGAAGAAAAAAGAACAATACCACACAGCTTCTAGAAACACCTATCTGGTAAGATAACATATGACAGACGTACAATTAACTACATGACAGGCAAAATGAAGCAGGTGCCAGAAAAACACCTAAAGAGTTGTGTTGGTTTAAATAAAGTGTAAGCAAATGGACATAAGCCAAAGTAGAGGTAGAAGTTAAGGACTTGGGGAGTACAGAACCATGGGAGACATGGGAGATTTTGTCCCTCTAGCAGAGTCTGTCTGGGAGGCTCTGGGAGGCAAGGGCTCTAGAGCTGGCGGGTCATCGCTGCCACTTGGCTTGTTTTCACAGCACTAGTTAGTCTAAGATATAGTTCATGCACTCATGGCATTCACAGTCAGCTGGAGCAGTAATTACAAGGCAAGACCCAAAGAGCTGAGCAGTTGGTGGAGGTCCTACAAGCTTAGAGGAGTAGGAACCTTACACTCTGGTTACCAACAGAGATGATTTCAACAAGGAAGAGGAAGTACATGGGGCTGGATTGATGTGGCTGACTTCATTAGCCAGAGAGGTTCAAGTTTAGGTTGAACTATGGTCACACAAGAATGTTCTTGTATCCCTGAATTCCCTCTTATATCTATTTTATAGTCACTTACACATTCACTCAGTTCACAAATATGTTCATGGTGCCATAGTAAAACAGAACTAGTCATGGGACCAGGATGACATGAAGTTGTGATCCACACGTTGAGTTGGATGAAATTAACTGGAGAGGAGAAGGGAAGGATGAGGAAGACTTAGAGGCAGAGACACAGCATGTGAAAAGGTCCTGTGGTCTATGGGGGCAAAGAGATTTGAAGTTGCTGAAAGAAGACACACGAGGGATCACCAAGAGTATGAGAGTGGAGGCTGCTGCACTTCGGGGATGAAGGGTTTCAAATAGGTGGGCAGCGTGAGACATTATTTTGCCCCAAGATTAGACTCCACAGTGGCTAAAATCTTGAGAACAAATTAGAAAGAGGCAGGTGTAGATGTGGGGAGTCCAGTTTGGGATTTATTGCATAATCTGGTCAAGAGTTAATAGGACATTGGGCCAGAATGGTAGAGGGAGAGAAGAAAACAGGTGGATGAGTTAGATCTTTAGGATGTATTGGACTTAACAGAGCTTTGTGAGGAATCAGGATGGTTTTTATTACATTCAATCACCTACTCTATATACACATATAGTGAACTTTGTCTTTGTTCCTACATGTCTTTGCTCTGTTTGATTTTAATATTTTCTCTTTATCATTGCTTTTGAAAATATCATTATGATGTGGATTTCTGTAGTCTTATGTTTCCCATGCTTGGAGTTTATTGAACTTTACGTACTTCAAATTTCTGCTAAACGCATACATATTATGAACTATTATGTCATTTTGATAAATTGTCTACTTTATAATAATGTGATGTCCCTTTGAAGTCTATTTTGTCTGACATTAATATATGTACTCTGGCTTTCTTTTGATTAGAATTTGTGTGGTATATTATTTTCCATCTTTATACTCTTAGCTATGTCTCTCAAGTGGGTTTCTTATAAACAGTATATAGATTTATTTTGCTTTCTTAGCCAATCTGGCAATCACTGCCCCCCCCCCCAGCTTTATTGAGATATAATTGATATGTAACATTGTGCAAATTTAAGGTATATAGCATGAGGATTTGGTATACATATACATATAGACTGAATCATTGCTTTTCAATTGGAGTGTAGACCAATTACATCTGTTCTAATTATTGATATGTTCAGACACAAATTTATCATTTTGCCAGCTGTTTGCTAATTTGTCTCTTCTATTCTTGATGGCTTTCTCCCCCTCTTTTCATGCCTTTTTTGATTATTTTTGTGCTCATTTTATCTGCAGAATTGGCTCATTGGATACACCTCAGCTTTAATGTCACTTTTTGTGGTTGTTGTACGGTTTATGATGTATTTAACTTCTAAAAATATGCTCTTTCTCTAGTTGCCTTTGAGATAGTCTCTTTACCTAGAGTTTTGAGCAGTGTGGATATGATGCGCCTAGGCATGTTGGCAAGGATCATCAATCTGCTTAGGGATTTGCTGGGCTTTGGGGATCTTTGGTTTATTACATTTCATTAATTTTGGAAAAGTCTTGGCCATGAAATCTTCAAATATTTCATCTGCTTTGTTCATTTCTTCTCCATCGGGGACTCTAATTTCACATCTGTCAGACTTTTGATATTGCCCTACGATGTATGGATGTTCTGTTCTCTCTCTCGTGCCCCTGCCTGGTTCTCCTCATTGTCTTTCAGTGTGGATTAGTTCTATTGTCCTAACTTTTGAGTTCACTCATTTTTTTTTTCTTCAGCTGTAACCAATCTGCTTATAAACTCTCTTTTTATATATAGTTTTCAGCATCTATTCTTGCATGTTGTATATATTCTCCAGTGGCTAATATAATTAATACATATTAACCACAGCTATTTCGAACTACAAGTCTGATGGTTCCAACATCTGTAACGTCTCTATTGTTTTATCTCTTCACAGTGTTTTTTTTTTTTTTTCCTTTTCCTGCTTTTGGGGGTTTTCTTAAGTTCTATTGTTTAGAAGAACAATATAGATGGAGGGTTTTTTTGTTGTTGTTGTTTTTATAAATGGGAGTTTTAAAAAAAAATACACACATGCAAGAACAAGCATGCCTCTTCTGTCAGCCCATCAGTGTAGAGATCAATTCAATGTCACTGATCTGGGCTTGCAATTTTTAGAGCCCTAGTTACCTTTGGTGCACCATGGGCCCAAATGTGTCCGGCAGTGGGCTGCATCACCTCATGCTTCATGAGGGTATGGAGAGCTGAGCGGTGTCCTCAGTGCTCTTGCTCTCAGCTTTCCACTGTCCCTGCAACTGTGCACCACAAAGGACTCTGCCTGTGTGCTCCCAACCAGCTCTAGCCAAAGACAGCTGGCACGTGTTACACGGTGCTGGACTCGTAGTGGGGGTTCTTAGTTCTCCCAACCCAGACTTTATCTTCAGCAGGTCCTGTGCACCAGGGCCTTTGGGGACTGAGCTTTATCAGTGCTCCTGCCCTCCTGCTCACCATGACAGGCAGACTCTGCCTTGTATCTGTGTGATGGCATGGAGCAGCAGGGTGCTGGTGGCAGAGAATTTCTTGTCACCCCCTCCTCCTCAGTGATAGAAGACATATGCTTCATATTGGTGCAGAATCCTGGATCTGACCAGGTTTTAAGTCCTTGGTTCAGCATTCTAAGGCCTTCCTTTGGGTGTGAGGAAGGATCTCAGGAAGTTAGTGGTGCTTTATTTCTGTGTCCCAGCAGCAACAGATCACTACACATCTACACACCTGCACCATCCCCAGCCTCCTGCCCTGTCCCCATCTTTCTTTTGAACCCACTGGAGATCAACAGAGAGAAGCTTGTGAATGAGTGTGGGTCCCCTTGGGTCTGGAGCTCCCAGTTATTGTAAGCTGTCTAATGCATCCTCACTCAGCCCATAAGAGCTCACTACAGTGCTAGCTTTACCTGGTGGCCTCCTCTTTAACCCACCTTCTGCCAAATATGGACTCGCTCACGTGCTTCTTCTCTTCTTGGAGAGACCTGTCACTTCTGGAAGTCAGTTTACATAAGTTGTTTTGTGACCTCAACTCTATTATGGATTTAAGAAAGTTATTATAGTCTCTTCTCATTTATAGGGAAAGAGCAAAGTTACCTTCTGGCTTTCTATATCCTAAGCAGACCCAGAATCCTATTCTACTCTATATACTATTTTATTCTTTTCTTTTTCAGTTGTATCACAATGAGGCTTGAAAATAAAAATAATATCCAGTCTTTTCTATTTCATTCCACTCCATTAAACAAATCATAGGCAATGACCACCAAATCTAAAACCTCAGAATTCATGAATTAGTCCTGATCTGCTCAAAGCCATAAAAAAAAAATGGATATAATGGATTGGTAGGATGAAGAATCCAAAGTTTTCCTCTGGAGCAAGGATTTATCTCAATAATGTTATCTGTACATCATTCATCTCAGTATCAGTAACTCCTCTGCAGTCCTGAAAACAAAGTGGCCATTCCATTATACAAAGGAATAAGATGCATAAGAAAATAAATTTTAACTTGATAGAAATATCTAAATTTTTAAGGCCCAACTTACCCCAGATTGACTCGATCTAAACCAAATAATTTTGGCACTTTACAAAAAAATCAGACTCCAATGTCAAAGGACAGATTTACCAACAATCACAACTATCCACACAAGTTCTGAATGTGTTTTGAGAAATATAGACAATAAATGAGTACCTCTCCAAAGTTTCTGTTTTGATTGGAATGACACTCAGTGGAACAACTGTCTATTTGGCAACCAGGACTTACAACACAAAATTGTAAGCTAAAGACTAAACTTGTCAGGTAAGTGTAAGCATTAGGCCAACAGGAAAGCACCTGGACACAAGGCAAAGAGTTAGGCTAAAAGTTAGGGTAGGGCCTACAGATTTAGAAATCACCAAATCACACAGCTGGCTTGCAGAGCTGAGCTCCCTGAGAGAGTGGGTACAAAGGTAGGCAAACAGAAGATCCAGTGAAAAGCGTAAAGGGAAATCCTGCACCACTCTGGGTTTGAAATTAAAACCAACAGGAATGCCTGGGTGGCTCAGCGGTTGGGTGGCTGCCTTCAGCTCAGGTCATGATCCCGGAATCTGGGATCGAGTTCCGCATCGGGCTCCCACGAAGAACCTGCTTCTCCCTCTGCCTATGTCTCTGCTTCTCTGTGTGTGTGTGTCTCTCGTGAATAAATAAATAGTCTTTTTTTTCTTTTAAAAAGGAATTAAAACCAACAAAGAAGTCAGAGGAAAATGGAAAGATAATGAGAGGACCAGAGAGACAAAGAGGAAAGGAAATACGTGCTATCTGAGGGAAAGGTCCAAATAAACCAGGGCAAGTCCTTGTAAAGTGCTCTGATAATTTTATATATTATCTGTGGCCTTAGAGCTTAAACATTTTCTGGCTCTACTAAAGTCACAATCCATGCAGTGAGGCTGACAAATATACCAGGTATCAGGGGTTATGGAAACAATCTCTGGTGCACTCTGTAGCCTAATTTACTGTCATAAACATTGTGGGAAGCAGAAATCTCTATGGCAGCTTGGTGTGGATATTCTCACTGTCAGCAGGGAAGATTCATTGCCTCCTCACAATGCTGAGACCCCAACAGCATTTACCAAGACGGATGACTTGGTGACAGACACTTCAGGCTGAAAGTTAATAGTTAGCCCAGGAAGATGAAACACGAGAACATCAGAACTATGCCCCTGGGCCAGCGGCTCGGTTCTTGTAGTCCAGGAGAGTATCTGAAAGGAGGGCTCCTAGAGTGAGTGCTCCCAGGCAGGGATGTCACACTCAGGGCACCCCCAAGGTCAGGGAAGTACCCAATCACCCTGGCTGCCCTGAATAATAATTTCTGCTACACCTTTCATCCACAAATGAATTGAATCTCTGCAGTTCCCTTGCATTCTGGCCAGTAGCACCTCTTTGGCTAATGGGTTCCAGAAGTACATTCACTTCCCTCTTTTGAAATTGTACCTCCCTTTCATTTATTCCAAATTTACCACTCTTAGACAGGTACTATCTGTGTTTGGTAAATAAGCCTCAGCTTAACCTCTCCATCCTACCATGACTTGATAAATTCTGATTTTATCTGAACACAGCCTTATCTTTCCAAGGAGACATCTTTTTCTTTAAGGCTATATGCATATAGCTATCTCTTCTCCCACCACTTCTTTAATCTGTTAGGCTGTTGGTCTGGATTAAAAAAAAAAAAAAAAAAAAAGGCAGATCTCAATGATACAAGCTCATATCCTCCTGTCAGCCACAGCTACCGTACCCTTCTCTATTTTTCTCCAGAACTGAAGTTGAGCAACATTGAACAGAATCAGTCATCTGATTACCAGGATGACTTTCTCCTTAACTGAGAGGGAGTGAAACTGTTACTCTCTTATCAAATTTCAATCTCCCTCAATCTCTGATAACATTTCAAATTAAACCAAGGCCTTCACCATGACTTAGCACTTTAAGAAAGTGGTATTACCTCAGGATATTTAGGCAACAAAACCAGCAGAGTAGTTCACTGAAGGAGGCTAAATGCAGATGCTAAGGACCTTGCTTGTCACCACACAGAACATGTCTGTAATCATACGTCTGGAGATTCATTTAGAAAGATTGTATAAATTTAATTAGCAGGAAATCTCATTGTTTTTATCATTGTACTTCAATTTTGACTAAGACATAAAAGGCACCTAGATTTCAGAGCTCGCTTTTCCAATCTGGTTTCCAAATGAAGGTGAATTTAAAAAAATCCACCTTCCAAGTAGATCAACTTTGAGGATGAGTACTTCTTAGTAATCTAGCCTCAACCATGTCCATAAGCAACAGCCCCTGAGGAACCCATAACTTGAATCTGTGCTGCAAGGGATGCAGTGACCCAGAGATATGGTCCCTTCCCTTCAAGAGCTTGTAGTCCAAGTACAAGTAAAATGTAGGTATAATATGAAAAGCACTGGGTGAAGAATACAGCAAGTAAGAGAAGAGAACAGTCTGAGCTAAAACAATCTGAGAAGCCCCAACAGGGGGATGAGGACTTGTCCCCAGCCCATAGAGAAGGTTGAGCTAGAAGTGTATGCGTTCATAAGCTGAGTGTTTACACCAACTACAAAGACCAGTCTGACCCCCACCCCTACCCCCCGCAAAAAAAGGTGAGTGGAGCACAAGTTTCACTACTGACTTAGGATGCTTTCAAAAAAATCATTTATCCTCTTGAATTCTGTTTCATCTTAAAACTTATACTTCTGGTTCAAAATGGCAGCCTCAACACTTGCATGTACTTCCTTCTCCCCCCTACCTCTGCCAACTCACTGATAAGGCCTAAAGCAGCAGCATATAGAGTGTCTCTGACACCCAGGATAGATCAATTTTTAATTCTATCTTCCTCCTTAGGACAAAATTACTTTCAGTAATCATCATGTCCTTGGTTTGTTCCATAATTTAAAACAAAAAATTAATATTTAAATAAGAAACTTCCATTTAAAGACATTATTATAATTTAATACAAGAGTTCATGCATGAGGGGCACCTGGGTGGCTCAGTCAGTTAAGTGTCCAACTGGATTTCGGCTCAGGTCATGATCTCAGGTTCCTGACATTAGGACCCATGTAGGTCTCTGCACTGGGAATGGAGCCTGCTTAAGATTCTCTCTCTTTCTTTCTCTCTGCTCCTCCCCTCCTTTAAAAAAATAAGAAAAAAAAAAAAAAAAAAGACTTCATGCCTGAGCTACAATTTGTACTTACCATAAAAATATTACTCCTCACACTGTCCTGTGTATCTCTCTGCTTTAAATTTAAACATAAATAATACGCAGCATGATCACATAGATTGAGACAATTAAGGTAACTCAGGTTCCATTATCTTTATAATACTACACCATCAGTGCTTATTTCATATCTACTGCTTAAATGCAGTAATATGTTGGACCACAAGGACTAGAGACAGAAACATCTCCAAGAGTAAATTTGAATAAGTCTAAAACTTTATGAATCTACTCTGGAAACAAACATGTAGAGCCGAGTCCATTTGTGTTGAGATCACTGTGTAATCCACATTAACTAATGTGGATTAATTCCAAATTAACCTTCCTGTAGAATCTGATGTTTGTTAGGAGAAAAAGTCGTTAAAAAATGCACTTATTTTATATATATTAACCAAAGCCATTGTTAGAACTTAGATTTTTTTTTTTAAAAAAAGATAGTTTTGGGGGGTAAGGAGAGCATTTTATCACTGACCTTGGTGATAATAAAAACCAGACTTCTTTTAGTTCGTTCTATTACTGCTTATAAACTCTCTGCTGACAATGTACCTCTGTTACCTATACCATAAATGGAGCTCTCCAGACTGCCCCATATCTAGTATGCCCCTGCAGTGAAATGTAAAAAGTAAAAAAATTATAAAAACAGTGAGAATGAGAATAATGGTCATTCGAAATAATCCTAGACAATGGGATAAACCTGCCTATTATGCTAGGCTGTAAGGGGCCACACCTCAGAGCATGTATAGGAAGGCTGCCCCAGGAGGAATTCTTCATAGCAGAGTTTTTTGGAATGAGCGAGGACACAGGGAATGGGAGAGGGAGGAAGAGGTTGAGATGGCAGGTGAAGAGGTCCCTACGGAATTCTGCTGGGTCAACCTGATGGCACCCCCTCCCCAATCATCCTGGCCGCTGCAACCACAGTAGACATTGAGACACAGGAAGACCTCAGAAACTCCATGAAGGAATAAAGCCATTTTCTGGGAGAACTTTGTGTCTACCCACCACCACCATGAGAGTTAGTACCCCAAAGCTGACTCTCTTCATTTAGACCCAGCAGAGGTAGAGGCAGGAAGTCTGGCAGTCAACACTCTCAAAATCTGAATCACCATCTCCTTCAGGAGGGGGGCTTGAAGCAACAGAGCAAATTACGGATCTGCTCTTATTAATCAACCTAGCTATTCCTTTCCAAATACGAATTTCAATCAAGGCTTCTGAGAAACTGCAGTGAACCAGCTGTTCAAAAGAAAGAATAGCATGGAAATAAAAACTGAGAAACGGAAGATCATCTAGAAAAGAGGAACAAACGTCCAAAGAATTATAATTAATAGCCTCAGAGAGGTTCCAGAGGAGTGGGCATCCATAAAAACAAGAACAGGTTGTTATTTTTTTTTTTTTAAGATGGAACCAAAGAACGAACAAATAAAAAAAAAAAAAAGAGCTCCTGGCAATAAAAGCACATTATTTAATACAAGGGCTGAAAGAAGGGGCTCAGGGAAACTTTCAGAACATACGTTTTAAAAAAGACAAAGAGAAAATACAAGGGAAAATTATATGGTGTATGCATAAATGTTTCATTTTTCTCAAAATATCTGTTATTGACCCAGTTAATAATATTGATGAATAGCTATATTAGAATTTAAGAAATAAAGCAGTACAATCTGATTCTCTAGATGTTTCTACCCTATGACAGAATCACAGATGATTCATGCTAAATAAAAGTGGAAATCATCTAGGTTAGTAGTTTTCAAACGAAATTCCCCTGAGGACTAGGATTTGACAAAATTTTCTTAGCAGGTTTAACGTTAAGCTAAGTGAACAGAGTCCCATGTCCTCACATCTAATTTAAGCAGGGTGGGGATTTTTTTTAAATCTGTTTTTTGTATTGGGGCTCTACGTACGTTTCATTTGTGACTGAGCTATTTGCTATGGAACTAATCTGAGGCCTGCAGTGCTAATACTTGCACGTCCCATTCAGACTATAGTTTTAAAATATGTATTCATTTATGTAAAAATACTGAGCGCTGCATGAAGGGGGCAGAAAAATAGGATAGCTAGTGGTGAGTTTCAGCCTCTCCTCTTGTCCCAGGCATCTTGGATGGGGCCCAAGCTTATAGTTTAATAGAACAAAAGCTCTGTGGTAAACCAGATTCTCTTTCTTTAGAAGGGTTTATCCTCCATCTGTTGTTTCTTAAGCATGCTCCTTGGGAATCTCACCCAATATCCCAAATGGCTAACTCTAAGATCACATATGGTACTCTTCTCCAGAGGAGTTCTGATAAATTCAGATTTCTCCATCTTACCCCATTTCCATAGCTGGTTTAGCATCTCATGTAGATGAATATACTGGGCAATCACTCAGCTGGTCAACCCCATTATCTGGTTTAGTGTATTTAACACAAATGTTTGATAACCACTAATCAAACTCAAACCTCTTGTTTGCAACCGGGGTTTGGGATCTAGAAGACAAAGTGAATTCACCAAGGTGGCACATTTCCATGTTATACACGACAAAAATGTTAGTATGCTCTCCGATAGCTTCACTTAGGTATGTTTTTCTTTTCAGATGGACATCAGCTACCTTGATTAAAGGTCACCACTTGAAGTCTTTTTCTAACTTCCCAGCACAATATTAAGAATAAAACAAGTGCCCAATTAAGTACCCGTTGGCCAATCTTTCTCAAAAGAAAACAGACACCCATTTTCTATGTAACAGGATGTAAATGTCCAACATTTCTGCTGCAGCAATTAGAGAAAAAAACAGAAAAATATTTTAAAATATGGAGTTTTTTGTTTTTTGTTTTTGTTTTTGTTTTAGACATCAGATAGAGAAGCAAAAATGGCTGAATCATTCTACATTTCTGGAGAAGAAAATGTTCTTTTTTTAGAGGTAGCTGACAAACACTGGCTGCTTTCCATGCCAGTGGCATTTGCCAACCGTGGTGCAGTACAAGGTGGAGGCAATTTTCCTGATGGGAAATGCAAACTCATAGAGTTTGGTAGTTGCACAAACAAAGCTGGAGGACTGAGATCTAGTCCAATCCTAAATCTACCACCATTTTTCCCAGTGGGACACCTGATGAGGTTTGAGAAAGCATAAAAAGGCTGGTAACAAATCAAGAAGTGGTGGCCTCTGTGGGCGGGTATTGAAGAGGGATCTGGTGGGAAGGGGCACAAGGGAACTTCTGGTGATGATGAATAGATCCTATAAGTTGTCTTGAGGAGTGTGTCTGTGGAGGTAAAACCTATAGTTCTCCCGCACAGGGCAAAGTCCAGTTCTTTCCTCCTCCTGTGAGTCATTCTTTCACCTCTATGTCTCCCTCACTACTTACCCTAAACACTCGCACACAGAACACTTCACTTCTGACACTTGACAGAGCGACAAGGGAGATAAGGGCCTGGGAATGTTACTCTGGGCACACACTGTTTGGGACGAGTCATGGAAGGTAAGAGTGGACAATCATGCTACCATGTGGAGAAAGAAAAGAGGAGGGAAGGAATTTGTTGCTTCTTAGGAGCAGAATGGAGGCCGATGGAAGCCAAAGGAGGAACTGGCATGACATGGGTCGGAGACACCAGCAGAGGCAGATTTTGTAGGTTTTTGTAGGCCATGCTAAAGTTAGGACTTTTTTTTTTATAGGAGGAAGTGACTGAAACTTTAGAAGCAGAGAAGTGGCATGAAATAATTTGTTTTAAACGAAGGACTCTGGCTAAAATTTATGATGAGAATGGAGGCAAGAGAACAGTTAAGAGGCCATCACAGTAGAGCCGATGGCAGTGTGGGCTTGGGCAACAGTGATGACAGTGGAGAGCAGTGGAGATCTGAGCTCAGGGGTGTCATCAGCAGGGTCTGCTAATGGACAGATGTGTGGGATGGAAAGAAGCCCTTCTTCCTTGTGCACCAAGTGCTCAGTTTCCAAGGCTTCCAATGCACCGCTTCTCCTAGTTTCCTTCTATTTTACTAGATTTCTTCTGCTGCTTTCATTCTTCTATCATAACCTCACATACCTTCCTTTACACCTTCTTTCCACTAGAATTACTTTGTATTCTCCAGAGTGCTGAGTCCTGTTTTCTCTTCCTTCTACATATTACCTCTGGAGCACTTCTTCCTCTGCCACAAGTCCCAGATTTGCAATTCTAGTTCAGATGGCTGTCCTAATAACAGATCTCATTCCCTAGTGGATATCACTGATGGATTGGTCCCACAAATGCTCCAAACAAAATATGTCTACCCTTCCTCAACCTTCTCCTAAATTCCCTCAGTGTTTTCATAACATAACTTTTCACTCAGTCATCCAAGCCAGAACCTGGGTGCTATCCTAAAATTTTTTTCTCACCTCCCCAAATCTAGTAAGTCACAATATACTATCAGTTTTACCCCTAAATACCTTCCAAGTCTTTCCCAGCATCTGTCCCCATTGTTTCTTCCTTATTTCAGATACTTGAGTTCTCTTACATAGATTGTTGCAAATATCCCAAGGTTTCTCTCTCAGTTCTCTTCAAATCTAGTCTCTACCATGCCTGGGGAATGGTCCCTATATCACACAATCCATTCTTACATTTCCTCTGCTTTAGAGTTCCATCAGTTCCATTGCCTCTGGGATAAAATACAAGTGGCTTGCAGGGCATACCAGACTGTCTGTACCCCACTTGTAGCATGCACCTCATCTCCTGCTACTTCTCAAAACATACTGTATTCTCCAGCTATCCTGAATTATTTGCATTCTCGAAATCTTCCATATTGCTCTATGCCTGAGGAACTAGTGCAAGTATTTCCTCCTCTGAGAAGTCTTCTCCCATCCTCACAGATTCAATCAACTTATTCCTCATCTCAAAATGTTATTTTGGACATTTCTCCTATATAACACTAGTTTTACACTGTGCAACTACAAATTGTTTGATAGCTATCTTCTCTCCTCTTCTCTTTCATTCTTCTTTATTATTTTTATTCTGTATTCATTCAGCCCCTTATACTTCCCGCCATGGGCAATGAGGAGTTAAGTCTTGTCTTTACAATGCATCCATGCTGCTACGCTTTTTTATATGCAGTTAATATGTTGCTTCTAACAGATTCATATTGTTCCAAGGTGAACACACCCACCACATTTTATCCATATATTCTCCATGTAATACACAATTGGAATGCCTTCAGCTCCTTGCTACCATACAGGGTTACAATGAACTTATTTACAGATGTTCTCTCTTCTGTAAATTGGCTGTTCTTTGGCCTGCTAAGAGTCCATACACACCAGCAACTGACCAAAACCCAAGCCTCATTTTTCAAATCAGACCTGCTACTTTTTCTTAATTCTGATTAATAAATCATTATTTGCTTGATGCAGTCATCTTTTTTGTTGTTGTTGTTAGTTAGCATGTTGCGTTTCCCAAGCTGATTAACTGGTTAAACTCAAATTTTTGCACCTGCAGAGCAATGACCCCTGAAAGATATGTGTTCTCTGTTTGACATCTCTTTAATTTTATTAGTGGCTTATGGACAAAATCACTTGACTGAAACTTTTTCAAGTCTCAGTTATTTGGATTCACAAGAACATTTTTCCCCCGGTTATAAATCAATGAACCCAGTCAAGATTAACTGCCTACACATGAGCTTCAAAAGATCCTCTATGGCCAGACAGAGTTGAAAGAAACACGTAATTCCATAACACACTAAATACAAGCTGATCAAAGTTATTGGAGCTGGTTACTTAATGCTGTACTTCCTCATTGTCATACAATCTGATTTCAAGTAGTTTGAATCTAAAACATATATTCCTAGATCCAAAAACTCCTCCTTTGGAAATAAAATCATCATTTCTATATCCTAACTGGTCAAATTGTGTATTTAGACAAAAATGTGTATTTAAACTAACCCCCAGGTTAAAAATTTCTGAATTTGATTTGTGAAATTCCATATGTTTTAGGAATTAAAGCAAAAAGAAAAGAAACATAGCTAATGAACCATTTCAAATAAGAACAGTTCCCATACAGAATCATCATAGAATCCTGGAAGCAAAAGGAATCATAAATCCTTAGGTATTCTGTAGAGAAGAAGAAGGTTGTTCAAGTCCTCAGAACTCTGAGGAGGTGCCAAGGGGCAATCATGTGAAGAACTGAGACCCACAGGGTGGGACTTACTAAGGCAGCCTTCTTTAATCTGCTACATATACATTTTTTTAAATTTTGTGATTTTATGTAAAAGATTATTTGAAAAAAAGTTCCACTCTTTAAAAATATTTTGAAAGTCACTGGTCTAGACCAGTCTTTTACACAAATCTGTTCCTTCCATGTCATCCTTGACAGGCAGTAATCCCAATATCTGCTTGAGCACTGCTGTCATTGTGAGTTCACAATCCTAAAGCAGCTCATTTCCATACTGAATATCTCAAGTTCTCCAAAAGTTCCATCCTTCTAGAGTGCCAAGTTTTACCTCCCCATAAGTTCTAAGCCCTCCATGTCCTCTGAGATAACACAAAATTTCTATGTGTTGTCTCCCTCCTCCCTGTCCCTTCAGAACTAGACGTATGCGATCTCTTGTCCACAATGCACATTTCATTCACATGTAAGACAAACTTTCATCTCGAATCACATATTCATACATCTATTTCCTTTTTGCTGATTTCACTTAAACTTAAATGCCTGCTCCTGCTAAACAAAGACTGTAAACAAATATTTACCATGTCTGTTACATGTAACACAGAGAAACTATTTTTTGTGGGTTTTTTAAGGTTTTTATTTATTTGAGAGAGAGAATAAGAGAAAGAGAGCAGAAGTGGGGTGAGTAGCAGAGGGAGAAAAGGCTCCATGCTGAGGAGGGAACCTGACGTGGGGCTCGATCCCAGAATTCCGGGATCATAACCCAAGCCAAAGGTAGACGTCTAACCAACTGAGACACCCAGGCACCTCCAGAAACTGTTTTCAACAAAATTTATCAGTCCTTTCCCACCTCTGACCTTTCTTTATTATAAATGCAGGAATCAAAACAATCCTGAATATATTTTTGATACTACTGGTAGTCACCATCCACACTGTTTCAATAATTAACACAATCTGTGACAACATTCATTGTTCCTGCTATTTTAGACAATTTAAACTATAGCTCTTCCACTAAGCAAGATGGATAGAGACAGCATGCCATTTCTGCTTTTCCTTCTTGAGACTGTTACTTTTCAGAGATATAGGTCTCCACAGCCATCCATATTTCTCACCTTGCTTTCATCACGTAAACCTGAATTCCATTTCAAGTGCTCCAGGTTTATGCTTAAAAGCCAGTGCCTTGGGGATCCCTGGGTGGCGCAGCGGTTTGGCACCTGCCTTTGGCCCAGGGCGTGATCCTGGAGACCCGGGATCGAATCCCACATCAGGCTCCCGGTGCATGGAGCCTGCTTCTCCCTCTGCCTGTGTCTCTGCCTCTCTCTCTCTCTCTGTGACTATCATAAATAAAAAAAAAAAAAAAAAAAAAAAAGCCAGTGCCTTGAGAAGAGAGGAAAAAATTGTACTGCATTTTCCTCCTGTGATTTGAAAACATAATGGGTGTACATACATATTAAATATTTTCTTACAAATATCTAGGTCATGTTTACCAGCTAGGCTTCTTCTAGCTTACAATGAAATATACCCATATTTAATCAAGGCATTAACATAAGTAGGAGGCTATTGATTTAAGACAATTTTGAGATCCACCAAAATTAGTTATTGTATATTTTGTCCTTCTGGTGGCCGTGGATGCCTCATATTTTCTCCGGGACATTCATCATTAGACATGTTAGCCCTTGAAATCTAACTTTAATGCTAGACAAATGTTTCCATTTTGCTGACTCCCGTATGTTCTCTGCATTTACCATTCCACTGGAATTACTTATTCCATTAATAATAATTTTTCTTACAAATCTAACTGGTAGGAGAGCTTCTGAGTATTTAGGTCTACATTCTACTTTCAGGCCCTATATTCTGTTTGCATAATTTGTCTGTGGAGACTCTCATCTTTTCCAGTGATGTGAAGTCTGTTTTACACAGGCTACCTAGGACTGGGTCCTTTAAACATGTAGATTTTTTAAAAAATAGGGCACTTAAGTGGCTTAGTCGGTTAAGCATCTGCCTTCAGCTCAGGTCATGATCTCAGGATCCTGGGATGGAGCCTTGCATGGAGCTCTCTGCTCAGTAAGGAGTTGGCTTCTCCCTTTCCCTCTGCTCCTCCCCAGGCTTGTGCTTTCTCTCAAATAAATAAATAAATAAATCTTAAAAAGATAAAAATAAAAATCATCAGTAGAAGGAATATTCTCTTCATGTTAGTTGCTCCCTTACCCATGTTGTCATGGGAACTTAGGGTTGATCATTCTCTTTCTGTCTCTTCCACCATACAAATACACATCTTGACAGCATGGATTGCCTTCCTTACTTAGGCATCCCCAGGGCATGAGCCCAGCAGATTATACTAGGCACTCACCCTATATTAGTTGGTAATTAAATTCAAAGCGAAATATATGTTTTTCCACACTAGAACTAAAAGACGATAGGCAATAAAAACAGACCCTAAAATCTTAGCCTTGGATAAGCCTATCAACCACAAGCAGAAAACTTCACCTTTCTTAAATCCACATTCTGACCTCTTCAAAACTCTACCTTTTAATAAGATGTGTAGAAAAGTCAGAAAGGCCACCTGAAATTGTAAAGTGTGTTCTCCATCAATACAAACCAAAGCAAGGAAGTGAAAGTCAATGAAAACCCAGCCATACAATTCCACTGGAAAGATCGAGACTTCTGATTGTGCCCTCTCAAAGGAACAGAATGTTTGGGCACCTGTGGGGATACTGTGCCAGCACCACGTAGTGCTGTAACCAGTAGACTCATTTTAGGAATCAGAATCATATGCCAAGGCAGGTGGGAAAATAAAGAGTAGGTGTTCAACTCCTAGTAAACCTTGCTGGAAGAAGAAAAAGTACAGCTATCCAGTTGATTGTGGGTGGTGAATTTATGAGAAAATTAGAAACAAAATCAGACTATTTAAAGTCTTAAGCAGTAGGGAACCTTGGAGAAAGAAGGTGTGAGGTTTGTAAAAAGCCAGGAGTAAAAGGAAACAAGTTATGCCTCAGGAAAAACCACTCTACGCCCTCCATTTTGAAAATACTGGCAGACTAGAGGGTTAGAAAATGAAATCCACATTCAGTCCGTGGTAACTTTCCAACCCTGGATCCATAGAACAAAAAACACACACACCTAAACACACACACACACACACACACACACACAGACTCCTGTTTAATTAAAAAACGAAGCCTGCCAAGACTGAATAAAAAACATCCTCTGTGGCCTGAGGAGGCAGCCCTCAGTGTGTGACTGAGAATCTACAGCTTGGTAGCCAAGGTCAAGCAAGACTATTTGCAGAAGCATCTGTCTCCCTTTGCTTCACTGACTTTCACTCATGTCCATGCCTTTGCTTACCACCTATGTGATGGCAAGGACTAGCAAGTTTTTGAGGTGAGCCACGATCTCTCCTCTGAGCTTTGGCCTAAGGTATCCATATGCCTCTCCGCGTCTCCTCCGAGATGGCACAAGAGCACCTCAATATCAACGTGTGAAAAACTAACCTGTGATCTTTCCTCATACCTGGTGTTCTTCCAGGGTTCCTTACCTCAGAAATGTCACCCTCGCCTAGCCAGCTGTACCAGCCAAAACCCCAGGAGTCAGACTTCTAGCCATCACATAAGTGTCTAATCTAACACCATGTCCTTGCCATGTCCTCCATTCTGCCCACTTATCTGCACTTACTCTACCACATTCTTAGTCTTTCTTAACTATCTTGTTTCATCTTCACTACTGCCTGAGCCTCCCAACAGGTGTCCCACAGTCACTCTTACTATTCTGAACTGTCCCTCATGCCAAGCTTTTCTAATCCTTTCAGGTTTCCCATTTTTTCTAGACTAAAGATCAGATTTCCTATCCTGGCCCCAAAGCTTTTAATGGTCCGGTGCCTGCCTATTCTCCCAACATTAGCAGGAATCACTACTTCTTGTTCTAATTTCATACCACATAACTTCTTTCAACCCTCCAGAACACTCTGCTTCCTCCTATCATAGTCTTTGCTGGAGCATCCGCTTCTTCTTGGGTCTCTTCTGAGCTGGCCCATCTTCATTCTGATCTCCCCTCAAATGTCATTTCCTTAAGGATAGCTTCCTGACACTCAGACTGGATTGGATTCCACATTTTTATGCCATTATAGCTCTTGGTTCCTTTTCTCCTTAGCCCTTATCACAGTAGTGGTTTTATATTTGAATATGTATCCTTGTGATTCAAGTCTTTCTCCCCTTCTAGATTATAGATGCAGGAACCATTGCTGCTCTTGTCACCACTGTGTCCCCAAGGACCCTGATACAATCAACATTGTTCTACTGTGTCGATGAATAAATGAAAACTGTCACCCAAAGGCTCACTGTAATAATATTTTTTTTTAAGATTTTATTTTATTTATTCATAGAGACAGAGAGAGAGAGAGGCAGAGACACAGGCAGAGGGAGAAGCAGGCACCACACAGAGAGCCTGATGTGGGACTCGATCCCAGGTCTCCAGGATCACGCCCTGGGCTGCAGGCGGTGCTAAACCACTGCGCCACCGGGGCTGCCCTAATCTTTCTTCTTAAAAGTCTAGCTGAGTCCAATGTGGTAAAGCCCAGACTTAGAATCCTAGCTGCCTTGGCTATTCATGCCTAAGCTTGGGGAGGCCCAGGCCTGGAGGGAATAAAGGGGATCTCGAGGACAACGCCTCTTAGCACAAGGTCCAGATCCACCTTGACAGCAGGATGGTCACTCTTAAGCCTCAGAATGTCCAAGCTTGCAAAAAAAAGTGAGGCAGAGATCTGCTCATGTGGGTCAGACGTCAGCCTTGAGAGGGCACAAGCTCTAGTTGTACCAATAAGGGCAGGACTCATGATTTCTTGCTGGGCATCATGCATGATGAGCCACCTCCCAAATGACATTTTCTCCCTACTATACACCATGATGGGAGATTACCTGAACAACTTTGGTCACCATTTTTCTACCATAAAGGAGTTTAGGCCAGTACAGTCTGAACAAATTTCTTAATTAAGTTGAATATAAAATAGGTTCACCTAATAACTACATCATCTAGTACATGAGGAATATTTAAAGACTCGAGTGTCTAGGCTAAGGCTGAAACAAGAACCCATAAAATACGTGAAAAGATCCAAATGACTAGTGTCTGCAAGCATATCCCAAAAATATTTTTTACACTCTTTTGGTATGTCTCGTTCTGATCACATCAGGAAAACCAGATGTTAAGAGAAAGAAAGTAGGAAAAAAAAAAAAAAAGAACCCCACAAAACAACTTGTCTGACGATTTTACAAAAACAAAAATGAAATTAGATCATTTATTTCTCAAAATTCGGAGTGCCAACTCTGATCTAAGTGGGTCTGCTTATCTGAAATTATACAATGATAATGGTTAATGCCAAACCTCTGTTCCACAGACAACATGGAGAGCTTTGCTCCATCCTTGTGATAATATTAGTTAAAATGATGAAGTATTTTAGAAGTTATAAATCACAGTTATATGCATTATATCACTAGGGTTCTTTAAAACTCTGAGAGGTTATGTGGGCAAATTTTATTACCATATTGATACTGTCATTGAGGAAACTGAGGCTCAGATCAGTTCACTAGGAATAGTGTATTTTTTTCATACCTGAGACTTAAAAGCTAAATCCATACCACTGTTTTCTTTCCCTTTTTTTTTTTTACCCCCATTGCACCATTTAAAAATAGCAATTTATTGGGATAAGAGAAAAGATCCGTCTCATAGTTATATTTGAATTAGGAAGATAAACAGAAGTTATCAATTTTCTGCATTTTTTTCATTGTTCTATAGTTTAGTGTTGATCTGGCCTGCACAGAGCTCCTGGTAAAAATGCCATGTTCTGCCAGAGAAATGTGAACTATGAAACCGAAATCTGGCACATTTTTACTTCTGTGTGTTTGGGAGATAAGTTCATAGTTCTCTGCCAGTAAGGTTCCATTTTGGTATAGACTCAAGAAGGTTCTGCTACTGTTTTCATTTGGAGCTGAATTTTGTAAACTTATTTCCATTTTAAAAGTATTTTAATTTATCAAGCAATTGATCAAAAAATGCTTGCTCTCGGCCCTATGCTGAAATCTGAGGCTGACCAGGGTGGATAAGATGCAGTGCACTCACCAGTTGTTTGGAATTGCTGGAGGCTGGGTACACAAGAACCAGTGGCAGGCAGCAGGCCCCAGGTACCAATGTTCAGGCACCAGTGCCAGGTGTAGGGAAGGGAGAGGAAGCATGGACATGAATAGTCAGCTAAAGCTATGTAAGAGGGGAAAGCGAACTAAGGCTATCTGTGAAAGCTAGAATCTCAGCAACCTGCTGACAGAGAGAACTGCACCATACAGCAGAGTGTGAACCTGACCTTGGGACTTGGACTATTAGATCTGTTTTATTTTTTTTAAGATTTTATTAATTAGGACCCCTGGGTGGCTCAGTGGTTGACAGTCTGCCTTCGGCTCAGGGTATGATCCTGGGTATGGGGATCAAGTCCCACATCGGGCTCCTTGCAGGGAGCCTGTTTCTCCCTCTGCCTATGTCTCTGCTTCTCTCTTTCTCACATGAATAAATAAATAAAATCTTTTAAATAAAAGATTGTATCTATCTGTTTGACAGAGAGAAAGAGAGAGAGTAAAAGCAGGGGGAGTATTAGGCAGAGGGAGAGGGAGAAGCAGGCTCCCCACCAAGCAGGGAGCCCAAAGTGAGGCTTGATCCCAGGACCCTGAGATCATGACCTGAGGGGAAGGCAGATGATTAACTGTGAGCCACCCAGTTGCTCTAAGATCGGTTTATTATTGTTACTGCTACTACTGTTATTTTCCTTTCCTGCCTGGAGGACAGCTAAGGCCTATAGAAAATGTCCTTGGACGTGATTCTTTTCCATTGTCTGATTATTAAACATCTTATTTTACAACACTTCCACTTCCCAAATAGATCTTGATCCTCTCGTTTGTTCCTCCCCTCAGGCCTGAAAAGTGGGGGGAGGCAGATTTAGTGCTCCCTCTCTTCAGACGGGGAGGCCAGCCCCCTGGGGCTATGCACTTGCATGTTTTCACTAGGGGAACATTCACCCTTGGCCTCTGCTTCACTGTCCAGTGGGGTGGGTGTGGGTATATGCACGCTTGCCCACATTCTTTGTTTTGGCTCATTTCACTGTAATCCTCTGTTGCTCTTCTCATACACACTTTTAAATGGTGGAAATAGAAGACAAGGAGTTGGACAAACCTCATAGAAAATTGACCTTAGAATCCTGAGATTCAGTACAAAAGTCTAGCAGTTTTTCCCAAGTGCGCTTGCAAAATTAACAATCTTTGTTCTTAGCCACATGACCACCTTATCAAGAATCTTAATTCCAAAGCAATTCGAACACAGCTGGACTGTTTCAAGGCTGCAAGGAATTCCTAATAGTGCCTGTCATTGCTGGATTTGAGTCATCTCTTTGGGGTAAGGTGAGTGCAAGTTGATATCTGAAGCTAAGAGCTTTCCTCAGGGTCACCCTGTTTCATAGGTGCTTAGATCCCAAGTTAGCTCAAGCCTCAATCCCTGTGATATCTTTTGTTCTCTTCTTTTCTTCAGCAAACACCTTCCTGGGTCCTGCTCCAGGGAAGAAAAGTGTAAACAGCACTTCCCACTTGGCTCATTAGGGATTCCACCCCAAGAAGCAACTCCTGTGAATTCCTAAAGAACCCAAAAAGAAGGGGAAAAAAGCTATTATATTAGAGCTAATAAATAACTTTAGCAAAGTTGCAGAATACAATGTTGACATATAAAAATCAGTTATATTTCCTTTTTTAAAAAAGATTTATTTATTTATTTAAGGGGGTTGGGGCAGAAGGAGGGAGGGAAACAATCTCAAGCAGACTCCCTGCTGATTGTGGAGCCTGACATGGGGCTTGATCCCACAGCTCTGAGATCATGACCTGAGCTGAAATCAAGAGTCAGAGGCTTAACCAGCTGAGCCACCCAGCGCCCCAAATCAGTTATATTTCTATATGCCATCAATAAACAATCTAAAAGTGAAATTTTAAAAAATTCTGTTGGCAATAGTATCAAAAAGAATAAAATGTTTACAAATAAATTTAACCAAGGAGGTGCAAGAAATGTGCACTGACAAGAAAAATGAAACAAAAAAACATTTTGAAACAAATTTTAAAATACCTACATAAGTGGAAAGATATCCTATGTTCATGGATTAAAAGATTTGATATTAAGATGGCAATATTCCTGAAGTCTATCTAAAAATTCAATGCAATCCCTATCAAAATTCCCATGGCCTTTTATGCAGACATGAACAAGCTGATTCCAGAATTCACATGAAATTGCAAGAGGCCCTGATTAGCCACAATGATCTAGAAAAAGAACAAAATTGATGGAGTCATATTTTCCAATTTCAAAATCTACTATCAAGCTATAGTAATTAAATGATGTAGTATTGGCATAAAGGTAGACACAGAGGTCCGTAGAATTGAAAGTCTGGAAGCAAACTTACACATGTATACATTTTTGACAAGGATGAAAAAAGCCATGTAGTGGGGAAAGTGTAATCTTTTTAACAAATGCTGCTAGAACACCTGAATTTACACATGAAAAAGAATGAATTTGGGCCACTACCTCACGTCATATGTAAAAATGTATTCAAAGTGGATGGAAGGCCTAAATGTAAGAGCCAAAGCTATTAACCTCTTGAAAGAAAATATAGGGTTAAATCTTCATGACCTTGGATTAGACTTATAGTTTCTTAAATATGACACCAAAATCATAAGGAACAGAAGAAAAAATAAATTGAACTTCAACAAAATTTCAAGTTTTCATGCAAAAAATACTACCAGGAAAGCAAAAAGATATTCCACAGAACAGGAAAAAATATTTGCAAATCATGTATCTCATAAGGATCTAGCGTCCAGAATGTATAAAGAACTCTTCCAACTAACCAAGAAAAAAGACTAACAACACTATTTAAAAATGGTCAAATGGCTTGAATAGGCATTTCTCTAAAGAAGTTATAAAAATGGCAATTAGCACATGAAAAGATGCTCAACATCATTAGTCAATGGGGAAATGTGAAGCAGTCACAAATGAGATTCCACTTTATGCCCACTAGAATGGCTCCAGTATTTTTTAAAAGATTTTATTTATTTATTTATTTATTTATTTATTTATTTATTTATTTATTTATTTATGTGAGACACAGAGAGAGGCAAAGACATAGGCAGAGGAAGGAGCAGGTTTCTGTGAGGAGCCTGATGTGGGACTCGAATCCCAAGACCCCGGGATCACGACCTGAGCCAAAGGTAGAAGTTTAACCACTGAGCCATTCAGGTGATCCAAATGGATACAATTAAAAAAAAAAAAAAAAAGCAAAAACCAGAAAGTAACCAGTGTTGGAGGATGTAGAGAAACTGGAACCTTCATACATTGCTAGTGAAAATGGTATAGCCCTCTGGAAAATAGTTTGGTGGTTCCTTAAAAAGTTAAAAATAAAATTACCATATGGCCTAGAAATTCTACTCCTAGGTAAACCTAAGAGAATTGAAAACAAAATTCAAACAAGAACTTGTATGTGAGCATTCATAGTAGTATTATTCATTAATAGCCAAAAACTGGAAACAACCCAAATGTCCATCAACTGATAAATGGATATATAAAATGTAGCATGTCCATATAATGGAATATTGTTCAACCATAAAAAGGAATGAAGTACTGATATTCACTACTATACGGATGAGCCTTAAAAACATTATGCTAAGGGCCAGCAGCTAGTCACAAAAGACCACATACTGCATGGTTTGTTTATATGAAATGTCTAGAATAGGCAAATCCACAGGGGCAGAAAGCAGACCAGTGGTTACTGGGGACTCAGGGCAGAGCACAACAGGGAGAGCTCAGAAGGTACGAGATTTCTTTTCAGGGGGACACAGATTGCTGGGCATTAGAGAGTGGTGGTAGTTCACACAATACTGTGAATGTACTAAAAGCCACTCACTTTGAAATGGTTAGAAGGGCAAATTTTATCAAATCTCAATAATTTTTTTTTAAGATTTTATTTATTTATTCATGAGAGACACAGAAAGAGAGGCAGAGACACAGGGAGAGGGAGAAGCAGGCTCCATGCACTGGGAGCCCGATGTGGGATTCGATCCCGGGTCTCCAGGATCACGCCCTGAGCCAAACCATGCCCTGGCTCAACCGCTGAGCCACCCAATCCCAAATCTCAATTTTTTTTTAAGAAAAAGCAATCCAAAGAAGTACAACAAAAATCACACAGGATCAAAAGTGCTTTCTGACTCATCTTCTCATTCGTTTTCATAGAAATCACCATACACAGGGAAAACTATGCTTTGATGATAAATTCAGGCTCTGTGATGAATTCTATTTAAAAAAAGATTTAGAGATTTTAGAGATTTCAAAAATTGAAGCCCCTTCAACTCTCTGGGCTCCAGTTACCTCAGATGACATCCTAGTGTCCACCTGCCCAGTGTACGGGCGTGGCCTGGTCTGCATCCAAAGATCACATGGAAAGGCATTGAGTCAGTTCTAAGCCTGACTCATCACGAGATGGGTTAATGGTAAAGTGGGAGGCGAGGGGGAAACAATCCACAGTTTTTCCTAAGATTTCCTCTGAATTATCCTCATTTGTGGGCAAAATGCTCAAGAATGCTATTTTTAAGGAGTGACGATATTTGGGGAAAATGTCCTCAGAGGCAGGGGAGGTAAGGACTGGGAGAAGTTTGCCCAAACCACAGGGCCTCTGAGCTACAGGCCACATCACCAGCAACAGCCCTAATGAGCTCTGTGTTGGACTCTCCAAATTGAATTACATAATACATTTCCGTTTCATTTCATGAATCACAACTTGGGATACAATGTTCCTGGGTTGCAGTTGATATATTTCAGAGATTACCAAAGATTTCAAAAAGAAAAATCTATTTTATTAAATTCATATGTAAAATGTCTGTGTGTCAGCCAACTTATTTATTTTCAAATTTGGGATTTTCTTAAATGCCCTAGTTAGAGCTCAATGTCAAGAGAGTTCCCGATAAACCCATTAATGAATGGTAAGACTGCAGTTGCCCCTGGATTTTTCATTTCTTTTGACAGCTCAGTTCCTGGTTGATGACGGTGGGTTTTATTACAGCTGCCCCTGTTGGAGTCCCTTTGCGGGTGAGAGTGAGAAAGAGCCGAAAAGCTCAGAACACGGGCAAGGGGAAGCGAAGCTGGTATGCAGGGAACTAGAGACCCGTGGATGCAGTTCACTAGGACTCCAGGCCCCGTATTCAAACAGTGACTCCTCTGTGGATGGCAGTGTCCTTGGCATTTGTCATTACTCACCCCCTTTTGGTCAGAACAATTGAGGAATTAGAGCACAGCTTCTGGAATCCAAAAAACATAGGTCCACATCCTAGCCCAGCCCCCGTTAGCTATGCAGCCTTGAGAAGGTTATGTAATCTCTCTAAGCTTTTGGGCATCCAGCTGTAATGCGGAAATATAAAAGCACCTATGTCACAGAGCTGTCCCCAGGACTAGCGGCAGGAGATGTGCAGAGTGATTAGCACAGCACCTCGCATCTAGTAAGCAGTCAGCAAACATCAGCCGTGTGTTACTGTGATTCCACCTTGGAAGCAGCAACTCTTAGGTGGAAAATCGGTTCTGGGTCCTCCAGCGTCTTCTGAGTCGTCACTCATTTTCAGCTGATGATCAAGTTCAGTTTTGCGAAAGCATGTACTCTTTGAGGTGTGACCTGGCTGTGCCCCATTAATTCGTGCATTCATTCATATCTTCTATGCGTGAGACAGAATGTGAAACAAGGGGAACAAATTTCAGAACAAAACACAGGGTCTTTCCTCCAGGTTCTGACTGGTGAGACAGGTGAGGATCGAGATGGGGACAGGCTGATTGGTGAGCGCCAAATGTGATTTAGGTGCCCTGGGAGCAGAGGGAGGCATGTGACCCAGAGCAGAAGTGGGAGGATGGTGCCCTCCCCCACCAGGCTGCCCTGCGGGTGAAACGGAGCCAGGGAGAAATGGGAAAGGATGCTGTGGCAGGGGTGGGTACACTCCAGCTGGGGAGAAGCTGAGAACAGGTGCCGGGAATGGCAGCTTCAACATCTAGGAGTCTAGGCACTTCACATCTGTCACTGCAACCAATGTAACCCTCCCATTTTACAGATGAGGAAACGGAGGCCCAGAGAGATTCTGCACCTGGTTCAAGATCGTATAGTCAATAGTTAATGGCAGGGCAAGACTGGAGCCCAAAGGTGACTAACTCTCCCCATAGGACCATACCAACCCCTTTACTCTATCACACACTCTGTAGAGAAGATGTAAGTGACTGGTGTCAGTTCGAAGTCCAAAGAAGCTTCTTCTGGACTAGCATGCTTCTACCCATCAGCATTGAACAGTCTAAGGACTATCTAATCACCCCTTGCTCCAGAGCAATAATGAGCAGGCGAAAGGTCACTTGAACAGTCCCCATGGAAGACTCCCTTTGGCCTACCTTCTCACACCCCAACACAATGCAGGTGTGGTGGGGGCATTGTCAGCTCTTACTCAGGAAGACAAAAAACAATTCTTGTTTATAAAAGAATAACATAGCCCTGTTAGAATGATTGGATTTTTCTTTTTTTAACCTTTTAACCTCTTTTCTAAACACCTATCAGTGGACTAGGATCTCTTAGTTATCCAGACACATTGTTATTAACAACCCTGATGATCAGTCTTGCCATAGACAGTCCACAGTGCTAAGGGGCTGGTGTGTGTCCGACAGGCTCTGTCCCTCAGGGTGACACCCCTTACCTGACCTTGCACTGCATTTTTATTTTATAAAGCACTGTGCTAAAAAAAATAAAAATAAAAATAAAAATAAAAATAAAAATAAATAAAGCACTGTGCTTCCTCTTTCTTGATGCCCATAGCCACTCTGGAAGGGAAACAAGACAGATACGTCACATCCACTGGATAGAGTGCTTAAGGGACACTCATGGTGTCACCAGGGCCAGTACTTGCATCTCAACACAGTTCTATTCCCTATCCTGTTCTCTCTCCTAATTGCTCTGTTCATTTTGTACCTGTGAGGGTTAACTTGGAACACAGGAGTTCTGTTAAATATCACAGTAGTTAGTACATTTTAATCCTGATCCCCTAGCCTACTGTAGCTGCTGTAAAATATATGGCAATAATTTCCTGAGGCAGGGTAATGTATAAGGAATGTCAGGCCAGCCTCTGGGCATATTTGCCTTAGCTCAGTTTTATTAAAGTGAAACTTTTATTAAGGCATGTGGTGAATTGAGCAATCGGCATGATTCATGCTGTTATAAACCCATTGCTACACTCACAATAAATCAATGAGCCATTGTCGTACATTTGCTGTGGAGTTGGGAGAAACGAGGAAAAAATCAATATGGGGATATTATTCAGACCATATGAAAGTATTAAAGTGTATTCTGTGTGTATTAAACCTGGCCAAACTATATTTCATGTGCACTTTTTTTTTCTATAAGTATCTCCGTTAGTATCCTCTACCCTGTATTATTTGCTAATTCATATCCTATTGTGAAATAATTTTAGGACATATCTCGAATCCTACACAGGTCTTCATTTATTTTAAAAATGCATTTCATAATGACAAATTTGCATAATAAAATGGTCCTGAGGCAAAAGCACTGACAATATTAACTATGAACCTCTTCCTTTACAAATGCACTGTAGCTGTAACTGTGTAACTCAAAAAACATCAACCAACAGGCGGAAGTGATTTGAGCCAGAGAAAGGGCACTTTTCATTATCCCTCACCTTGATGGGGACAATCACTGAGGCAGCAGCAATTTCCACATAGCTGGAAATGATTACTGTATCTCTGTTTACCTGGAACCTTGTCAGGATGCTGAAATACGTATTGGTGACAGACATCTCTCTATGGCTGCTGTGTGTGATCACCTGAGTTTCTGCTGTGGGGAGTTTCAGGTTCTTCTGCAGGTTGAGGTGAGCTGGTCACCAAAAAAGTGGGTAGCTATTCCTGGCTTCAAATTCAAGGGGCAATACCTCTGAGATCGTTCTCTGTTTTAGGAAGGAGGGAGCTGGGCCATTTATTGCCACCTTTATTACTTAAACGGGTTTCTGAGGGGCTTTAGTGCTCTCTAAAACAAAGGCTGATTTTCATGATAGCCCTATGCACTACCCATGGGGTCCGAGGCCCTCTGCCCTTGCCCAAGGGGAAAGGCATCAGTGAACGTGCCGTGGCATCAGTTTCCGCAGGTCCAGGCTGTCTTTGACAAGTGCCCTAAGCAGAGAAGACTACAGGAAACGAGAAGAGGCAGGGACAGTTCCAACCAGAGGATCTGAGATTTCTGAAGGAGGTTCTGAAGGATGGGTTTAACTTCCACGGGCTATACACATGAACCAAAAATATTTTCCCTATCCTTGGTTTGGTGGCTGTTTGTAGCTTGCCACCCCGGGGCCATCAGCTGGAGAAAGAAAATCAGAATGACTCCATATAGCTGGAAGTCAACTGGGAATCTCCTTAGGTGACATCATTTTATATTTTCCAATAAAAGAGATCCAAATGCATACTTCAGGCACCAGGGACCTCAAGGGAGTTTTGTGATGATCCTAGTAAGGTAGGAGGCATGTTGTAACCAGAAGGATCATGCTCATCCGCATGCGGATACCTTTCTGCTCAGCTTTGTTTTGTGTTTAAAAAATATATATTCCTTGTTTAACTATTTAGTCAAACTGGTTATAATTAAGAAATGCTATTTCCCTTGATTTCAAAGGAAATAGGAGGTGGAGAGAGCAAAATAAGTGGGAAAGCTGAATAAGAGAGCTGACCTCGCAGGAAGTACAGGGTCAAGGAGGCGGGAAGGAGCCTCCCCCTGCCAGCTCACTCCTGACCCCACTGACTAGTGCAGCAGCTCTGCTGCACCCAGGATACAAGGCTGGATGTCCCAGTTTTCTGCTGCCTCCCATGCTTCCATTTGGAGCCCAACTTATTGACGACAGGAGCATCAGTGGAGAGACCAGAGTGCATGTGACATAATCTTTGGCTTTAGTACGGTATGTGTGTCTTTCAGGGCATATGGTCCGAGATGATCCATCATGGCCTATGATGTCAGATTATCCACTGAGACTGAGGTCTCTCTGCAGAAATGCAATTATATTCAGATAATGGCATTTCCAGTTGTTGCGATAGACAAGACTGATGCTGGGAAGAAGTGACTGGTGGAACACTGGATGATATACGCACAGGGCAGGCTCAAGCATGAGGCATCGGGACCCGAGCTGTCGGTGAGTTTAGCAGCTCTTTCCTTCCCTGCACATTTCTCAGCAGTCAGCATTGGTTGCTATCCAAAACCCCATGGTCAACCATTCCAGGGGCTCAGCCCAACAGCCGGGGGAGTCCCAGGCCACTCAGTGATTACCCAACCTCCACTTGTCCCTCCAGTCGCTCACCGCCTTCCCAATTCATAAACCATGACGACCATTTAGAGGGCTGCCTTCAGCACTTTGCTCTGTGTGTGTAATAATCCCAATCATTTTCCTCTTCCTCTAAATCTTTATTTTCCTTAACTTTTCTACCTTCCATTCATTCCCTTCGTTTTTAAGGGTGGGGTTTTGGGGGTTTGGGCTTTTGTTTTTTTTTTTTTTTAATTAATTATTTTTTTTTAAGACTTTTCCTCTCAATCTAGATCTTGCTTTGAATCTTCTGGCCTCCAACACAGGGTTGAGAACAAACAGGAATCACTCTGTGGCCGATTTGCTCATTTACCCAGTACTGACAGAGAATCCACACGCTCCTGGCCCTGGGGACTGGGTATATGAAAAAGCAGTATGGCGTGACAGGAAGGTGGCCTTAGAAACCAAACTGTTTTGGGTCCAAATAGCTGCTTGCTGCTTTCTAAGCCATGGGACCTTGGTTTCTCCATCTTGGCATAGTGCCTGATACATAGGCACCCACTGCATGGACCCATTATATCTATTATCATTTCTAAGCTGTAATCAAGACCCTTACAGAGTACATGTTTCTTAGGCTCATCATCTTTTTGTAGATACTTGTTCCATCTTGCTGAATTACCTTGATATTTGTTTAAATACTTGAAAGGAGATTTTGGAAGAGATTTTCAAAGCCCAAAGACATGAAAACAACAGATAGATTCAGTGTTGATTAAAAATCAGTAAAATTTTCTTTTTGCTCTTGGATCTTGGATCTCAGAGACCACCCCACCTGGACCTTACTCCCAGCCCCACTCCAGGTTCCATTTCTCTGCCTTGGGCCAGCAATGATCAGCAAGCCTCAGTAAATGTTTGAATTGACTTTCTCTTCCCAATTGTATGCATATTTTAATAGGGGGCATTATAAGACCAACCTGCCATTCAGGCGCTAAGGAATGTTTTCCTGGCAGATCTAGGCTGTGTCCTAGCCTAAGCCAAGCGAATCAGAGTCTCCAAGGAGAGGCATGGGGATCTGTTTTTAACAAGTCATCAGTTAAGTTGGATAGCCCAATCTGTACCATTCACAAAACAAGGACAGGGCATCACGTTGCCTTTAAGAAGTGCAGTATGGGCAAGAAAAATATAAAATAGGATATAGGCCCTCGGGGAGTTTATACTCAACTTGGAAATTATATACATATATATATGCATGTGAATGTGTATACACACACACATAAAAAAAACAAGTATTTGGGGATCCCTGGGTGGCGCAGTGGTTTGGCACCTGCCTTTGGCCCAGGGCGCGATCCTGGAGACCGGGGTTCGAATCCCACATCGGGCTCCCGGTGCATGGAGCCTGCTTCTCCCTCTGCCTGTGTCTCTGCCTCTCTCTCTCCCTCTCTGTGTGACTATCATAAATAAATAAAAAAATTTTTGAAAAAAAAAAAAGAATCTTTAAAAAAAAACAAGTATTTATACAAAGGTGTCATCACTTTTTTTGTATATTTTTTATTGGAGTTCGATTTGCCAACATATAGTTTAACACCCAGTGCTCATCCTGTCAAGTGCCCCCCTCAGTGCCCATCACCCAGTCACCCCATCCCCCTGCATACCTCCCCTTCCACTACCCGCAAAGGTGTCATTACAAGTGAGATCAATATGAGTAAAATGCACAGAAACAATATGCCCAAGAAGATGGAACTAGTGTGGCATCTTGAACAAAGTTTGTATAGGAATTTTCAACTCTTGCTATTATGAAAATGTTCAAATATCCACCCAAGCCAAATAATAGTGCTGTGAACCCCCCATGGGCCTGTCACTGATTTTCAGTGACTTTACCTACCTTTTCACCTGTCCTCCTCCCCAGGTCCCCTCAGAGCGGGGTTTTGTTTTGTTTTGTTTTGTTTTGTTTTGTTTTGTTTTGTTTTGTTTTTTTAGGCAGACCACTCAAGCCCCCTGCTGGACCCAGAACTATCTGTTCCCCTGTGGCAAGACCACATTCACATTCATTCTTCTTCTATGCCCATCTTGTTGAGGACAGGTCTGCAGTTCATACCTTGAGGAGCACTGTTTACAAGCACATGCCAGACCTCAAGGCATGTGTTAATAAAGAGAAGAGTGAAAGGATCCCAGGCAAAGGCAATGTTGAAAGTGGGATGAGCCGTGGCTGGGAACAAACCTTCATAAGGGTACCTAAACCATGCCAGTGACTGATATATGTGTCTCAGTCCCTTGGCAGCCCTGAGAGAAGCAGCATTATTTCTCACTTTATGGATGAGGAAACAAGAGGCTTCAAGGGAATAGGTAATGTGCCCAGTCGCTCAGCAATAAATGGACAAAGGTGGGTCCCTAAGTTCAGTTCATCTCCAAGGTCACTGCTTGCTCCCCTGACCCTGTAGCTTCCTTCTCACCAAGCATACAACCAACCACCAGCTTGATGAGAGCATGAGGATAACAAAAACAAACAAACAAACAAACAAAAAACAAAAAAAAAAGTTCTAGGAGAAGGGGATGGAAAGGAAGAACCAGGCAGGATGGTGGGGTTTGTAGGTGCTGAGAGCAGGTGCTTTCCTTTATCTTTATAGTGGGCAATGAGGAGCCTTTGAAAGTTCTATATTAAGAGGCACCTGGGTGGCTCAATGGTTGAGCATCTGACTTCAGCTCAGGGAGTGATCCTGGGGTCCTGGGATTAGTCCTGCATTGGGCTCTCTGCAGGGGGCCTGCTTCTCCCTCTGCCTATGTCTCTACCTCACTCTGTGTGTCTCTCATAAATAAATAAAAGGTTTTTTTTTTTTAAAAAAAAGTTCTATGTGATGACATTTACCATGGTGAAAATTAAAAATTTTAGTATTATGAAAATAATGTAAGCCTTCTGCATAAACTTTGGACGATAGAGAAAGAAATCCTACACAACAGTTATTTAAATTTCTTTAGTGTCTTTTCCCATTTACTTGTATTTTTAACATAACTCTAATCATACTCCGCATATATTTTTATATCCTGCTTTTTTATTTAACATTACATCTTATGTATCATGTTATTTCATAGTTTGTATCTCCATCCCTTATCATGATTTCACTAGCTCATCTAGTAAATATATTATATTTCATTCAAAAACCTCTTCAGTGGTAAGTACTTGGGTTCCATGCAGTTTTGTGTTATATAAATAATGCTATGATGAACAGCTTTATGCATACAGGTTTTTCTGTACTGAGGAATATTTCTGTAGGAAGGAGTCAAGAAGTAGAATAACTGGGCCATATGAGCAGGATTTTGATTCTTGATGAGTATTGCCAATTAACTGCTTCCCAAAAGGATTATGCCAATTTACATGACCACCAACAACACAGGAGAATGCCAGCACTGGTGTATTCTGAGTGGGGAAAGGGGGTCATTATGTGGAAGATTTCAACATGAGATTTAACCATGCTCTTTGATCACCAGGTGTTGTATGTAAGTACTGAATCACTAATCTGTACACCTGAAACTAATATTACACTATATGTTAACTAACTGGAATTTAAATTAAAACCTAAGAAAAAAACTAAAATAATAGTAAAAATGTAAAAAAAAAATGTTTTTGAAGAGATTTAACCTTGATCTTGAAGGTAGTAGGGAGCCATTGAAGGTACTTAGGTAGGAGAGTGAGAGTAAAAAGCTTTGTAAGATTCACCTGAGGTTAGCACTTGTGAGGCCTAAGGAGAACAGCAGACTAGTAGTCAGGTGCCTGATTTTTGCCTTTGTTCTACTGAAACCAACTGTGTCACCTTGGGCAAGTCACTTGTCTTCAGGCATTGGTTTCTTGCTAAGTTACATGAAGGTATGTAGTAATTGATCCTCTGTAGTTTTATAGCACTAAGGTAGTATGAGTCATTTGAATTATAGATAATTGAAATTTCACAATTAATTGCTCATTCCTCTAAATTACAATTTCTAGTAAAAATCCCAGTTCTCTAGGGGATGGGTAATATTTGGCACATATGTCATTATATCTGCTCCTGAATTAATGGCACACGGAGCCCATGGATCGTGGCTCTCTTTCTGGTGCAGAATCACCCTCCATACAGCACTTAGGCAGTCCCTCACTACCGACGGGTGGTAAGTGACATACAAGAGGAGCCCCACCGGCCATGCAGGCCCTAAGCTAACCTCCTTCCTGATTCCACAGTGTCTAGAAAAGCAGGGGGGATAGATGTAGAGAAAGAAAAATGAGAAGGCACAGAGAGCAGTGAGACATGAACCCTCAAGCTGCACTGGCGATGGCCCATTATGTTCTAAGAACTTTACAAAGACTACCTTACCTCATCCTCAAACAACTCTGGTATGCAGGTCATTATTAGCCATTTCATAATAGAGAAACTGAGGCATGGGGCCTTAGGGGCATGCCCACAGTCACACAGCTGGTAGGAAATGGCAAAGCCCAGGTTCCGACCTTGACAGTCTGGCTTCAGAGACCATGGACTGTGACACGCATAAAGGGAGGAGGGGACTTGTGAGAAGAGCAGGCAGGGGTGGAACGGGGACACAAAGAGGAGTCCAGGTGCTACATGACAGATGATTCCGTCATTTCACCACAAGAGGGTCCTCCACTTATCATTCATTTATTCTCTCAATTCTTAATTTCAGGGGATTTTGAACACATGGGGGTTGAGTGGAGAGGGCCACTTAGTGCTCTGCTTTGGGGATAACAGAGGTAAAGGATCATGAGCTCCCAGAGTTCCTGAGAATTTACAAATGGGCAGAGAAATAAGGTCTACAAAGCCCTGGCTAAACTACACAGTGGGATGAGAGGAGCGGATACAGCGATCTGAGACCCAGGTAGGGGGTCCTCCCTGCAGCCAGCGTGGCTAGGGGAAGCTGAGTGGAGCAGAGTCCCCTGCATCTTGAGCCATGGGCAGGATGAGATGGATTCACACAGATAAGGATACAGGCATCCAAATAAGAAAGGCGAGGTGTGCATAGACAGGTATGAAGCATGTACAACAAACAGCATATTTGGCCTAAAGATGGGAGCATAAATGACGGTGATAAAAAATAAAGTTGGAAATGCCATCAAAGACTCCACTGGTCAAGATAACATTAGTCGAAACCAAATGAAAACCCAAATTCCCAATGGCTTAAGACAATACACAGCTACTTCTACCTCACAATCCAGACCATCAAGGTTTTCCTTGTTAGCAAAATGGTTTACTCTAAGTGGTGTTTCTGGGACCCACACTCCTGCCATCTTGTGGCTCCTCAGCTCCCACAGGTACAGAAGGCTCTGTTTCCAAATGACAGAACAAGAAAAAAAAAAAAAAAAAAAAAAAAACGGCGGGATAGGAATGGTGTGCCCTCTTCCTAATGACATTAGCCCTGAAGAAACACACATCACTTTGCTTGTGTTTCATTTTAGAAATTCAGTGGATGGGAAATGAAGTCCCAGTCTGGACAGCTGCTTCCAAGAAACATCTCTACCTGTGGGTGGGGAGGACCATCTCAACCACAGGGCCTTGATCAGAGAAGGCCTTAACACCAGGCTGATGCGACATGGTATCATGGCATAGGTACACTGGCCTTGGAAGGGTTTTCAATTATGTTGGCAAAGGTACACACTTTGGAAAGAGAAATCTGGCAACAGAATATCTCTGAAGGAGGGAGACTGTGTAAGAAGGGGGAATGGCTGAAGGCTTAAAAGGACCCAGGCAAGAAGTTGGGGACCTGAATGAGCAAGTAATAGCATTGGAGGAGAGGACAGGAGGAAAGGACAAGGTGGGCTCACACACAGAGAGAGGACAGGGCAACCCGCTGGTGAAGGAGTGAGGGGGAGGGGCACTCATCAATATGGGGTTCCTGCCCATCCAGGAAGCAGCAGAGATTCAGAACCCCCCATGAGTCCCAGCGACTAGCAGGAGAGCCTCTTTCTCCCTGCACCATTACAGAGGTATGAGCCTGTGCCTGCACTGAAGGGATGGGCCACGGCAGATATATTCAGCTCCATTTGGCTTGGATGGAGCCAAAAGTAAAACATCGAATCCACGAGCTCCTGGGCAGATCTTTCCTGGATATGTCTCAAAGGCAGTGTCCATCCCAGCTTTGTCTGCATCTGGAGTGGAGAGCGTCTGGGACTCAGGAGCCTGCTGGTGGACCATGGACATGGGCAGTTGCCAAGTGTGGCCGAAGCTGCCACCGGAGATCTGTTTTCACAGGTTTTGTTTGGAAACTCAGTGTGGGGCTTGGGAGCAGCTGGGAGATTCTGAGTAATTGCGTACCCTGGGGATGGAGGGAGGCCAAGTACAACAGCCTTTCCCAGAGACCCAAGGGAAGGCAGGCAGGAAGTCAGGTGAGGCCACACGAGGCCCAAGGCCAGAGGTCAGCATCAGTGCCCTGAGGACACAGCTCTGCCCGATACAGCCCTTAGCTCCTGTGCCAACAAGCTGGGCACTCTGAGCCCTGCTCTCCGCCCCAGGGGTTACTTCCATATCAGGGAATTTGGGTGCTTTCTGTACTGCAAGTGGGCCCCCCTTAAACCATCAGAACTGGATACCCTGAAACTTAGATAGACCAGAGGATGATCTTTTGTTTCCCAATGTGTTTCCCTTTAGACTCAGATCAAGTATCAGCTTTGAAGCTTTCCTTGACCTTGTTCTTTTCCCCACTCCAGGAAGACTGATCATCACCTCCACACTCAGGGCACTTCTACCACCAACTTAACATGTAACCACCCAGAGTCAATCACCAAATTTTGCTTCAATACATAACAGGTGTTAAGGACTGTGGCTAGAAGGATAAAGCAGCTTCGATCTGTGCCATTGTCACATTTCCCTCCCGGCTGTGATCGGCTTCCTGACTTTTGAACATCTGCCTAGCTCAGGGGTGCTTATTAAGGCTGATGGAATCAATGTGGATTTGCCAAAGTATTCTGCTGTCTCCAGCGGAGATCACCAAGAGATGGCTCAAAATGCAAGCTCTGCTAATACATTTGAAATCAACGATTTCATTCTCTGGCCCAGACCTTGACTCCAGCCAGCTGCCATTGGAAGGTGACTATACTGATTCATTGCGTGCAATGGGGTATTGTCACCTATCATCTAATTCCTTAGAGTCATTACCGCCAGGCAGTGCGAGAACACTGCATTTCAGGATGACCTTAGGAATATGTCTTTCATATCAAGCAGTGATTTCATCCCAAACAAAATAATAAGAGATCTCGTGCCCAAAAGCTCTGTGTTCTAGTCTAGCCTTGATGACAGAAGCCTTGTGATCTGCGTAAGTTAGACAACTCTCCCAGATCTGAATTTTGACGTTTCCTCCACAGTAAGCAGACACTTGCCTCTCGCTCAAAGACTCTCTTACTCCCCAATACTAAGATTTCATCCCTGGATCCAATTTTAGTAGTTTGATTCAGCATTAAGTTTTTCCACAGTTTAGACCCTCTGTGCTTCTTTTTATATTCTATTTTTTAGTCAAGGAATAAAAAGACAGCCCTTTTGACCAGACAGCCAAGATTCCCAGGTGGACCCCTCTCTGAGAGAAGCACATATGTCTGTCAAGATTCTGAAAAATGTATCCTCTTCAATTCCTGTGTTTTTCTTTAAAAGAAAATATATAGAAACCGCAAACATATTTGTATCATTCCCATATGATGCCTTCATTCTTGAAGGAAGTGTTGGATTTTCTTGTTCTTTGGCTCAAAAAGCAATGGGTGACATCAGTGAGCTAAAACTTGCAAGTTCTACTGCCCTTTCCCTATTAAACTTGAATGTTTACTTCTCAGGGGATTGGCCAAGAAAAGTCCATTTGGGCTGGAACGCAGCATATTTAGTCTCAGAATTAAGGTAATTTCTTTGGAAGAGTTTCAACCAAATCAATTTATTTCAGAGATGTTGGTGTTGGGTCCCTTTTAAAAATTCCAAAGCCCCAGGCTTTTTAACTGTACCTGCTCTGCTAACACAATTCCAAGCTGGCTCTCACTCTCAAAGCCATATACCCTAGGTGTATGGGATTCTGTGATGTGTGCCTTGGGTGTGCTAGAAAAAGATTGCAGTTTTACAGGGTGACTGTAGATGCATAGTTGCATGGGCCCTCTGGACACTGAACCCAAGGGCTTGAAGAGTCCAGACAAGATCAACCCCGGCATTATCTATAAATTTCCTTCAACAATAATATACCTCCTAAAAATTATTTTCCATTTGGTTCTTACAACAATTTTGTGAAGCCAACAGACTAGGTAGGTATCATTATATCTAATTTCATAAAAATATACAGGGGTTTGGTGGTATTAATTCCCTTGAGAATTCTGGCTGCTGAATGGCAAACCTGAAATGTGGTCTTCATGTGAATAGCACTCTTCCACAAGCCTGTCCTGTCAGTCAAATCAGGAGGAATTGTGAGTGAAGAGCTGTTATAAAGTGCTTACCTTTGAAGATGCCCCATTGAGAAAACAAATGTCTTAGTATGATTTGAAGACCACCTAGAAAGCTCCTGCCTAAAATTATTTCCTCTACTTGTCAATGACACCAATATTTTACCATTAGAGAGCTACTTCTTTCAGCAAAGAACTGGGATTCTTGCAATTCCCTGAGTTTAAAAGGGTCCCTTGAAAGAGCTAAGGTATTATCTAATACTTCCGGAGCAACATTTCATTATGGTAACATGAGTGAGCATTCTTTCCTTGTTCCTGATAGGCATGTCGTATGTTAAGAAAGGTAACTCTCATCTCTATTTTACTAAAAGTTGCTAACATAAGTCATTCCTCTTAGCCAAACTGGGCTCTCTGCTGTCCCTGAAACAGCTAATTCCATTGTTCCAGCCATTACTCCCTCATTACTCCAACAAGTCTGTGCTCATTCTGGTTGCTGCTTTATCAGGCTCTTGTTTTCCCCAGCTCTGGGGCTGGAAAGTCTATGGATTTGCTTACAGATGACCTACTCTTGTTTCTTGTTCAGTAGATAAGCAAGGAGTTATGCAAGTTGCCAGGACCACGTAATGGACTTATGTCTAAATGCTGGAACCTAAGACAAATGCTAATTTTCTGATACCACGTCCATGTGTCACACTGAAGTAGTAAGAGCAGGAACTCAGAAACTAGTCCATAGCTTCCTTTCCATTCCTTATTCTTTTTTTTTTGTACCAAACACCCTAGCATCCTTCACTGCCATGTAGAAAATCTATGAGGGTTTATGCAACTGAAAACTGTCCAGTTCTGTATATATTTTTCAGAAGAGAAAATAATATCAGGTTCAAATTCTGATTGCTAAAGATCTAGTGATCCAAGTTTGAATCTCAACTCTGTCACTCGCTGTGTAACATGGCAAGCCACCACTTTTTTCTGGGTCTTGGTTTTTTTACCAACAGAGTAAGGAGTATCAGTGGTATTTCTGTTGACCATTTCAATTCTAAAATACTAGTAATCAACAATCTTAGACTCTGGGTACTATAAGAACAGAAAGTAGTGGGCATGATCTCAGGGACCTTGGGAATGGTCTTGCAAGCTACTTGCTGATGACTTCAATCCCTTTCCCCATGAATTAAGCTCTTCTTCTCCTAGTAGATCAGACTTTCCTACTAACTGACAGTCACACTGAAGTGTAAATAACTGGTAGCTAATTCTCTCTTGAAGGTCAAGTATGGAACAGAGCAGCTGATGACAAGTGGGCATCAAGTGCCTAAAAGAGGGGGAAGAGTAGAATTAAAGTCCAAGAAGAGGAAGTGGAGAACTCTAAAGGTGGTCTTTGAGATGGGGTGGCCCTGGCAGGTTAGAGGGCAAAGGCAAGCCTAAGTTTAACCTTTCAAAGCTTCAAATGAAACACCAGGGCATCTGGCCTTCCTCCCTGTGCCAAAACGGCCTCCCCTCTGGAGTGCAGTGCTGCTTGAGATCCATCAGTCTCTGAGGTCAGAAGGTTAATGTCCCACTCTGACTCCAGTCACCTCTCTATGCCCCCTCTGAAACTTCAGCTCTACATTTTTAAGATGCATATAATAAAACTTGACCCTGAGGTCCACCCCATTAAAGGATAAAACAGTAATCCAGATACATACAACATTTCAGATACAAGGAAGCTCCATTTGCCTCTGTTCTGAAATGGAATGCTGACAGATTTATGATAATTTGGATATTGTCTTTCTTCATATATTAAACTTACTGCAGAGAAGATTGTGGAAAGTGGAAAAGAACTTCAACTGTCCTAGTAAAAATATATGGAAATGCTCATGGAACTCAAGAGAGAAGGGGGCCTTTATTTTTACCTATGACACACATTCATATAGAGACTATAGAAACAGGTTACAGCCTCCTTAAAACATGGTCATTTAACCTATTTCAAGTGTCATGCTAGGCATAGGTTACAGATTATTCGAAAGAAAAGAGATGCCTTGTTTTTCATCTTTGAATCCACCAAAATGCTTGGTACAGCTCCTGGTATGTAGTACATGCCCAGTAATACTTATTGAGGTTGATGAATGAACTTGAACATGGCCATTCGGGAGCGGTGTATTACAGAATAAACATGGTACTAGATTAGGGGAGTTAGCATACCTGCATTTTCATCACAATCAATGAATTGAAGGTATCTTTGTATGACTTCTGAGACAGGTCTTTGAGAGGCCTTGCAGCCTTCCCCCTTTTAGAATTGCCCTGACCTTGCCTTATGAAGAAGCTGATTTCATCTACTAGAGGGTGAGAGGTCACGTGGAAAACAAGGGCCCCCCCAACCAACAGCCAGCACCAACTTTCAGACATGTGAACGAATCCATCTTGGACCTTCTGGCCCAACTGACCCTCCAGCTGAAATCTGTCATGAGTGAGCCCAGGAAAAGCAGAAGAGAGAGTGTTCAGCCATACAGAATTATGAGAAATAACACTGTTTGTTTTAACCTACTAAGTTTTTGCATGATTTGATACACAGCAAGGGTTAACTGAGCCAGGAAATTAGACCAGGTGACTTTTTTTTTTTTTTTAAGAGAGAGGAAGAGGATGAGCAGAGGGAAAGGGAGAGAGAGACTATTAAGCAGGCTCCACAACCCCAGTGTGGAGCCCCAAATGGAGCTTGATCTCACAACCCTGAGATCACAACATGAGCTGAAATCAAGACCCAGACACTTAACTGACTGAGCCACCCAGGGCCCCCTAGACCAGGTGACTTCTAAAGCGCTTTCAGCTTTATGATTCCAAAACCTTATATAGAACTAATAGTGAGGATAGGACAATATTGCTGAAAGCATCTCTATTCTACATCATTGATTTTGCAGAGGAGGAAACCAACACAAAGAGGAGGGAATCATTTTCCCAAGTTTGTCCTACCTAATGCTTGACTTTGTTGCATAGATTCTGACAGGAAGAAAAGCGAAGTCTGGCCATGCCCTCTGGAGTGCCCTCCACACACTGGAGAAGATGGTGCTTCTGCTCTGTTTCACAGATCAAGGAACATTCCTTTCTGAAGAGCAGCCAGTTCATTAATGGACAAAACCCCAAGAAATAGCCCACACCATCCTTCCCTTTAAAAGACCCTGAATCTTTGTATCTTTATCCTAGGACCAAATTCAAATGTAATTGAAGAGTTCAACTTAAATTTGGAGAGGTTCAGGCTTTCAAGCACGTACTTCTAATATTCATTTTATGTCCTAACAACGGTTCTCTCCTCTCACCACCATATCGTGTCTACCTGCCTTAAGTAGTGATGGCTGCAGCCTAAGTGTGTGCAGTCTGCTGCTTTTATGTGCATCTCTGAAACTACTCATGAAAATTCTTCTCCATGAAGTGTGAGCCATTACTAACATACCATACAGTCTGGCATTGATTTAGGGCCAACCTGGGAATTTCAGGGTTGGGCTTGGATTTATCTGAGAGGAGTTAAATGTTTGGGGCAGGGGTGTAGTGCTGTTCCAACAAAATGGCAAAAGTAAACTTCTAGATGAGTGTCAGCAGAGAGAATTAGAAGAGACAATTAAATAAATACCTGGATGGAAATTGTGGGTCTGGTGCCATCAGCAGAGCATACAACATCCATTTTAGACACATTCTAAAGACAATTTCAATAAGTCATCTGAGAAGATGAATCAAATAAATCCCAAATCTTAAGAACAGATTGGTTGCTATGTGGCTTCTTGCAAGTGGACCATTAAATCAACTTTTTTAAAACTAACAGTTTCTCCTGTCATCACCAAGTGAAGAAGTGGAGGGGAAAAAAATCGGTTAGCCAAAGGAATGACATTCAGATGTTGAAAGGCTGAAACCTGAGGAACACTACCAAACTGTTGCTAAAAAACAACAAGGAGCTGGTGTTGAAAATGAAGACACAAAGGAGCGCGCTCTCCAAGGCTTAGCACGTGGTCTGTGCCCGCACGTGCTGACTGGCATCAGCGATTTGCCTAAGAAAACACAGTAGCTCTTTTCATCCAGTACCTTCTTACCTGTGGTTCTAACTCCAGATGACAGTGGTGAAGCTGGAAGAGAGTTGGTGACCTGCATCTTTTCACATGGCACTGCCTCATGTTTCTGCAACCAGCAGTCATGTGAAACTCTGTTTTTTCCCAACCTGTTGATCACTTATTATCCACTACTGTTGAACTCTCAGCAGACAGATTCACTGGTCTAAGAGTTCCCACATCCAGCAAAGATGGTGAGATTCATGAGAAAAAATGCCAGCATCCCCAATGGGTCCAAGTACATAGAGTTGGCAACTAGGGGTATATAGTCCCAGGTTAAATCATGTGACTGGAACCAAAGTCAGAATTATTGAGAGAGCACTAGAATAAGAAGACATAGAGAGTAGCCCAGCTATGCTAATTACTGCCTAAGAAACAGGGAGTACTACTTAATTGTTCTGGCCTCAGTTTCCCAATTCAGAAACAAAACGGTTTGACCAGATGATCTCTCTTAAGGAGGAATAGAAGCAGTGCCCTCTTCAAAACCACCCTGTCATGTCAGCTGTGGGATCATAGTCAACCCGACCTCAGAATCTTCGTTCCTCATCTGTGAAGCAATAGAGTTGCAAGGATAAAATAAGTTACAATGTGTTTAGAGTTTAGGATGTTATCTAGCATGTGGAGATTAAATATTCAATATATGTTAACATAAACATTATAACTCGATTATTCAAGTAAGTTGGAAACGGGAAGAGAATGAACTAGAGTAGCCATCTGATGGCATGAATGTATTTGAGGTTATAACAGGAACTGGCCATGCTTCCCCCATTTTCTCCATGATGTGTCTGTTCATCTTTCAAGTAATTTGTCACTTTTATGGAATTTTTGAAAATGGTTTTTTATTTATTCATGAGAGACACAGAGAGAGGCAAAGACATAGGCAGAGGGAGAAGCAGGCTCCCTGTGGGGATCCTGATGCAGGACTCCATCCCAGGACCCCAGGATCATGACCTGAGCCAAAGACAGACACTCAACCACTGAGCCACCCAGGCACCCCATGGAATATTTTTATTATAGGTTAGCTTTTCTCTATTAATCTTTATTAAAGAATAATCATAAAAATCAGCATAAATATTTTTATTTACTTCAATAAAGAAAAATTGTCTTATTTGCTGGTTTGTTTAGACTTTGTGGGTCTTCTGACCTTTGACTAAGTTTTACTAACATTTGCTAACATTTAAACTCACACCCATCGGGATCCCTGGGTGGCACAGCGGTTTAGCGCCTGCCTTTGGCCCAAGGGCGCGATCCTGGAGACCCGGGATCGAATCCCACATCGGGCTCCTGGTGCATGGAGCCTGCTTCTCCCTCCGCCTATGTCTCTGCCTCTCTCTCTCTCTGTGTGTGACTATCATAAATAAATAAAAATTAAAAAAAAATAAACTCACACCCATCAAAGATGTGTTAAAGCACATGAACAACTTCTTCATGTTTTTTTCTGTTTAGAAAAAGAGAAAATGAAAGCAAGGAATTATTTAGGTGTTAATTTCTCTTACATTGAAGAAACATCTTGTCAGGGTGTCTTTTCTTCAATTTCTTTTTATTCTGCTAAATTCAATTAGAATGTAAACTCTCTAAATCTCAAATAGTCAATCCTTGGGTGGGAGGATTAGAGTAGGGTTCTAAAAATTTCCTTCTTTACAATATTTTGTAATTTCTGAATTTTCTAATATGACCTGTATTTTATAAGAAAAAACAATGCTATTTTTAAAAATACCCATTGGTCCATCCATCAGCCAGACGTGTACAAACTGCTCCATCCACCAAGCTGAAGGCATCTCTTCAGGCATCAAGAAAACCACCAAGATAAAAGATAGTGTCTCCTTTCTTGAAACCACAGTTTATGGAAGAGACAAGACACACAGATAAAGTGAACTGGGATACATTTAACACCAAAGAAGATATTTAGGTAAATAAACCTAAAGCAAGAGAAGGAGCTGGGGTTGGGGGGGCTTCTTCATAATAGCATTGTCTCTATCCTGCACTTGCTGATTTCACCACCATGAACTGAGGCCCTCTTACTTGCCAGGCCCTGATGTAGGCTTCAGAGGTACAATGATGAATAAGACCCTCTCTCCACCCTCATCAAAGTCATAGGATAACAAGAGATACAGAGACCTAAAAAGATCATTTAAAATGAGTTATTGAGGGTATGTAGTGCTCTTTCATATACCTATTCATTCACTCATTCATTCATTCAACAAAAACACACTGAACAGTTTTTTGTGTCAAACACACAGAGCAAGGCATAAATAAGAATTGAACTGTGCTTTCAATGAAGCTTCCATGTGAACAATCAAGTATATGTTGCAGCATCCAGGGAGACTGGCAGAGTAGATACCATTATCTGCCTTCCACAAAAAAACTGAAGCTTGACCTAATGTGCCCAAAGCCACACAGCAATTAGGGGCAGATCAGGGCCCCGTCCTGGTAGAGCCTTCCCCTCTGCATTGTTGGTTTCCACAGAGGCGGAAGTCTCCTCCCTTATACCTGACTGGTAGTGGAAAAAAAAAAAAAACAACCCACACATGCTAAGGAAAATAAAGATTTTAGCAGCCAGCCATACACCCATACACCTGACACATTTCCTGATGCCACCTGGCTGCCATCGCTTTCCATGGACCAGGCCATTCAGAGATGTCCACATTTCTACATCAGTGCATTTCCAGCCTCTCTGAGCTGGGAAGATTGTCAGCTACCAAGTGGGAAGAATAATGTGATTCATTTATGTGAAGGAAGAGTGCTCAAAACTCTGAGTTGAGCCCCACAAAATTAATTCCACTACATTCTTCAAGCTTGAACTGTGGTTTTGGTGAGGAAAGGTTCAAAGCATCTCTGCTAGAAGAGCAAACCTACAGCACCATCCATCTCACAGAGGGCCACCACACAGAAGTGGCTTGTATTCCATGTCTAGGGCCCCTGCTTCCTTCTAGAGGTTAGTTATGAGTAGAGAAGGCCAGGATGGAGAGGGGGATTCTGTGGAGCACTCTCTCCCATCTGTTCTGCAGCTGCCCCCATTGAGATGGAAGGTGCTACAGGATTCTTCCTCAAGTCCCTGTGAGAGTCAGGGCTGTGGTCAGGAACATAGCCTGTGTGCTCACCCTGTGTGCAGGTGGGTGGCTCAGCCTGCGCTGGACATCAAGTCTGCGTCTGTTGTCTGCTTCTGTTGTCTGCTTCTCACTTTCAGCTCTTCTGAGCCCAGGTTTAAGTGGCAGGTGGGGGAGTGCTAACCGCACTGGGCTGGCTCCCAAAACCAGAGTTCCCATGCACTGACTCAGGGGCCTGGGTCAAGTCCACACTCTCTCTGAGAAAATTCCTCATCTGCAAAGGACCGGAGATTTTAGGAAGCTGACTTTGGCAAGTGCTGACCAGTGGGCCACGCACTCTGCCCAGCACATTGTAGGCATCACCTGGCTTAATCCCCACATCCGATGAGGATGCTGTCGCCATTCCCATCTTAGAGTTGAGAGAACAGAGAGGTGGAGGAGTATGTGCCAGGGACGGAAGAGCTAGTGAGAAGGGGCACTAGGTCCCCGCCTGAGGCCTCTGCTTTCCAGGACCTGAGCCGTGGCCCAGCTGTCAGATTTGCACTGTGCAGGCCGCCCTTCACTACGATGGTTTGTCTTATGCGTTTTCAACTTTACAGTAGTGCCAAAGTGATGTGCATTCTGTAGGAATTGTACTTTGGATTTGGAATTTGGATCTTTTTCTAGGCTGGTGAGATGTGGTCCAATCTCTTCATGATGCTGGGTAGTGAAGATGCTCTCCATCAGCCACATGACCACGAGGGTGAACAACCAATAGGCTGACACCCCCTCTGCACCCAAATGACCTTCTTTTTCTCATTTTTGGTACAGTAACCAATAAATTACATGACATATCCAATACTTTATTGTAAAATAAAGTTAGATGATTTTGCCCAACTGTAGGCTAATGGAAGTGTTCTGAGCATGTGTGAGGTAGGTGAGGCTAAGTAATGATGTTTGGTAGATCAAGAATATTAAATGCATTTTTGACTTAATGATATTCTCAACTTATATGTAGGTTTATCAGGACAAAACCTCATAGTAAGCCAAGGAAGATCTGTGCTGACTTCAGCATTGTATTGTTTCTGATTTTATTGGTAATGATTTTTCTGTTTCTAAGAAGGCTCTTAGACATTGGTGATATATGAATCCTTTAGAGCATCTTTTTAAAAAAGATCCTTCTAATTAATTTTAGTGTTCTTATTTTCTTTGATGTGGGATGAGCCTATGATTCCATGTAATAAATGTTTTAACAAACACAACAGATTTACTAAATAAAGACAAAATGATAAGGTCTCTATGTCCCAATGCTGGATCTGTAATGTTTCTTAATTTACTTAATAATATCACCTTGGATGTTTATTTTCAAAAAAAGAAAAATCATCAGACTTCTCTCTTGGAAATTCTGGCTCAGTAATACAGACTGAGGCTCAGGAACTTGGAATTTTAATACAGTTGCTAGGTGTGTCTAAGGAAGAAGATGCGCCCAAGTCACCATAAGACAAACTACATGTTATGGTGGTTTTATAAAGTAAACTTTGAAGGGTATTTGAAAATTTTAATGAATTAAATAGGTGATCCCTGCATAGTTTAACTCTGACAGCCTAGCTACAAGCCTAGATCCTAGAGTCCAGTGGCCCTAAGTGGTGACCCTAGTTGTTTTGCTAATTAGCCTTTTAAATTAAATAGACAAGGATCTTTCTTGGTCTCATTTTTAAAGAGCTTTATCAGGAATGAGTGCTTAGTGAGTACTTGTTTGAGCCTCTATTGATATGGTAAGGAAAAATAAAAGTCCTGAATATGCACCAGATACTATGCTAAGAACATTATAGTTACTATCTTACTTAATCCTCACAAAACCTCTGAGAGAAAGCATAACAGATAAATGGAAGAAGATCATTTTATATCAGTAAATAAAAATAGGCTAAACTCTCTTAGCAAAAAGCAGATCTTCTCAGATCAAGTCAGAAAATGTAACCATGATACATCACGTATAAGTACAACAAGGTAAATGGCACAGAAAGGTTAAAAGCAAAAGGATTTACCTAGACACATCAGACAAATGCAAATAAAACTAGAGCAGAGATAACAACATCAAAAAAGGGGGAAATATTAAATGAGCAAAGCAATACTTTTCATGTTGAAAATTAATAATGATCATGTAATTCATAAATACTTACTGCTAGATAATTTAATATTTAGGTAATAGTTTTGAAAAACTATTTTTAATCACAAAAAGAAATCCTAGCAAATAAAACTCACCAATGCGAATTTGGGGGAACCAACCCTACATTTTCACAGAAGAACAATTCAAATAATGTAGACTGAAAGCCCTTGCAGCCTGATTTCACCAGTGGCTCTCATCTCTCCAGGTCAGTGTTGTCACTGAGATCCTGCCCACGTCACCTCAGTGTGATTCCCTAGACTCTGTTCTCTCTGGCACGGTGTTCTCCATATAGGCTTTTATCGGTCCAAACCCTATCATCGCTGTTTCAGAAATTCTTTGCTGTTGCAGCATGGACCCCTGGCTTCTACTGTGTTTACAGTTTTTTCTAAATGTGTATATTTCATCAGTCAGTTCTGTGGAAAACAGGGACTCCAACACCTGAACCTCTTGTCTAGAAGGCTCTTCTTGAAGTACTCTATAAATGTCTTGAGAAAAAATATTTTTAAATAAAATAAAATAAAAAATAAATAAAACAGCTCCTTTGGTGCCTGCTTGCTGCAGACAGAGAAAAAAAATCAAGGCTGAATTCAGTATGGTCACCAGGAAGGTAGGTACCTCTCAGGAATGCACTTACCCTAAATGCAGGAGGGCCATACCAGATTTCAAGGTATAGCAAACTCCCTGATGTTCCCTGGCCTCACTGCTGTATCCCAGATGGTGGAGTAGACGGTTTAAGGAGGTGTTACAAAGTACTGATCAAGAACACACACTCCACAACTGTATTATATATTTGAAAGTTGCTAAGAGAGTAGATCTTATAGGTTCTCATCACAAGAAAAAAAATTTGTAACTATGTGTGGTGATGGATGTGAAGTAGATTTACGGTGGTGATCATTTCACAATAATACAAATATCGAATTGGTGTACACCTGAAACTAATATAATGCTAGATGTCGATTATATGCCAATAAAAAATTAGAAAAAAGAATACATGCTCTTGGGCAAGTTATTTTGAACCTTAACTTCCTTATGCATGAAATAGAGAAAGCATCTGTCTCACAGTGCCTATCATAAAGCTAAACAGGAGAATACGTGCAGAATACCTACCATGGGAGTGCACAGTCGATCTTGAATAAATATTATTACTGATATTATTATTGCTGGTGTTATTAGGTGAGACTAAGGCTCATATGAAAAAGGCTGCTTACAGTTATTGGAAGTACTCCAAATCCGAATATTATTTTGTGTCAAAGAAAACATAGTTAATTCTCAGATGGCTGTATCTGTGACAAATTCAGAAGAGCACCCAGCAGCTTTAATTCATAGCAACTCCATGAATGCTAAACAGAGCTGGTGTAACGGCCTCCTCGGCCAGTCACACAGGTGGGACAGTGCCCCATTCACACAGCCCTCTCTCACTTGGAACTAGGAAGATCCAGGTCCTGTCCACTTCTCCTGTATCCCACCAGAGTAGGGGTCCTAAAACTGGCCTGGCACCTCTCTTGCTGACCCTATGAAAGTCTCTTCTCTCCCAAGGCCAAGTTCAGGAAGCTGGGGAGGATGATCTCTAACACTAACCCCCTGTGACCATTATTCTTGGCCATCGTGACAGTCACTATACTGGGAAGCCAAATTCCCAGACAGGGGAAGAACTACCTCAGTGAGGAGCCACATATTTGGGCCTCACTGGGCCTCTAGGTCCAAAATCCTGTGCATTTCCATCTCCTTTCACGAGAGTATCACCTTCTTCTTGTCAGTCCCTAATGTGTCCCCAAATGTTGTTTGATTGCATGAATTACAAACAAATATATTTGAAGACTCTCAATACAATGCCTTAGGAACACTGAAAACAAACTGGGGCATTTAAAGGCAAGATTGTGATTTACCACCAAAAAACCCTGAGAAAAAGCATTATGATATTAGAGATACCCAAGGATATAGTAGAGGTCACTACTGAGGGTGGAGAAGCAGGCAGCGGCCAGGCAGCAGGCACCCTCACACAATAGGGGTAAGACAACCAAAAACCATTAAGATGTTCTCCAGTTAGGAGAGGTAAGTTTTAAATACCAAGCTTCTATGCCAACAATCACTGAGCTCTCCAAAACAAATTAGCTCAGTTCAATGCTCTTTAATCAGAAGCTGGTAAACAGCACTGCTTAGATAGAAGTTAGCATTGAGTTAATATTATTCTTCTCCTTTCCATCTCTCCTTCATTGAGAGAGCTGTATGGATCCCAGGAAAACATCCTGGGCCAGCGACTATACTAAAAATTAGTTCTGGAGACCAACGGGTCGTCATAACTTCTGTGGGAATGCAATCTAAAAAGTTGAGGGTAAGAGGGTGGCTGAGAAGCAGGAGATATCCTCCAGGTCGCAGGTCCATCCATTCATTTATCCATTCCATCCAGAAACATTTGCAGACAGCTGTGTGGCAGGCATGGGGGTGGTAGGTGGCAGGAGGGAGGAGGCAAAGACCATCCGCAGGAGCATCAGGAGAAAAACCACAGTGCACCACAGTGTCAGGAAAGAGAACTAGCAGTGCTTGTGGTGAGCAGCAGAGGAGAGAGCATTTCTGGCAGGTGGCACCCCAGGAAGGGGCCGTGAAGAAATGAGCAAGCCTTTGGGGAGCAGAGAAGAGGAAGGGCCAGTCCTGCTGGAGCATCATTGAACTGGGGGGTGGCCAGGGCATTGGGACATTTGACAAACTACCCAGGAGCTTCTCATTTCAACCAGGAATGAGATTGCCTGCCCAAGGTGATCCTCACTGCCCCAGGCACTGACAGAAATCACATGGCCTACACCCAGCCTCCTTCATGCTCCAGAGCTGCCCACTAGGTGACAAGTGGTTCTTGGGAATGTGAAGACCTGTCTCCCACACCAGAGAGGCAGGATGGCATGGCGGTTCCCAGCCAGCAACTTGGCCTCCTGTGCACACTTCTTAGTAACTTTGGCAAGTATACAACCTCTCTAAAGCTCTGGTTCCCTCCTAGTAACAACGGGATTGCTACAGACAACCACACAGAAAGATCTGTGAGGGTGAAATTTCAGAGTTCCTGATCTCTTAGAGAACCTCATAAAAGCTTCAGATTCTGTCCCCCAAAAAATGTACATGCCCATACACAAATCTGAGTCGCTTCTCAGAGGTCAGCAGACTCCCCAAAGGTTGTCCATGGATCAAGGTTAGGCACGCCTCCTGCCTCTCCCTGGCTCCAGAAATTTTGCTCTGGTTAGGGTTTCATTTACACCTAAGCTTTTCTCAACCTGTCCAGCTCTCTTCAGTTTACAGGGGACAAAACTGGTTAGGAGCTCTGATTCTCAAACAGGCTGGGTAATACATATATACACAGAGCACGGGGAGAGTAGAGGCCACCGCGCGGAGTAGAGAATGAGAACCAGATGGCCCAGTTCAGGGGAGAGTGGAAAGAAAGACAGCTGCCCGAGGGGGCTGCTCTGGGGCTTACCCCTAATCAAGCCTCACAAGGAACAAAACCAGGGGAAGGCAAGACGGAAGTCACTGGCTCGGAAGGACTGGGAGTGGAAAGGTGGAGGTGAGAGAGCGCGGAGGTCAGAAGGAGAAGAAAGGCAGTCTTTTCAGAAGCCTTAAAAGAAGACCTGGGGGACCCGGACAAAATATGTCAGTCAATAGGTATTACTGATTTCCGAGCAGAACATCAGGCACTGTGGATCAACTAAGCACGAAAGCACCCTCCCTGAGGAGTCATTATATAAATTCCTGTTGTGTCCATAAATGCGGGAGGCACTCATTCAGAAAGAAAATATGTTTTATGAATTTACCAGTAGTGATGGTGAGGTTACTGTTTCTGCTCTGAGTCCTGCCGATAGCCTGGCACCCAGAGCTCTCTCCTCTCTGGCCAGGCTCGCATCCTCTAGGTCCTCAACCACATCCTATTGTTGCTGTACAAGCTTGTGCTCAGATTGTTCACCTGAGAGCTGCCCAGGCCTTTTTCCTCCTTCTAGAAGAATCCTATCTGTTCCTTGAAGGTCAGTTTCACCACCTCTCAGGAAGCTCAGGTTCTTTTCATGCACTCTGGAAACACAATGGCTTCTCCAGCTTCTAAACTCCTAGGACACTGACTTGTCTACAAAATTCCTTTGGTAGAATTTACACACTTCTTTGTCTTATTAATACAATAAAATAAAAGGGGGGCAGTCACTAAGCACAGCTGAGTCATATAGAAGGAAAGTTGTATTTAACTGAGGGCTCCTCAGCTCTGATGAACATCTCTTGATCTGCACACTTGGAAGCAAGACACAAGGCAAATTCGGTTGCCTTACATCAGTATTTGCAAAGGCGTGGTCCACAGACACTGACATACAAATCGCCTTAATGGCTTATCCAAAAATGCAGGGCAAAGTTTTCATACAAAGGAGCAGAATCTAGAAAGTGGAATAATTCAGCTACGAATTTTATTTTTTTATTTTTATTTTTTTAAAAGATTTATTTATTTACGATAGAGACAGAGAGAGAGAGAGAGAGAGAGGCAGAAACATAGGAGGAGGGAGATGCAGGCTCCATGCTGGGGGATCCCTGGGTGGCACAGCGGTTTGGCGCCTGCCTTTGGCCCAGGGCGCGATCCTGGAGACCCGGGATCGAATCCCACGTCGGGCTCCCGGTGCATGGAGCCTGCTTCTCCCTCTGCCTGTGTCTCTACCTCTCTCTCTCTCTCTCTCTACCTCTCTCTCTCTCTCTCACTATCATAAATAAATAAAAATTAAAAAAAATTAAAAATCTTAAAAAAAAAAAAAAAAAAGAGGAGGGAGACGCAGGCTCCATGCCGGGAGCCTGACGCAGGACTCAATCCCGGGACTCCAGGATCACGCCCTGGGCCAAAGGCAGGTGCTAAACCACTGAGCCACCAAGGGATCCCCAGCTATGAATTTTAAAAAGAAAAGTCCCTGGGATTTCACAGAAAAGATGGAGAGTTATATGACTTTCATAAGCTAGAATTCCCAAAGTGGGAGCAGAGTGCTATGTCAAGCCTAGATCTCAAGGAACACAAACATCCCAGCTAAGCTCAAGGTGTGTACTACATCGCCTACACTGGGAGGTAAGTCTGTAGCAGCTATCACTTTTATAGTACACGCCTAGTTGCATGCCGTACACTTAGAAGGTGCTAGATATATATATGCCTGAGCTGTGGGACTTGACAAACAGTTCAAGAAGAGTATAAGATAACAGAGAATTGGTCTAAATACAAGCCACACAGAATCCCAACATCTTGAAAAAGAAAGAAAGAAGAAACATACTCTCAGGCAATTGATTCAATTTTGGAAATTAGTATCTCAGCTTTAAAAAGTTATGCACAGGGATCCCTGGGTGGCGCAGCAGTTTGGCGCCTGCCTTTGGCCCAGGGCGCGATCCTGGAGACCCGGGATCGAATCCCACATCGGGCTCCCGGTGCATGGAGCCCGCTTCTCCCTCTGCCTATGTCTCTGCCTCTCTCTCTTTCTCTCTCTGTGACTATCATAAATAAATAAAAAAAAATAAAAAATAAAAATAAAAAGTTATGCACAGAATATCAATACATATGATATATATTTATAGATATATAGATATTGACATATACATATATATAATCAGCTTTTATATCTTGACCTGTATCTGTATCTACATATGTATATCTATCCCCAGAGAACAGAATAAGTTAAATTGATCTACTAGAAGACTTAAAAGTTGTTTCCCATAAATTTATAGGTACCATCTTTGATGACTGTGACCCATTTTTCAGTAAGCATTATAATCTGGAAATGCTTATTCATCCATAAATTTGGAGGTCAATAATTTACTATTGGATACTTTGACTTTAGCAGGTATCTCAAACTGCCATCCAATATATGGCATACATGAGACATAGTCTCATAGTGAACTATAGTCTGATGTTGTAAAGTTTAGGCTACACTCCACATGTGGTAGGATATTGCCCCTGGTCAGTTTCAGAATTTATATCTTGGTCAAGTGCCCTGGACTGCTGACACATTGAAGGAGTTGAGCTTTCCATTGGTCAGAGCTGGGTAGTGTTGCCACAGATATGCTCCAGCTGTCCAGTACACACCGCAGGCTTCCCGGCATGACCAGATGAGCCAAATTCAAAATAAAGAACTTCCTTTGAAGTTCCATAATACCCTCCCTCCCCATCACCTATAATCTAAAAGGATAACATCAAACCACTAGTTTTAGTCTCCAATACTGTTTGTGCATCAATCATACCTTCATCTCTACTCCACAGATTTGTTTGTCACGTTAGCGCCCCAACTCTTTTAATTCTGGACAAAAGGCATAGGAATATAATTGAATTTTGTTATTAAAATTCTTGAAACTGCCTCAGTAGACACAAGAGACATGTGGTCATAGTTTCCTAAACCTTCCTTCAAGGACACATCACTATCAATATCAAGATGATATCAACATGTTTATAAACAATTCAACTTTCCCAGTTTATATTTACTTTTGATTAACCCACCTATAATGAAAAGAGCTTCTGAGTTATCAAGAAGACAGGATTCTGTACACAGAAAGTTCACTCTGGAGCTCATCCAAAATGGTGGGGAAAACTTCTGATTCCTCAGAACTTCTTTTAAGGCAGAACCCGAATCTGACGCCAAGACCTTCACTGAAGAGCTGGGAGTATGCACTCCAGTTTTCCTGTGATCAGCTCTTGTAAGCCCTTGGAATGACATAATTCATGGCACCTGATCTTTGTGACCATAATGTTCATGCATACTCAGCCATCTGTCACTGGAGGGCTGTTCATTTGTTCAACTGGCTATTCCTTGCTCTATGATAGTCCAAACATTGTAGCACACATTGGAGTTGCAGATGAGAACCAACATCACAAGGTATTATGTACTACAACACATGAATGCACACTATATAACTTTCATTTTGCCTAAGTATCAAAGGTAAAGTCAGGCTGAGTGCTAAAGGACAGATGATGGAACCTAGTGGAAGCTGAAGGCCCAGCATGTGCAAAGGACTAGAGACACACGGTGTCACTATAGGGTACCAAAAGAGGAAGAGGAAAAAGGAGAGTTGATGAAACATTACATTGGAAGAGAGTATGACCCAAATGCTAAGGACATCAAGTTATTTGGGCTTCACTTGAAAATGATGAGGATATAGTGAAGGCTTTTGAATTAGGGAGAATCATGACCCAATGGGAGTTTTAAAAAGATAACACTGATCTCCCTGAAGGGTATGGGTAAATTGGAGAGGTGTGGAATTTGAGCTAAGAAAATCTATCACGGGATTTTATTTAAACAGACAAGGAGAGAGGCTATGACATGATTTGGCTTTGAAAAATACGTATGGGGATCCCTGGGTGGCACAGTGGTTTAGCGCCTGCCTTTGGCCCAGGGCACAATCCTGGAGACCTGGGATCAAATCCCACGTCGGGCTCCCGGTGCATGGATCCTGCTTTTCCCTCTGCCTATGTCTCTGCCTCTCTCTCTCTCTCTCTGTGACTATCATAAATAAATAAATAAATTTTTAAAAAGAAAAATACGTATGAAGTAACTGAATTTGTGTGTGTGTGTGTGTGTGTGTGTGTGAAAGAGAGACACAGAGAAGACAAAGATTCTAAAGATTCAATGTTTGTGATATTGTTAAACTAAAAATATATGGTCCAAGGAAGCAATGATGAGTAGAAATGGAGTGGACACTGGGTATGGAGCCTTGGTAGTCCTGTTGATGCCACAAGAATGAGATTGACTCTGGAAATGGAGGGGAAGATCGCGGACAGAAGGCTGAACATCATAAACATGAAGGGGCACAGCCCTGGGAGGAAACAGTTAGAGAAGGAGCAGGCAACTCAGGAGAGCAGAGCAGTAGAGACCAAGGGAGGAGGAAGGAGAAACAATGGGAAATGCCTCCAGGGTCACCACCATGGGGCACTTCTTCCTGTACACCAACGGTGACATTTATTTCACTTTGGGTGATGACTGAATGTCCCAGAGGCAGAGAGGAAACAACTTTTTTTTTTTAAACAAATAATACATGTCAAACACAGCACGAAGGTTTTACAAACAGTAACCCTAAGTGTAAGAACTACTTTCCTATTATCCCTACTAACCCTACAGATGAACAAACTGAGACATTAAATACATCCCACATATGAAATTGTAGCTGATCACAAATCAGAGCAAGATGCAATCTCAGTCTTGGTGTTGTGTTCTTTCCATAATGCCACACTGCCCTCTTGGGTTTTCTAGGGCAGGTATCCACCTGGGCACCCCCTGGGCATTCTGGAGAACAGGGTATGGGAGCAAAGAGGAGGATCAGGACCCTTTGAGGAAGCATGCACTCCCCCTAAAGTAAATGTCTGACTGCAGGGTGGCAGGACTTCTAGGTGCCACCCAGAACCCAGCTCCAAACAGGTTCTCAGCTGTGGCATCCCTGTGAGAGGGAGGGAAGGTCCCTACTACCTTTCTAATGTTGATAGACATAAAGTCAGGGACATGCTTCAACCATGATAACCAACTGTCCTGGGTGCCCAGGACACAGGAATCAGGACAGTCCAGGAGGATCAGTTTTTCTGAGCCAGTGGTGAGCCCAGGTAACTATAAGAACCGGAGTCCAAGGCTGATGGGAAGTTGGATCCCACACATTATCTGGATATAGGCAGGGGGAGCCCAGATCCTTTGGGGCAATAGGTCTTCTTCATTTGAAGGGGTCTTGATTCTGGACTCTCCCAAGGCTAAGCAAGAACCCTTCGGGAATTTCCTGGGGCAAATGCCTGGAGCTAACACCCATCTCAGCAGTAAAGATGGGAGAACAAGATGGCCTTTGTCATTTTTAGCAGCCTCCTTATGACTCCCTGTCCTGTGTAGGTAACCACAGGCTGGGGGCAACAGGAGCATTTCTGCTCAATGTCCCCTCATACAGGCCTTTTGCACCCTACTTTCCACTGGTCCCCACTTCTCTGCTGCTTCAGCCAGTGTAGACCATCACCATCACCCACATTCATTCCATTGGCCGCACTACCCATTCTTAGGCTTTTCCTTCCCAATGTGCTCTCTACTCCCCCAAAGTAACCAGTAATAAGAAGCAAGATTGGCTCCATGTAATGTGTAACAATGTAACGTGTTGGTTTGTAAAGAAGGTGGATCCCCACTCATCCATCTCCCCATGTGAAGGAAATGACTCAGAGCATAAAACACTATGGCTCCCTGAATCACGGCTCATTTCCATTCTAACTCATGACCAGATTTTTCCTTCTTCCCCTCCTCCCTGTCGCCATCTCTGTCCTGGTCTTGAGAAGGAGACCTGCCACCAGGTGGGACTCACAAGGAGCTGCTTCTAAGAACAGGCCAGTCTCTCGGCTGAATTTCTATGGACCATTAATTTCCCTGGGACTGGCTGATACAGAAAGGGCTCAAATCTAAAAGGTGAGCAGGAAGGAGGACAGGGAGAAGAGAAAGATTAAGGAGCACTAACATGGACCTCATGCTTTCCTAAATTTCTCCAAAGTGAGCCACATCTAGCAGTTTGAAAGGAGAACACCTTGTCTCCTGGCCACTCACTGCCTGCCCCTCACTCCCTGCCCAGCACCCTGCAGCTGGGGAAGGCAGGGGAGTGGGCAGTCTCCTCTCTGCAGGGTATAATCTGGGAAAGGGACAGAGGGCAGCCCTCTCTCGACACAGGCGGTTCATCCAGGCCTCACTCTCCCAGTGCTTATTCTTCTTTCTGACCCCACAGAGAAAAAAAAAATCAATTTTAAAATACCAATTAAAAACCCCTTCTCCCAGTGCGTATTTGGTTACAGTAGTCTACATCATGCTTCCCTCCTTACAGATGTGTAATTGCCCTGAAAGCAGAGTTGTCCAGAAGTGAAATATTAAATAATTCAAACCTAAAATGTTCCAGAGGTAGAGCAAAGAGAGCTGGGTACGTGTAAGTAACATACTATGTAGAACCGGGAAACACACACACACACGCACTCACAGCATGTGCAGTGCACTTTTGTGACTGCTAAAACTATAACATCTGGAATGCCATTCTGGAAAACTTCCAGATGTTTTCCATGAGGAACACTTTGTAAAAATTGTTAGCCTTCTAGGCATTTGTGAATTTTGTAAGGAGAGTACACTCCCAGGCCCACATAGGAGCATATATGGGATTATAAAGTGCTAAATGCTTTTCACAACTGTATAAGCAATAATGCGCTTTGGGTAAATATTCAGGGAAAATTATTTTTACAGACTGAGCAAATGGATATGTTCCAATCTGCAATTAGATTTGTATTTCAGAGAAATCAAGGAATGCAGGACAGCTCGTCTTAAGGCAGCCTGCCTGGGAGCCAAAGCTCCTAACCTGGGCAACATCACACATCCTGGTCATTAATTTCCTCGTTTGTAGTCATTCCAACACTGGAAGAGGCTAACGTAGTTTCATAGCTTGTTATATTTATCTTCCTTCCCGAGGATTTTTATATTGCATTTTATAAATCCGGCTTCAATTTATGTGTAAGCCCCATAATCATTAGCTTAATGTAGAAAGAAAGAAAGAAAGAAAGAAAGAAAGAAAGAAAGCAAGCAGGCTTGGGAAGAAAAAAAAAACCACACTCCAACAACAATGCCTGGGCAGCCCTTGGAAGAATTGTTAGTTTTTAAAATGCATAATATATAAACATCTTAAAGGAATACCCAGAGTCTCTTTTGAAATCAGAAATTATGTGAAGCAAGGAAAGAATCATAAAAGCTTATTGATTTCCCGAACCCACTGAGTAAAAGTATTTTTAAACCATGATTCACATAAGGGATACATTTGACACATCAAGAGAAGCTGGAAACCAGGCTCCATGCAGCCACATCAGATATTGCTCTGAGCCGAGTTTGTTTACCATTACAAAGTGAAAAGAAATTTGCTTTTCCTCCCCTGCTCCCTTTCCCCTGAGAATGGTGATTTTTATTGATTTTTGTCATATATATATATATATATATATATATATATATATATATATATATAAAATAGTCAAAGTTAAAACGTCTATGATAAACTAATCAGAAGCCTTGGCATTTCCATTCCACACATTGCTGCTGTCCTTTCTATGCGGGGCTTGGCCTCAAACCCAGAGAGAGCCAGAGCTCCTGAGGCCTTTTTGTTTTGAGGTTCTAAGGCTTTCCACTTCCCTGAAAGAATCCTTCAACTGGGATCTGCAAGATACTCCCAGGAAAGATCTGGCAAGGCAGAGCCTTCTCGGTAAACAGGTGAGGCGTCTGATCTGGAAGCCATGCTGGTCCCAGAGGAGACAGGCCCGGCAGGCCATTGGGGGAATGTGGGGAGCTCAGCAAGGGATGGCAGGCTTTGTCTCCTTCATCTGAACTCATCCTCATCACCTTCCAGGCATGTCTACCACCAGGGCTTTTTGGGGGTAAGAATAAGTCAATGGTCAAACAGATGCACAGCCCAGCAAGGCAGAAGAAAGCATGAGCATCTTCCATTTTTTTTATTCCCTAGAGTCGTGGTGAGCCAGCGCTGGGATCTCAGCGTCTCCCTGGGACTCCTTCATTTCTTTTGACCATTGAAACTCAGAGGAGAAAGAGACATGCTGCCACTGTTGTGGCCCTCCCAGCGCACCAGTGACTGGCATCTCCTCAGGGAGTTGGTTTCAAAACCCCATGCTTAGCACCAGTGACCCTAACTTCTTGGTTGCCAATACATGAAAAGAATAGAAAGCTACGGAGCTCCCAATTCTACCCAGGGCTGCTTCAAAGACAAAGGGAAAGAAATGAGAAATGGGAAAATGCCCAACGAATCAGAAAATATCGCAAGGTCAACCCACCTGGTATAAATCAGTGTGCACAGTTCCAGAGGATCGCATGGAAACCTCACGCTCACGTGTAATTTGCCCATCCCGAAGTATTTTTCCTAGTAGTGCCAAATGCCATAATGCTCTCTGTCAGTGATTTGAAATTATTCTATAAGCTACATATCGGGTACACTATTGTTAATGAAATGCACACAAGATGATGAACAACTTCCTTTTCCTGCTGGAGCCCCAGCTGCAACCAGTGCCTGGATCCTTCGTGCTGTAAATCAGCCCTTTGTACTCCAGGAGGATTCAATGAGCTGCAGGTGTGGGCTTGTGGAAGGCCGCCTGGGATTAGGTAGCAGCATTTGATATGAGATCCCAAACAGCACTGGCAATCTACACGCCACATGCGGCCACAGGCTTTGGAGAAAGCAAAGGAAAAACGCTGATGAAATGTGGCACGGGACCATGGAATGCAATGTCAAACTTTCACATCTGCAGGAAAAGAAAGAGAGTTCCTAATTTTACAGTGATGATGTCATTGAGAATTCATGACAGTGGAAATGATGGGCCAAGGTTTGCAAACTTAACCACTTAGGAGGTTGCTCACCGAAGGTTGAGCTTTTCAAGGGACAGTGCAGGCTTAAATATAACGCTGATTTGCCTTCCTGGCCTGAGGCATCACTAGTGTGTGTGGGTGGATGCACGCACATGTGGGTGCACACACATTTGCACTTAGGCACTGGAGAGAGAAGGGACAGGAAAAGAAGTTTTATTTGAGAGGTCATGCTTTGCACCGGCATATAAAGCTGATGCTTTGTACGCCAAATGTGTCCTTAGAAATATACTGTCTCTGTGTGATTCAGCGCAAAACATTGCTAGCTGTCCTTAACAACAATATATCTTTTAAAGATGGATTTCAGACACCCTAAAAATTCACCAGCCAAGAAAAACTATCATAATTGTTCACTCTCTCCTTAACGTTAACTACTGAAACGCTCTTCTTTTTAAATATTTTCTTCTTACTTGGGGCTGAAGAGACATGCAAACAAGTCTGGTTTTGTGATTAGCATGCTGATAAAATATATATTGAAGAAAACATATCTTTAATTTTTTAAGAGTCTGTTTTTCATTAGCTTATCTTGATAGTTTAAGTTAATCATTATTTTCAACCATATATGATTTAGATATTATGTCATTAATTCATGTATAGTCCATCTGAGTAATGATTGTGGTTTTCTACTTTACAAATTCATCTACTTCACCAAGAAACCAACAGAGTCAAATTCCATGCAACATCTGGTTTCCATTGAATGTAATTGCCATTTGCAGAGTTATAATCATGTGTTATTGTAAGGACCACGGTGTCAATCACTTCCCTAATGGGGAAAATTCAATGCCTAAATACCTGGGAGAACAAGAAGCTGACTTAAACAGGTGCATTCAGACACTGGGTTTTAAGTAGAATTCTAGCCTACCCATTTAAATAAATCATTTTAAGGAGAAACAATATTCTTTCCATCCCCTGTAGCAAGGGAAAGTATAACACCCAGGGCCTCAATCACCCATGCTCAGTTCCAGTACTACATCACGTTTAATCTTTTTTAAAATGTACAAATATGTCCATATCATACCAATTTCTTATGTTGCCTACACTGGTAGGAGCCCCTGAAGGCCAGGCAGCAATTCTGAAGACTTTCTGGGGGAAGAGTACATCTTCTGATTCTTCCTGCCTTACATGAACTCAGTCATCTCTTTTATAATGAAAAGAGGCTAAGCTTGATGTAAAGAAAATATTAAGCTGCTCAAAACTACCAAGGTCATTATATCCTTTCTAGCCCAAGGGGTTTTTGTGGGGATAATCACATAAGAGGTTAAAAAAATCATGAGGCACTGTGTTCTAGCGTGCAATATGTAAGCACTTTATGGCAAAAAAAAAAAAGTGAACCACATTTCCCTGACCTCAATTCCTATTGTGTTTACAAGCCAAGCCTCGTTAGAACTGGTAAACGTTTGGCCATTCATTCAGAAAACATTTCCGAAGGCAAAAATAACATGCCAGGAATTGCCCCGGACATTCAGGATGCAAAGATGAATCAAGACAGAATCCAGAGGGTGAGAGCGTAAGTAATTACAGCATGAAACATGCAGGCCCATGTATTATAACAAGCAGAGAATGGCCATTTTATCCCACCTGGCTGAGGAGGATCAGTGAGTCCAAGAAGGCTTCCTGGAGGAAGTGACAGCTGAGCTGAGTCTTAAAGGGTAAGTAGGAGGCTTTCTGTATGTTGGCTGTAAAAACATAAAGACATGACATTTTAGTCTCTGCTACTAAAATGTTTATGGGACTAAACTTCATGATTCAATAGAAACACTATAAAAAGGTAGTTTACAACCCCTTTCAATTCATTCATTCACATACTTATACCTAGGCTATTTACTATTCTATTCACTGAACTAATATTCCTCATGTATGAGGACTTAGGAAGCATGACAGAGGAGCAATTCTTCAGAAGTAGTTTCTATTATCTTTGGCATTACCATTACCATAATATCATCTTATATTTGAGAAACACTGCAACCCACAAAAGACTTCCGAATACATCTTATTTTCCCATTATAATAAAAAGTGTAAATAACAGATGAACTCCATTGCAATTCACAGATCTTAGGAGGTCATGGTGAAGAAAGGCCTAGAACTCAAGTCTTTAACCTCCATCCTAAGACTGATTAGCTTAAAACGTGGAGCCTCCCCTCCACGAGGAGGTAGAAAGGGAAACTGTAGCACCTCACCCTTGGTGATATTCACCATAGCTGAATGGATGAATACATTTTTAGCTCTTAATTAGACATGCAAATGGAGAAGACTTGTATGAAGAAACTTCAAACTAGAGTAGTCAACAAGCACCATTTATCCTGGGCTCTATGGTGCATTTCCGGATCATGTCGGCAACACAGTTATTCTCATACTTTTCTTTCTTTTCAAGCAATGGGTAGAGGGGTTCCATATCCCCCTGTGGCATTTCCAGGCTCACAGCTGGTGAGATAACCCAGAAATTCTTGAAAGGATGACCAGATGAGGTAGGCTACAATGGATGAGTAGTGATTTAAAAAAAAAACAAAAAAAAAAAAAACAGGATAATTAATAAGCAATGTTGAGGCACCTGGGTCACTTGGTTGAATGGCCAACTCTTGGTTTCAGCTCAGATCATGATCTCAAGGTCATGGGATCAAGCCCTGCATCAAGCTCTGCACTCTGCAGAGTCTGCTTGAGGATTTGGTCTTTCCCTCTGCCCCTCCCCTCACCCCACATTCTCCCTCCATTTTCTCTCTCTGTCAAATAAATAAATCTTAAAAAAAAAAAAAAAGGTCAATAAAATAAAATAACTTCTGAAACAGGAAGGTAAGGAGAGCCAGTGTAAGTAAGTAGCACTGGATCAGGACCAGGTTCTAGCCCGTGGGTTGTTTACCCCTTTACCCCTATGAGCCCCTAGGGTGACCAGCTACTCGGTAGGAAGTGCAGCCCCTATCCCCCACCCACCCCAAATGTTTGTTGCAAGAATCGAGACAAATATCTAATACAAAGATGTGCAAATTATAAATAGTGAGCAAATGCAGGGAAGGTATCATGATCCCTGACAAATTGAGAGGTGCTTCCCTTTCCACCCGAGGCTACCAGAGATTGGTTTATAGTAATAACATCTGTCCAGCTGAGGCCCCCTGAAGATCATAAGACCCACAGAGGCAGGAATCGGGTTTCTAGGTTCTCTGAAATGCAGAGGAAGGCTGTTCTCAGAAAACTGCTCTGTTACTTTTTTGGTTTTAGTTTTTAGTTGAGTTGTTTTGTTTGTTTGCTTAGGAGACAGATGATGAGTGAATTCCAAGGGACTTGGAGGCTCCTTGCAAATAGTCCACAGCTCCAGAATGCCCAGGTGCTGGCTATAACTCGCACAGTTGCTCGCTGGGACAGAGCACATGACATTCCTCTGACATTGTATACTGAGGCCTCTCAGAAGGCAGCTAGCAGGAGGCTTTTCAGCCTCGGGATTAGCAACCGGCCACGTCTTTTTGGAATCAGGTTTAAGGAACCAGTCAGTAATTGCTGGGAGAATTCATGCTCACATACACATGCACATGACAACAGGGGACAAAAGGTAACGAAGCAGATGATGGAAGGTCCCTTGAAGGTACTTTGTTCCTGGAAATCTCTCACTCACAGAGTATTAAAGGCAAAGTGACAGATAGTGTGATACTGGTGTCACCTGCAGGAAAGAATCTCCTCCAGGATTAGCTGTCAGAACAGCTGGGATCAGCTCCAGATCATGCCAATTATCTGTTGGGGACTTATATCTCTTGACCTTTTTTGGTCTCAGTTTGCAGATCAATACCATGGGGGCAATGTTTGTTGCTGTTACACTTTATGGGATAGTTATAAAAGTTAAATATGAAAATGATTCCTAAACTCCAAAGTGTTATGTTCCTATGGCCAGTAGGTCAACAAATGTGGATATACCATGTACCCTATAACCAAATTATTAGTAATTATAGGTGGCTCTATATATTATATTGTAAGAGCTGACATTTATTGCACACTTGCCATGTGCTTTCACCATTCTAAGCCTGTCATGGGTTTTTATTCATTTAATCCTCACAACCAACCAATGTAGGCACCAGTAATGTCTTGTATTTTTCAGGTTCAGATTGCTTAAGTAAAAAGCAGCACAGCTCACAAACAGTACAGCCAGATTTGGCCCCAGGAAACCTGCCTCCAAGCCTGTGTCCCTAACCACACTATATGGCTTCTCATACATGCAGGAATATACACACACACACGTATATTAAACTCTTTGTCTTGAAACAACTTCAGACTAACGGAAATGCTGCAAGAATAGTACAAAAAATTTCCAGAATATTTTTCACCTAGATTCCCCAAATGTTAACACTTTAGCATATTTGCTTTACCATTCTCCCTCCCCACAAAAATACATACACATATTTACATTTTTCTAAACCCTTTGAGAGTTGAGTTACAGACACGAGGCCCCTTAAGTGTCTAAATATCTCTGTACATTTCCTATAAACAAGGACATTCCCTTATACAACCGCAATATAATTATTACAATCAGAAATTAACACCAATACAGTATCATTACCTAATCCACAGATCACACTCACATTTGGCTAATTATCTCAGTAGCATCCTTTATAGCAAGAGTTTGTGGGTTGTTCCTTTTTTTTAATTTTTTTTTCCGAGATCCCATCCAGGATCACATGTTGCCTGACCTTAACATTTTTGAAGGCAACCGAGTTTGGTCTTTTCTGGGTTTTCCCCTGATGAATTCAGGTTATGCATTTTTGGCCAGCGTACCACAGAAGTGATGATGTGCCCTTCTCGGTGCATCAGGCCAGGAAGCATATGATATCTATTTGTCCCATTACTGGCGATATAAAAACACATAGATTTTTAAACCATACTCCTTGTTTCCCATGTAACATGTCTCCCCAGCTGCCCAGGGAGCTCCCTAAGGCCAGGGCAGGGCCTGATTCGGGTGTAGATCCTTTACCACACCCTGCACAGGCTGTGTACTCAGTCTGTGCTCAGCAAACTCTTGCTCTGTGTTCTCATTTCTGACCCAGTGTTTCTTTCAAAATCACTCCCTATAATGACAGAGTCAAGGACTAGCCTGTTTCCACCTTCATTCATCCTACAGGTGGAATGCCTGCTCAATTTGGGGAATACCATTTCCATGTCAGGCTGCTGGGGGTACAGGGATAAACAAAACACAGCCCTGTGGTCCTCAGGAGATGGCACTGCCATGCTATCCACCCAGCAGAGAGGCAATGACATAGTCCTCCTTCCTCCACCAGCGAGATCTCTCATCCCTCTCATCCACCTCCACACTCAACAGCATAGTTCCCAGCAATCAGGGTCCAGATATCATGTCATGAATCATGCACTGTCAAGTGTCAGAAGCTTCTAGTAAGTTAATGCATTTTCTTCCTGATTGCATGTTGGGTTATAATCAACGGTTTTCCAGAAATAAGACCTTAACCAAAGGAGGGATTCTTGTGGTGAGAAGGCCAGGAGGGAGGAAGGTTTCTGGGCAGCAGTGCCACCCAGGACACCCCATGCCTCATACCACAGGGGGTGTCCCCTGCCCCATTGTTCTGTGAGCATGACCCCTATAAAGAACTCAGCCCCCATTCACCCCATGGGATACAGTGGTCCCAGCACAGATATCATCCTTGTACTCTCCAAGAAATGGTTGAATAAGGCAGAAAGGAAAGAAATGAAACTGACACAGTCTTTATAGCACCCCAAATGTCTCTGATCTGTCCCTCTGGCCCAATTAGAAATGCAGAATCAAATCATCTATTCATTTATTGAAAAGCTGGCCCTGTGAGGTGCCACCCTCAAGGTGATCTGGGGAGAATGCTAGAAAAACATGCCCTTGCCCTCTAGGAGCCAGCCAGCACATGTAATAGGCGTCCAGCAAACCTGTCAACATGTCACCACCTGCTGATATGTCGTAATAGCCTTTGACAACTGCACGTGTTACCGTCCACTCAGAGCCAGTGATTAAAGAGAAAAAGCAACACAAACTGCTGCTTTCAAAGAAAGTGGTCTTACTCTCTGGGGACAGGGTACATGCTGAGCCCACGGTGGCAGTGCAGACAGACAGGAGGCTGGCGGAGCAGGGTTAAGAACACAGGCTCTGGAGGTCAGGGTCTGGGCCGCAGTGCCAGCTCTAACACTTGCAAGCTGGGGACCTCAGACAAATTATTTAACAGAGCTAGCTAAACCGCCTTACCTGTAAAACTGGAATCTTAACAAAACCTTTCTCATAGTGTTCTGAGAACTACACGAGATAATTCTCTCAGTTGGCTGGCTGTGCTACCAGGGAGATAATAAACCCTCCCGGACTGAGGCAGTATTCCAATGCTTTAGGCTTTCTGGAGCTGGAGGCTCAATATGGTGTGTCTCTACCCCCATCTCTAAACCGGCCCTGAATTTCTATACAACACAGCAGCAAGGAGCAATCATCTGTGAAACTCTATTGATGTGTTTTTAAAGAAGCCTATCAAAACCTGAATATCTAGAATATTCTAGATATCTGCAGACATTTGAAATTTCTATAGCAAATGTGGGGGAGGGGGCAATGCTCCCTGATGTCAAAGGTCACCAAGCCTTTGCAGGTTTACATTTTTATGCTGTTGTTTCTCTAAATCTCTTCATATTTATTTATCTTTTGTTTTGCCAAAATTTCTTGACTTTTCAGTTATTTAACTTTTTAAACTGCTTTTGTCTCTTCTCTCTTTGTATTTTTAAGTGTTCCAACATTACGTTTCTTATCATTCTAAATGTAAAGTCTGTCTTCCTTCTATTCACTTGATTCTTTCAGCCTTTAGTTTCTAAAATTTCTGGTTTTTATCATTTGTCTTGTGGTTTTGTCTCCATTAAACATTTTAATGTTGGCGTTGGCTGAGAACGTCAGGCAGAAATCTTCCCTCTTTTGGGGGTGGGTGTGGGGGTGTGGGGGTCATAGTCATGGGGCAACATATTCCGGAGTGATTCAGTACTGTCACCCCGTCTGCTCCTACACAGCTGTTCTTCTGGAGCCTCTCAAATGGACTCCCAGCAATTTTTTAAAAAGATTTTTAAATTATTTATTCATGAGAGACACAGAGAGAGAGGCAGAGACATAGGCAGAGGGAGAGACAGGCTCCCTGCAGGGAGCTTGATGCAGGACTCGATCTCAGGACCCTGGGATCACGACCTGAGCCAAAGGCAGATGCTCAACCACTGAGCCACCTGGGCACTCCAACTCCCAGCAATTTTTAAGTCACTCCTAAAAAGTCATAATCTAAGTAATGTGTGAAATCTTCAAGTTTCAATTCCTTCTTCAGGACAATAGTGCATCTACTCTTGCATTCATCGCACGCAGCTCATTCCTCTCACATTAGAGGAAGGTCATGGCCTAGCCTGGGGTCATCCCTAGCCAACCCTGGAAAATCCAGCAAGCCAGGTGAGTGGTGAGCTACCCACCATGCAGGAGAGGTGAGACGCAAGTCCTGGCCACCAGACCCAAGCACCCCAATCACAGGGCCCTCGCTGCTCTGGAAAGTTCTGGCACAGCCTGAAACCCCAGAGAATACACTTGCCTGGAGGAAGGTCTTTCTGACTCACTGACTAGAGTTTACAACTTTGCCTCCATCTCAAAATAGAAACGCCAATTCCAGTATGGAGCGCAACCAGGCAGGAAGGGATATGCCTTGTCTACATCACCATTTGCAGCATCCAAATGATTGCTCTTGGTAGCCAATGCAATTGTAAGAATTCTTTTAATTTGAATTAAAGTATTCAGACTAAATACTTTAAGCCTTAAAGTAGGCTTTCAATACCCTCCCGTATTCCCTATTGCACATAATCCTCATATGGGAGGAATGAACTCAAACGATCGATTAATAGACCCAAGGACTCATGGTGAGTGGCCGATTCAGAACTGGAAGCCAAGTGTCCTGCCCTCTTTGCAGCGTTCTTCCCCTGTGTCAGAATACCTCCTACTGTTGCCCAGCAAGAGCCTCACCCCAACAGAGGAATGCCTCTGCCTGCACAGCATCATCTCAAGGGCCACAGCCACCTGGTGGCTGGGTCCTGACATCATTTTCTGCCTTAGGAGAGATCAGGAAGCATTCTCAAGGGCAATTGACTAAGGGGATAAAGGGACTGAACCCTAGGGTGATAGGGAGCTATCTTGAGGAGAAGCCAGCCTGGGGATATGAAGCCAAATAGTGCCCTTCTGCCCACCAAAGTCTCCCCACCAAGTTCTACCCATCAGAACGTGACTCCTGTTGCTCAGCCGACCACATCACGAGCCACAGCTTTTAAATTTCAGTGGACTTAATTTTCCAAACTTGGACTTTAAACAATGTATCTATGTCCGGTATGTGGGCCTGAACTTCGCCTGGGGGCTCCAGGTCACTGAACATGTAGAACATTGATTGAAACATTTTGTGGAACAAACAAATTAACTTCCTGAATGGAAAATACAACCTTGCCTATTACCGAAGAGTAAAAATCCCAAACGTAAGATTTATCTCTAATAGTCTATCGGGGAAAAAAAATCTGAACTCAATACCCCTTTGCCTATTGAATAACACTAATCCTGGGCAATCCCTCTTCGGTAACCCTGCTTGTCTGCAGTCTGACTCAAGCTTGTTAAAACTAACCCATTTTTCTTCTACGAAAGATGTAATCAGTAGTAAGGAAACGAACTTCGAGGATCCTGCTAATCAATCTACGTTCCATAAATGAAAACACTCCCCAATTGGTAATTAGTTTCCAATGGTGAAGTAATTAAATATTTCACTCCGAATTCCCTCCGCTCTGCATCTGGGGCTTTGTGAACGTTGCATTTTCCAAGACCCTGTGTGCAATCTTGTTTTATTTATGGCTCAGCCTTTAGAAGCTTTCTGAAACTCTATCGAAACCACACAAAGGCAAGGGGAAACCTGACAAGTGTTGAACTTGATTATTACACTCAGGCCAGGTAAAGCAGAGACACCTGATCTGCCCTTGGCCCAGCGTTATCAAGAAACCATGATTACATAGTTCAGGACAGTTTTAGGAGTTCAAGATAGAAAAGTGGAAGCCAAATGTTTTCTTATTTAACCTTGATGAGGAGCTTTGGGGAATGAGAGATGAGCTTGAGTTTTCCAAACAGATGTCTGTCTCGTTTCAATCCCACCCTCCTGGCTCCTCGCCTGGTCTTCTGTTACTGAGATGCAGCATCAGATCCCATGCAGGAGTGAAAAATGCCAAGGCCATATCAACCAAAAAGTGCACTTTTAGTTACTTGACCAAGGTGGAGTGAGACGTGTCACTAAAATCCGTTTCTTTTTTTTTTTTTTTTAAGATTATTTAAGAGAGAGAGAAAAATAGAGGAAGAGAGCCAGGGGGAGGGCTAGAGGGAGAGAGGGTCTCAAACAGATTCCCCACTGAGCACAGAGCCTGATGCAGGGCTCAATCTCACAACCCCAAGATTATGACCTGAGCCGAAGCAGAGTCACATGTCTAACCAACTGTGCCACCCAGGCATCCCGAAAACCCATTTCTTAAAATTTAACATTTAATCCAATAATTGGCTATTGCCAATATGCATATGAGAAGTTGAAACCAGAAGTTTTTGTGAAGAAATGTTGAATCTTTCTCTTCATATGCAGGGTCAGCCGTCAACTGGTTATTATAAGGAGGCATGAGGGGATCTGGAATGGAGAGTATTCCCTGGCAGTGCTACTCTCAATCCTCAAGCCTCGAGGGCCAGCACACTGGTTGTATGAAATCCCTGGTACTGTCTCAAGTTCACACTCCATCCACTTACCTCTGGAAAATTGCCATTAGCAACAGGTAATCATGTGCATTTTCAAGGTCTCCCCATCATGATTTAAACACTTCAAGTTTTATCATTCTCAATAGCAGCCACAATTTCCTACCCCTAAAGAATTCTCAGCTCAGCAAGGTGGAAGGAAGGAAGGACAGCCCCAGTTAAAGACATGCTCTTTCAGAAGGTCAGGGAGAATTTAAGTAATGTGCTTTGTCCCAGGGGAAATTCTCACCAGGTATAGAACAAATGAGAATGGGTGAAATAAGCAGCCCATCTCCATAAAGAAAATGACAGAATTTAAAGCCAGTAGCAAAAACTTAGTGGAAAGAATCCTAGACTAGGTATCAGAAAGCCTTAATTTTAACCCTGGATCTAGCACCCAAGAGCCATATACCTTGACAGCTTCAAGGAGACTGTGTTTTGTTTTGTTTTGTTTTGTTTTGTTTTAAAGAGACTGGTTTTATATTCCCCAGGTCCTTCTCACACTGACATGCTGTATTTTCAGAAAAGTTCAGCTATTCCTGATCATAGGCAGGAATCATGGGCAGCATCCCCCCCCACCGAGCCCCATAACAGCCTATTGTTAAGGTACAGTTTAAAGAGTGTGCACTGAAGCACTTCCTCTTAATAGGAGGATGACCTACTGTGGGTCCCTTGACCTAGCAGATGCGGTTTTTTCGTCCACAAGATGTGAAAGCCTTATGAGATGTCCTTAGGATCAATGAGATGAAGAATGTGCAGACACTGTATAAATAGAAAAGACCAATACAAATACCTGTCTTTTTTTTTTCCATCTCATTAAATGTAAATGTCATGAAACCCATTGTCCGCTAGCTAACTGCCTACCTAGCCAGTAAGCCTGGTATTAATGGCAGAAGACTGGGTGAACCCCAAGGCTTAATTTGGGGTGATCTTGTGTGCCATTGGAAGTATTATTTCTAAATGTGAGAGAAAACAAGCCTGGAGACAGGTCATATATTTCATTTGTAAGAGTAAGCATTTAAACTCTTAAAAATGTACACATTACCTCTAAAATCAAGGATAAAAAAGAAAAAAACCCCATTCTATGATCAATCAGATGGGGAGTTTCAGAATATGGAATTTAACATATGCTTCCTGCAAAGGAATCTGGAGATCATCAGGATTTAAAAATCCTTTGAACAATTCATGATGAAATTTTATGGCATAATCTTCAAATTCTCTGAAAATTTTGTTCAAGGTCTTGAATTACATCAAATTTCCTTGAAATCTTTGTTTTGCTTTGCAAATGTTTACAAAAATAGTGATAGAAACCTTGCTGCTGGCTGTCATCAGAGATAATCAGTTTCCCTAATGGATTTCAGATATATTAATGGAAATGCTCCTGTACCCCCAAAAAATAAAGGAGGAAGGAGCACTGCCCACTAAGCAGTAAGGCATTGTAACCTCCTGTGAAAAATGCACTAATGATAGTACCAGAATTAGTAGCAGCAGAAGCTGAAATAGGTACTGAATGAATACCTATTACCAGATCCTAGGCTAAGCATATATAAATGCTTAGTCCATCCTCATAACTCTAGGAGGCAGACACTGTTATTCATATTTTATAAGCCATCAAGATCCATATAGTTATGTAATTTGCTTAAAGTCACAAGGCTAACAAGTGGCAACACGTGGATTTGAATTCACATCAGTCTGATTCCAAAGCCAAGCCTCTTCATTGCTACATAGATACTCATCTATCTTCATATAAACCCATAAAAGCCTGTGCTCCCAAGTCTGCAGCTTAGGGCAGCCCAGGTGGCTCAGCAGTTTAGTGCCGCCTTCAGCCCAGGGTATGATCCTGGAGACCCGGGATCGAGTCCCACGTTGGGCTCCCTGCATGGAGCCTGCTTCTCCCTCTGCCTGTGCCTCTGCCTCTCTCTGTGTGTCTCTCATGAATAAATAAATTTTAGAAATCTAAAAAAGAAGAAATTACCAAAGTCCGATTCCTGGTAGGACTTCATAATAAATTATTATGTTTTGAGATTTTTAAAATAATATTTCTAAAACCAAGTAATACTGAATATAATTTTATTAAATCAATTTGTTAATAGTATTCATGAATTTATTATATATATTTATACCTTCTAGATATTAGTTTTTCAAGATTTTTTGTACATATGAGTGTGAGTACTATATATATTTTGAAATCATTTTGGAGTTTCAGTCATTTAAGTAAATACAATTAATATCTAAATATATTTATTTTGCTACCATATCCTTAATTTTAAGTGTTGTGCAACTTAAATGCAGATAATTTTCTGAAGCTCAAAATCTTACGGTAACTTTAATTACTTGATCTACAGATTTATTCAATTTTTACAGGCATTTGTTTTTTTACCATAAAGGACCACTCTCTGATTTAAGCTAGAAAATTAGAAGATTCATACATGATAAGCAGAGTAGTCTAAATACGTCACCAATTTGGCAATGTAATGAGGACTATCTCAAATTGGATTTGTCTGTCCACAAAATTCTTTAATCTAAATGTCTTCTTTGCTTAGAAAATGTATTAAATGGAGCAATGATGTCAACAAAAAGCTATGGCAGGCATCACTCCAAAGTACCTCTCTTACAAAGGAAAAGATTTGAACAGGCTCGTGCATCCATAAGTTTAGAATAATAAAGATCGAAATTCTTTCATGTGAGTGGTCATAGATTCATCAGCTAAGCTTAAGACTTTATGAGGTCAGTTAATAGGTGCAGGCACGATGCCTCACAGAATTGCAGAACTGGCCATTTTACACTAGTCTGAAAGATTATCAGCAGTCTAGGGCAAAAAGCGCAAAGAAATAGGGAAGTTTCTGCTTTTGAACGGCACTGTTAGGAAGTAGTCAACATGTCCAGTGACTCACATACTAATCTAAGAAATCATTAAACTTAAAAATGCTTTCATGCTAGCTTATGAATCTATAAATATTAGTAACTATGTTCAATTAATAACACTTGTTAGTATGACTGAGAAAGAAATAGTTGGAAAAACACTATTTGTTCGCAAAAAAGTTCCAAAATAAACTATTGGAGGCACAATATTTATAAAGTGCTAAAAGCCCACACGTGGTATGATATTGAAGGAATGCAGTCTGTTTGTGACCAGGGGTGTTGGCTGCAGTGAGAGGAAACTGGGACAACAAAACCTCTGCCTTTCTCATCATCATGGGGTGCAGCTAATGCTTTGTTCACAGAGAATTCTCTTATCTAAATGTGTGAATTTCACACGAAACCATGTTATCAGGATGGCAATCCTAATTAAACCCATGTACCACAGTTACAATGAAGAACCTGGATCAGAATACAATTCTGTGTTGTTTTACAAAAAATTATCCTGGATACCTAAAGGAAGAGTTTTAAAGAAGTTGTAAGCCCATAAAGGAAGACCTGAAAATTTTGAGAGGGCAGAAGGGAGTGAAAGAGAGGAGTAAGTTCCACTTTGCTGATTTGCATAAGGGAAACTATTAGCTTCAGGAAATGGCTTAATTAATTGACACTTGAATCCACTTAATCTAAAATTGCTAAGTCTTCACCATAAAAAAAATAAAATAAAATAAAATAAAATAAAATAAAATAAAATTGCTAAGTCCCCACAAAAATGCACCAAAGTGCACCCAGAAGGTTTATGCAAAAGGTCAAGGCAAAAATTCAACTTTGGAAAAGCAAAGTTAAAAACGCTTTACTGAACAAAATAAATGAAATAAATAAAATAAAATAATGCTTCACTGATAATATATAAATATTTTAGTTTGAATACAAAAGACAGAATCACTGAGTTGAGTAGAGCAACAACTGAAAATTATCATTTTGAAATTTCTGTGAAAAATTCAATGGGATTTGAAATTCAATTACATTATCATAAGAAATTTCAACATTGCATGTTCTGCTGAAAAAAGAGAAACAGATTAGATGCAAAGAATGTATCACACCCTTGACATGTTAATTTAATCTTTAAAGAGGCTGAATCACCTGTATTCTAGTTAAAGGAAAGAAAGTGTTTCTATCTACTGGAGGACAATAAAAAAATATATAAGCTCTTCTGCCATTTTGTTATAATGCTGAGCAAGCATTATTTCTTTGAGAATGTGTGTGAACATCATTTATCTTAAATGGTGACTATCAAGGTTTTCAAGCAATCAGCATTAAAAAATATTGATGAGGATTTGTGTGCAGCCATTTCAAGCATAAAAAATATTTTTTTAAAAGTTATACTGGGTGATGAGCATTAAGGAGGGCATGTGATGTGATGAGCCCTGGTGTTATACACAACTGATGAATTATTGCACACTAAACCTGAAACTGATGATGTACTCTATGTTGGCTAACTGAATTAAAAAAAATAAAGAAAATAAAAAGTTATGTTCAAAGAGGATAAAAATGATAAATATATTTATGTTTTCCCCAGGGATTCATATATTAAAATTCTTGCCATACTTAATGTAATATAAAGATAATGTGGTGAATGTTTTCTCCAAACCCCACTAGATGCCTCCGATTCCTGTTTGAGTTATTGCATACACATATTTTCATTTCCTGAATGTTCCACATTGTGATGGTCAATTTTACATGACAACTCAATTGTGCCATGGGGTACTCATTTAAATAGTTATTTCTGGAAGTCTGTGAGGGTGTTTCTGGATGAGATTAGCATTTGCATCAGTGGATGCAGTCAAGTCGACTGCTTTTTCCAATGTAGGTAGGTACTATCCAATCCCTTGGACACTTGAACAGACAAAAACAGGACAGCTGATATCTGTGTTAAACACTAATAAAGTTACAAACTTGAAGGAACACCTGAACACTCATGATATTTAGAAAGATAGAAGGTGAGTGTTCACATCCTGGCTTCACCCCCCATATTAGCTATGTGATCTTGAGCAAGTTCCTCTGCTGTGTGTGGCTATCTTTCCTCATTTGTAAAACATGGATAAAAATTACCCCTACCCTGTATTGTTGTTAGGAGAGTTAAACAATGTTTGTTACACCAAGTACTTGGAAATGCTTAAAAAATATTCTTCCCTCTTTCTCCTGGGCTAATAGTTTAACTTTCAATTATTGGATCATGAATTAACAAAAGGCGACGATCCCAACCACCTATTGTGGGAGTTGATCTCCTAATAACTATACCCCAAGTCCACAAAGCTCATCTTCCACATCACAGGCAACCCTGAAAGGACTTAGAACTTCATTCAGAAAAGCTGTAAGGCTAGAGGCACTGAGGAACACAACGGTCTCATGGCTGTTTATGATTGCATATCACCGTAGGACTTGAAATCCTAGGGAAAGGGTGATCTAGGATTCAGTGGTCCACCCCAAAACACCCCACAGGATTGACATAGCAGAGAAGAAAGCAGTGTCATGCAGGATCAGGCCTGGAGAGAATAACGCCCTTTATTCTCCAACACAATGAATCTCTAATATGATGGACAGATTAATATTATTAACTTTGGCAAATCCACAGCCCTCCGACCCCTTGAGGCTAGAGAAGGGACTTGTTGATTTGGAGAGTCTCCAAAAATAATTTCACGTGAGAAATCTCTCTCTTGGATGGTCCCCACAGAGGAAGCATGCTAAATTAGAAACCGTAATCTGGAGGGATCACGTAACGGCACTGATGCTCTCTTGTTGGTTGAAAGGTCAGCATGCCACGTCCGAAATGTGGACTCACTTGGGGGGCCAGAGCGAGCAGTAATGAAGTTTTGTCACAGGGAGACCATGTCTGAAGTAGGAAGATCGAAGGCAGTCCCCACCAACCTGGATGAGAAGCAAGGGCTTCAGTGACCAAGAAGTTCACTCACACAGCTTGCGAGGTGAGCTGTTGTGTAAAGACCTTCTGTGTGTCTTAAAAAGGAGAAGCTTCCAGGAAAACAAGCAGGAGTTCTGAGTTCTGTGGGATAAAATTGCCGAGTTTCCTCTAAACCACACATGGAGACCAGAGGACGGACCCTAATCTGCTCCCTGAGAAAACGCAGGGCTTCGGCACCGCCAACCAAAGCTACAATAAGCTGTCCATCCTGCTCGGAAGCAGCTGCTCATCCTTAACAAACTCCGAAGGGCCAGAGAGGTCAGGAAATCTTAGAAGTGAGAGATGGAAAGCATCCAAGAGATCACCTTATTTATCCTCCTGACAGTTGGATTGTTCTGTCCAATGCTCCTTGCCGCGTTTGATCTACCTCCTGGCTAAGAGTCTCCCCTTGAAGAGCCACATTCCCCCTGGAGACTCATGCTGTCAGGAAGCATTTCATGATTTCTGGTCTATTTTCTTCTCCTCTGACTTTCAACACTACAGGTCTAGTCTGGTGAGACCAGATGTTTGGTCGGAGGTTTGGGACTGAACCAAGGAAAAGAATATTGGGACCGGCCATGGAGCTGTTGCACATTTCAACAGCTCCCAACAACAGTGCATGCTTGGAGAGAGGCAAAATCTCAGGCGGGAAGGATCAGTGGGAAGCCTCTGAGGGGCAGGGCTCGTGTTACCTGGTGGAGAAGGTGGCTGCCAAGAGCTCGGAGACATTTTAGAGGTCTCTGGAAGACCCCTCTGCCTGTCACCAACCCCATTCTCTCTCAAAATCCCTCTCTTCCTGCTATAATCCTACCTCCAGCAACTAATAGTCTTTATCTCACAGTGAAAACTAAAGCTTAAAAAAGGAGACATGGGGGCTGATACTGTCACCCAGTAAAAAACAACCAATATCAGCTCCCTTCCAAAATCAGTTCTTGAGAGCACTGCACGTTGTAAACTCTGGGATGAAGAGATTATGTCTGTCTTGTTTATCACGATATAGCACACAGCAGAGCACCAAGTAGTAGATCTCCAATAAATATGTGTCCAATTGGATGGAAGTGAAGCTGGAGGCATCCCACACATACAGGAGAAAGAGGCATTTCACAACTTTATTTGTAGAAAGCAAGCAGCCAAAATGTGTAGCTGAGATCTTTGAAGAAACCCTTTATAAATTTCATATTTTAATTGTCCCAAGTGGTCCAGTAGAAAGGTGCCTTTATCATTTTGAGAAAGATACCAACATGCAACTGTCTACCAGGCACTTGGCTTTTGCAGAGACCAAAATGAGTCCAGCATCTCTAATGCAGGACAGGATCAGCCCAGGAGACAAACTACTCTGCCACTTATTTGGAAAAGTTACTTCTCTGTGCCTTGGTTTCTTCATCTGTAAAATGGCATCATTATATTTCCCTTATGGAGACACCATGAGATTAAGGGTTTAGGCCCATGCTGGTGCTAAACAAATGTCAACTCTGTGACTTCCCTCTTTCTTCTCTTCACATCTGTATCTCTTCTTGTGTTCTCTATTCTGGGAAATAGTGTCACCAACATCCTAGGCACCAAGCCAGAAAACCCAGGGTCATCCCACCCACTCTTGCTTGCTCTATCTCTAACCTCCAATCAGTCTCCAAAGTTCTCAAGTCTACCTTATTCAAATCTTTTGCCATCCTTCTCACTGGCTCTTAGTTCAGATCCCAGACTTCTCTTGCCAGATCATTTGGTAGTATCCTCCTGGTCTGGACACAGCCCCCCTCCAATCTATCCCCTACCATGCTCCCAGAGCAATATCTCTAGGATAAAGACCTGATGTCATCCTTCAGTTACATTCGCCAGTAATTTCCAGTTACCAAAATTCCTACTTGCCCTTCAAGACTCAGTGAATCTCTTCTCGCTACCCCCAAGCTGAGTACACACTTCTCTTCTTGCTAACACTCAGCACACAGATGGCTTCTAGCACTGAGGACACTCTTCTCTGCCTGCCCCATGAGGCTGCCAGTTCCTAAAGAGCAGCACCACGTCTTTCACTTGGATTCTTTAAAACTGAGAACAGGACCTGGCACATCACGTCTCACACAGAGGTTTATTAGATAGACAGAAGGATGGATGGATGATGGATGGATGGCAAAGCAGAAGCAGACGCCTCTAACTTTCTCAGCAGACCAGTAGGGAGGGAGTCAAAGCCAAGATTCCCTAGCAGCCAGACGAAATAAGACCACATGGAAAAAAAATAGCTTTTTTAGAATCATCTCACTTAAGGGGCAGGTGAATATTGAGGAAAGACGTTCGAAGCTGGTTTCAAATAGATGTTGGCAAATAGAAGTGACATCAGGAAAGAGACTCAGACTCTCATTATTCATTACCCTGTCGCTTTAATTCATTGTGTTCTAGCATAAGCCAAACTAATTAGGTCTTATTTTGCAAACAAAATTCTCATGGCCTGCTACATGAAATTCTTCTCTAATAGGTAGCATCTGCGGCATTTATTTCATCCACTAATTTTGTAACCTTCTCCAAGGTTACAAATATAGGACTCATGTGACATGATGTGATTCAGACAGAGATGAGCTGTGTGGCCTGGTCCTAGTCCCTGGGTCGTCTTCTCCCTGGATGCGCCTTCCCAGAGAGTCTAGACAGAAGACAGCCAGCCAGCTCGGTTCCTGGTAGGCTGTGTCTAAGGGAAGAGGAGCCCAACCACCCTCCTGTGGAGCATGCTGCAGTCAGAGATGAATTCTGTGGTGAGGTGTGAGCTGGCTTTAGACACAGTAGGAGACCAGAGGGAAGGGAGATACCAAGAGGCTGGTGTAATCAGGGGCCTAGGGCCTGGATAATTTTCCCGGATAAGAGAGGACTCAAACAGTGTCTTGAAAGACAGTAGGACGAGAACAGCAAGATGGTGGAGGTTTGGCTGGGTTTTTTTTTTTTTTTTCCATGTTTGTTTCTGTTTTGTTTTGTTTGAGCAAAGCCCCATAATAAAATCAAAAGGCAACATGGAGAGTGGGAGCCATGACTCTCCTGCCACATACCCAGTTCTGGTCTTTCCAAGATAGAAAGCCTTCACACTCATGCTGTGAGCAAATCAGAAGAGCAACAAGGGACCCTGTTCAGAAAAGCTCCGCCAAAACCAAATGCACCATGTTCTTCACCACCACTATATGTATAACAAGGGATCAAATGACAAAGCTGCCAATATGGAAGGTGCAGTCTCTCTGGGGGCACCTGGCAAGCCCAACTCCGTGCTTATCAAACTACAGGGATACAGAGAGGCAGATGGCCTGGTGTTTGGCCCTGGCAAAGAGGCAAATCTCAGATATAAAGTAAAAATGTTAGAAGGAGTGTTCCCATGGCCCTACTATGCATCTCACTCAGCCTTGGTATGGTCTTCTAGGTTTTCAGCAGAATCTGCAAGAAAGCACAGGGGCTTTGTCTTTGCATGGGTCTTTCTCATGAATATGAGTGGGGAATGCTTTGGGGGTACCTGCCAGCCCCTGCTTCTTCTCCCAGCAGCACTTTCCTTGGTGAGAAAGAAACTTGGAGAAGCCTCTGTTCTCACTGGATTCACTCAGCACACCAGGGATCTTCCCAGGGCCTCCCTGATAGAATGCTGCTTTCTAGAAAGTGATGCCCTTTGCTCTTCTGGTTCCCTGGTTCACATCGCTTTGGTCCATGAGCCTTCTGACTCACCTAGCTGACTGCTTCTGCCTCAAGCACAAAACTCACTCAATGCCCCTGCCCTTCTCTACCCTGTATCCCCCAGGATCCCTGGGAAAAGCATGCCTACACAGCCAGAAGTTCAGGGAGTTCCTCTCTAGGGGCATGTCAATCAATGAGCAAGAGAACCCCCTGATTCTACCTCTGCTGGACAATCCTTGGGGGGCAGCCAGGAATGCAGCCTTTATTACTGGGCTCCAGCTGTCCCCAGTGCTCTCTCGGTAAGGAAACTTTGCCTTGGCTTCTGTCCTTCCCACGTGCTGCCTGGTTCTGACTCCTGTTTCCTGGGATGACCCTCCAAGTGAACTACCCTGCAAGTCCTTGTCTCAGGCTCTGCTTTCAAGGCAGAGTCAACCCCTGCTAAGACCCTGCCTCTGATGCTGTTGAATTGACATCATAGATGCAACTCTTCCTGTGGGCGTGAATTGACTCTCTGTGGGAAGATAAGTTAGTCCCTGAATGCCAGAGCCAAACTAGCCCAAAGTCTGCCCAAGAGAAAGTTCCCGTGATCTTTCCCAGATGGCAAATTTCTAGGCCTTGCCAGTTCTTTTGTTCTTCCCTAATAATAGCTTTTAATTGTAAAAAATTAAAAGAAAAATAATTTCCCTGTGATTTTTTTTTTTTTGCTTTGCTTTGACATAAAAAATATCAAGAGCCGTATTAAACATGTCTCTTTGCAAATATATGCCAAGCTAATGCAGAATATTGGGCAAGCTGCTGTAATAATGATAGTTATATCTGTGATAAAAAGCAAAAAACTTGACATGAGGTTTTATTTCAAAGTAACAGGCATGTCAGGAGGGCTGGAGGCTATATCCAGAAGGATTTTTACTCTGTGTGAACCTGACTTGTTCCATCATGATTTCTGGTCCCTTGGTCTCCCATATGCAATTTAAGAACAAAAGTGCATGAGGGGAGATAGGTGAGGACATCGATGTGATTCTGGAGAAATACAATTCATGTTCACTGTTTTTAGAATTCCATGACTTTGGAGTCAAACTACGGCAATAGACACATTAGCAGCTAAATTGTATATACTCATTTATTCTGTAAGCAAATATGAACTAAGAGCCAACTATGTTCCAGGCGCTCTTCTATGTGATAAGTAGAAGTTGGTGTCAAATGTGAAGTACTTATAAGATGCACATGAATGAGCAGAGTCAGATACCCCAGGAACAGCAGGGCGACTTCCTTATTGACAATATTGAGCTTAAGCTCAGTTTGAACAAGTGTGGTCAGTCTATTTCTTTTAAAAAGCAAAAAAAAAAAAAAAAAAAAGAACAGAAGAGAGATTCTTGTCAAACTCCTCTGGTAAATCCTATGTGGCCTGAGCTGCATTCTAGTCATGAGCAGCTGGGACCATGCTACAAGTTAGCTATCTTAACATTAGGGGGTCAAACCGAAAACATTATACAACCTAGAGTCCACTGCTCTCATCAGTTAAAGATTATTTAATGTACTATAACTTTCAGGATAAAATTATTGCAGATGGCTATTGATGAAAAGCTGAAGATGAATGTTTTAAACACAGGATCACTGGTTTCATTTTGAATAAAACTTAAAAATTAAACATCATGAAGCAGCTGAAATTGTTTTGAAATCCACTTCTGTTCCCATCAACCAACCTCTGGTCTGTCTACTATGACCAGTATGAAAACAAAACATAGAAAACAATTTAGATATTACATTCCCCCTAAGAGTAATATTGCTGCCAATCCAACCTTACTTAGGTTAATCAGTAAACAAGAAGCTAGCTCGTTTTTTGCACTAAAGTAATTATACCTGGTGTCCATTCAGACTGCATATAGAGGAATTTAATATGGAGACTCCTCATTTTACTCAAAATGTACTGTACTAGTACAGGATGGCAAATATTTACTAGTGTGAAAGCAATTCTTTATATTAATCACGTAAATGAATACCTGTAATCAACATGTCCAGTTTTGGTAATTCATTTTTCTAGGCTATATTTGCTTTGATGACATTTATTAAAACATAGTTTTATGTCTGTGAATTTCATAGGAAAAAGTTATGGTTTGTATTTTATGTGCTTCTTATTTGTCCTTCCAGTAATTTATCTTTATTGTATTCTCCAAATGTGGTGGTTTGCATTGGATTGGAGATTTAAAAAACTTGTCCTTAGCCACATAAAGAGAAGCACTGGTACAGATGTCCAGCCAGAGCTGGATGACCCACTGCCATGAAGCTAAACTGGGAAAAACCAATTCAAGAGATGGGGAGATACTAAGTTATACAGCCTCTCAGTGCAGTGTCTTGACATGGTAAGCCCTGAGGGTCAAATACTAACCCTGAACCCGTGAACAATCTGTAAAGTGGACACAACTGCAAATACCAAACCTATGAAGAGTATAAATTGCAAATTGACTTTTTTAAATCCTGGGAGGCAAGAGAGATTGTTGAAGGCTCAAAACCGTGTTGGATGAATGAGACTTGACAGAAAAAGAGTTTTTAGCCTTGAAAAGTAAAAAAACCTCAAGAATAGGTCATTTCTGTCTGCAAAAAAATCTTATCATGGTTATCATGGCAGAGGTTAAGAGAATTTTAGGAAGTATACCAAGATGCTCCAAGTGGCAAAACTACAACTAACAGGGAGAAGGGGCAGAAAGGCAGATACTGATGCAAAAAAGAATTTCTCAACAATCGTGACTGCTCAGAAATGAAGAGAGAGCTGTGTCAGGTGGTAGTGAGTCTCCTGTAAGAGTAGGAACATTTGGAGCTGTTGAGGAGATGCCTGCATATGGGAGAGCTTGCATCCTGCTGGGTTCTTAGTGATTTCTCCAGGAACTATACTAAGCCTTTTGCCATGTAGTATTTTTCTTCTAATCTCACAGTAAATCTGGAAAATAATGTCATTATCTGCACATTATAAATAAGAAATCAGAAGCTCTGCAGAGTTACCTAATATGACCATAGACATACAGAAATGGCAGGCAAGAGGCAGCAATGCTAGAGGTGCTGACTCCATGCTCTAACCAGAATGTAACGTTGTCCTCGAATCTGAAAATCCGTAATTAGATGTACCCAAAAATATGGAAACGTGATGAGAAACTTACAAAGAGAAGAAATACCTCCAAGATCAAAGTGACCACAATTTTTCTTTTCACATACCATGAAGTACTTTTTGAAGTCTGGGGAGCAACCTTTTCTGAAGACTTCTAGAACACAGTGTGGAAATGCCTCTGCTCTTTCCATTTGCTTCTTCCTCTTCCATAACCTTCCCCCTTCTCACCTGAAAGTATCCAGAACCCTCATGCTGCCTAGGATAGAACATATCTCATTGGTATCCTGAAGCCAGCCTGGTGTTAGCTTTCCCCATTGTATTTCCAGAGAGGTGTCCAGAGACAGAAATGTTCAGCCCAAAGGAACATACTAGAATGGTGGAATTTCTGGTGTCACGAGATTCCTTTATACAGGAGATCTTTCCAGCACATACCACAGAGGGCACCACTGAGCACTCTGTGTGGCAAATTTCGTCCTCCTCTTAAATATCAATACAAGCACTCTTCAGCAGTAATTTTCCTGGAAAATACACAGATTCATCTATTCATGTTTTGGAGAAAGATTTCCAAGTCCTCTTTCTTAAACAGAAGTCTGCTAAGTCAGATCACCACTTCTTTGATCCTTGCCGAAACAGCAACAGAGGTCCCAAGATTCTGACTCACCGCCCAATGCCCTGACCCTGAGCAACCCAGCCCAGTCCTTGTCCTGAGCGAGATGGCATTCCTCCGTCTACTCTCTCTCTCCATTGCTTTTGATTCTGCACACCCTGAGTCATCTGTGCAGATTCCACGTGACCAGCTGGGTAGCCAGGATCCAGCTCTGTGTCACTTGCCTTGATGGATGTGTGTCCACTTAAGCATCTGCTCAGGGCACCTGTTCCTCCACCCCTCAGAGGGCCAGCGACTCTCCATCTTCCCTCACTTGTCTTCAGCACTTGGCCCACTGGGATGTTACTAGCAAAGCTTTCCCTTTCTCGTAACAGATCTGTCTGATTGTGTAACTCTATCCGTTTACTTCGGACAGCATTTTCAGCCCTGTCTAATCTCCAAACAGATGAATAATTTTCACTTGTACATTTCAATGAGCTTGGGAAACATTCAGGGTTACAAGGGACAGCTAGAAATATTTCCAGAAAGATGAGTCAAATAATGTTGGAGGTGACTGGGAAAGAGAAGAAAGGACCCTGCCACACCTCTCGTGAGCCAACCGCCCTGACGTGCACTTTGGGGTCACTGTTTTCAGTTTGCAAGTCCTTGGCTGCGTGAAATGAAATGTCCATCTCTTTGTTCTGCCTCCCACTTTCTCCTCTTTCTCTTCCTCCTACTCCTCTCCCTTCCAGTTTCCCACCTCCATACAGGACATTGCCTAATGCCCACTGATAACCCACGACACCTCGCTTTGTCTATTAGGAGATTCTTTTCCTGTAAGTGTTCAGAATCCCTTCCATTTGCCAGCTTTCTAATTAAGGATAGCCTCTTCTCCAAGGATGTCATTGGGAAAATGGCCAGAAGGGACCTTTCACTTTTCTTCTCAGGGCTATAAGGGTGCCTTTAAAGAACAAAAAATTTCCAAAATATCCAACAAAAATATTCCTGAGACACCTCTCCTAGAAATACATCCCAAGTGTGGTCCAAAATAAATTGAGGGTTTGCCTGTACAACAGCTTCAAGATGTCTTAAAGCTGTCAAATATGGCAGAAGGATCACACACTCACCGAAGCATTCAGTTAACCAAACCCACAGACTCCAGGGCTTTCAAAACTACAAGAGTAGAGGAGAGTAGTTTGATTGACTTTGACTCCAAAAGTGAGCAGGCGCAGAAGTGCCTCCCAGACATGAGGAGGTACGCGCAGCGCTAACGAACAGGAGCTAGCCTGGGAGCAGGGCTTTGCATACCAGGTTGGTTTGCATCATCCATGTAATTTGCAGAGCTTTAGCAAAAAGTATTTTGAGTGTAAGGAAACAGTAGAAACTCTGCTGGGAACAAGCTGGACAGAGTTCACCCGTCTGTGGGGAGCAGGGCATGCTGGCTCCAGGACCAGGCCTCCTCTCTGCTTCTGGAGCCTCAGCATGATTCCTACATGAACCTTTTGCTCCTTAGTGTTAGAAGCAGCTCCAGCCTTGAGTGTGAGTCCAGCCACCTAACCAGAAGGCTCAAGCTCTTTCAAAGCCAAGACACCCCGAGCTCTTCCCATTTCCACGTCATCACACACACTCTGCTTGTTCCCCTTCCTCTCTTTCCCCCCACCTCTTCCCCCTACTTTCTCCCCAGCCTCTTCCTCTGCTGCCCAGCCCATAACTGTTCATGTTTCTCAAATCTCTCTCCTGGCCACTGCTCTTCTCAGTCCTGGACAAGCTCGTCCATTCTCATGGCTTCCATCCCCACTCAGAGTTTCCCCGAATCCACAGCCCAGGTGGGAGCTCTAGATCACTCCTCACCACTTCTGCACTGAGTTAGGGTCCATCTCACCTTGCGCATCCTGATTTCCTACCGCTTTAACCCCTTGTGCTGAAACACCCCCCTGCTCCTTCAGTCTCTGACCTGGACATTCCGCTGAGTCAAGAAGGCAGTGTGGTGAGTGGAAAGTGCATGGACCTTGAAGGCAGGCATGGTGGAAGTTCTTTCTCTATCATGTAAGAGCTGTGTGTCTCTGGATCACCTGTCTCCACCCTCAATTTCCTCACCTGGATAATGAGACCAGTGCCACAGGGTTCGCATAAGGATTAAATAAGATAATGCATGTGAAGTATTCTGCACAAGGCTTCACTCATAACTGGCCTTAAATTAGTGGTAATAATAGTAGTAGTAGTAGTAGTAGTAGTAGTAGTAATGATAGCTGCAGCAGCAACCATAATAACATGACAACTGGACACTGCCCTGCCCCTCTGTCAATGTCCCGCTCCCCCAGCCCAGGCTGGACGTGTGCTGTCAGCCATCCCCAAAGCCTCAGCAGCCTCCTGTTCTTGTCCCTCTCAGGCCCCTCTCCACCTCATATGTGCTCTCCTAATTAGAATAAATCTCTTTACTACCCCCAGGGACCCCCCACATGAGATAGGGATTTCCAATAATAATAGAAAACATCAGATGTGCAACAGGCAACAAACCTCTTTGTCCACTGGCTTCTCAACAAGCTTATTTTTGAACCCTCCTCTGCTCTCAGCTGCTTGGGTGGATGAGTACAGCTGCACTGGCTCAAGGGTCCTGGGGGTGGCTAGTGAAGCAAAGGGCCTTCAGTGGGGTTCAAAGAGGAAAACAGGACATAGCATAATTGAAGACAGCAGAGATGCTACCATAGGTTGCACATTTTGTCCTTGACTGTGGAGCCAAGGGCTCTTAAAGAGACCTTGTTGTCTACTTGATATCAACCTCAAAGGGTAAGGATGTCCCTGGTATCCCTTAGAAACACAAAAGGAATGTCTATTATGACCTGACAGAAGCATTATGGGTCTCTCTCTATCTTTTCCGTTTGAAGGTATTTTAACTACTTAATTCTTAACACTCACTAAAGGAATTGTATTTCATAACTTCTTACCAACTTATCTTTATCAGCATCAGGTAATGCCCCCTTCATTACAGAATTCCATGACTTGGTGAACAAAGACATGTTTGGTTTTTAATTTTTTTAAATCCCAACAAAGACATGTTAATGCCATCCATGCCATTCACGCCCTGAGTCACATTCTCTATCATGGTTTCTCTTTTCAGGCAGAGAAGCCATACCCCAAGAAAGCACTATACTCCTAATTTAACTGGAGCTTAGCACTGTGTCAGGCAACTGGAGCCAACTGACTTCCCAATATGGTACCCTATTCTGTACATATTACCTAAAACTGTGCTCTCCAACCTTCCTCTTTTTTCAGTACACATAGAAAATAATACCTTTTGTATGGCTCCCTGGGGTAAACAGGTGATGCTGCTCACAGCTGGCAGTAACTAAGCCACAGCTCCAGGGGGCCCCAGGACCTGTATGACCGCCCCCAAGAATTAAGGAGATCCATATCTCAGGCACACCTGTAATCCATTTGTAGCAGCTCAGCATGCCCTGGCACCCCTGTTGAGAAGCACTACCTAAAAGATTATCTTATTGCCCAAGAGACCAATAGAATGTTCATTCCTTTAAATAAGATCTTCTCTTCAGAAAGTCCCAAGTCTATTTTTCACCTCAGTGTTAGCATCTCTGAAATATGTTTCCCATTCAGTAGTCAGTGCTTTGTCATTCTCAGCAAGGAAGATGGCCTGGTGGCCACGGTAAAGAATCAGAAGCCATGTGGATGCTGAATTTGTGATTCAGCAGCCACAGCTTCTGACTCACTCACACTGAATGACCTGTGGAAAACCACTGGACTTTGACAGGCCCTAATCAGACGAGCCAGAAAATGATATCAGAATAGGTTTCTACTGGAAACCAAACACTGTGTGAAAATTGAGACTTCCTGAGCAGATAAATTAAAAGCAAGCTCTACAGGAGTAGCATGACGAAAGCCATATGTTGAACTTTAGCAGATGCAAGACAGAAAATAACCATAGCCTATAATATCACACAGTGTCACAGCCTTGCACTCCTATAAACTGCTGAACTGTGTCAACAAAGGCACCTGGCAACTGTCCTTTCTATGTCAAAAGCATTAAGTTGTAAAGTCTGTGGACTCAGAAGCCAGACAGACCCGCAATGGAATCCTGACTTGAATCCATGCTAACTACATAATGGTGGGCATGTTGCTCACATGAGTCTCAGCTGTCTCATCTGTAAAATAGGAATAAATGTATCCTCTAGATTATCTCCACAGACATCAAAATATTGATAGAAATCTAGTAATGACTCTTGACTTTTAAAAAAGCACCAAGATAAAAGGAAAAGATGCCAATGAATAAAAGCTCAATGGATAAACAGTAGAGGCCATAACACTGAAGCCAAGAGTAGGACTAGGAAGCCCCAACTGCTGCCACAGTTTTACACTATAACAGAAGTGTTCACAGAAAAAAAGTTAGGAACAAAAATTGAAAAGGAAAAGTTCCAGTTTCAGACCAATATGAAGTAGGTGTACTTTTTCCTATTTTCCTTGTTAAAACCTGTTTTATTTCTGCTAAAATGTTTCTCTTATGCCTCCTGCAAAAAAACCTGAGCATTACATGTACAACAAACATAAGAACTCCAAAAGGTAGTGAGAAGCATCCAGACTGGCTAGAGACCTTGAAACCCAAAAAACACCATGACAGTCAGTTACCTGGGTTTTCCTTTCACTTCATGTATCCCAGACTGGGTGCTAGAGAAGCCAACAACTCAGAAACATCAGTGGAACAGATTTTTAAAAAGAAAAGAGAAAAACCCCCAACATCCAGATCTCTTTAGCAAAAGCAACAGGAAAGGGACAACCTAGCAAGATAGAGGTATCTAGACAATAACCTCTCTGCCCTAGAAAGACACCATGAAAAAAATAAATCATGGCCACACTCCCACCCCCTATCAGCAAAGGCTGAATGAGAAGCCTAAGCTTTCACCTTCACCTGATTGTGACACAGAGCCTTAACTCGCCCACCCATATGTCCTCCACTGCAAGTGCAATATCAGAAAAGCCCCAAAGAAATGCTGGGATTTTCATCCTGGCTATAATGAGCAACTACCCCAGTGAAGGGGTATGTGGGAGTCAGTGAGGGCCATGTGGGGATTCTGAACTTCAACTCCCAAGAAAAGGTAGTTAGGTATCCTTTCTCATCCAGCCTAATGGGAAGTCAGGATATTCACTATCTCCCTGTGGGAGCAATGACTCCTTAGCTGTGTGGTGTCAATGGAAGCCTCATGGGGAGAAAAATGAAGGTACCCCCCTCCTCCTAACCAAGGTGGTATCACCAAAGGCCTAGTGGAGAGCCTCAATTTCCACCCCTACCCAAGGTGTCCTCCTCCCTTCCTCCCACCTCCATTCCAGGGTGTCAACAGAGGCCAAACAGGGTAGGATTTCCACAGCCACCTGGCAGTAATGAGGCAGGACCTTCATTTTACTTCTAATGTGGTATCAGGCAACACTTGCTAAAACAGACTTAAGTAGGACCCAGAGCCTCATAAAATAATACCAAAAATGTCCAGGATACGATCAAAAATTACTCAGCCTACCAAGAATCAGAAAAATCTCAACATGAGTAAGAAAAGACAATAAATGGATGCCAAAACCAAGATGACACAAATATTAGAATTATGTGAAAAATATTTTAAAGTAACCATCATGAAAATACTTCAATGAGTAATTATGAGCACACTTACGACAAAGGAAAAAACAGTCTTACCAAGAAATAGAACACATAAAATAGAACCAAATAGATATTCTATAAATTAAATATACAATAATCAAAATTAAGTCAATTGGTTGTTTCTTCTGGTTTTGCCATTCTGCTGTTGAGCCAATCAAAGAACTTAAAGATAGAATGGCAGAAAATATCCAATCTGAACAATGGAGAGAAAATAAACTAGAAAAAAAATTAATAGAACCTCAGGTATATGTGAACAATGACAAAGGTATAGTATTTGTACTTTAAGAATGCCAGAAGGAGGGATCCCTGGGTGGCGCAGCGGTTTGGCGCCTGCCTTTGGCCCAGGGCGCGATCCTGGAGACCTGGGATCAAATCCCACGTCGGGCTCCCGGTGCATGGAGCCTGCTTCTCCCACTGCCTGTGTCTCTGCCTCTCTCTCTCTGTGTGTGTGTGTGTGACTATCATAAATAAATAAAAATGTAACAAAAAAGATAACATTATAAAAAGAAAAGAATGCCAGAAGGAAAGGAAAAAGAGGGTGTGATAAAAAAAAGGCATTCAAAGAAATAATGCTGAAAATTTACCAAATTTACAAAAGTTGTAAAATTCCAGATTTGAGATTTTGAGAGTTCACAAACCCTAAAGAAATCCACAATGAAATCATAGCATAATGAAACTTCTGAAAATTAATGACAAAGAAAATGTCTTGAAAGCAGTAAGAGAAAAGCAACATCTCACTTACACAGAGAAAACAATTCAAATGACAGTGGATTTCTCATCAGAAACCATGAAGGCCAAAAGGAAGTGGAAATTTTGTGCTGAAAGAAAAGAACTGTCAACCCCAAATTCTATAGCCAATAAATTTATCTTGCAGAAAATAAAGAGAAATAGACATCCTCAGATGAAGGAAAGCTAAGAGCATTTGTTGCCAGTAGATCTATCCTAAAAGAATGCTAAGGGAAGTTCTCTAAACAGAAAGAAAATTAGTAAATTAAAAAAAAAAAAGGAATCTGGAAGGAAGGAAGAACAATGGAAGAGCAAAAATATGGGTAAATATTATAGACTTTCCTTCTGCTTTTGAGTTTTCTAAACATCATCTGATGTGGTCCTCAACATATATGGAAGAAATGTTTAAGACAATTTTATGTGGTAGAGGACAAAGAGACTTAAAAGAGGTAAAATGCCTATACTTCACTCAAACTGGTACCTTGTAATATGTTATTTATGTATATTTGATGCCTACAGAAACCACCCAAAAATTTATTCAAAAAGATACACTCATGTGGACTGTAAATCAAACTGGAATTTTAAAAATAAGTTTATGTAGCCCAAAAGAAGGTAGGAAAAAAGAAAACAGAGAAATGAAATATAGAGGGAACAAACAGAAAGCAAAAATATAAAATGTCAGACCTACACCTTAACATATAATCACATTAAGTGTAAATGGTCTAAATATATGAATAAACAGACAAAGATCACCAGAGTGGCTGAATAAAGCATAACCCAACTAGATCCTATCTATGATAAACTGACTTCAAATATAATGACATAGGTAAGTTGAAAGCAAAAGGATGGAAAAATATAATCAATGGATAGACTATCTTAATCAAAAGAAAGCAAGGGTGGACATAAGTCAGAGCAAAGATGATTGCCAAATACAGAGAACAACACTGTATAAATAAAGAGATAAATCCATCATGAAGATATAGCAGGCTTCTTTATGAATAACTAACATCTTTGTAATTTTGTATCACATCTTTCAATTTGCTCAAGTTTCTGTCTCCTTTTGTAATGTCATAATGTTTTCATCTAGGTTATGCTCATTTCTTGATTTGTGAGCACAATAGTTAACAAATATTCTGAGGGAGGTCATTCAAAGCTATGAAAACATCCTATTTCTCCTTAAAGATTCACCCATTAATTTTAGTGTTCAGCATATTGCCTGCAGCGACTATTACTGTTATGTTCTAATGGAGATGTCCTATTTCCCTCATTCCTTCTACATTTATTAATTGGAATTCTGCTTATTTTTATAGCTACCCAGTAGCCAATTGTAAAGTTGAAACCTAGTTTATACAAACAGTCCCTACTAATGGGTGCTTAAGCTGTTTTTGTTATCATAGACAATATAATAAATTAGTTGTATCCTTGCACACTACAGATTTGTAGCTCACACTTGTGAAAGTATACCTTAGCATTTTCTTATATTTACAATTGGATATGCTGAAATGATGAGAAATGCATTTGTAATTTTGTTACATAATGCCAAATTGCCCTCCATAGGACATACCATGAGAAATTTGATCTTAATAATGATCAGAGCTTTAAACCCAAGGACTGAATACATATTATTTCCAAGCACATCTACAAGGAACATTTATGAAAACTGACACATATTTGGCCATAAAACAAGCTACAATATATTTCACATAGTGGTGTCACACAGACTACATTCTATGATCAGCTTAGATCACAATGCAATTAAATTTAAAAGTCAATAAAAATATAATTAGAAACACTCATAGGTTTGGGAATTAAGAAATACATATCTAAACAATTCATGTATCACAGGCAAAAGTAGAAAATATTTTGAACTGTATGATAAAAAGTGTACTCTATATCATGTGGGACATATCATATTTAAAATGAAGATAAATCTGTTTTAATAGGAAAATTTCTAGTCCAAAAAGCTTTAATAGAAGAGAAGAAAGGCTGAATATTAATAAGTTAACTATTTAGTTTAAACACTAAGAGAAAAGAATGATAGAATATATTTATAGAAAGGAGGAAGAAAATAATGATTATAAAGAGAAATTAATGAAATATAAAACAAAGCCAATATTTAATTTTAAAAAATGAATCCCAGTGAAATCGACAAACTTCTGGTAATACTGGTTCCAAAAAATGGAGGGACCAGGCATAAATACACATTGAGAATGAAAAAGGCTGCAGAAATTCAAATGACAACATGAGGATATCACAAAAATCTTTACACCAATAAATATAATAAGAGAAAATTTAACAAATTCCTAGTAAAACACAACTTGCCAAAACTGACTCAAAAAAAAACAAAACAAAACAAAACAAAACCTCTGTCCTAAAACTGCTAAATAAATTAAATCTGTACTTTAAAGTACTTCACACCGGGCAGCCCCAGTGGCGCAGCGATTTAGCGCCGCCTGCAGCCCAGGGCGTGATCCTGGAGACCCGGGATCGAATCCCACGTCAGGTTCCCTGCATGGAGCCTGCTTCTCCCTCTGCCTGTGTCTCTGCCTCTCTCTCTCTCTCTCTCTCTCTCTCTCTCTCTCTCTGTGTCTTTCATGAGTAAATAAATAAAATCTTTAAAAAAATAAAAATAAAATGGTAATAGATACCAACATCTCATCTCAACAAAAAATAGAAGGAATTTAAGAGACTCATCCATAATAATAAAAATAAATTTGCAGACTGGCAACAGAAGAAAATGTATTTGGCTTTCTTTTTTAAAAATCTGTAGAGACATCTTACCCTTTAAAATAAAAAACAATGGGCACCTAGGTGGCTTAGTTGGTTAAGTGCTACCTTCAGCTCAGGTCATGGTCTTGGGGTCCTGGAATAGATCCCCACATCCAGCTCCCTGCTCAGTGAGCAGCCTGCTTCTCCCTCTCTTTCTGCCCCATCCCCTGCTCATGCTGTCTCTCTCTCAAGTAAATAAATAATATTTTTAAAATAAATTTTAAAAATAAAATAAGACAAAAATGTCTTCTGTTGATTAATGTACTATACAGATCATAGCCAGTGCTGCAAAGCAAGAAAACTAAATAGTAGATATAACCATGGAAGAAAGGAACAAAAGTGTTAATATTCAAATGTGGCAAAACTGACAAATGGAAAGCCCAGAAGAAGTTACAGATGACCATTAGAATTAATAAGGGAATTTAGCAGTGCTATTATATATAAAAATCAATATTTAATGGTTATTTATATTTCTATATACCAACAAGAAAGAGTGTGAAAATAAAATTTTAAGATATATATTCTTACTATACCATCAAAAATATGAAATACTTAGGAATAAATCTTTTTTTTTAAGTTTTTTTTACTTTCTTTATTCATGAGAGACAAACACAGAGAGGTAGAGACACAGGCAGAGGGAGAAGCAGGCTCCATTTAGGGAGCCCGATGCAGGACTCGATCCCAGACCCTGGGATCACGACCTGAGCCCAAGGCAGGCACCCAACCGCTGAGCCACCCATGCGTCCCCTTAGGAATAAATCTAACATAATATATGAAACTCATTTTTATAGAGAAAATTATAAAAACTTCACTGAAGATAGTAAACAAGAGCTAAATAAATGCTTATGGGGAGAGGGCTCAGTTTTCAAAAAAAGTCAGTTTTCTTGCAAATTTGTATATAGATTTGATGCCATTCTAATCAAATGCCAACTTTTTTGTGTAAACTTGACAAACTGATTCTAAAAGGTATGTGAAAGAGTAATAGACCAAGAATAGTGAAGACTATAGAAAAAGGATGAGGTGGGGACATACCCTACAAATGTCAAGACAGCACACTACTACATAAGGATAGAAAAATTGCTTTATGTATGTTTTCAAATGCAGATCCCAGGAGCAAACACACACAACCATTGATTCCCTCCCCTGTCATGGCACCAATCACAAGGAATAAATGAATGAGTGAGTGAATGAATATTTAAAAGTAGAGAAAGGGACAAAGGATTGAAAAGTAAGCACATATTAATAATGATGATGGCAATAATAGTGTGATAATGATAGCTAACATCTCTTGAACACCAAATTTGTGAAGGGTATTCTTTTTAGACACTTTTGTGGAATTACCATATTTAATCCTCACAACAATAGAGAGCAAACCCTCTATCATTTTCCCCTTTTATAGATGAGTAAGTAAGCCAAGACCACTGAGTTAGCATGATCCAAGCAGTCCAGCTCCAGAGCATAGGGATCCGAGTAATGACAGGTAAGGTCAGGCTGGTGACAAGTTTCTTCCCTGCCCCAAATCATTTCAACCCTAGATCTGATCTCTTGCACACGTATTTATTAAGCACTGTGAAAACCAACTATTTTAAAAGTCATGGGTTAATGAACTCTCACTTCAAAATGCAAATACTCCTGGGATAATCCTTGAATGTTAGTCATTTGAGTATTAACGGGACTTTATTCAGGGAAATGGTTTCTTTCCAGCAAAGTCATCTGTGTTAAAGGATGAGAACTGAAGGTAGGGGGGTTAGAGGCAGGGAGAGCCTGTTAACAGCCTCCGATAATAAGATATTAGGAACATTACAGAGGTCAAATGACCAGGATTTAACAACTGTTTTTATAATATTCAGTAAACTCAGGCAGAAAAAGTTAGGCAGAGCATACCCACCTTAGGTAACTATATATTGACACGTATGGAGCAGGCATATCATAAAGACTCATTGAGGATACTTCCACCCTCATTTCTGGAAGGAGTTTTAAACTTATGCAGAAATGTGTATACAACTTCCCATTGTGGGTTCCAGCTTCTTCTGTTGCTAACCCAGATGAGTTGTCTACGCCCTCTGTCTTGCTGGGAGAGACCACTGGCATTCCCACAAAGACAATGACCGTAGCCCAAATATCTTGCCCCTCTCTACCTCCCTAGTCAGTCCTCTGCTTATGGAGTTTGGGGGTAGGGTAGGCAAGGGTGTTGGTGATGGTGAAGGGAGTAGAGGCAGTTTTGCCAACTGTTGGTAAGCTCTAGTCAGGGAGGAGACAGTGGTTGGGCAGGAGTCTGTTCAGTTATCTTCAGAACATGGAGTTGGTAGTGCCTGTGGGTTTCTGCCATTGGCCCCAGTGCCACCTCCAGGCTCAGAGCTAAAATCTGGTGACATATGTATCCAGCAGTCAGAGGGTAGCGTCATTTCTCTCCCCAAGGAGCTAAATCTACAGAGCCACATTTCCCGCCACATGGGAAATGCTGGGTGAACAATCTGTGCAGTCCCACGGGCTGCACGCTTAGAAGGGGAGCCCCATTTGGGGTTTAATGCTCCGTACTTGCCGTTTTGAAATTCTTAATACTCTTATCTTTGAATTTCTGTTTTGTAAGTGTTACAGGCTGAGTTGTGTCCTCTCCCAGATGTATAAGTTGAAGTCTTAACTCCCAGCACCTCAGAATGTGAGCTTATTTGGAAATAAGGCTGTTGCAGATGTAATTAGTTAAGATGAGATCATACTGGAATGAGGTGGGATCTAATCCAATGTGTCTGGTGTCCTTATAAAACGGAGAGATGTGGACACAGAGACAAACACACATAAAGAAGATGCAAAGGCACAGGGAGCTCACCTTCTACAAGCCAAACCATGTCTGGGACAACCAGGAAATGGGGGCGGGTGTGGAACAGATTCCCCGCCACAGCCCTCAAAAGGAACCAACCCCAAAGGCATAGACTCTCCCCCACAGCCCACAGAAGGAACCAGCCCTGAAAACACCTTGATCTTGGACTTCTAGCCTCCAGAACTGGGAGACAATAAATTCTGTTGTCTAAGACGTGCAGATGTAGTACTTGTTACAGCAACTCTAGGAAACTAGTATGTGAAGTCTCATAAAACAAGGCATTAAGCATCAGGGCTTGGAGCCTCCTGCCACTTCCCTGCCTCCCTTGAATAGACTCCATGATGCCTCTATCCTCCTCTCACCCTGCTCCCCATGTGGGGAGCATTAGGAGGCACGGATATCTCGTACACTGAGTCACAGTGCACCCACTGGATGAGAGTCCCACTTGCCCTGCAAGTATCCTTGTGCCCTGGAGAAAGGGACATTAAACAGCAAATAAAAACCAAATCAGAGAGGGTGACAAAACATGAGAGACTGCTAACTCTGGGAAACGAAAAAGGGGGTAGTGGAAGGGGAGGTGGGTGGGGGGATAGGATGACTGGGTGACGGGCACTGAGGGAGACACTTAATGGGATGAGCACTGGGTGTTATACTATATGTTAGCAAATTGAACTCCAACAAAAAAATATACATAAAAAAACCATAACAGGTTTAAAGAAAGACACGGAAACAAAACATTTTTTTCCCTGCTTTTTAGACAAGAGGCCCTCCATTTTTGTTTTGCACCAGACCCCACAAATGATGTAACTGACTTTGGGAGAGAGAAAAGTCAAGGGAAGCAAAAGCAAAAACCAGAGGGAAAGAGAACTGACAGTTTGAAGCCTCTGGTTCCAGCTGTTCTTGAAATCCAGATATAGGGGCTTGAGACTTCTCTGACATACACCAGTATCCTCATAATACAGTCCCTCATTTGTGTAAGAGATTTTAGTTGTTGATGGAGTTAGCTATTCCGTAACCTACAACCAAAATAATCCTAGCTAATAGTGACATGAATGATACGTGACTTTGAATTCTACAAATCTGAAATAGCACATTTTTTTTAATCAGCTTTGTACACAAATTTTGAAATGATAGGACTCCAACTTTCTTTGAAGATTTCTCTAGGATCACATCATTTCCGATCTATCTGGCTGAATGAATTAGAAACTATGTTTCCCATTAAGATCACATGATAGAACCATTTTAGCTATTAAGTAGAACAACCCACCATCTTTTAACAATATCTCGTAAATCATGCTGTTGTATTTGCACTCATAACTTGTGTGGGTTCTTTAACATTGACTATTATTATAACTGAAAACCTTTTTTACATCTCACAGCAGTATCATCCAAGCATTCATTAAGCAATAACAATGCTAGCAGCAATAATACTTTGGACCAAAAATGAGACGCAACAACATCCTACGAAGAAACCAGACAAGGACCTCTGTGTGCTGCACTTTTAGCTTACTTAGCAGGCAGCGCTATGACAATGATTATAGAGAATGCTAGAAAAGTAAAAGCCACACAAAACGTGTTGCACCTTTAAGTTTACAGAAAGTAGTTATATATACCCAAGGATAATGGAAAGTTTGGTGGCTGCGATGGCTGCCCAGGAATGCCATATAATATGCCCCAGACTCCAAAAGCTGAAACTTACACACTTCAAGAATGCATTCTTGCCACTTTATACTTTCATAACTTTATTTATCAAAGAGTTATTTATAGGAAAATTAGTCTTGAATTATGTAAGATTTGGATGAGGCAAGGCCTTTGGGAATGTGCCCTCACATACAATGTAACCAGTCTGAACCCCCTCCTTCTTGGCTTGGGGACCCAAGCAGAAGGCCGTTCCAGGGGAGTGTGTCTGGGACAGGCTCTCCTAACTTCTTGGCTTGTCATCAAAGCCTGTCAAAGGGCAGCCCCCCCATCACCAGCCTGGAAAAGGCAAAGCTGAGAAAACATCCTCCCAGGAGCAGTGGCCAGCTCTTGGGTCCCCATCTCACACCGGAATACCTTCCAGGGAGTGAGAGGCTGGTGCTGAACAGGGGGACTGGCTCTCAGTTTCCTCACACACATTAAGGATAACCGGAGTCCGGGTCCAAGGCAGGGTGGGCCCGACAAGCACCTCGTGTTTTCCTTCCCCATCACGAGAACCAGCAATGTCATCACATGAAAAGCCTCTTGGAAGAAACCCATTCTCCCCCTACAATGAGCAGATGCCACACAGATTTGGTGCATCATTTGTAAACGATTTCAAAGTTTATTTGTCTACTCCAAGGAGATTACTGGAATCTCCAACTTCATTTTAATGTAATTGTTTCCATGCTGCATGGGAAGCTTTGCAGCCACAGTAATCACCTCTGATGTACAATTAGAGGCTGAGAATCTGCATCTCTGCTGAACACAACCTCTGTGCGAAGGCTGCTACCTTTCATGCCTGCAAACTTCTGCTATAACTCCACTCAACAAAAATCTACTGAGAGTCTGCTGGGTGCCAAGCAGGGGCTCAGCCCCTTAGAGAAAGCAGAATGCACAGTGAGCCATGATCTCTGCCTTCAACAGGCTGCTGTTCCACTACTGTGGCTTTCATATTTCTGTAGCTGTAAAATGCTATCTTCAAATTATTCATAATCCTACACAGATTGCTGAATAAAACAGCAAAATATACAACTGTGTTGTTGAAATGAGGAGGGCAGAGTTCCAGCAATCCCGCCCCGCCACCCCACCACCCCTCAAATGTTCCCTGTGGATACAGGATCCCCAAAGAACCCCCTGTGTGAACAATATACAAATCCAGAGCTCATAAAGTTTCAATAACCTCTGAAAGATGCAAAACTGTGACAAACTTAATGAAAATGAAATGCCCCAAAAGAGAGCAAAGGTCAATTAACTAATAAAATCAATGCCTGAGCAAGTTAAGCAAGATTGTTTAAAGCTGAATTGTTCAGCTTTGGGAGCATTCTGGTAGCCTGGTGAAGGTGAACCACCATAAGAACCGATGGAATTCTTTCCTTTCTCTTTCCGGCCAAGCCTCTCATGAAGAACTTCATACCAGCATCTTACCTTTCTCAGAAAAGCAAGTAGACGAATCTTCTTACATCCTAGCCAGCATTCCTTCCCACCTCCTCTGCTCTATCCCAACAACCCTTCTCCCTGCCAGCTTCACTCACTCCCGACGTGACCTCATCCTGCCCACAGTTTTAATGTCATCCACCTGCTGATGGCTCCATTCCCACCCCCGCCCTCTCCCTGAATTCCAGGTGCAAGTTTCTAGTGCCCATTTGCTATCTCCACCTAGCTGCCTCCCAGAAACATCAACTTAGCACATCTAACACGGAGCTCTGTGTTTTCTTCCTGTCCCTCCTCCAATTATCCCCATCTTGTGAGAGGAACCCCATCTACCCAGCTCCAAACACAAGCCCAGTTGTCATCCTTGGTTCCCTTCCCCACGTCCATTCCACCAGCCATCTTGCCTTCCCTGCTTCCAGCTGCCTCCTGATCCATCCCTACAGGCCCTCTTGTCCACCCCACCACCATCTCTCACCCAGACACTGCCACAGTCCTCTGACTCCTCTCCTGCCTTGACACCTGCCCCACCAAAGCCTCTTCCCTTCACAGCAGCCACCATGAGCCTTGGGCAACATCAGTTTCTTAAAAGCAGCAATTGAGGCACCTGGGTGGCTAGTGGTTGAGCATCTGCCTTTGGCTCAGGTCATGATCTCGGGGTTCTGGGAGCAAGTCCTACATCAAGCTCCCTGCAGAGAGCCTGCTTTTCTCTCTGCCTCTCTCTCTATGTCTCTCATGAATAAATAAATAAAATCTTTTAAAAAAAAAAAGTAGCAGTCAATCTCCCCACCCACACCCCCACCCCTGCTAAGGCTCCCTTTTCAACCTGGTTCTCCCTCTCCAACTCCCTCTCCCTCCTTGGTGAGCTCCCATTAGACTTTTTGCCTCTCCCCTTTCCAAACGCACAGAGCTCTCTCGCACCTGCCTTGGTTCCATTGCACTAGCTACTCCATCTACCTAGAATTTTCTTCCTACACACCTGGGCATGGCTGACCCCCTTCTTGGCATTCAGGTCTCAGCTTCAAGATGCCCTACTCAGAGATGCAGTTTTGACCCCGAGTCACCCTCTCAGACATCTCTTTATATTAAACATAGCACTTACTACATTTAATATTTCCTTTCATTTATTTGTGCATTGAATATGTCTTCTTGCTATTAGTAGGATGGAAGTTCCATGAGGGCAGAGCACTCTCTGTTACCACTGCTCTAACTCCAAGGCTGAGAATTATGCTTAGTCCATAATAGACAAGTAATAGACATTCATTGAGCAAATGGACGGATGGATGGATGGATGGATGGATGGTAAAATGCATCCTGCCTCTTGGAAAAACTGTTGGTCTCCAAGTCCTTGCAATTAGGATGAGCTTGTCAATCACAGTAACCACCAATCCTGATCATGGCAATGGGCCCAAGGTCTAGGCATGTGAACCAAGCAGAGCAAATGACAGTGGAGATCAGTATACATGGATGCTAACACAAAGAAACTTCTTTCCTCTGGGCTAGGATTATTTAAGTCTGCAACCATCTAAGGCTGCATCCTTCTCCCCAGCGTATAGAGAGAAAACAACAACAGTGGTCACTTGTATCACACAGTGCAAACTGTGCTTACTGTAGGCCAGGCACTGCCAACTAGGGCTACACACAGTTGCTAATGTGAGCCTCACAACAACCCATGAGAGGATCCCCATTGCTATCATGGTATTTCTCCAGATAACGAAACTGAGGCCCAGAGAGGTTAATTAACTTGCTCAAGGTCACACAGCAGTCTGGCTACAGAGCTATGCTCTTAACCACTGTGCTCTACTGCCTCCAACAACAGGAAAGAATGGAGGCCACCCCAGGGGAAAAGCAGAGTCAGAAATGGTGGCTGGCTTGGTCCCACATCCAGTTGTGTCGGTGGCCTGTGTCACCTCTGAATTTTCCAGTTTCAGGAGCCAATATATGGCTATCTATCACTTGCAACTGGAAGGGTCCTGACAATTACAGAGAACACCATAGAAGGGCTGGTTGGGGGTGGGGGAACTCCAGAGAAGCACTACTAAACTGGCTACACATTGTGTGTTTGCAACTATTTGTTACAAAGAGAAATTAAGCTTTTTATTCTCAAATTGGAAAGTCAGGGGCAACTGGGTGGCTCAGTCAGTTAAGCATCTGCCTTCAGCTCAGGTTACTATCTCAGGGTCCTGGGTCCTGCTCTCCCTCTGCCTCTTCCCTCCCCCCTCACTCATGCGCATGCTCTCTCTTGCTCTCTCTCTCTCGAATAAATTTTAAAAATCTTTTAAAAAATCATTTGGATTTTCAATAAATCAAATAAGAATTAAATGGCTGTTACATATCCTGCCCTGTCCTAGGTTTCATATGGTAGGGAGAGATATTTAAGACAAAATGTTAAGTGTACTTCCAAGATACTACATTGTTTGGAATAATGAAACCAGTGTTATAAGGAAAGTCTCTCTGGAGACAAGAGCCACATCAACCTGAATCCCTCAGGCATTTGTGCAGACTGTTGTGCAGACTGTTGTGCTCTTGCAAGGAGCAAGGGCATCGGGGAAGTGCCTTCCTGTCTACCACTATCCACCACCAGGGTACAACAAAATCCTGCAATGGAGCAAGTGGAATGTCATACCGCCTCTGCTCCCTCACAGGCTCCAGACTCTCTAACATCCCCTTCATCAGAGAGAGGATTAGAGAAATAGTGAAACAACCAAACAGCTCTTAAGGAGGACTCCTCTGGCTCTGGCCACTCAGGCTGTCTTCCTAGCTGCTGTGTACCTAGAGGCTAGACCCAGGACACACTAAGTAGTTGGAGAGGGATTTGCTAAGCTTCTGGCTATAGACTTCCAAGATCTTTTTTATTTTTTTAAGATTTTATTTATTTATTCATGAGAGACACACAGAGAGAGGCAGAGACACAGACAAAGGGAGAAGCAGGCTCCACGCAGGGAGCCTGATGTGGGACTCGATTCTGGGACCCCCAAGATCTATTTGCTTCCAAGCAGAAATAAATTTCCACACTGATGGCCACTTCCCTGTGTCTTCTGTCCTCTCTTGTGCTAATTATAGGAACTCTCAGTTGACAACAGAAACACTTCAATAAAGTCTTTCTGTCTGAGACTGAGTGGAACATACCTCTATCAGAGAATAATTTCCAGACATATGAAAATATTCAGTAACTCAAAGGGGAAGACCCCTCTGGTTAAGGTAGCACAGTTACTTCAAAGCCCCATGTCCTCTGCCCACAGTACAGAGCAATGGTAGAGAAAATGCAAAAGGGGAACAAAAAAGGCAGATTCATTATGGAAACCAAGATGCACTTGTGGTAGTCCAGAAGTGAATAGAAATACCCAACTGAAAAGTTGGCTGAACTGTAGGCTTGTGGAAGCAGGATGAAGGTGACAGGCAGTATCTGCTTAAAATCAAGCTGGGACAAGATTTCATACCATCCTCTCCCAATTACCTGGTACTACTGTCTCATAGGACCATGACCTAGGAATGCTATAGAAGGAAGACAGAGCCTTATAACTGGGGACAGAATCAAAGTGCCCACTGGCCTGTGGCCTGGTCTGGAATGTCCTCATGCCATCCTGGGGCAAAAAGCTGAACTTCCATTAGATCTGATTCTGGACTTGGGAAAACTGAGGGATCCCCCTGGGTGAACACAGAAGGAGAGAGAGAAAAAATAATAATAAACAAAAACATCACATGCAAAGTGAGATTGCAAATCTAAATTCCAAAACACAGGAAAGAATCTAACACTCTGAAGACAGCCAATAGTATCACAGCAGGAATTCACACCAGATGAAATTAATTTCACGGAATAGTCTTTTAAAAGACCTCAAAATAACTGTATTTATAATATTCAAAGAGATAAGTAAAAAAAAAAACTCCCATTTTTAAAAATGCAAGAAACCTTGAAACAAAAGCAGAAATCAAACAAGAATAAAGAAAGGGAGCTTGAGAGGGGTTAAATCAATGATAAAAATCAGTTGCCATATGGTCTCATTCATTTGGGGAATATAAAAAATAGTGAAAGGGAAAAAAGGGGAAAGGAGAAAGAATGAGTGGGAAGTGTCAGGGAGGGAAACAGAACATGAGAGACTCCTAACTCTGGGAAACAAACTAGGGGTGGTGGAAGGGGAGGTGGGCGGGGGGTGGGGGTGACTGGGTGGTGGGCACTGAGAGGGGCACTTGATGGGATGAGCACTGGGTGTTATTCTATATGTTGGCAAATTGAGCACCAATAATTAATAAATAAATAAATAAATAAATAAATAAATAAATAAATAAATATCAGTTGCCAGAAGAAGGCAGAGAACCACATACTGTGGAAAAGTCATAACATGTTCCTGGCACAAAGACTTCAGAAAGCACATATATACTGAGTAGCTCAGATTGGCTGGGTGTTGGGCAGAAGGAGAAGAGATCAGAGATAAACCTAAGTAGATAGATGTTGAACTTCAACAAAGACACCACATGTGCTTGATGACTTTTGGCTGTGCCATACCTCCTTCCCCAAATAGGTTGCTTTGATCTTTTCTGAGCTCCCTTGGATGTCTCATCTTTTAGGACACTTGATAACCATCTACATCTAAAAGTGGCAAGGCAAAGAGAAGCTGAGACCTTGGTCTCCAGTGTTCTTGGGGTAGATGGACACCATCACGATTCTGGACAAGCCATACTGCCCTATGGTGACCACTTCCAGATGACCCCTCCCTTTGCATTGGGAACTCCCAGTGTCAGATATCCAGGGGTACTCCCAGCCATTGCTCCCTAGCTGCAGAGAAAACTGCTTTCTGGAAAGCATGTTTTTGTCATCTTGCCTGCATCCAATCTCAAGACTGTGGGTTCAAGTGAATCTGGATTTTTTTTTCCCCATTCATGCTGCAGTTTGGGTATTTATAGCATCAGACAAGGAAGAAAATTACTTTATGTATGTATATGGATATGTAAATATATGTGTAAGGGTGTATATCTAAACAGTATATATAGAAATATTGTGGGGTTTTATAAGCATTTAGTATTTGCCAAATTGTTACTTCTAATGTTAAAATATTTCTATTATCTTATTTATTTAAAAACATAAATTAATAGAGACTAGCATAAGATCAAGCAAACACAGATGCTTAAAGATAATTTATTGATTTTGGCCCCTACCATTTTGGAATTCTGAGTAATTGATACTGGTGAGTTACCTGAATACCTGCCTAAAATCATCAAGTGCATCTCAGCTGCTTCCATCATCTTAAGACCTCATTCAAGTTTTATTTCCTTGCTGAAGACTTCATTGCCCTGCAGTGATTCAAGAAAGTCTGACCCCAGCAGCCCAGCTAGTGCTATTCATCTGGCCCTTCTCCGAGTGTGTTGCAGAGATCTGTGCCTCTCTGCCTATCCTATTAAAATTACAAAAACCCTAAGGAAAGTGTATCATTTAAAAAAAAAAAAAGAAATACCTTTTATTTTGCTCTTTCATTTTATTTTCTGATAACAAAAACAATGATTGTCAAAGAAAATAATTACAAGTCACTAGCCATTTTATTACCCAGAGGTAACCCCATAAAAATTTTGGTGAACATATTGCCTTTTTTCTATGCATGTGTATCTTCCTTTTCCAAAACTGTGACTATACTATATAACCTCCTTTTTACCTAAAGATATATTAGGGCATCTTTGCCAGCAAGTGGAGTTCTACATCAACCCAGACACTATTATCTGCCTCTTTTCACTAATCAGAGCCTGAGGCTCAGGAAGGTAAATCTCTCTGCTAATATCACATGGTTACTACTGAATGGCAGAGTTAGGATTTAAACCTAAATCTCCTCATGTCCAATTATCTTTTGACTTGCACAAATTCACTAGGCTAATTCTCAGTCAAAAGAATGCCGTCAACAAGGGGATTAGCTGCTCAGGTCTTCCGGATTTACATGCTTCTATCAGAGCACAAAAGTGTAAGAGCCAACATGACTGTTTGGCGCTTTGCTGGAACACTGGGGAAGCTCTCCGACTGTTCAAGCTGCCAAGAGATGTGAGGAATCAGGACCTGGGATGAGGAAGAAAGGACCTTTCCAAGCCAAGCTGGGATTTCAGTTTATGAACAAAGCTCCTTCTGTCACCTTGAGGAGAAGAGATAAAGCTCATGCACCATGTGGTGTGAGGACAGGGGTGTATTCTACACTGCTTTTCCCAGGGAAATGGAGCCAGCCACCCTCTCTGATTTCTCCTTATCCCAATGGCAGAAATCATGGAGATGAGGTCTTCTATAAGGTTGTGTTTGAGGCAGAGAAGCTCGGAGGGTCCAGAGGATGAGGATGTGAGGTTGAAGCTAGAGATGAGCCTAGCAAGCAGAAGCAGCCATCTCTATACCTGGACATCAGGAGCACCAGCAAAGGCTTTGCTCCTCGTAATCTATCATCAGCCTTTAAGAAACCCTCCTCTTAGGGCATCTGGGTGGCTCAGTTGGTTGAGCATCTGACTCTTGATTTCAGCTCAAGTCATGATCTTAGGGTCCTGGGGTCGAGCCCCACATCAGGTTCCACACTCAGCACAGAGTCTACTTAAGATTCTCTTTCTCCCTCTCTCTCTGCCCCTTGCCCAGTTCATGCTTGCACTCTCACTCTCTCTCAATCAATCAGTAAAATCTTTTTTTAAAAAAAGAAATAAGCCCTCCTCTTATCTCTCATTTCAATACTCAACAGTAATTATGATAAGTATTGTTGATGCATATTATGCAATTTTCAGATGCTAAGAACTTCACATACTCAACCACAGTAAGAATTATTTCTATTCCTGTTTTACAAAGGAGGAAACCAACGCTTAGAGAGATATCCCTAAGATCACATATTTGGTGTCCAAATTAGTCCCAGCACCTAGTTTACTTTTTTATCATTATTCAAGGGAGGGTTCACTCTTCCCTACCACCCTAGCCTTGAGTTCTGCTTCCACTGACAAGTGTAGTGAGGACATCCAAAAATGTTGCCTCCTGACTCCACTGTGACTTAATCCGCTGTGACACACCAGGACATAGACATTATGATTACTAATAGGTTTGCTTTTATACCAGAAAATTTATGGGCCTTTGAAGACTCGAATTCAGGGACCTCAGGGCACGCTTCCTTAGGATTTTCTACTCAGGGACCCTAAAACAGTTTTAAAAGATTGTTATGCATGGTATCATTCAAGATATTTATTAAATTAAAATTCCAGAGCTAGAAGTACCCTTAAGAATCCCCTAGCCCAACCTTTTTATTTAACAAATGAGGAACTGAGCCCCAATCCTCTCACTGGGAGTATCAGGGGCTGTGCTTCTAATGTATGACACCCTCATAAGGATGAGACTCAGAGAAACAATCTACATTTTACCAGGTCACCAGACTTTCATCATCCATCATTGGGGGGAGTGGATATTATATCTGGCAAAATGCCCTCTGATTTTCTGTTTTCACAAAACAGTACAAAAAACTAATTAATCCCATGCTTGCTCTTTTCTGGAATGAGGAATGAAAGCTCTGAGAGCTTTAAGGAGGAGGGCACTGTATTTAGTAACTAGGAGGGACCCAGAAGTAGGCAGGATGGACAACAACTTATATCCCCAGATTCCAGAGACACAGAGGAGGTCCTTCCCACTGATGTAGGGAATCAGAAGTGCTTTAACCCCCAGAGATGGGGATGTCCTCCAGTATTCTTCCCAGAGATGAGTGAATTTAAGAGACTGCAGCAAGGTCATCTCTGAAATAGACATTGGTGTCCTCACAATGGTCACTATCGGTGCAGGCAGCCATGAGGCATCTTCAGTGGTTCTGAAGGCAACACACAAAGGATGGAAGAGAACTTGGCAGATGTCACTTCACTTTGTTGCTGAGAAAAATCAACATGATGTGATCACTGGTTGACAAACTCTTAAAAGGAGGTAAGGAGCACAACTATTTTGATATGGGCTGAAATGCAGAGTGGGATTCTATTGTGATCCCTCCATTCCTGAAGACATACCATTCATCCAGCTGTACAGTGGCTTCTCCAGAGCACAGCAGAAGGGTTGGGCTTCATATAGGAGGAAGATGAGGCAAGGTCATCAGCATAAAGTAGGGCTCTTTTGGAGATTTTTGGAGGTAAGCAAAGGTATGAAATTTGAGATTTGTAGACATAGATTCAAAGGGAGTTCAATCAGTGGAGTTATGATGGGATCTTTTTCTCCAACAGCATCCAGAACCTCAGGTATGAGTCAGTGGAAAACACAACTAGGTTTAACTAGACTGAAGGCATGGTATGAAGGTAAGGGAGGTAGGAACATGGCAAGGAAGTGGATATGGTGCTGATCAAGAAACCAGAGCTTGGTCAGGAGGGAACTGGGGCCATGAGGAAGGTGGGATTAGTGAGAACATGTTGGGGCTGATGGATTGGGTATCTCAGTGAGGCCAGAGAATTGTTGGAGTCAGTAGAGGGCAGACTAAATTAAGCGGAAGCCTGGTCATGGAGTTTTGTATCTGGAACCAGTCCTAAGAGCAAGTCATGGGGAGCATCAAACACCAGAACAATAGAAGGCAGACACCCAAGGCATTTAGAAGTGAAGGTAAAGCACTGAAAGAAAGATCTATGGGGATGAAACCTTTCTAGTGGACCCAGAGTACTGTGCTCCCTACAGTCTGCCCTGTAGTGTGTCAGACAAGGCTGCAACCCGTTAGTCTCCCCTCTCTGTGCCCTGAGCTGCAGGACGAAAGGCAACACATTCATAAAATTTCCCAGTGCCCTTCAGTCACCAATGGTGGGACTAAGCCAGCAGAATGGACAAGGGCTCATTTTCCACGATAAACTCTAGAAGATTCTCTATTTCTTCACAGTCCAACTACGTAAATAACAAAAAAACTGAACTCTACAGGGCAGAAATCAAAAGACGCCTATTACACATCTTCCAGCAGCTACACTGGAGGCTTCCCCAGTGGAATCTATTCTTACTACTCACAATGACTTTGAAAGGTGAGAATAAGGGCAGTTCTGGGTGGCTCAGGGGTTTAGCACCGCCTTCGGTCCAGGGCATGATCCTGGAGACCTGGAATCGAATCCCACGTCGGGCTCCCTGCAGGGAACCTGCTTCTCCCTCTGCCTGTGTCTCTGCCTCTCTCTCTCTGTATCTCTCATGGATAAATAAATAAAATCTTTTTTTAAAAAAAGGTGAGAATAATTTGCCCTATTTTACAAATAAGGAAGCTGAGATTTTGAAAGCAAGGAAATTAATTCAGGATCTCACAGTTAGCAAGCAAAGGAGCCGAGACTTGAACCTCAGACACTGATTCTCAAGCCCATCCTCCTATCATCATAGCATGCTGCCTTTGGTGAAATGGGGGGAGGGGGGCAAATAAAAACCATGGTTTCTTTGAACATGGAACACATACTTTGGGATGTTCTCCAATACGTTCTGTCTGAATCCACATCAAGCAGCTCTGAATGCTCTCAGTTTATGGATTCTTCCTGGGTCCTTTCCGATTTGTCCTGCCACGGGCAGAGGCAGAGCAGCAGCAATATTTGGTTTAAATGAATGCCAGACCAGGCTGTAGCTCAAAGAAATGCATGAAGAATATCAGTTTCACTTTCTTTCTTATGTTTAAAACAAGGTTTTCCCCCCAACAAATATTTGCTGCTGAAGATGTCCTGCGTTAAGCCCCCAGTCATGATTTTGCAACTCAAGAAAACATGTGGTCTGATGAATTCTAACCTTCACAAACCTACAAATTGCACAGTGCTTTGGCCTAAATCGTGTGAAAACCAAGTATTTGGTTTGAAATTTGCCATCTCTCTTTGCAGGTCCTCCCAGTTTTCAACTATTGTCAAAATTGAAAAACATGATTTCAGAAGATTAAGAACCATTAGCTGAAACTCTATTTAGAGTTTTAAGCACTAGGCTTAAATTATTTCAAGAATACTGTCTTCCTCAAAAACCATTTTGTATTAAGGTTAAATTACTTGTCAATTCTCACGCAATGCATTTGGGAATCTATCACAAAAGTTTCTTCTTCCCAGCTAGGAAACATCGTCTGGGGTGAGAGAACAGGTCACAAAAGCTTGGAGCTGGGATGCAAGGCAGTCAGATCTGGGATGAAGGGGACATGAGCCTCCCAGAGCCCCGACCCTGAAGGATTTCTGTTTTGTGGAGATGGTAGTTATTTGGAGGCTGGGTGACTTTTTGCTTTCAGATATTTTTCCTTTCTTTTTTTCTCTTGCTGTTGCACAAGGGACCTGATCTTGGGAGGAGGGTCTTAGGATGGAGGACAAATGGTCAGGCCTGGATCATGGATTCAGGTAGGAGTCCTAAGAAGAGACGGTCCACTAGGTGTAACCAAGATGGGGTTTCCACAAACTTGGGCTCGGGAAATATGGGCTCCAGCAGGAGAAATGGAGGGGTTGGTGCGTGCTAGGAGAAGACACAGTGAGACTGCAGCTGCAGTAGAGTCTGGGGCTGCACCCTTGTTGGCCTTGCAGTCCACAGTCACTTAGGGATTGCAGTGTAGCCGCCCCCTCTGACTCCATCCTCAGTCTCTCTAACCCCCCTCCCTACAGCCCTGGGTAAATGCAGATTCTAAGAGAGGCAGGTCTGGGAGTAGAAACCAAGTCCTCCTGCTGTCCTAAATTTTAAACATGGAAATCCCAACCTGACAGTTCCTACATTTCCAAGATTTATGTGCAGTCAAGTCCTCCCCCTCTTATCTTCCTTCATGTCTAGATAGCATCTGATGGGGGCAGTGAAGACAGCAGTGGCTTATGATAAACAACATAAAAGTGGGATTCAGTTCACATCAGCATAATTCTTCTGGCACTGAAGACCAGAAATGAAGTGTGGGCACCTACCCGGAGCCTTATCATCAGCCCAGGTGCTGAGCCTTCTTCCAGAATCCCTCACCACAAATGCTCTCCATTGTGTCTGTACATCTACCCTGATTTCCACCTTGAACTCCAGCCTGGATTCGGAGAGATAGAGGTGGCACGTGAGCTGAGCTATAGAGCGCACAATCTGAGTGTGCACAGGTGGAGACACGGGTATTCTGAGGAGCTGGAACAGAAGACCCCCAGGGAATCACTGAAATGTTAGTACCTGCACCTTGAAGTGAAGATAAAACTCAACGTATGCCATGTGTCAATACAAAATCTCTCTCAAATTCCCACAAATTGAGGGAGTAGATGGAGTGAGGGAGGTTATATCCTCGTGGTGGGCTGTGACCTGTCAAATATAATAGAGACTCAGGCAAGCAAAATGCCTATCACTTCCAAATTCTAATTTCCCTTCAAGGCCCAACTTAGTTCTTACCCTTTGGTTACCTCAGACTACAAGTCCATTTTGGGGTGTTGGGAGAGGATGATAATTAGAAAAGAGAGGAGAAGGCATTGAGGCCAAGCAAAAAGACAGAAAAGACCTAAAGATTTCTCATTGAAGTGTAGGCTTGGCACTTCACTGCTGTGGCATTTCTCCCAAAACCTGTAGTCCCAATCTAATCATGGGAAAAACATCAGGCTAACCTAACTGCTTGACCAGTACTCCTCAAAACTGTCAAGGTCACAGAAAATAAAAGAAGACTGAGAAACTGTCCCAGATGGGATGCGACTAAAGACACAGGACAACTGTGTACAGTGTGGGACCCTGGAAGAGAAAAAGGACATTAGTGGAGAAACTGCTGACACAGAAAACAAGCCTGTAGTTTAGTCAACAATAATGTATAATGTTAAATTCTTAGTTTTGACCAATGTCCCATGGTTATACTAGATGTTCATATTAGGGGAGATCTGGTGCTGAGTATACAAAAATGTTCTACCTTATTTTGGCAACTTTTCTGTAAATCTAAAATTATTTCAAAATAAAAAGTTTATTAAAAAAAGGAATGTAACTTTAGGAGAATCAAAGGGAAAACAAGCATTAGCCTTAAAGTATATCTCTTGATTTCTGAGGTAAGAAAGAGAGCTGTATAAGACTTGTGTGAGGGACAAGCAGCAGGTGTTTTGGAGTTCATTGACAAAGTCACATAAGCCCATTTACTACCAAAGATATCTGAATAGCCTCAATAAAAGTTACCAAAATAGGGCGCCAGGGTGGCTCAGTCAGTCGAGCATCTGCCTTCAGCTCAGATCATGATCCCAGGATCCTGGGATCAAGTCCCACATGGGGATCCCAGCTCAGTGAGGAGTCTGTTTCTCCTTCTGCCTTTCCCTCCTGCTTGTGATTCATTCTCTCTCTCTCTCTCTCTCTCTCTCTCTCTCTCTCTCTCCCTCCCTCTCCCTCTCTCTCTCAAATAAATAAAATATTTTTTAAAAAGTTACCAAAATATCTCACACAAGAATACTATTTTATGTCTATGAGTAAATGGCAGCCTCTAGGAGATGGGATAACAGTAGCTTGTGTTTATTAAGGTTATCTGTTTCAGGAACTGCCCCAAGAGCTTCAAAGACATGACCTCTTTTAAATCTGAAGTCATCCTATGAGGTAGAAGCTATTATTTTCCTCAGAAAATGTGACAGGATCACAGACAGTTTAAGTGACTTACTCAAGTTCTACCTAGCTAGAAAAAAGTGGAGCTGGGATTTGAACTAGACCAGCTGGAGTCATACACACTCTGATGGTCCCTCAAAGGGCCATCAACTTCTCCAAGGATCTGAGCCCTCTTCTATGTCCCAGGCTCTCAGTGAGGCCCTAGGGATACAAAAAGAAGTAAAACAGACTGGTATTTTATTTATAAGTATACAGTCTTTGTTTCATTTAATCTCCATAACAATTCTGGAAGATGAGCAGAAATGCTCCCATTTGACTCCCATGTTGCAAAAAGAAGAGTGAGACTTGGAGAAGTTAGGCAATTTTCCTTAGGCTAATAATGGAGAAGTGGGCAGAGCTAGTGATGAGGAAGTGGGTGACACCAGGAAAACCACTGAATTCCCATAGTTCCCAGCATCCTGCACTTAATCAGTCTTCCAGTCTGGTTAATTACTAACATGTTCCACTCATGTCTACCAAGCATAAGCCCACTTTACCTTCAAGTCTCATGAAGAGAGCTCAGAACAGGACTTGGCCCTAGAGAAGGAGCCACCCATGAATGAGTGCAAGTCTGACTTGCCTCTGGAGACCTAGCTATTGGGATCTATGTGTGAGTGTTCTCAGATATTGAGGACCAGATGCAGTGAAATGTGTTCTTGCACAGATGGCCATCAGCCTGCTTCCTGAATCATGATCACTGAAAGCCTTCCCCACCCCCAATGCTAAGGATATCTCTCCTCAGCATCTTTAAAGTCTTGTTTGGCAGAGTCAATATCAATCAATTTCCAGAGACAGTCATTCAACAATCATCCAACTATCTGATTAACACCCACAGTCAAAGTCAGGAAGTCAAGGTCAGCATGGACTGTGAGTCAGGGAGTTCGGATCCAAAGGGAGTGCATTATTCCACTTGGTTATTAAGCATACAGTTGTAAGTGCTCCCTTTCACTCTTAGAATGCAAAAACTAATTAATAGTATAATAGTATACTATATAGTATACTAGTATAATATAAAAAATTATAGTACTTCCACTGTAATTATATTTGCCTATTTGTGAATGAAATACATTTTTTACTCATCCTTGCAACCAATCAGGGCTTCATGAATGAATGTCATTCATTCAGTCATCCATTCAAAAACATTTACTAAACACCTATTATGTGCCAGGGACTGAAATGTTTGGAAGGTCAGGGTAATTAAGGCAGTTCCTGCCCTCAAGGAGTTTACATTTAGAAGAGTTCCCAGACCTGTAGAAAGAAAAGTGTGAGGAATGAAAGCAATAATTATTGTGTACCCCCCAGGTATAGGGGACCTCAGAAAAGAAACAAAATAGCTTGGCTTTGGGAGATCAGGTAGGGTTTCATAGAGAATAAGATGCTTGTGTCAACTGTGAAAAAAGAGTGAGTTTTTTTAATGGACCAGGGGAGAACATTCTAATGTGTCATTGTTGTTGAGGATAAAGAGTAGCAAGTATGCTACAGAAATTCAAGAATGACCTGTGGATTAAAACACGTGTTCACTTATCACTGATTCATGGACAGAGGAAACTTGGAAGTATACAGCTGTGTACACTGAGCAAGGCCAAAGTCCCAAGGAGGACAAACATGGCAAAGACAAAGAAGAAGGCAGAGAATGACATGGTTTATTTCTGGAAACAAGAGTTTTGGCTGATTGAACAGCCAGTGAGCATTCTCTAACATGCCGATGCCAGGTCTGGACTATGACCCAGTTCATGGGGCAAGGCCACCAGGGCCTTTGTCCTCTTACCCCTGAAGGACACTGAGCCTCTCATCTGCCCTTCCCATTCTCCATTGACACCCTTCCCACTTTCCTTTCATCACATTTTGTTTATTTTTTTAACAATAAACACCTTTATTACATGACCGAAGATAGATGAGAGGAAGGTTTATTTGCCTTGCTGGACTTTGATTTTCCACTGATGGAACTCGAGCTCCTTGCCCTCTAGCACGTAGCCATCTGCTCGGCCACACTGACCCTGTCTCAAAGCCATGCATGCCAAAAGCTGGCCGTGCTGGAACCGTTCCTCCAGAAGACTGCTGATTTTGGCATTCTTTTTCCTTTCATCATATTCTGAATTTTCTTTGATCGTTTTTTTGTTTAAAATCTCTTCCTTCTAGGCAGCCAGCATGGCCCCCTTGTTGTGCCCCCAGGGGGGAGGCAGTGCAGGGTGGGGCTCCTACACTGTGGGGACCGTGGGCTCTCCGTGAGCACGATCCAGTTCTTCACTAGGGCCATGGTGTGGACCAGTTCGTTGTTGGAAGCATCGTAGACAGCATCAACAATCCTTGTTTTGTGCATATGACACTTGGAATCCCAGGAGAAGTTCCCTCAAGGCACAGTGCCTCTTATTGTGTTTATTGCCTCCCCAAACATGGACTGTGTGTATGTGGAGGGGGCCAATCTTCGTGTTGGCAGCACGGCATCCCAGCTCATACTTCTGGTTCTTGTGGCAGGGCTTTATCTTGCCCCCAGTCTTGAAGTGCCTGTGCCAGTTGTCCTGAAAGATGCCCATTGCTCTCCATGCTGGCTGCAAAAGACCCTTTCATTAATTTTCAGTATCTGACTCTCCTCAATTTTTTTTCTAATTTTTTTTTCAGAAGCAAACACCATGCACTCACCTCTTCACTAGCTTCTGTCAGCCTGAAATTCCCTGAGACTGAAACTTGTGTGATTCTTCTGCCTCCCTACCAAATGCACCCTCCTCCTGCAGACAAAGGGAGGCCAGAAATCCATCCACTCTCAGCCTACTCCTCAGGACAACAAACACCCCATCTCAAGAAGCACTAGGAAAGCCAGATCCCCTATTCTCCAATATTGCAAACCTGGAGCATTGAATAAGCAAGCAATCCTCTATTAGAGAAGAAAAAAATCACATTCCTAGTGGCAGTCAGCAGGAGGCAGGGGCTCTTCCAGCTTAATGACTTGCAAATCAAAAGCATGAAAACCAGAATGCACCTTTTGAACCTCTTTCCCATTCAGCCTCGATGTCCTCATAATTTTCTCCCATAGCGTTCCTGTTATTTTTGCTACCAGAGCAATAACCTTCCTTGTGCATTTTTAAAATGTGGGAGGAGGAGCTGTCCAGTGATCTCAAAGCATATGTTTTTGATTCTCATAAGATTATGGATACCAAAGGAATAAAAATGGAAATCACTACTGCCAAGATATGAAAGAAAGTTTGCATAGTAAAATAATTTAAACCTAACATTTGGACCCAATAAGGCAAATGGAACGTTTTTTCCATATTTTTGGAAAATGTGCATTTTCTTCACATTAAGTGGTACCAATAAAAAATAATGATTCTCACTCAGTTTATTTCTATAAATTAGATTGGCTTATAGTTTTCCAGGACATGGTTTTGTATCAAGCTATATGGCAAACACCTGAGCATAAAATGCATTCCACTGTTTGCTTCCATGTGGGAGAAACAGGTCACCATGCGTCTCTCCTAAATCTAGAGCAAAGGTCAGCTAAAGCCAGTCAATATATTCAGTCCTCTCTAGCTGCTGAGAATGAGTGTAACATCAGCTTGCGGAGGTCCGTGAGCAAAGCCAGGAAGTTCCTCCCAGATAGGCAGGGCCACCGTTTCCCATTTCCCGGTTAGAAACCCGAGGATTCTGCAATCCTTGCTGGTAAGCACATTTGACTCATCCTGGAATCAGATAAACACAGAAGGCCAAATAATAAGAAAGGGCTTGAAAACACGCATAGGTGGAATCCGTGCATGACCACAGCTAGGCGAAGCTAGGCGAAGTCTCTGGAATGAGAGTACAGCTAAAGAAACAGTAGGCAGATGGGGATGAGAAGATGGGGAAAGGGGAGAGAGAAAAGAGAGGCGAGAAAAGATGGCAGAGGGGGAAGAGATTAAAGTAAATGTTAGATCTAGACTTGTGTTGTCTAAAAACAAAAGAGTGTAAAGGCACAAGAAGGCTCCCCCTGTGAGGCCAAAGCTCTTGGAGACCCAAACTGAAGCCGAGATGGTGGGCTGAACACCAAGTCAGAACCATGAGTGATGCTTCAAGCCCCACCACTCCTGGAACTTGCTGGATGCAAACTAAGGCTGCTGAGAATCCCCTTTTCTCGCCATCACATGTGACAAATTCCTTCCTTCCTCATCTCTCAGGCCTGTTGGAAAGCTCAAAGAGAGATGAATGCGAATGAACTGTGATCACTGTAAAATATTCCACACATGGAGTGTGTGCGGTGGAAAGAGTGGAAGGTGGTGAATTATTTATTATTCTTTGGCTCAAGTGTCAGCTGTTTGTAAAGTCTTCATGTCCTCCAGCAGCTGAGGCACGATCCACTGAGATTTAAATAAAATTGCCTTGAATCCCTAGCCCACAAACGGTAGGAAACCAAGCATCCTTCCCAATATCCCAGAGGATTTGTAGGGAGGCTATTTTGTCCTCATTCCCTCCTAGCTCCAATTTCCCACTCTCGCTGGATTTCCAATCCCTTCTCCAATTTTTATCTTCTGCAGGTGTTGGATTTTTTTTTTTGTTCATCACTGGGGCCAGCCTAAGTTCTGGCCTTTCCCCCACCGTACTATGGACATTAGACTGGGCATGGGACTTTCACTGAGGACTGGAAGATACAGGGTAGTATTGTATGTACTACATACAGGGAAGCAAGTGTCCTAAAATTAAATGCCAGGGATTCCTTTGTTAACAGAGGAGCCTGGCTCCTCTGGGCACTGGAAATACCTCACTGGTCATCTCTGCACAGAGAACCCCAGCCCACCACCACCCAAACTGACTTTTCTTTCCCTCCCTCATCTCCCATCAAGCTATCAGCTCTTCTCTATTCTTCCCCGATTCTATCACTCTTTTCTCAGCCCCTCTTGTCTGCCTCTGATGCAGAGGAATCAACCCAGGCTACACATTAGAATCTCTAGGACAGGGCGGGATATTTAAAAACAGTGATGCCAGATCCTACCCAAGGCCAATCACATCAGAGGCTCTAGAGCTGGGGCAGGCACACATACTTTTTCAAAGTTCCTAATGTACAAGCAAGGTTGAAAACCACCTCCAGTCTAAGGCATCTAAACCATGTCCCCAGGCGAGCTCACCTTTTGTACTCAAAGTCATCAAGGTATTTTGCTAAACAAAAGATAATTCTCTCCGTGAGAGAATTGCTGCCAATTTTTTAACTGAACATGATTTTTCCTGCCACAAATATTATCTTAAGAAATTTGCCAGCAATCCACACTTCATTTATCCAGGAGTCAGGATCTTTCCCCAACATGAGCATTTCTGGATGAGTCCCCTGCTCTCTCCCTCCTGGCTCATTTTCCCAGGTCACGAAATAGCAGGGTAGGCAGAGAAGAAAGCAAGGAATCCACACAAAGAGGAACCTGGTTTCATTGTTGAGAAACATTATGGCAGGTAGAAATTCAAAACTAAAATGGAAAGCTGACAGTATTTTGGAATCATGTGTACAGAACATTCAACTTTAGCAAGAAAAAAAAAAATAAAAGGCAGCCCCAATGGCAGTGTTTTGTTTTAAAAGCAAACACAGAGATTATGTTTTCTGAATATTTCAGAAAACTTAGATTCTGTGGAACAGTGCCATATATATCCTCCCCTTTTGTTCTCCTAACAACCATGTGAAGGAGGGAAGTGGAGCAGGAGTTATTATTCATTTTCCCAGCAGAATGAATTTCTACTCAGAGGGGGTAAGTAACTCCCCCAAAGCCACACTGCTCATGGCAGAGCTGTTGCTTAAAACATAGCTTTTATCTTAGTCTGTTCCAGCCACTGTAATGAAGTACCGTAAACTGGTGGTATATAAACAAGAACATTTCTCACAGTTCTGGAGGCTGGAAGTCTCAGATCAGAACGCCAGCCTGTGAGGAGAGCCTCCTCTGTGTTGCAAATGGGCCTTTTCTCAAATCTTCACATGGCATCAAGCAGGGAGGAGCAAGTCCTCTTGTGACTCCTTAGGGCTCTAACCCCATCCATGCGGGCTCCACCCTCATGACCTCATCAAATGCTAATTACTACCCAGCAGCCTCACATCCCAATCCATCACACCATGAGAGAAGGATTTCAACAAAGAATTTGGGGGGTGGGCCACATCCAGCCCCTATCAGTCCTCTCTCCCACTTAGGTACCCTTCCTACCTCATCATGTCTCCTCATTTGTGTCACGTTGCTACCAGCGAGTCTCTATGCCTAGGGTGTGTGTGCAGGTATACACACACACACACACACACACACACACACACACACTTGCCATCCCAACCCGGGAGGCCACATTCCGTGCGCACATGCCTCCTGAACAGGGGTGATCAAGGAAGAACATGAGATACCCAGGAGCATCTCTGCCTTCTGTGTTTAAGACGGGAGACGGGAGAGCAAGCAGGGCACTTGCGACCCACGACCCACTAACGGGGCCCTTTCCTGCCCATTTCCTTCTCACCCCCTGCTGTGCCTTCATGCACTCCCCTTTGAGACTCTGCATATCTTCTCTCAGGAAAGGAGCTGATGTCAGGCCCTGCCTTTGTCTCAACAAGTCTTTGTCACCTGTCCCTGAGGGGAAGCCTTTTAGACTGTCTTTGTTGGGAAAAAGAATGGTAATTCATAACATTCTAGAATTAGAGCTAGCACAGAGCCCCAGGAATGTTTGTGAACTGACTGGTTCTTGGCTCGCAGAGCTGGAAGGGCTCAGTGGAGGTCATCTCCCGGCCTTAAGACAGGTAAGGCCTGTCAGGAGGCAGGCGACAGATAGGAGAGACTGTGGGAAGGCAAGCTCTGCTGGGGTGGCCACCACCCCACCTGTGCACAAATCAGGCCCTGTGTCCTGCAGGGTGCACCGAGGCTGATCCAGAAGCAGAGATAGACGGCTCCCCACCCACAAGGAAACAGAGTCCTTCAAAGCAGAGTTGCTTTCATGAAGATAGGTGATCTTGGGGCTGCTGAGCCAAACGGGATTCTGAGGTATCAGTGTTCTAGCCAATTCCTATGGAATGTTTGTGACTTTGAATAATTTCTGCAAGCTCTTCGGTTCCAGGCTCCACAGACAACCTTGGGTGAGAGAGAAGAGGACAATGAGATGTTCTAAAAAAGCCTCTAAAAACTCATCACTTGACAGGACCTGTATCACCGCCTATTGCCAGGAACACAATAAAATCTCTCCCCCTCCGCCCTCCGCCCTCCGCCCTCCCCGCTGTGCTCTCTGAGATGCAGTCTTGGGGACTGAGCACATATGGGTCTAGTTGGTCGATCTGTTGTCCTCCAAGGCCATAAATTCAGATGGTCACAAATTAGCTTCAGGGAAACTTCAGGCGGAGACACGCACGCGCTCCCATTCAAGTTCTGGTGTCCAGGCTGAAATATGGCTGCATGTGTTCCCTTCTGCATCACCCGCCTGCTGGAGATGCCACCCTGTCAGAGACAGTTTATGGAGCGGCCAGGAGGCCAGAATACAGTGGCCAGCTACCACCCCAGCCAAGGCGCCCCAAGGCTTTGATCTGCATCAGCAGGGCCGGCCGGTCATTCCTGCACACGGGCCTGAAACGTGGCTTTCCAAAGCACCCCCGGGGGCCCTGGGTTCCTCCTGCACCCCACCACAGCACTGTCAGTGCTGACACTTTTCTTCCCCTTCCCACTCTTTGTGACATCCCATTGTCACCAGCTACACACAGAGTACCCCTGGTCCTTTGCCTTTCCTAGTCCTGACAGCTGACACAGAGCCTGCTCACACTTTGCATGAAAATGCTCCTTCTTGGAGGTCCTTCTCCAAGAATCTGAGCTTGAATGCTGGCAGGACATGAACTCAAAGCAAGATTCAGACACTGGGTTTTTCTGAGTCCTAGGAGGTACCCTGGCCTAGTCTATCAGGAGCAAATTTACACTGATCTCCAAAGTTTGTGCCATCATAATGCTTTTCTGCCCCAAGATAAGTCCAAAGGCAGTGAGACTCACTTGAGAAAAGAACACAGCAGGAGCCTGAAACTCTCAAGCTGCCCCAGCAGGGCTCTGGAACCTCTGAGTGTAGCAAACTCATGGCAGAGCTTTAAAAGAACCCAACTGGTGCCGGGGTCCCCTTCCCAGACACAGACACCTGATTGGTCTGAGGTCCAGGGATTTGCAAACTCTTAAAGGCACTTCGCCATGCACAGCTGAGGCTAAAAACAGCCGAGTGAAGACAATGTCACTTTTCCCCATAGTTTCTCTTTAAGGCATCCCCCAGCTGGATGAGGAGAGTTTGGGAGGTACCCCAACACTCTAATTATGCTTCAATCACCCCCTCACTTGTGCCCTCCCATTTATTGGGCACTTGCACTGTGGGAGGCTCTGTGTTAGCCCTAGTATAGCTTCTCCAGAGAAGCAGAGCCAACAGGATGCTTGTACGTATAAATACACACACACACACACACACACACACACACACACACACAGAAATTTATTATCAAGAATTGGGTAACGTGATTATAGAAACTGAGGTGCACCAGGATCTGCAGTCAGCAGGCTGGAACTGGCATTAAGTTCTAGCCTCCAATGGATTGGATGAAGCCCTCATCCCACATTTGAAAGGACAATCTGCTTTACTCAATCTACTAATTCAAATGTTAATCTTATCTAAAAACACCCTCAGGGACCCATTCAAATACTGTTTGTTTAATCAAATATCTGGGGACCTCATGACCCAGTTAAGTCGACACATAAAATTAACTGCCACACATGCTGTTCTAGGCACCACAGCCACATTAAAAGGATCTGGATTCTTGCCCTCAAGGAGCTGCCAGTCTCATGACAATGAAAAATTTGCATGGAAAGCTAGTCTCCTAGTCTCCATGGCATAGAGCAGCTGTACAGAGCGGACAATGGGGGCTCAAAGGAGAGATGTCTGAGCCAAGATGGTCACCAACATCCTCCTGCAGAAATTGGCAATAATCTGGGCTCAGAGGTTATTATGGGCTGAATTGCATCTAATGAAAGATATGTTTAAATTCTAACCCCTAGTAATATGACCAGAATGTGATCTTATTTGGAAATAGGGTGGTTGCAGATGTCACTAGCTAAGATGGGGTCATGCTCAAGTAGAGAGCTCTTAATTTGATATGACTGATGTCCTTATAAGAAGAGGAGAGAGACACAGAGATGCCTTCACCAGAAGCTAACAGGGCAAGCGCCATGGAACATTTTCTTTCCCAGAGCCCTCAGAGGAATCAACCATGCTGACACCCTGATGTCAGACTGCTGGCCTCCAAACAGTATGAGAATAAATCTCTGTTGCTTTGAGTCACCCAGTTTGCGGTACTTTGTCATGGCAGCCCTAGCTAACTAAAAGGCTAGGACAAGTGGGGTGAGGAAGTAGACTAGGAGGAGCAAAGATGGGAATGAATAGTGTAAGGACAAGGAACAATCCAGCTAGAACAATGAATTTCATTAAAATAAAAAAAATGATTGAAAAAAGGAATCAGAGCTGCCATCTAACACCTCATTTCCCCAGCAATCCGACGGTGCTGCTCTGTCTTGAGAGAAACTTCTCACCTCTCCACCCACATCAGGCACTACCTTCCTCTTCCTTACCTACTCCCCCTCCCCAGACACAGTGACTGTGAGGGTGGGCATGTGACCCAAACATCCTTCTTGGCCACAGTAATTGGTCCATGGATGGGCATGAAGCCAAGGCAAGCCAATTAGAGACTTTCCTTGGGACTTTTTATTTTTACTATTATTAAAACTTGTAGAAAAGAACCCTTTTCTCTTTGCTCACAGGCCTGTGAAACATGAACTTGGAGCTGCCCTCAGCCACATCCTTATAATGTAAATAAATAAGGAGATAAAATGATCCTTCTATCACTCGTGCCCTTGGTTCTAGACACCAAGTTTTGGGGAGCTGCATCTGGATTTTTACCCCTTTCCAATTCTTCCATCAACTCTTGTGAACTGCCCCCAATAACCTTGCCCTTACACATAAAAACAAAAATAACTTTGTTTTTAAACTGACTCAAATGGATTTCTGCCACTCGCTACCAAAGGAGCCCCAACGAGTACATCATGGGAGAACGCATATTGCCACATCCTAAAGAGCTTTGATGCCAGACTGCAGGGTGTATTTTTAACCCTATTAGCTAGAGATTATTAACTGGAGTCTATAGAATCTGGCTTCAGGGTTCCCCATGAAACTCCAGAAAAATATGTGCAAAATGCACACAATGTGCACCCATCTGGGAAAAGGCAGCATAAATGTCAACACGCTCTCAGTAGCAGAGTCCTTGACCACCCCCCAAAAAAGATTAAGAACCACTGACAGGAGCCATGAGGAGCCATTACAAATGTAAGAATCACAGAATCTATCATCCTCATGAATACTTCTTAAGCACCTCACATAGCCAGCCATCTCAACAAGCACGCTGTCCATTCCAGGGTCAAGAGCTATTAGGGATGTGAAGATACACATGATATAATTTTATCCTCAAGGAGTCTTAGTCACCTTGGGGTGGGGACGGGCATCTACATAATTTCAACAGCAGGTGAGGGTATGACAATGTAATGACAATTCAGAGGCCAGTGCCTAGAACATTGTCCACAGCCCTGAAGCAGCAGCCGTGTTGCAGTAAATAGAACCATGGATGGGTTCCTCCCTCACATAAGCCAGTGCCTCAGAGTTTCAGGGTCTTCATTTTTTAAATGGATAGAGGAATCCTGCCAGACTACCTCATAGGATGTTGGGCAGTTCTAACAAGAGACAAGATAACTGTTAACTTGCTCGGGGCCTGGAGACCCCTGGACAAGACATACAATGCCTTCTTGGGAGAAGCCTGTCTCTGGAGCCAGCTCGTGCTTCTCAAGCAACTGAGACCCTCACACTAGACCGACTAGCAGCATCAGCATCTCCTGGCCACATGTTAGAAATGCAGGTTTCAAGTGTCACCCCAGACTTTTTGAATCTGGATCTGCAAGATCCCCCAGTGGAGCTGTATGCAAATTAGTCTGAGACACACTCACTCAGGTAGTTCTTAGCATAGTGTGAATATGATCTAACAGGGAAGAAAACCCACCCAGAAGAGACAGAAAGCATATCAGCTGGCACCTTGACCTCTTTCTTCCTGCCATGGGAGCATAGGATGCGATGTGCCACAGTGTGTGAGCCAACCCTAGAATTGGCCTTTAGTCCTGCTAGATGCCGCTCCTGAACCACAGACATATGGTCTCCTTGAGCCTTCAGAGTGACACCAGCATACTTTGCATGCATCAGCACACTCAGAGGGGATTAGCTAACATCTGGGGAGCACGGCCTGCTGTATTCTGCTGCTTTGTGGAACAAAGGAGCACAGGAAGGCTCTTGGAGTGCCTGAGCACAAGCCCAACACAGTGCCAGCGGGGCAAGGGCTTCCCAGAAGTCAGCAGCCCCATCACTAGGCTTCAGATGACCACAGCAGACAGACAGACCAACAGCAGAGCTGAAAGGCTAGGGCATCAAGAACTCGGGGTCTAGGGAATAGTAATATCAATTAGGCCCAAAAGATTCCCCTGGTTCAGTTAGTTTTAGAAATGTTGCATTAAACAAAGTTGAATTTGCTCTTTCACAGGGGTGCCTTTGACTCACTGTGAGTGCTGTGAATCTTCAAGACGAACGCAAAGTAGATTTTTTTTTTCCCAGACACTAATCACAGAACACTTGCCATCTGCGGGAGGCAGCCAGGGCTGCAATGACCAAATACCACAGGCTGGTGACCCAAAAAACAGCAGCTGACTTCTCACAGTCTTAAAGCCTGGGAATCTAAGATCAAGGTGCCAGTTGATATGCTTTCTGGTGAGCATTCTGTTCCTGGCTTTCATACTGCTGCCTCCCATGGCAGGAGGAAAGAGAGCAAGCAAGTGTCCTAGTATCTCTTCTTCCAAGGGTACAAATCCCATCGTGATACATTCCTCCCTTCATGACCTCATCTAACCCTAATTACCTCCAAAAGGACCATCTCCAAATACCATCACATGGGAGTTTAGAGCTTCAATATATGAACGGAGTGAGGGGGGATAGTCAATTCAGTTCCTCTCACTACTCCGCCATAGGTAGGAAGGCTTCAAAGCAGAATGGGAAATACTAGCAAAGATGGGCATGGCAAAGATCCCTCTTCAGAAAGACAGTCCAGGAAGGCCTGCAGCAGGAATTCTAAGGGCTTTCTTGTTCAGGGCAATCAGGTAATTAAAGCATGTAGGTGTTTGCAGCAAACATGCCAAATGTGCCAAGAAGTTCACCGTAATAATGACCACCACCATTTCTGAATACTCAGTATGATCTAGAGGCACATTAAGAGTTAGGCTTTATATACATCATCTCATTTAATGCTCTGAACTACTGTTTAAGGAAGTTACTATGGTCGTCCCCATTTTCAGATGATGAGACCAGGGATTTAAAAAGTCAGTTAGCTGCTGTAAGTCTTACAGCTAGTAAGTGGCAAAGCTACCCGAGATCTCTCTGACTTCAGGCACCTGCTAAAATGCTATAAAAATTCCTCATTCCTGAGCACGTGGGAAACATGCCCAAGACCTACGCTTAGCCTTCTATGGCACCTTTCAGGTATGGAATCATTCCTGGTGGCTCTGGAGAAGACACAAACAAAACAAAGCCCAGCTTGATTCGCAGGGTCCATCAATCTTTAGTTTTAAGTTTTAGGTTTATCACCTCTCTTGTCACCATATTTAGTGACATATGTCATACACTGGTTTATTCAAACTCACAATACAGAGAATTTAAAAACTAGGCAATTCTCAACGGTAGACATGGAGCTTGTGTTGATTTGCTGACACTAATCTCCACCTCTCTACCCCTGTAATTAGCTATTCAGTTGGTAGAATGAATTACTTCTAGGTTTTCCACCCATCCTACCTGTCAAGACAATATGTTTATATTTACAAATTTCAAAGAGGAACTATAACTTGTCACTCTCAATCAATAAACATGGCTTTTGTTTGTTTTTTACAAAGGAACTGCTAAAAAGTTTTCCTCTGTGTAAATCCAAGGACTTGCCTCAAGCAAAGATGTAACCATACTTGGTCAAGAATGAATCTGTGGATTCCCTGGGAAGGTTTTTCTCCAAGTGTAAGAATGGCCTGTCCATATGCCACCCTCATTCCCAGTGTAAGGAGAAAAAGTGGAAAAAAAAAAAAAAGAAGTCAGGATTTTTCAGATGCAAAGAGTATGGCTACAAATAGATCTGGCCTGAGAGCAGGACTAGTGTCCTGCCCCAGCTCTGCTCCTAATGAGCTGGATGACTGCCACTGTGCACATAGCACTCCCTGCCTCCTCACCCGTAAAATGAGGGACAACACCACCCACATCTCAAACCTACAGTTAGTGATCCCATGGGTGATGAGTGTCATGGTGACATTTGTATACCAGCCCTAGTTCTAATTCCTGGAAAATGCCCAATCTGCTTATATCATTCACTCCAGGGGAGCTCTACAGTTTTGATCAGAAGAATCTCAGAATAAGAAGCTTTCACCCACACCATCCAGACAGATGGAAATGCATTCTATCAAGTCCTTTTAAAAGTGTACACAACACTGCACACAAGCCAGCGCCAGTGTCTAAACAGCTTTCTTGATCTAGAAGTTCTTTATCTCTGGCCTAAACTGCTTCTACTGAAATAAAAGATTAAGACCAGATTGCCTTTATATTCTGGGTCATAAACTTATTTCTATCTGGCAATAGTAATTAAATTGCTTTCCAATCTGCTTTTTTCTTATTTTATTATTAATTTTAAAATTATTAATCATCCTAAACACATGCAAAGGTGTTGAAGTTAATACAACAGCAACCTGCATGCCCACTGCCTAGATGTAATGCCTGCTCCCATATGGCCATTTTTGCTAAAGCAGAGAGAGCAGTTGTTCTTAAAAGATATAAAGCACTGCAGATATGGTCACTGACCTGCCTACACTCAATCCACTGCCTTTTGTTCTCTGTAGACATAACAACACTAGGATTTGGTGCACTCTGCCTCTCATGCAGTGTCTATATGTTTACTACATATGCGTACACACATAGTAATATAAAACACTCTTCATGAACTTTTAAATATATATCAGTGGTATCATATTGAGTTCATCAATTTGAAAATTGCTTTCTTTTCCTCAACCCAGCTTTTTAGATAATGGATAATAACACTGACTCCAAGTTTTTTTGCTTGGGATCAACATATGGACAATGCTACTATGAAGCCTCTTGCTAAGGTTTCCTTGCACACATACAGAAAACTCTCTAGGGCCTACATATCTAGAAGCATTTGCCCTAACATCCAGTTTTACCAGCAGTAAATTTTTATATCTTTACTGGACATTTATGTTTTCCTTTTTGTCAAATAAAAATCTTTGGCTGCTTTGCGTCTTAGGCTACTTTTCTTTCCTTTACTGATTTGTAGGGATTTTTATGTTTCAGATACTGATCCTTTATCAATGTATGTGCTGAAAATATCTTCTACCATGTGGTTTGTCTTTTCACTTTGGCAATGGTTGATTTTGTCATGCAGAAGTTTATCATCTTAATGGAGGCAAATGCATCCATCATTTGCTTTATGGTTTGGTTTTTCTGTGCCTTCTTCAAGTAGTGCTTCCGTTTCCTGGGGTCCTAAGTATATCCTCCTGGTCAACCTCACATAGACTACGTGGTCTCAGTGTCTACCATCTTTCCTCCTCAGTGCTTTTAAAAGTATCATAAAGATGATTTGTTGCTCTTTTGAAAGAAATAAATGGTTATTACAGAAGATCTAGGAAAAGCAGACAGAAAATAAATCAGTACATCATTAGGTTACTTTTAAAAATAACTCTTATTATCCTTTGGTAAAAAATTAGAGAAGAAAGCAAACGATGAGAAACTCCAAACTCTGGGAAACAAAGGGTTGCAGAAGGGGAGGTGGGTCAGGGTGATGGGGTGACTGGGTGACAGCATTAAAGAGGGAACACAATGAGATGAGCACTGAGTGTTATACTATATGTTGACAAATTAAATCTAAATAAAAATCAACTCTTAAAAAAAAAAATCAACTCTTAACTATCTTCGAACAGAATCACCCACCAGGGCGGCCCTACTTATAGCCCCTTTCTACATCACTGAACGTAATATGATATATGATGGACACGGCTGAGCTTTGGAGAAAGACAGATCTGGATCTGAATCCTATCTCTACCACCTTCTAGCTGATTTATCTTGCATATGACATTTACTTCCTCTGAACTTCAGTCTCCTAGTCTGTAAGATAAGAACAGTAACTCCCGCATTGGGTTGTTATTGTCCCAGTGTATACCAAATTTCATATGTCAGGTCTATAACTGACAAAATCTTTCCTTAAAGAATCCTGTGAGCCCTGGTCTACTATCTACCAGGGTTTAAGGTCCCTGGAGAAAAGTAAGAACAGAGCCATGGACATTCATATTGGTTAGACCCGAGTTACAGACAGGATTTCAGGAAAGACAAATTCTGTGCAGTCAGTAAAACTCAAATGGCTGAGCCACCCAGACACCCCACCTGGAGGGCTTCTTAAAACACAGATGCTGAGCCCCACTCCAGAGTTCTTGAGTTAGTAGGTCTAGAGGGGGGCCCAAGAGTTTGCATTTCTCACAAGGTCTTGGGTGGTACTGATAGGGCTGTTCCAATAGTCTCTAGACCCCTCCATTTATACAAGCACACTATAGAAACAGTGCCTAAAATGGCATGGAAACTAGATGGAGAACAAAAGCCACCAGCTGACCTCATCTTCAGTACCCCCTCACCCCCCCCCCCCAAAGGAGTTAATTAGCAAAAGGGAAAACAATTGACTTTTTTGGTATTATATAATCCCATTGTATTTTTGCCAGGTATCAGATTTCACGACTTACTGCCATGTGCCACGTCATGAAAGAACTTATTGTTACATACACAAAACAAGTTCACAACACTGCAAGAAGTATAATTCCACATTCTTTGTCTCATTGCAGTTGAAATCTTCAGGTTAATAGGCAATTACATTCACAAAACATGTCGTGCTTAGAACGAACGTGGCTCATGTTAAGATGGCCCTCGCCTGAAGAAAGACTATTTTTAGGAAGCTTGGCAAAGAAAATTAAAGTTTTCAGCCCAAGCATGCACTGCCAAATAACTAACTCCACCAAATTCTTTATTACCAAAAGAAAAAAAAAAAGGCAACAAAATAATGAAATCTTTCTTTTGACCATTTTGGGGAATTCTCTTTCCACATCTAACTCCCCTTCAGCTTTCAGAACTTCCTTCACAGAATTGTTTGTATGTCTTCCCTGCAGGACAGTAGTATTTGAAAATCAAGCTGGAAGTCATGTGATTAGAATTTCTTGTCTTTCTATGTCTTGGAGGAATCATGGAACCTTTCTGCTTAAAGTGAGAAGGTGATTAGAGCAGGACCGGTTTCACTTTCAAGGACCCAGAGCTGTGGACTTCAGATGAAGAAGAACTCCATACCATTCTCTGAAACAGTAAAAATCTTTTAAAACATAAAAACTGAATCCCAATATGTACTTTTTACAGTTATAGAAATCCAAATTATTTCTTTTTCTATTAAAGACTGAGCTTTCAATAACATATCTGTGAGTTGGGCCAGGATTCTTCCCCTTGAAGACAATGGAGCAAGTGTCTGAAGATATAGGCTCTGGACTTGGCTGTCACTGAGACTGCTCTGAACAGCAGTTCCTTAGAGGTTAGATGAGCATCTTTTTTTTTTTTTTTTTATGTGAATTCCTGCCTCCTGACTGGTCTCCTTATCTGTAGTTTCTCACTTCTAATCCATGCTCAACACGAGTGGGACTCAAAGGGGCCCCAGACCAGTAGCATCAGTACCACCCAAGACCTTGTGAGAAATGCCTACTCTTGGGCCCCCATCTAGACCTACTAATTCATGAACTCTGGGGTGGGGCTCAGCATCTGTGTTTTAAGAAGGCACCCCACCTGAAGGTGACTCAGTCAGTTGAGCATCAAGCTCTTGATCTCAGGGTAATGAATTCAAGCCCCACACTGGGCTCCATGCTGGATGTGGAGCCTACTTTAAAAAGAAGAAAAGAAAGAAGAAAGAAGAAAGAAAGAAGAAAGAAGAAAGAAGAAGAAGAAGACGGCTTCCAGTTGATGCTTATGCATATTAACACAGGAGAGCCGCCAGCCCACACTGAATCTTTGCAGGGCAGGTCATAGCTCCTTAGCATAGCTCAGAAAAACTGTCATGACCAGCCTCCTTCAGCCCCCAGACTCACCCTCTGATTCCCTCCATCCTGCCACTCCACTCCTGAAGTGGACCTACTACAGAGCAATGCTGACTTACTGAGGTGCCACCTCCTCCACTAAGCTTTTTCTTCCTCTATTCACAGCCAATTCATCACACATTGTCTTCTGGTTTTTGCACATGTCCCATGTTTAAGAGCACCCTGTGAAAGGGTTGGAGACACTGGTCTACCCCACTAGCCTGTGAGGTCTTTGGAGACATACAGTCACTCATGCTTGCTCTCATCAACTATTACTGAGCACCAGGTATCCAGGTGGGCACTCAGGATATAATGGTTAATGGTGCAGATGGAACTTCCATCTTCTGATTCTTTTTTTAAAAATTTAAATTCAACATATAGTACATCCTTAGTTTCAGATGTAATGTTCAATAATTTATCATTTGCATATAACACCTAGTGCTCATCACATCATGTGCCCTCTGATCTCTAAATCTTCATCACCTAGCACCTTTATTATCTTAATTATACCACAATTATCTTAATGTTGAGATAATTTCTTTTAAAAAAAATGAGCATGGAGTAGATTTGTGTTAGTCTCTTTCTCCCCTTGATATCACTTTTTTCCTTTAATTTTTTATTTGAGTATCATTGACACACAATGTCATATTCATTTCAGGTATACAACAAGTTTGAACATTATGCTATGCTCACCACAAGTATAGCTACCAACTGACTGGGAACCTTCACCTGTTGGGTCTATCTGCCTACCCTCCTCCCCTCAGGCAACCATCAGTTTGTTCTCTGCGTTTATAGGTCTGATTCTCCTTTTTTGTTGTTGCTGTTTATTCACTTGTTTTTGTTTTCTTTTTCAGATTCTACATATGGGTGAAATCACACAGTCTTTGTCTTTCTCCATGTGACCTATTTCACTTGGCATACTACCCTCTAGGTCTATCCATGTTGTCCATGAATTGTATTAATGTTGTCAGTGGAATGTATCAATGTGAATTTTCCACCTGTGATATTGTACTATAATGATGTTTCCTGCAGGAAAAACTAGGTGAGAGGCATATGGGTTCTTTCTGTGTTAGTCCCACAACTGCATATGAATCTATAATTATCTCAAAATAGGGGCACCTGGATGGCTTAGTCAGTTGAGCATCTGACTTGTGATTTGGGCTAAGGTCATGATCTCAGGGTCATGAGATCAAGCCCCATGTCAGGCTCTGCACTAAGCATGGAGCCTGCCTAAGACTCTCTCTCTCTCTCACCCTCTGCCCCTCCCTACCTTCTCCCTCAAAATAAAAAATAATAATAATAATTATATAAAAATAAAAAATTTTTTAAAAAAGCTCTTGGGTCTTTCAAAAGAAGTTAATCTGTCATGCAGGCACTATATAGGACTTTGAATTCCACTAATACACTCAGAAATGCTATTGTGAACATCTATATGAGATGGACATAGGGACGTGAACTAAACTTTTTGTGGTAATCATTTTACAATATAGGTAAGCCAAGTCGCTATGCTGTATATCTTGCAGTATACCTGAAGTGCATACACCACTTCTAGCTCAATAAAACTGAAAGAGGGAAAAATGAGAACAAGAAAACTGGCACTTAGTAAGTATTAACTCCAATCTCTCCAAAACCCTTAGGTTGTCTTTCAAAATTCTCCATGGTCTGACCTGGCTTATTTATCCATAATTAAACTCCACTTCTTTCCAATATGGTCTATCTGGTCATCACTGGCTTATCCCATCTCTGCCCAGCCAAATTATATTCCTCTTCCAAAGACCAGAACAAGTCCAATGGCATCCGGCAAATCATTCCTGACAATCTTAGCCTCTGGTAATCATCAGTATTTGTTACATATGTCATTCTATCAGCTATCACCTTGTATTATGAGCCATTGTGCATGCATTTCAGTTTTGTATCCCCAACTAGATTTCAAATCTATCTCGAGGATGACTAGGCCTGATTCTCCTTCCTTCTCTGAAGGCAGGTAGAACAGAATGACTAAAAGCAGGAACTCTGGAGTCAGAAAACCTGTGTTCTAACCCTGATTCAAAAGAAACAATGCTGAGGTCCTGAAGTTCTCAACATTTAAACACAGTGGAATCATACAATGCGAGGTAAATCCTTCTTGCCTCAGTTTCTCCAAGGACACCCTTGCGTTACTATCCCTGCAATCGCCTGTATGGTTAAGAAATGATCCCATGAGATCCCTGAGCAAGTATCACAAAGAAAATGGCTGCAGGGGTAAAACTAAACACACGGGTGTGATTCTTAAAGTATCCCTGATTTGTACAATTATTCTATGTGAAGCAGTGCATTCCCTGAAGCTGCAAAATAAATTTTGCTGTGAATGCAAGCAAATGCCCAGTCTTCAAACTTCAATCTATAAAAATGTTCCTATATCTTTATCCTAATAGAGGAAGCAAGCAATTAACTTTTAAATATTTATGCTGATTTTCATTAGGAAACCAGATGTTTGAAAACAGTCAATGACTTTTAGCTTTTCAAAGCATTTGGCTTGACTGATTTATCCGACTTAAGAAAGCAAAGATAAAAATCTTGCCAGTAATATTTTGAAGAGTGGCTAAAATCTGAGGAACACTCCTGAAAGAATGTGCGCATAGGGTGATGCAAGTAGTAGGTCTGCTGCTTATCTCTTCCATCTCCCCATGAGAGATGTCCTGGAAGCTGGTCCCAGGGAGCCAGCAGAGGTTGCTGAATTCTAGTTTCAGGTGCACAGTTGAGGACACAGGCGCCCAGTGAGAACTGCTGACACTTGTGTGGAGTTTTCCACCTCACATTCGTTTTCTTAGCTCCCAGAGATGCCAGTCTGAGGTCTTGAATGGACAGGAAGTAGGTACCTCTTTGGTGTGCCCCAGTTGAAAAGTCTGATAAGTAACGGCCAGAGCTGAGCGCAGCTTTCCACAGGAAGTCCGCTCTGCTTCAGTGCTAGAAATCAGTGTGACGTCTAGCATAGCCAAGTGTCCCTGCAGGACCCCACTGGGAAATCACTGGAGTTTTATGAGGTTAGCTGCAGTTTTTGTGTAAACAACATAACGTTTTATGATGGGAAACCTAGCCCTTTGCTTTTTATGTAAAAGCATCGATTAAGGCTTTTTTAATGTTTCAGATGTAAAGAAGTGTGAAAAACTAATGTTGTTTCAGAAATGGTCCAAGGAAAAAGATAATGCAGTAGCTACAAGTTTAATGACCTTTCTCATAAAATTATGTAGGGGATTTGTGATAAGTGTGGCAATAAAAATGGTTTTGTTGCTTCTAATTTTCCCAGCTGTGGATTAAATGCTTTCTAATGGATAATACCATTACTGTCTATATTCATTACTTATTCCAGCATGGATTGAATATATTTCCAAGATGAATATCAATAAATTCACATAGTAGATTCTTTAATTAAAATGCTTTCAATAGTAAAGTTTCTTTATTTTTGTTTGTTTTTTAATTGGAGAGGGGGTGTTGCCAACACTACCTTTTGTAAAAGACAATTTAAGTAACAACCAAATTTAAATTGTGGCTCTGTTTCATTAGTCAGTGGTCAAAACCCACAGAATGAGCACCAAGAGTGAATCCTAATGTAAACTAAGGACTTGTGTAATAATGATGTGTCAGTCAGGGTACGTTCATCAATTATAACATACACACCATTCTGGTAGGAGATGTTGATAGTGGGATATGGTGAGAGAGCCCAAGGGTTATATGGGAAATCTCTGTACTTTCTGCTCAGTTTTGACAGGAAAACTAAAATTTCTCCAAAAAACAAAGTCTATTTAAAAATTATCCAGGTGTGTGTGTGTGTGTGTGTGTGTGTGTTAGTAATGGGGGTTAACTTCATTTACTGATATCTGTGATCTAAGCCTAAAAGTCCTTCTGTTTAATCCCTTCATGTCATGTTGGAAATCTCTCTAAAATGCATTGGTCCTGGTGCTGGGAGTGGTGGCTCTCACATTAGCTTGAGTAAGGACATTCATTTCTCTAGAGTCCCCCACAAGACTAGAGGGAGATTGGTCTGTGAACTGCCCCCAAGGAATACCCTAGAAATAGCCTTCTGGACTAAATCTTTGGGACAAGAGTACCATGCTGCAGTTTGCCTTTTTCTTGTAAAGTTGAGGTGGGAGGGGAAAAGGAGAAACCCCATCAAGGACCTTTTCTAAGGATCGCATCTCCCATAATCAAGGCCAGACCCTACCCAAGGTTAATTCTCATGTGAACACAGGTGCCCATTATCAAATTAACCAGCTTTTGTCCTTAGGTCTTCCTAAGAGAACATACTACCCGGAAGGTCAGAGCAATTACTGAAATTTCCAGAACACTTCTTGTCTGAGGCCCCTAAGCATGTTAGGGCAGAATGTGATTGTCTGGTATACTTTGAGCAACACTGATCAGTGGGAAAAAATGATGTGCCATGGCAGAGGTGCCCAGCGGGAGAGGACATCACACAAAGAAAATGCCTACCTATTTCTTCTGAAGTGGGCAGAGAATATAGGGAGAATCCCTAGGATACCTCAGGATGGACCCTGCTGTGGCCACTTAGCTCCCCTTGCCCATAAACACACTGGCATGTACACTCTTTCCCTAAGGAGCATTCAGGGCCCAGTCCATGGTTAACAGAGACTCCCTGATTCATGCCTTTCCACGAAAATTTCAGATGTCAGAGCAACGCAGTGATGTCCCAGCACTGGCAATGCAGTAAGTCATGTGCTCATCCCTCACTCACTTTGCATCATGTTGGTGCTCTGAGTCAGTCTGGGGAGACGCACGCACTCCATCAGCTTATGATCTGTCTTTGCACAGTGTCCCCCTTGAGAGAAGCAGAAGCAAAACAGACGCATGTCTCCAGGTGTTGGTTGCCTGCCTGGAAAGTCAGCCCTGGTCCTTCATCAGGGGGTGGTCCTCATGCTCTGGCGGAACTCAGCTGCCTCCCATCTGCCCCCCACCGCCCCACCCTCAACCCCAGGGCTGACCTTCAGGGACCAGACTCATTAAAGGAGAGAGGTCACTTACCCCTGTTCTTGCCAAAGTTGGCTCATTATGGGCCGAAACTGCTGAATTACATGTGGTGTTTTACGAGACCATCAAGTGTCAAGGAGTGATGGAGTGAAGGGTGCCATGCAGATTCTGGCACAGGCCACAAAGAGGGGCCTTGGGAGTCTTGCTGGTGAGACCCCTCCTGCTGGACCTAGGGTATCACATTCACAGGCAAATGTGAGACCATGCATTTGCACTGGTGTCTCCTCGGATATTACCCCCGCTCCAAGAGAACAATTCAATTTCTCTATCTTTTTTTTTCTTTCATTAAAGGAAAAAATCACTTCCCTAGAAAAATACAAACTGAAAAACTTAAGTTGCATTTTTAAATGAAAGGGAAGATATTTTTCAAGTAAAAGACAGGGGTGGGGAGAGAGACAGAGACAGAAAGATTCCTTCCTACATCTCAAGCCAGGAGTAAGATCTGGGACTTCCAAAAAGGTATGACTCCTAGAAACTGATTAATTTTTAGATCTTAAAAAGCCATACAGTCTCTTTAAAGAGCAATGAGAGCCTGATTCAAGTTGTTAAATTTTATGTTGTGTGTAATGTTGTAATCGATGTCAAACCTTTCACATTTTCTTACCACTGACATTGGACAGTCTACTCCACTCAAGGGCTCAGTTACCGGAGTCGAGATTAAGTAACCTAACCAGGAAATAAGGGCAGAATGGAATTTTATTACATGGAATTGAGAAGTTCAAATGCAAAATAATTAAGTCTGAGCCAAATATAGCCATTCTCTCTCCCATCAGTTTATTTGGTGGATAATTGGCTGTATTAGGTATTTCACTGAGCTGCATATAAAACTTTATTGCCCTTGTAAAGTGCATGCTGTGAATTCTGATGCTTCTGTGTGTTTGGGGGGACATAACTGTTCCCTTTGCAGAACAGTGCTGCTTACCTCGATCCTGAAACCAAACTAGGCTTCCAGGACGCCTGCTGCTGAAGCCCCTGGTGCCAGGATGTGTGTGAGGAGCTCAGATCTAAGCCGGGGAGAGATAGCCATGTAGCAATTGGAAAATAGCCCCCTGGAATTTGGAGCCCATGAAATGAAAGACCAAAACACCTGCCCTATTTGATATGGACTCTGTCAAGTTACTGCCAGGGATAACATTTTTGTGTCTGAATTAGTAATAAATAAGTCAGTACGGAGTGTCGCTCATCAGATCTCAGTGCTTGTGACTAATTTTGTTTTAATATGTGGGGTCTTTTCCGAGGTGGTCTCAGCACCCCCCATCCTTCTCAGAAAGGCCATTTGTATACTGCTGAGGGCCTGCCTTCCTGTGCATCTGACACCATAAGAACAATATAGAACTGACCTAATTAGGATCCTTTTCTGGGAAAAACAATATGTGGCTACATACGGTTTCAGTTAGACTCCAGAAGCTTTCCTATTCTTGTCATTCCAACAATACGCTTGAATCCCCATGTCTGATTTGTTTTTCGAAGCAGACTCACAATGTATTCCCCCAGGTAACCCAGTGTGGCCTCCTCCTCTGCCTGCACCCTTCTTCGCCCTCTAGCTTTTTTTCAGTGTAGTTTATAAGACCTCTCACGCCCCGAATGACAGAGTCCTCAGATCCCCGAGCTCACAGGCACAGTAGACCTAAGTTACCTGGGGAAATCATTCCTTCATTTCACACATAGTCCCCAAACCTCTGTTCCATGGAAACTACTGTCCTAGGTATTGGGGGCATGATGATAAATCAGGCAGGGTTCCTGACAACTTGCAGCGGGAAGCAGCCTTGCACTGGTTCTGTGCACCCTGGGAGTCTCAGAAACTCCCTAAAACGACATCCAAAATTGATACCAGTGTACTTTTGTGGGCAGAGGGTCTGAAGTTTTCACCAGATTCCTGACGGGTTCTGTGACCCTTGGGGGGAATAAAAGTTAGAAATTACTAGAGCTGGAAAAGAGGACAATTAAATCATGATAATATCATCCATAAAGAGCTTGTAAAAGAGAAGTGTGTACTTAACACAGTGCCAGGCTCCTGCACCAATACTGGCTGAATTTGTACCAAGTGCAATGGAGGCTGGGAGAAACAAGAACAATTATTTAGGCCAGGGTAAAGTGGGGAGGAGAACATTAATAAATGTTTCAAAAGGAGGGCACCCTTGGATGAGTTTTGAGAGATGAGTGGGAATGTGCCAGGAGGAGAAGGTGTTCTTGGCAGAAGCATAGCCACACAGGAGAGCGTGAAGGCATGAGGAGTGTGGTGAATTTGGGGATGGGTGGACGTTCAGAGGTGCAAGGCACCAGATGAGACCCCACAGGAAGGGGGCCCAGATGACAGGGCTCAGCCCCCCAAAGGAGTGTACATGGCATGTAGGCAACAGAACTAAGGAAGTTGTTCAGAAGGGAACCAAGTTCTTCCTTGGGGGATAACAGGGAGTGGTCAAAGTATGGAGTCCTCACTTATGGGGTAAGAAATGTTGGAGAGGCCCACATTCTCCAGGTTTGCCTGGAAAATGCCATTTTCCCACTCAAATCCTGCAGTCCAAGCAGTCCCAGGTAGGCTGGGAGACTGGTCAGTCCAGCCCCAGGAGGCAGACAGGCAGGGGCAGTCCCGGGTCTGGAAACATACATTTCAACCTGTGGAGAAGAGGTTTGGAGGGGAGACTTGTCTGGGGCCCTGGGCTTGAGACTTGGACCTTTGAGAAAGATTTGTATAAAAATACTTCTCATGAGAACATCACGAGCCACTTCCCATGCATGTCATCAAGCCTGAAAAGCCCTTGAGAGCTGCCAGCAAGAGGAGTTGGTATGTCCCTCCCAACACAGTGTGGTTGGCAGTAGGGAGAGTGGTCATAGGCTGCTTCTGTGATGGCCCAGACACAAGGGGAGGCTGGGGGAAGGTGGGCAGTGCCCCGGGTGGTGCCAGCACATGGCTTGTGCTGCTCAAAGTCCACAGAGCCTCCAGGCCTATAGCCAGCCAAGTCCACCCCTAACACTGACAGGCTAGAATACAAAAGGAGGCTCACTTAACCATAGTATACATATTTAGCAGTTATGAGTCATGCCAACAGACTGCTGGATAACTAAATTCTCTCCTCCAGCCTTGACAAGTATTCCCCCAAAATAACCTGGATGGCCAGGTTCCAACTGGTTTCTCAGACTCCTCAAAGCTCTACTCCAGAACGTGGCAGTGTGAGTCAGGCCAACCCCCCGCCTCCAGCCCTTGGCTTGCTTACTATCTTCCTACCCCTGCTTAGTCTCCTCTGGTTAGGGCCCACCCATTCAAGCTCCACGTGCACCCCTACAAGCAACCACTCCTTGGTCCTCCCTGGAGCCTAAGGGCTGAATCTCAGCAATCAGGTGTCCCCCACAGAGAGGCCCACACAGGCCCCGGAGGTAAGCTCCAGGCCACTGTAGCAGGGAGTTCTGGTGGGGAAGCAGGACCCAGGTTTGGGACTCATAGTTTCTGAACATCTGGCTGATTCGTTGACAGGGAGGTGCACAGTCAGGCCAAGGGTGAGTGGAATCCTCTGAAATGCACTGCCCAGAACAGAGTAGCACTGGGTGGAGCTGCCCCAATTTGGGCCACCCTGAGCTCCTCTGCCAGCAGGATCGGTAGGCCTGGCTTCAAGCTTTGGCTCTGTGCCTCAGTAGCTGTGTAGCCTTAGGTAAAATGTTTGCTCTCTCTGAGCCCATCTCATCTCTAAAGAGAGTATTTAACCAGCTACTTTGCATAGATCCCATGAGGCTTACATTGGTGGTTCAGTGATAGAATTCTCACCTGCCCATGAGGTTCAGAAAGGTGATCACTACATGTCCCAAGGGACCTCACCAATGGGATGAATGTCTGATACTGTCAGTCTAGTAGGATAGATTGAACATGGAGAACATACTCCCCCCCCCTTCTCACCTCCATCTGGGCCACAGTGGGATGGGGAGGGAGAAATCAATCTTTGCCTTGAGTCACAACCTGATTTTGTGGCTGCAAAGGTCCAAAGCAGACACACTACTGTGTCTTCTCTGCTCATCTACCAGCCACACGTCATCCTCCACCCCAATCTCATGCAGAGCTCCTCTCCACCACAGACTGGTCCCAGGAAGAGCCTAGGGGTAGTGAGATGGGGAGCCTGGGAAGTTGTCCTTTGGGAACCGACTAGCACATCCTTCAAACAGAAAGGGGCTCAACTCTAATTTGTTCATCTGCAAACCTCTCTAAGTCAGCAAGACTGACTGTCCTCTTTTAGACCTTAAATCTCACCTCTGCTGTAGGAAATGACATCTCCAGTCAACCTGGTGAGGGCAGGAGATGGGGGTTCCAGTCAGCCCCCACAGGCACCCAAGTGTTGAGAATGGTTTCCCCAACCATGTGTGGTCAGTCACTGTGCTCTCTGAGGGTATCCAGTGGAAGAGGAGCCATTTGTCAAGGTCAGAGCCTCATCTAAGAATCTGGGCACCTATGAGAGGTTCACAGAGAGGGTAGGAGAAGTCAAGGTCTCCAGGAAGCTGGTGTGGGCATGGCATAGAGCCATAGAACAGTTCTGGACTTTCTGGTGGCCTCCTGAAGACAACAGCAGCCAACAAAGCAGAGTAAGGATCTGATAACCTGCCAGAAAATCCCACCCGGGATAAGCATGGAGAGCAGGGAGTGGAAGAGAGAGTCTTCATTCCTCTGGTTAGATTCCGCTGTGGTCATAGAAAGCCATGGAATTAACTGACACGAAACTACACTTTGTCCCACTCTACTGCACCAGGATCAAGTGTCCATGAAGTACTTATACTCCCCACCATTAGAGTGTAGGCACAGGCCATTTTATACTGAACCCGCAGGGAGGGAGAAGTCTGTACCCCTTAGAACAAGCCTTCTCATTCCAACACTATGTTAGGGACCCAGGAATCCTTTGTTGCAAGGCTATTGTGTGCATTGTAAGATGTTCAACAGCATCTCTGACTAGATGCCCACGGTCTCCAGACACTGCCTAACATCCCATGAGGGACAAAATCATCCCTGGATGAGAGCCATTGCCTTGGACAGAAATAGGTAGAGATGGGAAATGACACACAGAGGAAGTCTTGCTGCCTCCAAGTCCTCCTCTGACCTCGCCAAATTTGCTCAAGGACTCACACCCAGCAGACACTCACACCAATGAACTCTATGGCCAAGGGGAAGAAGATGAAGAGCCACAGAGGCCCATCCACTGACAATAACATGACCGACACTCACCATGGCCTCCCATGTTCCTGGCAGCGTGCTGAGCTCTCTGTATGGAGACTCCAAATTATCTGGGTAAAAACCCTCTGAGCTACAACATGATGTTGTCTCCATCCTAGGGGAGAAGAACCTACAGCTTACAACAGATGAACAACTTACATAAGGTCGAGCAGCTGGCTGGCACTGGAGAAGAGGCTGGAACTCAAGACCACAGAGCACAGAGCCTGCGCTCTTGAAGTCTTGACACACAACAGTTTTAATTGTAACGACAATCATCTCCTGGCTGTGGACTTTGGGGAGATGCTGAACGGAAAGGAAAGTGCCCTGATGTAGGTGGTTTCATCTGGTCTTTACCTGAACCTCTGTAAGATGAGGGCCCCGGGGGAGAGAAAGCCTGGCACTTCCTTGACCTTTGCCAACTGGAGTGAGGATAACCACCAGAATGCAGGTGGCACACAGGAGGCCTCCTCAGGAGCCACAGCTTTGTGGAAGAACCCAGCCTTTGGGCTATGGAATGGGGAAAGCAGGCTACTTAAAAGTTTTGCCAAGATCTGGTTGTGAGATCTGAGCTACCAGCTCCAAAAAGAGGAGTCGTCACCAGCCCTATGCCTGGCCTCCATTCCCTGGGTGCCTGGAGATTCAGCTCAAGGAAAACAAATACTGAGTGTGGGGGGAAGTTCTTTGCTGCCTTTGAAAACCCAAATGCCAGCAGCTCAGTACTGGATCCTAGGAAGGCTTCAATCACATTCCAGGACTTGCAAGCAGCTCAGAGATGGAATTTGGGGAGGAATGTTTGTTCCTTTCCCCTTGCTTAAAGGATCTGAAGAGTGATTAAAAACAAAAGACGGTGAAGTTTCAAAAGTACATCAACGGCATCCCTTTAAAAGCACACCCAAGCCCAAGATGAATGCTCAAGTGACAAGATACTGTACTGATTAATTATTAAGAACACATTTTGTGCGGTTTGACAGCTATGCCAGAGCAATCTGCTTCATAGTGATTAAACCTCAATAAATGTGGTTCTAATAATGAGCTGGTATTGAATTATCAGACAATGGCAGCCTTAGTAAATCTTAATTAGTTTTGTCTTTTGAGCCCTCCATTTAAATTCTGAGTAATACAAATGTGGGTCTGAGGAGTGAGGGAGGCATGGCCACCATCCCGGGGGTGCCGCCCTGGGCCCCTGGCCCCCCAGCCCCCCAGACGCAGAGTTCGCCAGCATGCAGGATGGTTGGGGAGGAATCAAGAGTGGAATGGGTGGTGGTTGAGGGGGGTGGGGGGAGTACGGGCACAGCTTTTCTGGGAAGTTTGCTTTTCCAACAAACACAGCCAGCCCTCCTTCAAACACCTCTGAGGAAGGAAAGCCTCATTAGGCCCAACAGCTAGACTTTTCGGGTGAAAACAATTATTTCTGAAATGTGGAGCTCTAGGAGAGAAAAACAAAAACAAAAAACACAAAACCAGGAGACAGGGAGGGAGGAGGGCTAGGAGGGGAAGGGCTCCTATGAGCTCAAAGCTAGGAGAGCTAGAAGAACAGGCAGATGGATGACCGGGTGACGGGCCAGCCACCAGGTCTGACTGGAGGCCTTTCAGGGTAAACAAACTGACCAGGGCATACAGCTTTGCTTCAAAAGACCTACAATTACTCGTTTTATTGCTCAGAGTTACAAGATGATGGTATCTCAAAAGAAGGTGACAGCAAGTTAACAGATCAGTCCCTGAGGGTGCCTGGCCCAGACGGAGAGACTCCCTTCTCCAAACAGAGATGCAGGCACAATTAGGCTCTTTCCCAATGAGACATTTCTCCGCTTTGGGAGCCCGGTGGAAGGCGAGTCAATGCACTCTCCACCTCCATGCAAGTTTTGTTACTAATTAACTCCTAATTTGGGAAGGGGGGGAAAGGGGTGTCTCTTTCAAGAATTTCTCCCTCCGGAGATGGCATCTCTGAGCAGCAGCATTTGGCAGTAAAACACAACAAATGTCAGAGCAGAGTGGCTGCAGGGCTCAGGGATTTACGACCGGGTTCCGGAATGCTGTTAAAGCCGTGGCCAGAAACTCTGATTCCATATTGGGACGGATTTGGGTAATTAGGCAAAATAAATGAGTCTTGTCCCAGGAGGCAAGAGGCCTGGGTCCCATCTCTATGTTAACTTGTGTGACCTTGGGCAAGTTGCTTCTCTTCTCTGGGCCTCATGTCACTGTCTAAAATGGGAGTGTGGGGTTTGGGACGCCTCAGGATATTTCTAGCTCCAAAAGTCTATGATTCTAAGATCCTAAAACTTGGAAGACATTTCCCCAATAGACACACGCACTCCAAAATCAATGGGACCTGGCTGAAAGTCTGGTGGTGAGGGACCATTGTCTGAGTGGATGCATTACAGGATACCAGACGTGACTGTGACAGAGGGGTCAATCTCACAGCCTTTAGCCGTCGTCAAGGACCCATTCTTTTCACACTGCAAGCTTGGAACAAGGACAAGGATCTTCAGAGTGAATCCTCAGAGTGGCCTGGGCCTCCTCACTACTTTTCAACCAAGGCAAAGATCATTTTCAAAGGTCAGTCATCTGTTCTTTGGAGAAAAGTTCCGGGAATCTTTCTGTCTGGTCTTCTCTGCCCTGCATGGTGACACTCAGGTTCCAGTTTTGAGCAGTGTGTCTTGCTGGCTCTGGCAGATGCCCTAAGTCTGGCTACTCTGCTTCAGCCTAGCACAGAGTTGGACCAGCGGCATCCTGACACCCTGGCACCCTGGCACCGAGCAGCTTGTGTTTACGTAGTACTGATTTACAAGTGCGTTTGCACTGGGCATCTGCTCCAGAAGCTGCCACAGAACCAGAGAAAAAACTGTACCTCCGCTCGAATTCAAAAACGCTAAACTGACTCTGACAAGAAATGGCACTCTTTACACAGACAGACAATTCAGTTTTTTCCACTGATACCCTTTTCTTCTTTCCCATAACAGTTCCTGTTAGCTAAGGAACTCACCTCACAAACACAACCAACCTTCCCTTCTCCCCTGCAGCACTTCACAACTGAGCTTTATTATTATTATTTATCATCATCATCATCATTATTATTGACTATCTCGTTTCCCCACAGCAGTGAGAAGCACAACTGTCTTGATCAATGTCCTCTCCTCTTTCTCCAGCTCAGTTCCAGGTTCATAATGGGGCTTAAAGAATAATATTGGATGAATTATCAAGTTCCAGGAACCAGGCTATTGCGGCTACCTAAAGATGCTCGCAGAAGCTGCAGTGAGAATGGAATAATCAAGGAATGTGAGGAGGGCATGAAGTTGGGCTTCCCAGGGCTCTCTCGCCCCAGGCCTCTCTCCTGAGGACTCCCCTGGAAGTTGCCTTGCTGGTGGAGCAGTCAGCAGGAAGACGCCACCTACAGATGAGTGTGGAGAAAGCACTGGGATGGAGCCGGTTAAACTTGAAAAAAGCTGAGTCCTGCCTGGGAGTGAAATAGTGCTCACTGACCGGTTTGCTTGGAGCTCTGGTTTCCGATTTCCACTAACATCTTCTGCGCACATCCCATTTTATGTCTCCTGGCCATACCAGCTCACTCTTTACTAAGCAGCTTTTTCCCCCAAAATCTCTAAATAAAACTTGCAATTCTTGCCAAATGTTCTCTTTATCAAGCATATTTAGTAACATGAGTGTTACAAACGGATCACGAACAGATCAAATATCATATGTTTGTTTTCAAATCCTGGAAATATTTTTCAAATCATGTCTTTCTTCCTTTCTCTCCCCCTACCCTCCCTTTTCAGACACATCATCAACCTCCTGACAATTTTGGCCAGGCCTGCCAGCAGGCAGCCAACCAGTGCCCTGGCAAGAAGTTGGGCAAAGTGTGGCTAGGGGCAGGTGGCAGCTGGTGGAGACCACTTATCGGCCCCCTGATGACGTGGTACCTTCTATATGGTGCCACAAGGGAGTGGTGTGTGTGTGTGTGTGGTAGTGTTGGATCCTGCAGGTGAGGCACATTACGGGTACAACAGGGCCCATGTGTGGCGTGGTGCGTATGGTACATGGAAGGACACAGGCTACAGTGTGATGTGGGCGTATCTGAGACTTTGGATGAGGTCTGTGTGCTCTATGAGCTCTGTGAGATATAAAAGATTATGAGATGTTTATGTATATATGGATGTGGTGTGTGTGCATGTAACCATGGGGCATGTATTAGGTGGGATCTGTTGGTGTGGTGTGGTGTGGTAAATGACATGTGGCTTCGTGTAGTGCAACTAAGGATAAAGAGAGGCAGGGGGACATGTGTATCAAAATGACATCTTGGCCACCAGAAAGTAGCTCCAGGTTGACCAGGCCTTGGCTCTGAGACTATTTCCAGCTTTGGGAGAGCTGCTCATGCCAGGGAAGGTCACAGCACCTGCCACTGGCAGAGTGGCCTCCATGCCAAGATTTGAGTCCAGCCTTGAATCTACAGACCTGGACTTTATAATTGGGACAGCTCCATGGCTATCTCCTGATGCCCAAGGATACTGAAGCAAAACAAATGAGGCAAATTATGCTGTGGCTTATAAGCAGCTGCAATTCTAGGTCAAGGGCCTGAGGAAGACACTGGAGCCCTTGGCCTGAGTAAAGTGTGTGGCTGGCTCATGTGTAGCGTTAGTCCCTGGGGCCACATTATCACTAATAATGACCTCAGCCCAAGGGAGACAGAGTCTACTTTCCCATCCAGCAAACAGTACTTCCCTGAGGCCTAGAGAAGGCGCCATGGCAGGCTGCCCAGGATCCCATGCAAAGGTCACAGCTTCTTCCTCAGGGGCTGTCCCGGAGGAGGTGCCAGGCTCCAGTCATGTCACGTCCCTCATATATATATGTGACTTCCACCTCCTTTAAGATTCAAACCCTGCTGTTTGGCCTCCAGGGCCCTCAGGTAACTTGTCCCACTCTAAACTAAGGCAAGGGACCCATCTTCAACACGTAGAGCACAAGGTACAGTTCAGGGAACTCTTGCCTGAGAGCAGCAAGAGGGAGAGGCTTTCAGAAACTGAGCCCAGAGGATGGTGGGCAGGACACAGAGAGTCACACAAGACTGCTGAGGCGATATTCACTTTTGAATCCCTGCTTGTGACTGGCTTTTGAGGAAGAAGGAACCCCAGTGCCTTCCTTTTGTCATTTAAAACTCCAACATGACAAACTGATTTGAATAGCTTACTAACCAACATGGCCCCAGATACCGGGGTTATGGGGAGAATAAAGCCTTCTGAAAAATTACTGCTGGAAGCAAATAACCCAAGAAACGTCCCACTAGCTAGGAACTGTGGGGGCCAGAGGGGCGGTGTCAGCCTAGTGACAGACAAACTGCAGGCCACAATTCTACACTGAACAACACTGAAACACATGGAAGAAGCCCAACTGAGTCTTGTTCACATCTGTGCCCAGCAAGATGCCACCCTCCCTCCTGCAACCCTCTCTTCTCTCCCCTACCTCAAATCCATTGTTCTTCTGTGCTTGTTTGTCTCTGGAAGCCTGAACTCCCATCCAGGAGATGAAATGAGAAGAAAAATCCACTATGGCATTCCTCTTTCTTCTCTCTTCAATTTCCCTGGAAGTAGACACCCACCCTGTTTCCCAAATGCAGTCAGTCCACTTCTCAGTAAGCAATTAAAGTGAGTCCATCCTTTAAATATATGTAGGAATACTTGGCCTTAGAATTTATCCAAAAGCAGCTGAGACAGGCACAGAGAGTCAAAATATTCCCACCAGAGAGACAGGCCCTCCTAGTTATCTCTAGAGACAATTGAAACAGCCTCCTAACCAACCTCCATGCCTCCAGTAGGGTCCCAAATCCCTCATACTCTGACCAAAGCCCGGTTTTCCTGAAAGGCAGTGTTACTCCCCTGCTGAAGGCCTTCTAAAGGCCCCTCAAGTACCAGCTATTCAACATGGCAGCCCAAGTCCTCTCTCTCAGCTTGCCACTCCCACTCCATATCCACCCAAAATCCATGTCTAAGAGCTCTACATGTCATGCTTTTTCTTGCTTCTGAACAATTTGCACAAGGGGTTCCTCTTGTATAGAAAGCCCTTACTGTCTTATCTACTAGTTAACAGATTCCCTCCTTCAAAAGTCTGCTTGCCCATCACCTCCTTTGGGGACATTCTCTCCCCCATCTTGTCCTTGCTGTACCCTGAAACATCACTTCTAGAATCCTCTCAGCTAGAAGCTGTTTCTTCTCTACAAGCCTAAAGGGTGTAGAAGAGAATAGGTATCCTCTTTGCCCCCCATTGCTCTGTATCACTCTGCATGACAACAACCTGGAAAGACCTAAACCTGAAGGGTTGCTCCCTTGCCTTTACTTCTCTCATACTCCACATTTGATTCATTAGCAAGTTCTGGTAATGTTACCTCCAAATGTATCCCAAATTTGACAACTTCTTCCCTTTTTTATCATTAAAATATTGGCCTAAGCCACGAAGGACTCTTATCTAGTGTACTATAAGGTCCTTCTAACTGGCTTCCTTGCCTCCTCTCTTGCCCCCACCTAATCCACTCTTTACACAGCAACTAGCATGGCTTTTTTAACTTTTTAAAACAGACATTTCATTTTTTAGAGAAGTTTTAGGTTTATAGCAAAATTGAGCAGAAAGTACAAAGGGTTCCCATATACCACCTGCCTCCACCATATACATGCAGCCTCCTCTACTATCAACACCCCCCACCAGAATGGCACATTTGTTACAACTGGTCAACTCACATTGACATCTTGATAACCCCAAGTCCAAAGTTTATATTTGAGTTCCCTCTTGGTTTTGACAATCTACAATGACACGTACCCACCACGATAGTAGCATACATAATAGTTTCACGGCCCTGAAAGGTTTCTGTGCTGCACTTATTCATCTCTTCCTCCATCCCTGATCTTTTTGCTGTATCCATGGTTTCATTTTTTCCAGAATGTTATATAGTTGAAATCCTACAATTTGTAGCCTTTTCAGACTGGGCCTGTTCTCTCAGTGATATGCACCTCTTCAGTTTCCTCCCAGTCTTGTCATGGCTTGACAGCGCATTTCTTTTTAGCACTGAATAATATCTCATTGTCTGGATGAACCACAGTTTATTTATCCAGTCACCTACCAAGGACATCTTGGTTGCTTCCAAGTTTTAGCAATTATGAATAAAGCTACAATAAACATCTATGTGTGGGTTTTTTGTTTTTTTTTTTTTTTTGGTATGGACATAAGGAGCACAATTGCTAGATCATATGGTTAGAATATGTTTAGTTATGTAAGAAACTGCCAAGCTATCTTCTGTACCATTTTGCATTCCAACCAGTGATAAATGGAGTTCCTGTTGTGCCACATCCTCTCCAGCATTTGGTGTTGTCAGTGTTTTGGATCATTCTTAGGTGTGTAGCGAGCAGGATCTCATTGTTGTTTTAGAGATGAGTCTTTTTAAATCTTAAATCTGATTGTGTGGTTCCTCTTTGAAAGGCTTTCCAATGAGTTCCCACCATGACACAATAAATACCAAACTCCTTACGATGACCCACAAACGCTGCATAGTTTGGCCTCTATGCAAACTTAATTAGCTATGCCCATTCTGATTGGTCAGCATCTATGCCATGCTGATTCCTTCATGTTTTAATTACCACCCGATTCTCCAACCTCACTGAACACCATTCTCCTCATGGCTATCTTGCTCCAGCCAACCTGGCCTTCTTTCAGTCCTTAAATATGCCAGACTTCTTTCTGGCTTAGGGCTTCTCATTGGCCATTCTTTCTTCTTGAGATGTTGTTCTGCAGATCTGCATATGACTGCCTCCTTCAATCAGGTCTTGACTTAAATACTTCTTTTTTTTTTAAGATTTTATTTATTTATTTATGAGAGACAGAGATAGAGAGAGAGAGGCAGAGACACAGGCAGAGGGAGAAGCAGGCTCCACGCAGGGAGCCCAATGTGGGACTCAATTCCGGGACTCCAGGATCACACCCTGGGCTGAAGGCAGGCGCTAAACAACTGAGCCACCCAAGGATCCCCTAAATACTGACTTCTAAGAGGGGACTTGCCTAACTCCAGGCACTTTCGGGTAGGTAGATAGATGGATGGATGGATCCTAAAAGGAGTGAAAGAAAAGTTGGCTGCTGTGAGCTAGAAGGCCATTTTATCAATGGAAAGAGCCATTTCAGGAGTCAGTGGGAGCACTACTTCAGTTTCCTCTGTCAGAGAAAAAGGACTAAAACAGAGGAGGGTGTACAGAATAGCATAGGGCAAACTGAAGGGATTTGACAGTATCCTTGACATAGTACAAGCTTTTGGAGGAGTGTTGAGAGTCATTCATGCTCCTAGGAGCTTATAAAGCATCAAACCTGGGGCACCTAGGTGTTTCAGTCAGGTAAGTGTCAGACTTTAAGTTTTGGCCCAGGTCATGATCTCAGGGTCCTGGCATCAAGCCCTGAGTCGGGCTCTGAGCTCAGCAGGGAATCTGCTTCAGGATTCTCCCTCTCCCTCTGCTCTTCCTCCCATTCACGTTTTCTGTCTCTCTAGAAAAAAAAAAAAAATCATTTAAATAAATAAATAAATAAATAAATAAATAAATAAAGCATCAGACCTTAACTACACAGTAGCATAAGAATGAGTATTCAATGTACACACCTTGGTAAATTCCTAGAACATTAGACTAGAGGCAGTGTGCCTGGGGAAAGGAGAGGCCAGCTCTGGGCTTGCTGCCTTGTGGCTATAACAAGCTCTCTTGTTTGTATCTTGAGCTTTTTCCAGTTAATTCAGAAATCAAGGCAGAGAAGAAAACTCAGTATCACACGTTACCAGGAGCATCACAGATCAGCTGTGGTCTGGAGAGAATCTGAGCCTGTGCCATTTGATTTTTTTACATGTATTCAATTCCTTTTTTGATGCGATCAAACGCAAAGCTTACTATTTTTAACATTTACGACCAAAGATAATTGGCAACTTTATATAGCCTCTGTAACGACTTTTTTTAAAACCATGTCTGATTAAGACACTATTTAGGTCATGGTGTCTCAAACCGGGTCATGAACCATTAATACGTCGTGAAATCAATTTAGATGGTTCACAAACAGCAGATTTTTAACAAAATAGAATATACAGTAGATGAGAAGAGAAAATCTCAAAGTGTATCACACAGAGTGAGGGTATTTTGGAAAACATATGTTTCAGTTCTATATATAATGTATATATATGCACATATGTGTATAATGAGACACAATGAAAAATGTAGGGGCACAGCCAAAAAAGCAGAAGCTATTGCTCTAGGTTTCACTTGACTATATAAATATGTTATGAACAATGTATAAAATATATTCTAAAATAACTTCAAAAATTCATATAGAATTCATTCATGTCAGTGTAAAGCTGCCAAAGACAATAAGCATCAGAAATAGTACACAACAGTTGTGGCAATCTGGAACATCCCATTTTAAAGCTAGGATCCTAACATTCCACTAGACTGCAACTCTAGTGGAGATCCAGGTTCTAATATCTTCTCTTTTACTCTCTAGCATGATGGCTTTAGGAAAGTCTCCCTCCCTTTTCTGGGCCTCAGATTCCTTATTTCTAAAATGAAAGATGTGGGTTCACGTGCTTCTGAGTAAGCCCTCCACTGAAATCATACATTCTGAGCCTATGAAAATCTGTATGAAATGATCGAGAACTTCAAAATCAAATCCTAGCCGCTACTTACCAGTGAATATCATTGCCAGTTTCTGCAATCAACAATTATGATGCATCCCCCATGGGGCGGTGGTGAGGACTAGAGTCATTCTCACAAAGCTCCTGGCACAGGAGAGATCTGCATAGGAGATGGTTGCAGTTATCACGCCCTTCTCTGCCTCTCTGTACTGTGTGTCTGAGCACCAACCAGTTATACCTCGAAACTGTGACTTTCTGTGACTGTCTCTGAGAATCCTGTCCCCAGGGGGATTAACAAATAGAGAAAGGGAAACTCCCAAGGAAGGAAGAAGGAAAAAGGATGGGAAGGAGGAAGGATTCTCAGCAATAGCAACAGCTCAGTTGCTGTGCTCCAGGCTAAACTTAAAATCTCAAGAGGATGCTCAAGGGCAAAGAGATGTGCCCAGTATATAGGGTCCCCACATACAACCCAGCCTCTGACTGCTCCCTATCCATGCTGAACAGCTTTGCAGGAGGAAGTCAATCCTTACAGTGTGCTGAGATTGACCACATCATAATGTCCACCCCAGGATTCTCCTGGCTACGCCCTCCTAAGACCTCTCACCTGGCCCTGGCCTGCCATGGTTTCAGGGGACTTCACCATGAACTGGCCATATCTGAGAGAGTTCTAGATGGCACAGTCCCTACTGCTGATGCTAATCCTTTCCCAAGTACAAGGTTTGCTACTGGCCTCTACTCCTCCCGTCAAGACAGGTAAGGTGCTCATTCCACTGAATTTGGTTAGGGTGCAGGTAGGTGGACATTTAGTGGTTTTTTTCCTGAAAAGGAAATTAACATTTATGATTCATTACATAAATGCACACTGACTCTCAAGCACACCACCACTGCAAAGAGCTAGAGGTGATGAGACAAGCTAGCATCGTTGCCTGTCTCTAGAAAATGCACAGCAAGAAAGAAAAAAAAAAAGTTCAAACAAATTGTTTATAAAAGCCAAACAAATGTGTTGGGCTATTTCATTGTCACTCACACCCAAGCACTCCTGCTGATGGATGGAGGTTACAGAAACACCCCCCCCCCCACACTGAGGGTCAGTCTTCACTCAAACACCCACTGCTGCCAAAGCTGTCTCCATACAGTGAAAAAAACAAATGACCCTCTGCCTCTACTCACAGATGACATCCCTGAGGCACCACCAAAGGCAGGTAAGAGAGGCTTTACATCCAGGAAAGACACGGCAGGGCATGGAGCCTTTGTCTGGGTTCGCGTCTCCTGTGGTACATGGCTGAGAGGAAAGGAGCCACGTCTATGCTCTGGTGGCCTCAGCCACTGGACATCCAATAAGGTGGAAAGAATATTAAGAGCTACCAATGGGGCTAAGAATTGCCCACTTCCCTGACGCAGAGTCTGGATGACATTGGCAGCTCCCAGCCTGCTAGTCTGCAGGGCCTGGGAGGATGGACAGGTATGCAAGGAGCATAAATCCAATTGAAACAATGGGACAATACCCAGGTCTAGACATTCCCTCCACCTGGGGAGCTGCCTCCACAGCCCTGAGCCTCAGCTCATCTGGAAGGAGGACCAGGATTGCGAGAATGCAGGAATGGCTCCTGAAGCCAGAGCCACCACCAGCAGGCCCTTCGCTGGGTGGGGTGACCATCGAATGAGAGGTGGGGAAACCACAGTGCAGACAGTCAAAGCATCGCTTCCCTGGCAAAGGCAGAGGCGAGAAGGGAATGAACCGACTGACCTGAGAACAGCCCTGATTCCCAGGCCCCTGTCTGGGAATTCTCTTTCCAAATACGAAGGAAATAAAAATAGGTAGGCAGGAAGGCCAAAGTATGTTTGCAAAAACCCAAGTCTGGTTTTGAAATGCCTGCTCCCACCATTTCAAGACTAAGAATAATGGAAGAAGTCGGGGATTCTGGCCCCGTCCCAGGGTGCGAGTGCACTTGGATTTGAGAGCGCGTTCATGTCTATGCCACACCAAATGCTCTGGAGCTAGTCAGAAGTGTCAGAAGCCTTTACAGAAATGAATGAGTAGCTGATGAAGACATGTGGCTGCTGACAAGCAGGAATTAGCCCTATAAAACATTTCAAAGTGTCAGTGATGGAAACGTACTCCACGGCCATACAGTTGCAAGGGCAGAACTGCCCACACTCTGCTAAGCTTTGCCAGTGGCCCAGGCCCAGGACGGGCAGCTTCCACCCAGCTGGGCCTCGAGACAGGACCACCAGGCAACTCAATGACGAACAGACCAAAATGGATCGTGTTCAGCTTGTCACTTCGACTCAACTACCTTAAACATCTGGGTTTTCCTGTAACATCTTGTCATGGGCTGTATCTTAGCATGTGACTGTCTCTAGAGGTAGAGGTAGCTTTAGATTAGAAAGGTAGTTAAATTTAAATGCAGTCATTAGGGTGGGCCCTAATCCTATGTACTGGTGTCCTTTTTAAGAAGAGGAGATCAGGACACAGACATGTACAAAGGGAAGACCATGTGAAGAGACAAGGAAATGATGGCTGCCTTCCAGCCAGGGAGAGGTCTCAGAAGAAACCAACCCTGCTGACATATGACATCCTGACCTAGGACCTCTAGCCTCTGGGATTATGAGAAAAATAAGTTCCTGTTGTTTAGGCCTCCTGGTATGTGGTTCTTCGTGATGGCAGCCCAAACAGACAAATATACACTGGCTGGGCCTGTTCTGTGTGTTTAATTAAAATGCCTGGACGTTTCCATTTGTTAGCAGAAATCAGAAGGTAGGTGAGGAATTCACACACCTGCAGCACAACCTCACAGACATGGAAGCCCACCAGTGCTCTGGAGCTCAAGAGAACTGAGGACAGGGACAGACACCCAGTGACAAGCCAGGTATTAGGACAAGATCTTGACACTCATTTACACTCACTGTAATCCCGACAACTCTGAGAGGTAGGCATCATTATACCCATTTCACAGATAGGGAAGGTGGTTCTTAGAAGTGATAAGTATCTTGACAAGGATATATATGTATTCAACAGCATAAGAGAGATAAAAGGGACACCTGGGTGGCTCAGTGGCTGAGCATCTGCCTTCGGCTCAGGGTGTGATCTTGGGATCCTGAGATCGAGTCCTGCACTGGACTCTCCACGGGGAGCCTGCTTCTCCCTCTGCCTATGTCCCTGCCTCTCTCTGTGTGTCTCTCATGAACAAATAAATAAAATCTTAAAAAAAAAAAGAAGGGAGATGAAAATCCAGTCTCACTTTAAAGGTTGTATTTCTCCCTCCAATATTCCTCCAGAATCAGTGATACAAATTCACAAACAATTAAGCCATCCACCATTGGTGTGGTGGGAAGGCCCATAACCAGAGGCATCTGGGCAGGGGCTGGCAGATGAAGGATGCACTGACTGCGGTTTCCAATCATGTGTCCCCTCCAGCACAACACGGTTAGGTCACACTCTCTTCCCCACATCCAGGGAGGGGATGATCTGAACCCCTCAGTGGATAATTTGAAACCATACCAAGGGATTCTAGTTTCTGATTCCAGGGGGTATGGGATCCCTGCTGGGAAGCCCCATGGAAGGGATTTGGCCGGGGATGCCCCCAAAGACACTTCTAGCCCTGAAAGTCCATGGCTCTTGAACATCTATGGAGCCCCGAAAGTATAGCACTCTGGCATGGTGCCTCCAGAACATTCCCCAGAGCCGAGCTCAGGGTATCCACACCGGATCTTCAACTTCTCTCTGCACAAACAGTGATCTGGCTAAAAAGAGCAGCACAGAGTGCCCAGGAATGGCCTTGGCAGGTCAAGATCAAAACCCCTTGAGGGTGAACTAAAAGTTTGTTGTGTTTGTTCTCACTTGCTCAGATCCAGGGAGGGAAGTGGAAAGACGCTGGGCTGGCAGGTCGGCACTACCCCCTATTCTGTCTTAGATGTGGCAGGACAAGCAGTTCTACCATCGTGACCCTGCCAGGGAGCGGATGACAAAGGCCAGGCCAGGCTGATGGCTCTGGGCCCTCCAATTCCAGCTGGGGTCACTCAGACCCCCACATGAGCCCAGCCTTGTCCTGAGGCAAAGGAAAGATAGATGGGAGGCTGGCCAGCAGCACACAGGCTCAGTGCCCAGGCAGCTGGGCCACCCATCCATCCTGACCGGGGCCCTGGTGCTGGTAACTGCACTCAGCACTGCATTTACCTCCCTTCCCCATTTATTCCTCCCCCCACCCTGATGTTCTCCAAGCTCAGGGCCCCTCGGGGCCTCCCTGGTCCTCTCCAGAGCTTGCTCCAAGAGAACAGGACCAAGGCCTGGACTGGCACCCCTAGTCAGAGAAATGTCACTACTGGCCTCAGCCATACTTCCTCAGGGAAGCATTTCCTGACCCACCAAGACTGGGTGAGAAGCTATTCTTCTGTGCTCCTAAAGCCTCTAAAACCTATGACATTGTCTGAAAATTATGTTGTCTGTCTTTCTGCACTACTAGAGTACAAGTACCTAGAGGGTAGGAACTGTCTTTTTAACCCCTGTATTCTTAATGCCAAGTATGAGATACAAAATTCAAACAGTATTTGTTGAGTAAGTGGATTAAGATAGAAGAAAATTTCAAGGGATGCTAAAGACCTCTCCACCCAAGCCAAACTCCTGTCCTCATACAGTACAACCTTGGGGCACTTGCCCCCAAAGGCCTCTGGAAAAGCAGAGGGAGATCCCATAAAGTGACAGGAAGGAATTCATTCAGGGATCCAAATGAGGCCCTGGCATCAAAAGACAAGAGAGAACTCAGCAGCTTTTGGGTCTCCTGCCTGGTAGCATTAAGTTAGCAGCTGACAGGCACCTGATGAGAGAGAAGGAAATGGGGCATGACAGAGAATAGGGGGAAGGGGTCCAGGTAAGCCCAAAGGTAGAGGAAAGACCCCAAACCACCCAGCAGTCAAACATCTCAGCCCTCTGACCCCAACCTCCACTCATGTGAAGCTTGCAGGAGCACAAATGAATCCTGATCGAGAATGCTAGAGTACTGCCAGCATCCTCTCAGCCAGGACCCACAGTCCCTGAAAGGTAGGAAATGGAGATGTGGGATAACCTTGTCCTGCCCTCTCTCCCCTCAGGGAGCTCCCTATGTAAACTCTATAAGAGCCTGAACTGCATGGGGTAACTGGTGAGATATGGACAGATGGCCCTTGGGGATACACACAGCCCTGTGGTCTGGAGGCCAAGTGAAGCTTCCTCAGAAAAGAGCTTGGGTCTGGCCCTTGATGGGTTAGCAAGATTTACAGGGAGGAACATCAGACAGGGTTGTGAAGGCAACAGGTGTAGTGTGCTCGGAGAGCTGGAATTCCAAAGGGCAGGGATGTGGGGAGGCCTGGAGATGCTGACAGGAGGGAGCTGGAGAGCCTCGAGGGTCCTGGAAGGCCTGCAGCTGCTGAACTGATAGCTGGGCTCTGGAACTGCTCTACACACCAGGAGCCCATCAAAGGTGGGTGCCTGCCCTCCCCAGCGGCTCCTTGGAGGGCACCCTGGAAATAAATGGCTGTCCTTCATCCCCCAGGGCTTGGTACCACCAGTTCCATTTCCCAGCCCAACTACTAACAGTGCCATGGTGAAGTCTCACTTAGGCTGGCCTGGCCCGGCTGAAGGCAAGCCTACCACAACTCCTCCCCAGGGGCCACTAGTGGGACGAGGAGGCCCTAGGAAGCAGGGCAGGCTGGGCCAGTACAGGTGGGCCAACTGGATCAGGAGCTTTCCTTATCAAGTGGCTTCTCTAGGAGATGCACTGTCTGCGGACAATTTGAAGACAGTGTAAAACAGACTTCGGTCTACCACAGGGCGCCTACGTATATAGCACACAGGGAGACAATGACTCTGGTTCTGATCTCACCCTCTTCCAACAGGCCCACGGAACTTCAATACTCGTATTGTCCCTTCCTCTAATGAAACCCTCCATGCGTACCTGGAGCTTCTCCAAACCACAGATATGACCATGTCACTGCCCTGCTCAAAAGTTGAGGTGTCTTCCAGTCCCAACTGCTTAGCTGGACTTTCAAGACACTTTGTTTCTCCCAAACCTATTTCTGCAGCCTCTCCCTGCTCCTTCTCGACTTAAGCCCCTTTACCCTGGAGAACCATGGCTTGGATTTGATCTCAGCTGTTGAGTTCTGTCCATTCATCAGGGCTCTGCAGCTACCTCTGCTCTCCTCCCCCTGGAAGCTTTCGTAACCACGACCCCCAGGAGCATGTGATTCCTTTTCATATATTTTTGACATTCCTTTTGATCCTTCCTTGCCCACCAAGCCAGTCATTGGCCATATTTGTCAAGGAGAATGTCTTCTCACCTTTCTGCTGAAGCCACAGAGACCTAGAGAGCAAAGCCTAGCTCCTGTCCTGCTGGGCATTCCCCTCCATGGTGCCCAGCATCATGTCGTCATGCCCTGCCCCAGCAAGTGCACCTCAGTTGGGCTCTGGGGATATTCTTTTTTTTTTTTTTTTTTTTTTGGAGAGAGAGAGAGAGATAATGCACAGGCACATGAGGGGGGTGGGAGGGACAGAGGGAGAGAGAATCCCAAGCAGGCTCCATGCTTAGCACAGAGACCAACTCGGAGCTTGATCTCACAACCCCAAGATCATGACCTGAGCTGAAATCAAGAGTTAGACACTTAACTAAATGAGCCACCCCTCAGAGGTCCCAGGATATTCTCGACTAGTGGGCAAGGCCCCCAGGCTATACCCTCTTGAAGAGAACTCTTCCTCCCCCAGAACAATCTTGCTATGCTGTAGTAGCTCTGGCCGAGAAAGGCCCAACAGAGAATATTACGACCTTGGAAAACCCCACTCTGCCTCCAGGATCAGTGGCAGCTTGGACGTCTGGCACCAAGGCCAGCTACATCATTTGCAGGGCCCAGTCACCGCAAAATGAATACACAGGCCCCTGTTCAAAAAAACCACAAAAACATGCTATTAAATGTACTAAAATACAGAGGTTTCTACTTTCTTCTTCAGTCTCTTTCTTAACCTGTTATGGTGGGGTTTTTTTCTAAATAAATTTTATTTTTCAGAACAATCTTTGATTTACAGAAAAAAATGGTGAAGACCACCCAGACTTCCTGTCTACTCCACACCCAGCTTCCGCCAGTATTAACATCGTCTGTGAGTATGGTTCATGTGTTACAACTAATGAGCTAATAGTGATATTGTACTTTTATCTTAAGCCCATACTTGATTCAGATTTCCTTAGCTTTTACCCAATGAGTTTTTCCAAGCCAGGATCCCATCCAGGACACCACGCTACTCTGAGTCACTGTATCTTGCTGGGCAACTCTTGCTGTAGTGGTTTCGCAGACCTCCTTTGTTCAGGATGACCTTGACAGTTTTGAGGAGTGCTGGTCAGGTGTTTGGTTAAATGACCTCTACTTAGATTTGTTTGATGGTGTTTCCATGATTCGACTGGGGTTGTGGGCCCCTGAGAGGAAGCCTATAGAGGTAACGTGTCATTTCCATCACATCATATCTAAATGCTATGAACCTGACTTATCACCATTGGTGTTGACATTGGTTCCCAGACTGGGGCCATATTTGTCTTGTTTCTCCACCATAAAGTTCCTCTATGTGCCCCCTTCTGCCTCCTTTGGAAGGAAGTCACTATGCACAGTCCACACTTCAGGGGTGTGTGTATGTTCCATCTCTTTAAGGGTTTTCTACATAAATTATTCAGAATTCTTCTGCACAGATTTTTTTGTATTCAGCTGTTTGTATCAGTAACAATTCAATACAGCTTTATTTTCTTGTTCGAATTGTTCCAGCTTTGGCCACTGACAGCTCTTTGAGTTAACTCCTATGTTCCTCTGATATACTAAATGATGCTCTGCTGGCCCGGGCTTCCTTTCCCTTGAGTATATTGACAGGCAGAGGCAGCACATTGAGAATCAAGCCACAGGTCTTGAAACTCTGGCTTTCCCAGTTCTGTGGCCTCCCCTGGTCATTCTGTCTCCACCTCAGTTAGGTCCCCATCTGTAAACTGTGGATCCTCCTGCCCCTTCCCAGCCCCCTGGAACTGCTGGGAGTATTTATTGGAAACAACAACTCCCAAGTGTTTAGCACAGCCTCAAACACAAGGGAAGTCCTCAGTAAACAGGAGCTGCATTTTCCCTGAGGTTTTGACTCTCTGAGACTCCATGCCAAGTTCCCAAGGTGAAACACAGCTTTTATTTCTAAGTCAGAAAGGTCAGCTTGGGCAAGCCTGGTGCTAGAAAAGGTGCCCAGGTAAAAATTCTCTTTGCAACATCTATACTCAATGTTACCTCCAAATATTCAACCCATAAAAGCACTGTCCAAAGGACAGCTAATGGAAGCCACTTAAGTCTGCAGCATTTTCTGCCCACAGGCCCAGGGGGTTAGATTTGTGTTGGGTTTCAGCAGCTAGTGGACCTCCAGTGGGATAGATGTCCGGGCTCAGGGATCCTAAACCACAAAACTGGTCCCACAGAACACCACCTGTGACCTTGCAGACAAGGGGATGTTTCTTGGTTTCCATTCTATTGGTTCCCTTTAACTCCTTGGAAAGCCAAATCCTGAGAATAGTTACTTCCTATCCATGGAGGGACTCTGACTCAAGGTCAAGTGTCATCCTGAGACCAGTGCACCTGCACACACTTTCTGAGATGTATTTGGCCCAGCACACCAGAAGGGGCACCAGCGCCTGGTCTTTTCCAGGAGGGGCATGAAGGGCATCTTCCCACAGAAGCATCTTCTCCCTGCCATATGATGAGACAGCTAGCTATGGGGTCTGAAAACCCACCTGCTGGCAGGACTCACCAGGACAAAGGAGCCCAAAGGTGGCTCTGACTTTCCCCTCATCCTGGCTCAGCTGATAGGAGTCTTCACTCAAGTGGGTTCTGCTCTGGAAGGAGATCCTCTCACAAAGACTGGTTCAGAAATTTGCTGTTCCAGCTGAGAAACACTGCTTAGCATCACTGACCTCCATTGGCTCCATCAAGCTTTTACTAAGCATCTACTATGTGCTAGATCTTGAGCTGGGTGCTGGGTGCTAGATGCTGAGTATAAACAGATGAGAAACACATGCTCTTGGGAACCACCAAATATTTTGGTTTATGGGTATTAGGTCACCATAGCTGCCATTTTGAGTACTTATTTTGTGACAAAAAAAAACACATATCACTTAATATGTCATTAACAGGTAATTAATTATCACTATCCAACCATGAAATCATGGCTTTTACAATGTTCATTTTATATATGAGGAAACTGAGGCCCAGACTGGTTATGAAGCTTGTCTTGTGTCACAGAGTGTGCTAGTTGGCCTCTGAGACACAGATGCCAAGACAAGATAGATGTGAAGGATTTATTGGGATAATGCCTGTGAAAGATACAGGGACCAGGGTGCAAAACTAGCAGAAAAGCCTCAGGTATGACACTTGTAAAGACTACCTCCAGTACCTCCAGTACCTCCAGTGCAAAGACTGCCTTTGGGGGAGAGTCCTAGGGCCCCTGCCCAGGGCCCCTGAGCAGAAATGTCCAGGGGCCGGTATACCTACAGCACTCAGCCAGTGGCTGAAGGAAGCCCAGGTTGAAAGCAACCTAGGCTCAAACACTGTGAAGGATCCCAAAGGTGCCACAGCTGGAGGCTGTCAGCCAACCACCCTCCTCACTGCTCTTCCACAGGTTCTTCCCCCCAGGAGATCCCAGCAGCCCACCTCCATGGCTGCAATGCCAAGGAGCCATGGCTCAACCAGGTTTTTCATCCATTATGCTAGACTGACAACCTTATACATGATTAGGTCTTGGAATGCTCTCTGTAGAACTTCCCAGTTGGTCAGTTGACAAGCTTCATGAAGCCCTACCACATGTTCATGCTCGTGGTGTATAAAGAGAAAGCCTGGCCCCCACCTAAGGGAGGTCCTAGGCTGGTAAGGGACCTAAGACTGACAAAAGCACATCCTGAGATGAGCCAAACACAGTCCCTGCCTTCAGTTGGTCACCTTCATAAAGGAACCATCAACCAATTACAAAAAAAGTGAAATGTGTGATAAGGGAAGCAGTCCTGGCAGCATTATGAAAGCCTTCCTGGAGGAAGGAGCTTCTTCATGGAGGTCTGAGAAGTGACTAAGCATTGGTAGATGAAGATGAATAAATGTGGGAGAGGTGTGTTTCCTGTAGAGGGTCAGGGAACGGGGAGGGAGGGAAAGAAAAGAAAGCAGAGGCAATCACATTTCCAGCAGAAGGAAGGAAGGGCCTTGGCAAGGGCCCGAGAGAAGTTATGGCATATTCATGGAGCCCAGTTCCAGTTCTTCTGGAAGGCTGCAGGTGGGAAAGGCAGCCAGGAAAAGTGAGGCCAGAGAGTGTGCAGCCTTGACTCCCCACCAATGCATGTGTCCCGGGGACAGTGGAAACAAATGCTACATGAGGCCTAAGTCACACAGGGTGGGTGCTAACAGCAGTGAGAATAAACAGTGAGAGCAGGGGAGCTCAGCTCTGTGGGGTCAGAGTCCTAATAGATCATCAGCAAAAACAACTCCAGTCATGGGGCGACTGGGTGGCTCTGTCGGTTAAGCGTCTGACTTTAGTTGAGGCCATGATCTCGGGGTTCTGGGATCAAGCCTCACATCAGGCTCCCTGCTCAGCAGGGAATCTGCTTGTTCCTCTCCCTCTGCCCCTCCCCTCACTCATGCTCTCTTTCACTCTCTCTCAAATAAAGAAATAAAATCTAAAAAAAAAAAAAAAAAAAGATGCCAGTCGTGAGAACTGATGGAATCCCCAGAAAGGTTTATGTAGCTATTTTCCTCCAAAGCAAGACCTCAACTTAATCAGATGACACAGGAAACTAAGAACTGGCAATTCTATTCCTACATCTCCATTCTGCAAAGGAGAGTTTCTGAGAAATATTAGATCTTTCTGGCGATGTCTTCTATAATACTGTTAGCCAAAGTGTCCCACTAACTGTGTTCTTCTACCTCAAAAATTTAACCACCTGTTTAATGCCTACTTTGACTTCCCTAATTAACCACACACACAGGGGAGACTCCTTGCAACCTAAACTGTTGTTCTTAAAAAGCATTTTAGCTGTTTGGGTAGTCATGGCCCAAGTCCATCTCAAGTTTGCAAACAGCTGAAATTCCTCCTGATATCTTCACATCAACCCTTCTAGTAACTTACTATGTCGAATCAAACTCCAAGCTTTGTGACATAAAACAATGATCATTTATCACCATCATCATCATCATCTCTTTCAGTTTTGGAGGCTGGTACCTTGATGAGGTGCTTCTCTCTGAGAATCTCTCATGTGGTTGTAGGCAGATGGTGCCTGGAGCTGGAGACCAGACTTCCTCACTCAGATAGATGTCTGGTGATTGATGCTGGGGCTACTGACCAAAGCACCCACATGCAGCCTCTCCATGTGGCCTGAGCTTCCCCGCAGCAAGTTCCAACAGTGGAAGGACCAGTGGAAGCTGGCCTTAACAACTTTTATGAAATCTTTGAAAGTCCATAGCACTATGCCCCCACACTCCACCTGTTAGAAGAGTTGCAAAGGCCCACCCAGGTTCCACAAAGATTCTACCTCTTGGGTGGCCCAGGTGGCTCAGCGGTTTAGCGCCACCTTTGGCCCAGAGCATGATCCTAGAGACCCGGGATTGAGTCCCACATCCGGCTCCCTGCATGGAGCCTGCTTCTCCCTCTGCCTGTGTCTCTGCCTCCCCCCCCCCCCACCCTGTGTCTCTCACAAATAAAAAAATAAAAAAACTAAAAAGATTCTACCTCTTAATGGTGGGCCATCAGGTCACATTACAAACAGAACATGTGGGATAGTTCAGTATCATCAAGGGTATCTGTGGAAAACACACTCTAGCACAGACACAGTAACTCTGCTGTAATAATTCACATCCCTCCAATGTACAAAATGCCCCCATGCTCTCCAGCAAGGTCCCCAGCTTGACATCTGGTGTCTCTCTAAGTCAAGTCCAGATACCATTGTGACCCCACAGGTGCGGCTCCTCTTCCACATTGCCTCAATCTATAGACCTATGAACAAAGTGACATGATATCTGTCCCCTACACCCCCAACATACAATGGTGGGATGGGTACAAGACAACTGCCATACACACCTGTTTGAAGAGGAGGAAAACTGGAGTCATCCAGCAGTAACTAAATAGAAAAAATTCCCAGCTGTTTTCCTACATGTGCAATTGATATGAAATGCAAAAGTTTGCATTTATTCTTTAAAAATTTTACCTTCTCGGGATCCCTGGGTGGCGCAGCGGTTTAGCGCCTGCCTTTGGCCCAGGGCGTGATCCTGGAGACCCAGGATCGAATCCCACATCGGGTTCCCGGTGCATGGGGCCTGCTTCTCCTTCTGCCTGTGTCTCTGCCTCTCTCTCTCTCTCTCTGTGTGACTATCATAAATAAATAAATAAATAAATAAATAAATAAATAAATAAATAAATATGCATTTAAAAAAAAATAAAAATTTTACCTTCTCATTTTAACCTACAGCGAGTAACCCTTGGCTGTGGGGAATGGTAGAGAAGCCCAAGAGAGGAGTGACGGAGGAAGTAGAGCATTGTGGCTGCCATTGTGGGTGCTCTGACCCACGTGGTCATGGAGCTATCAGTTGATGTGTCCTCACCACCATGCCCTCCTGGCCCAGCCCAGTCACCACGGGGATCCGCATGGTCACATGACCACATGGCATCAGTCTCACGTCTTCACTCCATAAGTGAGGACATGAAGTCCCTTGATCCGATGTTGGTGCCAAGCCAGAGTACATGTAGCTAAGGCTAAGGCTGTTGGTCACCATCTTCTGCAGCCCAAAGACAGAGCTATCCACGGAACAAAGGCAGCAGCAGTGCGAGCAAGGCTTGGGGGGCAGCGGGGTGGGCATAGCCAAAGACTTGAGTGAACAAAACCCTGAAGATGCCATTTGAGCCACACCTCTTCTGGAAGACATTAAGCCAATAATAAATCCCCTACTTTGCTTAAGATAATTTGGGTTTAGATTTTTTTTAACTTGCATCTGAAAGTATCCTGGTACACTCCCATTTTTCTCCCCACACTCTTTGCTTTCATCTAAGGTCTAGCCTCCCATGGACCCTTTTTGTCTTTGTATAAGACCACCCCATGGAGGGACACCTAGGTGGCTCAGTGGTTGAGTGTCTACCTTCGGCTCAGGGTGTGATCCTGGGGTACTGGGATCGGGTCCCATATCCGGCTCCTTGCGGGGAGCCGGCTTCTCCCCCAGCCTATGTCTCTGCCTCTCTCTGTGTGTCTCTCATGCATAAATAAATAAATAATATTTAAGAAAAGGCCCCATGGAGTACCTAAGTCCTTCTTGTCCTGGGATAAGCCCACGTGGAGAAGGAAACCTGCTTTCTTCTTTCTGGGTCCTCTAGTCTTTCAAAGAGCTGGAAAGTAACCACAACTCACACATGGCAGCTGTCTACTCAGACTTAAGCCCGGCCCTGCAACATTGGCCTTGACAGTGAGCAACCCCCAAGAGTGCACACCCTGCAAAGGGAAGCACCAAGATGGCCTCATGAGATAGCACATGCCAAGTGCCCCCATCCCGGAAACTGCCCAAGCTAGGACCAGCCACTCTCTCAGGGCTCTGCCTGTTGGCTCCTTTCCTCTACAACTTAGAAGCTGCTAGTATCAACATGTCAGCAGGAAATGGCTCTTTAATCACTGCAAACTCCCTCCTGACTGTAAAGATTAGGTCAACTTTCAGCTGTAGGGCCTCCTCTTCCAGGGTAACGGGGATTGCATTTGACAGCAAATCACAATGCTTAGCACCATCCCACACTCACAATCTGGTCAGATTACATACATTCGACACCTGTGTAGAAGGCAGGGCCTTGGATAACAGGGGGTTGAGAAAGTAAGATTTGGGGTACAATGGGCTCGGGGGAAGAAAGAAGGTCAAAGGTGCAGGATGCAGCAGAAAAGCCTGAGTCTTAAGTAGCTGCTCTCTACAGGCAAGCGATCTGGGGACTTGCTAGCCGATGTACACCAAGCCCCATGGCTCTCCCAATCTGCACTTTGAACCCAGAGCAACCTACCAAGAGGCATGACCCCGGGAGGGGCATGAGATTTTTCAACCTTCTTTCAATCTCTAAACATATGTCATTCATTTGCCCGGACACTTCCGTGGGCTGCAGGCTACAGCACAGCTGGGATTCACTACAGCCATACCACCTCCCAGCATGGAGCTGTAACTCCATCCCTCCCCCTCCTACCCAAAAAAGCTACTATACACTTCAATGTATTAACTACCATTATTAACAAGCCGCCAGTGGTTCAGCTCACAAGAGATCTAGACGCCGAATATGGCAGACGTCACCACTTGAGCCGCTGCCTCACCCGGCTCCACTTGGGGCCCGTGCCACACGTTTATTCCATGGGGCCTCCTCTCTGGTGCGGACTTCAGGGTCTCTCTGTCTTCATGCCCCTGGTGGTAAGTCCTCAGTGTTTGAGAGTGAAGTTGAAAAACAGCAGATCCTCATCTACTGGAAAGCCTACTTCCAGACATACCCAGTGGGCTCTCCAACACCCTTATGAGGCGAGCTCAGCGACCATTCCTATCTTCTTTTGACAGATTCGTTTATTTTCCGAGCAGCAGACACTCTTCTAATAGTAAACAGAACAAAGATCCCTGCCCCTAGGGGGGCTTACTTTCCAAGAGAGAAAGATATTTTAAAATAAGCCAAATAAATATGTAGTAGAACTCAAGTTGTTTAAAGAAGATACATATATCACAGAATATTACTCAGCCGTCAGAAAGAATGAATACCTACCATTTACATCGACGTGGATGGAACTGGAGGGTATTACACTGAGTGAAATAAGTCCATCGGAAAAAGACAAGTATATGGTTTCACTCATCTGTGGAATATAAGAAAATAGTGCAGAGGATCATAAGGGACAGGAGGGAAAACTGAATGGGAAGAAATCAGAGGAGACAAACCATGAGAGACTCTTAACTCTAGGAAACAAACTGAGGGTTGCTGGAGGGAAGATGGGTAGAGATAGGGTAATTGAGTGATGGACATCAAGGAGAGCACACGATGTGATGAGGACTGGGTGTTATATGCAACTGATGAATCACTGAACACTACATCTGAAATTGATGTTGTACTATATGTTGGCCAACTGAATTTAAATTTTAAAAAAAGAACTAAAGTTGTATGTTGCAAGGCAACAGTGGTATAGAGAAGGAAAAAAGAGCAGGGTAAGGGGAGGTTAGGTGTGCTACTGGGGGGTGGTGTTTGCAGAATTAAAAAGGGGTTGGGGTATGCCTCATCAGAAAGGTAAGATTTGAGCAAACACTCAACAAAGTGAGGAATTAGCCACATGAACAGAAGAGAACAGTGTTCCAGGCAAAGGGAACAACCAGAGCAAAGGCCCTGTGGCAGTACATGTCTGGCACCTGTAAGGAGAAGCCACAGAGACCATGGGGACAGGGACAGAGTGAGTGGGGGAGACATCAGTGGAAAGGAGGCTGCAGAGAAACTGTTCCAACCAGAAAGAACAAGTTCCCCCTATGGCCAGAGAGGCAGTACGCCTGCCCCCCCAAAACCCAAGTCAGGCTGAACACAGGCCCCTCACTTAGAGCCCAGGTACTTCCCCTGCAGATTCAAGGCAGACAGGCTCTCTGCCTCTGGTGGTTCTCCGACCTCCGGTCCCCAACCTCCAGCCAGCAGACCGAGGACCCGGCCACCATACAGCAGAACAGGCTGCTCTCCCTGGTTCCTGGAGGACAACATCTCACCTCACCACTGCCCCTGTCCTGCTGGCAGGAGGGCTGACAACCATGAAGAAGTGAATTATAATAATCACCAATAATCAGGGGGCCTCTTCTTTCCTTCACCCCAGGCCCAGAAACCTCCGATTACAGATCCAAGCTCCTGGGATCTCCCAATCAAAAGCTGGCACCTACAAGGCAAGGGCTAGCCAGGTCCGGGACATGGAGTTCTCACCTCCCACACAGCCAGGGCCCAGCGGCCATCTGGCCAGGCTCCGCATGGCCAATCAGACAGCAGGCAGGCTGACACAAGGACTGCCAGGGCATCGGGGCTGCAGGAGGCATCTGAGGCAATGCTCCCCAGCTGCTCAGGCGTAACTCAATCAGGCCTTCGCCAATAGGGGAAAGAGCATATTACAGAACCCCGGACGTGCCAAGAGCTCCTTGGATCTACTCTTTCTCCCAGGCCTCACCCTCAACTTGGGCTCAGCCTATTAGAGCTAAATGGCTCTATTTATGACTATCCAAGTTTTTTGCTTGGCAGGGCACAGAACTGGGGACTTAGAACTCCAACCGCCAGGAGCACCAGGAGCGCAGCTGTGAGTCCTAAGGGTAAAATCACAGAGTCTTGCTCCCAGTGGAAGAAGGTCAGTGGGAAGGAAGCTGCAAGTAGACAGACCAGTCTGGGCCTTCAGCATCTCTGAAGCAGGAAAACAGGTGCAAGGAGCTGACCTTGGATAGGAAGGATAAATAGTCTGGTCTGGGACATGTCTGAAGTTTAGGCCAGAAGTCAGGAAAGAAGTCAGAGTGGAAACACATATTTGGGGGATGTCTGCAAAGAAAGCTATAGTAAAAGGACTGGAGTAGATGAAGGAGGAAAAAATTTACAGGGCATACTGAAACATATCAGAGAATGCTGCATTTAAGAGTTGAGAGTTGAGACAAGGCCAAGTATCCAGGAAAGGAGAAAAAGAAGGGGCATCCAGAGAGGTAGGAAGAGTCAGGGTGGCGATGAAGTAGGGCAGTCATGAGTGCTGCTCATCAAATAGTCCTGCTTCCAGAAGCCTGGTGGGACTGGGTTCCTGACTCTCCTTGTAGGAAGCAGAAACATATGACTTTTTTCGGTCAATGAGTTATAAGTGAAAGTGATACGTCACTTTCAGCCAGGCTTTCAAAGCTGGTGTGATAAACTGGAGAGCTCTCTTTCCTCTGCTATACTGACCACATGTCTTTGCTTTAAACCACTGGGATCATTTGTAACATAGCACAGCCTGGCCTCTCCTGATACACCAAGGGAGGAGTTTCTAGAGGGATGATGGTGAGCAGCATGCAGAAGGGTACAGGGAAGATGGGGACTAGGCAGTGTTGTTGAGTCTGGCAAACAAGCAGCATCAGTGACCCTCGAGCTTGAGTTAAGAGAGCAAGAACTAGATTAAAAGGCATCAAGGAATGAAGGCCGACATTTCTTTTAAACATTCTGGGGACTGTCAGAAAAGTTATGGGGTAGCATGAGAGCCAGCAGGGTAGGAAAAAGGCTTAAGCTTTTATTCCTAAGAGAAGCCAGTGGAGGGACAAAGAGATAATATGGATGATGGTCTGATTTGCCCAAGCTCATTACCTGTCTGTATCACTGGAAAGCAAGAGAAGAGAGAAACTAGATGCCCTGCCCCTGCATTGTTTTCCTTCCCTTGTTGTACATCAGCAAGGGTCCAGAGGACTGAGCTGAAGTTAGCAGGGAGTGGAAGAGCACAGAGTGGGAGAAAGATCCCAGTAGTAGAGGATGGAGGGGCTAGTGAGGTAACTGATGGGAAAATGACCAATCTAGAAAGAAATAGGGATGCTCAGGAGCCCCTAAAGGTAGACTTTCATGAGCATGAGTTTCCATATCCATAGGATGGTGTTCTCATAGCACAATGAGGTGGGGAAGATAAGAGAGGATAGTACATGCATATCAGCATGTTACAAGTTATAAAGACCCATGCACGTGTGATAGAATCATAGTTGGTCATCATGTGACCTGTTTGGGGTAATTTTACCCAGAAAATCCATCACCTATGGTTGCTGCCAGTGAGACTCCCAAATCAGCCACAATAGCTTGCCAACAGAACAACCTCAGGTCTATACTGGGTGTATGCAGAATTCTCATATAGTCCTGAGTAGACACAGGTGGGAGATGTGAGTGCCAACTGTAGCCTCACTGGATGACCCTGAGCCTAGTGAGTCGTCCTTTCTAAGATCCAATTTCTGATGCACCAAATGGGGGAATGGGACCAGACGAGCCCTGAGAGAACTCCAGCTCTGACATTTTAAGATATAGGAAGATTCAATTAGCCCTCTAAGTTCCTACATAAATAAAACATAAAATTATTTATAATCAAATAAACCTGGAATAGTTACTATACTATTAAGTACACACACACACACACACACACACACACACAAATAACAAAAAAAATAATAACTGTCAAACAACATTTTGGATCTTCCATCCCTTTGACTCAGTTCTTAGCCCAACAATACACATAACTTTGGCCACATTAAAGCCCCTTTACTGCCAAGGAAGGCTCCAGCTGGGTCAGCCTGCCTGTATTGTACCCTCTCACTGGCCAGCTCAGAGCGCCCTTGACCCACATCTGCCTCCAAACCACATGGGCTCCAGCTGTCAGATGCCTTCAATGGGCCGCACACATGTGTCCAAGCCTGCCTTTATACTGCAACCCACCATGTGAAGGAGAAAGTGTGCCACTGAACAAAACACATAAAATTAGCACTTGGGTCTGTGCTTACCCTGAACTTCATCACTGTGGCCAAAGACACCTACTAAGATTCAAGGACAGAAATCCTAAAGTCTGATCTGCTCTAGCTCTTAGCCAGTCCCTGTTAATCCCCTCAGTGGAATATCAATTTTGAGATGTCCTGGGGAAGCTGATACCCAGGAAAACTTCCCCAGTCTCTCCTAACAGTATGTAAACCAATCAATATCCTCCTCTTTCTCTCTCTCTCATTCCCACATACACTTACTTCAGTGTAACTGCCTCCTGAACCCCAGTCCATGACTTCTGTATTGCCTTAACAGGAGTACAAGTGTCATAGCAGAGGGAGTCCTGGCTAAGGCAGGGTGTGTACAATGTAGCAGGGCACCTCCATGCTGCCCTCAGTTCAGATTGTGTGATGTTCTTTGGGCTGTAGAACGTGGAGCTTGAAGCAGCAAACTCATAGACTGGTGCAAAGCCCCTGTGTCCCAACAGCCTCCTGCATCGTTTCAGCAAATGCAAATGGAGTGACTTGGTCTTGGGTTTCTAGGTGAGCTGGTGAGGAACACACCCCTGAAGACAGAGCTGCCTCCTGGGGCTAGTGATTCTTAAGGACCCCTGTCTGTCCTCAGGCTGTGCTCATCCTGCTCAAGGATTAAGTGAGACTCACTTCAACACTATTGGGGACTGAGTTCTCAGTCTACTTTCGTCACAATTAGATGCACAACCAAAATGCAGACCTAAATGTTTATTTCTCTGAACACCAGTCTCCTGCTCTCTGAAATGAGGTGTTTGGATCAGACCATCTCTACAGTCCCAACTCTCATACAGGCACTTTCCTGTATATACTTACTTCAAAGGCTAAATTTTATAGCCAGGCCTAGAGTGAAGATTGCAAAGGCAAGGGGACTTCAGGAGAGTCAGTGAAGCCCCTGACAGCTCACTAGGGTCCTAGAAATTCCACTGGAAGAGATTCAGGTCCCAGGGTAAGGCGCTCACCCAGACTCTGCCTTTAAAGTCGCCTCTACCAGAGAAGGAAATACCTGAGCAACTTTCACTCACTCACCTCTCTGCCTGTTGCTGGAGATGGCTAAGCACCTTCACTTACAATTTAAGGCCTTCCAAATTGTCCTCATTTTACTTGTCTTCTCATCCTTACATCCCCATCCTGCCCTAGATGCATCCTCAACCTCAGACACAGGGACAGATTCACTCTGCCATCAGTTTACTTTCCATCATCCCACATACTCTTTGCCCTCAGAGATCAGTATGTCTATTACAAATAAACCTACCTAGGCATTAAAGAAAGTCCTAAGGACCCCCCACATGGCATTTCAAAGCCTAGTTCAAGCTACTACTTGCTACTAATTCTTGAAATGGATAAAAAGATTTCTCCAAACCAGAGTTTTCACAACTTAACACTGGTCTTCTTCCTAGTGTTAGAGACTGAACTGTGTCCTGTGTCCTCACCACCACCCTGCCATCTCTCCAGCAGAACTCACATGTTGAAGGGCTAACCAGCAGTACCCAACGACACAACTATGTGGGAAAAGAGGATCTGTCTCTAAAGGAGACATTAAGGGGATCCCTGGGTGGCTCAGCAGTTTAGCACCTGCCTTCGGCCCAGAGTGTGATCCTGGAGTCCCGGGATCGAGTCCCACATCAGGCTCCCTGCATGGAGCCTGCTTCTCCCTCTGCCTGTGTCTCTGCTTCTCTCTCTCTCTCTCTCTCTGTCATGAATAAATAAAATCTTTTTTTAAAAAAAAAGGAGACATTAAGTGAAAATGAGGTTATGTGGATGAGCCCTAATCCAATCTGACAAGCATCCTTATAGGGGAGGAAATTTAGACATAGGCATGCACGTACACAGAGGAAAGACCATGTTAGGACACAGTGAAAGGATGGCTATCTGCAAGCCTGGACTTCTGGCCCCCACAATTGTGAGTAAATAAATTTCTGTTGCTTAAACCACCCAGTGTCAGGTACTGTCACAATGGTCCTAGCAAACTATTACATCTAATGTTTATTCCTTCACCCAACCAGTCCAAATGTGCCAACAGAACATCAGAATGAAAACAGCCATAGATTGTTAAGTCCAACACCCCTATTTTTCAGATGTGCGCATTGAGGCCCAGTGAAAAGAGGGGACTACCAAAGTCATACAGGATGCAGTGAGATGACCTTCCACCCAGAGCTGTTCTGGTCATAAAGCACCAAGCCCTAGAGCTAGGTAGGCATGGCCGCACAGAACTGCCTGAGTGGTGCAAACACAAAGACAATCCTCCCATGAAATGCTTCCCCACACACCCCAAAGCTGGGTATAAGTGGCAGGACACACAGGCCCTGACTGCCTGGCTCTGTCCAGAGATAGCTGCCTCAGTAACCCTGGATGTGCCCAGGGCAACCCCTGAGACTATACAATGGAGCTTCCTGGGCTCACACCAGAAATCAGCTTGCTATAATCTGAAGCCATCTGAGGGAGTTTTTTAAAAAAACAAAGCTAACAGCAGAATGAAGAGAGCCATGGTGGTCTAGACCCACTTGTGAGCCCTATGATCTCTTTCTGAAAGCCACGCTGTCTTCACAAGTGGAAAGCCTTGCTCCAACTTTTCCTCATAATCTCAACATTTACATATATTTGTTGCATGAGCAAGATTTGGCAGTCCTACATAAAGTCGATGCCCTGGAAGGTTAAGGAAAGAAGAGAGCCCTTTGGACTGGAGTGATCAACAGGCAGGTTCCTAGAGACGCTAGAACTTGAACTAGCCCTTGGACAAGCAGGGCACTTCTCAGAACGGAGAATAGCAGTCATTCCAGAGACAGGTTTACTTTGGGTTTCTGTACTGAACTAGCTGCCCAGACTCAGGCTGGTTAGGCACTTGGTCCTCAGTAGTGAACAGAAACAAATGTCTGTCTGAGGTTGGGCGGGGGTGAGGTGGGGGATGGGGAACAGGTCAAAAAGAAGACAAAGTCCTTGCTACAAGGAGTTCCTAAATGTGAATGAGAAGACCAAGCCCTCTTTTTGAGACTAAGCATGTTGGCCATGGGAGTGGCTTATGGTCTATCTAACATGGTTACTGGACTATTTGAAATTATTCACCATCTTCCAGGATCCCTCAGTGTTAATGGCCAGCATTTTATGAATAAATAGAGGATGAAGTACCTCCAGACTCCCCTTCTGGAAGAAAAGACCCCTCCAATGAGACATCTATGACAGCACAGTCACACCATTCAGCTGCCTGAACTTGACCTTGGTTGTGTTTTTTGTGGGTTCCCGGCAACTGAGGCTACCCACATGAAGGTCAAATCCCAAGAGCCCATAGCTTACCTCTCCCCACCCACCAGTTCCTGAGCTAAAATTCCATTTCATCCATCATTCTGTAGCCTATCTAGCTCTAGAATACCTTCATCTCCCACCTCTCCAAGCTGAGAAGGTATGAACCAGTATTTAAATACTGAGGAGCCATTTTGGAGGAATTGACCATAGACGAGACATGTCCGTCTTCCAAAGCCTACTGATTTACTCTCATAATTTCCAACACCTGCTTCATTTGTATATAAATGTTTACAATGGATTGAAACATTTTTAATGTTCTTAATCAAGATTTGTTTTCTTAAGGACAAATATATTTGATTTTATAAATTTTGATTTTATAAATATATTATCATTCTCCTTTGCTGTTAAAGAAGCAGCATCCTTGATATGGTGTTCATCACGTAGCTCAGTGACTAGTGGCATGTTGAGGTCTGTGCCAGGACAAAGCATCCCCTGGGTCTAAGGGGATATTCTTACCTATGGAGAGGGGTGCCCTCACACTGAAGACCAGGCAGGAAGGCAGGAAGGCAGGAAGGCAGGAAGGCAGGAAGGCAGGAAGGAAGGAAGGAAGGAAGGAAAGAAGGAGAGAAGGAAGGCAGGCCAAGGAGAGGATCAGAGTGCTTCTGGCAAAGTGTCTTTGGCCACAAGAATGTCAAGATGTCTAGGGGGAATTCGAGTATTAAAATGGAATCTTCTCATTTTGGGAGTCCATTTAGAACTAGAAGCTAAAAATTTCAGGCAAGATGTCTGAAAAGCTGCCAGCCCTTTAGGACAAGAAGGTAGAGGTTGGAGCTATGAACTTGGAGAATGTGCTATGGTTGCCTTGGCTTCTTGAATTCTCTGTGCTCTTTTTTCCCATCCATACCCTTTAGTAATCAGTTACTGTCATTTGGAATGTCCAGTTTGCCTTAGCTGGTCAAGGAAAATCAGGGTAAGCTTAATTAAGGTCCATCCCATAACCAGAGTGCTAAGAAGGAATAACTATGTTTATTACTATGAACATCTTGATGAAATAGACCATTTTCTAGGATGATAAAAGTTACCAAAACTGACTTAAGAAGAATGTCCTCTGAATACACCATTAAACATGAAATAAATTGGAAAAAAAATGTGAAGGAATTATCTCTACAAATGGCTATGAGCTAAGACAGTTTTATGGATGAGTTCCTTCAGATTTTTCTAGAGCAGAGAAAGAGATGGAAAGCGTTCCAATTCCTTTTATAAAACTAACATAATTTAATGAGAAACCTGGCAAAGATAATATACAAATACATATATAACATTATATATGTAATACTGTATATGTGTATACACATACACACATATATAAAGATCAATCTTACTTATGAGTATAGATGCAAAAATCCCAAATTAAAAAAAAAACAATAAATCAAATCCAGGAGATATTAAAAGAATAACTCAATATGACTAATACTGTATTTATGCCTGGAATGTAATGATGATTTAGGATTTGGAAGTATTCACTAGTCTACATCAATATGTCACAGGAAAAAAAAACTATATAGATTCTAATGATATTTTTTTATACATTTCTTGAATTAAAAAAGAAAAAAAAACCTTAGCAGTCTAGAAGGCTGCAATCAACATCCTACTCATGGTCAAACAACAGGCTCATGTCCACTAAAATTAGAAACAAAGCAAATATGACTTCTGTCACTATCATGACTATACATTTTCTATTTCTAGTCAATAACATGAAGCAATTCTTTTTTAAATCCAAGAATCAAATTACCATTATTAGCAGAAGATACTACATTCTACAAAAAGATAAATAAATCCCAGAGAAAAACTGCCAAAACCAATAACAGTTCAGTAAGATAAAAGCAATTGCAAGTTAAAAATACACAAATCTATCAGTTACCTATATACCAGAAATAGTTAATGAATAATAATAGAACTACAATGGTAACCAAAAAAAAAAAACCTCCATTTAAATGATCAGTGAAATAATTATAATAAACCTAAAATAATCCTAATGAGAAAACACACAAGGTCTATTAAAATTTGTTAAAACTTTACTGTGAGACATAAAAGCAGACTTGAAGAAATATCATGCTTCCAGGGGCAAACTAAATTTTTTCCCAAATCTTTTTTTTGTAAAGACACATATGGGTGACAGGAGGGAAAAACCAAGGCTTTCGTGACAGCTCTAACAGGCACTGCTCATCCTTGAAATGGCTGCATTAGAGAGCATTAGAGTGGCTGTGTGACCATCTCGTGTCCCAGAGACGGGAAAACATAAGCTTTAGGAACATGACAAAACACAAAATGTGATTATAATGCTTGAAATCAGCTTTAGAAATTGTGTGGTTAAAGTTCTCTTTTGTTCTGTGACTCCAAAAATCTCTAATGATTCATTCAGGTAAGAGAGCAAACAAGACTGTGAGGGCCATCTCATGGAGAAAGGGACCAAGATAGTGACCTAGACTGTTCTGTCACAACCCTTCCCAACCATGTAAATAAAACCTATGGGATCAGTGGTGGCACAAAGCTACTATGGTAAAAGGGAGCTACTGAGGAGAGATAGGATTCCTTAATGAATTGTTAGGGAGCATGGCTTACATTAGAGGGAGAGAATAAATTCTCCATTCAGTTTTACGTGAAAATAATTCCAAGATGAATAAAGAGTTTATCTGGAATTAATGTTAAAAAAAAAAAAAAACAAATAAAGGAAGAGAGAGAGAGAGATCGTAGAAAGCACTGAAACTCTAGAGAGCAGGGATTTTTGCCTGTTTTGGTTACTGCTATATTCTAATATCTAGAATAGTGCCTGCCACATAATAAGTGCACAGTAAATTTATTGAAAGGGTGAATGAATTAATGAACGAATGATTCTTTTCCTTTATCAATTTTCTGCCTATATCTTTGTCACACTTTCTACTTGTTTTTTTCCCTTAGTTATTATAACTTTTTAAATCTCTTTTTATCTCTTTACATATTGAAGATAGTAACTGTGTGCATTTATATTTACTGCAAATAATTTCCCAAACTTGTCTTTTCCCTTTTCATTTATCTGAAGTAGTTATGTACAAAAAAAAAAAAAAAAAAAAAAACCTCCACAACCTATATATTTGAGGTCAGTCAATTCTCTTTTGTAATTTCTTTGATTATTATCTACAGAAAGTCATTCCCAATTCCAAATTGCTAAGGCAGCTGAGACCACTGTCAGCAGGCTAGTCCAAGTTATCCCCATTACACGGCTGGTCCATCCTCTCCCAAGGGCTGGGGAGCTGCTCCAGAGACATCTGATCCAGAGGGTTTCCTATCCCAACCAGATTTGTCTAACCCCCAAAGTGCTCCTTCCAGCGCACTCTTCTGCATAACCACACGGTGAGGTCATGTGTTTAGGACACCATTGTTCCGTCACTATGGAGACGATGAGATGTCAAAGCACTGGAAAGAAGCCTCCCATGCAGGATGAAGCCAAGGAAGAAGATGGAGAAAAGACAAGAAGGACCTGTGCGTTAGCCAAAGGACCCAAAACATCCCTAGAAGCTCATGAGGTCATCCCCATTCACACAGTTTCCCAGGTGTCAGATCTGTTTGGAAAGCACATAACCTTTCAGGCCAGCTCAGCACATAGCCACAGCACCTAACCTCAGAAGATGATGTTTTTGACCCTTTAACCTCTGGGGCTCCCAGCCTGACTCTTAGCTGGCTGATGGCCTTCTCTGGAATCCTCCACTTAGCTTTCCTGTTTTTCTCAGAATGTAACTCCCTGTTCCTGATCGCTTCACTACATCATCCTTACCCTCCCTGCCCCCTCCAGATTAAACTCCTAATCTACTCTCCCCTCTGCTTCCAAGACAACCTCTCTAAAGCAAAAATCTGCTTGCCTTACTCATCTTCTAAAATTAATTCAGTGATTAACCATTGTCCTAAGGGGAAAAAAAATCTAAATTCCTTAGGATGATATTCAGACCCTTTCTAATCCGGCTCCTGCTTCTATCTCCAGCCAACCTCTTACCACACCCTTCTTCATACTCTACCCCAACCACATTCTTCCTGTCATTTGAAAATGCTGCTTTTTCTACCCAAGTAACTACCCGTTACTGATACCACTGGGCTAGGTGGAGTCCTGTATACATTCTCAGATCTTAGATAAGGAAATTAGGGTTCAGAGTGGTAAAATAATTTACCTGTGGCCATACATCTTTTCAGTAGCAGAACTGGGATTCAAACCCAGGTCCTTCTAACTCTAGAAGTCCTGGCCCTTTCACTGTCTAGGGTGACCAACCATCCCAGTTTGCTCAGAATTATCTCCATCTTGGCAAATGAAAACCCCATGTCCCAGGAACCCCCTCACTCTCTGCCAAACCAGGATAGCTGATACCCTGCCACCACCCTCAAGCTACTACCTCTTCCTGTTAATGCCTGTTCGTCTTTCACAGGTGAGTTCTTCCTCTGCCTCTTCCAAAAACCCAAGACCATTCTGCACTGGAGAAGTGTGTTTCCTCTCTCCTACCATATTCCTGGGCCTGACTCTACCCAGTCTACTTATATCCTGTGTCCTCTATCCTGTCTCTCTTGCTAGAGGATGAGTTTGTGACCACTGGAACCAAGGCCTTGTCACCTCTGTGGCCCCAAGGCATGACAAGGAGTAGGGACTCAATTAGTATTTGTGCCTTGAATGGGCAAATCTGACAAAGGCTGCTCTGAAGGTAACCAGGAGGCCAGGACTCCTGAGAGAGCAGTCTCCAGAAGTAACTGTAGTTAAAAAAAAATTCCCGAGTGGTCCCATCTGGAGTATGATGGTCAGCAAGCGTGACTTGGCACTCATGGCTCCTGTTACGTCCATAGGTACAGACCTGAACCAAACCCACTGCAGCTGGTTTAAGTTCCTTGGCATCCTTAAGGCCCGCCTTACCAACTTCTGGGAATGTTAGGTTTGGGACCCACTTATGAAGCTGTCCTGGGCAAGGAGGAGAGAGAAAAGGAGACATGCACAATTCACAACTTTTCCAAATAGTTTCTACTCTGGAGTCCCAGAAATGACAGTGTCAGCACCCACAGGAGGGAACTGCTCCTCCATCCCACGTTAACACAAAATCTGTTCCATTCCAGGCCTGCCCTGGGGAAGACCCGTTGTCCAGAAAGGAAGAGAATGAAGGTGGCTTCACTCTAGCCTGGATGCTCCAGCCCTGCTGAGCAGGCAGACATGAAAGTTAGGAAAAAAAGAAGGAAAACTGTATTGTTGGTATAAGAAAGAGTTCAGGGGCGCCTGGGTGGCTCAGTTGATTAAGTGTCTGACTTTTGAATTTGGCTCAGGTCATGATCTCAAGGTCGTGAGATCAAGCCCTGTGTGGGGCTTCATGCTCAACATAGAGTCTGCTTAAGATTCTCCCTCTCCCTCTGCTCCTCCCCCCACTTTCTTGTGTTCTCTCTCTCTCAAATAAATAAATAAATAAATAAATAAATAAATAACTTTTTTTTTTTTTTAAAGTGTTCTGATTCAGGTTGGTTCCGATTTATCCAAACATGTCCCACTACTCTGACATGCACCTTCTGGAATCAAAACCATTCGATACATGTCAAAACGTCACCATCACTGCCCACCAGCCACACGTGACAACTCTCTCCATGCAGGAGGTGCTGAGATTCGATCCCACCACTGCCTTCTCCTGCCTGCCTCTGCCCACAAGGAAAACACTCCCACACTGGGACACTCTGGGTGGGCTTGGGGAAACAAGGTGAATAATAATTTTAGCTCTTGGGATAAATACAGAAGATAAAGGACAGAGATGAGAAGAACCAATGGAAGAAGAAGAAACCAGTGCCCCTAACTCAGGAGTCAGGCCCACAGCTCAGTGGGCCAAACACATATTTGTATAGATGATAATCTAGAGGATATGACTTCTCCCTTAACATGGACAGTAATTAAGAGCCACAAATTTATTATCTCATATTAAGCTCTGCATCCAACTTTTAGGATAGGAAAGGTCTTGATTATTAGTCCCATCATTTAGATGGCAAATTTGAGGTGCAGAAAGGCTAAACAACACACCAGGTCCAGCTGGTAAGAAATGGAGCTCACACTTAAACCCAAGTCTGTTTACTCCATATTTTATTATAGCAAGCTCTCCTGTAGCCCTTCCTATGGTCTAGGATTGTCCATATAGTTTCTCAATCATGCTAATGAGCCTGGGCTCTCCTCTTCATTTTCCTGCATCCCCTTCAGCCTTTGAATTATTTCCTTCCTGACTGCCAAACATCCCAAGAGGCACCTTTGTGAGAAGTGACCATTACTTAATTCACGCAGAGCCTCCCTAGGGAAGAAGGTAGAAGTCAGGGATATTTCACATGTCCTAATCAGGTTTCTGTAGTTCATTGCACTCACTTGAACAGGTCTTCAGAACACCTACTGTGTGCCAGGCCTGGAGCCATGGGCCATGGAGGCCAAGCTCAAGGCCAGAACTCACCTCAGTCCCCTAGACCTTGGTCAGTTCATGCCCATGTGCCATCTGAATCCCAGCAATCCAGTGAGTTTACTGTAACTTCCCAGGAGGGAAATGTGGGAAAGTTCAGGCTACTAGGAGAGCCCAAGGGGAAAGAGGAGGAACTCTGAGGTCAAACACAAGATAGGGTCAAAGATTAATGCAGTGCCCTGGTTGGCAAAAATCTAGGCACCCACTGGCCAAGGAAGTGGTTTAGGCATTTGTGATCAGATTTCTTGTTCACACCACAAGATATAAACAACCAGGCAGCAAGACAGACAGCCTCTCACCACATTTGGAAAAGATTCTTTTCCCATTGGTTTTTAAAACTTTTTAGACTGCATTATGACTTTCAGTTCCTTTAAGAGTTTAAAGCAGATGGGCCTATGGATGAGAAGTGGCTTCTCTCCTGTCAGGGCAGAGCAAAGAAACTTCTACAAGGACTCTTAACCACCTATGGGGATCACACTCTCTTATTGCCAGCACTCTGCCAATCCCACACCCCCCATAGAAAGGCCTCCTAAGCCTTGTAATGGACCCAGAGCCTCCCCTGTCCAGCATCACCAGAGAAAGGGTAGGTGAGTTTGGCTGGTCCCAGAAGGCTTCCCTGGCTCATGTATTTGCAGCTTCCTTCATGGGTGACTGGGAAGCTGGTTCCCAGAAATGGAAAGCCACATCCTGTGAAGAAGAGGCAGCAGGAGCACAGAAATTCAGGGATTCAGGGGAGTGGGGATTGTCTCTAAGGGAAGAGGCACTCTCTGCCTCCACAGGAGAAGGGGAGGACTGGCTTCTGTGCAAATAGCGGCCTCCAATACCCTTACTACCTTAGTGCTGGACACTGCCTCCTGGTATGACTTCTGAGACACAAGGGGTCCTGCAAGACTCCACACCCCCTACCTGCCACTATTATGGAGAATCTCTAAGGAAGGCTGTGGCTTCATGCACCAGCCAAGAGGAGCGTGGCATTTACAATTTTCATAAATGAGAGGGAGTGACTTGTGAAAGCAGATTTTATTCATTAAAAAGAGAGAAACTCCAGAACATTTAGTCCATCAGAGAGGACCAAAAGGGAATGCAAAAAAAAAAAAAAAAGTTGGGAGAACTTGGGATGAGGAGTGAGTTGTCACACTTTACCCATGGGCTATGCAGTGTGATCCATATGTGGGAATGGGGATGACTATGTAGGGAGTCAGGGAAGGTCTCTGGGGCCAGTGTTCTAAGAACAGTCTCTGGCCATTTTGCAAGTAATGCATAAAGATCCAGGGAAGCCTGGCTCTGAGAGAAGATGGGATAGAATTTTCAGGATTCCTCGAAAACCCCAATGCCTACCTCCACTGGCCCTTTTTAAATGCCACCATTAGCAGTACAATTCTATGAGATGTAATAAGGCTGGACCCCCAAAAGCCAATAATGCTACTCCAAGTTGGCACTCAGTGGCATTACTTTCTAACTCCCAGCCCCCAGAACCATTACGCATTAAATATCTCTATGCTGCTTTTCTTTAGCAAATGATTCCCTTTTGCTGTTTAAGTGGCTTAAGAATCTTCTACCAGGTTTTCGAGAGGCAGTAACTGCGGTGGAAAGTACACAGAGTGGAGAGGAGGCCTGGGGTCTGGATGGCTGTGCCCCTTAAGCTGTATGCCTCAGGTCTTGCCTCTCTACTAGCTGTGCTCTCATCAAGCCACAGGCTGCAGGACTAATCATGACTTCATGCTCTTCATTTTGCTGGATGTTTCTGTAAGACTTGTCACAGTTGACTATTCACTTCTTCTGGACACACCTCACCTGTTGTGGGTTGAACTGTGACCCCATTCATGCTGAAGTCCTAACCCCCAGGTCCTCAGATTGTGACTGTATCTGGAAACAGGGTGGTTGCAAAGGTTGAGATGAGGTCATTGTGGAGCAAGGTAGACCCTAACCCAATATAACAGGTGTCCTTATAAAAAAGGGGAAATTTGGAGATAGGTATACACACAGGGAGAACGTCATGTGGAGGTAAAGGCAGAGATCCAAGTAATGTTTCCGCAATACACGGAAGGCCAGAGATTGCCAGTAAACCATCAGCAGCTAGGGGAGAGGCACGGGACAGCCTCTTCCTACAGCCTTCAAAAGGACACAATCAAACTTCTGGTCTTCAGAACTGTGAGACAATGAAATACTTGTTTTAGCCATCAAGCTTGTGGCATTTTGTGACGGCAGCCCTAGCAGACTAACACATAGCTCTTTCTCTTGATAACCTCAACACCACAACTTCATCGTTCCCTCTTGCCTTGCAAACCCTCCTCAGGATCCTTCGCTGGCTCTGCTTATGTCTGGCTAATTTCTCTATATAGGAGCATCCTATATAGAGAATTAGTTCAGCAACTCACCCCCTTATTTTTCTTTCCCTATACTCTTCTTGCATGACTTTGAATAATCTCTCAATGTGGGGCGTTAGAAATCACATATATGCCCATTTGAAATCTCCCTCTCCTAGACCTACACCCCCAGCTACCTACCTAGCATCTCCCCATGCCTAACAGGCATCTCAAACGTAAGTCCAAAACCTGCCCCCAAGCATCTGAGCTGCAGACTGGGCCCCAGGTCTCAGGGAGAGGAGTGCATCTCAGGCCAAGCCTCGGGAATATTGAAGCTGTGCCCTGGGAGAAAGTCACAGGTTCTCCTAGCACATTGACTCAATGGGATTTGAGTTATAGCAAGTGCCAGGTATTCGAGGTACGAAAGAGAATAAGACAAATGCCATTCCGGTCTTCTTGGAGCCCTACTGGAGTCTTCCCCAAAAATATTTTCACCAGTCCACAAAAACAAATTATACTAGATGACTGGCAAAAAAAATCTCTCAGAATTACTAATACATAGGTTTAAATCTGCATGTAAAGAACACCTCTTGCTTTTATGTTTCAAAGGTAATTAACCTTCACCAGTCCCAGTGAATTTTACTGTGAGATCTTTTCATATCTGAGTCTCTTCTCGTTATCCCAGGGCTGCCATCATATGAGCCCTAGCTTGGCCTTTGGTCTCTGCCACTTGGCATGACATTGCCAGGAGAGCATGTCATCCTAGCACTCAGGGTTACTCAGAGCACTCAAAATCCCTGGGGCACAGGCCACATGTGACCCAGGCTGCTGAAGGGGTAATTATGAGCAGGTAGTCAAACCCAATGTAACTGGCAAGGGGCAATCCAGAAGCCCAGGGCCTTGGCTGGGAATGCCCCACCTGGGTTCCAGGTCACCAGTGACAGGCCTGTATCTTCTCACTGAATCAGGGTGCAAGCAGTGGCAAGGAGAGAGGCCTTTCCAGGAGACCATGCACAGCAAGTGACCACCCCCAGCAAGGGCCTACAGCAGCTTCTCTGACAACAAGCAAACCCCTGGCATCCAGGCTGGGCCCAGACCACCAAGTTTCTCCTTCCTTGCCCTCCTCGGTGCCCTCTCCAGTTTTTCTACCCTGTTCTGGGAGACCAGCCCAAGGGACCATGTGCTGAAGAACTTCTCCAGCCCCATCCCCTCTGTGCCGTGTTGTCTACTGTAACTCATGGGCTTGCATGTAGCCCTTGAATCCTGCTCTCTGACTAGAAGCCTCTTCCAGGCTCCAGGGCTCCTCCACAATTAGAGCCCACCTTTATTTTTCCATGAGGCCACTGCTCACACCAGGAGGGCAGGAACCATCTCATCCAGAAAACAGAGGGACTTCTAATTTGGGGTCCACTTGAGGTCTGCTTAACACCAACTTGGAAGGGAAATCCTGGCATCTGAGTCTCCATTGGGCACACTAGGGATGCAGGAATCAGGGCCAGATGGATGAAATTACCCTTGAAATGTGAGCAAGACTGCAGTCCGAGACAGGAAGGAGGGCACAGGCATCTGGGGCTATGTGGCACTGGGCACAACTGGGGGAGGGTGCATGCGGTGATGAAGCTCCCAGCTTTACCAGGTTTGGAGAGTTAGCTGGGGGCTCTGGACCAGAGGCAGAGGCATAATTAGCAGGAAAGGGCAGCACCTGAGACAAGGTCAGAGCATCTCTGCTGCCCAGGCCAAAGCTTCCCCACCAAGCTCTGCCCACAGGTCAGCTTGTAAGGAATTTGAAACTTGATAGAACTTTCCAATTACTTCCAAATATGTTTTTCCAGGCCCAGCCTGCTAAACTAAGCCTTTCACTACTACTGATTGTGGGATTGACTGCAAGAGTTTAATCCCTATACAAAGGAAGGAAGAGAGAGGGCATCTCCTGAATGGGAAGGAGACCTGCCACGGGTCTGGGCCTGATGCATAACAACCCAAGTGGGCCAAAGAGAAGATGTGGGCCAAGGACCAAGAGGCAAGGCAGGCAGGTGAGTCCAGGTGCCTGGCTCAGAGTGCTTAGCCAGAAGCTGAACATACATGCAGGAAGCAGGGCAGTAACGAGGGGTCAGGGGAGGGGGAGGGCAGCTGCTGGAGATCCCAAGGAAGGAGCTGGGTCCTCAGCCAGGGGATGGGCCAGCAAGCTGCCCATCCTCTGGTACCTGTCCCCTTGCTTTCCCCACTTGGATTTGTCCATCTCACTCACATCTCTGTGTCTGCCCCACCAGACTGCTTGATGTGCGTGTGTTCCTGGGAGATACAAACAGGAAGCAGAGGTGGTATTCAGTACAAGGGCATCAGGTGAATAAATAAATAAAACTGAAAACCACCAGCCACATCTCAGAGCTTATGCCTGAAGCATTTCAAAACCAGAGCTCAGGTTCTTAGAGGCCCACCCCATCCCACCCTCGCTAGTGATTCCCTCTAGCCTCCATCTCTCTGGCAGAGCTTGATGGCTACAGGGGATTCAGAGGCCTTTGCTGGCCAGAGGTGGCTCTGGGCACCCACCTCCCAACAAGAAGGTAGCCCACTGAACGTTTCCTTCTCTGTTTCCTTCCTCAGTGACCACATCTTTCCTTGTAGTTTTAAATGCCATCTCTGCAAGCTGATCACTTGCAAATATCTATCCCCTGCCTGGTCCTCTTTGCTGAAACCCAGACCTAAATACACAGCTGTCAACTTTGGCATCTGGAAGCCTAATAGGATCTCAGACTTAACATGTCCCTAGCCAGCCTCCTGCCTACACAGCTACACTGTGTTCCCAAAGCCTTCCCCCTTTCAGGAAACAGCAATGTCACTCTTCTAGCTGCCAAGCTGTGAGGGTTACTTTTATGTAACCCTAGTTGGACCACCATGCCCCGACATCTGGTCAAATACTATGCTGGATGTTCTGGGAGAGTGTGTTTTAGATGAGATTAACACTTAAATCAGCAGACTTTGATTGCCCTCTATAATGTGTGTGGGCCTCATCCAATCAGTTGATGGCCTGAATAGAAAAAAGACTTGCCCCAAGCAAGGGGGAACTGTGCTAGCTGACAGCCTTCAGGCTTGAACTACAGCCTTAGCTCTTCCCTGAGTCTTCAGCCTGATGGCTTACTTTGAGGATTTTGCCAGCCTCCATAATCCCAAGAGCCAGTATTTTCACATCTCATTGGCTCTGTTTCTCTGTAGAGCCCTAATACACAAGCCAAAAATCCTGTAGTCATCTTTGACTACTCTCTTCTAACCCAACAACTAATCTGACAACAAATGGCACCAGCTCAACCTCCAAATTATGTCTAGATTAACAGCTTCCCATTCCTCCACTGCTAATCATCCCAAAATGAGCCACTATCATCTCCCACCTGCATTACCACAACTCCTCCTGTCAAAGGGATCCTTTATTTTTTTTTCTGTAAATTTATTTTTTATTGGTGTTCAATTTGCCAACATATAGAATAACACCCAGTGCTCATCCCATCAAGTGCCCCCCTCAGTGCCCGTCACCCAGTCACCCCCACCCCCCGCCCTCCTCCCCTTCCACCACCCCTGATTCGTTTCCCAGAGTTAGGAGTCTTTATGTTCTGTCTCCCTTTCTGATATTTCCCACTCATTTTCTCCCCTTTCCCTTCTCTCCTTTATTCCGTTTCACTATTATTTGTATTCCCTAAATGAATGAGATCATATAATGTTTGTCCTTCTCCGATTGATTTATTTCACTCAGCCTAATACCCTCCAGTTCCATCCACGTCGAAGCAAAAGGTGGGTATTTGTCATTTCTAATGGCTGAGGAATATTCCATTGTATACATAAACCACATCTTCTTTATCCACTCATCTTTCGATGGACACCGGGGCTCCTTCCACAGTTTGGCTATTGTGGACATTGCTGCTATAAACATCGGGGTGCAGGTGTCCTGGTGTTTCATTGCATCTGTATCTTTGGGGTAAATCCCCAGCAGTGCAATTGCTGGGCCATAGGGAAGACCTATTTTTAACTCTTTGAGGAACCTCCACACAGTTTTCCAGAGTGGCTGCACCAGTTCACATTCCCACCAACTGTGCAAGTGGGTTCCCCTTTCTCCGCATCCTCTCCAACATTTGTGGTTTCCTGCCATGTTAATTTCCCCATTCTCACTGGTGTGAGGTGGTATCTCATGGTGGTTTTGATTTGTATTTCCCTGATGGCCAGTGATGCAGAGCATTTTCTCATGTGCTTGTTGGCCATGTCTATGTCTTCCTCTGTGAGATTTCTGTTCATGTCTTTTGCCCATTTCATGATTGGATTGTTTGTTTCTTTGCTGTTGAGTTTAATAAGTTCTTTATAGATCTTGGAAACTAGCCCAAAGGGATTCTTTAAAAACCCAGGTCAAATCATATCCCTCTGCTCAGAAGCTTCCGTTTAATTCATTCACAGCTAATGTCCTTACATAGCCATAAACAACATGTATCCCACCCCACTGAACCCCTATTAACTACCTCTCTACATTCACCTCCTGCTCATCCCCCTCCAGCTACATCTGCTTCTTTGCTATTCTGTGAACACACCAGACAGTCCTGCCTTGAGGCTTATATACCTGCTTCTCTCCCTACAATGTTCTTTCCTCAAAGATCTCCAGGGCTCACTCACTTCCTTCCTTTGGATCTTGACTCAAATGTCAATCTTACAGTGAATCTGTCTCTGGCCATCCTACCTAAAATTGAACCCTATACACAAACACAACACTCCCTAGTGGTCACGTCATTTATTTCCCATCATAGCCCACATCAATATTTAATAGGCTGTATACACACTGCTCATGTACAGTAGTATTATATTATAGTATACAATTACAGAATTATTCCCTCAACTAAAACATGGGACTTGTGGCAGCCAGGAAGCTTCATCTCTGTTGATTAAAGCTCTATTCCCAGAGCCTATGCAGTGCCACTTCTGCTCCTCAGACCAGCATTTCAGTTTCAGAACTTGTGTGGGCCACATTCATCTCCTCTCAAGCTGTGAAACAGAGGGGAACTCCAAGGCTAGACTGAGCCTTCCCTTCTGACTCTTGTGCTTGGCTTGTGCACCTAATCAAAGTTCTGAGTGTCCCCCACACTAGTAACTAACATCGTGGGAAAACACCTACCACCAGGCTTCCTTCCTTATCTCTGGAACATTCTAAACACTCAATGGGCATTGTTGAACACAGGTGGAACTTGATGGAGGTTTTAAAAATGAAGGATGACAATAGGTGCTCTTCACAGCCTTCCCTTATTGGGCCCTGCATCAGCAGCCTCGTCCTCCAAAACCCCAATTCCCAGAGGGACCGGATCTTCCCTCACATGTATTCTATGTGGGAAAAAGAAAACTTTTTTTGAACCTTGGGGATGAGTGTATTTTTAAAATATCATGTTCTCCAAGGCAAGAGACAAAGAGATACCCAAAGACTGAAGAAAACAACCAGGACCCGAGGGAAACACTATAGACAGAATTCTAACTAATTTGAAACAAAAGTCCAAATTGTTCCATTTTATTCTGTGCTGATTATTGATTTTTTTTCTGTCTCCCCTGTTGCCATGATAACCTGTCAACAAACAAGTGATGCAGAGGGACAAGTGATGGGGATGGGCCCCGAGGCCAAGACCTGGCCCTCAGGCCAAGGAATGCCCATCCTGCTGCCGAACCAGCCTCTCCATGATATCTGTACATGCTCTGTGGGCCAAGTGAGTCATGAATGTAGACATGAGCTTCCTGCCTGGACTCTGGGCCCTCTCAGCTTACAGTGGGGCAGCTGCCACTGCCAGAGGAAGCTGTAACCACAGATACCAAAACCTGGACCTCAGCTAACTGTCTCTCTCATGTCCCTATCTTCTTCCTGGAGCTGTGAGAGTGCCCAGCACTGGGCTGGCCTGGCCAGCACTCAGAACATGTTTGATGAACAAACCATTATGACTACTAACACATCCAGACCCTTGGAATCTGCCAGATGTCTACATGTAGTAACACATTCAATCTTTGCAGCAGCCACACTGATGGGGCTATCATCCCCATTTACAAATGTGCAAAAGAGGCACAGAAGACTAAGTAACAGCTCCGGGGCACACAGCTAGTGGGTGGGCTGGGATCTGAACACAGGCAGTCCAAATCTGGGGCCTGAGCATGCAGGCACCACTCCACCCACACTGGAGGGGTGATGTGGATGACCTTAGCCTCCTAGTCCTTATGGCCTGCTGAAAGACTTGCTGGGCTCTACCCTCATGGCCTCCTCGTTTTCAAACCCCCAATCCTGTGCACTGAATCCTCTGACGGGCATGATCATGCTCTCAAATCTTCACTTCCCCTCAGTCTCATTTCCAAAGGCCCACCCTCAAAATAACTCCCTGACCTGCTCAAGAAGTTTCCACTCTATCTGCCCACCCACTGGATTATTGTCTCTACTTATTATCTCTTATTTTCCTTGTTGCAATCATCACTATCTGAGATGATCTTGCTCATTTGTTTCCCTACATATATTGTCTGTGCCCCTCCAATGTTTCAATAAACTAAGACTCTTCTGCATAACTCAGTGCAATATCCAGTACCAGTACCTAATTTTATTGAATGTGCAAATTGATCGCTGCACAAAAAAGAATGAAAGCCCCAGGAGCAGGTCTCTGCCCTTGTAGAAGAACACAGAGCAGTGGGCAGCAAGGTGCAAGATCAGAATGGATACTGTAGCTTCTGCAGTGTGGGGGAGGGCTCTTTGGACCCCACCCACAGCCTGAGCCTCCAGGCCCAAATGTTTGCCGTGAGGCTGTAGAGTGACACCCTCCATCTACAGTGACCAGTTCGGTCACCAACCATATGTGGCTAGGGAACACTGGAATCATAACTACTATCATTGGGGAGCTGGATTTCTCATTTTATTTCATTTTTATTAATATAAAATTTAAAACTGATACTGGAGTCAGTTTTTGGAAAACTTTTAAGTATGTTTGGAACAATTTGGGTATGTGAATTTACTTTTTCAACACTCAGTTTTATGAACTCTAAATATAGATCAAGTATTGCCAAGGAAAATTTAGCATCTGAATTGAAATATGCTCTAACTGTAAAATACGCACATTTGAAGACTGAATGTGCAGAAAACGAATGTAAAGTATCTGGTTAATGTTTTTGCATGGATTACATGTTGATATGATAATATTTTGGACATACCAGATTAAATAAAATGTTATAAAAATTAATCTCACCTGTTTCTTTTTACTTTTTAATGGGGCTACTAGAAAAATTTTAAATCACATATATAATTTGTATTATAAACATGTATGTGGCTCCCATGTTATTTCTACTGGATGGTGCTGCTGTCCAATAGAACTGAATTTCTGACTTAAATATAGGCCCAGTTTGAGGTTTTCTTTTTTTTCTTTCAAGATTTTATTTAAATTCTAGTTAGTTAACATTTAGTATAGTACTAGTTTGGGGATAGATTTTAGTGATTCATCACTTGCACATAACTGACCCAGTGTGAGTTCTAGCAGGAGCAACAGTGTACAACTGTTACAGGGAAGATCCCTTTATGTATTAGTTTTGTCCCTGGGATGGTAGGGAGAAGGCCAGGGACCCTGAGTGCAGTGGGGCATCCTTGACCCAAGAACCACTCCATAGACACAAACCACAAGAGCAAACTGACCAAAGCAAAGCTCAAAGTCCCTCAGGATCAGGTCAAGGGTCCCACTGTCTCTCACAAGCAGACTGATTTCTTCTACAGAGAAATATTCTTCCCTGCTGCAAAACAACATGCTACATATATTTTTTCATTTAGTTAAAAGAAATTCTCAAATTAATCTAGCTATATAGAAAAAATGGGCTTCCTGCCACAGCCAGGAGGTCTGTGGAGGAAGTCAGACAGCTTCCCCAAAAGCACCCTCTAAAGCCAGTGGAAAAGCATGCCAGTCTTTTTGAGCTGGAGCTTCAGCCCTAAGTGGGGAATCTCAGTAGCAACCTCCTGCCAAGCAGCAAGGGACAGGCGACATTCCTCCAATACTCAGCCAGCTTGGGAACTATGGAAAGCAGCCACCAACCCATCAGGAATGTTTGATACTTACATTAGGTGACAAGAAAGCCAAATCACTATACAGACATATTGAAGCTCCTACTGACATGATGCTCCTATTGTATAATGAGGCTCTGGAAAAAAAAAAAATTAGCCCTGCAGAAGAAAAAGTAAAAATAAAACCTGAAAGTGAAATCCTTATGGGAAAACAACAACAACAACAACAACCGAAAAGAGGTTGGCAAAGCAAGAAGAGTCCAGAGTCTGGGAAACCTTTTATGGCATCTCTCGACAATAAATTTTGCTGAGCAAAGGCCCCTGGCAAGCAAATCATAGCTCCTAGCTTTCAAGTTGTTGACATTTTAAAGGGAGTTAAGCCTCACAGCAGGGAAAGAGTTAACAGACTTCAATGGGTCTATTATGAGTCTTTATGGAATGAATGAAACCGGTTCACCTCCAATTTGGACCTCACCACCTTCACTCCCCACCCCCCACCCACCACAAAGAAAGGTTGGTAATGGCTGAATGAAAGATCTCCTTCATCCTGGAGAAGCTTGCTTTCCAGGTGTCCCACCCACAGAGGCCCGGAATGTTCAACGGTGCAGTGACAGCCCTTCCTGTGGGCAAGAGAGAGCCTGAGAAAGACACCTGGCCTGAGTCAGGGCAAGGAGAGTTCCCCCAACTCAAAAGGCTGCCCGGAACCAATCTGGGGAATGAGTCCACTGTCACTGGGGACCCACTGCAGTCCGGGCTTGCAATTGCTCTTTGCAAAATAACATCCGCAGTAGGCAGAATAATGGCTTCCCAAAGATGCACAGGTCTTAATTCCTAGAACATGTTCATGTGTTACCTTGCATGGCAAAGGGGAATTGAGGGAGCAGATGGAATTAATGCCAATCCACTGACATTAAAATATGGGGAGAAGCCTGGATTATCCAGGCGGGCCCAATGCGATCACAGAAGTCCTTCAACATGAAAGAGGGAGGTCGAAGAGTCCGTGTCAGAGTGATGCTGTGTGAGAACGTCTTGTCCCACTTTGCTGGCTTTGGAGGAGGAGAAAGGGGCCACGAGCCAAGGAATCTCGACAGTCTCTTGAAACTGGAAAAGGCAAGGAAACAGATCCTCCCCTAGAGCCTCCCAAAAGAACACAGCCCTGCCAACACCTGGCTTTTAGCCCAGCGAGACCCATTTTGGACTCCACACTCTAGAACTGTAAGATAACAAATTTACAAGGTTTCTGACCACCAAGTCTGTGGTAATTCATCACAGCAGCAATAGGAAACTTACAACATCTTTCCTTCCCAAGACATTCCCAAATGCCCACCTTCCTCCTTGAGCAGATTATGGAAGACAAGGAACGGTTTCTCTCCATGAAGTAGAACCTGTTGTGGGGTTTGGTCAAACATTAAATGTATTCCTTTTCTTTTCTCCTTTTTAAAAGATTTTATTTGTTTATTCATGAGAGACACAGAGAGAGGCAGAGACATAGGCAGAGGGAGAAGCAGGGTCCCTGTGGGGAGCCTGATATGGGACTAGATCCCAGGACTCCGGGGATTACAACCTGAGCCAAAGGCAGATGCTCAGCTCAACCACCGAGCTACCCAGGCATCCCTCAAATGTATTTGTTTTTGAAGGGCTCTCTCCTTCCTCCCCCTGGAGTCCTATTCTTAGAAACCAGGAACACAAGCCTCAGGAGCCTACATGGTCCCCACCCTGACCATTCAGCTTCATGTCCCCAGCCTCTTCCTGTGTCTTTTCTTTCAAGCTTACCTCCCACCTGGGAAGCTGAGGGAGAGGTGGCCTCATGATCAAAGCGGAAACATATAATAACTCTATTTTCTCTACCACAGTGATGTAGGCCAAGAGCCAGTGGCTTCAAAGAGGCCCTGAGAACATTCATTCCCTTCCTTGTTCTACATATGAGGCTATCAAGGAACATCAGAAGCTTCAAGGTCCCATAGCCAGTTAATGGCAAGACTGCATTAAGACCCAGGGCCCCTGACTTCCAGCCCAGGGCTTCATGTTATATTTTCAAGCTTTCTTAAACCAAAGATTTCTGGAACCTTCTGGGCCCCAAGGGGAGAGGAGCTGTTCACAAGGGCAGATATTTCCCTTGCCCTGCACATTTGGCTTCTCATCTCCTCCTCCACCTGCTCACCTTTCCCCCAGAGTTCCCTCCACTAAGGGTCTGTCAGGCTCTCAACTCCTCACCCCACAGTTCAGGGGCCTGACGCTGTCTTCACTCAGGCAGGCAGCACAAAAGGCTTAGGACACATTAGCTCCTGGAAGGAAAGAGCTGCTGTAACCACAGTCTTCAGTGTGAGGCCGGGTGCCTGGCCTCCTGTCTCGTCCCTCACAACCAGCTTTGGCAGGGCTCTGAGCCCTTGGCACCCCGGTGCCCTGATGGGTTCCTGCTCAGGGCTGTGCAAACCCTGCCTCGCTTCCCGAGTGGCGGGGCTCTGTCCATGTCCCATAAATTTCCTTTCAACATCATCACATCATCAGAGGCCTCAGGAGGCCCATCCCCTCCCCTGCAGATGGAAGATTCCTGTCTGCAGCCTGAACCAGGGGGCAAAGCTCATTCTTTAAAAGTGAACCCACCTTAGGGCAAGTGGGGCAGTAATCCTTTAAAACCAGTCACACTTGCCTAAGGCAGGGCTGTTTCCTCCATCTCTATGCCTGTGGAGCGGGAGCCACCTCCCGGCCTGCCACCCCACTCCCGCCTCAATGCCTGGGCCCTCTGTGTCCAGCCGCTGAGCATTTGACCTTGACTGCTGCCCAGTCTCCCTCAGACAAAAGTAACCAAGCTATTTGCATTTGGCCTTCCCTTTTCCTTGCTCCCCACCAAGACTGCTCCCCCTTCTCTTAATTATGCAGTAACGAACAACTGTGCTAACCGAAATTGGGGCGGCTACTTGCCTCTAAAAGTCCATAATTAGCCCCACGGGAACAACAAATACTTGCAGAGCTCCCCACCTCCCCTTGGCTGCTGCTGGAAGCAGGCCGCCTCTCCAAGCCCAGCATTTCGGGTCCAATCTGGAATGCATATGTTTCCCCTCAATCATTCACTCCATCAAACGTACGGCAGGCCTGAGGGGGCGGGGAGGCCGCTAGACTTCTCTGAGTCTCTGTTCGCATGAGCGTCCTCATTATAAAGGGATGTTGTGTTCACAGGTAACCAACAGCCCCCTGCGCATCTGGGAACACTTTGAGTGATTGCTGGGGAGAGAAGAAATTTGGGTCATAACTAATGATCAACATCCCCTTTTAATCAAATGAAGCCGTCATAATGTGTCTATCCTCCAGGGGAACAAGGCCCTTTCACCTCCAGGAGGTCTGCAGTAGCATTAACCTCTTCGGGTAAAACTTGCCCAGGTAGGAGGGAAGAAGGGGAGCTGTCAGGTTTTGAGCACCCACTGTGTACCAGCCCCTGCACTGAGCAGCCTCAACATTGGGGCCTTGAGCCACCCTGGACCTGCACCAGATCAAAGCTCTTAGTCTTGAGGGCTCCTTAGAGCCCAGATTGCTGGGCCCCACGTAGAGTTTAGATTAAGTAGGTCTGGGATGGAGTTCGAGTATTTGCATAGCTGACAAGTTCCCATGCGATACCGATCCTGCCAACCACACCTTGAGAACCAGCAGGAGAGAATTAAAATACTAATATTTATCATCTTCAATGCACCACGCCCTTTGTAAATATCATGTAATCGAATCCTCATAAAAATATGATGTGGTGTTGTCCCCATTTTGCAGAAGAAACTGAGCAAGTGCTGCCTAAAGCTCTGGAGCAGTTGTCGTGGAAAAGCTATTACTTAGTGGCCAGGTGGGTCTGATGTCAGAGACCTGGCCCTGTCACAGCAGCCAGGGACATGCAGGCCACGGGCTGAAGGGTTCAGAGAGGATGAGCACACCTCTCCCTAGGGCATGAGGGAGACTATGGGCCTTGCACACCCTCACTGTGTACCCGGGACTTAGGGGCCTTCTGTCCACATCAGTACCTGGCCTGCTTTCCTGTCTACACACAGGACACTGCAGCCCTGAGTCCTGCAGCAAACACCCCTTAGTCTCCCCTCTGATCCCCCCTGCCCCTGGGACATGCGTCACTCCCCCGTCCTCTCCCACCCTCACTCTGCCTCATCGGAACACCCCCACACACTTCTTTCCAGCTCCTCCCAAACCAGTTCAAGAGGAGGCTCTTCCAACTGATCATGAGGACACATGCAGAACTCCAACCAGAGTATCCAGGAAATGGCTGTGGGTTCTCCAACATGACCAAACGCTATGCCGCTTGCCCAATGCACAGGTTTGCTCCTCCCCGGTGGTTTGTAAAAGAGCAGGTGGACTCACATTTCTGTGTTCCCAGGTCACCAAACAAGCCCCTTGGCTACATTGCTCACCACTCTAGAATCTTCCCTTTCAATTGGAATTTATGAGAATCTGCTTAGCACCGGGTGCTATAGTAGGGGCCAGGGGAGGGTGGGGGTCGGATGGCCATCACATAAAGCACCTGTGTGCCAGCCTCTGTTTCACGTACCTCCCGTGTAACAGCTCACTCAGTCCTCCCGGCTGTCCTGTAGAGCAAGGTGTGCCATCATTACACCTTTTTCAAGAGAGACACCAAGGCACAGAAAGATTAAGCCACCTGCCCAGTGTTGCACAGCCAGGAAGTGACAGAGCTAGGGTGTGAACTGAAGCATCAGGGCTCCAGAGCCCAGGAGTGGAAGCATGCTGCCTTGGAAGATAGAACAAGAAAGAGTGATTAACTCCCTGATCCTTGCCCTCAGGGAGGCACAGCCCGGCCAGGGGGAAGGAGGAACTAGCTAGTGGTGGTGGCAGTGTCATTGTAGTTGTTATGGCTGCTGTCAGAGTTGTCATCCTTGGACTTACAGATGCCATAGCTATGGCTGTAGCTGTGGCAGCTGCAGTTATAGCGGCTAACACTATCACAGTGGTTGTCGCAGCAGGCAGCAGCAGACTGTCAGCATCGATACTGAAATCATTACAGCAACAGCAGTAACAGTAAAATACCTGCCATTTGCAGGGCGCCTTACTTAGCAAAGTGAGGGACAGGATATGTGGCGGGTAGGAGTGCAAATCCCATAGGCAGATCAGGTTCAGATCTGACTCCTCCTGACAGGTGGTCTGTCTCAGGCAAATCACTCAGCCTCTCCGCCTCAGCTTGCATACTTTTGACACAGGGGAAATATCACCTACCTCATGAATTTCTCATGGAGATTAAAGGAGAGACTCCATGGCAGGCCTTAGTGCGGTGCCAGGGACTCGGAAATTCTCCATTGGTGTCCCTCACAAGGACGGTGACAGGAACAGTGACATGTGAGTGCACTGGCCATCGGTGAGGACTCTGGGCAAGTGAGGGCACAGAGACGACAGCACACTGAGGGCAGATCCCTCTATGTGAAGGATCTGGAATGGCTTCAGGGAAGACATAGGATTTCAACAGGACTTCCCAGCTGGGTGTGACACCCTGAAGACCACATAGATGGTCAGGACAAGACCGTGGAAGAGCAGGTGCAGGCCTCCCACTGCCCTGCTTGTCCACAGAGCACCCCTGAGCTTCCTCCTTTGTCCCCCAAAGCCTCAGCCCAGCTACCTCTCCCAGGGCACTCATATGGCCCTGTGCCCTCCCCGCCACTGACTTCATTTGCCTGCATCTCTCCAAATGTTCCTCCTAACCCTCTTCTACAAATAGCTAAAGACCTTCACATAGTCCCCTGGCATTCCTTTGTGGTTTCATTGGGCACACAGGCAAGACAGGCCAGCTGATTAAGAGGTCTCCAGTTAAGTTCACTACTAACATGTTTCCTGAGCCCCAAGGGCTAGACTATGTTTTAGAGCCAACCTCTTTCCTACTCTCTATCCTGTGGGGATGCCAAGGGCCCTTTCTGCTATCCAGTGAAGAGAGGCAAGACAACTCAACCAGCTTTATGGATGCAAGGCCTGAGTGACACTGGCTCCGCCCTCATGGGCATGGCTGTGATGTAACTACCTTTGGAAGCCCATCAGCCTTCCTTCCACATAATGTTCATGCACTCAGGGGCTTGACCCATCACATGCAAGTCACTGTAGGAGAGTCCAGATGAGTTCCCACCCTCCAAGAGCTAGAGCCCATGAGCAGTGGTATGGCAGGTCCTCAGACAAGTACACTTACTCAAATGTAGTGAGTGCCAGAAGCTGGGCAAGAAACTAACATTCTGAGTGCACCCACCAAGTGCAGATGCTATACTAATAGTTTTCATCTAAATTGTCTCATGTATCCACATAGCACACTTGTGAGGTAAGCATGTATGTCTATGTTGTAGAGATGAGGAAATCAGAGACATCAAACAAATCTCTTGAGGTCACATAGCAAGCTTCAAAACCAGGGCTGTGTTACTCTTCCCAATATCCCACAAAGTGAGTGTCAAATTGGGGTTGGGGAAGGGGAAGTGCACGAGGCTGAAATGATCAGAGAAGGCTTTTTAAAAGAGGTGAGGGAAAAAAAAAATAAAAGAGGTGAGGGTTGTCCTGGACAAGGGGGTGAGTTGGATGATAATGGATAGGGGTGAGGGGATGGAGAAGGAATGCTAGGAATTGTAATGGCATGAACAGATACGAGGGGCTGAGAAGCACCTGGTGTGTTGGGGGATGCAGCAGAGTGCCTCCGGGGCTGCAGGAGGCTCCCCACCTGGGAGACAGGGAGGGTTGGAAGGGCTCAGCAAGGCTGATCAGAAGAGTTTGATGGATTTGGCTAATCGTACCTTTCTTCTGGATGCAGTGGGAGCCATTGAAGCCTTTTGGGCAGAACTATGTAATGGAAGTAGCCCCTTAGGAAAATCACCTTGGCTGGGCTGTGCTAGCTAGGTTGCTGAGCAAAGACCAGGGGAAGAAATGCCACTCAAGGAGACTGCTGCAGTCATCCCAAAGTAACAACCGATTTGGTAAACGAATTTCAAGGCTATAAACAGACAACATTTTTTTATTGTTTTTTCAATCCAAACTACATTTCGTTAAGGTATGATTTTTCCAAACGTCAGGAAAAACAATCCATGTTAACCTATAACTGTGAAACAATTATACGGGCAGCAAAACATCTTCTGCACAAACTGCAATAAAATACTGTTCTTGGTTCAAGAAGTCAGGGCAAGAAGTGACTTCTGAATCAGCCTTCCACTTAGCAATGCAGCTTTCTGCTCAAAAAATTCACAGTCTTCCTTCACTGGATCTATTTTAATAACATAATGAAGGCCCTGTAACCCTGTCCTCCAACCTTCCCTGAGAATGTACCCTAAGTGCCTCAAGATGTCCAAGGAACATCAAAGGGAAGCAGAATTATTCTTTGGATATACCATAGGATAAAAATCCTGATATCCCACTGCTGGAAACAAAAACCCAGGACAGCTCCCGCAGTGCCCATAAAAAATATGGACTCAGAAGATTAACTGGCTCCGATGCTACAACGCTTTAGCCAACCGTAACCTGGCATTTTATGTTGAAGAAAGGAAAAAAAGATGCCTTTATTAATACTGCTTGCCAAACTTCCCATGAGGCCTGAGAAAGGACTCACTCTGGCCTTCCTCTGCTCAGAGTCCTGTGCTAAAAACTGCTGCCTCCTCTTTAAAGTAAGGCCAATCTGAGGTGTCTGAAGAAGGACCCCCCTGGAAAATGAACAGCCTGCTCTCTGCCAAAATGTTTAACTCCTTGTTGCCTCCATGCTTCACACAAGCCTGAGCACATATCACTTCTCAAAGCACTTCCCATGGGTACACCTTGTCCCCATGCTGTCCCCGGGAAGCAGGGGGGGAGGAAAGATATGATGATCATCATTTTACAGCTGTGGTATCTAGGTCCTGGAATCACTGTCATTGAGATGTTTATAGAAATAGCTAGAACATAAGAGACTCAACTCTAGGGAACAAACTGAGGGTGGCTGGAGGGGAGGGGGTGAGGGGATGGGATAACTGGGTGACGGGCATGAAAGAGGGCATGTGATATGATGAGCACTGAGTGTTATATGCAACTGATGAAATACTAAATTCTACTCCTGAAACTAATAACACACTCTATGTTAACTAACTTGAATTAAAATAAAGCTCTTTTAAAAAAAGAAATAGCTAGAACAGTATTCCCTGGCCTGGGGTGGAAGGAGGACAAGCAGCTCTGCCTTAGGCTGTGAGGTGGCTAGCACTGTCCTAGTTTTAGAGATGGAGAATAAAGAGTCAGAGGTAAAGTGAGTGCCCAGCTGTTCCTACTGCTGCTGACATCCAGGACTTCTGTTCGCCCCTCCATGCTGAGATTTCAGCAGCCCAGGCTAGCACAACTGGCTTTGAGAAGCAAGCCACCATGCTCCACATTCCCAATAACATGCATTATAAACAAAAGGATATTCCCAAGTCAAAGAGAAGAATGATTTTCTTTAAAAGAATATACACTTTTTTTTTTAAGTAAGCAAACCAAGCAAATAATCTCCTTTAATGTGAACCGCCTTTTTCCCAAATGCCCAGATTCTGAGGGTGAGGGTGCCGCCCTGGGACTCCAAGTTTTCCGCCCACTGTGCATACACACACACACATGCCTGAACACCCACGCATTTCAGTTGGACATAGCACAATGTTACATCACATGTGCCACTGGGAGGGAGCCAGAAAAGGCCCATGATGCCCAACGTCACTGGTTCCCTTGCAGTTAAAAGCCTCTGTTGACACTGTTTCTCAAGCACCTCCATCCAACTCCACTGCTTTGCCCATTTTTCCGCTTCCTGCATGTCTGTGGCATTCCAAACACTTCCCTCTGGAGTGAAGCATCCATGAGGGGATGGGAGGGTGGGGTTATGGATCAATCAATCAATCAATCCATGGGTAGATGAACAAATGCATGGATGAATTCCCATGGTAGCCTCAAAGTCCTGATAATCAGAGAGTTAATCCCCCGAGGGTCACTCAGAGCCATATATCCCATCTGAAACAAAAGACCTTCCCCCGAATGTCATAGGTATCTACCTCCATTCCTTTGCCATGGCAGCAGCTCAAGGAGGGAAACAGCTAGTGCTACCTCTGTCACATCATGCTGGAATAGGTCTGACTGCGCTCTCAGAAGCAAATGTGGTGTTTCTGTCTAGGTGATGCAGTCCCTTGTGATCATCTTCGGAGACCTTGGACCTCTCCCATCTCCTTTGCATCAGGATCCTGGACTCAGTTTCTCACAAGTCAGTGCTTCCCCACATCGTGGACACCAAACAGGAGTCTTTAACTGGGCCCACCCCTAATCAACCCATGCCACCAATACTTCTGTGAATATAAGAATTTGATTTTGACTTAATACCTTTTCCCAAGTCTGGGTTGGAAATTTTTCTGTGAAGGCGGCCTATGAAAATATAACTGCCCTCAAAAATTGCCCTATGACCCAGATGATATGTGAACATAGAAGACACCTCATCATCCTCTTCAAGAGAACACCAGATCTATCTCTCCTTCTTGCCAGCTGTCTGAGAAGTGGTAGATATTTGCCTCTAGTAGAAACATCTCCTTGAACTTCCCCAAATTGCTGGAATGACACATAGCAAAGTCAGACACAGTCCCCAGTCTGAGCCTCTCCAAACCCAAGAGTTACAAAACTAAAGAACAGCAGTGTCAAGAGCATCTCACAGTACTTGGCAATCCCAACGCACACTCCCTTTGTTTAAATGGGGAAGCTGAGCCCCAGAGAGTGCTAAGTATCCTCTCTCTCCTCTGAGGCTCTCTGCCCTTGGCCAACTGCCGAGCCTCAAGGTAGCTCATGGTGTGGGGATCACCAGTGGCCAGGGGCTGGGCTCAGAGGCTTGAGAGTCTTCAGAAGGCCACCATTTCCAAGCACGGGCTTCCTGCTGAGACTACTGAGTGGAGGAAGTAATAATGGAGATTGAAAGGCATTCTGCATTTGACCTTCTGCAACCCCACCGTTTTTCAGTAGAACCCGATAGGGATCAGTCACATCTGCTCTCAATAGCAAATGTAAAAAATGACCTGCAGCTTTAAGGTCTGAAAAACATAAACTTGTGTTAAAAGACTGACAAAAAAAATTCATGCACTCCATAGCATGATGTCATTCAACTGCACACACATTGTAATAACAATCGTCCATCAGGACCAGGGCCCTGGACCTGCACTCTCCCCTCCTGGGAATCATAAGCTTCTCCGGTCCCCCTGCATGTCAGCCATGTGGCCGGTCACATAGCAGGCCTGTGTAATCAGGGCTGGGCTGCTAGGCTCAACTAGGCCCTGAGCTACAGCGGGTATCAACTTACCTTGCTCCCCACTTCAAACGCTTGGGTGAACTACAGGAAGGCTTGATGGGAAGCACATTCTGGAAAGCCCAGAACAAGCTCAATCTGCCAGGGACCAGGGGAGCAGCCCAGAGCTGGCCAGAGGTCAGTGGGCCCTCAGAAGTCAGGAAGCTCCTCATCAGCCACGTGGGTGAGGACTGCCAGGCCACTACTTTGCTGTGAGCAGGAGCCAACCAGGATGCTCTTCTGCTGACCTGTGGTGCCACAGCCTCATGAAGATGGTGACTCCTCCTTCATTGCCATGCACTCCTGCTTCCCTACCTCACTCCCATCTGGGCTATGGTCAAGAGCTCCTGACCCATGGCAACTCAGGAAGACAACCTTAGAGTACCCCAGAGAGCTCACTAGATCAGCCTCAGTTGTCACTCTGCTGGACCAAGCAAGGTGCCTGGGGCCCAGAGCAAACTAGCCAGGATATCACCCTTCAGAAATTCACAGTCCAGACAGGGAGGTAAGATTCTCTGAGACCACACATATCCCGGGCTGAAGAGAGATGTCCTAGGACCAGAGGATGGAAAACCGGGAGCTACAAAGGGAAGAAAGTTCACATACTCCAGACCCTGCCAAATCCTGTGGTTGGATTGATTTCCTAAGCTAGACACCCCTTCATTATTTGCTTGAGTTCTAAATCACAACCCACAGGTGGCAATGGCTCTGTGTTCTCATTTGATTCATTATGTACCCACTCTGTGGCACACACCAGGCTAGGCACATGCACATCCCTCTCTTACCTCAATACTCTTGACAACCCAGACAGCAAGGTGGCACATGGATGGCTTGGAAGGCTCATGAGGCAGCTCTTGTGGGTACATCTGTTTCTGTTCCACCAGGAAGAACTTCCTCATGCTTTCTAGCAGGAGCAGAGCTCGGCCAGACTCTAACCAGCAGCAGAGCAAATTCTGCATGATCCCCTATTCTAGCCAGTGGAGCATGTTTTGTGGCCCAACTGGCTGTGTTTGGAATGACATGCTGAGTTAACAGTTCATCCATGGAAGCAGAGTGTCAGAATCCATGGTTCTTCCTACATTCCTAAGATCATTTAAAATGCAGCCTCTGTCCTCAAATGGCTCATAAGTTATTAAAAGGAGAAAAACCTGTAGACAAACAAGCATCCCTGTGTATGAGTGCTGAGAGAAACATCCCCAAGGGGAATGCTGGCGACACAAAGGATGGAGTGCTCAGTAAGACCTGGAAACAATAGAAATCCTTATGTTGGGAGTGGCCCTCAAATTGTCCACACCTCCTGCAGGGTGCTAAGTGCACGAGGCAATGTGGTCTCTGGCCCCACGGGCTCTACTCTCACTGCAGAGACAACACTAACTCATCAGAACAAAGAAGAGATCAGCTGGGAAAAACAAATGGCCATTGCTAGAGGCCAAAGGAGGGAGATGCCCAAAAACTGACATATAATAAGGCCACAATATGACTGCAGAATTGAATTAAATCAGGCAAGTTGGAAAAACTTTCTAAAGAGATGACAGAGGCTAGGCTTCCATGAGTGAGGTCTGAATGGTATAAAGGGCTGAGACAGCGAGCACGCCAGCAGGGGCCTGCCAACAGAGCCTAAATTCAATGTCAATGTGTTGACCAGCCGAATAGATGATTCAAACTGGCTTCCAGACGGCAGATTGTAGAACCAAACTCTACTCTTGGCTACCCCTGGCTACCTGGGCCAGCACCTCAGAGCTCACCGTCTAGTGCTAACCCCTCCCCAGTGGCAAGTAGCCTCCAGCCTAGATAGGAACTGAGCTCTGCCCAGACCCCCAGGAGACTTGGGGGCCATAGAGACTTCCCAAATTTGGATAGAAAAGCAGCTATTCAGTGCCTCCTCCACAGGATACATAGCTTCTCTCTAAATCAGCAGGAACCCATCACTAAGGCTATGAGAAAATAAACAAAGGGAATCTAATTTCAAGGGACACTCAGGCTCCAGGAAGAAGAACAGCGTGCTCAGGCGGGTCCTTTCCCTCCAAGGCACGCTAAGTTGTGGGAATCTTACAGCTCCAGTGCCAGCAGATTCAGGAGCACTCCCTGCCAATGATGGAGTGATAGAGTCACGCTCAGGGCTCCCTGGGGACACTCCACCACGGGGCGGGGGGGGGGGGGGGGCCTAAGGGGTGTGTCCACAGAGACCCAAAAGAGAAGCCAGAGGATTCCAGCCCTGCCCTGAGCCAAGAGTTTGAGCCAGTAAACGCTGTCCTCTGTCTCTGGACAGAGACCTGGGCTCCCCTTTAACGGCCTCTTCAGAGTCAAGGGACCACGTGAACATCAACAGTCCTGCTTGTGAAATATCTATGCTCCCCATAACAAACCAGCTTCCTTTTACTATCTTTTTGTCTGGTCTCTTTTGTAGGCAGAAACACCCAGCATTCTGTCTGAACTGAATCGAGTTAGACCTCAGTGTTGTAGAGCATGTGTTATCAGTCACAAAGCACACATCTCAGGGTAGGGGAGGTAGATGGGCTCTTAAAAAGGAACAAATATCAAAAGTATCAAATCCTCTAGAAAAATAGAAGTTACTCAACCTGAGAAGTTTGTTTGGCAGAGTGATTGGCTGGGCTCAGAATGATGTGTTGGCCTGAATGTTTCCCTACTGAAGCAGAACTTTAGCAGCTTCTTGGTTCTACCAAAGTGCAGGGTATGATTCGAGCTGTTGCTTCATAAAATATGGGGATGCCAAGATCACTATAACACAGCTCCTGTCCTCACACAACTCATGAGTTTTTAGGAGGAGAGAGGCTCTGATGGCTTAACAATTTCAGATCTATAGAGGGAGATTATTCTCCATCCCACAGAGGGCCACAAGTGCCAGCAGCATTACAGAGCATTTTGAGTGCTCCAAAACTCAGAGGCAAGAGGGGCAAATTGGCCCTTTGAGTGTGAGAAGTGGCAACTGGAGTGAGCTCAGATCCAGATCCAAGAACCAGGCAATGTCAGCCATGCTCCAAATTCTGCCAATGACCTACTACAGGACATGGGGACAAGCACCTTGCCCTGTCTGGGTACATTGCCCTAAAGATAAGCTTAGCCTGGGTGATTTCTGAGAGCTTGCCCAGTGCTGATCTGTAGGTCTACAGCTTAAACAGGAAGAGGGTTGACAAATCTGCCAACAGGTTGGAAGAATTGTCCCATGCCCATTCCTATCAAAGTGCTCAGATTGTGCTATCAAGCTCCATGAAAGTTTGAGTCTGTTAATTACTCCTAAACCCAGAGATATCGAGAGACAGATATGTAAATTAGAACTAGAGAGTGAGATTAATGTCTACATAGACACAGATTCAGATACAGAAATAGCTATAGATTTTGATTTAAATATACAGATGAAGACAGAGATGGAGATTGAACTGAGACATAGATATAGATATATGTGTACAGATACACATGTCCCACTGAATACCTTTCTCATGGCAAGGGACAGCACACAGTACTAATGATTTTGAGTTCATTTCCTACTTGCAGCACACCAAAGTCCTCTCCATTCTTCAAAGCCCATCTCTAGAACCTCCTCCAAGGAGTCTTACTTGACCAGCAAAAGAAGTTCTCCCTCTTCTAAATTCCTTCAAGTTGCCATTTGAGCCACCTCAGCCTCAGGATAAAAACAAATTAATTATCACCTGCAGAAGTTCTCCCACAAGGTAGAAATTATCTAACACCTGCAGAGGCTGCCAAGGACAGCTGGGCTTCAGGCTGGCTGCTCTGGGTGAAGGTGCTAGCAGTCAGCTTGCCTCCGGTAGCAGAAGTGGCTCACACTGAATGCTTATCTACAGGATGCCTGTATTTGAAAGTGAACTTTGACCCATGCCTCAAACCATTCACCAAAATTAGCCCAAAATTTTTTACAAACCTAAATATAAAACCTAAAACCATAAAGAAAAAAGAGAAAAGAAAACACAGGAGAATGTAAAAAGTAGAGGGGGTGGGGAGGCAAATTTTTTCCTTGACAGATCATAAAAAGCATTAACTGTAGAAAAAATAGTCAAATTAGACTTGTGCTTAGTAAAAGACACCAAGAAAGAGAAAGAAAGAAAGAAAGAAAGAAAGAAAGAAAGAAAGAAAGAAAGAAAGAAAGAAAAGGTGAGCCACGAGAAAATATTTGCAATACATACCCAACAAAGAACTAGAATCAAGATTCTATTTTTTAAATTCCCATAAATCAGTTTTTAAAAGATAGCCTAAAGCATGGGAAAACACTTTGATGGATGCTTTCCCAAAAAGAAATCCACATGGCCAATAAACATATAAAAAGATGTTCAACATCATTAACAGTAAGGAAAATCCAAAATAAAATTACAATGAGTTACAACCATACACCCACCAGAACAGTCAAAACAAGACCTCAAAACCAAACGGTGGAAAGGATGCAGAGCAACTGGATCTCTCACACTTTTGCTGGTGGAGGTATAAAATGGTACAACTGGGCACCTGGATGGCTCCTTGGTTAAGCCTCTGCCTTCAGCTCAGGTCATGATCCCCCGGTCCTGGGATCGAGTTCTGCATCAGGCTTCCTGCAGGGAGCCTGCTTCTCTCTCTGCCTCTCTCTGTGTGTCTCTCATGAATAGATAAATAAAATCTTTAAAAGATAAAATAAAATGGTACAACTACTTTGGAAAACTGGCAATTTCATGTGAAGTTAAATATACACCTAGCTTATGATTCAGCAATTTCACTCCTGTCTCATTACTCAAAGGAAATGAAAACATGTGTCCACAAAAAGACTTGCATATGAATACTCCCGACAGCATTATTCTGAAAAGCTCCAAACTGGAAACAACCCAAAGGCCCAACAAAAGGAAAATGGATAAACAAATTGATGTAGGCTCACGCAACAGAGTAATATGTAATGATAAAAAGGAATGGTCCGTTGATATACACAACAATATGAATAAACCTCGAAAACATTTGCTCAGCTAAAGAAGCCAGGAAAAAAAGAGTTTCTATTGTTTGATCCAATTTTTCTATGAATTCCAAAACCAGGCAAAATTGACCTATGAGGGCAATATTCAGAATCATGGTTTTTTTTCCATGAGAGAGGAGTGCATATAGGAAAGGGGCTTAGGGAACTTTCTCAGAGGATGAAAATGCTTATATCTTGACAGGGGCATTGGACTGACTACAGGGGCATTGGCTACATGGGCACAGATATTTCTTAAAACTCATTGAACTATATACTAAAGTTCTGGATGTTTTATAGTACGCAATTATGCCTCAATTTAAAAAAGAACTGATTCACTTAATAATTATTTATAACATGCCTTCTATTGTACCAGACCTCAGGCTAGGGGCTGGGGATATGGCCAGGAACAGGAGGCATCCCCTCTCTCAAGAAAGAATAAATGAAAAAAGGACCCCTTTGATATTTCCCACATGCCTAGCTTCCTAGTGATTAAAGCAGCTTCCAGGCCTTGCCAGTCACACTTCACAGGCACACACACACATACACACAGAAGCAGGACTCCCCTTGCCCCACGACCCTGGGTCTCTGATAGATATAAAACAGTACATAAACATTTGGGTCTCCAGGATCCCACCAGAACTATACTACCTGCCCCAACTACCTGCCTCAGGTGAGAAGAAACCAAGCAAGTAGCCCATGTACTCCTGACTGTCCTCCCAAGGAAGGCACCAGCTCTTCTCCTCGGACCTTGTGTATAGAGCCACAGAGACTACAGGAGATGAGGAGGGAGCCATTGACCTGCTGGCTCCCAGCAACCCCCCCCCGCCCCCCCCACCTACCCCTCCAGGGAGAGGAAAATGCAAACAAAAGGCCATTCTCACAGGCAGCCCTTCCAAGAAAAACCAAGTTCTAGAGATGCCGGGTCTGGTGTGAATAAGGAAAAAATGCAGAATTCCAAAAGACAAGGTCCAAAAAACATTTCTCCCGCTGAGTGTGCTATGAAAAGAAAGGGGACAAGGAGGTGGCTGGGAAGGAACCCCAGAGCACCCACAGCCAATGACAGCGTTGACCTCCAGCCACTGCTAATTTTCCTGGACAGAATCTGATGTTCAGTGACCCAGGAGGTGCCCTGTTACTTCCAAAATGTTAAGTCTTACAGGAAAGAACCTCTTACTTCTGAGCTTTGATTCCTCATGTGTGAAATGGGAATGATGATCCTCACCCTGCCTGCTTCACAGGCATGATGTGGGGCTTCATCGTGAACAAAAATATGAAAGTACTTTGTAGACTCCAAGATGCTACACACCTTAGCATGATCACCATGCATCCCATTTCACAGCCTTCGGATATTTGTATTTTATAAAACACTATAAATTCTGGCTCCAACACATGCTAAGTGTGTGGCCCAGGGAAAGTGATTTTATTTCTCTGAGCCAGCTCCCGCATCTGTAGAATGGGAATGTTAATGTCTCCCTCAACGTGTGCAGAGAAGATCACAAGGTGCCAGTGAGGCCTTCAGGAAGATCTGTGGTAGAGTTGGCATTCAGTAGCTGGGAGTTGTTATAATCCTTACTATGGAAGGGGGTTCACCCACTTTTGCCATGTGGAGTCTTTAGAAGAGTAAAGGAGCAGAGTCTCAGGTTGGCCAGATAAAAAACCAAACACATAAGCTTGGATTCTCTGAAATGGCTTTTTAGGCATCCTGCTAACATTAAGAGCTGCTGTCATATACTAAGCCCTGTTCTGAGCCAAGCACTGTGCTCAGAGCTATGGCCCATGTTCTGGCATTCACGGAAACTAAAGGAGGCAGGAGGATGTCCTCTCTGCCTTACAGAGAGGGTGCTGTAACTCAGCAAGGTCACAGAACTTAACTGGGTTCACACAGAGTGACAGAGGCAGCATACAGATGCAGGACTGTCCTGAGTGCACACATGTACACAACTGTCCGAGTCCAAAGCCCACGCCCCAGGGCTGCAGGGTGCTGGCAATCTCACCACATCAGAACCCTAAAATAACCTTGGAAACCCCAGCCAACTAAAGAGACCCTGCACTTCCAGAGCTGAGCAGAGTCGGCAGCCTGGGGACTCTTGCTCAGCAGCCTGTCTACCCCACCTCCACCCCATTCTCTGCCAACCTCCGGGAATATATTACTTTTCGTTCCGCCTTCTGGTCTGCAGGAGATGTTAGTGAGGGCACAGCCAGCCAAGGGCAGCAGGAGTCCATCCACATACTACTGGGTGGGCCAGCGAGGGACTTCAGATATTCCCTGACCCTGGGGCTACTTGGTGAGCCTAATGGAAGTGGTATTGGTAGGGAGAACAGGGGGTGTATGGAAGCAGGAAGGAGGGGCGGTACACTGTGACACAGTAGCCCTGGAAGCCAGCCTTTGAAACTGCAGCCCAGAATGGCACCAAGGGCCAAGGTCGGTGCACCTTCACTCCTAGGTAAGATTGTAGGGATGGGTGGAGAGAGGGGAAGAAGAATACGGAAGAGGAATCCAGAAATGTCTGAATTTCACATCCATCTCCATTGCTTCCTAGAACCGCGTTGCTAAAGATGTCACAGCAGGTGACTGGGCAGCCGGTCTTCCCATTGAATGATGGAGCCAACACTAGCTGAGCATCTACAGTGTGTGACACACTAGGGCAGAGGCCAGGGCACAGTCATGGGCAGAATATAGCTCTAAGCTCCGGGAGGTCACCTCACTCTCTGGAGACTTCTCCAGGAGGGGAGAAGAGTGCTAAGGACCCAGGTGACTACACTGCAGGGTGCTACAGGCCACAGCAGAAGCGGTGGGGACACAGAGATGGGCTTGGTCCCCTGCCCCAGGACCTGAGCAGGACAGGTGCCCCAGGTAGGCTAGACAGGCAGCACTGAGTCTAAGGACAAACAGGGAGGGTGTCCAGGCAGAGGAAACACTGTGAGTCCAGTGTGCAAAAGAACTGCACTCAGGTTCAGGAAACGTCAGGGAGTCTAATAAGTTGGAGCACAGAAAGCAAAGGGCAAGCTGTGTCCTGTGAGCCTGAACATATGGGCAAGGCCATAGGTAGTTCTCTGGAATTTAAATTTTCCTCTCAGAGCATGGAGGCAGAGGCATGGCACAGTCAGATTCAGGCTACAAGAGACTATCTAAATTAATTAAATAAAATTTAAAATGCAGTGCCCCAGTAGCACTCACCACATATCAAGTGCCCAAAAGCCACCTGTGGCTGGTGGCTACTGTACTGGTCAGTACAAATCTCGAACATTTCCATTATGCCAGAACATTCTCTTGGACAGCACTGTTCTATTACAGTTTCCATGGAAATATGAATGGATTGGATATAAGGAGGGAGTGAAAAGAAGCAAACTACCCAGCCTGGGACCTACATAGAAAGTTGGATAGAATCAGATTGGAGAGTTATGTCAGGGTAAAGGGGACAGACAGGGTTTGAGAACCATCAGACCTGAGAGTCATGGAAGAGGAAGGATCTGAAGAAGTAAAGAATTATGGCCAGTTTTCTGATAAGGTTGTCTGGAGGAGGCGTTGCCAGGGGCAGCAGTCACTCAGAAAGATAGAGAAAAAGAGAAGCAGAAGCAGGTCTCAGAGAAAAGTGAGTTGCTCAGTTTGGGCCATGCACACCATAAGGTACCTGCAGAGCAGCCAAGGGCTGACTCACATCCAAAGGTGCTGGGTTCTGTGGCCGTACAGCCCAGCTGTGAGCTGTGTGTTAGCTGGGGGGAAAGGCTGCGGTGCTGGTGCTCCAGGCCGCAGGCTGTGTGGAGCTGTGTGCCATGGGACTGCATGCAGAGCTGGGAGCCACAGGGCTGGGCGCTGGGGGGCAAAACGCCATCTGGTAAACCGTGCTGTGTGTGCCGTGTGCCATGTGCCCAAGGGGCCCAGGGCATTGGGGCGGAGCATGCAGCTGGGGGACTTCAGGCGGCAGTGCTGAGGGTCTCAGGGGCTCAGGGGCCCTGGGCTTTGGGGTTATAAACCACACGCTGCACTCAGATCTGAGGCAGCGGGGCAAAGGAAAGAGTTGCAGGATTGTGGGACTGTGTGTCGGGACCATGGACATGCCATTGGAAGAGCCTCCTCTTTTCTGCAGGGTGGAAACTGTCTTTGGTCACCTGAGTAAACCTACAGGAGTCACTCTTCTAGAAGCAGCCTGGGGGCAGCGGGGGGAGGGTGCGCACACAGATGGATGTGTGGACAGTGGGCACTGGCAGCAACAGGCTGTCACTTGGATTGTGGATGCCACTGGGCACCCAGCTGGGTGACCTGGTGAGCCCCTCAGGAAGGAGGCCTGGGCTGGTCCCCACCTCGTCCCCACCTCATCCCCAGTGCATTGGACGGGGCACAAGAATGTTGTTCTCCAAAGCCACTGGGACACTTCCTGTCAGTCCACGTAATTGAGTATTACAGTATTTAAATTACAAATTGAAGATTATTTTTACAGGTGTCATTTTAAATATAACACGAAATTTCTTGACATTACATCAGCCCCACCACACAAACAGCTGCTCCAGCCGCCTGCATGTGTGAGGCACATGGCTGAAACTGGCAATGGGGTGTGTGTGTGTGTGTGTGTGTGTGTGTGTGAGTCATCGAGTGGGGTGTATGTGAAATGGGTGTGAGTCCATATGACTGTGATCGGATTGTATCCGCGTGTGTGGTTATGAACGTGCACATATAAATGTATAGTTTGTGCATTATGAACGTGAGTGATGGCGAACACGTGGGTCCGTGTTTCCGTGTGAATGAGGGTGTGGGGTATGCCTCTGTGTGTGTGAGAGTGAGAGACAGAGAGAGAGCACGGGAGGGGGGGCACACTGCCGGATGCTCCAGCCCCACAGGTGACAACCCTAAGGGCAGCCAGAGCCTGGCCGAACTCTGTCTCCCTCTAGAGCGACCGCAGCCTCGGGCAGAGGGGCTGTGGAAGCTGCCCACGGCGGTGCTGCAGTGCCCTCCAGTGGACAGAGCCCCCACCCCAACCCCCCGACAGACCCACAGCGGATGGAGCAAACACAGCTTGGGCCCTTGCTGAGCCTGGTCAGCTCACGCCAGGCCCCAGGTCCTCGCCACCCACTCCTCCTGAGTGGGGCAGGAAGAGCCTATCCTGAGGCCCCCTTAGCTCCCCACGGCAAGGACTCCGTGGGGATTTAGCCATAGCTCAAATTCTCCTTCTGGGGCACTCCAAACTCCCCCTGCTAGATCTTGCATGGCCCGAACACATCCCACTTCTTTTTGCCATGGAGCATCCCCCACCTCAAGGATGCTCTTACCAAGTGGGCCTCTTCCAGCAAGTTCCCCCTGAGCCCCCAGGTGAGCAAGAGAAGCACCATCCCCAGGGTCCTTTCTCAAAGCACAAGGACTATCTCAGGGGCTCCGGTGGCCTTCAGTCCCCTGCGGGAGCCCCAGAGGACAAAGCTGTTCCTGCTCCGCTCACTGGGCACAGCATGGGCAAGGCAAGAGAAGAGACGCTCTACGAAATAGAAACTGTTCATTTGCTCTTTCAAGTAAGGAAAGGCAGGAGTGTGCAGAGAGACAGAACAGGGAGGAGCAGGACCTGTTTTCATTTCGTCCAGTCGCACTCTGTGTGCCTGTGTACACAGGCAGGGCTGTGCTTGAGCCTTGAGGGTACAACTTAAACATAGCAGCTGTTCTAGGAAGCTATTTTCAGGGAGAAAATGAGGGAAAGCTCAGGGAGAGACTGAAGCCTAACAAAAGAAAAATTCTGTTATTAAAAATGTTATTCGTGGCACTGGCAAGCCCCCACCAGGCCGCCTGGCTGCAGAAGTGCAGCAAGAAGCACCGTCCAGCCAGCTGTATGGGGGCCGGCCCTGCCTCCGCCAGGTCTCCGAGGCCAGAGGGAGCGGTCATCGAGATGCGCCCAGGGATGGGGCATTACAGAGGAAAGCCCAGGCAGCCCACCACAGGGAGCAGGAGAACCAAGGACAGGATCCATGCATTGACCTCCTTCTCCAAACCGCTAGACACTCACACCAGGACTGAGCTCAGTGCCCCTCTGGACTCACTCCTCACAGGTTAAGGGGCCGGATCCAATCTGCAAGTATCTGTAGCCACCTGAAGCACCTGACCACCTGAACAAACCACCCCATCAAGGCCTGGTCCATTCAGGGGCCCAGACTGCTCCCTGCCCTGCCCTCTTCTCCAAGGCTCGGCTGGCACTATTCCACACCAACATCCCGGGCTCACTCGAAAGAAGAGAGGGAAGCCAAAAAGCATCTCTGCCACGTGGAACAGAAAAGAGAAAGGGCGAAGGAGCTGGCTGCCCTCACAATGTGCCAAATCCACAACATGGGACTCAGTGTGTGAGCCAAAGAGCTCCGAAGAAGGCTTCTCTTGGCTGTGTCTAAAGTGGGTGTGGATGCTCAGCCCTGAGCCAGGTGACCATCCTCTCCCTGTGGGCCTGAGAGGTCCCCTTTCAGGCATTGGCCTACCCACATCTGGCCCCAGCAGCTCAGAGCCAGGGACTCTGCAGCACACAGCTCCCCTGCTCTCTTATCCCTCCCATTACAGGGCAGCAGAGCTAAAGGCAGAGCTGCAGGGTGGGGAGGGAGACTCTGAGGTTCCCAATGCACAGGAATGGGTACACAAACATGAAGAAAGAATCTGTCAGAACAGGAGCAATCTGGTGGCTACCACCTGCTTGGAGTTCCAGTCCTCCGCTATTTTCCAGGTAGCTTCTTCCAAGTCTGTGACCTTTTCTCTATCACTTCTGATTCAAATCCTTTCCACTCCTCTATGTCACTGTCCCTTGTCTCCATCCATGTATCTATCATGGGAAATGCAAGACAATCTTTCCATGCTGAAAATACATCATAGACGGTCCCAATCTGGGTCTCAACCTTGAGGGTGGCCCACTTGCAAAGCTCTGATTCCTCACCAGGCCCTTCTCAATTTGCTTCTCACTGCTTTGAGGAGCTTCAACTTTCAAAGAGTTATAAATGTGGCTGATGGCCTTTCTCCAGCAATGATGGCTATGGGAAAGGAGGCTAGAGCCACAGGGAACCTGATGGCCTTACTCCAGCAATGATGGCTGTGGGAAATGAGGCTAGAGCCACAGGGAACTGCATTCACATCCTAAGAAGACCAAAGTCACCATCGCCACCACTACCATCATCATCACATCTAATGCTTATCAAATACTTACATATGCCAAGCTCTGTGCTGAGCACCTTAACAGATTATCTCATTTAACTTTTACAACAAACCTACTAGGGGGTCTGACTGTCTGTCCGAGGAGCAGATAAGGGGTCAAGGTTGTGCCATGGCTCCTGGGCACGCAGCCTTGCCCACTCCAATCTCCATCCGAATGTCTCCATGAGCCTGACCCACATGTTTCAAATAGTGGGAAGCAACTCATTAGTGGACTCATGAAATAAATAAAGGGGGTCAAAATCAGCATTTTTAAGTGAAAGAATCAGATGTTTGGGGTGCACTGCACAGAGTAGGGGCAAGCATTGTTTCATGAGATCACGCATGGGAGGCAGTGAAATACAGTTTTAAATGTAGTCCTTACTGTAGGTCAGTCAAGCTCTAAAAGCTGTTGTCCTAAACTCTCAGTCCACCATCTGAGTTCTCTGTGTGGGAATTTGCATCCTGTTCTCCCCGTCCTGCCCACTCCAGTGTCTCTTCACCACCCACTGGCACAGCTCCCTATGGCTTCCGCTTGGTGAGGAGCAGCCACTGGGTCCCAGAGATGCTGCGGAGTCTGTCACGAGGGCAGCCAACTGGCCAGGCGGGGGGGGGGCGGGGGGGGGAGTGTCCCATGAATGCCTTTGCCATCTGCCTCCTGCCTCTGGGAGGGGCTTCAGCCTGCCCTGCAGGGCTGATGTTTCCCAAAAGAGGAGTAACAGCTTCTTCCTCTCTGAGCTGTCAGGTTAGTGTCTTTGTCTACAGAATTAGCACAGGTGCACCTGCAGGCTGGCGTCCTCATTAAACTATTTTCTGCATCTTGATCCCATAAGGATGGCTCCAGGGGACTTTTCAAGTAAGCACTTCATTTGCAGTGGCCTCTCCAGATTGGAAAGGGTGGTCGCAGTATTATCGGCAGAGGCGGAGGGAGGCCTGGGCCTGTCTGAGTTTTCTCTGCCAGCCAATTGCCACTGGACCAGCTCTTGCACAAGTGGAGAAGTCAGCAGATGTGTCTCTCCACGACTTCTTGCCTTGCATCTCCTGTCCTGTTGACCCACCGGAAGAGTAGACCTTCTCCTTGCTGTGGAAAAGCCCCAAAGCAACAGCATGAACTGTCATTCTGGGCCGCTCCTCTTTTGTCTGAAAGGTACTCTATGAGAGAATACATTCACTAAGGGTGGCATTCCAGGTGGGGATTCCAAAATTCCAAATTCCAAAATTACCCCATACCAGGGCATCCATCTACTCCACTTCTGGGAACCCTCAGCCCTGTTCTCTATGCACCTCTGGACCCAGCTTCCCCTGAGCAGCCTCCTATGGCTGCCAGTCCAAGGAGGGAATGATTCTAAACATCTCTGAACACCTCCCGGGACCTGAGGAGTCAGGAAAACACAGGTGGGTCTTGGGCTATTTACTTACCACTGTCCTGAGGAGACAGGGTCCTAAAAAGGACAAACATTGGTCAATGACAAATTGTGAATGCTAAGGGACAGTGTGGAAGGTCAGAGTCAAGATCACTGGAATTTAGAGGAGGAAGAGATGTATTTGCAGTGGCAGGGAGGCATGGAAATGCTGGATTCCTAGAAATAGGGGCTGGGATCAGATCTTGGAAATGGCAGATAAAGAGACCACACAGAAGACATGGCAGAAATAGGTATTCCAGGCAGGAAGGATGGTGTGAGCAAAGGGAAGGGAGATGAAAAATAGAGGACATGTTTGGCAGAAAGTATGGCGATTAGCCAAGCTCATGTAGGGTCTGCTTATACGGGAGGAGTAGGTCATGAGGAGCAGAGCTTTTCAGCCAGGTGCAGATGGACACATAAACATGGAGACATGGGGACTCTAAGCCTTGGGCTTGGTGTAAGGGGCCTGGGGCAGCTGAGCTCTGAGTCAGTCCCCCTAGTTGACATGAAGAGGGTCTGCCAGCAGGAAATTAGAGCATGATGCTGAGATTATGCCCCATTTCCTACAGTTGCCCCCAAAACAATCAGTCTCTCTCTCTCTCTCTCTCTCTCTCTCTCTCTCTCTTTCATATACAAAGTATGTTTACTGAGTACCCACTCTGCTGGGGTTTATGTTGAGTGCTGGGACTCAGCAGTGAATCAGATACTGCCCCCGTACTCGAGGGTACATGGTCCAGTAAAGAAGACATGCAACTGAAAATTCCATCTCAGTAGAATGCAGTCAGGCCAGGACAAAGGCAAGTAGAGGGCATGATGGGAGCTCAAAGGCAGCATCTAAATCAACCTAGGAAGCCAAGGAAGATTTCCCCAAAAGCTGATCACCGAGCTGAGTCTTAAAGGGAGAGGGACAGTTACCCAGGGGAAGAAGGAGAAAAGGACATTCGAGGCCAAGAGAACAGCATGAGCAAAGATGAGGCAGCTAGCAACCATATGAAATGCAGAAGGATCCAGAAACAGGTCAGATTTGCTGGAGTGATGCCAACACTGCCCTGCTGACCAGGAGAACAGGCTGGAGGAAGGGAGAAAGGGGCAACAACATAGGATGCAGGAAGTCTTCTCCAGTGCCACATCTATTACTAAAATAGAAGATGGGTGCCCCTTGATGGGGGGACTGGGAAGAGTGGCACTGGGCCCCCCAAGGCTGAGGTTGCTGGTCCTGCTGCCACCTGACACTCCCGCTCCCTTGAGGGTGCAGCCTTCACTGACAGGCTAACGCAAGCTGAGTATCTTTCCAAAAACCTTATTCTTAGCAACGGTTTTCCTGTGACCTTTCTTGGAGATGGAAAGAGAAACACTCTTCACATAGCTGTTCCCTGTCCTGCGTTCCAAAGAACTACTCCCCCACTGGCTTTATGAGGGGGTAAAACCCCCAGGGATCAGGGTTAAGAAACGTTTTGAAGGAAGATTTCCAGGAAACAGAGAAGAGGGATCTGATTAAAGTCTATCAACTATGAAGTTGTCCTCAGGGCAATTACACTTGGCAGAAACATTTCAGTTCATTCAGGTTATTCTACTGGCAGACCTGCTTTTAAAAGGGGGGGGGCGGGGATCACCTCCACAGCATGGTAAAAAGTGATTAATAAAGACCACCACAAGGCATCTGGAGAGGAGGAGAAAAAAACCCACAAATTCCACATGCACAAAGGCAGAAGTAAATTTATCTGTATGTCTAATAGCTAAGTAATCACAAAATCTAATATTTGGGGAGGCAATCCTATTTTTTAAAAGAAGGTATAAAAATGAGCAAAATATCAATAATTAAAAAAACAGGAACAGCAGATATAAAAAGAAAAAGTGGAAGCCTCAAAGGTACGCAGTTGTCAGATCCCAGGCTCCCCCACCTGGTTCCAGCAGGTGCCACAGCCAAGCTTTCTGGTGGGACCCACGGGGATCAAAAAGAATCACCCATTTGCCCAAGCTCCAGAAGCCTTACTCTTTTTAACACCCTATCCAGTGTGGCTCCTCTTTTCACACATCCACATCCAGAGGCCCAGAGGGACAGTGAATAATACCTCAAGAGCCAGGGACCGTGAAATGAGTGAATGCAGGTTTCCAGCCTCCTGGTCCTGACTTGGAAGCCTGGAAACATGCCTCACACAGACCCACCTGACAAGCCGGGCTTCTTCCACCAGACCTTCCTGCCTGGTCCCTGGGCCCTCCTCCCTGGGCCAGCACACCCGTGCCTGCTAAACCCAGTTTCGTGTGCAGATGAGATGTGCTTGGACCAGGATCAAACTGCAGTTCCTATACAGAGGGAGCCTGGCCGGCAGGGGGCCTATAAGGATCCCCTCTGACCTCCTGCCTGGACCCTCTGATTGGAGACCTCAGTTTTGTTCTTGGTATTTCTAAAAGCTTAAATAGCTCTTGCAAGTTAGACCTACCTCTTATTTTTCATCATTTTCCTTCCTGTCTTCATTCCATAGCCATCATTTTTAGTCCAATGTGAGAACAGAGGACACCTACACCTGTCTCCTTCATAGGTTTATCCCAGGGAGGAAGTAGACACAGAATTGGAACTCAGGTGTTGGCTGGGGTCTCCTCCCTTGTAAATCTAAGTAAAGTTGGCCCAAATCCCTGATCCACATTTTGGAAACTCCAGTGGTTTCTTTGACATTCCCATACATTCCTGCATATGTTAGGAAAGCTAACACCCTTACGTTAGTTCATCCACCTATAACATCTTTTCTCTTCTGAATTCTTATTTTTTCCTCAGTGATGGCTGTTTATTTCCACAATGGACAAGATCCAGACATGAACCCACAGCCTTTTCAGGCTTTACACCACACACCCACACAAGTCCTTAGTGTGTAGGCTAAATTTTACTGGAGGTTTAGGGCCAGGGAAGAGTAAAGGATTATATCTCAAAAGTGTTTGCAACTTTGATCGTACATGAGTTATTCTGGTCTTGAAAATTCTTCAGCCAATTCACCACACTGATCAACCATCCTCTCCCCACCTGATTTCTCCCAATCTGTTCTCCCTGACACATGTATTTTTATCTAGTTCTTACATACAACAGTTCAGTAATCTCTTTAGTTTCCTGTCTCCTGCTAAACCAGGGCTCAAAGTCCTACCTTCTAAACCAACCAGCTCATCCAGATATTTCCCTAAACAAATCTAATTCCCTCCTCAAGAGAAATTCTATACCATCCATGAAAAAAAAAATGTCTTCTGCTGCATCAGCTGGCATTTCCTATGTACTATGATCAGTACTACAGTGTGAGAATATATTGGCTGCTATGGGATCAGAGAAGGACAGGCTTGGATTGAAGAAGTCAGAAAAAATATCCCAAAGGAAGTGACATCGAAGCTGAGACCAGAAAAAGGGGTCTCGGCTTTTTAGCCAAGAGAAAAAGGAAAGGGGGCAGAGGAAGAGAAGTGCACATAAAGGCCTAGAAGAAGAAAGAGGCTGGTACATTCAGGGGACCACAGGAGGTTTGCACTGGCTGGGATAGTGCAGGCCGCGATGAGAGAGAAATCTGGAAAAGAGGCTGGGCCAGCCCACACCTCACCAGCCAGGCAAAGAAGACTGACCTTGATCCAGAGGCAATGAGGAACCAAAGAAGGCTTTAAGCAGAGAAGTGAGACAGCCAGATCTATACTTGAGAGGAAGATGACTCTGGCTGAAGATGATTAGGAAGCAAGACTAGAGATGGGACCAGTGGGTGGCTACTGCTGTGGCCCACACAGGATAGAGGACCATGGCCTGGACAAGGGAGGTCCCAGTGGCAAAGAAAAGATGGACACAACATCAAGACACACAAAAGATACAGAAATGCCATCTCATGACATAGGCATGGAAAAGGGGAAAGAGTCACAAACAACTTTAAGATCTCTGAATGGGGGGGCAGCCCGGGTGGCTCAGCAGTTAGCACTGCCTTCAGTCCAGGGCCCTGGAGACCTGGGATCAAGTCCCACATCGGGCTCCCTGCATGGAGTCTGCTTCTCCCTCTGCCTGTGTCTCTGCCTCTCTCTCTCTTTCTGTGTGTGTGTGTGTGTGTGTGTGTGTGTGTGTGTGTGTGTGTGATGAATAAATAAATAAAATCTTTTTAAAAAATCTCTGAGTGGACAACTAACTGGCAGATGGTATCATTTGTGGAGGTGGACAACACAAGAGGAGGAGCAGGTGATTTGGGGACAGAGGCACCCATCTCCCTCCATGGCCCTTTGTGTGAAGGCACACATGCTTCCATCCTGGGTCTGTCCCCTCTGGTGAGTTCTGCTCACTCATATACCCCTCAGATATCACCTGCCAGAAAGGGACCCACAGTGACTTAACAGGAAAAAGCAGCTACATATTACATATTTTTCCCATACTGCGGGAAACCAGCAGAGGAATCTGGAGGCCATCAAGTGGGCCAACTCAGTTTCAACATTGCTCTTGCCACCCTCTCTGACCCCAGTCCTGTGGCATCCCTCAGAGGAGAGTTCTGGGTGAGGCGACATCTTCCAGCCTGACCCCCATCTGGGTCTTGTAAGTTCTAAATCACACGCCACAGCCTTCTCCCAGCCTGCGAGAAGATGCCTTGGTTTGTTCTCTTCCACATACATAGCCATTCATCAAGTCCAAGAAAGCCAAGCACAAAGGTAATATCACTTAGCCAGGCTGCAATTAGCAGATTAGCGGCTTGTTGCTCTTGTCCTGTGTCCCACTCTATGACTTCATGAAGGCCCAGAGTGTCTCAACACTGGGCTGCTCCAGGAAAGGGCCCATTGACTTCTCTGGCAACAAAATTCCCCTGGCCTGTCACCGTGAGTTTCCCCGTTGTAGAGCTAAACTACAATTGATGTTCTGTCTCTATCAATTTCTCAGGAATGCTGGGACGCGTGCCCAGTATTAATGAAGACAGCAGAAAGGAAGGCATGAGATTGGCCCTGCTCCAGAGCTGACGGAGAGCGTGGATCCTGAGTAGTTCCTGGAGACCCGGAGAGGCCCGTACAAGGCAAACAAGCAGGCCCTGGGGTCACACACGAGGCTTGGTGGGGCAGACAGATGCCGAAAAGGCTCAGAAGAGAATTTCTGCTGGGAAAAAATAGCCTCAAGATCATCCCTTTTGTAATCACATATCATTTTCACCATCTAAGAAAGGCAATTTTATCCTAGATTGAAAGGACATCCGCAGAGGTACATGTATATGGTGGTTCACGATCTCACACTCTCTCTCTCTCTCTCTTTCTCTCTCTCTCTCTCTCTCTCTCTCTCACACACACACACACACACACACACACACACACACACACATGGACTTTATAGGATATGTTAGGGGACAGGGCAAAGCTAGAACTATCTGTCAAGAAAGGGGCTGACGCTGTATCTCCAGATGTATGCCCAAGTCCCTTTGGCACCTCTCAGAATCACCTCTCAACTCAGAAGCTCTTCCAGGTCATAAGCAGGGGAAGCCGGGGCTAGTATGGGGAGGCCACATGGATATCAAGCTGAAAGCCAGTAAAAAAAGGTTTGTCTTCATCTCAGTTTAAAAAATGAACAGAAACTGGCCATTGGCTCCTGTTTCTCAGACAGTGTCATTCAGGGGCTTCTGGTCTCAGAACTTTTTTAAAATCACGTATAATTCCTTAATCCTTCCAAACTGACCAGCTCCTTTTAAGTTTTGACTGGTTCCAGTTAAGCTGGAACAAATCTGAACAATCCACCATCAATCCCATCAAACCAATTTACAATTTACTTAGAGCCAGAGCCTCTAAGCTGCGGGTCTCTGCAGGATTTAGAAAATACAGTAGAGGCTCTCAAGGCACACAGAACGACCCAAGGGTGATGGTGGGCTATCTATAGCACTGGAGATAACCATATCTGCCCTGAAAATTTTCATAAGAATCAAAATAAACAAATGGAAAGTATTGTCTACACTCAATAAAGATATTCACTAAAGGTGAACTAATATTAGGGGCATGATCATTTTAACACTGCTCTGAGGTGGCTGGGGAGATGGAATTTATTCATATGCCTCAAAACCCTCATCCCCTCTTGGGATGTATAAACTGCATTAGAAAAAAGACACATGTCTTCTTCCTCCTGAACCCCCTCACCAGGGGCTGTGCAATAAACATGAGATGCTCGTAATAACACAATGCTTTTTCTATGTGGTGGTAAGGGGTTTCCCATGGAACTGAATTTATAACAGAGGAACTGTTGTAATGGTGTTGGTAGAAAAGCAGGGTGAAGGAAATAGGACAATAACTGCAGAGAGAGGGACAAGAATGCAGAGGAGAACATAAGGCCTTCACATAGTAAATTCTCAATAAATATCTGAGAAGACAAGTGAAATGAACACACGCATCAAAAGAATACCATGTAAGGCAAACACACTGGACATAGATAGAAAAAGGTTTTTATTCATGCTTGGCCTCTTTCTAGCCTTGTAACCTTGGAGAATACTTAATCTCTGGCTTAGTTGGTTTAGGCTGCTATAATAAAATCCCACGAACTGGATGACTTAGAAACAACAGAAATGTATGTGCTCACAGTTCTGGGGGCTGGAAGTCTGGGATCAGAGTGCCAGCATGGTGAGGTTCCAGTGAGAGCCTCTTCCTGATCCGTAGTGCGCTCATGTGGCCTTTCTTGGGTGTGCACACGTACGTAGAACTCAAGCAGCAATCCCTATCAAAATACCATTGACTTTCTTCAGGGAGTTGGAACAAATTATCTTAAGATTTGTGTGGAATCAGAAAAGACCCCGAATAGCCAGGGGAATATTAAAAAAGAAAACCATAGCTGGGGGCATCACAATGCCAGATTTCAGGTTGTACTGCAAAGCTGTGGCCATCAAGACAGTGTGGTACTGGCACAAAAACAGACACATAGATCAATAGAACAGAATAGAGAATCCAGAAGTGGACCCTCAATTTTATGGTCAACCAATATTTGACAAAGCAGGAAAGACTATCCACTGGAAAAAAGACAGTCTCTTCAATAAATGGTGCTGGGAAAATTGGGCATCCACATGCAGAAGAATGAAACTAGACCACTCTCTTGCACCATCCACAAAGATAAACTCAAAATGGATGAAAGATCTTAATGTGAGACAAGATTCCATCAAAATCCTAGAGGAGAACACAGGCAACACCCTTTTTGAACTTGGCCACAGTAACTTCTTGCAAGATACATCCATGAAGGCAAGAGAAACAAAAGCAAAAATGAACTATTGGGACTTCATCAAGATAAGCTTCTGCACAGCAAAAGAAACAGTCAACAAAACTAAAAGACAACCTACAGAATGGGAGAAGATACTTGCCAATGACGTATCAGATAAAGGGCTAGTATCCAAGATCTATAAAGAACTTATTAAACTCAACAGCAAAGACACAAACAATCCAATCATGAAATGGGCAAAAGACATGAAGAGAAATCTCACAGAGGAAGACACAGACATGGCCAACACGCACATGAGAAAATGCTCCGCATCCCTTGCCATCAGGGAAATACAAATCAAAACCACAATGAGATACCACTTCACACCAGGGAGAATGGGGAAAATGAACAAGACAGGAAACAACAAATGTTGGAGAGGATGTGGAGAAAGGGGAACCCTCTTGCACTGTTGGTGGGAATGTAAACTGATGCAGCCACTCTGGAAAACTGTGTGGAGGTTCCTCAAAGAGTTAAAAATAGATCTTCCCTATGACCCAGCAATTGCACTGCTGGGGATTTACCCCAAAGATACAGATGCAGTGAAACGTCGGGACATCTGCACCCTGATGTTTATAGCAGCAATGTCCACAATAGCCAAACTGTCCGATCTCTCTTTCAAAAGGGGCACTAATCCTATCGGACCCGGCCCTGCAGCCATGACCTGATTTGCTTCCCAAAGGCCCCATCTCCAAATGCCATCACATAGAGGGTTAGGGCTTTGGTATATGAATTTGGGGGCAGGAGACACAATTTGGCCCGTAGCAACTCATTCAACCTCATTTGCAAAATGAGGTTAATAATAATTCCTACATCTGTGTCATGTATTCCCTTTCACTCATACTCTCTCTTGTCTGGAAGCGAGATATTCTGGGATGTTGCTGACAACCAGTTCTGAAACTTCTTGCTGGATAGGACATGTGGAGAACGTGTGCCTCCTCGAGGCATATGTGCTCAGAAGATGTGTTCGGCCATGGGGCTCCCGGGACTCAGTGAAGTCAACTGAGAAGCTGCTGATTCAACAAGACTGTTTAGGAACAAGCTACTGTGAAAACACCTTAGTGTCTTATTGGCTTCTAAGAATCTCCTAAGATTATTGTGAAGAGCAGAAGTGGGGACACTAAAGTGAATGACAGGCAGCACTTAGTTACAGGGAGAATTCAGGAGATCCCACATCTACACTCCAATTTTTGAATTAAAGATGAAAAAAAACCCAACAACCTTATGTCAAAGAGATAAGTAATGCCTGAAAGGATCCAGGCATCTTTTCTATGGAGGAGGGACTTGAGACAGTGTATGGGAGCACCCAGACTTCCACCTGCTGCTCCAAGCTCTAAAGGGGGTGTGACAGCAGCCCCTGTATGACGTTTCCATAACTCAGAGCTTTGTGCCAACTCTATGCACTAAGCTCGGGGAATTCTGGGGTGTTGCCTGAATACTAGTTCAGGGACAACTAGTTGCCTGAACTACTGCTCAGGGACAAAATTCAGGACCATATGTGCCCTTTCCAGATGGCCTTGCATAGGGGAGCTCGGTGGATGAAGACCATCCCCCACCAGGACCAGAGTCCTCTGGTTTGCTACTCCTCACTCCTCCAGAGCAACTCCCTGATGATGGGGACAGGTCAGGTCAATGAGGCTGCACAGGGCTCACCCTCTAAGCAGTGCTGGCAGGGAGCCCATGGCTCTGACTATACTTTCCCACTGTCGCTCGGGGCACTGAGCATTCACCACAGCCAAAATCAATGCCAAGGCCCTTTTTACAGTACCAGTTACACTGTGAAAAGGTTGTCTGCTTCCTAAGACCTTGGGTCCTTTTCCTGTATTCTCCTACTGAAAGGACAACAGTCGTTCGTCTGTGTAAATGCCAACAGATGAGACCCAGTGTCCTTCTGGCCAGAATTGGGGATGGAACCGGGCATTTTCCATGTCAGCTGCAGATGCGCCATTTCTTCAGACCCCACAGTGTCCTCAGTGTGTGCTCTACTGCGGTCATTTTTCACGTCTCTTTGTCCCCACAAGACTGTGGGCAGCTGCAAGGCACACTTAGGTCTCTCACTCTGTATCCCAGTAGGTGTAGGTAATATTTTGTCTTGAAGAAGTCACCATTTTGTTAAGAAGACAAGATATGCATTAACAGGATAAGGTACGGGCTCTGCCTGTTGCTTCAGAGTTGTAGCTGAGGCCCAAAGCAATGGACAAAAGATGTTGAGTATCCCATATTCTCAGTCCAGAGGGTCACCATCTCCCTGCACCATTTGCTTCAAGGGACCAGAACCAGCTCTACCACCACAAACTACCAGCCTCAGTCAGCATAAGAGACAATTGGAGAGGCAGATAGGGTTGGCCTGTGTATTGAAAGTAGTGCTCATGCCTTCCCCTCAAAGCAAGGGAAGAGGTAGACTGTAACCATCACTTGTAAAAACTGTAAGTTGTTTTAGGTTGAACTGTGTCCTCCAAAAATTCATATGGTGAGGTACTCAATACCTCAGAATGTGACCACATTTGGAAATAGGGTCATTGTAGATGCACCTAGTTGACACGAGGTCATAGTGGAGTTGGGTGTGCCCTAATCCAATATGACTAGTGTCCTTTTAAAAAGGGGAAATTTGAGGGGGAATAGGATGTGGGGACTGGAGTGATGCTTCCACAGCCAAGGAACCACCAGAAGCGGGAAGAGGGTCCTGGACCAGAGTCTTCCTAGTACTTCACATGGAGCATGCTGCCAACACTGTGATTTAGGCCTTCCGGTCTCTAGAACTGTGAAACAATTTCTGGTGTTCTAAGACACCTAGTTCATGGTGCTTTGTTATTGCCATCCTAGGAACACAAACAAAAATATTTGCAAGAACAGGGAACTTTCATTTCATTTACTTGTTTGATGTACGCTTTAGCATTAGACTTATTGTCTTACTCCTTTGTTATCTAAGCTCAGAGAAAGAAAACTGAAGGGAACCAGTGTGGTGGTAAGTTTCCAAGAAGAAAGGAGAGGAGGGAGCAGAAGTATCTGCCTGACTTCTCAGATTCCAAGAGGTATAGCAGATACTTGCTGCTCTGGGATTGGCTGCAAAGAGTAGATAAGTTTGAGAACCACCTAACATAGAAGGCAGGAAGACCCACAATCAGTGCGATTCAGGCTGAATACTGCCATCTGGAAATGGGCCAAAAGGACTGGGCAAATATCAGAGGGGCCTCCAGTACCTAGAGAAGTCTCAGAAATGAGTCCTTGTGACAGAGCACAGTGGAGCTACCACCCTTACTCATGGAACTCATAGCTCATGAGCTAGAAGAGCAGTTACAGATAACCCAGAAGGAGGCCATACTTCATCCAGGTAAGGAAGATGCTTACCCTCACTAGGGTCTCTTCATCCCACCTCAAGATATCTGGGGCCCTAAAGGTCACCCATGCATGCACACACACGCACACATATACACATTCTCTTTCAAAGCCACTGGAGCCAGATAGAGAGGCTAGACTTACTAAATAGAAAGAGAAAGCTATGAATCAAATTTGAGACTGAGACTGATTCAAGTTTATTAATTATTAGAAACAAATCTTAAATCACATAATACAAGACAGGAAACAACAAATGTTGGAGAGGATGTGGAGAAAGGGGAACCCTCTTGCAGTGTTGGTGGGAAAGTGAACTGGTGCAGCCACTCTGGAAAACTGTGTGGAGGTTCCTCAAAGAGTTAAAAATAGATCTGACCCAGCAATTGCACTGCTGGGGATTTACCCCAAAGATACAGATGCAGTGAAAAACTGAGACACCTGCACCCCAATGTTTATAGCAGCAATGTCCACAATAGCCAAACTGTGGAAGGAGCCTCGGTGTCCATCGACAGATGAATGGATAAGAAGATGTGGTCTGTGTATACAATGGAGTATTACTCAGCCATTAGAAACGACGAATACCCACCATTTGCTTCAACGTGGATGGAACTGGAGGGTATTATGCTGCATGAAGTAAGTCAATCGGAGAAGGACAAACATTATATGGTCTCATTCATTCAGGAAATATAAAAATAGTGAAAAGCATTAAAATTAGTGGAAAATATCAGAGAGGGCGACAGAACATGAGAGACTCCTAACTCTGGGAAACGAACAAGGGGTAATGGAAGGGGAGGTGGGTGGGGAGTTGGGGTGACTGGGTGTTGGGTGCTGAGCGGGGCACTTGACGGGATAAGCACTGGGTGTTAGACTACATATTGGCAAATAGAACTCCAATAAAAAAAAATACCAAAAAAAATAAATAAATAAATAAATTTTTTAAATTACTGTGTAAACCTAAAAAAATTTCACAAAATAACATTGTCCTAATAACCAAATGTAACTGAAAAGTTACGGCATTTGGGTTAGGTATTGTTCAGAGAGTCACTAACTGGTATAGAAAGGAGATTCCAGATGGTTTCACTGAAAAAAAAAAAACCTGGGGAAAAAATACTATAAAATCCATGATAGGATGAAGTTGAATGAATAGAGAGTCCTCAATAAACCAGTTACTTATAAGTGAAGTGATGACTAATAATATCAGGTAGCTTTTCAAGGAGGCAATGGAGCGGGTGAAACACCTGGGAGTTCAGAGGATACTAGAGATCACCTGGACCAGACTAGTCAAGAGAGGCACGGTCAGGCACCACGGAAGCTCAGCCTCAAATGGAAGGATGGGGCCTGAGTAGTGGAGAAGGAAGAAGGGAGGATTGACATCTTTTTTCAATGAAGTGACTAGCAAAGGCCTGACCCTGGACTGGTGCTTGTGAAGAACTGATGAATCGACATTCTGGAACAGGGAATGGTGGGCAAGAGTCAGGGCCTTGGGACAGGCTTGAAATATTTTAGGTAGGGGAACTACAGGAAAGAAACAGGAGAAGGAAGTTGGGGCCACCCTGCAGGGACTATCAGTGCCAAGCTAAGTGCGATGGTTCCAACTCACCTGCACTCAGAAGACCAGTGGCCTGACAGGGCTCCCAGCACCTGGGTGCTTCCTTGGCCCTCACTGTTTGCTTTCCTTGCACAAATCTAACCACTGGCATGCTGGAGTGTCCCGAGGCCATGGCATGTTGGATGAAGGGATGACTGGAGGATACTGCTGGCCAGGTGTCAGGGACCAGCCCAAATCCCCAACCTGACCTCACAAAGTACCTGCGCTCCAGAGCCCACAGGAGGGGATTCAGGGCTGGCAATGGAGGCCACTGCCCCAACCCCCACTCTGGCTTCGGGAAGCAGAATCGGCTGTTGGAGCTTATGAGACAGTGTGTTTTATCTGGCTTCTGGCCACCAGAGAAAAACAGCAACAAAGGAAAGAGGAGAAGATATGGATTATTGGCGTGGAAGGCCTAATGACAAACACATTTGCATGTATTTCTACACGGAGAGTCTGCCCTCTCTGTGGCCTACTTGGGTTTTCTTCTACGCTCCAAAGGGCAAAGCCAGGTGCTAGCTCGAGATAACGTCTCTCCTAGTCCCAGGGCTCTTGGTTCAGCATGGCTCCAAGTCCCAGAGTTTGGGCCACTGCGCCACATGCCTGATCAACCATCTTCTCCTTGTGGTTTCTTTGTTTTTGCAGAGTATTGGCTAGGCTTTCCCGGAAAGCATGGACCATACTTAATTCTGGGGAAATTGACACAGAGACATACCCTTTGTCAGCGCCCCTGAGCCCAGTCCTGTGATCAACACTCATGTGTATTGTCTCTTTTGATCTTTCCAAGTCCTTACAAGATAATAGAATCTTATCCCTATTTTAAAGACAAGAAAGCTGAGGCTTGAGAGCGTACTCTTTCCACTTCACCACACCACCTCCCAGGGTGAGAAGAGAGCCACAAAGATTATTAAAGATGATGAAAATTGAGATTCATGAATTTCAGAGTTGAAAGGACCTTGAAATAACATCTTTCCCAATCTTCTTACTAGGCAGTCGATGAAACCAGGGTCAAAGGGGGAAAACAGACTTACAAAAGATTGCATGGAGCTCAGGAGAGAACATGGTCATGTGCACTCTGGCCTCAGCCTACCATCATTTGGAGGCAACTTAAACAAGGCAAGATTAAGGCTAGGAGAAGGAGCTGTTCATTATCAGGGGTCTATGCGTGGCTGTGTGGGGAACTCGCTCAGCTCCCTGATCCCACAGGCCCCAAACCTCTGGGCCTGGGAACATCCAAGCACATCTAAAGACGCTGTTGCCTATGGGTGATGGGTAAACATCCTCCTGTGACATCCACACATCTGTCACATGGAGATCCCAGGTTTCTTCAATATCCTGGCCTTTAAGGACTCAATCTTTGCTTCTCTCACTCTGTGCAATCCACAGCCAAGCACGTAGCAAGAACACACTGGTCACAGTTGAGAAATGGATGGACGTTGCTGAAGCTGGAATGTAAATTGTAAATTATAAACAGAGTGTCAGCTGGGATAAACTCGTTTAACTTACCAGCAGACCTTGTCCACAATGTCAATTAGAAGGAAAATAAAAGGATGTCAGGAGACACAGTGAGAAAAAAGGAACAGAGAGGCAGAGGGAGAAAAGACAGTGAATAAAAAGCCTCCAGAGCCCGTCACGCAGTGATAACCTGGTGCCTGGAGTCTAGCCAATGGCTCTTTATGGTGAAATCCCAACCAGCCCCCCAACCTCACCCCCACATTGCATCAGTAAACCTAGAGCGAGGGCCTTGGTAAGAAGCTGGCTGGGCAACAACATTTCAAGGCCAGCAATGCCAATCCACTGACTCCCATCTCCCCTATCAATCCAGCTGAGCACACCCAAGGCCTGAACTGATAAGAAACAGACTGGTCTGTGTATGCTGCCCCTGTATCCCAACAAAAGGTAAGGTCATTCTGTCCTGTGCCAGTGGGTCTGAGAGAGCCCTTGATTTCTAGTAGCCACCAGGATATAAATAGTTTATATTTAGAGACCAGGATAGTGCTTTTAGCACATAGTAGGGACTTCACTACGTGGTAATTACAGCTATTTACAGTCTGTGCCAGGCATGACAGAGACTGACATACAAAGACTTATTTCCTTTTCTTCTTGGGCACACAGACTCTACTCCCCAGCCTCTTCTGCAGTAAGGTATAACCATGTGTTGAAATTTGGGCTGGTTGAATGTGGGCAGAAGTGCTCTGTTCTACCTCTAAGACTGGCCCATTAAAAGTTTCCAAGTATAATCCTCTCTCTTTTCCCCCATCTGTCAGCCAGATACAGAAAATTCAGCAAAGCAATATATCCCAAGGGGAAAGCAAAATCATGGGTTGGAGATGCTAATATTCTGAAATGAACATATCTGATGCCACTTAGAGAGACACCAGGAACATCATGTTGAACTTTGTGTGATGAGGAGTAAGTCTTGAGCAGCCCAGGTGGCTCAGAGGTTTAGCGCCGCCTTCACCCAGGGCCTGATCCTGGAGACCCGGGATCGAGTCCCACGTCAGGCTCCCTGCATGGAGCCTGCTTCTCCCTCTGCCTGTGTCTGTGCCTCTCTCTGTGTCTCTCATGAATAAATAAATAAAATATTTTTTAGAAGAGAGAGAGAGAAGAAGTCTAGAGAGAGAAGTAAGTCTTCTACTATATTAAACCACTGAGATCTGGCGATGTTACAAGCATTAGTATGACTTACCTGACAGACCTAAGACCTTAACCTTGGTTTCCTCAGAAGACTCCACTGGGGGCCTGTTTGGATGCCCAATTTTGATGCAACTTTGACCTTATATCTAGCTCCTGAAAGCATCTCTATGAAGCCAGACCCTTTCTCTCTACTCCGGCCAACTATCAACAGTCCTCTTACCATTAGGACAGATCTTACTGGCACTACATCCTATCTCCTGCCAATCCAAGGGCCAACTGCTCAAGGACAGGGGGTCACGTCCTCATCCCACCCAACTCCACGCAAGTGGGGCTCAACTGACTCCTGGGAATGCCTCGCACCTGAGGCAAGGAATTAGAACAACAGCCTATCCTTTACTCAAGAAGGGCAACAGGAAGTAATGAAGAGAACAGTAAATCCACAATCAGTCAACATAAAAAGGAAAAAGGCAAAGGCCACATGTTACAGTGTTAGGATGCAGAAGCATGGGTGACAGTTCAGACATCACATACCCACCTGGATCAACACTGGTGTAAGAGCAACTCACCAGCGGGTGTGGTTACCTGAGCCACCCATAGGTTTGCCATTGCAGCTCTATACACTCACCTCTTGTCCTTCTCTTCCTAGTGCAACTGTTCTTAGATCTCATGGCCATTACTTCTAATTAGCCTTAGTTGTTCATACATGGTTAGCCTATGGCCTAACTTGACTTGGGAGAATGCAGCAAATGGGACACCTTATTACATACATATAAAGTCTTAAACATCCTCGTTCTCTCTTAGATCAAATACTTTACATGCATTCAATAACTAGATCTTCTACTTTTGTGACTTTTCCCTGCACCCTGGATGCTGGGAGGTGTTGGAATTGCTGCTAGGTATCCCACTGTGCAAAGGACACATCACTTCCATGTCTTTCTCAAGCGCACTTGTTGATTCACTGCACATCACAGAGAGTATGCTTTTCAGGCCCTCTCTGGGTTTCACCATCTGCATCTGGGGCACAGGTGAGAGCTAAGGCTAATGCACCAGACTTCTTTTTCTCTCTTACCTTCTGAGGGACCTACTGAACACAAATACAATATTTCTTTCATTCAGGACACCAACCAGGGTTGATGGAGAGCAAAATGTTGCCAGCATATGTAATATTTGCATTAGAAAATCAATTTTGACTTAGGACAGCCACCAGTGATCCCTGTTTGATGACAGGTGGTCTCAGTTCTGGCTCAAGCTTGAGAGGCTGGGGACCATGGCCAATCAACTAATCTATCTGAGCCTCTGTTTTCTGTGTTGTGTTTTCATTTGTAGAATGGAGACAAGAGTGTATTCCTCACATAGTTAGTAATGTTGCTGAGACAATCACAGGAGATAAAGTGGAGATACTTTGCAAACTATCAAGTAGATATGTTGGACAGGGGTAAGGGTCACAGTAAGCATTTTCCCAATCCTGGTGTGCCCTACACCCACATCCCCAGAGGTGCTACTATGTCCCATCCCTTCTTCAAAGCCCAGCACAGACTGACTGCTTCCTCATCTGAGCATCTGTTACCCTAATGGCCCCATGATCATTTGATTACTTCTCTCTAGCTATAGGCACTGTAGAGCTATATGTCTAAGGCAGTTCTAGCAATCAAATCCTGTTGGCTAATTGAGGGAGCCATGCACGCACTTGTGTGTGTGTGTGTGTGTGTGTGTATGTATGTATGTGTGTGGCTTGACTTCCACACTAAATTGGCAAGGATTATGTCATATTCATCTACTCATCTTAGTGATTTCTGTGGTAAGCTGGAATGTATAGCCCATCACAGGGGTTCGCAGAGAAAGGGCATCTACACACCTTTAAAGTGGAGGAAACTTTGGGAAGGCCATGTAATTTGAATTGAGACTCAGAAGATGAAAAGACATTAACCAAATGAGGGAACAGCATATGCAAAGGCCAGGGAGCACAGAGCACCTCAGGGGATAAAGCTCAGTGAGGGTGGCAGGGTGGGTCAGTGCGAGACAGTGGTAGAGAAGGGTGAATGCGTGAGGATGGGGACCAGGGCTGCAGCCACCACAGCCCAATAATGGAGAAAAGAGCCTTGGGGACACATGATCTTCAGCATGGGCTCTGGCTTTTTTTTTTTTTTTTCACCACTTCTAAATCTTATGATTCTGTTTCTCTTCATCCCCAAGGTGGTGGCTCAGAAAGCCCCTAAGAAGCAGTCGAAGTTCTTCATGTCCAGCATCTGGTCTAGACACAGGAATGAGATCAGCACAGGCCTGGGTGGGGGCAGGCTGCCCAGGCTGTCCAGTGGGCGCCCTTTCTTGAGGCTATGCTGTCCCCCTGGCTGCCAGGGGACAGCCCCACGTTGTTTCAGCCCCTGCCTCCTTTGTGCTCCATACTCATATTTTCTTGACACAAACCATACAAAGTTTCAACACTTGGAGACTGCAAAGTAAACCATTTGTACATACCAGGTCTGGTAACACTTTAAATAATAGGCCAGTTAGTTAATGCTGCACTACAATAAAAATTCCCGTCCAAGTACACATTACGTCCTCATTAATGCCAAGTGAGTTCAGCGTGATTAATGTTATGACAATAAATAACTGGGAGATCATGATGACCGCCAGGTTGCAGCACCACAGCAGGGCCCGGGGCAGCTGAGCCTTCTGCCACCCTCCGAGCACACAGAGGTGTGCCTGCGCCTCCATTGGGGGCACACCAGCCCCTCCAAAGCACAGTTCTGGTGAGGATAGGCATGCCAGGGAACCTGAGCCTCGCCAGCCCCACACACGTGGCTGCTCTCGAGACAGCTGGAAAGAGAGCACAAGGAGCTCATCAGGATTTGTCCTTTTCCCCCAAGAAAAGAGTACATGTTAGGAGCTGGAAACCAGGCCCTTGACTGCATGGGCAGAAAGAGGCCCTCCTTGGCCTCCTGGCAGAGTCTGGAGCCATAAAAGCTGGGTGGCTTCCAAGTGCTCTGGGCACTGCCATGAGGGGCTCAGAGAAGTGGATGGCTCTCTTGAGAGTACAGTGAAGGCTGTGGTCGGGGAAGAGGGAACTTGGTCATCACTGCTCAGTGCCTGAGAAGAACAGACAAAGACATAGGTTCCTGCCCTTAGGAAGCTTCCATCACTGCTGGAAAGGGAAATCTACACTGTGGTTGGCCAAAGAAAGGGGACGCTGAGTCTGTTCTCAGTATCTCTAAGTATGTGGGAGCCATGTCTCCATGGCAAGAGACACAGAGGAACAGTGGACTGCTCTGAAGTCAGAGATGCTAGGCTGGCAAATAAGATGCCAACAAGAGGGAAATGAGAACCATATTAGTTGGGGAGAGAACTTCACAAATCATGGAAACTTCCTCTTTGGCTTCTGGAGTATGGAGAAGACTTGGTAACTCGATGGGCAGCTCCTTCGGCTCCTTCCCTAGCAGTCTGGAGTTGAAATGGCTCACCCCCACAAGGTCCACCTCATACTCACTGCCAAATGGTTCTGGATTCTGTTGAGACCTGTGGACAGTCCTAGGCTACTGGCCCATGCCAGACCTTACTCAAGTGTTGGCTTCTGGCTTGCCCTTGGCCTCACTGGGGTGGTACTGGCCCAGCTTTCTGTGAGTTCCCTCAGGCTTTGGAGCATCTGTGCTCAGCACAGGACCTGGGCTATAATAGCTGCTCAGTACACGGTAGAAGTGAACTCTGGGCAGGGGCCAGAACTCTCCATCCTTCCTTCTACAACATGAGCCACCAATTCTAAAATCACTGGCCCTATAGTCACCCCCTTTCTCACTAGGCAGCCCCAGTGAGAAAACATAGTCCCTCAAGGGCAGGCATCCAGGCTGAGACTAGAGCCCCAGATGGACACGGAGGTGAGGAAGGTGAGCTGTCACTACTTGTTGCGAAAAAAAAACAGCTCATACTTTCCACTTTGGCATCAGAAGCCAACACCATTGATTAATGGGGATGCTAGGTTGACCAAGAAGTAAGAACGGGAGTGGCTAGAAGTGGGTGTTGACTTTTCAAACAATCATAAATTCCACAAGGGTGACAAAAGGGCATGCTCTGTAATTGTGTTCATTATTTACACTAAAACCTAATTAAAGTCATTATGCTTTTTGTTCATTAAACAAACTTACTGGCACAGACAGCAAGCCGGCATAAGTGCTGTTGGGCTCACTGGGGAAGTGGAGAACCTCAGGTCCACCCTCATCCTGTGAGTCTAACATTCTCTGCAAAGGAAGACTCTACAGAGAGAAACAGAATAGGACAGAGAGGGACAGGAAAGCATCACAAGGCTTCCCTGCAGCCTTTGTCCTACCTCCTCCTATGATGCAAGACCAAAGGATTCCTTCCCCTAAGCCCTATATCACTGTAAGAAAACTGTGTCTGGGCCAGGACTGGGGCAAAGCCAGACACTGCCAGGTGTCCAGGGAAGATCAAGGTCCAGGAATAAGGATAAAAGTCAGTATAACTAGCCAACATTTTCAGATGTCTTCTACAAACAGGGTCCACTGGAAGCCTCAAAAATTTTTTTTAAAAAATGAGATCTCTATGTGAAGTCATTAACATTTTATTATGGATAATAAGAATTTAATCTATCTATAAGGCAAGTTGGGAGCCTTTGAAAAATGTAAGGAGAGACGACCAGGGGACCAGAAGAAGGTTGAAATTTTCTCTGTTTGGGTTCAGAACAGCCTTATAAAGAAAGTGGTGAGTGATATCAGAAAAATGACAGTAACTGGCTCCAAATGACAAGAAACATTGAAAAACTGTTAGAAGCAACTTTGTCAGAACTCTGGAAAACAGTCAAAGTTTTCTAGCAATCAAGAAAACACAAAGGCAACTTTAAAATTATATTAAAAACCCTTACCTTACACCAAACACAAAAATCAACTCAAAATGGATTAAGGACTTAAGACCTGTAGCTATAAAACTCCCATAAGAAAACGCAGAGGATGATCTCCTTGACGCTGGCTTTCGTAATGATTTTTTTTTTTGGCTCTGACACCAAAAGCACAGATAGCAAAAGCAAAAATAAACAAATGGGACCACATCAAACTAGAAAATTTCTGCACAGCAGAGGAAACAATCAAAAAAATGTAAAGGTGACCTATGGAATGAGAGCAAATATTTGCAAACCATTTATCTGATAGGGAATCAATATCCAAAATGTATAAGGAACTCTTACAACTCAATAGCAAAAAAAAAAAAAAAAAAAAAAAAAATTAAAGAATAGGCAAAGGACCTGAATAGACATTTTCCCAAAGAATACATGCAAATGGCCAACAGGTTCTTCTAAGATGTTGACTAGCAATGGTAAAATTAGACAAAAATCCTTATTTTGTTACTGACCTAAGAGGGAAAGCTTTCAGTCTTCTGCCATTGAATATGTTAACAGTGAGTTTTTCATAAATGCCCTTTATCACATTTTTTAAATTTTTGTATATTTTTTATTGGAGTTTGATTTGCCAACATATAGTATAACATCCAGTGCTCAACTCATCAAGTGCCCCCCTCAGCTCCCGTCACCCAGTCACCCCATCCCCCCACTCACCTCCCCTTCTACTACCCCTTGTTCATTTCCCAGAGTTAGAAGTCTCTCATGTTCTTTATCACATTGAGGAAGTTCCTTTCTATTTTTAGTTTTCTGAGTGTTTTTCATCACTGAAAAGCCCTTTATCACAGGCTTTTTCTGCATCAGTTGAGATGTCTCTGTGTTTGTTTCTTTGTTCTGTTAATGTGGTGTATCACACTGATTGATCTTCCTAAGTTGAACCACGCTTGCCTTCCTGGGCTATACCCTATCCAGTCATGGTGTATAATCTCTTTAACATGCTATTGTGTTCTGTTCGCTAGTATTCTGTTAAGAATTTTTGCATCTACATTCACAAAGGATATTAGTCTGCAATTTTCTTTTTTTATAATGTCCGTAGCTAGCATTGGTAGCAGGGTATCCATAGCCTGACAGAGTGAGTTAGGAAGTATTCCCTCCTCTTCTATTTTTGGAAAAGTCTGAGAAAGATTGGTGTTAATTCCACTTTAAATGTCTGGTTGAATTCACCAGTGAAGCCATCCGGTCCTGGAATTTTCTTTGTTGGATGTTTTTTGATTATTGATTCAGTCTTTACTTATTATAGGTCTGTTCAAATTTTCTTACTTTTTAAAAGTCCATTTCTAGAAACTTGTAATTTGTGTGTTTCTAGAAACTTGTCCATTTCTTTTGGGTTATCTAATTTGTTGACATACGATGGTTCATTGTATAATGAATCTCTAATAATCCTTTTTCTTTTGTTAAGGTTCATAATAATGTCCTCACTCCCATTTCTGATTTTATTTGCATCTTCTCTCTTTTTTTTTTCATCAGCCTAGCTAAAGGTCTATCAATCGTTTTGGTATTTTCAAAGAATCAACTTTTGGTGTCATTTATTCTATTTTATATCTGCTCTAATCATCACTATTTTCTTCCTTCTAATAGGTTTGGTTTTCGTTTGCTCTTCTTTTTCTAGTTCCTTGAAGTATAAAGTTATGCATCTGAGATTTTTTTTTTAATGTAGACTGCTATAAATTTACCTCTATTGTATCCTATGAAACTTGATACATTACTACTGGAAGTTCTATCTAGAGCAATTAGGTAAGAAAAATAAATAAAAGGCATTCAAACTGGGATGGAAAAATTAAAACTATCTTTAATCACAAATGACATGATCTTAGATAAAGAAAATCCCAAAGGTTTCACCAAAAAATAAAACAAAAAAAAGCTCCTAGAGCTGATAAACAAGTCCAGCAAAGTTGCAGGGTACAAGATCAACACACAAAAACCAGCTGTGTTTTAGTACACAGGCAATGAACAATGTAAAAGAAAATTAAGAAAACAATTCCATTTACTAATAGCATCCAAATAAATAAAATACCTAGCAAGAAATTTAATGAAGATGGTAAAGACTTGTATATAGTAAGCTGTAACACGTTGCTAAAGGAAATTAAGGAAGACTTAAATCTTAAAATTGGAATTAATTTCTAAAATCCATATATTACATAAATGTATAAAAAAGGAGAATCCAGTATATACAACTTGAGACCAAGTGAATTTGTTCATAAACCCACGTCTGTAATGTTTTATAACATTAAAATACATTCTCCAAAATTTTTAGCAAGTCACAAATGCAGACATGTTTGAACAAGCCCCTGGCTTTCTCTTGTTACATTATTGAAGAGAGCGCATACTTTCTATGCCCTCTTTTCATACCCTGGTTAACAGCCTTTTTGACTTTTCACTGGAGTTTCATCTCTCACAACAGATTTTTACACTAGTTGGGAGAATTATTTGCAAAAGACTCTCAAATACCTTTTCCATTTGCCCAGATAAAGTATATGATAGACTCTTCCACATTATAGATTTGATTCAGTATTAAGCTCTATAGCCTACTCTTCAATTTTTTTCAAAATTCTATTTTTGGGCTAAGTCACAGTTGATATGTTCAGCTATGCAAGTTTTACACTGTACAATTCGAGTAGGGAACATTCAGTTAGAAAGCAAAGTGAATAATCTTTGTCTCTCTCTCTCTCTCTCTCTCTCTCTCTCACACACACACACACACACACACACACATTTTCATACTTCTCCTCAGAGTCACAGTCACAGTGCTTTGAGAACAGAACACACACTACATAAAGATATGCATTTGGGCATCCAGCTCAACTCTGTGTCTGATTACATGGCTCATATGGCTCATGATCCACACAGGGCTTGCACTAGGTCCCATTTAAACTCTTATGTCAAAAATAGTAGAAATAACTACATGTCTTGGACCTCTAATTAAAACTGTAAGTGTTAAGTTAGCAAGAACCTGCTGCAATGCCCAGGTGGTTCTGCAATTAATCATCAATTCCACCCCACCCCCACCCCATTCCCAGGGCACAAGTACAAGTCAAGACCCAGCAGGGCAGAAGTGCTATCTCGGTGTCCGCCCCAGCCTGATCCTCTGCTTTCATTCTGCTATTTCTCTGCTATCTTTGGTCACACGTATCCCTTCAGGATCCATGTAGGTCCACACCCCATTCTTCTCTGTTCTCGTGCTGATTCATCTGTCTGGCTGCATTAATCCAATCTGGTTACTTCACTCTATCAGGATTGATATAATTATTGGACTGAATCCTCACTCCATTTGTCATTTCTCTGAATTGAGTTTTGAAAGCACAACTCTTTCCGCCTTACCTGCCCAGGCTGCTTTTCAACTGTTCCAGCAATCTGCAACCAGATACTAATCACTGTTGTCCAAATCCACACAGAACAAGGAATTCTACAAGTACGGCTCTGCTCTGGTGCCACTTTACTCATGCCCTGCAAGAAAAGCTTTTGGGGTTCACATTGCCTGAAATACCCTCTTCCACTATCCTGAATCCCATTCCTCCATTGGGATGGGATAGTTTTGTTCCTCCCATACTGAGACATCTCTTCTCCTATGAAGAGATGCCCCATCAGGGTGTTCCCATATAATCATGCCATTTACACAATCACATAATTAGCTTCTCCCATCCCTTAATAAGAGGAGAAAGTTAAGGAAGTGGCAAACACCATCTATAAATGTCACAGACTGTCCCACACCGGGCATTTCAGACCTCTGATAAAAGGGCTTGTGCATCAGACTGCTCTTGAGGGTCACGTGGGTGGCCCATGACATGGTACACTGGATTGGCTTAGCAAATCCCATAAGAGGACTCACTTAAGTATGTGGCTATGTTCACGGGCCCTCTAAGTATCACTTATACCAAACAGCCTTACCCAAAAGCCAACACTCCTATCTCCAGCAGCCCTCTCCTCCAAACTCCAGAAGGACCTACCCAGGCATTGTTAGTCACAGTTTTGTGGCCATAGTAACTCATAAGCAGAAAAGAAAGGGTCCCTCTGGAGGTTGGCCCCTCTAGGAACCCAGGATGCCTGGGTTCAATACAGAACAGATGGGGTCCAGTGATGTTGTCAGGGAATATATGGCCAAGAGCCATGATGGGCCCCAACTGTTCATGAGCAGTCATAAAAAGATCCAATTCAGTATCTACTTCTTGATATGGATCTCAGAGAGAACTTCTATGTACTATTTCCCTTCACAACCACTGGGGTGGAAGATACACATCCTCTAAGCCTTCCATGAAAGAGTTAAAATCAGGTTGGAAGACTCTGTCTTCAAAAATGTCTGATGTTTTAAATCTTATTGATAGAGCCTGGAACTAAGCCTTCCTAAGCCTCGATTTCTTCAGTTATAAAAAGAGAAGATGGTCTACATCAGAACATGCATCAGAATTAACTCATGAACTTACATGTCTGACCCTACTCCCAGACAATATCAACCATCAGATCTTAAGTGGCCTAAGCATGATAAGTTAGAAAAGTTTACCAGCTTATTGTACATGCCCCACAACCTACAGTTCCATGAACAGAAGTTAACACTCTACACCAGGTGAAAATGTGACCATAGCATGATGTTATTGACAACTCTTTCCTGACACCAAACTGGTTGAACTCCTTAGCTATGCCCAAGGACAGCCTACACATCAGAGATTTAAAAACCATGCCCCCAAAGCCGAGCATGACAATCAGAAATCGAGTGGGGCCATGGCCACCCCTGCCCAGGCCAGTGCAACTAAGCTAGAGATAAGGGTGTCCTTTACCTGTCACCCCTTCCATGGCTCCCAAGGTCCCCTGCTCTTATTCCTGCACCATTCCATGGGACTGTCTATTACTATGTCGCCTCTCCCAGGCACTCAATGGGGGACAGGAATGTGGGTGTCTTCCATGTTGATGGTACCACTTGCCATCCAGTCATCCAGATTATAACCCTCAGAGTCTTCCTTCTTCACTTCTTCTTCACCAGGTACATCCTCAGATCCTGTGAATTCTTTCTTTCTTTCTCTCCATCCCAATGCCACTATCTTCAAAGATCAGCTTCTCCCTTGCCTGGAATAATACAAAGGCCTACAGGCAGGTGTCCCTCGAGCTACCCTCTCACCTATCCTCTTGGATGAACTTTTCAAACTGAGGTTCTGACTTAAGGGGTTTTCTTATCCTGGTACATAAAACACAGCCAGTAAGATGTGTATTTGTGTATTTTTACAAGTGGATTCACTACTTTTATTAGAATTTCAAAGGCATGTGCTCCAAAAAAGTGGATAGACACCGTCTACCATGCTGCAAGAACTTTTCTGCACCACTACTCTCTGTTCTGACCAAGATGACTTTGAGGGCAGGAATCATAACTGAATCAATCTATTTCCCCATCTTACTTGGTATCTGGCACAGAGGAGGAAGTCCCATGAATGTTGAATTATTATTAGCCACAGCTCAGTATGATTTCAATAACATGGGAGTGATGCCTTGCAGAACTCTCCCTCATGGGCTGGAAACCCAAAGGAAACTCTTGGCTCTCTCCTAGCAAGATAACAGCCTTTCACTCTGAAGGAAACTGTGCATGTGCAGCAGCTTTGCCAATGAAAGCACGCCAATCAAAGGTGCCTCCAGCCAGTGGAAGGGACTTGGGGCCCTGTGCCAGCTGCAGCAGGTGATTCATTCTCAGGCATGACCATGCACCTTGTCAGTGCCAAACTGTCTGCCCTTTGAATCCAGGCCCCCTGTTTGACCAGGGGGAGCCAGTTCCTAAAACCCGCACCAGCCCCAAAGATTTCTGCCAATCATTACTCCAATCTTGGGCTCCCCTACAGATGCCGAGCTGTATGTTCAGAGATGTTTATAGCTCAAGTTCCAGAGACAACTTGGAGGGCTTTTGGGTTGTAATCTACTTAAGACAAAAATCCATGACGTCTCCTTGGAATTCTGCAGCTTCCCAGGGGACATTCCTGGACTTCGGGGTATTTTATTTTCTTGCATTTTGTGTGTCCAGGTGAAAGATTCTGGAGGTAAGTCAGAAGACAACAGAACATGCAAAAATACAAAACGTACATTTGCAAAGGGAAAAAAGAAGGATCATAGAAACCCATTCCTCAGGTCAGTTCCAGCAGCATAAGCCAAGCACAGAGGTTTACAAAGAAACCAATGTTTGCCTCATCTACATGGTGTCTTCCTCCAGACAGCAGGTAGGCAGGGCCAATTTCTCAGTCTGTAGCATGGACATTACCTTTAATGCCCAGGTGCTCAGTTCCACCCATACCACAGTGGTGACTAGCAGGGGTCCCAGCTCAAGCCTACTCAGGATCCCGAGATGCACGGGGCAAAATCCCCAGAAATCTAACTGCATAAAGAATCACACTGCCTTCATGGAGATAATTCATTCTAAGGCAAGACTGTATAATGTAGACCTGAATATAAAATATCCATTCCTTAGCAAAGGTTTCTGAATGGTTCTGTTCCTCTCCTGTCTAGTCCTGTGGATTCATGTCTGCAGTTTTTAAATTCTTTAATATGAGGCAGCAGCCAAAAAAGGCTCAGACAAGCCCTCAGTTTTCGCACTGTGATGGCCCCTGCACAGCAATGCTGTGACCAGCAAGACCACAATTCCTGCTGGGAGAGAGCAGGGCAGCAGGAGTGAACATCAGTATGCTGTGGTGGCCCGAGAGGATGGCCATAGTCAAAAGTCATGTTCAGGCAACATGCCAGGACCTATAGTGAGAAGGACACTCAGAGAGGAGGCAGCAGTTTCTAGAAGTGGAGGCACAAAATAGCAGCCAGTCGTGCTTATGAGCACACAACGGACACAATGGGAAATACAGACATATTTGGTGGAAGTCAAGAAGTTGAGACCCTATAAAATGATAAGGGAAGGAGACAGTAAATTCAGATCCTTGCCCTTAATAGGAGTTGTTTGTATGCACAGGTTGGGAAAGTGATAGAATCTCAAGTTATAAGAGAAAGAAAAAAGCATAGTGATGGGCTGCTCCTTTTGAGGCCCCAGATCAGCCTCTCATGGCCTTATTTTCCTGACCCAAAGATGGGAACTGCCTTTGGAAAACCAGTGAGCCCAAGCCAAGCAACTTCTCCATAAGCTACTGCAAGTGAACCTTCCACCTCTCCCTGGGAGACACTGGGAGTCGTTCAGAGAGTTCAATGAACGAACGGGCTGCCAGGGAGGAAGGATTTCGGTAACAGTCCCTGGTTGCTGGCTCCATCACAGGGCACAATAAGGTCCTCCATGGGCCTGTGTGGGCTAGAGCCGCAGCCCCCACCGCAGAGCAGGGGCAGGCCACTTGTGAGCACTGTTTACCGAGCCACCATCCTCACATTCTGGCTCTTCCTAACCCCACCCAACAAATCCTGGGAGATGAGGGCAGAAGAACATAACCACAAGACAATGGAGCACTGCTCACTCATCCAGGCATCCAGCATTTAGCAAACACACGAATGCGTTAGACACTATGCCAGACACTGAGTACATGCTGGTGAATAAGACAGACACAGTCCCTGCCCTCAGGAAGCTTACAGGCTAGTGAGGCAAATAGGTGTCAAAGCAGAAGTAATGAGGACTTTCGAGAAAAACAACAGGCTTCTGTGAGAGAACACTGTGGGCCATGGAACCATTCCCTGCAGAAATGCTTCTTACTCTGACATGGGAAGATAATTAGGGTTGGTGTGGGATAGAGAGTGGTCTGGACGAAAGCCTAGAAGCCAGTGGAGCATTGAGGCTCAGAAGGAAGCACAAAGTAGAGGAGAGAGAGCAGGGAGGAGGGTGAAGAGGAGGCAGGTAGGACCACATGAGGCCTTGGAGGCCACAAAAAAGATCACACACTTTCCTGGTGACAAGTAAAGGCAACTGGGGGCTGAAGGCAGGGACACAGCCAAGCCCCATGATCCACTTCATTTTGATAAACATTAGTCTGGTTGCCTGGGGACAGGCCGTTGGAGAGGGCTGAGGAATGACATCAAAGAAATGGTCAATTGCAGAGAAGTTCAAGAGAAAGCAGATGCAGCTAGGCTAGCGTAGAGGCCATAGTACAGAGATGGAGACATCTGAATAAAATTCAAAGATAGAACCAACAGTAATTAAGGATGGCACCTTGGTCTCCAGCTGCAGGATCCAGGCAGTTGGAGGGACCATTTATAGAGGCTAATGGTGAGGCGGGTTCAAAAGAGAGTATCAGTTCTCCACTGTGGGACTTCCAAGAACAGATGCTAAAGAGGCAATTGTGTTGGTTTTGACTTCAGAAAACAGAGACGAATTTGGGAGTTCCTGGCACTTGGCTGGACACTGGGGTGGAGGTGGGCAGCCTGGCCAGACTTACAAGGCACCTGTCCCGCTTACAGCACCTGAGCCTCCCAGTGCCCCTGGAGGTTAGGCGGTATCATTGCTTTTTTTTTCATCCGATTATTCCCCAGCTTAAAGGCCTCCCTCCAAGTGCTAAAATGAGGAGCCAAGGGCTTGGAGAAGGCTGCAGTTAGACAGCAGCAGCTTGTCTCTCTGCCCTGGCCTCCCAAGGAGTCCTCTTAGTGCCAACCTAACTGTGTCCCTGTCACCCACCTTCTCTGCCAGCTCTCTCCCCTCATGCCTTCCATCCTTCCCACCTACCACCCTGCAGGAATGCTCCCCTCCTCATCTAAAGCAGCCACCATCAGGGCATGACACAGCTCTGTCCAGTGGTTTTACCTGACCACTAGCCCATAGGCACATGCATGCACACACTACAGATAAGTACCCCACACACCATGCATAGTATACACACACTACATGCAACATGCATACCACACATGCACATGCACAACACAGTCTACAGATACACCACACACATACACACAACCCATGCATACCTCACACACATCACACACACACAATGAGCCTATTGCATACACACCACAAACTCCACACACTCCACACAATACTATACACACTTTCAATACATACAAAATACACAAACTCCATGCATGCACACACACACACACACACACACACACACTCACACACACACTCCCTCAATCCAGACAGCACTGATTTCCCTGTTCTCGGAAGGCCCTCAACACTGACTCTGCAACCCTCTAAATAAAATGATATATCCAAAGCACTTGAAATAGCTCCTGGCACACAGGGGCCCTTCTTTCTCCCTGCCAAGGCCCCACACACACCTGGTCTGTAACTGAGGTTGCCCAGAGAAACTAGGATCCACATGACTTTAGGCAAAGAACAAATAAGCAATCACATTCCGGGTAACTGAGGAAACACCTAAGAATGAGCTGAGCTCAGTGGTGGCCTGTGGACAATGCCTGGATGATGCCACTCGCCCTGCATTCATGTTTCACATTTCAGAGCAAGCACAGCCTCAAATGCTCAACAATATTTCATCAAAGCAAATGGGAAGCAGAGTGCTGAATGAAAAACAAAATGAAACAACTCTGGAATCAAGAGTAGGAGACTGCTTCTATTACCCTGGCTTTGCCATTAACTTTGAACAACCTTAAACAAATCACCTCAGAGTTTCAGCCCTCGGCTGCCTATTTGTAAAACACAGGCCATCTTTCCCCAGGCTCTTCGGAGGATGGGTGTGAATCAACAATAAAGCATCTGCAAAGTGGAAGTGCTAGCCAAGAAGACATCTCCCTGGTAGAGACCTAGCATATTCCTCAACCCCTGAAGGGTAACAGTGTAGATGCCACCAACTGGACATACTTCCGCAGCTAATTCCAGGGATATGTTTCCACAGTGCCATAAAAAGAGGGAAGCAAAGGAAATTACTTTTCCCCTAAGGACCCTGGGCCAGGCACATAGCCAATATATTTTTATGTAATGCCAGAGTCAAAAATCCTAAGACCTCCATACTCTTCACAACAGCATCAAAAGTGGAACAATCTTAACACAAATCACACTTACTTCCACTGTCCCTGGACATAACCCTGTGTAGGGTTGTTTTGGGTTTTGTTGTTTTCATTTTTGTTTTTGTTCTTGCATGCCCAGAAACAAGACTCACGGGTCTCCTGCTTTGCTGGGGCCCTCACAGTGACCCAGGTCCCTAAGAGGCCCAAACATGGTCCCAGTTCCCAGAGCCACAGCAGGGACTGACCATGGCCTCTGTGCTTAGGGGTGCTGCCCTCAGTGTCGTCTACGCCAAAGTACTAAGACCACAACCACCCCTGGACGTGAGGCTGATTAAAGCAGGTTACGTGAATTGCCGAATTAAGTCGTCCAAAATTGGATAAAGCGATTGTGAAATCTGTTTTGAGTCAACCTATACATGTCTCATTGCAGGAAAATGTCTCGGTAAGAGTTCATGGAGGAAAAAAAAAAACCAGCAACTCATTGTTGGCTGACCTTCCTGGGCTCCTAATATTCAGTTCCCCAAAAGGCATCTTAGCCATGTAATTTCCAATATGGGAACAATTTGAGTTGCAATTAGGCAAATCTCAGAAGGTTCTGCCACTGATTTGTTCGTTCTCTCAATATTATTCTATAGGACACACTAAAAAACTGTGCCAGGTTCATGCAGAGGGCAATTGGGAACAGCGCATGTGGGTTACAGAGGCTGGGTAAACACATCGCTGCTCAGTAATGGCATCACTAGGCCACTGGACCTGGACACATGGCCCTCCAGCCCCAGGGGCAGCTAGTAATGGCCCTTTGGGGCGGAGGGGAGAGGGAGGAGGGGGGGAGGGACGATTAGCAACTCAGAGGTGTGCATCGAGCAAGTAGGAGGCTCTGGGCAGTGAGTATGGAGGTGGCTAGGGTAGCTACCAGCTACAACGTAGCCCCAGGGATTGTAGGTGAAAAAAAAGCTAACAGATTCCTGGCAGTAACAGATTTTGTTGTAGGCCACATCCTTTAGTGAGTACCTCCTCTGTGCCAGGTCTGAGCTAGGCCCTAAGGATACTGGGTTGGAAAAAATAGCCTTGACCTCAAGTAGTAAGGTGGGAAGACATACCAGAAAGCAAGCCCCATTGTTACACAAGACAAAGAATGGTAACAAAGAGATTCTTTTCAAAAGTTCCAATGAAAGCACAGAAAAGGAAGAGATTAATTCTACCTATGTATGAGAATAAGCTTGGAGAAGGGCATATTTGAGTGGGCCTTGAAGCATGGATAGGAGTTTGGCCGGTTGGGAAGAGAAAAATAGTCCCAGAGAAGCATGTCCTCTCTTGGTTGGGATGAGTTGGCACTTCCTGAGCTGTGAGTGGTTCCTCCTACAGGCTGAGTCTTCCCATGTCCCTGGTCTCCAGGAATAAGGAAAGGTCATTCCTGCCATATGGGACACATCAGGCTTGCCCTGGACTCCTCTTATGATCTGTCCCCTATCTTAAGGGGGCAGGTTTGCTCCCAGTGAGAGGAATGTCTGGATCCTCCTCAAAGTTCTGAGCCCAAAGTGCAGAGGCTGTCTCGCCTGCTTCCTGACCAGACCAGAGCTCATGCCTGAGACCAGATCCTGTTAGAACTGAAGAGTAGGTGTGGACAGAATCAGCCCTGACTGGAAGGCTCTGGATGGCAAGGATCGTGGCAGGTTGATCTCTGTCTCCTCTTTCTCCCAGACCTGCTCAGGGCCCAGCTCTCAAGACTGAGTGGGTACGTGTGAGTGTGAGGGAGTGGATGCATAAGTGAGTAGTACATGCATTAGTGGGAGGGCATGCATGTAAATGAGTGTGTGCAAGTGTGAGTACTTGAGTGTGTGAGGGGGTTTGTGTGAGTGAGTGCGTGTATAAGTGGATGTGTGGTGCATGCACGAGTGTGTGGGTGTGTGAGTCTGAGGGCCTAAGTGAGCAAGTGTATGCATAAGTGAGTAAACACAAGCCGACCAGCCGGAGGCAGTGCCTGCACATCTAAGGTGAAGCTTCAGTCTGCATCTCAGGGTCCAGTGAAGGGGCTGCTCCAGAAGCATGACGGATGCAAAAGATAGGACAACGGTCAGAGGAGTAAGAGGTGAGAGGTGAGCTATGATAGGCCATGTGTGAAGTGCAGTTTGGGGTCAACATGGGATCGAGACGTCAGGAAGGAGAGTGGGTTACAAGGGGGGAAAACAAGCTTCCCAAAGCAAGAAACCTCAAGAAACATGTGGGGAGATCAAGGGGGCAGAATTACGCCCCTAGAAACCCCCTGTGTCACTTCTGACCAGTCCCCCCACGACAGCAGTGTCCCCAGGAAAGCAGGTCCCTCTGATTCCCTGCAATTCCAGCAAGGGAAGCCCTCAACAGGCAAAATGTAAAGGCAGACCTGGGCAAATCCTGCAACAGAGCCCCTGGAAATGGTGACTCCACCACATACTTGAGCATGCTAGGGTGCAAGTGCCACTGGCTGCTTCTACTAACTGGGGCAGCCCCAGATCCAAGGGACAGCTCAGGGAGAACTGGAGAAGTGGGGAGACATTAGAGCAGAGATGTAGAGATCATTTGTTCAGGGACAAACATTTGTCATCCTATTGGACTTTTCTATCTGATTCACTAGAGAACCCCAAAGTGGTCATTTCTGCTGTCTGAGCATCTGGTTCCCCAGCTGGGCAATGAGGGTCTGTTGTCCATGATTAGAGGGCCTGGCTGCTCTATCCTTGTTACAGATGCAAACCCCTACACCCCTTCCTCTGCAGGGAGCGGTGATGAGCTTCCCAGGAACATCAGGGATTACTCATGTGGCCAGCTTTTCCTGTCCACCCAGAGGTGATGGCAGTAGAGGTGTCATCTGACCCATCAGGAAGCCACTGCACCAACTCAGCGTGCAAAAGGAACCCAGTCTCACAACAGTACCCCATCATCACTCCTCAGGTCACTCCATGACATTACTATCTGAAGAACAAGATGCCACTCAGTTGTAAAAACCTGAATGGCCTGGGCTGAGCCACTTGTAAGGGAATAAACCTATGTCCAACTCAGGAAGAGGCATCATACATAACTAGGACATTACAACTGAATCTCTCCCCACTGAGCCCCGCTGTGCTGATGCAGGGTCCTCCACACTCCCCTCTCTGCTGTGTGTGCTCTCTGCTTGAACCCCGAAGAGCAGGCCTGGCTGGCCATGTGCATCCGTGCCTGGCTAGCTCACTCAAGGCTACTTCCTTAGGTAAAAAGACCTGGACCTCTGAGAGCTCTCTCCCGCCCTCACCAGTCTCACAACCAGCTCCAAGCATTGTTTCTTCACACTTAAATCCATCCAGGAGCCAGGTTCATCACTGGGCTCAGTTACCTACAAGTGGGGTCAGAGCTGTATGGAAACATGGACCTGCCACATGCCTCCTGAGCCCACAGCAGCCCCCATGGAAACAAGGCCTAATGACCTGGTAACTCCAGACCCTACCAAGACCATCCTCAGCAGCCTTGACGTGGGCTGCAATGACTTGTCCCTGCCCTAGGAGGGCATAAGGAATTCTCCATAGAGAATTGTCAATTGTCTTAGAAAGTCTGTCCCTCTCTGATCTTCATTCTTCTCATCTTCAGGAAAGGCTAAATGGATTCATGCAGGCATTTGATTCTGACAACCAAGAATTCTGAGGACAAATTCCAATTTCTGTTCCTGATTTCACTGACACTCAGTCAACCTAAAACCAGTTTGGTAAAACATTTATTTAATCATGAGGTTTATACAGGAGAGTTTTCAATGAGACATTTCACATCAGTTTTCTAAAAAAATAAGTGAAGTGTTTCTAAGAGCAGACTAGTCCTTGGGAAGGGAAAAATGAGAGAGAGAGAAGCAAACCATAAGAGACTGTCAACAGAAACAAACTGAAGATTGATGGAGGGAGATGGGTGCAGCTAGATAGGGGATGGGGATTAAGGCGGGCACTTGTGATGAGCACTGGAAGTTATATGTAAGTGATGATGAATTACTAAACTCTACTCCTGAAACCAGTATTGCACTGTATGTTAATTAGCTAGAATTTTTTTTTATAAAATCTTTTTGTTTTTTTTAAATTTATGATAGTCACACACAGAGAGAGAGAGAGAGGCAGAGACACAGGTAGAGGGAGAAGCAGGCTCCATGCACCGGGAGCCCAACGTGGGACTCAATCCCGGGTCTCCAGGATCGCGCCCTGGGCCAAAGGCAGGCACCAAACCGCTGCGCCACCCAGGGATCCCTAACTAGAATTTAAATAAAAATTTGAAAACAGAAAAAGGACACAGGGTCAGAGGCCATCCCATATCCCATATTTTCATAGGATTATTCAAATAGTTATGGACTTGCAAAGAACCCTCTAATTTCTACTCAATTTAACTCACTAAAGCTTCCACTCCTCTGGCTTATATACTTTGAGGGTTAACATGACATTCAGTAAAAATGGAAAAAAAATAAGAGTAGACTGGCCTAGCACTCTAAATAATGGAATCCAGCTAAGGGCCTTCTAAAGAAAGGAGAATCCTTGTGGTCCCATAAGAGGGGATGGAAAGGGTCAGAAGCCACAGAAGCAGACACAGATGCCACAGAGCCCAAAGCAGGTGTTCTGAATTTTTTAAGAAACTTTATCTGGAAAAAAAACCTTAAATTTGCAGAGAGGTTGCAAAGGTGGTACAGAGAACTTACCAGCTTCCCAGATTATTCACTTTTATGTTTCCATAGTACATATGTCAAAACTAAAACCAATATTGGTTGGTTACTATTAACTAAACTCCAACTTTCCTTCTGATTTCACTAGTTTTTCCGATGTCTTTTCCTCTGTTCCAGGATTCAGGCCAGGGCACTGCAGTGCACTTGAGCCTCATGTCTCCTTAAGCTGCTCTGGAATCTTTCCTTGTTTTTCATGACCTTGACCATTTTCAGAAGACCTGGTCAGGTATTGTGTGGAGTGGCTTTCAATTTGGGTTTGTCTGACATCTTACTCCTGATTAGCCTGGGTTTAAGGGTTTTGGAGAAAAATAATATACCATGAGGTGAAGCACCCTCCTCATCACAGGACATCAGGGTACATTCTATCAATGTGGCTTATCCCTAGTGATGTGAACTTGAATACCAGGCAAAGTAGCACATGCCAGTTTCTCCACTGTAGAGTAGATCAGGAATTTTTTTAATATCACCCCTTCCAGACCTGAGAAAGCACCCAGAGAAAGCTGCTGCTTCGGTGTTCATCCAGCTCCATGAGCCATGATGACTTGTCCAGAGGTGACAAGTATTTGTCAGAGCTCCCCCACGACCTGGCTGGAGGTCTTATTTATGGACCTCAGGCAGAACCAAAGTGGCCCCACTCCATCAGGAACTGTATGCCAACAGGGGGTGGCCCCTGGCCCAGGAGAAAACGATATTTCTTGGGTTGATGTCCTCAAAGGAAGTCTGTAGTTGCCCAAAATGTGATCACATTCACAGCTGTAATGTGGCTTTATGAACATTCATCTTCTCTATCCTCAGCAAATACCTACTGATTGAACTGGGTCTATCCATTTCACTCTTCCTCTCTCAGAATGCCTCTCTCTTAATTTCCTTCCTTTTTCTTCCTATTCCCTGTCATCCTCCTTTAAATGGCTAGTAGAGACCTGGAGTGCAATTTTTACTTATTGGCTATGCTTGTTAAATAGTTCTCTCTGCTTTCCCTCATTTACAAAACAGAAAGTTGGAATAGTCTCATTTCCCCCTCCAAAAAAAAAAAAAAAGAAAAGAAAAGAAAAAAATGGCTTGGGTTGCTTTACACATGTGTTGTCAGATGTGTTTTCCAGAACCAACAGTGGGGAGGCACTTTCTAATGTGCCATCTGGCTGGAGGATTTGACACCAGGCTTGTCTGACCACCACCAGCAATCAGAGCCGCTGGGAGGGAAAGTGCACTAAAGATGCCCTCCTGCTGTTTCTGAGTTCATCACAGAAGCACATGCCAAGTGCTGTTGGAGGAGACCTCAGAGCTCCTTTGTCCCACTACCTTGTCCTACAGAGCCCTGAAACATATTGATGAAAAGAGAACTATTCAAGGTCACAGAGCACAAGAGTGACAGTGGGACAAGAACCCAGTACTTTGGAGCCCTCCTCTAGTGACTTTTCCACTACATCATGGTTAATTAGATCGTGGAGGAAATGGCTACCTTTTCCCACATTGCTATTTACCAGTAGGTTAGAACATAAAAATCCCACACAGGCACTTTTCCTAACAAATACTCCCATGATCTGTTTCTGATTTAATCACAATGCATCTGCAAGTTTAACCAAACTAAACAAAACACAGGTCAAAATCAGCACCAGTTTGGACATCATACGCAGAGCATCCATGGCTCCAGTTACCCTGCACACAACCTGGAATGCATAAGATAAACCTTACACTTTGGGATTAGTGCTCAGTAATAGGCCTGATGTTGACATGGGAATGCAAATGAATGACTGCAGAGTTTTTATGGCCTGAGAACGATGAGGCTGGCAGCCCACTGACTTAGTTCCACAGCAAGCAGCCCACCGAAGTGTTGGAACCAGGAGCAGGACTGGCTTTATCCGTCATCAGCAGAGAGGCTGGCATCTCTCCGGGGCCACTGCGTGTGCTCTAGGAGTTCTTGTGACAGCTGAAGCTGATAGGTTCTCAGTGAGTATCCAGATGGCCAGGACATCTGTCTGTCTGTCCGATAAGCCTTCTGCTCCTTCCTGCATTTGCCCAAATATGATGGAAGAGCAGGACTCTAGGGGAGATCCATATAAGAGTAGGTGGAGTCCACAAATGACTCCAGCCAGTTGTATGGACAGACTTATACTCCAAGATGTGGCAAATCTGGAAAAGAACGTGCATGCAAAGGCTGAGACTCAGCCTTTAGCCATCCTGAGCCAGGGGGGTTTGCAGCCACCCCTCTGTTACACACTGTACCTGCACATCATAGAAACTACAGACATGTCCATATCACTGTTAAGTGGCTCTGAATACATTCCACTCACAACATTGGCTTAGTTTGGCTATCTTATCCTTTTGGGAGCTTGCCCAAAGTCACACATTGAAGAATGCCATTCAGATATTGTTATGGTAGAAAATTCTCAACACAAGTGGACTCAACTGACCAGGCAGGCCCGACCCGGGTGTTCCGGCTGGGACCCCCTGATGCTGAGTCTGGCAGGCGCCCTGTGTATTTGTACTCCCAACAGATAGCTGAGTTGCATGGCAATAGCATCTAGAGACGCCCACAAATTGTCCTTTCAAAACTTTCACACAAAATTCTAGACTTTCCCTTACTTTACAAATATATACATTCATTTGTAAATCCTTCTACAATCTCAGCCCAATCCACATTTTTCAACCTGTTGTCCTACTTGCTCACCATCACTCAGTGCTACAGCCACATCAGGTTTTCCTTCTCTAACCTCTGCCAGAAATTTCCTCCCTCATCAAACCATCCCCCTTTGCTGATTACAGGGCCCTCATTCATCCTCTAGATCCATCAGAAGCTTCCTCTGGCAAGTCTTTTTCATCACCTGATCAGTGATCAGTTACTCAGAACTCCCAAAGAATTTCTTCTGCATCTACCTTCTGGCCCTAATCCTCAATAAACATCAAATTGTATTAACATCAGCAAGTTCCCTAATTAGGAGCTAAGCTCCTGCTTTCAGCCATACAGAAAATAAGACAGAAAGACCTGAGCTCTCAAGACCACAGGGATTAAAAAAAAAAGGGAGGGGGCCTTTTTCCCTCTTCTATTCACACAGTTATAATTCAGCTTCATTTTTGGTCTTAATAAAAAGCATTTGCAATGTTGCTAATGTTCCTCTGGGCCTGTAAACATTTTTACTCCAAACACATCAGCTGCAAAATGTTGGAGCTCCACTCAACAAAAAACACAAAGGCCAGAGATCCTTCAAGCCAACAGCCAGAGGGTGGGAGCAGAGACCCCACTCTGAGCAAGCTACTCAGTGCCTGGGTGGGCATGTGTAATTCACAGGCAAAACCAAACTAGTAAAACGATAGCAGAAGAGGGGATGTTTTTGTTCTTTTTAAAAAAGATCCCAACGTTACCTATAAAGCCTCATGAAATATTTCACAGTGCAAATCAAGAAGTAGAAAGCATCGAGATTTCGCTGCTACCATGGCCCAAAACAGTTCACACCTCCAGCAAGCAAAGCCAACTAAACCAAGGTAAAATTTGGATGCCTTCCCCTCTCTTAGCTGCCTGAGGGAACAATTAAATTAAAACTATAATGGCTTTACATCAGAAGGAAGTTTACCCAAGCCACACATGAAAAGCAGAATCCTGATTTCATTGCCACACCTCTGTACTCCATGGTTAAAGGACCAAAACACTAGTGGTTGTGAAAAGTAGGGGAGAACAATGAACAAATTCATGAATTTGGATTTCTGGTGCCCCAGCAACCTTTTGCCAATTTTAAGAATGCCTACGTTTTCTGAAAATCTGAGTATCTAAGAATCTGAAGATGGATCTGGACCTCATACATTGTTACTTTACAACAGGAACCCTTGACAGTAAGTTAGAAGGTTTCAATGAAAGCTGAAAAATCATTAGCTTGCAATAGACCTATACACAGAAGACATGGGAGTCATGAATATGCTAATGACTTTTCCCTGCTATGCCCTTGTGGTATTGAGGTTTCATCCCCAACGTGTACATCAATTGTGCCAAATCTAAGCAGCTTGCAATCTGCAGCAGGAATCCCTGCTTTACATGAAACAAGCAGTATGAATCACAGATGTTATGAGGGCATTTCTGAATAAGAAAATTCTCCCCGCAGAGTTCTGATGATCTAGTAGTTGGGTAAATGTTCCCCTTAAAATGGAGCAGTAACCTGATAGTAGAAAGGTTATGAGTACAGTAAAGCTTTAAATATTTTCTAAACTAACACATTATTGGAGGCTGAATCAGCCAGCAGACCTTTCTGGATCCATGGAATATCTAAACGTGTCTTAACTCTGCTGGAATGTAAGCTCCATGAGGGCAGGGATGTGGTTTTGTTCACAACTGTACTTAAAAAGAGGGATTGGCATGCAGAGGCATGTCCATATCTATTGGATGAATTGGATGATTAACTAATTAAACTTCATTAATGAAGAAGAACATCATCTCAGAGGGCCCCCTAGCTATTCCAGGAAATATGAGACCCACCAAATACAGGGAGCTCACTATATAGAAAGCCAGCAGAAGGAAGATTTGTCTGTTCTAGTATAGTAAGCCTGCTGAAAGCAGAGACTGTGGACAGGTTAAGTGACACTCACTCACTAACTCCATCCTGCGTTCCCAGCCTTGGATCAGGACAGGAACTACAGACATGGTCAGAGCACAACAGACAGCCCTGGCATCTTAAACCCATCCATGACAATGATCCGTGGAACTCTGGATGGATTTCCAGCCTACCTGAAGGCTGGGGGACTGAGAGAGCATCACAGGCCTAGTCACCCTACAGAAGCTGAGCATCCAGCCAAGGCATGATGCAGGGACATATGTCCCTTTGATTCCTCTTCTTCCTCATGTCCATGTGTTTCACCCCAGGCATGTGTAAAATCCGGAGGGAGGGTTGCAGACTCTGTGCAGGAATAGTGCTTCCTTCCAAAGCAAAGGAAGACATCTTGGAAGGTTGGCAAGGACTGGTTTCAAAGGGCCTTGGATACAAGAAGAAGAAAAGAAGGAAGCATTTAAAAGCTATGAGGGACTTTAGGCAGAGTGGTAACAGTATGTTGGCCTTGGCTGTGCCCCCCCTCCCTCTCTCTGGAAACCAGGCCAGTGAAGGCTCTCCCCAATGGCCAGCTACCGGGGGCCAGCCAGCTGCACCCAGACAGCGTGTAGAGCAAGCTGGCAGCAGCCTCCTCACCCACATTCCCACAAGAGCCTCTTCCTCCTCACTGCCCCAACCACCTATGCCACATCAGGGGATGTTTCTAAAACACGAGTCCAACCACCTTACCTCCTGGCTCCAAGTCCCCAGCCGCCCCACACTGTGCACAGAAACCCCTCCAAGCATCTGTTCCCTGGGACATCCGTCCACCCAACTGACATTTAGTGAGAAGGGGGTCTCAAGGATGAAAGGACAGGAGAAATTGAGAGGTGATACTACTTAAGCTGGACAAATAGGAACCAGAATTCTAGCGCTGGCTCCATGTGAACCAGGTCTTTCCGCCCTGTGGTTTCGTGGAGATCCCTCTCTTCAATCAGTCACATGGAGTATCTACTCCCATTACAAACCAGAGGTGTTCTGTTTCAAGGGGGAGTGGGGGCGGGGTGAAGACCACCCACTCAGCTCTTCCTTTTTTTTTTATAAATTTATTTTTTATTGGTGTTCAATTTGCCAACATATAGAATAACACCCAGTGCTCATCCCGTCAAGTGCCCACCTCAGTGCCTGTCACCCAGTCACCCCCACCCCCTGCCCACCTCCCCTTCCACCCACCCTAGTTCATTTCCCAGAGTTAGGAGTCTTTCATGTTCTCATGCTCTTCCTCTGAAACTCCTGAGAAGGAAGCTCAGCTCCACGAAGAACGTATTTTCCCAGCAGAGCAGGAAGCTGCTGACAGGGCCTCTCCTGGCCCACACAGCTGACCATAAGTGGCATGAATGAAGACACTCTCACCCTTACATACTCCCAGAAAATGCATAGAATATGCATAGTGGTGGATGTTTTCTGTACCTACCAAGGCTGCCACCTCCAACCTGGGACATCCATCCAATAAACCATCCTCCTGTCCTGACCAGATCCCAGGGAGGACAACTGGCCCCTTTGACAGCTGACAGACCCTCCACACGGCTTGGCCCGCTGCTCCCACACTTCCTACAGACCAGACCCTGGCTCAGGTGTCCACCCACAAAGGTGAGAGGACAAAAGGAGAAAGGCCTGTCCTGGTCCCCTTGGAGCTCCCAGGCTGATGAGGGAAGCAGACAAAAGCTCAGGTGCCCAATGTATCATGGCAAATGCCGTGATGGAAGGGAACAGTGGGTTCTGGGGACAGGGAGAAAACAGGCAAACTCTGCCACAAAGGAGTCAGGAGAGTAGCAACAAGGCAGAAATGGGCACTCCACAGCTGGAATCCACCCCTGGGGGCGCAGCTCCTCCAAGAGCCACAGCACTCTCCGCCAGTGACAGGCAGATCACACCTGCCCACTGTCCCAAGGCTGCACAACGGAGGCCACGATCCCTGGCTAACCCACAAAGAACCCTGAGCCTAAAATGACCAACCAATTACAACATTCTGTGTCTTCCCCTAAAAATGGGAAAAAAAAAAAAAAAAAAAAACAAGAAAACAGAGAACGATGGACAGAAGAGATTTGTGTTTTGGTCCTGGTTTATACCAGCTGTGTGACCTCAGGCAAGTCACTTAACCTCTCTGATCCTTCCTTTCCTTATCTGTTAGTAGCAATAATCTACAATGATTTTTTTTCATTTGTAGATCACAATGTGCTTTTACATAAACTACCTTAATTTAATCCTCACATACCCCTATGGGATTGGAACTATCTCTCCATTTTGCAGATGAGGAATAACAGGATCAGAAAGATCAACGTTTATTTGAGTAACAGGCAGAGCCTGAACTGAAATCAGATTTCCTAAATAAGCCTCACACTTCTGGTTCTGCCCACCTCCCTGGCTACTTTTTGTCAAAGCTGACCTCCTTTCACCCATGGAGGCCTTCTACCTCTCATGACTCAAATGCCTGGTTTCCTGTGTCCTGATTTTCTGTAGCATGGTGCCCTGGGACAGCTGGAAAGACTCCAGCTATAGGTACATTCACTGTTACCCTTCAAAGCTCCAAAGATAGAACATTCTCTTCTACCCTAGTCTGCCAGGCTAGGCACCCCCAACAGATCCCCAGAGGTATACAGTGGCAGAAGAAACTCTGGGTCAGCTACAAGAGTGTGTGGTCAGGTTGGGGAGGGATGTTGAGGGTTTCATCCAGAAGCAGATAATAGTTGCAGGAAAAGACCAATCCAGGATGAGGAAGGGAGGACCATGACCACATCAGCAGCCGTCTAAGTTGCCGTGGCTGGGGACACTGAAGGCAGAAGGCATTCCCCATGTCCCTGAGGGGGTGGTGGGATAGCAAAGCTGCAGCCCTGCAAGTAGGGGGCCACACCTGGCTCCATGGCCCACCAGGCCCACTGCCTGCCCAGCCTCAGCCTCTCAGGCAGCACTGACTCACAGAGGGACCTGCGGGGCCAGCCTGGCCCGGCTCTTAGCACATCTGAGTCACCATCTCCTGCCTGAGCCACTGTACGAAATTCCTTCTCCCAGAAATAACATCCATCTTTTTTTTTTTTAAGCTGGCAGGAGAGCTTTTTCATGTTCTTGGGACTGTAAACTGAGCATCGAATTTTCCGCAACTTTTCCTAGGAAGTATGCCTTGTGGGAAAGTGAAAAACAAGTCCATTTTAGGGCCTGAACATTTTCATAACTCTTGAGCTGCTTTAGTTTCTCCCAAAGTCATTCACCTGGGGAAGATCCAAAGTGAAAATGTGTCAGAGAGGCCATAGACCAAAGCAAGCAAGCACAAGGTCAGGTGTTCAGAACTGCTCAAATGAGTTCTCACCAGACAACAGCTACCATTCTCTACCATATGTAGGAAATGTGTGTGTGTGTCTACCCTTCATAGGAAGCTTGCAAAGTGAGACTTATGGTCCCATTTTACATTTGTGAAAACTGAGGCTCGAAGAGGTTAGGCAACTAGCCTAAAGTTAAGCAATGGAACAAGGATCCAAGCTCAGTTCCCAAATCTTACATCCCTTGACTAAACCACACAGCATCTCTACTTTCAGCCCCATATGTCCTGGTAGAGGGCAGCCCATTCTCCAACACACACACCTATCTATCATCGAGCATGCCAAGGGGTCTCCTTAGCAGCATCTCCTGGCCTCTTCCATCTCTTTGGCTAGGCTGTCTACCTACCATCCCTACCCTTCCCAACTACTGAGGCCAAAGCCCCCTAACTGCATTCACCAGGGAAAGGAAGAAGATGAAAGAGGCACTGCTCCTCTGGTCAACCACCATGTCCTCCTGGGAAATTACTGACCTCTACTAGCTTGTACAAGACACTGTTTCTCAGATCCCTACATGAGCCCACCTGGGAATACAAACTCTTATACATCAAGGCCCTGAAAAGACAGAGATGGTCCTTAGGAGTATGCTAGCTCACTTGTAGATGGGCATCCCAGAGTGTAAGTGCCCAGGATGTAGCAGAACCACCCTCCGCCTTGCCCTGTGCCCTGGAGGCTGGCCTCCAGGTGCATAGGTGGGCTCCCTTGCCTTCCGGCTCCCAGGAGACTTTGGCCAGTGGAAGTGCTAGCCCTAGAGCACAGAGTGGGTGGTGAGAAAGTAAGGGATACTTCTTACTACCCCCAGCACAAGACCACCAAGTTTTGACCTCTTCTACCAGAGTCCCTGTCTCCTATGGCGAGCTCCAACTCTAGCTAGAGCTCTCCCTCTCCTTCTCTGTGCTCCTATCTGGTGCTGCCTCAGGGTGTTCATCATCCCTTTGAGGGCCCTTGTCTTTCTCAGACTTTGTAAACAGTCCTTTATTAAACTGTTCTCAATTACCTCCATCTACTTCTTGCCAGGACCCCAACTCATTCAGTCATTTAGGGCAGAGGTGCTAACTTGAATAGAAGGACGTACGGGGCCACTTCTGTGGCTTATTATCAGCAGAGTCTGGCATGGACATGCTGCTTTTAGTGCATTTGTTATTCATTTACGGTATTACATGCAATCTAGATGTACCCAAGTTCCTGTTGGCCACAGCCTTGGACCCCTGGCAATAAATTCTTTGAGAACTAAAGGAGAGAGACCTTGGCCTCAGAGGCTTCCCAGGATCCACAGTGTCCACATTCACACGTGGTACACGTGCCAAGTAACATTGTGATCCAATGCAACATAATGCATATAGTATGGTTTTGGATTTAAGTATAAAATTTGGGTTAAAATCCATTAGCTTCTCCAACAGAATTGACTTGCTTTTAGTCTGTACAGGTTTATTCTTGGTGGGAGAGAACAAGATAACTGAGACCCACTTCCTGGCCTTGAAGAGCCAGGGTGTCAGGAGATGTGAAAACACAACACAGCAGAGAGGTATCAGGGAAAGCTTAATGGAGGAGGTCTCCAGAGGGGTTTCTAAAGGGTGGAAAGGAGGTTACAAAGTGATAAGATAAATTAGGGCATTCCGGGCAGCAGGAACAGCACGTGTAAAGGTATGAAAGCATGGAAGAGTATACTGCGTTCCAGGAACCATAACCAAGGCATTATGACTTACACTTGGAATGTGCACGGGGAACTGATAGTCATCAGAGTGGGGAGTAAAGCCAGGGCCTTGCAACCATGCTTGCAGTTCAAAAGGAAGTACAAAAGCACCCATAAACCAAACTATAAATGAGTGTGACAGCAAACACCCATGTGTAAGGCTCTGCTAACCAACAAAATAGACTTTTTACCACAAAGGACTACATGGTCAGCTGATTTCTAGGTTCAAATTTATACTCCAGAAAAAGGAGGCCTGAAAAGCAAGAAAATGCAGGTCACATTTTTTGAAGTACTTGAAAGAACCTTGTTGAGTATTCACAGTCTATGAACTGGTGTGTATCTGTGCCAGCTGGTCAGAAATAGCCCTAAAAATGGAGATATGAACAGATGGATGGATGGGAGGGAGGGAGGGAGGGAGGGAGGAAGAGAGAAAGTGAATGATTTGACAGACAAATGATGGAGATGGATAAAAGCAAATAGATGTTTCCAAAGACTCCTTACTCCCCACCATCAAACTTCTAGCTCAGTGAATGAGTTCTGCCTACTGTCAAAAAAATAAAAGAAAGAAAAAAAACATTGCGAATGGCCAACTGAACTGGAAGCTGAGTTCAAAACTCCCAGAGCCTTGAGAACACACCGTGCTGAACTCTTTATCATCCCACAAATAACTGGGGAGAGGATCCATGTGCCCATCCATGCCTCTTGTTGGCCCTGCTCTCCTGGACAATGTGGGGATCACATGTGGGGATCCTGCAAGAGAACTGTGCCCTGGGGAACATCACAGACTGTAAATTCCAAGGAACATTACAAACAATTTAAGGAAACTCTTGCAATTTTGTGAGCCACAAATGGCTCCAAGGAAAGTCTGGTTCAGCTTTCAGACCTGGCAATACCTTCCTTCGTGGCAGAAGGACAGTGGCCACGAAAAGACCAGTTTTTCCTTCCCCATTTTCCCAAAGGGATGGGCCCTGAGCTGGGAAGGTTGCATTTTCCCCCACCTGTGGTTTTATGTTCAAGCCAAGTCAATAAACCGAAATACGGCTTTGGTTCAGATGATTCTCAAGGAGGAAAACAGCAATTTTGCCTTCAAAGGGACAGATCCCAGAGCCAGGAAATAAGAGTTATGTTTCCGGCTACACTAAGGAAAAGCTGGGCTTCAGGATTCCAGGGGCTGAGCTCCCACCAAGTCCGGGGCGGCTGGGGATAGGCTCGGGCCTTGGAGACAGTACACACCTGTCATCTAAGGAAGACGAGAGATTGTCAGGGGCAAAGCAGACCTTGAAAGGGAAGCAGTACTGGGAAGGAAAGTCAGCTGAACCAGGACACAGCTGTCTGCTGGTGCCTCAAAGAGCAGAACAAACCAGGCAAACACCAAGGAGCCATCAATAACACAGAGATGTGGTAGTGGACCGAAGGAAAGGAAGAAGTAAGACAGCCCTTGAATCATGAGGCCTCCAGCCAAGTCTCTGCTTTACCTAAGCATTCTGTCTGCCTGGACCTCCATTTGTCCATCCAGAAAATGGACACAGTCACATCTGATCTGCTTGTTTCACAGGCTTCCATGGAAAAAAAAAAAAAAGTAAGACTGCCTTCAGGCTTTAGCAAAAATCACTTTAGAGTATGTTCTGGACCAGGAAAGCTATCTCCAAGGGATCTTGTCACCACTGACACTCCTTGCCTCTCCAAGTGTACAGTAAGCCAGTCCCCTCCCCTCCTGCTCAGGTAAATTCAGATGCATGGAAGTTCAGCTTCCCCCATGCCAGCTCTGACTCTGGGCCTCCAGGCTGTCAGCCTCCCAGCGCCGCAGTCCCCGGGGATCGTATACAGCCTCAACACACCCCAACACTCCGCCGTGACCAAGACATGACAACATTTAATGCCAATCCAATCCAATTACTCATGCCTGTATCTTCCTAGGCACAATGCTGCACAGAAAGACATTTTACAGATTTCAATAGACATGGGAACCCAGAAAAATCTACAAGATGCCAAAGGTTTATTTTTCTAGGATTAACACAATGACAAGGAATCAGCCATATATATTGTTGAATACGACCAGCCAAATATTTTTTCTGTAATTTCTACAATAATATGAAGAAAGCTGAAAAAAAAATTAAAAATACAGGCCGCTGGTGTTAGGCTGGTCATTGTAGCCTCTGGCTTCCAAAAATAACAGCCGCCCCTATGAATTACCAACAACGCTGTTTGCAAGACAGTTGCTTGATACAAGAAATGGAACATATTAACAGGAGCTTCCTGACAAGAAGGGGCTTTGGGAGGACAGGCTGACCTAAGACGGAGGACGCCAGGGAGAATGTGAGCTCTCAGCCACCAGCCCCTGTGGTGTGTCCTCCCTAAAGCTCTCCCCAAGCCCGAAAGGTCACAGAAGATGCTGCCCCAAAACCACACTGATTTAGAGCAGTTAACCACAGGCTGGAGGGTGAGGGGGAGTTTGAGTGGGGAGGAAGGCATCTGGCTTCAGCCACACATCTCTCAGAGCTCTGAAACAACCCATTAACTGGGTTTATCTTTCCAGACCCGGGAACCTGAGGAACTAACAGAGAAGGGGCAAATTTGAAACCAAAATCTAAGAGACAAAGATGGGAAAGGAAGTTTAGTGTGAAGGAAAGCCAAGAAGGAATCCAGACGAGGTGTGCCTTCATACAGACATGTGGTCAGAGAAGTCCCCCTCACCCCCATCCCACCCCGGGCCTGGCAGCAAGGGGTCACCCTCTGGGGCCTCCATTCTCACTGGCCCCACACAGACAAGCAACTAGGCCAGTGGAGTAGGTGAGGTCAGTGTGGAAGGAGGAAAGAAAGTGCCCCAGGCTGAAAGTCTAGGGAGTAGAGGTCTGATCTCACTTCCCCCACTTACTGTCTCTGTGATCTTAGATTGGACCATCCCTGCCCTAGCCCAGGTGTCCTCAATTCATGGGGCTGTCACAGGAAGCAGGAGTGAGAGAATTATTGCAGTGCAGTGGAAGCACCACAGTCCCTGGGGATTGCATACAGCCTCAACACACCCTGATGTCTAGAGGCCAGATCCCTCTACCCCCAAACCCTGCACCAAGGGAGGTCCTGTGGGCAGTGGGAAGAGAGCCTAACCAGAGGGAGCAACCCCAGGCTGCTTCCGGGGACCCACCAAAGCAGTTCCCAGATTTTAAGAAGCCAAGAAGCAGAAGCAGTGCCACTCTAGGACCCCCAGCAAAGAAGCAATGATCCTGGGCCCTCTCTTAGGAACGAGGGCACAGATGGACAGCTACTTGGACAGAACGATGGAGCATGCTTGCCCAGAGCCTCAGGGAACACAGCCCAAGCCCCTGGGGCTGCTTCCTAGCATCAGACATGCGCTGCGTAGAAGGAAGATCCCCCCACACCTGACTCCCATACCCTCACTGAGGAGCTGGTCCTCCTAACTTCATCCTCACGCCTATCCTCTCCTCCCTCCTTCGACCTCATGTAGCAAAAGGGGCTCTTAAAAAAGAGAGGAATCTTGGGGAGGAGAGCTAGGGATGGAGTAGATGAGTCAGACTGGACCCTGCACTGAAGGATGCTCTGGCTGAGGGGAAGCTGAGGCAAAGGTACCCAAGACTGGCTCAAGATGGGGAGGGCAAAAAAAAAAAAAAAAGATGGGGAGGGCTGCACAGGTCAGACACCTAGAGAGGCCCTCCGGCTGCTGTGGTCGGTGAGAGGAGAAGGCCCAGGAGAACAGGCTGCCAGCAGGAAGCCAGTCAGGAAAGCCCATGCTGGCCCCAGGCCGCCCCCCTCCCACCCTGTGAGGCTGTGCAGAGAAGGTGGTAAACACCCCGGGGACAGGGGACAGGCGCTGGTCCATCCTGGGCCTCCCACATCTTCTGTTCTGTTCCCTTGCACAGCACCCCTCCCACCGCCTCCCGCATTAGCCCCACTGCTGCCTGAGGCCATGTCCACTGTGTCCTTTCTGCAGGGAACAGCCCCTGGTGCACACTTGGTTGGGTCTGGCCTTTTCTCTGTTAAAGTTCCATTAGTCCACTGAGCACCTCCTGGGTGCTGGGACCCCGCCAGCCCTCGGGGGACTCCTGGCAGGTGGGTGGGTGCCCGGGAGCCTGGGGAGGAAATGAAGAGTGCGGTCTGCCCCAAACCCCACCAGCAGAAGGCTGCTGCCCCCAAGGGAGCCAGGGATTTGAGAGAACCATGAGACAAACACCAAGTGTTTTACCACTGGAAATAAAGTTGAAAATGTCCCTGGAACCCACTTTATCCAGAATTTCCAGGGGAGTTTGGTGTGAGTGACTCACCACGGACACAATGGCTGGTTCCAAGTGCCAGGCCAGCTGAGCTCGTGGATATTCAAGCAGAGCTCAGGAAAAGACAGTCCAAAGAACTCAGGCTACGCCTGCCCTGAAGCCGAGAGGGTTGCCTCTCTCCTTTCCAAACCCACCCACTGCGGGCGGCTCAGCAGCCCCATGCTCCTCGCAGAGGCTGGATGAGGACAGGAGGAAACCCAAAAAACAAAGCGGGCAATAAATCTCTGCCTGCCCATGACAGCGCTCTGGCACACCCTGTGTTCTTTCCCTCTCTGAAGGAAAAAAAGATACATAACGAATAACAATCCCCAAGATCAGAAGAATTATTAGCAAAGTTTGTGCTACTTCCCACCCTCTTTCTCACAGACAAAACATAGGCTCTCCAGCAGCACCTCCAGCCAGTGCTTTATGAGGACCCAGCAAAGCTCTCACAGACCCCATCTCCTTCACAAGTTAAGAGGCAGACTCAGGCCAGTGGGCAGAAACCATCTTGTTCTGTTCCCCACACACACCTGCCACTGGGAAAGAAAACCCAGATCCCACATGGGAGCAGGTGGCTTGGCTTCTAAAAACAACTTCCTTTTACAGCCCAAGAAACTGTTCCAGAAAGTAAGAATGACATTCACAGTAAGTTACCACTAAACAACAACCATAGGCCACCACTGAAGCTTGCGACAGCCCCTCCAGAAAGACTTCCCGTTGAACAGAGGAGAAAACTGAGGCTCCGAGGGATTGAGTGTCCAGTATCACCGGCAGTGAGACAGTGACATGTTAACCCATCAAAGCCCTAGCTTAATGGTCACACTTCTGCCATTTCCCTGAGCGCCTTCCATCCCTACGGACCTTCCTAAACAGCAGACCCCTAAAACAGGAGTGAGCTCTCAAAGGGCACAGAGTGTGAAAATGACTTGCAATATCCGGGCAGCACACCAGAAGAGCATCTGTACAGCCTGGGTGCAAACACCTGGAAGTGAGGCTAATTCAGGCCTAGTGGCCTCCGTAAAAGCAACAATCATCATAATATAGTATTACACCACTATTGCCATGCAGCCTTCCTTGGTACAACAGAAACGCTGGGCTTCCGGATATCCCAATAGAGAGAGAATCTAAAGCTTCAACTCAAGTGTGAGGCGAAAGAAGAACCCTTTTTTCTGGTGCTATCCAGGGGGCAAATGAAAAGCTTTCAGTCCCTGCAGGCCCAGCTCGCAGATCCATGTCAGGCTCTACCTCCTGCCCCTGCCTCTGGATTCCTCCAACCCTCCAGCTATCAGCAGCTCAGACATCTCCCCGCCCCCAGGGAGGCAAGCAGCCCCCCAAAGCCAGGCCCCACTGAAGCCGCTCCCACTTTCCTGCCCGAGGGTAGATGCTGGGCATGGAGGCATAGCGATGTTGAGGGTACCCCCGGCACGTCTCCTCTGAAAGGTGATGTGCAGGGTGGTCAGAAGCTCAGACGGAATCTGAGGCCGATAGGTAGGAATGTGAGCCCTTGCTGTGTAATTCCGAGCCACAATTACTTCTTCTGTAAACTGGGAACAATATTAGTCCCCACCAAAAGGGTCACTGTGAAGATTACAACACATAAATGCTACAAAACCCTTAACATGGGGTCTAGCCCATTGTTGGAGCTCAGTAAATATCACCTATTAATATGAGAATGGTTAAATAGAGACTCAATGGATCAGGGGCACCTGAGTGGCTCAGTTGGTTAGGCGTCTGCTATTGGTTTAGGGGGATGGAGCCCTGTGTCAGGCTCCCTGCTCAATGGGGAGCCTGCTTCTCCCTCCCCCTTCATGATCTATCTCTGTTGCTATCTCTGTCTCTCTCTCTCTCTCAAATACATAAAATCTAAAAAAGAGAGAGAGAGACTCATTAGATCAGCAAGACAAGGCTGGTCAGTCCCAGACCTACCGGACCTTTCATCCCCTTGCCCCCGCTCCTGGCCTCAGCACCCCACAGGTCCCAATACACACAGCTCCACTCAGGATGAAGTCATTCATCCAAGCCACCTCTAACACAGGCAGGGCCTGTGGCAAAAGTACAGCTGTAAGCCTGTGGCCTATCCCCTACCTCATCCCCAGCTCCATCTCCATCCCCACACCATGAGAGACCCCCCAATAAGATTCAGGATAGACCCCAACAAGTCTCCTGAGCACATCTCAGGGCCTCTAGGTAGAGAACTCCAGGGTCCCTGGTACCAGTGACATGGCAGGAGAGCCTGGAGCCAAGCTCTGGTTGGGAATGTCACTTTGAACCCTTGTCTTTCAGGGAAGGGCATGGCCAGACAAAGTTTTGTGAAAGCAGGGACACAGAGCATATGGCCAGAACAATCACATTTACTTTTTATCCAGTGCTTTCTCTAGGTTCCCTATGCACTCTAAGGATAGTGAGATGAGTAAGACCCAAATCTCACCCACAGGGAGTTCGCAGTCTAGAGACCTTCCTCGCACCTGCAGTAAGGTGAGTCCTGGTGCAGAGGTATGGGCTATGGTGTCAGAGGACAGAGGGGGACAGCTTGGAGGGTGGCAAACACCAGGGCAGGGGATAAAGGAAGTCCCCTGTCAGAGAAGGGAGGCAAAGACATTCTAAGAGGCAGAAGCGGGCACAGGCCTGAGATGTGGGACAGGCTGAGCCACAGGGACTGGCACAGTTTGCAGGGTGGAAGTGGGGAGGGTTTGGATATAAGGCACAAAAGCAGAAAGGAGTGATCTAAGATGAGCCCTTTATGCTGAGGAACTCCAGACTCTAAATTCTAGCACCCACTCTGCCTTGGATGCAGCATGACCTTCGCTCACCCACAATGCCCAGTCTCAGCCTCCTCCCCTCTAGGAGTTGCTGAACTGCCCACTCAGGCCCTGGGGAGGCACGCCTGAGTCCTCAGGGCCTTGGTGCTGGCCTGGCCAGTACACTACCTACAGTCTCCCCTGTTAAGTCTCTAAGAGAGCCTATCAGAGCAAATTTCCAGATGGATCTCCAGCAACCCCAGATGGACAAAGGAACAAATGTGCAAAGCAATTCCCAGCCCTTTCCTTCCTATGCCAACCAGAGAAAAGTCACTATGCCTCTCTCTGCCCAGGCCTCTCTGCCCTCTACCTGGCCACATCCTAGGCCCTGCTCTATCTCATCTCCTACAGAAGGGCTTTCTCAGCCTGTTCAACTTATCGGGGTCCCTCCTGGTGCTGAACCCCATCAATGTTCACAGTCCAATCTGCTTCAGTCCCACACCATCTGGGGACAATAACTGATCTGCCCCTTCTCAGGACAGAAATGTGGCCCCACTCAGCACAGCTGGCACACAACTGAACACACAGGGAACATAAGCAAATAAACACCTGCTACAGGGAGGCATATGGTTCTCCAAGGAGGTACAATGTCCATATGGTGTCCTCCCTCATTTCCTCAGGCTCCAAGCCTATGGGCCAACCAGCTACTAGCTGTGGGGCTTCCAGGACACTGGGCAGAGTGGGTAACAATCAAGCCCTTCTAACTTCTACATTCGTTGTTGTCCTCCCCAAGGATAGCTGGTCCTGGTTCTGCTATGTGGACAGTCCACTTCATAGAGGCCTCTAGCCAGGGAAGAGCAGAGGTGGAAAGATGCTTAGTCCAAATTCATCATTTTACAGGCCAGAGAACAGAGATCCCAGGTAGTGAGGGCCTCGCCCAGTTTATCCCAGGTACCGAGAGGAAACTCACCTTTGTATCCCCTGCCCCTGTGGCTCCCTCTTGCACCTCCGCCCAGTGCCAGGACATCCACGGCAGCTTCAGTCAACAGGCACCTGAAGCTCTGGACAATACCCAGCCCCTGTCAGCTGGAGGATTATTAGCCTATGCTGAGCTGGATGAGGCCAAGCTGAGGGCTGACTGCTGCAGCCCAGCTGGCCCCAGCTGGAGAGCAAACTGCCCACCAGAGCCAGTCCCTGCCCCCTCCTGGGACACCGTCCCATGCGACCAAGGAACTAGTTCATTCGGAAGGCCCCTCAAAAACCATTAGTATCTACCTCCAGTGCTCAGGGAATGGTGATGTGAAAAGGCAGTCCCTCCAAAACTTGGGGAAATACAGAACTACTGATTTAGAAAATCTTAGAATAGAGAAGGCAGAAAGTCATATGCCCTTCTCAGATGTACCTATAGTGATGATTCCCTCAGTGGGAAGAGGGACCTCAGGACAAGGATGGAAGGAGATGGGTGACATGCCTACCACCTTCTTCTTCTATTCAATAGACCCTTGGCCTGCTTAACACCATCAGAAAATACCACCCTCTTCTCAGGCTACACCTAACCCCCACATGCCCCAGCCTTGCCACACACAGCTCAATACACACTCTGCTGCACTCAGAGGAGTTTCCTCACTACTCAGCCCCTATTGATGCATTCATAAATGCACCAGTCACTGAGCCTCCCCAAGGGGGCAACAACCTAGGTCCAAGCAAAACCAGTGGGGTAAAAGGAGGGCAGTCCAAAAAGGCAGACCAACCTGGTGACAGGCAAGGAGGCAGAAACCAGCTGGGCACACCCAGGGAACAGCATGGCATGGCCCAATATAAGAGGGTGTAGGAGAGCAGCAGGAGAAAAATGCAAATAGTAGCTTGAGGTCAAGTCACCCAAAGCACCTAATACCAGGCTGAGAATCGCCTACCCCAACCCTGGCAAAGCATGGGTTTTAGTTAGAATCCAAGATATACTCAGAGAAGGTAAAGAGTATCCTGGAGTATCCTCTGGAATCCCAGTGAGGTTGCACATGCTTTCTAGGCCTCCATGGCAAACATATCCTCAGCTTCTACACCCCAACTCAAGGGTCACTTGTTCTCTGAAGCTCTTCCCACTGCCCAGCCCCCTCCTTGACCCACAGGACACACATAGAGTCTATTATAGTACTTGTGACATTCATTGTGCTTAATGGTTGGCATTTCTCTCTTTCCCTACAACACTAAGTCTTTCAAGTGCAAAGACCATGTCTTATTTATCTCTATATCTTCGGGGGTCAGCAAAATGTCTGGCATGACCTGCTTGTTCAAAAAACAGAGGGATGGATGGGTGTGTGGATGGATATGGATGGATGGATGGATGGATGGATGGATGGATAGATGGATGGATCTATGATCGATGGACAGATGGTTGGAGAGGGAGATGGATGGATGATAGACTCTGCCTTGAACAGTAAATATCCATAGAAAACACCTCCATTTCATAGTACTCATGGGTTCCATGAACATATCCTAAAATAACCACTTGTTCAAACTCTAAAATGGATAAAAGGATTTGACCCAATTATCTTGGTTTTCCCAGGTCCTCTTCCCTCTTTCTGTCCAACTATCCCATTGGTGCCCAAAACCTTTGGCAGACTCCTCAGCAGAGCTGAAATGGGGCATCAGGCCCAGCCTCCCAAAGCCATCATGGGAGAGGAAGAGCCACGACTGGATCCTGGCACCAGAACATCCCTTCAGTAATTACATGGTTCCAGACAGACATAAATAGACAGATTAGCCTTTCTGCATTTTTCTCATAAAAATAACAACAGTTCCTAAGCACACTGGCATGAGTGCGGACATTAAGCATTGCAACCTGCTGTTCTTGGCAGTCAAGGGCTGGCCTTCCTTGCTGTTCCCCCACCACCACCACCTCCTCCTTAGGGCTCTTGGAGGGCTCCTCATGCCTGGCTCTGTCCACCCCTATCGCCCCAAAGCCGGTTGGCAGCCAAGCCCTGAGACTGGCTAAGGACTTTTATGAGCATCATGTCCATGATTTGCTGTTTTCTTGGCTGGATCTTTATCTGCTTTTCGTCATTATGTAACTAGAAATCCACACACACGGTGAAATGATTATATGCCCCATTCTGTACTAGAGGAAAGAGGAAGAATCTGTGTTCTGACCCAGAAGAAGAGCACTCTCAAAGGTGAACCCCTTGCTTTATACACAAGAATATGTAAATCTCTTTCCTGGGGATCCCTGTGTGGCTCAGCAGTTTAGCACCTGCCTTCGGCCTGGGGTGTGATCCTGGAGTCCCGGGATCAAGTCCCACATCGAGCTCCCTGCATGGAGCCCACTTCTCCCTCTGCCTGTGTCTCTGCGCCTCTCTCTCTCTGTCTCTCGTGAATAAATAAATAAAATCTTAAAAAAAAAAAAAAAAAGTAAATCTCTTTCCTCCTTCTCCCTTTCCCCCTCCTCTTTTCTCTTTCCCCCCTTCCCTCTCCCTCCCCTTCTCTCTCTCACCCTCCCCCCACTATTTGTCACTTGTCCTCAGTGCCCATGCTGAACAAGTGTCATACCAGTAGACCAAGAACCAAGGCACTTACTACCCTGGATTCTCTCTGCCTCCCTCTCTTTCTCATCTGACCTTGCTCCTTCCTCCTTAGGCTCAAGGCTCAAGAATCAGAGGCAGGACAATGGAGCCTGAAATACTGGTTACCAGACCTTCCTCTCTTAAGCCCATGAATTCCCCAACCTGAAAATAGTACCACCTCATCCTCCTCGCAGATCCTGACTCAGTCAAGCCTCTGACCACAAGTCAAGGTTCAGGAACTGCTTACCAGATGGCCCTGGCTCCTCTGGAAGACAAAAGGTGACCAGCACTGCCTGCAGGCCACAGAGAGCTTCATCTTCTCTTCTATGTGATACTATCATTCCCCTTGGCCTCCTCCAGAAAGATCCAGAACAAGGCATGGGAGTTTGATCAGGCTACATGCCACACACCCAATGAACTATGCAAGGCACCTCTCATGAGAGCTGTGCCACTGAATAAAAAGAGGATTTGAAATCACAGGCCTCAGGTTCAAGCCGCAGCTCCACCACTTACCACCTATGAGATCTGAGCAAGTCGCAAAAACACAGATTGTAATACAACATTCTGATCATTGCCAAATGCTGATTAAAAAAATAGTATTTCAGTAAAATTTGCATTTACTACTGTTCTTAGTGGGTATGAGAATCTTTTCATATCTTTGTGACCATGTTATATACATGTCACATATCACCTACCAACCTCTGAGCACCTCAAAGGCAGAATTACTTCTGATTCATCTTCAGAGCCTACTGTCCAGCCCAAAGATCACTCAGTAAGTGTTTATAGAATGAAGAGTGAATGATTGTTGCAGGCGCTGGGAGCTGACAGTCTAATGATCGATCTAAGCTCCTCTTTTGACTGGGTCTTGCTTCCCTCAAAGCAGCTTTTCAATAGGACTTTGAACATACAAAGCAGAGTTTTATGGCAGGTCTGCCAGGTTTTCTTCATGAGGAGATGTGTCATGTATAAAACATGTTAAAGATCATAGAGCACCAATCTCACTCAATACCAAGTTGGTACTATGAGTAGAACCTTGAAGAAACTTTTGTGGGTCATCCTGCTGATTATCGCTCAGTAAGTCACCAACAAGAGAAGGCACTTCAGGTGTTCTGGCTCAAAGCCCCCCTAAGTCAGGGTCTCTATACACTGTATTGGGGGTCCTCTTGCTTCTCACTGTAGTCCAAGTTTTGAGGATAAAAGCTCACTTCTTCCTGCATATCAGCAATCACACATTGCTTTTTAAGGATTCTTTTCTTTTGTTAAATCGTGTAAATTCTTAAATCCTTTTGCACTGATGTGTTGAACCTTATTGTACATTCAATTAAGGCAAACTTTTATAATTTACCTTTTGTTTTCAATGACCCTGAAATGTTACAGCATGGTATTCTATGCAACTAGTTCTCCTCCAGGGTTGACACTGTATTTTTCACATTGATTTAACGGTTGAGTGTAGGTTTTCTTGTCCAGCAGGGTTTTCATGCAGTGTGTAACCATAGATGCATGTACTTGTGTTTTGTGTAGGTGTTGAAGGGCAATGATGTATAAAAAAGTGGATTCACCTGTTTTTAAAAATAAAACATTGATTAAAAAAAAAAACTGTAAACACTGCAAGCTATACACATCTGCCTCCCAACCACACCCTTGCAGTCAGACCTGGCCCATGCAGTGAGGCATTTACCTAGGGGCTCCCACAGCTCCCAGCATTGCCAAGTCACTGACCAGCTTCCCCAGATACTGTGAATCACTCCAGAAGGGCCCACTGCAAGCCCAGTCTCCCCCGTCTCAATTCTCAGACAGACTCCGGGAGGGCAGCCTGAGCTGAAATACGCAGTAATGTGGCCATCAGCCAGGGACATCTACAGCCCAGCCCTCTCTATTTTAGAGTGAGGACAGGCCTGGCATTCACAGCAGGGGGAGGCCAGATTTCCCCCAGCAAAGTCTAGACCTCTTTGCTGTGAGCCCTAGAAACCTCCAGGCTTGAGGGTTACTTAACAGGTGTGGGGTGTGGGACCAAAGAATCACAAGGCCAGGAAGGAGAGAAAGAAAGGGAGCTGGTTACAAAACAGCCTGAGAGGGAAGGGACATTACCCTCACATCCAGATTCCTGGATTCTGAGGATGAAAGGAGCAAGCATTACCCATCACTGATGCAGAGGAAGGAATGCAGGTCTGTAGTCACATCTGCCTCTCACCAGCTGGTTGGCTCTTAGACATCCTTGGATGTCCTGATCCATATCACACTGTAAGACAGGCAGTCCTCTGGCAATTAAATGGTGCTGGAATTTCTGCCTCCAGGGCTCTAATTCTCCTCAGAGAACTGGAACTTTGGCTGATGAGGTGCTTCCTCTTACTTCCCACTCCCACATACCCCAACAGCACAAACTGAGCCTGGGGCCAGACAGTTTCTCCATCAATAGCTCTTAGATTGACCAAGTAGAAAGGGCTTTGGAAGGGAAAACATGACTTTTCATTGCTGGTGGGTTAGTAACACCAGAAATCTCAGGACTCTGAATCCTAAATCACTTCTAAAATGAGCCAGGTACTTTCTTCAATCCTGTTCTCCCGTGGATTTTCTCTGCCTCTGAGAACAAGGTCTATACACTTTCTTTTACGCCAGCCTCATAGCCAAGAACAGGACCAGACACCAGCTGGGTGCTTGGTGAAGCCCAAGATGGATGGGCAGACACAGAGAGGCAGATGAATGGAGATACTGATTGTCTCTGTAAAAGGAGGCCTGGCCTCTGCACATCCTGTCTTGCCCTGGACTGGACTCTTTCTTTCCTATTCTCCATCACCCAGCCTTCACTTTGCAGGGAAATCTATCAGGATGCTCAGAGCCTCACATACTTCCCTGGTGAGCTGCAGCTTACTCCTTCACCATTAATCTCCAGGAGGTTGGCTCCCCCAAACCCCTCTGTTTCCAGTTTTATCTGAAACAAAAATAGACTCTTGCAAACATTCCAGTCTTTGGGTCATTGGTTCATAGGCTTTGTCCAGCCCTGGCCAAGGTTTCTACCTCTGAGTTCACTCAGTACACCATGGCCGCCTGGGCACAGCCAGCTTGTTGACACTGTGGCCGGATTCAACATAGCATGTTGTTCCTTTGGGCCTTTCCAATGGTCCCTAAATACAAAACTATTAGAGACACTGATGCCAATCAGCCAGGCACCATAAGCAGAGGCCAAGGTACCAACCAGGTGTACCAATCATGTAATGGGGCAGGATTCAGTCATCACTGAGGACAGCTGCCACCCCTTCTCGGGGCTCCAAGGGCACAGGATTTGTATAGGTCTTTCTGCATTTAACCCATTGAATTCTGAAGGCATTTGTTTACTTATACATCTTGCCCTGTCATCTTAAAGCAGGAGCCAGGTTGGATTCCACACTAGGAACTTGCCAGAAAATATCACCAACATCCCTCCTGTACAACTTTTATTAAAAGAGCCTTCAAGACAAGAAGAAATATTTCTTAAAGGACTGACTAAATGTGTACTCATGCTGTAGAGTCTATAAAGCTTACATTAAATTAGACCAGGTGGTCAAGAGCTATGGATCCAGGCTGTTCTGTTTGACCATCACCTTTCACCAACCCCCATTAAATTTTCCTGATATAAACTTTGCCGCTTTGTCATCTGCTTGTATTCAGAGCTAAGATTAGAAAAAGCCATGTGAAACATTCTGATTTTTTTATTGGAGGAAATCTGTCCGGTATTTGACACAGTGTCTCGTTTTTGTCTGACGTTTTTTCTTAGCATGTTATAAGCACTGGTGTATATATGTAATACCTCATATACATAATATCTTATACTGTGTTGTTATCTTATAAATCCTGCTACTGGTCAGATTTCTCTATTCACTTTGGAAGCTAAGATTGTATTGTAGATTAAATGCTGGCCCACTGCTAGGAAATACATAGCAATGCATTTGGAGGACAAACCTGACCTCTGACTCTATTTTCTTTTCATTCCTCTATCTACCCTGGGACCCACTCACCTGTCTTTTTATTTTATCCTACTGTTGTTGTTTTTAAAGATTGTATTTATTTATTCATGAGAGACAGAGAGAGAGAAGTAGAGACATAGAGGGAGAATCAGGCTCCTTGCAGGGAGCATGATGCAACACTCGATACCCAGACCCTGGGATCACGCCCTGAGCCCAAGGCAGACAATCGCTGAGCCACCCAGGTGTCCCTATCCTGCTGTTTATAAACAGTCTTTAAGGTCTTTTGTAACAAACTGGGGTCTTAATTAATTAATAGACCAATTTATTAATTTATTAGTGATACGCTTATCAACTAGGGTAGGTTAGGTTTTGCTATAAAAACAAATAATTCCAATATCTCAGTGGCTTAAGACCACAAAGATCCACATGTGTGTGCCTGTGGGTGCAGGAGGGGGCAAAGGGGAGTGGGGGGGGTGTGTTTCTCACACAGCACTGCTGGGAGCCATGTTCCAGGCCATCATCATTCCAGCTCATACCCTGACAGAAGTTCCTATTGGACACATGCTTCCATGATCACTGCAGCGGAAAGGGAAGTTAAGTTATATACTGGCCCTTAAAGTTGCTGCATTTCACTTCTGCTCACATTTCATTGTCCAAAGTAAGCCACACAATCATAACTAATTACAAAGAACAGTGAGGGACACCTGGGTGGCTCAGAGGTTAAATGTCTGTCTTCGGCTCAGGGCGTGATCCCCGGGTCCTGGGATCGAGTCCCGCATTGGGCTCCCTGTAGGAAACCTGCTTCTCCCTCTGCCTATGTCTCTGCTTCCCTCTCTCTCTGTGTCTATCATGAATAAATAAATAAAATCTTTAAAAAAAAGTAACAGGGAAGTAACAAAATACCACTGGTCTGAAAGGTGGAAAACCAGAATATCTGTGAACCTTGCTAATGATGAATACAACAGCCAGGGTCGCCCGTACAACACACCATCTAAATTGGTACACTTTGGAGATTGAGAAGAGGAACTAAAAGTACTAAAATTTAAATAATTTTTTAAATGTTTATATATATATTAACATTTTGATTCTATTTTATTGATTGAAAATTGTTCTTTTTAAAACCAAATTTTAAAAGTAAAATTCTTTCTAAAACCATCATATATACATAACTACATATATCAGGGTTTTTTAAATCTTCTTTTATGTTGATAATCTGAACAGTAAAAAATAGCGGAAGCAAAATAGTTCATTCTTAGTGCATATTCACATATTTTAATTAGTTTCTTAAACATAATGGCTTTTTAAATCATATCATGGAATTTTTCTGAAAAATATAATTATTTCAATATGATCTTATCATTTTAGATTTTTCCATTAAATGGCCTATAGTTTCCTTCAGAGTTGCAAGTTACAATTAATGAATTTGAAATTGCTGACTCTCAATTGACCCTTCTTTGTAGACTGCAATTTTTTAATTTAGAAAACATTCTGCCTCCTGGTCCTGAGATGTCTGGTAAGCTTGGACAAAATTTGGCTAAATGGAGAATATTGTCAATTTCAATTATTTTTTATATTGAAATGAGTAAATATTTCACTTCAAATATTTTCACAGATGCTTTCCCTTTGCCTCAGAGTAGTTTTCCCTGACAAAACATGTCAAATAAGTTGTCTTTATTAATGATTCATTTGAATGGTTCACCAGTCTTAGATGCCTCTAAAGCACAGGCCTACTTACATTTCACTGCATTTGCAGGGTGGAATATAAATTCACTTCATTATCATATGAACACCATCGTAAGACTCTTCCCATAAACTAAGACATCCCCAGACACTCCAAAAGAATTGAATATTAAATATTTCACACCGTATCAGCTCTAATTATTTCACTTTTTCAGCTCCTCCCTTGCTTTGATAGAGATAAAACTTGAAGGCTTTGTTTTCAGTCATTGCAATTCACTAAAAGATTCAAAAGCTGATGTGGTAAGGTGAGCCATTCATTTAATTTTGATTAAATATTTCCAGCTGGTTTTGAACAAATGAACCGAAACTTAGATAATTTGTTTATACAAAATCTCAACATTTTAGGACTCTGAAACTGATTGACAAAGCAGTTCTTTAAAAGTTCAAAGATTTGTAAAATCTGATTAATGAGAGACAACAAGAGGAGAAAGTATATACTTCCATGCTAAAGTATTATTTTGTACTCAAAATCATTTTTGACATAAAATTTTTGTTGTTCAGTTTTTCTTAATATATGTAAAATTATTTCATTTTTTTACAACTCTGGCTTCTAAATTGATAGAACAACATGGTTATTAATTATATGTGCACCCAATCAACCCTAAGTACATTCCTAGTCTACAAACATCTTAATTTAGTAAGAATAATATTTGTTCTACAACACTGTGTTCCACCAAAATTTGTACTTTTAATATCACTGCAAAAAAAAAAATCATCAATGTTCAATTTCTCAACAATTCATAATTGTATTCACTTCAGCTGTTTCATCTTTGACAGAATTAATTTCCAAAAGCTTACTTGGATTCCATAAATTGTGTGAAAAATTGAACAAGTGTCAAAATTAATTTAATGGATATTCTATTTGAAGCATCTTATGACACTGATATAATGCTGGCTTCACACGATCCTTCTGCTGTTGAGCCAACACACCCACTGCTATCACTTCACTTTCCATCCACAGCCAGGAAAACTTGGAATTTAAAATGAGTGAAATTAACTTAGTAGAAAAGACATTTGGTATAAATGAGTCATAAAATGATATATAAACACACCTTTTATAGCTATTAATCCTAATTATGTTTGGGCACAAACTTAACTACAAAACTTTTGAGAGGCTGATGCCTCTTCAACAAACATGTTTGTGTCTTCTGGTTTCCATGTAGTCAGTGGTATTACTACATCCATGGTATCACCAAACATTTTCTCCAAGCTACACATTAATCATTAACCTTCTTGAAGGACCAAAAAAAAAAAAAAAGTACTTAATTTTGTATTAAGCTGGCGCAGCAGTTTAGCACCGCCCGCAGCTTGGGGAGTGATCCTGGAGACCCAGGATCAAGTCCCACATCAGGCTTCCTGCATGGAGCCTGCTTCTCCCTCTGCCTGAGTCTCTGCCTCTCTCCCTCGCTCTCTCTGAATGAATAAATAAATAAATCTTTAAAAAAAATTGTATTAAGCATGCATTTTGGATTTTTAACTCATTGTTATAAAGAGCATGCTATCAAAAAAATTTTAAGCATTACTAAACAATAAATAGCTAATAACTGACACCAATAATATACAACAAAACCATTCTTGAAAGAGTATCCAGACTTCTTGTTCGCTGTCCAGCAGAACTTCTCAGCCTGTGTTTCCTACAGATGTTTCACATATACCCAACATATAATTTCTCTCATTTTCCAGTGACCCCATTGATTTGTGGCCTGGCAGACTTTATGTATCTCATAAGTTGAGGCACTTGCCATCGCATAGCTGGTTGGATTACCAAATGAGATTCATTGGTAATCCACCCCCAGTCACCACCCAAGGCCAGGAGTCAATACCTTGTTCTATCAGAAAGCAAAAGCATAAAAAAAAAATTAAAAAAAAAAGAAAGCAAAAGCATCCCACTGGCTGCCCTTAACAGGTAGGTATTACTTATATTCTGTCTGGTAAGGGAACTGGGAAACAAGGGGTAGACCTTTTATATAAAGTAGTATATTATTAACTCTAACTACAAAGCAATAAGCTGAAGATATATATTGTGTTTCCTAAAGTAACTACTACAATAATAATGCAAAATGTATAGCTAAAATTCAATTGAGAAATCAAAATGAAACACCAAAAACTGTTCAATTAACCCAAAAGAAGGAATGAAAAGAAGAAAAGTGAAACTTAAAAAAGATATGAGAGGGTGCCTGGGTGGCTCAGTCAGTTAAGCGTCCAACTCTTGATTTTGGCTCAGGTCATGATCTCAGTCAGGGTCATGGGATCAAGCCCCACATTGGGTTCTGTGCTGGGCATAGGGCCTGCTTAAGATCCTCTCTCCCCGTCTCCCTCTGCCCCTCCCCTGCTCCCTCTCTAAAAAAAGAAAAAAGAAAAAGAAACAGATATGATAAATACAAAACAAATGGCTTACCTGAATCCAACTATATTGATAATTAAATACCAATGTACTAAACACTACAATTAACAGGTCAAGTAAGTCAGACTGAATCTAAAAAAGTAAGTCTCAATTATATACTATCTACAAGACATATACTTTAAACATGGAGGTACAAATAGGTAAAAAGTGAGAGGGAAGAAAAAAAACATGCATACTCATCACTAAAAAGCTGAAATGGCTAGTCACATCAGATAAAATCAACTTCAAGACTAGTTTTCGCAGAGATAAGGAGGCACACTTTACAATGACAAAGAGTTCAGTTTCACACAGCAAGCTTAAATGTGCTTACAGTTAAAAACTTCCAAAATATAAACCAAATTTGGAAAAAGGAAAAGGAAAAATCGACCAATCAACAACTGGAGCAGGAGACTTTATTACCCCTCTTTCAATGACTGACAGAATGATAAAACAGGAAGGCAGGCCAGGTATAAAAGATCTGATTGACACTCTTGGTCACCCAGACCAGACAGCCATGTATAGAAGCCTGCACCAGCAACTACAGACTGCACACTCTCTTCAAATGAACACTGACTATTCACTATAAGTTGGGCCAGACAGGTTGGTACCTGAGTGGTTCAGTGGTTGAGCATCTGCCTTCAGCTCAGGTCGTAATCTTGTAGTCCTGGGATCATGTCCCACAACAGGCTCCCCACAGGGAGCCTGCTTCTCCCGCAGCCTATGTCTCTGCCTCTCTCTGTGTGTCTCTCATGAATAAATAAATAAAATATTTAAAAACTAAAGAAATAAATTCAAAATATTAAAATATTATGGAATATGTTCTTTGGTCACAACAAAAGTAAACTAGAAAACAATAATAATACAGAAGATAGAAAAGCCCCAAAATATTTGGCAAGTAAATAATCCCTCTTAAACAAAGCTCCATAGAACTCATAAGGGAACTTAGAAAACGTTTTGAACTGAATGAAAGTGAGTACAGAGTGTCTCAAAATTTGTGAGATGCAGTGCAAGAGTGCTCAGAGGACATAAGTCTCACATGCTTATATTAAAAAGGAAACAAGGTGAAGAATCAGTGATAGAACATGTCACCTTAAGCTAAAAAAAAAAAAAAAAAAAAAAAAGAGCAAATGCAACTCAAACTAATAGAAGGAGGGAAATAATGATAAAAGTAGGAATAGCAATCAAACAGAAAACAGAAAAACAATGCCAAAAAAATTTACTTTTGATAAGACTGATAAAAGTAATGTGCCCCTCACTGGAAGGATAGGGAGAAAAGAGAGAAAATACACATTACCAGTCTGAGAAATGCAGGAGGAAAATTGCTACAGGTCCCTGAGACATCAAAAGGACAACAAAGGAATACTATGCACCATGGTATATGAATAAATTTTACATCTTTAGATAAAATGGACAAATTCCTTGAAAAACGCAATGTGTCAAAACAAACCTCAAGGTGAAATACAAATTCTGAGTAGCCCTTTATCTGTCGAAGATACTGAATTCGTTACCAAAACCATTCTCAGAAGGAAAAGCCCCAAGTTCAGACAATTTCACTGCTGAGTTCTATCAAATATTTAAATAAGAAATATTAATCTTATGTAAACTCTTTCAGAAAACTGAGAAAGGAACACTGCCCAGCTCATTTAATGAGTTCAGCATGCTCTCATACACCAAAGCCTGCAAAAAAAAAAAAAAAAATTTATATATATATATATATATATGAAAACTTCTCCATGAAACAAATGCAAAAATTGTTAACAAGATACTACCAAGCAGAACCCATCAATGTATTAAAAAAGATAATTCACCATGAACAAGTGGGTTTATACAAGGAGTACAAGATTGATCTGGTATTCAAAAATCAAAGAAATTTGCCATATCAACAGAATAAAGGAGAAAAACTAGGTGATTCATCTCAATAAATGGAAGAAAAGCATTTGTCAAAATCCAAAACCCATTCAGGATTAAAACAAAAATGATCAGCAAATGGGGAATGGAAGGAAATTTCTTCAATTTGATAAAGGGCAGTTACAACAAACAAACAAACCCCACCCTACAGCTAGTATCATACTTAATGAGGAAACACTTTTCCCTAAGATTGGCATCAATACTTGGTAATAAAACAGTTTTCCCCAACATCGGTAACAAGGATGTCCATTTTCAACACTTCTAACATTAACATAATAATAGAAGTCCTAGCCAGTGCAATAAAGAAAAGAAATAAAAGTCATAAAGACTGGCAAGAGAGAAGTAAAGTACTCACTTTTCATAGATGCCATGATTGTTTAATTATCAAAATTCAAAGACTCAACAACAACAACAGAAAACTACTAGAGGTAATAGAAGAGTTTAGCAATACCAGAGGATACAAGATCAATACACACAATCAATTGCATTTCTGTGTACTAGCACCAAACAACTGGAAAATGAAGTTAAGAAAATTTCATTTATTATGTCAAAAAATATAAAGCACCTAGAAACAAATTAAACAACAGTATGGCAAAACTTCTCCATGAAAATTTTAAAATACTTCACTGCTGAAAGGAACTTTTCAATGCCTAAACAAATATTTTTAAAAGCATATTATGTGCTTGGTATGTACTGCCTGAATCTATTCAATAAATTTTAATGGCCATGATATTCCAGGCACTGTTCTAGGCACTGTGGATAAAGCAGTTTAAGTCCTGGCTTTATGAAGTTACATCCTAGTTAGGGGAAGCAGACAATTTAAAAAATATATATTATCCTATAATATATCAGGTGCTAATAAGTTTTATGAATAACAAAGCCTGAGGAGAGAGAGTAATGAGGGAAGTTTGTCTTACAGATAGTTAGTGAAGACTTTTTTGATGAAAAGATTCAAACAGAAACCTGAGAACAGTGAGAAAGTGAGCCATTAGATAAATCAGAGACGAGAATACCGGGCCAAAAAAACAGCAGGTGCAAAGGTCCTGAGGCATGAATGTGCCAGTATGAGAAACAGCAGAATGGATAATGTAGTTGAAGTGTAGATGAGTGAGCAATAAGAGTAAATGATGGCGGAGAGGTCAGGTCTCAGGGGCCTGAATCATGCAAGGACTAGGGATTTTACTGAGTACATCAGGCAAAGACATGGGAGGATTTTGAGCAGAAGACTGCCATGACCAGGCATGTTTCCAAAGGATCTCTCTGCTGCTTTGGGAAGAATATGTATAGATGGCAAGAGTGAAAATAGGAGCCAAGAGGCTTCTCAGTACTCTAGTGAGAGATGCCAGTGCTTAGGTGCTATGTACCAGAGTGGTTGCCCTGGTGATGGAGAAGATTATCACCTGGGTTCTGAACACTTACCAGGGATGTGACCCGCTGCATCTGCTGGTGGACCAGACATGGGGTTTGAGAGAAATAGAGAAGTCAAGGATTTTGGCCAAGCAATCAGAAGAATGAAGTCATCATTTGGAAGAATGTAGAAAGCGCGTTTGGAATAGAAATCAAAAGGTAGATTTTGGACTTGTCTCTGTCATGATGCCAGTTAGCTTAATCAAGTGGCAATACTGCTTCTGGAGTGTACTGGCAGAGGTCAGGACTTGAGATAGAACCTGGGTGAGGGCATCAGCCTGTAGGTAGGGTAACATATAACTTCTCTTTCAAACTGGGACTCTTTTTGAGATTGAAAAGTAGTATTAATTATGCCAAGTGACAAAATAAACACCAGAACTATGCTAGGAAAACCAGGACAGAGGGTCATCCTGCCCATGGAAGGTGTTTCAAGCCATGAGACTGGGTGATGGCTAGTCACCTAAGGCAATGAGTGGGCAGAGAAGAGAAGCATTCCAGTGTCGGGTAATCAGAAGACGAGGAACCAGCCCCGATGTTTATAGCAGCAATGGCCACGATAGCCAAACTGTGGAAGGAGCCTCAGTGTCCAACGAAAGATGAATGGATAAAGAAGATGTGGTTTATGTATACAATGGAATATTACTCAGCCATTAGAAATGACAAATACCCACCATTTGCTTCAATGTGGATGGAACTGGAGGGTATTATGCTGAGTGAAGTAAGTCAGTCGGAGAAGGACAAACATTATATGTTCTCATTCATTTGGGGAATATAAATAATAGTGAAAGGGAATATAAGAGAAGGGAGAAGAAATGTGTGGGAAATATCAGAAAGGGAGACAGAACGTAAAGACTGCTAACTCTGGGAAATGAACTAGGGGTGGTAGAAGGGGAGGAGGGCGGGGGGTGGGAGTGAATGGGTGACGGGCACTGGGGGTTATTCTGTATGTTAGTAAATTGAACACCAATAAAAAATAAATTAAAAAAAAAAAAGAAGAAGACGAGGAACCAGCAAAGGCACTGCCAGGCAGTGGGCAGGAGAGCTGAGAGTCTGGGACCCAGAAAGATTTTTGAAGAAAGGTTTTTTATACAAGAGGCAGTGACCAGTTTCATCCAATGCTACTGAGACAAGGTAGGAAAGTGAGTGAAAACTGTATAAGAATGGAAGATAAACCTCTCATTGCTAGAAAAGAAAGTGCTCAAAGACCATATAAATTTCAGTCTTGTTCACGGTCAAGGTTTAAAAACAGAAAAATGCTAGGAATTCCATATAATCAGTTTTCATTCTGTTCCTTCTTTTACAAATCCAGTGTCCAAAATGGATTGTACTTTATGGTTGGTTAAGAAAAAGATAAGAAAACAGGAAAAAAATTATAGAAAACATAGCACTTGAGATGAGCCAGGCACTGTGTTTTACAGGTAGAGAAGGGAGGCACAGGCAGGTGAAATCACCTACTCAAGGCCCCCAGATTGGTAAGTGGAGCAGCTGACATCTTGTCCTGGGTCGGCTAGCTCCAGAGGCTGCACTCTTAGCCCTGCACCTGTAAGACAGGGATATATACACACAAGAGGAGACTTTTCAGCAATTGACCACAAGGTCCTTTAAAATAGTTAAATTTCCAGGGGCACCTGAGTGGTGCAGTTCATTAAGTGTCAGACTCTTGGTTTTGGCTCCAGTCATGATCTCGGGGTCATGATCTTGGGGTCATGAGATCATGTCCCAAGTCGGGCTCCATGCTCAGCACTGAGTCTGCTTAAGTTTCTTTCTCCCTCTGCCTCTTCTCCTTCCCCTCCTCTAAAATAAGTAAACTAAATATTTTTTTAAAAAACTTACAGTTCCAAAAATCACAGGAGTAGAATATAGGATTACGCACTTGGAACCTGATCCCATATGGATGAACTAGCTCAAAGGGTAGAGTTTTCCTACTCGACTCACCTCCCCCAGAACTTCATCTTCCGTAGGTACATGGAAATCCGACACACCCAGCCTTCCCTCTGTCCCTGGGTCTTGGAAAACATACTCTAGAGACATGACTCTTCCTTAAAATGCCACTAATAGGCTGCTCACCTGAACCACAGCATTCCAGGATGGTTTGCGAGCCAGTGCATGTGCCCACACTGGGGCAAGATCCACCTGACAGAGTGATTACATATAGAGGTGGTTTGGTTTGGGTTTGTTCACTCAAAAACATGTCATGAACCTCTTATCATTTTTTTAATTATTGCATATTTTCCTTTGTAGTACGAGCCACATTTCAGTTAACCGATCCCTTAATAATGGAATTTAGGAGTTTTTCTAGTTTTCCATTAATCAGAAATTAATGAATATCCTGGTGTGTTCTCATACAACTTTTCTCATTCAGTTTCCATCTTATGCTAAATCTTTTAAAGCAGGACTTCTGGGTCAAAGGATATGCATTTTATGTTTTGATACTTGTTCTCAAAGAGCCTTACAAATAGGTTGTACTAGTTCATACTCTTCTGAACTAAATATTTCTCAACACGTTGACTGTTACTATTACTTTTTTAACCCAATCTGTTTTCCTTTGCCAATAGGCACATGATATCTCAATCTTTAACTCAATTTTTTTTTCATCATTAGCAAGGCTGAACATCTTTTTACATGCTCTATTTTACTTCTTTTATAAATTGCCTATTCAATTTATTTATCCATTTGTCTACGTGGGTTGTTTTTCTTTCTCCTTTTGTTTTTTGGGTGTTTTTAAAGATTTAATTTATTTATTCATAAGAGACACAGAGAGAGAGGCAGAGACATAGGCAGAGGGAGAAGCAGGCTCCTCACAGGGAGCATGATGCAGGACTCAATCCAGGACCCCAGGATGATGACCTGAGCCAAAGGCAGATGCTCAACCACTGAGCCACCCAGGTGTCCCTCTCCTTTTGTTTTGTAAAGGGCTTGTATATATTGAGCTTAGTAGCCCTTTCATTAACGTTAAAAATATCCTTCCCAGTTTGTCATGTGGCTTTAATGTTAATCTGGTTTTCACAGGGCAGTAAACTGACTGTATCAGTTTATTATACCAGACCCATATACTTCTAAATAACCCACAGATCCTGCAACCTTCCCTCCAGGAACAACAACCTAAGCTCTGGGGAGAACACACTGACTTAATGTCTCTGGTGGCACTGTGCCTCCTGCCTCCATACTTTTCCCCTTCCCAGCTTCTTCCTCTTGACTCCCAAAGCCCTCCTTGAGGCATGATGGAAGCCATCTACATGATCGTCCTCTTCTAAGGGGCTTGTTTTATAAAGGCGACATATATTCCAAAGCTGAGTTTTAGCATAGAACTTAGCCTTCTGCCCTCATGCATCTGTTTGAGCGATCCTGGAGCACCACCAAGCCCAGCAGAGGTGGGTGGTCTGTGTTTGGCAAAACCATTGAACTTTCTCTCTGGTCAATAGTGGGGATGCTCTGTTCCAATCCCCAAAGAGGAAAAAGGGAGACAGAGAGGCAGATAGGTCAGCACGGGGAAAACCCGTGGCAGGGCTCTGCCAGCCCAAGGCCTGCCCCAGCCTCATGTGACCGTGGCCAAAAAGGACACTGTCATCCACAAACAGGCCCAGCCTTCTCCCAACAAAGCCCAATCACTGCCAAACCTCAAAGGCCTCCAAGGATGCTGTGGCAAGAGTCTGCTCAGAGATGACTTCACCAGCCTAGGGTAAAGCCAAGAACCAAAATACTTTGTCTTCTGCTGTTTATTTTTAAATCGTGATTATGTGTTCCCTCTTCTTTCAGGGACATCAAACATGTAAGAACATTGTGCAGGGACTTCTGGGGGGCCTGGCCATTGGCAAGAACACAGAGGAGATGTCGGGCAGGTGCTGGGAACAGTGTCTCCATGGCAGATGTTCAAAGGGCTGACCACACTTGGCTAGACTTGCTATCCAATAAGTATGTCTAGTCCCAAGGCTGTGGTCATATGGGAATAGTCACGGGGCACATGGCTCCTCATCCCCAAGAACAGGACTTCCTCGGCTGCATCCTTCAGAGGCAACTGCTTATCTTCAAGTTCAAAAGGTAGAGTTCACATCTTCTCAAGGTCTTCCAGAGCAGTATTTCTTCACTGTGTTTTGTATAAATCCCAGCTCTTTGGAGGCCCATACCTTCAGGCAATCTATTCACCACCACTCCCTATCACGCTCATTCATCAAAAACTTCAGTGCCAGGTTGATGATTATCTCCAACCAAAGTCCCTTAGTCATTTCAACATCTACCAGATGACCTGGCTGGCACCCACAGGCTTAAGGGAGACTCCAAGTACAAGAAATGAATGTTGGAGAGGCGAAGACAACAGAGTCTACTACAGACAGTCTTCCGGTCTGATGCCAGGGCCAGTTCTGCGGTGGACACAGCAAAAGGAAGGGTAGACCCTTGATGTGCCTGAGAAATGCATTTCTAGATGCTGTGAACCCCTTAGAGTCAAAGATACACAAAAATGTTTGTGCTGGATCCTAGCTTTCTCCTGAATCACAAATAACTGCTTTTCCAGCTTTTGTTAGTTTTCTCCCAATTGGTGAACCATTTTGAACCATTACAGTTGTTGAAATGGTTTTAGGAAGTGCCTGTTCCTGTCTTCACATAAAACACATGGAGAATTCATTTACACCATTGGTGCAAGCCCCCGCTAAATTCAACATTCCACCTTCCAATGTGTCTAAAACTTCTGAAAACTCTCATTTTCTTAACCCGCTTCAATTTGTGTCTACCACCAGCAGTAGCTTTTGGCATCCTTTAGTGGTCATTACTTTTCACCTAGAAACCAAATTGTAATCACCTCATAAGAGGTGTCTGACACCTTATACCTAACACTTAACAGTGTCCACAATGAGGAAAGAGGACGTGAGCTGCTCTGAGCAACCTGTGGGGTGCTAACAGTCTACAGTAGAGACATCTGTCGGTTTTGCCACCTGGCATCTACTCACCATTCTGCTGACAACTGTATCCTCTCACCAACTCTCAGATGCTGGGTTTAGTGGGCTTCACTCCATAATCAGGACTAAAGCCTATAACCTAAGCTTAAGCCAACTGGATCATCACATCACATTAATCTGGGGACAGACACAGGACCCAGTCCGAACCAGAGAGAGGCAATGAGAGGTTGACTAAAGTTTCTAGGAAAGAGACTGCTGCTATTTCCTGCTGGCCTTGAATTTGAGGAAATGTAACTTTAGGAGCTAAGGCAGCCATTTAGTACCCTGAGGGAGGGATTCTACTTCCAGATGGACTCAACCCAAAGGAAGCAGAGTTCAGAGAGATAGAGAGGGAGAAGGAAAGAGAGAGACGCTGAATCCTGGTGACGTTGGCTGAGTAAGGTCCTGCCTGAAGCCAAGCCTGAAACCAGCACAACTCTGCTATTTTCAGAGACATGAGCTGATAAGTTCTCTTTTTGCTTAAGGTAGTTTGAGTGGGGGTTTCTGTCCCTAGAAAGCAAAAGTACCCAAATAGATACAGTCTAAATGGTAGCTCAGTCCCATCTCAGGCCCCACCAGGTTATGGCAGATATTTGGTCACATCAACAACAGCATACCAGTTCACATTCCCACCAACAGTGCAGGAAGGTTCCCCTTTCTCCACATCCTCTCCAACATTTGTTGTTTCCTGTCTTGTTAACTTTCACCATTCTCATTGGTGTGAGGTAGTATCTCATTGTGGTTTTTATTTGTATTTCCCTGATGGCCAGTGATGCAGAGCATTTTCTCATGTGCCTGTTGGCCATGTGTATGTCTTCTTTGGTGAAATTTCTGTTAATGTCTTTTGCCCATTTCATGATTGGATGGTTCCTCAAAGAGTTAAAAATAGGGCTACCCTACAACCCAGCAATTGCACTACTGGGGATTTACCCCAAAGATACAGATGTAGTGAAAAACCAAGACACCTGCACTCCAATGTTTATAGCAGCAATGTCCACAATAGCCAAACTGTGGAAGGAGCCTCAGTGTCCATCGACAGATGAATGGATAAAGAAGATGTGGTCTGTGTATACAATGAAATATTATTCAGCCATTAGAAATGACAAACACCCACTATTTGCTTCAACGGATGGAACTGGAGGGTATTATGCTGAGTGAAGTAAGTCAATTGGAGAAGGACAAATATTATATGGTTTCATTCATTCGGGGAATATAAAAAATAGTGAAAGGGATTATAGGGGAAAGGATAGAAAAATGAGTGTGAAAAATCAGAGAGGGCCTCAGAACATGAGAGACTCCTAACTCTGGGAAACAAACAAGGGGTAGTGGAAGGGGAGGTGGGCGGGGGGATGGGGTGACTCGGTGACGGGCGCTGATGGGGGCACTTGACAGGATGAGCACTGGATGTTATATACTATATGTTGGCAAACTGAACTCCAATAAATAAAATTAAAACAACAACAACAACAACAACAACAGCAACAACAACAGCATAGTGGCTCCTAGCTTCTACCTCCACTGTTACCTACAGGGACTCAGCACTACCATCCCCAGGGCTCCCTCAGTCATTTCTTGGTGGGGACTTCCAAGATGCGTGGTGGGTATCTCATATGTGTTCAGGAACAGTTCTGGTCATGTTCTATTACAACACCCTCTTATCAAATGACCATAGCCAGAAGGGTAGGATAAATCCACTGATCCTATTATGCTCACAGCAGAGGTGGGAGGAGAGGAAGTACTTGGTGGCCTCCACTAAGACCACTCAATTAACATGAAGGAGGGTCCCTGCCATAAGGAATAGAGAACCATTATCAGAAGAACAGAGAAATAAGAGCTGGGCAGACAAAACAATGGGCCCTACCATGGGCATGGATGGCCATTCCCACCAACTGATGAGGAAATGAAATTCAGAAGGATGGATCTGTGCCCACAGTCATCAGGGGAGGAAGCTGCAAAGCTCAAACTCAAGCTCTAGGGTCCAGGGTGCTTCCCCTGCTCACCTACTTCCTTTGCTGCAGAGCTCGGCACAACTTAGAAAGAGCAGAAATGTTCCCAAACTCGCATGCCAGTTCTTTCCAATCCACTGTTGAGTTAGAACACACTCCTAAACAGTGGGACAGAGGCATAATCTGTCTAAGAACCCAATGAGCCAGCAAACATGAGCACCAGGATCCCAGACTCCCCATGTTGTAAACTGTCATAGAATACCATCCTGGAACACCACAGCCTTCCTCCCCTTAGAAATAATCATTTTATGGAATTAAATGTGATCCTTTTCCAGGCTTGATCCAAATACTTCCTGATTCACCTCTACCTCAGCCATCCCTGTGACGCTAAGATCCTGTAATGCCCTCATGTCTCAAGCAAATTCTTTGGGCTTTAGACTTCCTCTCTCCCATCATCCCAGAATTCCCTGTCTCATTTCTATGGCGAAGGGCTTTCTGCTCCCTTCTTTCTCTGAGCCTTTTCTTTTTCAACCCAAATTCCAATGCAACCTTCAAATCTCAGGCTCTTCAATGTTAAGAAGCCTAAATTGAAAGCAGGAGACCTAAGGGTAGGAGCCAATCCTGGGTCTGCTTCCCTTGACAGTGTTGGCCAGTTCCCCCTCTCCAGTCCTCTCTGGGGCATTAGTTCCCTTCCTAATGGCACAGCACACAAACTCCAGGGTTTCCTAGATCATCTGACCCATTATAAGCACAAAAGATACCCTCTCTTCTCCCCACCCACTACTTCAAGCCTCATGACACTGAATTCTGCAGCATTCACAACAGGGATGAGTTCTGCTCCCAGGCTAGACCTGAATGATGGGAAGCGATGTTCTTGGCCCTAGAGACATGAGAGTCCCTGGCTGTTTCTGTTTTAAAAATAAACCATATGATTCTCAGATTTGAGGGTTGAAGAGCAAAGAGAAAGGGGATATAAGAGAAGCTTCAGGGCTGATTGCCAAAAATGTTTCCCACCCACCAATTTCTTTAACAGGGAGCATCTCAAGGGGGAGCCAACCACATGGTCTTGATTTATTGCAACTTCACTCATCAGGCTGGTATCCTTTCAGGAGTACTGGATGGCCAACAAGCAAAAGCCTTTACAAAGCCCCTTCCCTCCAACCCAGGGCTGGCCAGTGGCCAGGAGAGAGGCCTGAAGGAGTTCTGCGAAGCCTCCCAGGAAGCTACTCCTGCTGGGTATCTTCCCCCACTGAGCCAGAAAGCTCTGCGAGGATCACACATGACAGAGATGTGGTGGCAAATGTCACATGGGGAACAGGTCCAAATGGAAGCCTTGGGACTGGGCCCAAGTGTGATGGATCCATGTCTTGATGAGTACAGATAACAAAATGGAAACCACAACACACACTAGACCCCATGGATGTCACCTCCCCACACACCAACTCATGCACACTATGTGAGCACATCTCTGTGAGCTCAGCCTCTGCCTGCAGCTGGGATGCCTCTGATTTCCCAGCTACCTGTGAATGGGATATTTAACCTGCTCATGGACTCTCACTACACACACACATTCCTGAGAAGTCCATCATCATGAAAAGTAATTTTAGTTATGCCAAGAGTTAATGTCCCTCTTCCCACGTGCAAATCCAGGTGCAGAATTAAAGCAAGTCATCTGTTCCCCACAGGAACAGACAGTTGTCTACAGGAGACGGTCTGTGTTCACTGAGCCCAGGTGTGTGATGGAGTTTTGCAGCTGGCACCTATGCCCCAGGTACATGTCTACAATAACAAACATGTACCTGTTAAACACCAAAGCCCTCAGACACACAGAGGAATCCATGTCCCCTGTGAGCTCCATCAAGCTCCCTCTAGAGGTAGCTACTGGAGGTCAAGGAAGAACTCCCGGAAGGAAGAAGAGGGCTGAGGCCAAGTAGTTCCTGTGAGCTCCTCTCTCAACTGGTGGCTTTTTTCTAAGCATATCCTAAAGCCAGCAAAGGCATAAACCCAGCCAGAGTCTAGCACCAAGATGCATCTTCCCACCAGAGGATCCTCACAAGAATGTCTTTTACTGGGACCTGATCAGGGACCATGTTTCCCAGCTTCTGAGCTGAGCCCTTGCCTGAGTGTATCTTCTTTCCCAGACAAGAGGGCCTGTACCCCAGATGTCCAGCCTTCGTACACTTCTACCTACAAGCTGTAAATCACTCATCAGCTCTGCTCTGGGGCTCTTCTGGCTGCTGAAAGACTCCTGGAGCTCAGTGTATAGTCCATACTACCAGCCTAAGAGACAAACTTGTGGGCACAGAGGATGAGCCAGCTGGGGCATTCTCTAGCTTAGGGAGGGGGCACAGTACCAAAAGGGAAGCTGAGTATCATTTTATGATTGGGGAAAACACCAATGGTGACAGAGGAAAGAGGCAAACCCCTAGTAACTGGCTGTTTCCCAGACTAGAAAGTTCTAGAACATACTCCTGTCCACTCAGAAAGGATTGCTGCTTCCCAAAACACCTGCTGGCTATACTCACTTTCAGGAAAACTCCATGGTAAGATTCACAGAGGATGGCTCTCTAAGGTGGTATTAGTCCAATTTCTCATTTTCTAAATGGGAAACTGAGGCCCAGAGAGACGGCAGGTCTGACCTAAGCATTGCAGAGCTGGACCATGAAGCCAAGCTGGTACAGCAACTGAGAACACAGGCTTTGGAAACAGGTGGTCCTAAGTTCAGTCTAAAATCCACTATGGCCAAGGGTCAACACTGACTTCTCCAGTGAAGTAAGAACACCACCAATCCATGGAGGTAGGTGTTAAATGGGACACTACGTAAAAGAATCCAGCATAGCACAGGAACTTAATAAATACTGAGCTCTGCCTCTTCTTGTTCCTATCTGCTTCCACCAATCTGAGCAAAGCCTCAGCTGCTTCCCAATATCTGACTACATGATTCTTTTCAAGATAGAGCCCAAACTGAAAAGTCTACCCCAGTGGATAAGAGCATGTCAGCCCCTTCCAATGCCAGGAGCAGGTAATGTCCAAGATTCTCAGGGCTGCTGGAAAAGACATTTCCTCCAGTTAGAGGCCAAAACCTGCCACACCCCTCCCCTGTGCTCCAATCCTGTCACAACACCAATACGGGGGGGGGGGGGGGGGTAAGAGGAGGTAAGAGATCCCTCCTCGTGTGGGGGTCTTGGTAGCCCTCCCTGAGAAGAGCAGGAGAGCATCCTGATTCACAGCATCACCCAGTCCCAGATGTGGCTGAAGGTCCTTGCTGCTGACAGAGCCTGAAGGGCTTTCCTGGGTCAGAGGGAGCACGATGTAGGCTGCAGGGCCCTAGAAGCCAGAGCCAGAACCAGGGATAGCTACAGGTTCCTGGGAAGTTATAGGGGTGTCATACCTGCCATATCTATACCCTTTTTCAGCTTATAAGATGCATTGGTATCTATCTTCTCAGTGCAGACGGCAATGGGCCAACTCAAACAGTAGTGACTCCAAGACAGATCCTAGTACTGGACGGCCACCTGCCAGAGATCGCACTAGTAGTTTCTCTAGTGGGCATGGGGAGGAAGGAGGTGATTTTGAGGGCCTTTCCAGACCCAGATGTCTTCAAGGCCATTAGAGGTTTCTTGACCAGCTCCATCAAGTTTCAGGGCACTGATGGACTGCCCCAAACATCACAGAGTAAGAAGCCCTTTGCTTTTATGACATTCATAAAGGAAACCTCCTAAGCCATGTACGTCCAACAACTTAGCTGCAACTCCTCACCTGAAAAAACCCAAGCTAAAATGCCAGGCCTCCCTCCTGACCCAGAAATTGAAAACTCATTTGCAACATGAGCCTAGCAAAGCAAGATCTCCCGCACTGACCCAGTGAGGGAAGTAGGCCACACAATGGGGGGCTCCTTGTGATTGGCGCCTGCAGTGAAGCATTCCAGGCTGAGCCTCCCAGGACACACACATCTCTGTCCCATCAGTCTCCACACCATTAACAAGTGGAGATTTCCCTAGGCTAGTCCTTGCCGGGCTAATTGGGCAGAAGGAAGGCAGTTTTCCTGGGACAAAGTAAGTCACTTTGTCCAGGCACTTGCTGTAGCCAAAGTGGGCCATCTTTCTTCTCTGGATTCTAAGATCTCCATGCCAGGGGTGATGAGGGGAGGAAGCACACTGGGAGCCATTCAAGTACAAGCCCCCTCCAGCGTCCTGAGCCTTGAGCCTCTGCCACAGGACCATCGACCACTGACTCAATACTACCAGTGGCCAAGACTTGTGAATGATTGCAATCTAGACATTCTCTTCCATGTATTGAAATCTGCCTTCCTATTTTGCCCCATCACATTTTCATTTACTCCACAAATATTTATTAATCAGCTACTATGAACTAAGTAGACGGTCCTTACCAAACCAGAATTTGAAGAAACAATTATGCCCTCCTGAATTCCCAGCTGCCAGTATTCCCTATTTCACCTCCCCCCTTCAGCTACTCCTGCCATGCTGAAGGTTGAAGGCCTCTCCAGAAGAGACGGAAATCTTGACAACATACCTCCAAGTGTTCCACCCTGAGAGTTTCAAGGCCTGGGGCCTTTCAAGTCACAGGAAGCTCTGACAACTCCCTTAGGTCAGTAGAGGGATCACCTCTACTGGTGGACCCCCAGTGGACCCCTTGAGGGCTCAAACAAACCTGCCTGGCCCAGGGAATGGAGGCCTTCCAGTAGTCAACACATAGTGCTTCAAACCACGAAGATAAAACTGTCACGAAGATGCTGGCCCCATTTTCTCTGCCTTAATTCTTGAATCTTATGGGAGCTCTGTAGCCATTTTGGTTTTATTTTGTTTTGTCCAGGCAAGGATGAAGTAAGAATCCAAACATCGGATATCACTGTGCCCTTACTGATGACCCACCCTGGTGGTTTTCAAATTATGCTGAATGGAGTCCTGCAGGATACAGAGCCCTTTATAGGATGCCAGGGGAGCGGACTGTAGGAGTAAGGTAGGAATTGAAGCATGAGTAGCATTGTCCCTGCCCTGTCCTCTCAGAAGAGGAATTCAGAAGTTATCTATTCTATATATGGAGCTTTTTGTTTCAAGAAATATTTCTTTATTTTTTTGGATATCTCCTGCTTTTCAAAAGACAAAATAAAACCAGGGCCCAGAGAGAGAAGGGAATTGGCAAAGCAAACAAAATGGGTTGTGGGAATCTCCTGAATGTTGGGCCAGAGTTTCGATTCACTCAAGCTTTAGGACCACTTTAGGGTAAAATTGCTGTACAGTGACACTGTCCCAGGACAGATCGATGGCACCCATGCCCTCAAAGCCAGTTTCAGGGCCCACCTCGAAGTCCTACAAATGCTTCACTTTCCAGGGCTCATCCACGGATGCAAGCATAGAGTTGCTCCTAAGAGGAGTTACCTGGTTCAGGTAAGAAACCCTTACAAGGCCCCAAGCAAAAGGCCCCACACAGGGCCCCAGCGGGGGCTGAGTCAGTGTAGGGAGACATGGTGTCAGCGTCTAGCTAAGGCTCAAATAGATCATGAATAATTTGCTGGAAGCAGCTGAAGGCCATACACATTCTACAGCCATCAAATGTGGACTGTACATTGTTCTTAAACTTATTTCATTTTCTCTTTTGCCAAAAAAGAAAAAGAAAAAAAAAAAGACACAAGTTTTGGGCCATGAGAACAACCCTGCTTCCTTTGCTCTACAGCTTTGCGTTTCTCTGGGCCTGGGCTTTTATTGGTGTTTTGTCTGCGATGGGCTTTGGCCACATAAATGTGAATGAAATGAGGTAACTCATAATTAAATCTTCTGGCTACATTGTGGCTGGTGGCTAATACCTCGGGTGTTGGTGGAATTGATGGAGACAGGCAGGCAGGCAGGCCCCCCAATCAAGTGGCCATGGGGCTGAGAGCCAGCATGTTCCACAGATCAGGGGCTTGAGACCAAGGGTGTGGGGTGGGGAGGCTTGGGGGAAAGGAAGCCAGGTCTACTTTAGCTGTAGCTGCAAGATTTGCTTTGCAAGTGCCCCCCCCCCCCGGCACTGAGACAGCATCCCTGAGCAACCAGGGGGCCCCCATTCTGAGGGCCATACAGAGGGAATCGGCTACCTGAGAACCTCCCCTCTCCAAGGAGATGTGGGCAAGGACAAATGGCAAAAAGGACACTACAGCCCTCTTTTCTGTCTGTAGCCCATTCTTATCCACTCCTGCAGCAATAAAGGAAGAGAAAAGAGAAGGAGGAAGACAGGAGTGATGAGGACATAAGTGATAACAAACATTAGATATCCCAGCAGCCAGGGGGCTGAGGACTGAGCCAAATTTGACTTAGAGAAATAAATGTGACATTTCTTACACCCAAATGGCATGGATCAAATTCATACTGGTTATACTTGCTTTTAAGTATATCAGAAATAAAGGTTGCCAACAGTCCAATTCCATAGATACTAAACACCCACTTTGTAGCTCCTCTGCTGTGACCTTGCTCAACCCCAGCAGATCCCCTGTATACCCAGGGAAAGCCCTGGATCCCTGACATTCCAGACCCCACAACAGGAGATGGGTAGCATCTTTCTGCCACAAGAAATATTTAGAGTCTGGCTGAGGGCTTTACATTTAGCAAGTCATCAGGTAACACAGAAATATTCTCAGGTAAAGATTAAACACAATTCTTTCTAGATGAAGAGATGTGGGCACAATATTTCTCTTTCCTTCTGTTTATTCACCTATTAAACAAAAGTTTCTGGGGCCACTTTACTAGACATACCTCATGCTCATCAATATCTGTTTCTTCTCTTCTTCCTGGAAGTAGAAGATGCCACGTTCCAGCCCCCTTGCAGTTAGATATAGCCCCAGAACTAATTCTGGCCAAATGGGCTAGGAGCAGAAGAGATACATATCACTTTCAAGCTGAAGCAAAAAGAGTAGTTGGGGAACCCTCCTTCATCCCACTCTCCTGCCAGAGCAATCAACAAAGACTGTATACCCCAGCCGGTATGGGTACAAGGGACAGAGCCTCTATCGGCCCAGAATCTTGAGTGACTGCGTGGAGCAGAATACCCACACCAACTGTAATGAACATAAAGCACAAGCAAGAATAAAACATTGTATTAAAACATCGAATTTCCAGGTTATTTTTCTACCTAACTTACCATATCCTAAATACTGTAATGGTGAACCCCATAAAGCCTGTGTCATAAACAGAAGCTTTAGGAAAAGGGGTAAGTAATCAGCAGAATGTAGAGAGCCTAAATAGAGGAACAAAGGAGAAAAGCCATAGAAAGCAGGGCCTATGAGCTGCCCAGAAGAGTTCTGCCAAGTTCACAGTCTCAGGAGGCTGATCCTACCCTGTCTCATCCCAGCTGGCAAGTGTCCTCCACCATCCAGAAGTGCCCTCTGCTTTGCTCCTACCCCAGTCCTCCCTAGTCATCCATCTGAGCTGCATGAGGGGTAGCGGAGACCAGCTGGCAGTAGGGACAGGACCAGCCACATAATTCCAAGGGCCCAGGGCAGACTGAAAATGTGGGTCCCCTTGTTCAAAAGTTATAAAGAGCTTCAAGATGTATGTCCTTCTTCCATAGAAGCTCATGCATGAACCCACAAAGTGGGGGAGCAGGAAGGCAGAAGCACCAGCAGGAGCGAAGTATCACATACACCTCCATTACCATCAAGGCTGAGTCACAGCACTGTTCCTAAAATGCCTCTGGGAGAAGCAACAGCTCCTGGAAAAACTCAGTGAAAGAGACTCCCTTGAGGCCATGTAGCCAGTGAGTAGCACAAGTACACTAGCCAAGCCAGCCCTCCCACGCCCCCCATGTCAGATGAGACACTGATGGAGCTGAAACCATGAGTACCTAGTGCCCATCCACTGCCTCCATCAACAGAACATGTAAAGGTGGAGTCATTCCTACACACCCATGCCCAGGAAGGAGGCCATGGTGCTGGGTGCTCTGGCAACCTTGGGCCACACCAGGCAGCCTCAGAAAAGGCATCAGGACAGCCCAGCAGCATCAAGCCCAGTGCTGGGGGTGAGGGGGTGGGCTCCCAGGCATGAAGGCAACTTCAGGAACCCTATCCAGGGAGGAAGACCACATTCTCACAAGATCAGGGCCTCTAGAAGACTCCCACCTAGACAGAGACAGTCATCAGTCTCTCCTACCCTCAGCTCCCCCTCCTCTTGGTCCAAAGAGGCAACATGAGGTAGGAGAAATAGATCTGGTCTCAGCCCTGCTACTGACTTACTACATGATCCTCAGAAAGGTCTTGAGCCTGTTCCCCCACAATGAAATCTAAAGCTGGATTTTATGACCTCATGATTCTTCCAGAGAGGACTCTTACTCCAGTGGGACCAGCCATGTCAACCATAAGGAAATAAACTCTAAGTCCTCCTGAAAACTGATGGAGAGATGGGCCTATGTGACTTTACCTCCTTCCTGGATTTGCTGGAGGCGACCTCTTTGTGGGGTCTTGGAGCCCCTCTGCCCAACCTCAGGTCGTGTGGTGTGATTTCACACTGTGGGGGCCCCTCTGGCCAAGGCTTTGCCATAGACGCAGCCAGAAGCCGCTGTCCAGCTGGCAACATGTGGGATCTCAGACAAAGGCCATGAGTAAATCACCCATAAAATCACTCTCTTGCTCCCCACCCAGCTCTAATGGACCCCACAGAATAATTTATGAAGCCCAAGTGGGGAAGACTTCATGCACCACCCAGGGCCATAAAGCACAGGGTCTCCTGATTGTTCCCCAACTGCCCCATGAGCCCCAGGCTGGAACAGAGGAGCTCTCTCCAAGCATGTGTTTCTAGGCTCCAACATGGAGGAACTGTTTCAGTTCAATGAAGGCCTTCCTGGAAATACCTGGGTGTCACAGCCTCAGAACAAGGACTTGGGCAGAAGCTCAGGGCTCCAGGAGACAGTCATTACCATCTCCGCCCCCAGGACATAAAGCAGAGTCTGACACACTCACGTGGCATTTCATGAATGTTTCCAAATACCTATTTCATTATTAGAATCAAACTTATACCTATATAGAATTTAGAAAAATCGAATAGCACACAAAATCATATAATGAAAAGAAACCCCCCCCCCACACACACACACCTAACATTAAGAAAATTATCTCATGATTAGAGGCTAGTCCCCCTCTACAGATGCAGAAATCACAGTAAGACAGGTCAAACAGCTTGTCCAAGGTCACCCAGCTCATCTGTACTGGAGCGTAGTACTCTGACCACTCAAGGCGAGTGGTTCCTCTGGATGCATTTTCTACACTTTTTATCCTCATGCTGGGATGTCCAGCATCCCTCCTGTCTAGTTCACACTGTTACATGGTCTGCACTAAAGAAAGATGGGGAAGGGGGTGGTTTCTGGTCCTCCTTGCACACGTGTGGGGCCTGGTGTCCTGCACTGCATGCATCAACAGGCCCCTCTGCTCTCAGCTCTGCAGCCCTGGCTCCTCATGGAGCTGGCTTACTCTTGCTCCAATGCATGACTCCAACCAATCTCTCCCAGCACAGCTCCCCTAGCGAAGTCCTACTAGAAACTCTCTCATCCACCCCTAAGCTCTGAAGCTACAGAGCCCAGGCCTGGACATCCTAACTGGTGTGCTGAATACCAGCCTTTCTGCCCACTCTGAGAGGATCTGAGCCAGGGCTGGTGGGACAGAAGGAAGGAGAGGGAGAAAGTGTCAAGTCCAGCGCCTGGGGGATGTGGCCCTAAAAACCAGAGCAGACTCAAGGGGAGAACATAAGACACAATGGTCACTTAAATGGAGAATAAAGAAATGAATATCTCATTTGGGGACAAATTAACTTCAAGCACCAGTGGACCCTGGGGAAAAGGTCCAGTAGACCATGAGAAAGGCAGCTCAGAGACCACCAGGGCCAGACCACCTGCTGGAGGTACAGAGGCCACCCCGGCCATGGCAACATGACAGCATCCTAGGGACTCACATTCTAAGCATGAAACCTGTGCCATCTGGGCTCAACCCAACCAGAGCTGTGTGATCAGGACAGGTGCCCCCAAAGCACTCAGAATTCTAGGATACTAAATTACAGGAGAGCCCAGAACAGAACATTTTAAGGTCTTGAATAAAATTATGGAGAGGGAGAGACAAGAAACCTATGATCATAAAATCCTACCCTCTCAACAGCCCCCGTGACAAGCAGCCATCCTCACTTACTTGTCTTCAACACTTCCCCCACAGGCATTCCCACCTCTCGAAGTGAGTTCATTCCTTGGTGGAAATTTGTATTTTTTTTTAAGTTTTTAAGTTTTTTTTTAGACAAGGATCTGCCTTTTTGTAATTTCTGCTAACTGGTTCAAGTCTAATCTCCTAAAGCAGTGTTTGCTACATCTGTTTCCTCTGTAACATGTAACCAATGACCTGCAAACGCATACCTGTGCACATTCCTTCATACATTCACTCAGCACATTTTATTGAGCACCTACCAGGTGCTATGTACTGGAACAGAAAAGAGGATGAAAGAGACAAAAACTCCGACCTCATGAGCCTAAATTTAGTATTGCTTATAATAATAATAAATGAAGTGCGCAGACTGTCAAATGGAAAAAGAAGAGGAGAGAGTCCTCAGAGCACATTTTTAAAGAGAGCACTCAGGTAAGGAGAGATCTAAGCAGGGGGGAGCAAGCAAGCTATGCAGAGGGAGCAATACATGCAAAGGCCCCGCAGCAGCAAAAGCTAGGGCACAGGGAAGACAGGATTGAGGGTAGGCATAACGCTATGGGGTCTAGCTAAAACTGCACCCTTAGCTCTCCACCTGGTAAGGATCTGGGAATGAGAAGGACATTTGAGAGACGAATCTTTAATTTCCTATTTAAGGTACATTAGTACTTCATTATGAGCCACAGATTATGCTGGCAGCACACCTCACAGTGGAGATGATGCCTCAAGGCATCGCCACGTGGTGTTGAGAGCACTGCCCTCCAGACAAACCCAACAAGCCCAGCCTGCTCTTTGGAGGAGAGACAGGAGCGCTCCCATCCCTCACTGTCCTGCTGTCCTCCTCTGGACCCGCTCCAGGCTGTCTAGGTCAATCAATCAGTCTCCGTTCTTTCCAAAATCACTATGTGCAGTTCACAACAGGAAAGATGGAGAAAAGGCACGCTGCAGATCCGTTCACACACCACTCAGGTTGCCTTAACCCAGACGCGTGACCTCCATGTTGGAGAGTCGGCGCGCAGGCCCACCCTCCCCCTTTGTAACCCACATCACCTCCAATACCAGAAACATGTATCACACGGATCTTTTCCCTTTTTTTAAGATGTTCCCAAGAAAATCTGTATTTAATTTATGGGCAATTTATAATGGAAATCGACCATATAAAATGTATACAAATGTGTAGGGCTGTATATAGGGCTTGGAAGGAGACAGTTGAGCTTAGCAATAATTAACGTGAAGGGTCTCTTCCCTGCTGCCAGGTAGACATTTGGATTGCCCGGACTCTCATTAAACTTAAACCAGAAAGGGCTCAGAGGCCGAGGGCCAAACATTCCTCAAGTCTATGGAGGACGTCAGGACATGGAGCCGACGACAATACATTTCACCAGCATTGCCAAAGCCTTGTTTAAGTTTAGAAGATGCCTGTATTGCATTACTTGGACAGAGAGAGCCAGCCCATGCGCCACAATCCATTTTCCAGAGAAACAAAACCACTTCCAACCAAACCAACCCCAAACCAACATGAGGCCACAGCATTGGCAGGGCGGTCAGCAGATCAACAGGACACCTATCTGTCCCCACCCCTGGCTCCAAGGCCTCCAAAGGCAGGGCAGCTGCTGCTCCCAGCACAGGACTGCCCTGCTCAAGTCAAAGAAGAGTTACAGAGAACCTCAGAGCTGCCAAAAGCTATTTCCAGGGGACTTTGATCCACTGATGCTGTAATCTCTGAAGGGAAACATACTTCATTTAGAAGGTATTCTTTGGTGTCATTCCCAAGGAGAAGGCATACTTGTTTTTGGAATAACAGAACACTTACTCTCTCCTCTCTTACTCGTGTTCTCACTCTCCCTCACTCCGGCCACGAGCACTCCAATTGTGATGGTGCACAAACAACCTTGCTGAACACAGTGAGAGATCATAGAACATACTGTCGGCCAGAAAAGCATGTTTTCAACAATGCCCAATTAGAAGCCAAAATCCTAGATGGCCGCAATACCATAGCCTGAGCCAAATCTCAGGCTCAGCCGTTCCCCCACGGCCTCCCCCAGCCTCCACCCGCTGAGGATTCTTTGTTCTGACCCCTTTCAGGGTGAGACCCCCACCATGGAAGGGGTGGGCCCCCCAAAGCACATCCAGGTCCCTCAAATCCCCCAAATGCCATGGCGAAGGGTGGTACATTTAAATAAGTTTTTCCTGGCATATCCTGACATGGCTTAGATCAATTACCTCATTTTTCAACAATGAAAAGATTAAACAGTTGTTAAGGGTTATAAAATGATTTAATATGCTATTAAGAGGAGATGTAAACTATCAAAGTTTAAGTTTCCAGAGAGAGACTTAAATATCAATTATATTCGCATCCAATCTGTATGGAGCTCCCCCCTCCCCCTGCAAAAAAAAAAAAAAAAAAAAAAAAACCCACCCAGAAATCCACATCAGGGGCAGCTCCCCACCGCCTGGGGACACACGGCCCCTCCGAAGGCGGCTGTGAAAATCCAGTTCCTGTGCGCTGGTTTCATGAGAATTTGTCATGGCCAGGGAAACCAGGCTCAGACTGTTCACAACACTTTTTCCTTGAAACAGAGAACAAAATCAAATTTTGGAGAAATTTTAGGGATATGTATTTGTGCTCAGTGATGGGAAAGGACCATTAAGTACCTTATGTGAAATTAGAGTAGGTCTCTAACTTCTGAACCCTTACTGGTTTTCACTCACTCGCTGCTGGCAACATTTCAAAGGGTAATTTTTTTTTTTCAAATTACCTCGTAAGGCAAAAGGAAAAAATAAAATTCTTTGCTTCCTCTGTCTCCTCTCCTAGTATTAACTTTTTAAAATATGGGTTCTCACTTTACACCCCGAACAATTCAGCCCAGCCGAAAACCTGCCGCCCCTGATACTGACATCTCCCGGATTTGCATAGTGCCCGGTTTACATAATCAAATGGAGTAAAGCGTGCATCCTGCCTCAGTTCACCTCTTGGCCCCTGGATAGGTTCCGACACTGTGGGCCCCATCAGGAGGATGACTCGATAACCCGTTTTATCAATTCCAACCGCAAGAGGGAAGTTAAGGCAGACCCTGCTGCAAGGGGAGCGCTGGGTCAGTTTTCATCAGATACAGATGTGCTCCCACTTCCCTGTTCACTCCAACTAGAGGAAATCCTACAAGAATGGCACAGATGGGCAAGCTGCACTACGGTGCCATGTGTCTAGACTAGGGACCCCCAGGCTCCCTGCTCCCTCCTTCAGACCCCAGGACATCTTTAAAGATGAAGAGGGAATCTGGGGGTGGGAAGCAATGCGACCCTCCTCCTGACATAAGTCTGGGATTGGGGGCGGGGGAGAAGGGGAATAGGCTGAAAGAACACTCGGGGGGAAATGTTTTGCAGAGTGACTACATCCCAACCCCAGGCTACTGCTGCCCAGTGTCCAGGGACCAGAAAGCCCGTATCAGGGGGAGATTTGATTGCAATTATTTAAAAAGTGAACATGCCATCCTTTTCAAGGAGAAGCCAGACTCCCCAAACTAACAGTAAATCGAAACAGCCCAAACATGGACCGATGTGTTCAGAAAACAACACTTGAGTTTCTCATGCTACTTAATCGTACTGTATCTTTTACCACTTACCAGGGGAGTGTGCCTGGCGGGGCAGCCTCTGCAGCACTCCCCACAGCAGGACCCTCGCCACATAATTAAGTGGCTTTCAGAGAGAGGCTCACCATTACTCTCAAGATGAAGGAAGCACGTTTCACGGCGAGGATGGCCTTTTTTCCCTCTCCAAGAAGAAAGCTGTGCCTTTGCGTGAGGCAAGTACTGAGCAGCTGCTGCTGCTGCTTCTGCAAAGGAGAGACTTTCCACACCCGTTCATGTACCAGGACTGAACTCACGGCCCTTTTGCCAAAGCCATGACCCCGGAGTCACCAAGTGCAAGGACACAGGGCTGGTGAGAAGCAGCCCGGTGACTTCCAAGTTCCTCCTTCTTCCTCCTTCCCACAACAGTCTGCTGCGGATGGGGGGACTCCAGGTTTGATCCCTTCTAACTCGCCCGGTTTTCCAACTGGGCTTCTGGACAGCTTGTGATCCGCAGGAAGAAGGGCCCCAAACAGAGCTTGAACCCTTTCCTTATCAATCCCAGGCGGCAAGGTGGGCCCCTGGCTCCAAAGGATGAGCGTGCATCTGATTGAAAAAATGAGTGGGAAATATCAGAAAGGGAGGCAGAACACGAGAGACTCCTAATGCTGGGAAACGAACTAGGGGTGGTGGAAGGGGAGGTGGGCGGGGGGTGGGGGTGAATGGGTGACGGGCACTGAGGGGGGCACCTGATGGGATGAGCACTGGGTGTTATGCTATATGTTGGCAAACTGAACTCCAATAAAAAATAAATTTGTAAGTTAAAAAAAAAAAGAGCCCCCAGTTATGATCGTTAGTGCTTCGGCTGGCTTCCCCCGGGGTCTGACCTGGGGCAGGCTCCGGAGCCGGGGCCCAGCAGCGGGGATGCCCCGGAGGCCCGGCCCCCGCCCCCCCCCCCCCCCCCCCGTCACCCCGGCCTTGGTCCCCCGCGGCTGGCCCCTGCCTCACTGCGGCGGCGGCACCCCCGAGCCGCTGTCGGGGCTGCCTCGGCGGCTCTGTCTCCCCGCAGAGGGCATGCGGCAAGGCTGGGCGCTGCCCTAGCACGGACGCCGCCAACGCGCCGGCTCAGCGGCGGGCACCGGGCGAGGGGCTGCGAGGAAGGGGACGCGGCTCACAGCACAGCCCACGCGCCGAAGCCGCCGGCGCGCAGGGTACGGGCGGGAGCGGAGGGCGGCGGCGCACGCGCACAGCGTCCTGACCCTGGGGGGGGGGCCGGGGAGGGCATCGCGCCTGAGCGACGCCGAGCCCGCAGCCCGCAGCCCGACGCTGCCCGGGAGCACCCTCTCTCCGAATCCCAGGCCGGCCGCGAGCCCTTCTCCTACACGCTTTACACGCACGTGTATCACAACCCCCCAGGTGAACTGGGAGGTCGGCGTTACACACCCATGTTCCAGATGGGGAGACTGAGGTGAGGCCTCGCGCTGCTGGGAAGCCACCTTCCCGCCACCTCAGCCATCTTCCCTCTCACACCGACCACGCATGCGCACAGGCGCACGCGCACACGCACAGGCACACACGGGCGCGCGCACGCACAGACACGCACAGGCACGCAACGCACAGGTGGACACACGCACAGGCGCGCACACGCACAGGCGGACACAGGCGCACGCACACACAGGCGCGCGCACAGGCGCGCTCAGGCGCGCAACGCACAGGCGGACACACACAGGCACGCAACGCACAGGTGGACACACGCACAGGCATGCACATGCACAGGCGCGCACACGCACAGGCGCGCACAGGCACACAGGCGCGCGCACGCACAGGCGGACACGCACAGGCGCGCACAGGCACGCAACGCACAGGCGGACACACGCACAGGCGCGCAACGCACAGGCGGACACACGCACAGGCGCGCACACGCACAGGCGGACACACGCACAGGCACGCACAGGCTCGCACACACGGGCGCGCACACGCACAGGCGGACACACGCACAGGCACGCACAGGCTCGCACACATGGGCGCGCGCACACACAGGCGCGCACAGGCACGCAACGCACAGGCGGACACACGCACAGGCATGCACATGCACAGGCGCGCACATGCACAGGCGCGCACAGGCACACAGGCGCGCGCACGCACAGGCGGACACACGCACAGGCGCGCAACGCACAGGCGGACACACGCACAGGCGCGCACAGGTACGCAACACACAGGCGGACACACGCACAGGCGCGCAACGCACAGGCGGACACACGCACAGGCACACGCACAGGCGCGCACAGGCACACAGGCGCGCGCACGCACAGGCGGACACACGCACAGGCGCGCACAGGCACGCAGCGCACAGGCGGACACACGCACAGGTGCGCAACGCACAGGCGGACACGCACAGGCGCGCAACGCACAGGCGGACACACGCACAGGCACGCAACGCACAGGCGGACACACGCACAGGCACGCAACGCACAGGCGGACACACGCACAGGCACACGCACAGGCGCGCACAGGCACACAGGCGCGCGCACGCACAGGCGCACACACGCACAGGCGCACACACACACGCGGACACACGCACGCGCGGACTCTCCGCCTGGGACAGACCCTGGCAGCCACCAGCAGCCTCGACTTCCAGAAGCGCCGCTGCCTCCGTTTTCCCCTGGGGGCGGGGAGGGGCGCGGGAGGCTGTAAGGGCAGGATTTGCGGCCTGAGTAGTATAAATAACGGGTCGCCACACTCGGATCATCCTGTCGCGGTGTGACCGCAGTCCCGTGACCTTCCGTTACTCCCGAACCAGTGCTGTCATATAATCTGCGAGCTATGCATAAACAATCTGGGTTACGGTGGGTTTCCTAAAACTAGGAGAATTTCAGCCATAACACTCACATTTTGTTTCTGGAAATTAAAGCCTGGGAACAGTGGAAATAAAGTCCATCGATTGATGAATTGTATTTCTGCACAGACTCCAATTCCCAAGGCTTGTGGGGAAACAGAAATGCGATCTTGCTCCTGCTGGCTTCGCCCCTGAGGGCAGCAGGCCTGCGGCTCCTTGGACTCCCAAATATGGTCCCTGCTAAAACCCGGGTGACCTCGGACCTCAGGGAATGACAAGAACACACCCAAGCAAGAGGGAACTTCTACTTGGGGCTCCGCTGCCCAGGGGCTTCCAGATGCCAGAAGAGGTGACCAAGGCCTCAGCAAGGACCTGGTCTCTCAGGTCGGAGGCATCCCACCAGCAGCCAGGTGGGGACTGGTTTGCGTGTCTCCCTGTCCCCCCACCCCGACTGTGGCGTTCTGCAGGCTGGGGGCACAGAGCCCTAACGCCCAGGGAGCTGGAGGCTCAACCAGTGTTTGCTGAATGGTGACTGAGGGAGGTCGCAGTGGGGGACAAAGGAATGCTTTATGGGCAGAGGAGAGGATGGGCTGCGAGAAATCGAGGAATCGGGGAGAGTTTCACCAACAGGCTGGGAGTGGGGCTTGGATGGGACAGCAGGATTTCGGGATTTCAGCAACAGCCGGAGAGCATACAAGGTGGAGGGAACTCCTCGCTAAGCGAGCAGGGACTGGAGTGTGCACAGCGAAGAGCAGGGGATCAATGTGATGAGCGCTTTGAAGATAAGGGAAGGCGGAGGTGGGTGCAGCAGTTAGGATAAATAGACCCACGGTGATGTTGCCCGTGCTGGAAGGGCTCCAGAAGAGCCTGCAGGGGCAGCCTGCTCAGTCCACACTCGAGGGCTTCCTCATCAGCATGGCCTCCCTACCCCTTTGGCCAGGACAAACCTATCTATCCTTCAAGGCCCTGCTCAAACTCCACCTCCTCCAGGAAGCTTTCCCTGAATTCCCCTGCTCCAGTTTCTACTGTGCACACTCCGTTCTGCGCAGCCCAGCCGCCTGTTGAGGCCATGACAAGGTGAGGCAAGCATCTCCTGGGTTCAGAGCATCACCACAGTGGACCACTTCTTACACCACTCACGTCCCCCACAGTCTGGCTCACCGCAGAGCAGGCATGGCAGGACTGCAGAAAGAGACTGGCAACCCGAAGAAGAATGGCATGAGAGGGGACCATTCAGCCAGCCCAGCTGCTACCCATTTCTCTACCCACCAGGGACTCTGCTCACCTTCCCAGCCCTTAGCCCAGGGACCAGAGCTTCTAGTCCCTTCTTCAAGGCTCCTGGAGAAAGAGGCTCCTGCACCGCATTCAGAAGGCAGCCCCACCTTCTGCCTTCCTTCCAGAATCCCTAGGCTCCCTGCACCTTGCCAGTCCTCTCCAGCTAAAGACCATAGGTCACCACCCATTAAAGCCAGGCAGGGTGGCCTGCTGGTGCTGTCATCATGTCCAGTTAGCCCCGCTCCCAGGAGCCCAACGAGGCCTGGCTGCCAGCACCATCCATCCCCAGGAGCAACCTGTCTGCTCAGAGCAACTAAAACAGCCCTAGCCCTGTGAGTAAATCCGCTTTTACAAGGCCAGGGCAGAGCTGCGGGGAGAGGAGGTATTGAGGGCTGGGCAGAGCTTGGCCTGGGTCCCCCCCCGCAGAAGGAGGTAGGAAGACTGGCTCTTGCCCCTATGGCTGGGCTGAAGGGCGGATCTCCACCCTCACAGGTGGAGGCTGTGCAGAGGCCGGAACAGCCCCGGACCCCCAGGACAGCAGCACGTACATAGGCCCCAGGGTGCTGCCCTCATCATAAGGAAAACACAGGACATGTTCAATGGACCACTTAGGGGCAAACACACGACAAAAGTATTCTTCACTCAGTAAGTGTCCTCCACAGTAATTAGCAGACTCCTCTCGGACACATGATTGCCCGCGGGAGCAATTTCCCTAGAATCGTAGTACAAAGGTGTTAGTCACTCACCCTTTAGTATGATTCAGCTTCACCAGATCGCTTCCCTGCTGCCTTCTGGTAGAAGTCAACTTCCTAAAAGAATAGATCCTGTGGGGGAACTGATACAGGGTGGGTTATTTTGGAACAAGGGGTATTATATGAACCTGGTTAGAACAGGGGAGAGAAAGAGGACTGGTTCAGTCAGGACCCCAAATAAGGAGACAAAGGAGAGGAGCCTGTGATCTCATTAGAGGCCCAGAGAGGAGGCACTGAGATCCAAAACAGCCTCTCAGACGTGGCACCATATTCGTGTGCTCGGGCTGCCCTAACAAAGTGCCACAGGCTGGAGGCTTGAACCACAAAAGTTTATTGCCTCGCAGACCTGGAGGCCAGGAGTCTGAGATCAAGGTGTCTGCAGCGCTGCTTCCTTCTGGGGTCTGTGGCTTCCTTCTGGGGACTTCCTTCCGGTCTCCCCTGGCTTCTGCCCGTGTGTTGGCCACTTTGGGCACCAACATTGCACATTGGTGAAATGGCGAAGTAGAAGCATCACCCCGGCCTCTGCCTTCATCTTGTCATGGGGTTCTCTCTGTGTGCAAACGTCCGCCTTTTGTAAGGACACCAGCACATTGGATTAGGGCCCACTCTAATCCACTGTGACCTCGTATTAACTAATTACAACTGCAGTAGCCCTATTTCCAAATAAGGTCCCTTCTGAGGTCCGGGAGTTAGGGCTTCGACACATGAATGGGACGACGGGGTGGCGTGGGACAGATTCAACCCCAAACAGGCACCTTTGCTGGGATGGAACCAGGACAGAAGACTCCTCACCCCTGAGTGACCTTGAGCAAGACATCCCCCAAGCTGACCATCATTTATTCATCAGTGGCCCCGGGTAAGTGGGTGCCAGTCCCTTCCCACCTGGTCCCTACTTGCAGACAGGGCCCAGGAGGACAGGAGGACAGGCCTGTGTTCCACAGGCACGGGGGGGGGGGGGGGGGGGGGGGGGTCGGGACTAGATCCTGCCAGAGTCTTCCATCCCTCCTCACATAAGGACAGGAGCCAAGTCACCAACACTCCCAAGCTCCAGGGACAGGGAGCCGGGACGCTGAAGGTGCAAAAGCTCCCTGACACCCAGGGGTGAGCCTCAGACGCCCTGTCATTGAGACCCACATAGAAAGCAAGCTTTCTGTTAAACAAGATGAATAAATGCCTGATGTCACCTACAAACAGCATGTGCTTTTGCGCTGTCAACGGGTGATCACGGAAGGTCAAAGTCAGGCCCACGCCTTGAGCTGAGAGCCAGAGGAGGGACACACTTGCCCAGCACCTCCCTGGGGCCAGCACCCTGGAGCCTAGACCCCGGCAGGCAGGCCCACCTGTGGGGCGACGGCGACACCCAGTGGCCATATGGGAAATGACATGCTCAGGCCCCGGGGGCGGGGCAGGAGAAAAGGTGCTTGAGGGCCTGGCCGCGTGTGCACCACGGATACCCGAGTGGCTGTGTCAGATTTCAGTCCCATGTCTTCTGGGCTCTGAGCTGAGACCCCAGGTCCTAGGAGGGACAGCAAGGACCGTCTATTCGCCTGTGCAGCTATTTAAAAGAAGAAAACCATGCTCGAACGTGGGGCAGCTGGTGATCCTTTAACAAATAGGGTTCTGCTCTTCGGGGAGCTCACAGGTCCTGCAGCGGCAGGACCCCGGCCTCTCCACCCGCATCAAGTGGTGGCGGGACTTCAGCAGCGACCTGGGTTCTAGGGCAGGTTCTGCACCAGGACCTGTTGGAGCCGCTGCCCCAACCTCAACTGATGCCCCCCTCCCTGAAGAGGCAGAGATGATGGAGTTTAGTAAACCACTCCTGATGGCATTTGCGGCTCAGATGCTGTCTGAGTCATTGTGAGCAACTTGCCTTCAAGACCTTGAAGCTTGGTGTCAGAGGTGACAAGCACAGGCAACTAAATTTAGTATTATTTAATTTTGGCCCAACATTGCCAAATATGTTATCATTTTGACACAGAGTCCAATAAAAATATTCATGAGATTAGTTTACTTTTTTTTTTAATTTTTATTTATTTATGATAGTCACAGAGAGAGAGAGAGAGAGAGGCAGAGACACAGGCAGAGGGAGAAGCAGGCTCCATGCACCGGAAGCCTGACGTGGGATTCGATCCCGGGTCTCCAGGATCGCCCCCTGGGCCAAAGGCAGGTGCCAAACCGCAGCGCCACCCAGGGATCCCTAGTTTACTTTCTTTAATTCGTACTGAGTCTTCAAAATCTGGTGTGTGTGTGTGTGTGTGTGTGTGTGTGTAAAACGCAAAATAGCTTGATGTGAACACTAAATTTTCATCAAAAATACTTGATCTGTATTTAGATTTCATAAACCCTGCAGTTGGAAAAGTAGATTCATACGCTTTAAATGTGAATGTGTTGTTACAAACGTCCTTTAAATTTTTTAAATAACCAAACTGAGGGGTTTTTTTTAATTTATGTTAATTCAAATAAAATTTAAAATTCAATTCCTGAGGCACCTGGGTGGCTCAGTGGGTTAAGCGTCTGCCTTTGGCTCAGGTCCTGAGATCGAGCCCCACATCAGTCTCCCTGCTTAGTGGGGAGTCTGCTTTTCCCATTTCTCCCTCTGCCCCTCCCACCTCTGCTCACACACAGGTGCATGCTCTCTCTCAAATAAATCAAATCTTTAAAAAAAAAAAAAAATTCAGTTCTTCAGGGATCCCTGGGTGGTGCAGCGGTTTGGCGCCTGCCTTTGGCCCAGGGCGCGATCCTGGAGACCCGGGATCGAATTCCACGTTGGGCTCCCAGTGCATGGAGCCTGCTTCTCCCTCTGCCTATGTCTCTGCCTCTCTCTCTCTCTCTGTGTGTGACTATCATAAATAAATTTTTTAAAAAATTTTTTAAACATTCAGTTCTTCGGCAGCAGTAGTAGACATTTCAGGTTTCCAACAGCCACATGTGCTAGTGTCTACCAACTTGGACACTTCAGCTCTAAACCTCTTAAGTGCTTCTTAAATAAAATCACACTGAGAGAGAACTTAAAAACCCATGTCTTTCTTCTTGTCCTGTCCAAGAACTCAGTGTGTTTGGACTTCGTCCATGATAGGGCCAGCTGTGTGTCCCAGAACCCTCCTGATGACCCAAGGGTAGCATGAACAGTCAAACCATAAGAAAAGTATCCATAGTATAGGAAGGAAAATACAAAGATAAACTCAAAATGGATGAAAGATCTAAATGTGAGACAAGATTCCATCAAAATCCTAGAGAAGAACACAGGCAACACCCTTTTTGAACTCGGCCATAGTAACTTCTTGCAAGATACATCCACGAAGGCAAAAGAAACAAAAGCAAAAATGAACTATTGGGACTTCATCAAGATAAGAAGCTTTTGCACAGCAAAGGATACAGTCAACAAAACTCAAAGACAACCTACAGAATGGGAGAAGATATTTGCAAATGACATATCAGATAAAGGGCTAGTTTCCAAGATCTATAAAGAACTTATTAAACTCAACACCAAAGAAACAAACAATCCAATCATGAAATGGGCAAAAGACATGAACAGAAATCTCACAGAAGAAGACATAGACATGGCCAACATGCACATGAGAAAATGCTCTGCATCACTTGCCATCAGGGAAATACAAATCAAAACCACAATGAGATACCACCTCACACCAGTGAGAATGGGAAAAATTAACAAGGCAGGAAACAACAAATGTTGGAGAGGATGTGGAGAAAAGGGAACCCTCTTACACTGTTGGTGGGAATGTGAACTGGTGCAGCCACTGTGGAAAACTGTGTGGAGGTTCCTCAAACAGTTAAAAATAGACCTGCCCTACGACCCAGCAATTGCACTGTTGGGGATTTACCCCAAAGATACAAATGCAATGAAACGCTGGGACACCTGCACCCCGATGTTTCTAGCAGCAATGGCCACGATAGCCAAACTGTGGAAGGAGCCTCGGTGTCCAACGAAAGATGAATGGATAAAGAAGATGTGGTTTATGTATACAATGGAATATTACTCAGCTATTAGAAATGACAAATACCCACCATTTGCTTCAACGTGGATGGAACTGGAGGGTATTATGCTGAGTGAAGTAAGTCAGTCGGAGAAGGACAAACATTATATGTTCTCATTCATTTGGGGAATATAAATAATAGTGAAAGGGAAAATAAGGGAAGGGAGAAGAAATGTGTGGGAAATATCAGAAAGGGAGACAGAACATAAAGACTGCTAACTCTGGGAAACGAACTAGGGGTGGTAGAAGGGGAGGAGGGCGGGGGGTGGGAGTGAATGGGTGACGGGCACTGGGTGTTATTCTGTATGTTAGTAAATTGAACACCAATAAAAAAAAAATAATTAAAAAAAAAAAAAAAAAAAAAAAAAAAAAGGAAGGAAAATACAGTGCAACTTCTGAGCAAGAGGTCTCAACTTTCCCAAAGAGCCCATGCTCGTAAAGCTTTGGGGTAAAGCCAGTGTGTGCACCCCACAGACTCGGGGACCCCTCCAGCTGCCACAGTGTTATTCAGACAGCATGAGGCCACAGAGGCCCACACAGAAGAGTAACTTCTCCATTCCACAGAGTCAGTAAGTGGCTGAGCCAGACCAGAGCCCAGCTTCTTGTATGTTCTGGGCCAACACATGAGGTAACTTCACCAACCCCGTTTCTTATGACCTTAGGTTTCCCTAGGAAGGCCAGGTCATGCGCCACAGGGCACCTGCAGGCAGATGTCCCAGCCAGTCTCCAGCCTGGACCTGACCCTCAGCAAGTCCTGCCGCTCATACTCTTCTCATCTGTAAATGGGGAATGTGTTCATTTCCTAGGGCTGCTGTGACAAAATACCACAAGCATGGTGGCCTAAAACAGCAGAGGTTTATTTGGTCACAGTTCTGGCAGCCAGAAATTTGAAATCAAGGTGTTGGGAGGGCCACAGTCCCTCTGGAGGCTCTAGGACAGAATCCTTCCTGGCTGCCTCTAGCTTCTGGTGGCTTCTGACGCTCCTTGGCTGGTGGCCACATCATTCCATGTTCTGCCTCTGACTTCACATGGCCTCTTTTCTCCAGCTCAAATCTTCCTCTGCTTTTCTCTTAAGATACACTTGTCATGGGATTTAGGGTCCACCCAAGTAATCCAGGGTGATCTCCTCATCTCAAGATTCTCACCTTCGTTACCTCTGCAAAGATTCTTCTTCCAACTAAGGTCACATTCACAGATTCTGGGCATGAGGTCATGGACATATGTTCTGGGGAGCTGCCTGGACCAAGTGAACTCCAGACTTCAGCTCTAGAAGTCTCTGACACAAAATACCAAAGGGCAGCTATTTCTACTACATAAAGAGTGCATCCAAGTAGGGAGGAATATCAACATCCCAAGAGGTAAATGGACGATTTTAACATACAATTGGAAGATGCTCCAATGAGTAAACAGACACACACAGATGTTCTGCTCTCTTAATGTTGGAAAGATGCAAATGAAGATGAGCCTTAGATTTGATTGGTCTAAGAAAACTCAAACCCAGTGCTCCCAAGGATGTGAGGAACCTGGCACTCAATACACAGACCCTCCATTTCTTCCGAGGGACTGGATCACTGTAGGCACTTATTAAATGGAATTGCTCAGGGAAACAAAAGCAATGATGAACTACTGGGACTTCATCAAGATAAAAAGCTTCTGCCCAGCAAAGGAAACAGTCAACAAAATCAAAAGGGAACCTTCAGAATGGGAGAAGGGCTAGTGATATGCAAATGACATATCAGATAAAGGGCTAATATCCAAGATCTATAAAGAACTTATCAAACTCAACACCCAAAAAACAAACAATCAGTCAAGAAATGAGCAGAAGGTATGAGCAGATATTGCTCCAAAGACCTACACATGGCCAGAGAGCACATGAAAAAATGCTCCACCTCACTTGTCATCAGGGAAATACAAATCAAAACCACAATGAAATACTTTACCTCAGTCAGAATGGCTAAAATTAGCAGGACAGGAAACAACAGGATGTGGAGAAAGAGGAACCCTCTTGCACTGTTGATGGGAATGCAAGCTGGTGCAGCCACCTGGAAAACAGTATGGAGGTTCCTCAAGAAGTTAAAATAGAGCTACCCTATGACCCAGCAATTGCACTACTGGGGATTTACACCAAAGACACAGATGTAGTGGAACAATGGGACACCTGCACCCCAATGTTTATAGCAGCAACGTCCACAATAGCCAAACTGAGGAAGGAGCCACAATGTCCTTTGACAGATAAATGGATAGAGAAGATGTGGTCTATATATACAATGGAGTATTACCCAGCCATCAGAAAGGATGAGTACCCACCATTTACATCAACGTGGATAGAACTGGAGGGTATTATGCTAAGTGAAATAAGTCAATTGGAGAAAGATAATTATCACATGGTCTCACTCATATGTGGAATATAAAATGTAGTGAAAGGGACCATAGTGAAAGGAGGGAAACTTTGTGCGGAAAAATTAGAGAGGAAGATAAACCATGAGAGAATCCTAACTCTGGGAAACAAATGAAGGGTTGCAGAAGGGGAGGTGGGGCGGGGGGGTAACTGAGTGACAAGCATTGAGGAGGGCACGTGATACGATGAGCACTGGGTGTTTTACTGTATGTAGGCAAATTGAATTTATTTTTTTTAAGATTTTTTTTTATTTATTCATGAGACACACAGAGAGAGAGAGAGAGAGAGAGAGAGAGAGAGAAGGCACAGACATAGGCAGAGGGAGAAGCAGGCTCCGTGCAGGGAGCCTGACGTGGGACTCGATCCCAGGTCTCCAGGATCAGGCCCTGGACCCAAGGCGGCGCTAAACCGCTGAGCCACCCGGGCTGCCCGGCAAATTGAATTTAAAATAAATAAATGTAATTGCTCATGGGTGTGTAAATTAGCAAAAGTATTGGAAGGGAGAGCAGAATGAGACAACATATTCCAAGAATCTCGAAAATAAATAATTGGCTTAAAATTTCACTATTGTGAATTCATCTTAAGGAAAGCATCCTTACAAACAAATGTTTATCTCAGCATTATTTATAACATTGAAACACTGCAAACTCCACACATTCAAGAGGAGGGGAACAGTTTTGCACACTCTGTAGCCATGAAAGCAATGTTAAAACCAGGAAAACAGATAAGGCTGAGTAAATAAATCAAGATCACTGTGGAGGAGGAAGGGGAGGCTTTTGGAATGCAAGCATTGTTTTGTTGTGGGTAATCAAGAACATGATATGTTTGCTTTATAATTGTCTTAAACTGTGCGTTTATTTCAAGCATTTTAATACTTATGTCATGTTTTACAATGGATGGATGGATGGATGGACGGATGATGTGTGTGTGTGTGTGTGTGTGTGTGTATGAGAGAGAGAGAGAGAGGGTTTTTTTTCTTTTTAAAAGGTAGATTAAAAAAATAAAATAAATTAAATTAAAATAAAAAATAAAAGGATAAAAGGTAGATCCATGAACTATTAGGACACCAACTGCCCCAGAAGCATGAACAGTCCCATCTAGGGCAGAGCCTCAAAACACTCCCAGAACCATTACAAGACTCACTGCAGTGCTTCCTCCCCTCACTTCCATAAAGTGCATGGCCCTTGACACACACGATCCTGATGAGGATGAACGGAAGCAAATCCCTAGGTCTTAGGTCCCTATAGGTAAAAATGGACTGACCGCCCTGTCTCTGTCTCTGCCTTCCCATAGGTGCCCCCTGTGCAAAGCCAAACACGGGGAGCCAGAGGGTCCATCCTGCACCTCAAGGGTCATGAACTGGGGAGTCACAAGCAGAGCAGCATTCAACAGGAATGCTGCCTTCAAGCTGCCAAGCAGCAATAGCTCCACACAGCCCACCAGCTCACCTGGAGCTGACCCCCCACGGGTGGGCCAGCCTCCCACCTGGGTGGCCTGGCCAGCCCTGCTCAAGTCACTATGCTCTCAGGACAAGTGCCCTTCTAAGCCCTCTGCCCCCTGTTCCACTGCCCCAGGCTCACCTTTCTGCTCCTGTTCTCACCAGGGTTTCAGCTGGAGGGCACCCAAGCCAGCCCCTTACTGCCCCCAGGTCCATTAAGGATTGGATGAAAGTGCCCTGAGGAGTTCCCACAAGGGTATCAGGGAGGATACCCTCTCCCAGGGTCTTCCTAGGCTTCCTGGGGAGCAGCTGCATGGCGAGGATGCATGCATGCATATGCATCTTCTGTATGCATCTACCCCAAGCTTTCTGGAAAGCAAAACCTTGCACCTAGAACTTGTGGGTGAGAGGGGAAGGGCTCTTGTGGGTCCTTACAGCCCGGTGTCCCCAGAGCAGCCTCCATCCCACCAGACTTCTCCACTCCCTAACCAACTGAGCCAGACTGGCATGGCCAGGGGGAGGTGAGATGGTGAGTCAAGGGGCCTTCCACCACAACCCACCTTCCAGCTGGGCAGCGCCTGCCTTTCCAGCCATCCGCCCACCCACCCATCCAGGAGGAAGCCCCAGTCTGCTCCCTAGGATCAGCCTGGAACGTTGCCCTAAGTAGGGGCACTGAAGGGTGCCACATTCCCCCGGGCTGGAACGTCACCCCACTTTTTCCACTTCGGGCTGCTATTCACTAGATGCCCACCCATCCTCCCACTGTGGCTGTGGCTGTGTGCTGTCTGAACACATCAGGGGAAACCCCGTGTTCCTGGCCTCTGTGCCGGGGCTCTCATTCAACTGCCCCGAGAAACAGGAGCCCGAGGCCCAAACTCAACAGCCAAGGCAAGTCCCAAATACCAACATAGAAGAACACCCAGGCCCTGCCCAAGGCGCTGAGGATGTTTTGGAGTTGTCAGTAGTCCTTAAACAGAGCAAGTGAGATTAGAAATTAGATCTTATTTTTAGGTAATCTCTATGACCAGTGTAGGGCTCCAACTCATGACCCCGAGATCAAGAGTTAAATGCTCCACCAACTGAGCCACTCAGGAGCCCCATAATTAGATCTTTAAATCCTGCACCTGTTCTTCTCTACCTGCTCTGTTCTATCGCACTCCTCCTTCCCTGCACACCTCCACCTGCCTATCTACTAACAAGAGACTAGGATCTCAGTCCCACCAAGATGTGTGGGACTCGACCGGACCTCTCTACTCAAATCTTGCCAAGTCTTCCCTGAGACTTAGGTGCTTTCTTGCATTTCTTGCAGGTTGACAGAGGATTCCCTCAGTGTGAACATAAAGATGTCTGGATTTGTAGAACCTGCAGAAGAAACCACGTACAGCTCTACCGTGTTCAGTTCCTACTTTACATGGGCCCCAAGGGAGAGTCTCCAAGAAAAGAACTACATGGAGATGAGCAGAGCCTGAGTCGGGTACAGGAAGTATGAGGAACACCAGCCAGAATGCCAGGTCTCCAGGCACTGAAATTACTTGATTCATTCTATATTTACACGGAACAGAGACCCATGGTGGTTAGGCCTTATCAGCCGTGAACTAGACTCTTTCCTGGAAGGAACGGTTGATTACATTAGAAGGAGAAAAGATCATTTAAAGTGAAGGATCACGAGCCTGGAGGTAGGTAGGCTCTAAGCAATCTCTACCCACCAGGTAGCTTCCTACTGTTGCCTTGGGCACAACAGCCGTGTCAGAGCTGCTGTCCCAACCAGGCCCTCCTCCCTTAGGATGTCTCAGGAGATCCTAGGTCCCAACTGAAAAGGTCATTCCCATGAATGAACTGTCATGTTGGGCAGATTTCCTGCGCTGGAAGATGTCAAGGGGCCAGTACAGGCAGGTGTTGGGCCAGGTCTGGGGAATGTGAGTGAACCGCAGAGGCCCTGCAGGGGGGGAGGGGGTGGTGGACCCAGAAAGGAGGCTAAGAGGCACATGACTGTGGGCAAAGGAGGCTCATGAGGTACAGAGATCCGGAAGCCTCTCTGAGCTTCGCAGGGTGGGTACTGCCTGGGAAGAGATGGAAATGACACACTACCGAGATAACAAGCTCTACTTGGGGACAGGTGTCCATGAAGAGCTATGTGCCCATGGCCTCTGAAGCTCAGGACCCTGAGCAGTGGATGCCAGAGCACAGGCTGGGCTGCGCTCCCAGTGTGAGGACTGAGGACTGGCCTGGCAATCCCTGCCCAGCCTGTTTCAACCTGCCTTCCTCTTTCCCACACAATGTATGGATGGCCCCACTCCAGAGGGCAGGTTCAAAACCCAGCTGTAAACTACACCACAGTTCAGCTTTCGCTGTGCTCTTCCGGGATTCTGGGGAGGAGAGCCACACCTACACCACCTTGCCCACCTGGGACCCCCAGCTTTTCTCCCTACCCCATGTTGGCATTTCAGAACTCAGGGCTGAGCATGGATCTCTCCCAGATGTGACTTGAGAGGATCTTCCATCGCCACTTGGCCACTTCCAGCTCTGCTACAGATTCCCCACAAGATAAATCCTTTGGGTTAAAACCAAACCCTAACCCTTAAGGGCCTTCTTACTAGCATTCAGGGGAGAAGCAAAAAGACCAAAGAGCCTGATGACAAATGAATATTTAGCACTTCAGCCTTGGTGGGCCACGGCTAGATAACGAACCACGAGAATCTGACCCCAACCTGAGTGCCATGTACCCATTCTGCACATTCCACAGAACTACCCACCCTACTGGCATCTGCAACCGTGCAACTCTGTGCATGGCGGTCCCAGTGACCGGTTCATTCTGCCGTTGGGAGCTCTGCATGGGACACCAGGGCCTGAGCCCTGGGCTGGGACCCCCTGGTCGAGTCCTCCTAAGAAATAACTCCACCCATCTGCTGTTGACAGTACCAGTCTTTTCCCCAGGGGCACCATGAGGTAAGTTTCGAAAGCAGTTGAGCTGGTAGGACAAGGAGGGCCTGGGGCCATCAATCAAAAAGGGATATGTTGGCATGTCAGACACAAGGCAGTGGCCAGAATCGGAAGCTTGCAACCAAGCAGCAGAGTTCAGGCTTGGGCCATCTCTATCTGGGTGCCCCCTGTGTCTCTAAGACAAGCCTAGCACAGTGTTCATGAGGAATGGCCTGTTTTCATGTGTGGCATGCCATTCTAACCCCTAGAACTAGAAGTGGCTTCCAGATCCCAGGCCCCCTCAAGCAAGCAGGCAAGCAGGTGCCAGGCCTGATAGGTGTAAATTGTCAAATCTGCCTCTCATGGTAAGTACTGCTGGGCCTCACCTTCTGGCAAGGGAGCTGAACCCAGCTGCAGGAAGGGTCCCAGGATCTTTTCCTCCAGAGGATGCATGCCCAATTTGAGGTGGCTCTGAAGAAAGTGGATACACTAGAGATCTAGAAGCCTTCTCCATGAAATATGTCCATCCTCTTCAGACCTCATTGGCCAGTAGATACGCCTCTGGCTCTCCACTCATGTGGCCTCTTGCTTGGTGTTTCAAGAGGCCTCCTTGGTCTCCAACACCCTTGCATCCTGTTAGACCTTTGGTCTCTGCCCTGCCTCATTCCATCTTCCAATTCTGTCTTCAGACCCACTACCAGCTCTCCTTCAAAGACACAGCATCTACTTCCATCCTGAGTGAAGAAGGCTTTGAGCATCTGCCTTGGTGGAATCCACTTCCAGACTAGCTGATCTCTCCACCCCACTGGGGAAGATGAACTAGACTGTCACAGCTCAAATCCACTTCGTATCACTTCCACACTTCCTTCATGAAAACTACCCCTGTCTCTTCCTAGGTGAATCCTCAGGCTTCAGAGTCCATTTCAAATTCTGCCAATTATATAAAATTTTTCTCTTCCCTCCCTCATCCCCAACTCCTTTTCTTTTGAACTCTCATGATCACAAAGTCACAACCATATTCTACCTTGGTTGGTTATTTATCCTTAATTTTTCATCCTTATTTTCCTTTCCATATGGATTTCCTTGAAGATAGGGCCATGATCTTTGCCTCTGGTAGTATTCAGGCTTGGAATTCAACTCCTAAAATGTATGTGAGAGTGAGTCAAGTGCCATATTTGTCACCACCTCCTTGAAGGCCTAAGGATACAACCTAAATCAGTGTGCATGAGGTCACCTGTGACAGGACCTCAAGCAGGGAGCCAATCCTATCACAGAGTAGCACAGAGGTTCAGTCCAGATTCAGACCACAAACCCCCAGATAAAGTGAGGGACAGGCCTTGGTCAGAGTATGCTTGGGAGCAGAAATGGCTGTGGGAACTGTGGTGATAGTCTATCATGGTTCCCTAGCACGAGGATGGCCACTGACCCTTCTATTGGCCTGAGCAAGGCCACACTGAACAGCCATACCTGCAAACCAAGAGAGTCTAGCAGAAACCAAGTGTTCCTCTACTATAATATCACCACTGTGGTTTCTCTGTGAGGGGAATTCTTGCCAGTTCTTAAAACAGCTTATGTGGTATTCCTTCTCAGAACCATATTCTCAATATACTCTAAAATCTTGGGCTATTTACTTTAAAGGTGACTATGGTGCATATGAAAATGAAGTCATCTATGAGAAGGAAGCCCTTGCTGTGAAAGGATGGCCAAGAATCACTAGAAACCCTGACTCCAGATGAGATGAGCACTCTCTGAAAGAAGGTTACATGTGTCCCTGAGCTTAGCCCCACAGTTATCCCCACCCCCATCTGAAGGGAATCCCACCTGATTAGGGAAGGGAACATTGAAGAAGACTTTGTAGAAGGAACTCAAAATGTCAGAATGCTTAGATTCCATGCTTAGTTTTCTTTTTCTTTTTGGGCTATTGTTTTACCTTTTTTCCTCCTCAGATACCTATTCATATTGGAGGTATAAGTAAATTGGAATAATATTGAGTGACCCTCTCCTTTAGAAGATTACCTAATCTTCTGTTGCTATAAACAAATTATGACATGACTAGATCATGATCCATCAAGAATATAGCCCACTCACCAATGGAAAAGACCAGAAGAATAAATCTCTGTAGTAGGCTGTCTGTACTGGGCTCAAACCCCAATTCTGTCATCTTTGTCATTCATTAGTTGAGACCTTGGTGAAGTCTCTAACCCTGTCCAGTCCACAGGTCCCCTTGTCCATGAAACAGAGTTACCTTGAGTCCTCTATCATTCTGCAATTCCACAAATCAAAGAACCTGCTCTTGATTCCACTCTTATCCTAGGCTAATGCCATTCTGCTAGGCTAATACCAAGTTAAAGAAACACTAACCCGAGGGGCAGGCATGAGGACAGGCCAAGGAAGAAAGCTGTTCAGTCACCAGAAGATGGCTCAGTGGTGTTGCAGTCCCAGATCAGAGACTGAGGGAGAACTTCCCTTGAGCATTTCCACCCAGTTGCCCTAACCTTGACACTCTCATTCAGCAGAGCCCAGGAAGGGCCAAAGAGACCTGGAGATCTGGACAAGAGTAGCCAAAGGTAAGGGTATTCTGGAGGCAAGAAGGCAAAAAAAGAAAGTTCTCCATGAGTATACTAAATGCTTCCCTTCCTAAGATGAGTCCTTTGCCAAGTTCCACAATGAGGAAATGACACCATGAGTCAGCCATTGGAGTCAGTATTCTTTGAGGTGGAGCTGATGAGCTTTGTGGATACCACAGCAGAATTACCCCTGGACACATGTTGAGTGTCAGCGTCACCAGAATTTGACAGCAGCACCCAGTGGGACCCCATTGTAAAAGCCAAACAGACTCAGCTAAAAGCTGAAGGGGCAGACCCAGAAATCCAATCCTACTGGATATAATAGCTCGAGATTCTGTAAGGACATCTCATGTGTCAGAGCAAGACCGCTAAACTGGGGACCTAATCTCCCAGTGGATCTTAGCGTCACCTGAACCTACCAAAAAACTAATCCATTCCTTCTGGGCTGTTTCTCGGCCAAGATCTTCCCCTGACCTCTGAGCATCTCTCTCCAGCCCTGTGCAGGCCTCCTTGAGTGTAGGAAGGGGCCAGGGTGGACCGGAGGGAGATGCTGATGTACACAAGCTTTCTCCAAGTGCCTCACGCCTTGTCTCCAGATTTTCCTGTCAGCTGCAGAGAATAATAACCTGTTGGAGGTAGACTCTGACCCTATCTCCCAGAGTGAGAGAGTCCTGTACCCCTCACAGTTCAGGAGGCTGGTGGCGAAGCAGATAGCATCTGGACCCAAAGAGGGATGCTCTGGAAAAACCACAAAGCAAGAATTTAGGCTCCTAGGCATATGGACAGTTTGGTGACACTAAGAAAAGTCTCTGGGGAGCCCCAGGCCCTGGATACTTTCTAGGTTTGGGGGAAGAGATCTGGCTCATACATACTGCTTGGTGATTTGGCATCAACGTTCAGAGGTCAAATCCAACAGGCAGTAGGTAACAAGTAACTGGGTGTAAGCATTGGTGGGAGGAAGCCTGGCAGGAGATGGACCTCTAGGGGATCTCCTGCTTGGACAATCATTACCTATGTGAACTGGACTAGACATTTCCCCCTTTTTAAGCTCACTACCTACTTTTGCAAAATGGGACCTTGAACCTCATTTAGGTTACTGAAGACTTTAGAAGTGTTGATAAAGCATCCAATATGTCAACTTCCTGTTAGGGAGTCTCCACTGTCCCCTACTTCTGTTCTTGCGTGTGTCTACAGTGCATGGCCCAAGTCTGGCCACACCTGAACCCTTTGGGGCATTGTCCAAGCCAGTGCTCTCCTGAGGGAAGAAGAAGAGGTGAGGGCAAAGCTCTTTCACGTTGTACAGTGGTGACACTGAGAAGTTCTGTCCATAGTCCTGCTCACAAATATCCCCACCTCTTCCCTCCATCCTCCCAGAAGAGTCCAACCTTCTGGGAGCTGCCTCGAGTCCCAACAAAACTCTGAACCCTTTCTGCAGAGCTGTCTGAACAGCACTTTGCATCAAGGCAACATCTGGGCAGACCCATATTGCTTTCTCAGCCCAACAAACTCTTGCTTGAAGGTGCCTTGCCTGCAGATCTTGGGTGAGTTATAAAGGCTCTTTGGCCAAACCACCTGGCTCTCACCCATTAAGCTTGTCTAGTGTCTGGCTATGCTAATTTTCAGGCATTTTATGAGATGTTTAACAAGTCTGGTCATCCTGCTAGAAGGAAGTCCTGGAAGAGAGTCCATATGAGTCCAAAATCTCAGTCTTCCAGCCTCAGTGACATCCCCCACCCAATGTCCACCCTGAACTCAGACCAGGAAAATGTACATCCAGCCCGGGTTCAGTGACTATGGGGGCAACGTGCCTGGTAGCCAGATGGTCAAGATCAGAGATGGAAACTTTAGACAGCATGTCATGTGAGCCCCTGAGACCCTGCCTTTTCCCTCATCACAGAGCAGCACTCAAAGGTCCTGGCTATGGTCCTGGCTGGCTACCCGCTTCCTCATCACAGCAGTGGCCACCATGCTGAAACCATTCAAGGTAGCCCATGAGTCGATCCATGAATGACAACTGATTTCACGTATGATGAACACACTTAACCAAGCATGTGGCCCGCAAAGCCCCGCAAGCGATGTGCTGTTTCGGAGATCCTGCCCGTTCCTTGAGCAAGGGACAGCACTCAATGTTCCACGGCAGAGGCCCTCCAAGCTTGTTGACTCAGCATTTGTTTTATAAAATGAGATGAGGGACCAGGACCGTGTTGTCTGCTTTCCTATGAGCAAAGAAGTATGGGGACAAGGGGAGTTACCGCAGCCTAGAGCCCATTCATGGGGGAGAGAACTGCCCAGAGACAGGGCTCCCGAGGAGCATGAGCATTTGCAGGGGCTGCTTCAGCCTGCCCCCCACTTTTTCCGCAGGCTGCCTACCTGTGAAGGGCAACCGTGTCCTGCTTGTAAGCCCAGCTACCCCACTGCTCCACACGAGTATTTGCCAGGGGTGCCCATGTGACCGTCTTCACCATCCTCCCCTCCCACCCTGCCCCCGCAGGGTCAAGGTTTACCTCAATGCTGGGAGTCACAGCACATGGTCTAGCCTGGAGATGATCCTTGGCCCAGCTCTGGCTTCCCGCACATGTGATCTGATGCCTGAGCTGTGGGCCTGTTGTTGCTGGGGCCCCCGCTGGCTGGGTCCCACAGCAGTCTCTGAGGAGGGTGGTAAGAATGTCTCCCTGGGGCCCAGTTCCGGAGCTTGTCTTGCTTCCAGATGATGCTGTCATGGACTGAGCCCTCAGCTCGGCCCCCACTCTGCTTCCTGGCCCACGTAACTGTCTCAGGAGGGCAATGTTTCTCGCTATAAAAATGGGTGGTCCATCTTGTTAACTCAGCTGAGCGTCATGGGTTGGTTAGCCAAGGTGGGGTGGGTGGGGGGCCGCTCTTGGCCTTGGCCATAAAAGAGCCCTGGCTGCGGAAGTCCCTACGGGGGTTGTGACCCCTGCTGAGCCAGGAGGGTTTTAAGATGCTGGCATCTTCTCCCATGGAGGACCTCAGGCCCCCAGGTCATTATCAAGGTTCTAGAAACACCAAGGGCATTAAAGAAGAGGAAGGACACCATTTAAGTGCAGGCATTGGTTTACATAAAGGAGATTCTTAAAGGGGCCCTAAGAAGACAGGATTCGCATGTAATCACAAACACTTGAAGCGCTTTAAAAAGCAAAAGGCCCTAAGGAGTGGGTGTAAACCGACTCAGAGAAGGAAGAATAGCTCTGAGGAGAGTGAGAAAGGCTTCAGCAAGGAAGTAGCAATCCAGAGCTTCTTGAAAGGGGAAGGGGTCTCTAAGCCTCAGGAGCACAAGGGGTAGGCCCCCCTGCCCATAGTGTGGGTGGTGGCTGTGACCCACGGCCACAGCAGCCACATGTTGGGAGGGAGAGGAGAGCCTTGCTCCCCAGCTCCTGAGCCCTGCTGGCAGTGCCCTCCTTATACCCGCCCCCCCTCCTTACCTCATGCAGTGCCCCCCTGCCCCCTTGGCTCCCTGGCCACTCTCCTGAGCAGTGGGGGGCAGACCCCAGCTGCAGAGCTGGGCCACTTCCTCCTTTCCTCATTGTCCCCGGAGGAGCCCACGTTCAGCCTGCGCACTTCTCTGGTCTCTTCCCCACTGTGAGTCTCACCTGAGACCGCAGCCTGGCAGTGCAGTGTGGCCAGGTGCCGTGTCCTAGTTCCAAAGCTCTGCTGCTGGAAAACCATTCCGCTCTCTCTAAGCTAAATCCTCCACCCCGGTCCTTCTTCCATAGAAGGCCAACATCCCCTGTAAATGTGTGGCCTGTCTGGCTCGAACCCCAATGCCACTGACTGGGCCCCTCCAGACCCCAGGGATGCTGGGCTGGGAAGAACTGGCAGGTGCGCAGCCCACTCCCACACCTCCCCCCTCCCCAGGCCGGCTCTGGTAGCTCATGCTTGGACCCCATGAAACTTGTATCCTTACAATAAAGTCCCTTTTGACTTGCACTGAAGCTGAGTAAGTTTTGAGTCTTGCACCTAAATTTGTCCCAAGGTGGAAAGAGCAGGGGGTTGGCTCCCCTGATGGCTGAGTCCCTTCTCTTCCTGTTTGTCAACCTCGTCATCCTTGCCAAAGTAGACCCGGCCAGACAGCACTCTCCTGTCTGACCAGCACTCCGCAGTAAAATGCAGTGTGGCGGGAGCCGGGCCGGGCAGCAGGCAGCCTGGGGCCGTGGACTCCATCACACCTCACCAAAGAGCCAGGGAGCTGGCGCAGTCAGCTGAGCAAAGCAGGCCTGACTCAGGCCCTGTGGGAGCCAGAGGGGCTCCCGGTGGAGACTGCCTGTCCCCCAGGGGGCAAAAAGAGGGAGGAGCTCGTTTTGCCCCAGACTGAGGGGGTCCCAAGGTCACCGGACTTCCAGTCTCAAAACCAAGAAAGTCCTGGCCAAACCAGCTCAAGCTGGTCACCCCCAGCGGCAGCTCAGGTACAAGGAAAAGAAGAATCTGGGACTTTCTATGAACTCTGACTCCAGCCTAATTAAAGGCTAATTGAAGCCTAAGTTAAATCAGAACCCTTCCCAGGATGCCTGGGTGGCTCGGTGGTTGAGCGCCTCCCTTCAGCTCAGGGCCAGATCCCAGGGTCCTGGGATCGAGTCCCGCCTTGGGCTCCCCACGGGGTGCCTGCTTCTCCCTCTGCCTGTGTCTCTGTCTCTCATGAATAAATAAATAAAATCTTAAATAAAAAAATCAGGACTCTTCTTTTTTGGTAAAATAGAAATATTAGCAATGCAGAAGGGATATTATGAGAACACATGGGAGTTGACAGGCACTTGTCTTACTGGAAATTTCTCTAACTAGTCCTTGACCCTAATCCCAGGAGAGTTCCAGTTTCATGTGAATTTACCGTTCTCCTTTTCATGCTTGCAGATAAAATTATAACCCACATTTACACGGGTGGAAATACCATTGGGTTTTTTTTTTTTAATTTTTATTTATTCATGATAGTCATCACAGAGAGAGAGAGACAGGCAGAGACACAGGCAGAGGGAGAAGCAGGCTCCATGCACCGGGAGCCCGACGTGGGACTCGATCCCGAGTCTCCAGGATCGCGCCCTGGGCCAAAGGCAGGCGCTAAACCGCTGCGCCACCCAGGGATCCCTACCATTGGGTTTATGTTCTCCTTTCTCCTCTACCCTTCTGAAGTTCTTTATTCCGGCTTCCTTTCCCCCACAACCCACCTGGGGCGTCCTCTCTACTCAGGGGTGTGATTCGGGTGCTTGTGCACATCATGCTTCTCTGCATCAGGTTTCTGGATCCTCACACAGTTCATCACAGGGTTGGGGCTGCGGGGCTCCCATTCTGGAGGATGGTAACTGACAGAGAATGGGATCTTGAGGCAGGTCTACATTTGGCATCAAGATTAGTGGAAACAAGTAGAAACTGAGGTGCTTCACTAAATAGAAGCCACTGTTATTTTTAGACTGTGAGCTCAGAAGAGCTCAAGGTCTGTTCTTAACGATCTGTATGACCTTTGCATCTGTTCATCTACCTATAAAATAAAGAGGTATTGGGGAGAGGGCGGAGGAGAGAAATAGCAGAGCACAAAGGATTTTTAGGACAGTGAAGACACTCTTTGTTGTATAATGATGGACATATATCTCACACATTTGTCCAAACCTACAGAATGTGCACTACAAAGAGTGAACCCAAAGTGAGCTCTAAACTTTGGGTGTCCTACATGGACACATCCATGGTTTATTGGTAAAAAAATAAAAACAAACAAAAAAACCCCACCATCCTGGTGAGTGATGTCAGTCATGAAGGAAGCTATGCCTGTGTGGAAGACACAACGTATGTGTCCATCTCTGTACCTTCCTCCTTGACTTTGTTATAAACCTGGAATTCTACAAAAATAAAGCCTTTAAAATAAGCGAATGATACAATAAAGGAGATGACTTAAGTTCCTTCCAGTTCAAGTGTCATATGAGTCTGATTAAAATTATGTGGCCATTAAGCAATTCGAAAGGAATTATGTCTCGAAACGTGAAAGCTAGCAGACCGAGGAGGAAGAGCACTTGAGGCGAGGACAGTCTGCTTCCCGGGCCGGGACTGCTGGCTGTGGTAGGGACTGATGATGATGGAACGCAGCGGGGTTTTATGAGAGCCCGTGAGTAGGCAGCCTGAGCAGCCTATACATTCGTCATGTCTGAAAATCCTTCTCCCTGATACCGAATGCCAGCAGAGCTAACCACCGCTACTTGCCCAGACGAAGGACTTATTGATCCAGAAAAAGGAACAGTTAGCCAGCATTGCTTTATTGGCTCAACAGCAATGGCTTTTTCCAGGGAGGAAACCCCACATAAAACTATTGCAGACGGAATCCTGGATCGAGGCGTGATAACTCAGTGTTATCCGCTATGCCAAATTCCATGGTACCAATGTGATCTCCAATTTGAGAGAAGAAACATACCACCCACCCTCCCCGAAAAAACTCAAGTCCTGGAGAGACTCAGGAGGGCCAAGGGGAGTCTCTCAGCTTTTGTCCTTTCCTCCTGTTCCCTCCTCCACTACTCCAATAGAACAAATATAGAACAAATAGAATGGATGGTTGGGGGAGGATACACTGATCAGTCACCCCAAGTGCCAGGGAGACACATACAAATGCAGATCCTGTCCTCAGGGTCCCCAGCTTGAGGTCGGAGGGATAAACATCCAGGAAATGAAGAGCATAAGTAGATGCTGAGCTGAATGATTTTGACAAGTGTTTCTGGAGTCTTCTGCGGGGGCCGGTGAAATACACTCTGAGATACAGACCCATCTGATGCCAACACTGCTGGTCTGCGGACCACATCCAGTGGTAAAACGTGCTCCATCTAGACCGTAACGAAAAACTGGAGAATGAGGACACAAGTCTGGGCTGATATTGGCAGGGAAGGGTTAATGGTAGTTGAAGCTTCAAGAAGGGCCAGGACTTGAATAAATGAGGGAAAGAGGGTGTTCTGGGAGAGAACACTGGTGAGCAGAGACAGGAAGGTGGAAGGAGGATGACGAGGGTAGAGAGGACCACGCCACAGGCCATTGTCACATGCTGGCATCCGCCACGGACGCAGGCTTGGGCTCCACGTGCAAGTGCCTCACTCCCTTCGCCCGCCTCATCTCCTCCCCACGCAAGAGGTGGCTCCAGTTCCAATAAGTCTACTGGCAGCTGGCTTCATAATGGAAACGATGATTGTCCTGCAAGCCCCACTGACAGCTCCCAGTCCTGGCAGTGCAGCCAACTTGGATGGCGTCTCACCTGGCTTGCTGCAATGGCTTGTTGCTTGGCAGCCTGAGAGGACTCCCACTTTTCTTTTCAGTTTCGAGCCAGAGGAGACTCTGGCCTCCAAGAGTTAAGTGTCTGGAAGGCACACGGGGTGGTTATGAATTGAGCAGACAGCCAGGGACAAACCGGTATGTTGTGCGGGGTGTTTGGTCCTGAGCCCCGCTCCTGATCTGGTCAGGAGGAAGGAAGATAAGGCCCCTTTGGAAATCTTTAGTTTGCAGGCTCATTCTGACCAGGTGTTTACTCCTCCTTCCGCAGGTGGCATTTGTGGGTGCAAGGACATGACGGCACACATGTAAAACACCTGTCGTCTGGAAATTAAACTGATATTTACTAGGTGCTTAGATTCCCAGCGCTGCTGTGACAAAGCGCCACAAACTGGGGAGCTGGTAACAGCAGAAACGTGTTCTCTCCCAGTTCTGGAGACTCTGCAAGTCTGAAATGGAGGTGCCAGCAGGGCCATGCTCCCTCCAGAGGTGCTAGGACAGGAACTTTCGGGGCCCTCCTCCAGCCTCTGGTGGCCCCAGGTGGTCCTTGGCACGTGGCTGCAGGCCTGCAGTCTCTGCTTCCATATTCACATGGCTCTCTCCTGCGTCTGAATCCAAGTTTCCTTCTTCTGAAGACATCAGGCATAATGGATTAAGGGTCCGCCCCACTCCAATATGATCTCACCTTAACTAGTTACATCGCAAGCACTCCCTTCCCAAATAGCATCCCGATTCTGAGATACTGATGGTTAAGACTTCCAACATAGGGGGATCCCTGGGTGGCTCAGCAGTTGAGCGCGTGATCCTGGAGTCCCGGGATCGAGTCCTGAGTCGGGCTCCCGGCATGGAGCCTGCTTCTCCCTCCTCCTGTGTCTCTGCCTCTCTCTCTCTCTCTCTCTCTCTATCTATCTATCTACATAGATAAATAAATCTTTAAAAAAAGAAAAAGACTTCCAACGTATCTTTTGGGGGGACACAATTCAACTCGGAACAGGTACCTGTTACAAAGCTGTGTTAAAACATAAAGTCCCTGCTGAATTCACTTTGTCTTTTAGAGGACTTTCTTCCTCTAAACTAGAACAGTGAGCTGTTTAAATAAAAATAAACACAAGTACAAATCAGGCCCTTTTTCAAGATCAACTGAGAAATAAGGGATCAAACACTTGTCCACCCCACACCTGATAACCAGCAATGCATCTGTAAGACCTAAGCAGCAAGTTAAGGAGTAGATCTGATAAGGAATTCACTATCTACTCAACATAGTAGAGGCCCCTCTGTGTGCCCCCTCTGGAGGTGCTGATGATGGAGCAGCGAGCAAAGCAGCCCCAAATCCCCACCCTGGAGTAGCCTAAGCTCCAGGGGGACAAGACAGGAAGACACAAGGAATAAACACAGGGTATGGGTAGACAGAGGAAAAAGGAAAAAGTGAGATGACATGGGGGGGGGGAGATGATGGGGGGGGATGGGGATTTGCATGTCTCAACAGGGTGCTCTGAAGACTGCCCCACTGTTAGGTGACAAAAGATCAAAGGCCTGAAGGAGGAGAGGGCAGGGGGTGGGGATGAGGGGCAGGGAGGGAGCCCCAAACACAAGCTTGAGATGCCCGACTGACTGAGGCGCTTTGGGAAAACTCTGCTGCTTGCTCTGATAGAGGAGCAGAGCCTGCCTGCCTGAGAGACCAGAGACCTGCAAATAAAAGGAGGGGGGGCAGGTTGAGGGGAGGGGTGCCTGCAGGCCTGTGCCGCTGCTGCTGGGGGGTCTGAGGCCGGGGGGTCTGACCCCAGCAGCAGCAGAGAGCAGAGTGGGGAGCCCCCAAGAGCTCCAGCTCTGACAAGTGCAGGTTGCACTGTAACAATGCCCATCTTAAAAAGGGCACTCTAAGAAAGGGGAAATAGGTTTGAGTAGATGTGGTGCCAGAAGGACAGACTCAGAGGTTGTTGTTTTGTTTTTGTTTTTGTTTTTATGAGAAACAGAGATATAGGCATAAGGAGAAGCAGGCTCCCTGCAGGAAACCTGATTTGGGACTCAATCCCAGCACCCCAGGATCACGACCTGAGCCAAAGGCAGATGTTCAATCACTGAGCCACCCAGGTCATCCACTCAGAGGTATTCTTGGTACAAACTGGCCAAAATTGCCTAGCAGGCATAGATCCACAAAGGTGGTGAAAAGAACTAAAAACTAATGTTTTAAAGATGTGAGTGGTGGGAACAGGAAAGTGAGTGGTTTGACGCTTTGTTTCCAGCTGTTCTGGTTAAAGCAGTCACCTCTGGAGGGGAATGTGGAGGAGGAGGGGAGGGGGGATCTTAGTCTCCATTTAGCTTTTAATTTTTATTACCATATGCATTATTAATTTTATAACAAAAAACTGGCAAGCCTTCTTAATGTGGTTTTTTAAAATCATGGGTCCAAGCCGAACGAGGCAGATTTCTACATTTTTACATAGAGGAATGTCCAAGATAATCAATAATTTATTTTTTTTAAATTTTTATTTATGTATTCATGAAAGACACACAGAGAGAGAGGCAGAGACATAGGCGGAGGGAAAGCAGGCTCCCTACAGGGAACCTGATGTAGGACTCGATTCCAGGACCCCGGGATCACAACCTGAGCCAAAGGCAGTTGTTCAACCACTGAGGCATCCAGGTGCCCGATAATTTAAATCACTGAATGATATGTTTGCCATAATTCCGTGCATGTACATGCATACATGTGTCTGCTGTGTATTTGTACATGGAGAAAGATCTGGAAGGGATACAGTTTAACAGTGGTTCGGATGGGTGATGGGGGGAGTTCGTTTCTATAATACATCTCTGCGCTTTTGCCTACTTTTCAAAGGAGTACTTACATGGGTTGTAATTTGGTTAAAGCCTTCCTATACTTTACTTCAGTCAGAGGTCAATTAATCTTCTCATAATCCAAACAAGAATTATTGAAATTTCAAATAAACAAGCCGTAGAAACTTCCAGCTGCTTTTCTCCTAGTCTTGTGAGAAATACTTAAGAGACTATATAATGGTAAACTCTATTAAAGTTGGTTTTGTTTTATCTATAGAAATATCACATTACAGAGGCACCTGCGTGGCTCAGCGGTTGAATGTCTGCCTTCAGCTCAGGTCTTAATCCTGGGAACCTGGGATCAAGCCCCACCTCCTCTGCCTGTGTCGTGTGTCTGCTTCTGTGTGTCTCTGCTTGTGTGTGTCTCTCATGAATAAATAATTTTTTTAATGACCACAGCTTTGTAGTACAACCTGAAATCTGGCATTGGGATACCCCAGATATGGTTTTCTTTTTTAAAATTCCCCTGGCTATTCGGGGTCTTTTCTGATTCCACACAAATCTTAAAATAATTTGTTCTAACTCTCTGAAGAAAGTCCATGGTATTTTGATAGGGATTGCATTAAACATGTACATTGCCCTGAAACATTGACATTTTCACAATATTAATTCTGCCAATCCTCAGCATGGAATATTTTTCCATCTCTTTGTGTCTTCCTCAATTTCTTTCAGAAGTGTTCTATAGTTTTTAGGGTATAGATCCGTTACCTCTTTGGTTAGGTTTATTCCTAGGTATCTTATGCTTTTGGGTGCAATTGTAAATGGGATTGACTCCTTAATTTCGCTTTCTTCAGTCTCATTGTTAGTGTATAGAAATGCCACATAAAAGTATCAAATTATAAATTGTTTAAAACTAAGCATGACTCTTCTAACAGAATGAACACACGGCAAACAGAATGAACACACGGCAAATGTCTATTTAACTCATGGAAGAGAGAACCACCAGGACTGTTAAAGAACATTTGAGATATTGAGTATTTATAGTCAATGAAGAAAGAATTGGGAAATTAAGTCACTAGATTAGAATCGAAACTAGTTAATGTTCTCCAAGGTGATAAAAACCACGATCTTTGGGGTCATCATTTCTACCAGAAAGAAATCAGTTTGGTCTCCTCTGGACAAAAATCTGTAAATTACATGTAATCTCAGAGAATTAAAAAGTCCCCAGGGAGCGGAGTGGGGGTGGGGGGAGGGGAGTGGTCTGTTAGGCCATGCTCTGCAGATTATTGAAAGGATACACAATCTTCCTTTTTGCCTTATTTATAGATGGATACTTTTTCTTAAAATAAGATAAGAATTTACATATTGGCAGCTGTGGCTTTCCAATTTCCAAATGGAGTTTGCTCTTAGTATTAATCTGCTTTTCACCATCTTCTGTGCCTGTTTTCAATCAGGAAAGAAAATTACCAACAAGCAATTTTAGAACTGCAATAATGTTTGATTGTAAAAACCAATCTTAATATTGTTTTGCTACTCACCTTGATGGATGCTAAGACAACTTATGAGCAATTTAAATTTTGTCCCAGGATCAAAGAAAGAAAAAAGAGTTCTTGTGTCTGCTTTGAGTTGATGCCAGCAACAAAAATCAATTGATACTAACTGCGGTTTTGAATGTTTTCATAGATTTTGGAACATAACCTTGGGCAAGTTACTGAATTTCTTAGCCTCAGCCTCACCCTCCTCAAAAAATAAGACTTCTTCACAGCGTTCCTGTGAGATTATACACTGGCGGACACAGCCCTGGGAGTGCCCTGCTGTGCTCTTCACTCACCATTTGCGTACATTCACAGGTCATAATTTCTGCTTTTGGGGCTTCCCTTGTGGGTTTTTAAGTCATTTGTCTTTTTGCTACATGGATGTATTCTTTCATCATGTGATTTTGAGATAATAAACTATGTTTTTAAATCTTGTCGGGGATCCCTGGGTGGCGCAGCGGTTTGGCGCCTGCCTTTGGCCCAGGGCGCGATCTTGGAGACCCGGGATCGAATCCCACGTCAGGCTCCCGGTGCATGGAGCCTGCTTCTCCCTCTGCCTGTGTCTCTGCCTCTCTCTCTCTCTCTCTCTCTCTCTGTGACTATCATAAATAAATAAAAAAATTTAAAAAAAAATCTTGTCAATTGTTTTACTTCTCAAAAAAATGTATTTCTCACCTTTTTTCCTTTTTTATAAAGAATATAACAATGTTTTGTTTTTTTAAGTCCCCTAACATTAGATGTGAAATTTAAAAGATCTCTCTGACCAGATGCCATTTAAACTGGAATCACTTTCCAATAATTTGTCCCATTTTTGAGAAATGTAGAAAACACCGAAACATGAATTTATCGGGAAGCTGTTATAATACCACACTTCGCTCATGTAGTGATTGTTCAGTTCACTTTTCACTAGGATCTTGAAAAGTTATACCACGTGTTTGTCAACAATTCTTGTAAACAGCAACCTCTTCATTCAAATACAGTAAATAAATATGCTAGAAGTGAAATTTCGGTGTCACAGCTTCAGGCAGAGCCATACCCTCCCAGTGACCCAGCACGAGTTGGCGTGGATGAGACGAAACTTCAGCACTCTCCGTTCTGTCTGTAAGCTCTTCGGTATTGGTATTGGTTCAGTATAAGGTTTTTAGGCAAGAGAGAGGTTTAGAAACTCTGAGTTAAGATTTTAAAGGGGATTAGATTTGGCAGAGATGATACTAAAATCCACCTTAAATGCCAAATTGATTTGCCCTGAAGGCAGGTTTGCATCTGCCACACCCCAAGAAAGGCTTACAAGAAAGGTGCAAACTGATGGGGGCACAAGACTAAGCAGTGAGTGTGGGGACATCAGAGAAGCCTGTGAAAGAAAAACCAGAGAAGATCCAGGAGACTGCAAAGAGATAAAGACCAAAAGCTCCTGTTCCACCAGCAGAGTGGTTTGCTATCATAAAGCAAGTCTGTTGGCTTCATTCAGTCCTAGATTTCAGAAAAAAAACATAAATAGCTCCAGGCTTTCAATTAGCATTAGAGTAATCTTCTAAGCTCAAAAGTAACATAAGTCCATTTATTCTCTTACCTTACTTTGTAACAAACCACAGTTTTCTGCCTTGTTTTTGCAGACAGAAAAGCTGGAAGACGACATAGTTGGAGTACTTTTAGTAGAACTACTAAAATAGGAAAAATCTGAGCAATAGCACACATAATAGGAGTATCTTTAAGGCACACAGCAAAGCTTATTTAATAAAAGAGAAATTTAGAATCTGCGTCATGCTTACAGCTTTGACCCAGTGATAAAAATAGATTATTCTTCAGTTATCTCCAGTAAAGACAAGAGAAAAATAAGTATCTGGGTTCTAATCACCAAGTGTTGATTCTGACTTTCAGTGATTTTATCTTTTTCTTATAAAGGATGAAAAATCATTGAATCCAAGAAACCAAATAAATTGTTTTATGGAGTTGTTTTTTGGTGGTGTTTTGTTTTTTTGTTTTTGTTTTTTTTAATATTACATCTGACTCTAGTCAAAATTAAGGAAAGAGAATAGAAGCCAAGAAAAGGGGTACCTGGGTTGCTCAGTCCAGAAATCAAATTTTTTAAAATAAAAAATTGAAAATGAAAATAAAAAACAGAGCTTTACTGAAGAAAATGCCACATATTTCTTTAAATATTTTATTGTAATAACATACAACTATGCATTGATATTATTTACATTTTATGAAAAGCATACTTATTCAACAGTTACTCAATCTGAAATTAACTACTTTAAATATATCATTTAACTCTCAGTGCTAATGCATGAATATCTTTATCTCAAATATAAATCAAAATAGCTGAACACAAAAAAATTGCTTAACACCTATTTTACGTTATAAGCAATGAGATGTCAAGTATTAAAAGGATCATGAGTCAATTTTATTTCAATAATTTCTTCTTCTGTTTTTCTTCTTTGTCTAAAATAGTCTGTCTTAAGCTCAGTGTAGCATCTTGAAATTCAGGATTTAAGTTTAGTACCTTCTTAAAATCTTCCAAAGCATCATCAAAGTAGCCTGTACCAGGACCCCAAAAATGAAGAAGAATAATAAAACTGAGTATTTCCAAACATTCTTCCTAGTAAAGTTCAGATACACATGCTTTTATATTTATAAACTTTCAACTACACCTAGTATTTTTTTTCTCTTATGATATATGGATGTGTATATCAAAGTAATTTTGCATGCCTTTATAGAATAATTAAAATTAAAATTTTAAATTAGCTTTAAATTAACATTTAAAATTAGCTCTGGGTTTTTTTCTTGAGATTTAAAAGGCAAAGAGCATAAATCGCCATAAAATCTCAACAAAATCCTATCACCTATTTTACGTGATTACAGTAAAATTAAGAAACAGAAAATTAGTATTCTTTTTAACACTTTAAAAAAGAAACAGTACCTACAGTCCCTTTAATCCAAGGATCTAAAACCCCTTCACTTTATATGGTCTCATGTGCCTTTAAAAATTTTAACTCAGAAAAGTTTCACAGGTGGTCCTCAGCATTGTCCTCATTTCGCAGTTGGGAATGCACAGGCACAGAGTAATGGGGTCACCCTCATCCGGCGTCAGGTCCAATCCCCACCCCAGTGCTCCACTGTCGTCTGTAAAGCCTACCAAAAGCCTAAAATAAATGCTTCCTTTTTTTCGGGCTTGTACACCCAAATTTGATATAATTTAAGACTTGATGATTACTACATTAGTTTCATATTTGAGAGCTCTAAATTCATAAAATGTAGTCAAGGACAAAAGGGGAAAAAAAAATTCTTACCCAGCCTATACAATATCAACCCTCTGTTGTAATATGGAACTTCAAAAGTGGGTTGGACTTCTATGGCAGATGTGTAGTCATCCATGGCTTCATAAAAATCAACCCTGAAGTACTTGATTTGCCCCCTGTTGTTATATGCAGTAGCCAAATCCTCGGGGCTGCATTTGCTTTAAACAAAAAGTTCATGTTAAAAACATGCGTTCCCAAATTCCTCTTGTTTCCACTTTCATTCTCTTTGGGGTATTGTCAAACTTCGTAGCCTGTAACACACAGTATCTACGCTGAGAAGCCACGCTGAAGAAACGAAGTGCAAAGAAATAAAGCAATGGAATTGACTTTTGTCTACATGGTAGGGTGGAAGTGCTACCACGTCAGCCCGAAAAACACATTAATTTTATAGCGTGTTTGGAGCCCCTGCTCGTTGTCAACTGGTTTTGCAGAATGTAATATTCAAATGGTTGTTCCTAAGCACGCACCAGCGGGGCAAAGAAGACAGATCGGATTCGTGCTGAGCAAGGAGAAAAAGCCAGCCCAAAAGTTCCAGTTTGCAATGGACATATCACAAAATCAATCACCAGTGTTATTCTCAAATTTTTAAGTGATCCCACCAAAAATGAGATTTTAAATCATTTTTCACCAGTAAAGAAGCACAAGTTAACTGTAAGTGAAGATTCAACATGTTGTTGCCCAAGGCGGGGAGACAGCTGCCTTCCCTCTCGTCTTAGCTGGAATTGCCCCCAAGGCTAAACTGGCCTCCTGCAAGGAGGATGGACATCCGGCTCAAGTCCATTCTGGGGGTCCTGTGTGCAGAATGGGCTCTGCTTTGGAAAGCTCCAGAGGCTGCCCCCCGGAGCTCAGACCAGCCACTGGCTCAGCAGGTCACCCTCTCCTGCCAGACGATTCTGTTTGCACGGAGAACATTAATGGACTCTGCTCCATGTCAGAGACAGTTCTGTTTTCCTTTCTTTTTTTCCAAAGGGATTCTCAAATTTGAACCAAACAGAAAAGGTGCAAGCTACATTTACCTGATTTCTTCATCATGCCCCATAGCGCAAAGTATAGTCCTCAGAAAATATTGTGACTGCAGTCAGTGCTATTGAGAGACTTAATATCTAGATCCCTGACATCTGACAGGCACAGCAACCACTGATACAAGAGGCACTCACAGGGGGCTCCTGCAAGAGTTCACCAAGGATGGACAGAACTGCAACACGAGAAAAATTTGCTTCTGTGAGCTATGACAGACAGGTGCAAGAATATTTCTAGATGCCACAAGCACCATCGTTCAAACCTGGGGAACGGGAGGACACAACTCCCTTCAACTCTGCCATGACACTAAAAGAACTGCTGTCCAGTAAAGGGTTTTAAGAAAAATGCAGCCTCAGGACTCCAGGAAGGGTATAGTCATTCCATTTTTAAGCTTCAAAACCTTGTTATAAATTTCTTGCATCCAGAGGATCATAGAATGTTTGGTTTAGAATTAGATCTCATTACAACAAATTCTAAAAGCCTACTTTTCATGCGGAAACTGCTTCATATTTTAAAGATGTGGGCTAGGGGCCCCTGGGTGGCTCAGTCGGTTGGGCGTCTGACTTCAGTTTGGGTCATAGTCTTGGGGTCCTGGGATCCTGCCCCGAGTTGGGCTCCCTGCTCAGTGGGAAGCCTGCTTCTCCCTCTCTCTCATCCCTGCTTATGCTCTCTCTCTCTCAAATATACAAATAAAAAATCCTTAAGAAAAAAAATAAATGAAAACATGGACTAATCATAGAAAATGAATTTTTTGGTAGTATTAAGATTTTTGTAATGATAGTATTTATCATACTAGAATTTAACTACCTAATACAAATGTGGATTTCTTTTTTGCATTTGTAACTTTAGCCAAAAAAACCCAAAAAACAAACAAACAAAAATAACCTGGAAGTTAGGTTTATGGCTTAGACTGCACTTTGGGATATGAAAAGTAAATGTTATAAACCATTCTGAGTGATAGGCATGCAAAAATCACAAATACTTCTTCACAGTGGTTCAGTGACCCATTATTTTAAAAAATAATTTTAAGCTAAAAGACATATTTAGGAAAACTTCTGAAATGACAGAATCCATTTTAAATTCATGACTTCCTAGAAGAATTTCAGAACTGTAAGGAAATTAGAAAGTTCATTCAGGCGTGCTGGGTGTCCAGCAAACTAAGGCAGCAGATTTTCTTTCCTGTGTTGGGAAGAAGCAGATACCACATTTGCCATAAACACATAGGTGCTTTTAGGCTGGATGTGCAAAGGAGACTATCTGGTGTCCGCAGACCTGCTGCTGATAAATACTTTTTGAAACCAACTAGATAAGTCATCCTTTGAGCTTGAAATGATAGAAAACTGCATTTTCTATGTTTACTGATCTTTTTTGGCAGAGGAGGGGAGTCTCAGGGGATGGTGCTAGTGTCTTATTGACTGTTCAGAAACCTCAACTAACTGTTAACCTTGATGTATTATCAAAATATGAAAGCAGTTTTATTTTTCTGGTTTAACTCCACATGAGTTCAGCAAACAGAAGAAGAACTTTGAGCCTCATACAAAAGACAAGCTGGTATCCTGTCAAGAAAAACTAAATCTGGGTGGCTCAGTGGTTTGGCGCCGTCTTGGGTCCAGGGCCTGATCCTGGAGACCCGGGATAGAGTCCCACGTCGGGCTCCCTGCATGGAGCCTGCTTCTCCCTCTGCCTGTGTCTCTGCCTCTCTCTCTCTCTCTCTCTCTCTGCATCTCTCATGCATAAATAAATAAAATCTTAAAAAAAAAAAACAAAAAAAACCTAAATCTTTGCAGGGAGAGAATGCTGGTGCAGAGGATTCAACACTGTCAAAAAGCCGTTCATTCCCCTGCTGTGGGTGTTCTTTTCTCACCCCGGTCCACGCCACTCCATCCACAAGTACAAAGACAAACCCTGGAGGAACAACAAACGCTACATACAACCAGGCATAAACCCTAGGCACCCCGGGCAGCAGGTGTTCGCGGCTGAAGCTGCTACTGTCACAGACGGACTTTCAGGCCCTCTGACAGAAGCCCACGGCACCACCCATAACCTGCACTTGCCGTCCACCAGGATCTGGACCGCACCACCCCTCAGGATCTAACTACCGACTCACAAGCGCTGTAGGGGACGGGGGACCACAGGAGATGACCTCCGGGGGATGAATTCAGCAAATCCGGACTCTCAAGACACGGGACTGGCTTCCTCGACAAACTTCAAGGGCAGAAAAAAAAAGAAAGAAAGAAAGAAAGAAAGAAAAGAAAAAAGAAGGGGAGCCTTAATAGATTAAGAGGCCTGGGGGCATCCGGACTTGACCCAACTGCTAAAAAACACATCAGCTAAATAAACACGTTATTAACCAAGGGATCATATAATAATAGTAATAATAATAATAAAATAATAATGATACTGTGGCTGTTTGTGTAAGAATCCTTAATTTTTAGAAACGCACTTTGAAATATCCACGGGTGAGTGTGTGCAGGTGAAATGACAATATTTAGGCCCGGCTGTATCCTCCCCCACTACACACACTCACACACTCACACACACTCACACACACACACGTGGAAGTGGCGGTCCCAGGCTCCGGCGTCACCTCGCCGCCTCAGCTCTCCGGGTCCGCCTGTTAAACGGCGGGTGGGAGGCCCCATCCGCTCCGGGTCTCTGGGTCAGAGCGAGCCCGCACGAGGAGAGCCCCCCGGAGCGGGGGGGGGGGGGGAGGGGGCAGCGGCGCCCCGGGCGTCCCGCAAGAAGCGCCCCTCACCGCCCCTCTGGAAAGGCAGCGCCTGCCCCCACCTCGCGGAGGCGCCCGCGCCACGTCTCGCGATAGTTACCTCCCGGGCGCCTGGCCCGCGGAGCCCGCGCAGGCGCACTGGCCAATGTAAGCGGAGTACAGCTCCTCGGCTTCCGCGTATTCGCCCTTCTGGAAGTGAGCTTGGGCGAGCGTCAGGGCTGCGTGGTTTTGTCGCCCTTGCCGCGCATCCATAGCGCCCGAAGGTTCGGCTTTTTGTGTAGAAAAGGCGGTTGGCTTCTCTGGGCGGCGGCGGCGGCGGCACCACAGCCACTTCCGCGCTCCCGGAATGGAACCTGACGGCAAACCTCGGCGCTAGCAGAGGGGGAAGAAGTGTGTGCCTCCCGGGGACCCGTCGTCTCGCGAGATGAACCGCTGGGGGCGGGCGCGGAGCTCGGGCGGCCGGGGAGGCTTGGCCGGTTCCCCTGCGGCCTGGTTCTCTTCTGCTCGCCGGCTCTGCCCGCCTCCTGTTCCGAAAGCGGTAGATGGACGGACCCCAGCTGGTTTCGAGGTCCGTGGGCGGGAGTTACGGAGAGCTCGTCCTTGGTTACGGCGCCCACTCGTAACACGACTCTACCCGCGAGGACGAGCCGGGTGGGCAGCGGGTGCCCCCAGCGGGTGCCACTGCCGAAGCCCCGCATGTATCCCTGCATGAGCTCCTGGAGCCTGCACTGCACACCGCAGTCCTGGCGTAGGGTCAGGGTCCGTTGAACACTTTGTGCCGACAGTCCGGCCTGTCGCGTTAGTTCCCGTTCCCTGGCCGGGAATGCCCAAGGGAAACCCGGAGAGTCCTTAAGTACACTGTGTCTAGGAATTATGTAAAGAGAGGAGATTAAGAGAACAGTTTCAGGAGTAAAATATTCAGGAATTAACCAAGAACTGAAAGATCTGTACAACGGAAACTACAAAACTAACAAATGGAAAGACGCCCCCATGTTCAAGGGACCTACAGATTCAGTGGAATCCATTTCAAAAATCCCAATGATGTTTTTACAGAAGTAGAAAAAAAAAAAAAAACCCATCCTGAATTAATAGGGAATTTCAATGGGACCCAAACGGCCAAAACAGTTCTGAAAATAACAGAGTACTCACTTCCTGACTTCAAAACCTAACTGCAAAGCTACAGCAATCAAAACGCTATGGTGTTACCATAAGTACAGTCTTTTCAATAAATGTTACTGGAAAAACGATATCCACATGCAAAAGTATAAAGTTGGACAGAAACACCCTATAAAAAATTAACTCCAAATAGATTAAAAACTTAAACATAAGAAGTGAAACAGAAAATTCTTAGAAAAAAACATAAGGCAACAGCTTTGTGACATTGGATTTGGCAACTTCTTGAATAGACCCCAAAGGCAAAACAAACTGGGCTCCCTGAAAATTTAACTTTTGTTGCATTAAAAGACTGTAAACAGTACGAAGACAACCCAGAGAGTGGGAGAAAATAATCTACAAATCATATGCCTGATAAGGGAAACTGAGATGTTGGGCTGGTGTCATCCATCTACTGTTAAGACACAGAAAGGATTCTGACATGGTGTGTCTGTCCCACTTAACAAGCCCTGGTCTGTAGGACACTGGAGGGCCTGCCCTGTGATTTTGGAGCTGGGCTAGGCTCAGTTGCTGTGCCTCCCTGACTCTCACATCCATCTTCATGGAGTCCTGCACATGGTGCTTTGCCTGGGGGTGGCATCAACAAGCCTCCCCTTTGCCAGCTCACCCAGAAATATGGCAGCAACAAGGTGATCTCCTGAAAGTGTTCTGTTCCCCTGCAACCTCATACTGTCAAGTGCTGCATAAAGTGTGGCCACACCAACCACCCACGCCCTCAGAGTAAAGTCAAATAAGGTCCCTCCTTGGGTTCCTCCTTCCCCTGCAGGGCAGCCTCTTGCCTGAGCCCCATGGCCCTGGGGCCTCAGTAAAGCTTTGCTTTAGTTGACTAAAGCAGTGAAAAAAATACAGACACATACACACCCACATACATCTACTGTCCCCCTCCGCCCCCCCGAATATATAGAGAACTTCTAAAACTCAACTTTTCCAGAGCAGGTCTACTATTTTGCATTTGCATCAACAGTGTATAAGGGTTTCAGTTGTTTCATTCGCTTACCAATACTTGGCAGTTTTAATTTTAGCTATTAGAGGATGTGTGAGCATATTCCATTTTTCTCTGGATTTTATGAACTAGAAATTTAAGCTATGGCAATAAGAAGCGAGTAGTTAAATAAAATATTAACTCTCAGCCTCTTCATGTCTACTTTTTCTTTTAATTTTAGAGAAATTTCTTAAGAATAGCTTGTCATGAAGAAAACTTACAATAATTTCTTCAGTTTGACCAGGTTTTTCTTCTAAATTCAACTAAACTTTACATTAATGCCTCTCATTTTAAAGAGGTTATTAAAATCATTTTTACTTCTCATCTCTCATAAATGCTCTATATACTTTTGTAGTTTTCTACCATGGACATATGTTACTCCTCCAAAAATAGGTTTATTCTCAAAAAATAAGCATTAATTTCTTAAAAAAATTATTTGAGAATAATTGTAAGAATAGACAACACAATAGAGGGCAACATAATATTGCCATTTTCCTTTTTTTTTTTTTTTTTTGCCATTTTCATTTTAGAAACTCAGGAGCAATATCTTAGAGCTATAACATTATCAAGCACTTCAGATACTCTCTTGAAAGTCTGGTAAAATAATTTCCCCCCAACCTCTACATGAGAACTCTGCATGGCTTCTAGAGTAATTCACTGCAACTTCTAGTCATCTGACATTTGCCTAGTACCTTCCTAAGTGGTCTTTTCTGTTTGGTAGCAAAAAAAAAAAAAAAAATGACATTATACATCTACTGGACCTCCTTGTCCCTTACTCTCCTCCACTCTGAAGCCTAACACCCTCCTAATCAATCCCCACCAAAATATTTAAATATTTAAATCAAACCCAAACAAATACCATGCTATCCGTAAGTTATAGGTAAAGGAAACTGGAAATAAATACAAGCATTTTTACCTCAATACTCATTATTTTTTCTGGTTTTTGTTTTGTTTTTTTTACTTAGTGCCACATGAAACCTAAAATCTCAGCTCTCGAAATACAAAAAGATCATTCAAAGTGTATTTTAGTGGGATGCCCGGGTGTCTCAGTGGTTGAGCCTTTGGCTCAGGTCAGGGCATGATCCCCGGGTCCTTGGATTGAGCCCCACATCAGGCTCCTCTCGGGAAGCCTGCTTTTCCCTCTGCCTATTGTCTCTGCCTCTCTGTGTGTCTCTCATGAATAAATAAATAAAATCTTCTAAAAACAAACAGAAAAAACCTAAAATGTATTTTAGCAAAAAGATGTGTAATAAAGTCATTTGTGTATGATAGCAGGTCAACAATGTTATATTGCTTGTTAAGCATGTTATCACTATAAACTTCATCAGTTGGTCCCATCATCTCCATACTTTGGCCTACCAAAGTATTTTGAAACTCTGAAATGTAATATAATATAATTCTACTTTGAAACTTCACATAATTCAGGCCAAGTTTTATGATAAAGAACAACTCAGCATGACTTAAATGGAATCCTTACAGGTTTCTTACAGGAAAAGAACATAATTGTTTCATTATACTGTCTTCAGTATATGCATCATTCTGTCCAACTTCTTCCCAAGTATTTGCTACATATAGATAATTTTGCTTCTCTTTACTCCTTTCATCAGGAAAGAGTTTGTTTTTGTTGTTATACTAAAATTATCTTCAGGATGAAGAAACCAAATTAGGTCAATTCATACTATGGATCTTTCCTTAGTATGTTTAAGCAAGACAAAGGTCCTCAAGATATTATGGCAGATTACGAAAACTTTCAGAAATATAAATCCCAAACAGGCATAAGCTCTCACAATAGTAGAAAAGATATATCTGTATATATGTGTTTTTACATGTATGTATACACAATCTACATATGTGATAATTAGGTATACAACGTATAATGGTTGTTTTCAGGGATTGTGGATTGAATTAAGCTGAATAAAAAGTAGAGGAACTCAGGATCTACCTGAAATAATTCGTTGGAAGAAAAAGTCTAGAGTTCAAGCAACATGGAATTAGTGGCAAACGAGAAGGCTCTAAAAGGAGAGTTCCCAAAAGATATGTTAGGAAAAGTTTGAGGAGCCAACAGCTGATTTTGGAATGAAAACGACAGGCAGTATATTAACAAGCACAGTAAGGTCTAGAGGAGTGACAATCTAAGTGAGTTCTCAGCTGATTCCTGGGATAGGAAAGGAAAAGTGAAAGAAGATATATCAGGAATTAGACCACGGACTAAGAATCACAACTCTGAACATCAGTCCTGCATCTTTCATTGATGAAGTGGAGAATAATTTTATTCTGAAAACAAAGTCTTATAAAAAGATGTAAGTAAGGGGTGCTTGGCTGGCACAGTCGGTTAAGTGTCTGACTCTTGGTTTCAATTCAGGGCACGTCAGGGTCGTGAGATCGAGCCCCATGTAGGACTCTGCACTCAGCATGCAGTATGCTTGAGACTCTATCCCCTTCCCTCTGCCCCTCCTGCTCGTGCTCTCTCCCTCTCTTTCTCTCTCAAATAAACAAATGAATTTTTTCTTTAAAAACGATGTAATTAAGCTCAACAAGAGATATATTCCCTAGGGTTGAGCTTTTTGATAGTATGTAATTTTCTGATTTGGAAGAACATCCTATTCTAGTCATAGAAGAAAACAAATCAGATGAAACTGTTAAATAAGTAGGTGACTTATGAGGTGTATTTGACAAAGTTAATAGAGCATATATGTATGATCATACCTCATATTAAAGAGGCACTAGGAGTACAAAAGGCAACCAACGTACTATTCATGACACACTAAATATGCAAGAGACTTGTAAATTGTTCAATATGTGTGATATCTTGACTCAATTACCCATTGGTGACACTTAACTCTGGTCAGTCCTCTACCCAAGAAATACAATCAAATCCGTGACTGTTCAGCCAACTAATTGGCAACCTATGTTCTGACCTGGTGTGCAATACCCCCTTCTATACAGCAAGTGTCCATCACTAGCTTTAGGCACATTCCATGTGACTGTGTCACTTGGCTCAAACCTCGGCTCTGGCCCATACTATCTTTATAACCATACTATCAGGGGGAAGCTGATTGGGCAAATGGGAGTCAGGACATGAGAATAGAACATAGCCCAGGATCCTGGTACTATAATCTTTCTACCCCACTGACACTACCCTAATAACTGCCCAATCACTTTCTCCTTATTCCTCGCTGTGTATTTCAAATTGATTCAATAAACCGCGTGATTTAAAGCATCCTCATTGGTCTGTACCCCTTCCTGTTCCATGACTTCTGGAATGGCTTGCTTGGTAGTAGATTTGGAGACTAACAGTGTATCACAGTAACTTCCAACAAGGCCCTTAAACCCAGACAGAAACTTCTAAGACTTCTGGTCCTCTCATTTTATTTAAGCATATGAGCCTGCTACTGTAAGCTCATGTAGGCTCTAAACCTTTCCTCAGAGCTCACTACTCTCAATCTGCAACAGGTTTGTCTCTAAAGCACTGAAAACATAGCACTTTGAGAGAGGTGACTAACCTATGTATCACAGCTGCAATACCAATGTGACATATGTCCCTTTATTACCTCTAATAAACAGCCAAACCTGAGCAAATAATCGTGGTAACGCAGTGCTAGAGTCTGGCCCGCAGCTGCAAAATGAAAGGACACAGTTCATGGGAATAAAGTGGAGAACACTATTAGCTACATAAAACAGGTAAGAAAATACCCATTGCTGGTTATAATTTTTTCTTTTTTAATTAATGATAAGTCAAAACACATGCATTATCTAGAAAGAATCATTCTCCATACCTTAAGAGTTGTTTAAATGAAGATCTCTGCTTAGAGACAATGTTTCAATTAAAACTATAACTACAAAATGGATATTGTTGTATAAATTTTATCATTATAAATAAAGCCAAGTTTTCTGCTAAATGCCATCTCACAGATGAGACTAAAAGGGTAGATAAAAAAGGAAAAGCTATATAAAAATAAGGCTATTTGAAATAATTCAAATTATAAAAAATATCTTAAAATGCCTTCTCACTTCTGAAAATAAAATACAGAAGACATTCTATGCTTATTTAATGAAACACAGCTAGCAACAGAGCTCATTTAACTATAACAACTGTTTAACCTCCTTCTAATACAGGTTATGTCAATTCCCTAGATTCACCTTTGCCCCACTTCCCAGGCTTCTCCTACCTCCTCCCCTCAAAGTTTTTAATGAATTAGTAACCTTGAAACTGTGAGAAAAATTTCTCATTTGGAGTATTATCATAGTATTATGTAATCATAACAGAAAGGAAATAAGGTTGATTTCCATGTTTTATATGAAAATCAGCATCATTATTCCACAGTTGTATTTTTACAAAAAATTATATGTATACATAATATACGTGTATATATATGAGACATTATATGTACATAATTTATACATATAATTTTGTGTAAATATACTACTATGAAATAATGATACCGATTTTCATATAAAATGTATGGGAATCAACCTCATTATATATACAGTTATAGCTATCTATCTATCTATATATGCTACATATATTTTACAGTTATATGCAATTTGTCATTTCTTTATGCCACTGAACTATGGCACAAGGGACAGAAGTTGTAGTTGCCAATTTCCTGAGCCAACACACAGTGCTTGCACACACTGCACATCCAGAATTGATATTCAGTGATCGGGCTTCCCGTGGCAACACATGTTGGCAGTTTCCCTTCCCCTCTGTAAAAGCAAGAAGGAAAAAAATTATACTTTAAAACTTCTAATTACTTAAACTATTTATTACACTATGTATTATACATAATTAAACTATTTATTAATAAAAAATAAACTATTTTAAAACATCTCAAGGCAACTTTCAATTAAAAACTTTCCTTACAATGAGAAAATAAAACATTAATACAGTAAATAAAATAAGTAAGTTACTTTAAAATTAAGTGCCTAAATAATTATATCACACTATTATACTTCTAGAAATCCCAGCTTTTAATAAGTGAATGATATGTATTAGTTACAATCCACCTACCCTTCAAGAAGGCTGTCCAATTCAGATTTTCTATTATCTTTTGGAGTATGTTTTGTGAAGATTTCTAAAGCAAGGTCTTCATATTGCTGTTTTTGCTCTGAACTGAGGGTCTCTAAAGATTCAAGTTTAATAAAAGCTTTTGAGCAAGTACCAAAAGCTCTGCTGGCACAGGCACAGATTGCTAACAGAGAGTAGATCTCAACAGCAGGGATGATGTCTTCATAGTCTCTCAGGTGAAGAGCTAAGAAAAAAGAGGACAGTTCAGATTTTGAAAAGTAATCATAGTATCATGATCATGCATGGAAAAGAATCTGTGTTATGCTGTTTTAGTTTAACCTACATGAACTTTTATAAACTTAAAGAAAACAATGGTGGGTGATCCAAGTGCTGGTAGAAGGAAGTAAGGAAGTAAGTTACGTGATCTCACAGTTCTGTAAAACTAGCCAACAGCCCAGCTGCCACAAAAATAGCTACCACCAACTGATGTACATGCTGTGCCAGTTAGAAATACACACACAGACAAAAAAATAAAAATTATTATCAAAACACATATCTTTTGTTTCATATAAATACATTAGAAATTTCTGTGGCAATCCATAAAAAGTAAATTAGTATTATACTGCTAGTCATAATTTTCAAGATAACATCATGTTTCTTTTTGGTAAAAAAAAGCAAAGCAGTATGAAATTATGTTTTTTTCTTTGCATTTCTTTGAACACATTTTTTTGTCTCACCGAAACAACAGAAGTTTGAGAAAAAAGAAGTGACAATGAACTCTAAGTTGTCAGTTCAGACCATTTAAACTTAGCTACCATATCTTATTTTCACTTGTTCTATACTAGAGATCTAGTCTTTCTTTAAAATGTACTGTAGAATTAATAGATTGTATATGGATTTCTTCATCTAGTAGGTGAAAACTCTCAAGTTAAAGTTCTAATTTGCTGGGCAGCCCGGGTGGCTCAGCAGTTTGGCGCCACCTTCAGCCCAGGGCATAGTCCTGAAGACCGGGGATCGAGTCCCACATCAGGCTCCCTGCATGGAGCCCGCTTCTCCCTCTGCCTGTGTCTCTTCCTCTCTCTCTGTGTGTCTCTCATGAATAAATAAATTTTTAAAAATCTTAAAAAAAAAAAGTTCTAACTTGCCTTATGAGTCTAGAAATTGTGTATAAGTTATATATAATCCAACCATTTTATTTTTTAAACATTTTATTTATTTATTCGTGAAAGACACGGAGAGAGAGAGGAGAGAGAGAGAGAGAGAGAGAGAGAGAGAGAGAGGCAGAGACACAGGCAGAGGGAGAAGCAGGCTCCATGCAGGGAGCCCGACGTGGGACTCGATCCCAGTTCTCCAGGATCACACCCTGGGCTGAAGGCGGCACTAAACCGCTGAGCCACCCGGCTGCCCTAACCCAACCATTTTAAAACATAACTTCATAATTCATACCACATATTAATCAGTTAAAATTAAATGAAGGTCAGTTATAAACATACAAAAATAAAACTGATTCTAACGTATAACTAATAACCGATTAGAAAAAACCTTTACAGTCCCCTTGTTAATACAAATGGTACCACAGATATGTTTGTCAAAATGGAAACATGACTGCAATATACATCATAGAGTATAAAGCAAGCTCTTGAACAACATATACTGTAAGATATTATTTTAAGGAAAACTGTCTACAATTTTGTAGACATGGAGAAATGTCTATAAGAAAGTTCACCCAAATGTTAGTAATCATTACTTCTGAGTTATAAGATTATTTTACAAGTTATTAGATTATTTTACCTTTTTCTTTGTATTTTTTTGGTTTTGATTTAAATTGTTACATAAATTTCATTTTTTAACATAGGTGTCATTTTATTAAAAACAAGTTTAATGCTATGGAAAGATCTATTAATATGAAAATATTTTACAACATATCATTTTTCAAAAACGACATAAAGGTATGGTCTGTTATACTCCTGATATCATTAAAAAAAACAAATTTATATATATATATATATATATATATATATATATATATCAAAAGTATATGGACTGAGCTATTGAGTGACTTTGGATGAACAGAATAGTGAATGCTATAGACGTTTCTTTTGCTTATCTCAAACTTCTGATTTAAATGTGAACCATAATTATTACTTTCTGTGTATTAAAAAAAATTAAAAGAGCTTCAAAAAGGGGAATAAACAAAACAAACTGCAAACAGCAAATCTCAAACATGAAAATAAACCCATAGATAAAAGTGTTATCAAAATTAATATATGGGCATTCAATTTATCATTTTTAGACATGTTATATACATTATTCATCATTTTTAGACATATTATATACATTAGGTCATATGCCCACCTGTCTTGAGGGCGGTGTCAACATATCCCTGATACAGCTGCCTCTGTGCAAGTATAAAGAAGTGGTAAGCCTCAGCCCCTCTCCAAGCATTATCTGTGAAACGACTAGTTGTGGATAGAACTTCCTCCTCCAGCAAACCAGCCAAAGCAGAAGTAGCCTATGAGTCAAGCAAAACCACATTTTTGTCAGCATAACCATGAGAGTCATTCCAGTGAAGATAGCTTCTGATTTGGTTAGACATTAAAATATCCAAGTAAGCTCATTTTATCATGACAAAACTGTCACTACTGATTTAATCTCTCCATTACAATTCATAATTTTTTAATCCAGGATAATCAAAAATTTCTTTCAGCTTTACTGAGGTATAATTGACAAAATTACAAGATGGTAAAAGTGGGCCTCGTGATCTGACACATAACACATTGTGATCCATGGTGTGGTCAAATTTTAAAAGAGAACTGAGTATAAACTTTAAGTTAATAAGAGATTCATTCACATATAAAATAATATACATATTCTAGAGAAGTTTCTAAAACTCACTAGCTAGAAATGATTTACCACATAAAAAAATTAAAGCAAAGGCTACAGATTAGTCTTGCAGAAAAAATTCTCAGCATTTATATGTGGAAATTTCTCAGTGTGAGTACTAATTCCAAGTCAGTCGTTCCTTTCCCCCCTCTAAGAATATAAATGCAAACAAGCAAATTAAATGGTCTGTCCCTAATGAGAAGTTTGATAGTTGTTTTTTTTTCTTCTCTTAAACATATCAGATGATTTCATGTTCTAGAATGTTCTTCTACCTTACCTCTGAGCTCTTTCCTTTAACTTTTCCTCTTTGGGCATTTTTCATTTGCTCGTGGTATTGCTCTATGAGTAAAGCTGATAGGACATACAACTTCTTGACACGTAAAGGTTTAGTTCTTTTCTTTGCCTCTTCATCTGCGATCTTTAAACATTAAAAGAATTTGGGAAGACATTCCTTAATCAAATTATATTTGTACAATCATTTCTGAAATTTGGTCTTTAATAAAAAAAGAGAAAACCAGTAGGATGGAACATAAACACCACTCATTTATGATAAATATTTTAAAACTCATTTTCTTTTCCTTAGTTTACAAGGCCTCTATTCTTCCCTTAGCATTTAGCCACAGAGTTACAACTCGTAACAATCCCAGAAAAATCACAAATGCTCTTAAATAATTAAGTCACAATGAAGAGAGGTTTCACTGAAGAGGTTGCACTTTCTATAAGGAAGGTTTTTAAAATGATGTTCCAAGTACACTGAAATAACAGGACTTTAACATGGTACAGCCACAAGAAATAAAGATTTATTTAGAAGACTGAGGGGAATTTTTCCTGTTTCATTAAGTCAAATGGCAAAAAAAATAGAATAGGATGTAAATTTTGCATACATCAATACAGTACTGCTCATCTTCCTTCCAAATGCATATTATGAAAAAATGTCATGTCTTTAAAATGTATACATTTAAAAGGATTCAAAATTCTATTATCAACAGGATTTAATTCCCAGTTAAGGGAATTTATGGTCCCTGAAAATTCTATAATTCTTTGCTAACTTCAGTATTAAGTAAACATTCAATTGTTTAGGTATCAATAAGGTGCTAACACTAGTAAACAGCCTTTTTAGTAAAAGGTAATAATACTAAGATAATGCACAGTTATAGTACTAATAAAACCAGAGGGATTTTGCTATAACAAGTATTTGTTTTCAAAGAAAATGGAAAATGTGTTCTTTAGTCACAAGAAAACATTGGTAGTAACTAGAACATACCAAATACTCACCAAGATTATTATATTACCTTAAACATCAGTTTAGCAGCATCATAAAAGTAATTAGCTTTCCGATAGAGTTCTATGGCATCAAGAGTTTTATTCTTTTCCAATAAATGAGACGCATACCTCGCTAACAAGGATCCAATTTCTTTCATACTATGATTTTTAGCCAATTCAACAGCTTTGTTCCACTAAGGAGAAAAATATACCTACCATTCAGTTACCCAAGCATTTATAGTCACATGTCATAAAATTCATACAATAAAGCTTTCAGTTTATAGTAATAAATAACACTACATCAAAATAAAAAACTGGTATATATTTTTTAAATAACTAAAACAAGAGCAATTATGTCTTATAAGTTAAACGTGTCAAAATGATTAAATGATCTAAGCCTTTAATTTGCTTAAGAAGTACATCAGAAAAGGAAAGCCTCAACGTTTATAATCAGAATATTTTAATTCACTTTTGCACCAGCAAAGATTGAGAAAAAGCTACATTTGCTTATAGTAAAAGAAAATATGCAATTTCAGTTAAGAAAATGTCCTATCAGATTTAACATTTAAAAGTTATTTTTAAAAAGCAAATGGAGGGCAGCCTGGGTGGCTCAGCGGTTTAAGCGCCTTCCTTCATCCCAGGGCATGATCCTGGAATCCTGGGATCGAGTCCCACATCAGGCTCCCTGCATGGGGCCTGCTTCTCCCTCTGCCTGTGTCTCTGCCCCTCTCTCTCTGTGTCTATCATGAATGAATGAATGAATGAATGAATGAATAAATAAATAAATAAATAAATAAAGCCTTTTAAATAAATAAAATAAAAGGAGCTTTATAAAATACTTCAAAAGGGGGCACTTGGGTGGCTCAGTCAGTTAAGTGTCTCTCTTGGGCTCGGGTCATGATCCAGGGGTCCTGGGAGGAGCCTGTGTCCAGCTCCCTGCTCAGCGGGGAACCTGCTTCTCCCTCTGCCTCTGCCCCTCCCCCTGCTTGTGCTCTCTCACTCTCTCTCAAATAAATAAATAAAATCTTTTTTAAAAATAATTCAAGAAAATACTTGAAGGGAATACATTGATATTCAACAATTTCCACAATTCTGCACTTTATTTTAGTTAAATTCCAGCTCTTAAAAATATCAAATATATATTTTCTATAAAGAGACAGGAAAATAGATTTGCCAAAATAAATATTGATAAGGTAACTCAATTCCTTCCTCTTGCAATGACCATTAACTAGTCCTTCTTTGGAAACAAAACCCTAATAAAATACAGAAAATTCTGAAATTACTTCCAGACATAAACTTGCCAGACTAGAAGCACAGGGTTTGTCCTCATATTGAGTTAGTTATGAGCGGGTCACTCTTAATGGTAGCACTTTAAGAGGTAAGCGCAAACTCCAACATTTTCTAGGTCCTCAGGAGTATCTAGCTCCTTTCACAAAATTCACCTCAAGCCTATACTGGCAACAGCCTAAAAGGATGAATAGAGACTTTAATTTTCAGTTCCTTACTTGGTTGAGATGGACACAGGTATCTACTGCTGCCTTTGGTTGATTACATTTCAAAAATGCAGTTACCGCTTGTTCACACATTCCAACCCTCACAAACATCTGTGCTATTTCCTGTAAGGACAGAAGAATACTATCAGATTTCACGGACCAAGGAAATCACTTTTATTTTCATTTACAAAACTCCATAGGGACACAGGAATATTAAATTTACTGGTGGTTACAGTCATTTTTTGTTGAAACATACACAGGGACAGAGGCTACAAACCAGAAAGGATGCTAAGGCATCACTTTCTATAAAACCAGTGTTTCACTGGCTCACAGATCTGATTTTTAACCAGGTCCTGAACACATTGCGCTCTTTTCTTCTCTCAGTATAGTAGCAACTTTACAGAATTGTCAGGTTCTGAAACAAACCCCAGACTAGTGTGTAAAAGAAACATTTAAGGCAACTGATGGTATAATCAATGGTCATTGTTAAATGCCTAGGGGAAATCTCACATTCACAGAGCTCTCGCATACCTCTCTAAAGAAATGCCCCCAGACAAGCTGGCCATTCCTGAGTTCAGGAAGCTAGATCCAAGACAGAGCTGCCTTGCAGGGTGGTGGTGAGAAGGGAGAACCACAGCAAAACAGACCATACCCATCCGGCTTTCTCTTCATTTTGAAAAAAATCTATTTTCTTTTTCTTTCTGAATATCTATTTCGCCAGAGCTTTTCTCTCCCCACTCTTACTTTGAAAGTATTTTGGGAAAACCATAAAAGCACATTTTGGACTCAAGTATTTGTATTTTTCTGGTTATAAAGTAACACGTTCTAATGGTAAAAAAAAAAAAGTTAGAAAGCACAAAAATGTAAAGTTACTGATAATCTTACTACCCACAGGAAATTTATCTCAATAGTCTGATGTAATTTCCTAATGTCTTTGTTCTATGAATCTTTATGTATGTGTGAGTTGGTGTAAGTATTGTCATATTATATATAGTCTGTACCCTGAATTTCCTACTTAAATATTAGATACATTTTACCATATTATTAATAACTCCTCCAAAAATTTGATTTAAAGTTTACACTACTAAAAAGTTTTATTCACTTTAATTATTATTATAGCTATAATTAGTATTTACTTTTGCTTAGTATTTACTCAGCAACAATACTATTCTGGATATCCTATAACAACATTATTTTCTGCATCATCAGACACACCTAACATGACATTAATGTAGGGTAACCTGTCCCAATACCCAGGATTAAAAATAATTTCAGTTTCTCTCCTACTCAAGAAAAAACAAGATTGAGAATAAAGGTACATGAAAATGCCATTATTACAGGGAAAACTGCTCTAATTCACAATAGAGAAAACCGAATTATCAGAATTCTATTCATTCATCTGTGAATTGACAAAATTTTTGTGGTAGAACTGATACTATACAACTCTGATTTACATTTTAGATAAGACAAAAAATACATAAACTCATTAACATCATTCAATAATTAAGACACTTAAAAAGAACATTCAAAACAAAGTTCCAGAGAACTCTGCTTTTTATTTCTCTTTTTAACATTAATACTTTGTTAATATAACCTCATAAAAGGGGGGGAAAATAGCCTAATAAAAGTCAAGCTATCTTTTTAAACTTTTGTTACAGCAAATTTCAAATACATACAACACACTAATCCCCAGACCCAGCTTGGATCATTTTGAAGCAAATCTCTGATAAGTTATCATTTTAACTGGAAATATTTCATGTGTTCAGCTAACTTTAAAATCAATTTTATAAAACTGACAAGACTACCATAGATTGTGAACATATTAAAGTAGTGGGAATATGACTAATTTTCCCTCCATTTTCAAGCATTCTGTCACTGACATATTGCTTTAAAATTAAAAGTATCATCCCACATCAAAGAAACTGTAAGATTATAGATTCATTTTAAATTTTCTTTGTGGCAGAGGATACTTCCTGACTATAACATAAAAACCTTATAAAATAACCTAATAACTCTAAAACCTAACATTTGTAATACCCACTGGAAGCAACTTGTGGTTTTCCGGAAGTGAACTGGCAAGATTCTCCAATCCCTCATAATCTTCCAACATATAATAACATTCAGCTAGACGTTCCTGGTTCCGGCCTTGTACGTAATACTGTACAGCATTCAACCTATGGAAAATTTTAGAAAGCAGTAACTTTTAAAAATAATGTGAATCTCCTGATAAATAAGCACTTTCACCAAAAACATTCCTTCATTAGAATTCCTAGTATTACTCGTATTACTCTAGTCACCATCTTTAGTTACAGTGTGTCTTTGAAGCATATATAAATTGGGGGGGGGGGGAGATCTAAAGACTGTGAGCATATTTTAGTTGCAACATTCTTTGGATATTTTTTTTATTTTAAAGATTTGTATTTATTTATTTGTCAGAAATAAAGAGAATATGAGCAAGGGGAGTGGCAGGCAGAGGGAGAGCAGAGAGCCTGATGCAGGACTCAATCCCAGGACCCTGGGAGACACTTAATCAGGCCCAAGGCAAAAACTTAACCAACCGAGCCACCCAGGTGCCCCCATTCTTTGGATATTCATAAGAAATATTGTTGTAATCTGATATATTGTATTTCCAACCCTGAGGTAAATAAATAAGCATACTGATCAAAATGAAAACTTAAGAATAAAAGCCAATGATTTCTGAAAATAATCTATAATAAAACAAGCAAATATAAAATTTTGTTTTAACTTTTTCAGAAATAAATCATAAAATGTCTTTGAAATGCACACTGTGGTCTAAAACAGTAGAAAGCTGCCTGGAGCTAAGCACATGTTTTGTAAGTCTGGAAACTGCAAAGTTTTACAATACTTATCTAAGGATTTCTTGCTCTCTAATGTGAATCTAAAGGCATTTGAATTTTAGGATCCAGGAGGATGGCCTTCGATTTCCCCAGCACTGTGTCATAGGGAATTACTCAGGCAGCTACCATATTAAGTGCCACACGAATGGAAGAGGTGGTCCACATAGGCTACCTACCATTTTTGTCTATCAGCAAAGTAGTCTCCAATGGCATTGTGGGCTTGTTCTAGGAGACTGTCATCTGCATCACCAGATCCAGTTTTCAGGAGCTGGAGTACTCTAAACCAATCTCCCAATTTCAGCCGGAGGCCAATAGCAAGATCTCTGCAAATGACAGCATTTATTCATTCATCTGACAAATATTTATCAACCGTCTACCACATGCTAGGTTCAATTCTAGGGTACTAGAATACACAGCAGTGAACTGACAGACAAGGTACCTCTCCAAACATTTTAGAAACTTAATCAGGAAGGAAACAATGAGGAAAATCTGAAATAGGGAAAAAGAAGTAATTTCCTTTTATTTTCCTAGATTCCAATTTTCTTAGCAAAATAATGATTTAAATAATAATAACTTCTTTTCATCAATTTCTTAGACATAATCAGGCTTATTTAAAAAGCACACATATAAACAAATTTGGTTTTATCTTTCTTTTCAGGGCTGAAGCTATAGTCGGGACTCCTGGAAGTACAAGTAATATTAACAAAAATTAGAAGAAATGAAGTTCATACATTATTTTATATAAATCTAAAATGAACATAAAGAATAAAAATCAATCCCTAAATACCATTTTTATTTCATGTTCCTTGACAACAAAAAATAAAGGCCTAAACCAAAAAAGAAAACCCAAATATTGAGCTGCATAAAGGATAAAAGCCCTCAGTCTCTGTAGTCTTATGTTTTTTTCTGACCAAATGAAAAAGTCTCCCATGGCCAGCAATAATATATATAAATACAGAAAATAAAACTGCTTCCGAAATATAAAATGTAAATTAATAAGGGACGTGTGGAATATCCAGCTAGCGATCAAAACTGAAATTAACTTCTAAAGAAATGGTAGGATACATTTATTTAGTCTACTGTACCTTCCTCGTTTGTACAAAAAAAATCACCAACACCAAAGTAGAGCAGGGGCCTGGGCCTTCATTACCTACCTTCTGTCCATATCAAGGTACATTCTTTCTGCCTCTTCAAACCTGCCAAAGTAGGCAGCAACTTCGGCCTGCCTCATGGGCTCACTCTGCAGATTGCCCAGACGCTTCACAAACTTAATGCCTTGGTAATCTTTGCAGTGCACAAATGCTTGCTCTGCAGTGTGCAAATCCAGTTTCTGAAGAGCTGCTTCAGCCAGCAGACGCCTTTATTACAAAAAAAAAAAAAAAAAAAAGCTTATTGTAATTACTGAGATAAAAAAAGTCTTGAACCAGAATTCAATTAGTATACCAATTTTTTTCAGTTAAACAGGGTGGGAAGTCATTAACATATTTATACACGTTTCACTTAATATTATGCTCATTTTGAGTACTTCCAAATCTGAAATGAATTTCTGTATTTAAAAAGAAGAGCAAGAATGGAAGTCTACCCCCACGAAGGCTACCATGAGAGTAGGGAACAATAGAGCTAAGACTTTGAAAGCACATACCAGTCATTCGGGGAAGATTTTTATTTTATTTAATTAATTAATTAACTAATTTTAAAGATTTTACTTATTTATTTGACACCGGAGGGGGTTACAAGCATGGGGACTGGCAGACAGAGGGAGAGAGAGAAGCAGGCTCACCCCTGGGAGCAGGGAGCTCAACATGCAGCTCCATCCCAGGACTCTGGGATCATAACCTGAGCCTGAAAGCAGACACTTAACCAACTGAGCCACCCAGGCGCCCCAGATTTTTTATTTTTAAATACCAGAGTCGGGGGTGTGGATTATCCTCTATGAATTGAGATGCATCTTCAATTCCAACCTTTTCAATCAATGCTCGACTATCTCGCAAGGACCGAATCTCAAAATTAATTATATAATCCTTGTTCGGATGTTCGGGATTCTAAAAGTAACATGAAAAAAAAGTCAAATGGCTGCCTTTAGAGTTGTGTTTCTTTTTTACAGGAAAACACACACACACAAACAACCGCATCATGTTATAATCCAAAAATGGGAAGAAAAGCTATTCCAACGTGTGGGTCTTCCGAGTTGTCTGGAAAACACCCACAATCCAGCTTCACTCCTCTTGAGGCTATGTGGCTGCCCTGGGGAATAGGGCAGTGATGGAAGAAGGGGGTCTCTTAAAATTATGCAGCCTTGTTTCCCTCAGCTTAAATGTCATGTTCCCAGGAGCTGCTATTCTCCTCGCCCAAAGTGCTGTGGCTTCCACCAGAGCAGAAAACACATGTGTGTGCCTCTACCCTCTCCTCTTTCCTTGCCAGGGGCAATGAAACTGTTGCTCCGGGTGCTGTTGGGCAGCAGACAAGCAAATAAAAGAAAAAGAGCAAGTTTTCATCACCTCTTTTCTTTTAATTTTGCAAGCTGACCCCTCCAAAAGAAAATAAAAAATTTTGAAGGCCAGCCTTGCAGGAAAGAGCTAGCTAATGGGCAAAGAAAGAAAATAGTAATTATGAACTCACCAATATCCTACATATTCCAAGGGAAAAAAGTGGAACATACAAGAAAGTTAGAAAAATCAGTAATGGCTACCAGAACTGAGTTGCGTGTGCCCCTCCTCACCCTGCAACCAAACCAATGCATGTAGAAACTAAAATATTCTCCGGGAAATCCCTGGCACACTGTAGAAAGTAGTATGGAAAGAGCATGAGTTTTGAATTCAAACAGACCTAAGTTTAAATCCTAATTCCAATGCTCACTGGCTATATGACACTTTCTAAAACCTGCTATACCCCCCTCCAACTTCTCCAAATAGAAACCCAATCATGTCACTTTACTGCTTTATGCCTCTAATGAGTCCAGGATATAGTCCAAACTCCACAGAAGGCACACAAGGCCTCTTATAACCCAGGCCAACCATCCCCATGACCGTTCCCTTCTTCATTTCTGCCAGCACTACCAATTACACACACCACCTTTGAAGCCAGACAGCTTGGAGTCAAATCATGTCTCTGCCTACTGCTAACTGGGTGTCACTGGCAAATTAGTTTCTCTCTCCAAGCCTCAGATTCTTCATCTGAACAAATGAAGATAATACTCAAACTTACTTTCTAGAGTTGTAAGGATTAAATAACACACATCAAACATTTAGCACAATGCCTGGTTGTGCTATTCATATTACTCACAGTCTCAGAACTGACCCAATGTTCTCTCACTACAGACTTTTGAAGGGATACATCTGCCAACTGAACGACAGCACCCCCACCCCTTGTCTAGTTGCTGAATTTGTCTATCTTCCCAACCCCTCTACTTGAGGCCAGGAACTGTGTCTTACTGACTGCCAGTAAACATTTCCTGAGTCAATGAACAGATGAACTTTTGGTAAATCATTTTACTCACTAAGAGCCTTCTTCATCTAAAAATGACATCTGTGTAATATGTACCAGGCATGGTTGGAACAACAAATGAACAATGATATATAATGACAAATGACAAATGAACACTTCCTTTGAGAGGTACTTTAGTAAATGTAAATTTAATAAATTCCTTCTTTTTCCTTTTGCATTCCTTCTGTTCTAATCCTCCAAGAAATTTCTCATGGGAAAAAAAAAGAAGTGAGTTATAACACAAGGGGTACAATTTACATATTAAACCCAAACATGAAAACATGCTACAACTGCAACTAACTCTGGAAATATAAAAATCTAGTATTCAAAAAAACTGGATGAAGTACACAGAAAAAGTATAAAACAAAGGTAAAACTGTTTTCAATATATTCTTAGCAAAGAAATTCTCAAAAGTTGGTCAAGGAAGGCCAAAGTAGAGGTTCAAAAAGATATCTGAAATCAGAAACGAATTGTTTTATAAAGCCTGAAAAAAAAATAGGATAGTAGCCCTGCAAACAAAAAGTTACTCAATTACCCTAGAATTACAGAAGACTAAACTGTCAAATTTCAGTACCTCTGTTATTAATATAAAAACAATGACAAAAACAACTAGCTATCATTTTTTGAGTTCTTGATCCTAGCTGTGGTAAGTGCTTTTTACACATTACCTTACACAATAACAATCCTGTACGATAGGTTCTATTATTATCCATATTTTAGAGACAAAAAATTGAGGTTCATAAACACGAAAGGGAAATGAAGCTCAAAAAGGTGAAGGAATAAATAAATAAATAAATACATACATACATACATACATACATACATACATACATACATACCAAAAAAAAAAACCCCAAAAAGGTGAAGGAACCTGTCTAAAGTGGTACAAGTGACAGAGCAGGGCCGATCCACGTTCCTAACAGGGACACCACACTGCCTGGTGAAAAAATAAATCCAGCCAAGCCAGCAACAGAAATACAATTGTTTTTTAAGAATTACCTTCAGTATCTCATCCAAAAGGACAGATTTAATTTCTAAATCCTCAAAGTTACAAATATATCCGGAAGTCTGAATGGGCTCCTTTAAAGATAAAAACACATGTTATGTTAAATTGAACAAAATTTTCCTTCCTTTAGTATGTGATTTTATATTTATTATCAACATTTTCAAACCAACAGAAAAGTACAAAAAATGTCATTAACAGCTATATGCCCATCATCTAAATAGTTATTAACATTTTTCTAAATACGCTTCAATTTTTTTGGCTATAGTATTTAAAAGTAAATCAAGTAAATTTATAGACATTATGACATTTCACCCCTAGCTATTTCAGTACATATCTTTAAAAGATAAAGATGTTCTTAAAAAAAAAAAAAAAAAAGATGCTCTTTACATAGCCACGTTACTATTACTATACCTTATGTAATCAGTATTACTTCCCTAATAGCATCTAATATCAGTCCAATTTTTCTCAATACCACTAGATAATTCTTATTCATGCAATGCAACAGGAAATTTAATTTTAAATTTACCTGACAAGCACTATATTTGTATGTAAGTACATATATCAAAGAAATTAAGTACCATACTGAAAGTCTACCCTCTGTAACATTAACCAGAGAGCATTCCTGATAGATTGTCTATATAAGAAGACTTAATTTGCCAATTTGTGAATACACAAGTCTGTTACAGGTCTGTCTCTTATCCTAGTGTTATGCAGGCTTATAGAAATCAAGTGTAGTAAACGCATATTACAATGTAAAGTGAGCTGCCCTAAATCCGTAGTAGAAAAAGTTAAGTATAAATATTATGTAAACAAAGAGAAAAAAACTCTCAATATACTTACTACCCCCAAGAACACTGTAGAAAGGATAAAATAATGTCTAGTAATGAAAATAATAGCAGAATGTAATTTTTTAAAATATGTGTTTACGTGTATATTATGAAACAGAAAGCAAAATCCAAAGGAAAAACATACTGAATTTATGACTCTGAAACTTAGTTCTTCATATGATAGAAACTACAAAAATTACAATAGGAAGATACTAAAAAGATGGATATTACAGGTGAAAGTTGAATCATTTAGTATGTCGAAGTTTAGGGCTCTTGCATACATATTATATGTGTTTATTGAGTCTTAAGGTGATTATTTTCTTTTAAAAAATAAAAATTGGGGGCACCTGGGTGGCTCAGTGATTGAGCATCTCCCTTTGGCTGAGGTCATGATCTCAGGTCCTGGGATAGAGTTCCATATTCGGCTCCCCACAGGGAGCCTGCTTCTCCCTCTGTCTATTTCTTTGCCGCTCTCTGTGTCTCTCATGAATAAATAAATAAATATCTTTTAAAAAAAAAAGTAAAAATTGTTGAGAAAATTTTACAAAATCCCTTTATTTCTTAAAAAAAAATTGTACTATGTAAAGGCAAATAATATGTCTTTATGAGCAATGAACATCCAGAGAGAATCAGAACAAATTTAATTCAAAAAGAAAGTATATAATGACATATTTCTTATAGAGGCCTTTTGTACCCTTTAATTATTTTGATACTATATGTATCCAAATATACCTGTATAAAAATGTTTATCATTAGAAAATGATTTTATTTTTGGCTAGATAAAACACAAAGCAAGGTAACCAAAAAAAAGTCATAAAAGATAATGCGTGGATAAAAAGTTACACCAAAAACAGAGAAAGGAAGAAAATACAGGTAGGAGGAGAGATCAAAAATTAAGAGCTTCCAAAATAATCTATGATTATTGGCACATAAGTAAATATGCAAATATCTGTGTAATTCAGATTTTAAAAAGTCAACTTCTGCTTGAGGGATCTCAACTAATTCTCTTTATTTTCCAAAATTCACTAGATATCATCCACGTTTCAACTGAAGTTTTAGACCTGCTGACAAAAGCAGGACACATTCCCTTATGCAGTGCATAACAAGTTTGTTTTTATCAAGAAAGTATTTACAACTTCACCAATCTATATACTATATTAAGTACTCTTATTCAGTACATAACTCAGAAGGTCTCAACATGGACAACAGAACAGGTATCATGAAGGGCTTATCCACTCACTTCTAGCATATTGTGACATAACGAAGTTTGTACAGACTTAGAGGACTTAAGGATTATAGTACATAATTTTTTTTATAGTACATAATTTTTAGCTAATCTTCATAAATTGGACCTGTCGTTTAAAAATCTTCCTGCAAAGAATCTGTGAATTAGCAGAATATTGGTAATGTGAGAGCAAGCAAACAGTCACCCTTCTTACTCCTAGCATAAATTCCAGGGTTAGGGATCCCTGGGTGGCGCAGCGGTTTAGCGCCTGCCTTTAGCCCAGGGCGTGATCCTGGAGACCCGGGATCGAATCCCACATCAGGCTCCCGGTGCATGGGGCCTGCTTCTCCCTCTGCCTATGTCTCTGCCTCTCTGTCTCTCTCTCTGTGTGTGACTATCATAAATAAATAAAAAATAAAAAAAAAATAAAAAATAAAAAAAATAAAAAATAAATTCCAGGGTTAACCACATTACAGAGTGAAAACCATTGTAGTCTAATCAGGTCTGACAAAAAGTCAGTTAAAAAATGGAAATTATCAAAAAAAAAAAATGGAAATTATCAAGACTACTTGAAACATGGGACTTATACTTACTAAGTTAATAATTCCATATTCTTTTTTTTTAATTAATTATTTATTTATTTATGATAGTCACACAGAGAGAGAGAGAGAGAGGCAGAGACACAGGCAGAGGGAGAAGCAGGCTCCACGCACCAGGAGCCCGACATGGGATTCGATCCCGGGTCTCCAGGATCGCGCCCTGGGCCAAAGGCAGGCACTAAACCACTGCGCCACCCAGGGATCCCATAATTCCATATTCTATATAAAGTGTGCATTACGCCTGAGATATCAGCTAAAGGTAGCCTGAACCATAATACTATGACGTTTTAAAATAAGGTTTACTTCCTGTTTTTTTTCTCATTCTTTTAAAATTTCTATTTCAGGGACATGATTGAAAATATATTTTTATTAATGTGGTAGGACATGTATATAACTTCTAAATAAATAATTATGCATACATGAAGGTATGGATTCAAAAGTGTGGAAACCCCTTGTTTGGTAAAGAGGTGTATAAAAATGAGAGGGTGAGTGACAAAAATATGAGATATGAAAGGAATACAAATATGAAATAGCACCAATGAGAGAGAAGATCCAAAAAAAGACTAGAAAAGCTGAATGAGTCCCTTGAGAGGGTCACTGGAGATAAAAATGATCAAGCAGGGAATACCAACATTAAATTACTCATTTCCAAATTCTCAAAGAAAGTGTGTTTTATCAGTAAATTACAACTTCACATACAAATGGCACCCTTTCTCCACATATAATCTGAAGAAAACTTTACAACTTAAAGGAAAGGTATGAATCTAGAATTCATAACACCACTCAAATGGATAAGAAGGTATTCAGTATTAATTGTCAAACGATAGCCTATCTCCTGAATAATAAAAGAATACAATGTCCTAAAGCAGCCCCAGTAAATTGTTTTGAAGAGTGTGTCCTTACATGATCAGTCAAAGCAGCTACAGGAATGAACAGCAGAGTAACTAACCAAGCAGGGCTCACAGCCAGCCAGTGTCCTCATGAATGAAAAGAATGGCAGGGTTTATACAGAAATCCAGTCAGTGGTAAGGATGAGAGAAATTCATCTAGTTTTAAATCCAACATAACTTGAACTACTTGCCAAGGCAGAAAACAAACTCAAAAAAAAAAAGAAGAAGAAGAAGGAAGGAAGGAAAGAAAAAAAAGAAAAGAAAAGAGAAGAAAAGAAAAGCAAAGCAAAAAGAAAAGAAAAAGGCTGTTCTGTTAAAACTACTTAAGAAGCACTTTGCACCAGGCCAAGACATCTTTTCCCCTGGTGTGTCACACACACATTATAAACAGCCCAGCACAACACTCTCACCTGTCCAGGCATATGATTTCTCACATAGGACACTCAGGGCCAATGACAGAAAAAGGACTCTAACGTTCAAAAAGTATTCCTCTCCCATCCTCAAGGTTATCCTGTGGTTACCTGTCAAATTTTCACACTTTTTTTTTAATTAATTAATTTATTTATTTATTTATGATAGTCAGAGAGAGAGAGAGAGAGAGAGAGAGGCAGAGGCATAGGCAGAGGGAGAAGCAGGCTCCATACACCGGGAGCCCGACGTGGGATTCGATCCCGGGTCTCCAGGATCGCGCCCTGGGCCAAAGGCAGGCGCTAAACCGCTGCGCCACCCAGGGATCCCCCTCACACTTGTTTTTGTGGCAAGCATCAGATTTCCCTTGGACCCTTGGTAGGAGCCCCTGCTTGCAGGTTAAATGCAGCAGCAGCCTCAAATGCCTTTCCTTTAAACAGTACCCAGAAACTAAAAGTCACAAAGATCCTTAAGACTCCCTAAAAGTTTTAACAAATCCTTTTTTAAAACAGATTTTATTTATTTATTCATGAGAGACACACAGACAGAGGCAGACACATAGGCAGAGGGAGAAGTAGGCTCCCTGTGGGGAGCCTGACATGGGACTTAATCCCAGGGCCAAAGGCAGAAGCTCAACCACTGAACCACCCAGGTGCCCCTTAACAAAGCCTTTGAGAGCAATTTATATCAGGTCAATTCCCAACCCACAGAGCCTGAGTAGAGCTAAAATGAGGAAATGCGAAAATAATTTAGGCTATTAAAGGGACAAATAGTTTACCACTAAGCAAATTACTCTAGAAGATCTTTGGCACCTCAGGGACCCAAGCATTCAATTTCTATCCAAAAAGGAAACTGTAGATCCACACATCAATTGTACAGCCTTTATCAAGTTACCTCTTATTATTTACATTTGTTGGGTACATCAAGCATAAAGAAAATTCCCAATTGAAAATGTATTAATTATTCAAAAATTGTATAAAAGATTTATTTCAATGATGCATTGATTAGGCTACCACTCAAATGATTTTGAATTTCCTAAACACAAATGCTGATGCAGACAGACAAAGGAAAAATTAGCTGCTGTGAGCTGCAAGGAGAAAATCAAAAATAGAACTTTAAAACTAGTGAGCATGGGGCTTCCTGATATGCCAGAGAGGGTAGATTAATCAGTCCACACTTGCATATTCATAAAATTATCAGGGTGAAAAAGTCCAGGATTCGTGGCTGACAGAATTGGTGTGAATATAAATAAGACCAAGGAAGCACAGATTAAAGTAGATAGAGAGGCAAAGAGGATAAAAGCACAAAGCAATTTCAAAACAGCATTTTTTTGGTTAGGTTTTAAGCAATTTTAGTAAACGTTACTACTGATTTTTTTTTCTTAACTTTAACAAGTAAAAAATAAAGACTATATATTAGAGATCATGACTCCATCTTCTAAAAAGAACAGATAAATGCTCAGGAAGTGCCTTTCAGAGAAAGCAGAAAATATTTAAACAATCAGTATTATTCCCACTCAAGACCAAATATGTTACAATTCCACAGAGATGTTTCTATTTCTTTTCAGAAATTCATGCAGCCAACACCAACAAACCTCTTAAGGAAACAAAGGGAAAAAGTCACGTTTTGATTATCTGGCTCATTATTTATGTACTGTTAATGCTCCTTTTTTTGTGTTTACCTCAGGATCCAAGTTTCTGAAAACATACATTCTTGTCTTCTCCATCATTGCAAACAAATCTGGATTATCTTTGGCCCACTTCATATCCCAGACATCTTTCCGCTCCAATTTTAACAACTCGCCAGTGACTTGCTGTCCTGTGCTGTCTGTTACCCGAGCATCCAAGTCAAAGAACGTTAGAGCTCCTGAGATGTCTATGATAGCCAGACGACTACAAATAATGATGTTGGAGAAGGGAAACAAAATTGTAAAATGACGATCAGCAATCACAAATATTACGACCTATTACTGTTCTTCTGCAAAATCAGTTCTTTAAAACTGGGAAGAAGGCTTTAAAGAAATAACTGGTTTTAAATTTTTATAAATTTGATAGAAGACATGGACTATTCTCCGTTTTGCTTCCTTGTGAGGAAAAAGTATCCAAAAGAATTAAAGCAACTGACATGCAAACAATTTAAAGTATTACATTAGAATCTCTATATTTTGCCCAATTAGAGAAAACCATCTAAACACAGTATAATACAAATATCTAAATACAAATCTAGTATAGTAATATCACACTGAACTATAAGACAAGCTTACAACACACGTCTTTGTATTTATTACATAAATCCAACAATCCCACTTGATAACTTCTATACCCCACAACTACATGAGGAGAAATTTCAGACTTACCTAGAGTTGCAATTCAAGGATAACTGGTAGGCTCGACAATTAAGGGAATATTTTTGAATTAAACCAACATTAGGAAGACTGTATCTCTGAATGGCACCAGATTCACGACCCTATGGAAATTACTTTTGATTACTACAGCATATTTACATAATAAAATTAAGTTACAACTACAGGCCTTTCTATATGTTGATACATTTGTTTCAAAGCCAAAGTGATAGTGTCATAACTAATTTCCAATTCTAATACTAAATCACATTGCTGAGTGCATATATATCTCCTGATTTAATTAAAACCCTTTAAAAGTAGCTGAAGGTGAACTGATTTTTTTTATTTGGCATTCAAAAGAAGTCAGGAATCTAGCTGTTCAATAATACATAAAGTCTTACATCACAAGGAAGAAATAACAAGGGTTATTTAACAGTTGTTATCTAGGCTAATATTCAGGGTACACAAAAAAGCTAAAATATAAAACACTTACTGAATTAAATTTCATATATATGAAAAACCAATGTAAGATCACCATACAAAACAGTTGTTACTGAAAGTCTACATTTTTACGCTATAGCCACTTATCTGATACTAGTTAGAGGCAAAGGGAGATGATCAGAAAGCAGTGATACAATGAGTATTAGTTTAAATGGGTCTAAAAATAAAACAGATTATAAATTATTATGCAACTCTGTGCAAGCCTTAATGCTGACAGATCAACAGTTGGTATAAGGATCAGGAGAGAACTGTAGTTTCCAAATGCTTCTGTGCCTCTGGTGGTGGCAATGGGACAAAGCAGAAAGCTGTGCTCAGCCAATCTTTCCCTCTCCCCTTTTTAATCAGAGCAGCACTGTTTTTGCAGCATGATTCTCAAGAGAGGACTATCAGAAAGGCTGGAAGGATGAGAGGGAGAATATACTTTAATATGTAAAAGGGAAGCATGGGTTTCAGAAGATTTACCATATTGGGGTATGAAATAAGATCTTCTTTTTGAAAAAAGGGGTCCTGCGCTTTGAATGTTTAAAAAAAAGTAATTATTCTAAAACCTTTTACATTTCAACAGTGAAAAGCAGTTTTAAATGCAGAAGATATTTTCTCCATTAAAACTTCTGACTGGTATTAAAACTATCCGAGTATGTTTCTTATAGGTAGACTCTGTCATTTAGGAATTAAGTCAATTTTTGTGATTGCTATGAATTGCATGTTATTTTTTTTTTCTGCAAATGTCAGAAACACAGCTAACACACACACACAAAACAAACAAACAAACAAACAAAAACTCCCTGCCATACAGCAAAAAATCTAAAAAGAAAAAAAGAGGCTCTATAAGACAAACAGCTTTAAAAATACTGATGAGGAAAAACAAATACTACATTCTTAAGATTTTGTCCATCATAAAATTATCTAATGGCTAAGGAACGTAACCAGAACTGTAAATACACACTATTAAGGCTCTGATTACATAATTATTCAATGACTTCACCAGCATTACAATATTAAAGTAAACATTTAGTTCTAAAATTAGTATTTTCCAATGTCAGAGCTCAAGAAAAGACACTACAACATCGATTTTATTTGAAAAATTTTCCTAGACTTCTTCATTTTATTGGTTAGCAAACACATCACCTCTTCATTTTAAGTCTTATGACAGTAGCTGAGCCAAAACACTTCTCCAACACAAAATAGCAGGCCATCTAGAGGAGGAAGCTTTCTAAGACCTACTACTGCTATCCAATCCACTCCACACCTGCCAACTTGTACGGTCATTCGACCCAGTGTCAAACTCTCCCCAACTGGCCACTATTCTATTGCTTTTACAAGCAGCTATTTTTGCAAATGCTTAACAATTTGTGAGGCAATCTTTAGAATTTTCTTATTTTTCACACTGGACTTTGTAAATAGGTGCCCACAAGATGATGTTCAAATCCAAAGCATTTGCTCTATTTGCTCACTTTGCTCTATTTTTCTAATTTAAACAATTATTATACATAATGCTAGTTTTTTTTTTTTTTTTTGAACTTACCACAATCAGTGTCTTATCAGAGGCAGTTATGGCACAAATTGGATCCCGGGTGCCCTAAAATAAATCATTATTCTTTAACAAATATTTATTGAATAAGTAATCTGGTATAAGGTAGTATGCAATTCACTAAGAATACTTTAATGTATTTAACCTAACATTTACTTAATGAGCACCTACTACGTGATAGATACTGAACTAAGCACGAGAGACACTCGGATAAAATCTTTCCCCTCCAGGATTCCTCCAAAGCCTACTGGGGAAGACAGCAAACCAAACACCTAATTACAGTACAGTATGATCAAAGTAGTGGTGTGCTCACGAGTTACAAGCACACCAAAGGAAGGAACGTCTCATCTACACAGAAGGGCACGGGGAGGCAAAAACCTGAGCTTTGTCATAAAAGAACAGATGGCAGAAGGGCCAGCCAAGGCCAGAATGAGGAAGGGGAAGTAGCACAGCACTGTAACAACCTGGGTGGATCTCAGGTGCTTATATGCTTAGTGCAGAAAAGCCAATTTCAAAAGGTTCAATGCAACATGATTCCATTCCTTTAAAAAACTCTCAGAGTGAGGAAACTAGAGATAATTAGTGGTTGCCAGGGGGTAAGCACAGGGTGGAAAGCAAGTGTGGAAAAAAAAAAGACATAGCAGGAGGCAAGTCCCTTCCCAATGGTGAGATTACCTCAAACTATGCACACATACATTAATGGGAAAACTGGGTAAGGAATGGGGTGGGAGTCTAGCTAATGGTGTCATCACCAATATCAATACCCTGTTTTTTATATTATCCTAGTTATAGAAGATGTCACCTTTGAGGGATGCAGGGTAAAGAGACACTATGTGCTATCTGTACAACTTCCTGTGAATTTATAATTATTTCAAAAATTTTTTAAGAATCAAAAGAAAAAAAGCAGACATAGAAAACAGTTTTTTGAGACAGACTTTTTTTTAAAGAATTACTAGAATAAGATGGTATTTAGTAAAAAAAATTCTTCCTCAGATCTCAAAATAAAGTTACAGTATTTCCAAATTTACAGATATCAACATTTGCTGGCAATAATAAGATCACCTACTTGAATGGCTTTACTATAATCAAGCACCCCATCCACAGATCCAGAAGGAGTATCATCAATATGATAAATTCTGGGGGGAAAAAAAAGTGAGAATTTCAAAGATGGTCTAATAAGTAAAGGTGATACCATTTCCTAATTTTTAGAACAATTAAAGGATTGGATGACATCCATGAATATTATTATATAACATAAACGTCCTGATTATTTTAAAGAGTTCTTGACACAGTTGCATCCCACAAAGGTGGAAATCATCCACCAGGTGTTTACTAGTTATGCAAGTGTTACATTCCTGAAAGTTCTGCCAAAAAAATACTTGAACATTCAATCACATATTTCCAATGAATTTCATTAAGCCACAAAAGATATTTTACCTTATTCTGCAAATGAGTATCACTCAGGAATAATTTCTAATACACTAAGTAAGTTTCTCTGTTATTTCTCCATAATTTCCCTTCTATTGATATGCTTAATAAAGGTAAAGTTTAAATAAACTTGGGAAGCTGTAGTTAATGGAATTCTTATTCTAAAGTAAAGAATTGTTCCCTGTGTTATGAAGATGCACTACTTTTGGACTTCCCCCATCTGATACATTTAATATAATACTATTCACACCACAGTATCTCTATTACTTTGTCTCTCCCACCAGTTGATGAGTTTCCTGGATGCAAAGACCATGTCTCCAGTGCCTAGCACAGTGCCACACACTGTCAGGTGCTCTAAATCTGCTGGAAAAATATTAAAATGAGTGGGGCGGAATAGGGAAGATACATCAGAGTAGCTATGAAGCCCTGGGCAAGTTAATTAACTTCTCTGAGCCGCAATTTCTCCATGTGGACAATAAGGGCAACTTTGAAGGGTTAAGAGGCAAAAATAAAGTGAGGTTTGTAAAGCACTATGCACAGAGCCTGTTGATCATCAAGAAATCATACATGGAATATAGTCACAAAAAAAAAATCAAACCATTTCCTATCTTTAAAATATTATGAAATTTTTATCATTAAGTTGAAATCGTAATTGTACTTTCATCAATATAATGATATTAAATGTTATATAGATATGTATCAAATGCAGAAAGAAAATATATTAAAAATAGAAAATAATTTCAGAGGTGCCAGATTTCTACATCTTAATACATTTCTATTAAGTATATCCAGCTAATATGTCTACTTAGTTATCACAAAATAAAAGTCAAAGGTCAGAATAGGAGGTCTTTTAAGAGATTTTGTGAGCACCTTCCATCTCATAAAACAAGTAGAGTACTGCAAGAAAGGCCAATCTGAGTGAGCGTTTCAGAGCAAGATCAACCTGGTTCCCTGGCCCATCTCTGCTTATCCGGTGGTGACCTTTGGCAAATAATTTAAGCTCCTGTGTCTTAGTTTCCTCTCTGAAACAGGATTAATAAGAGTACTGACTAGGCTTACTGTAGTATCTAGCACATTAAAAGTATTCAATCAATGATGGCTATTCTCACCATCATTCACCATATTTTACAGATAAAGCCCAGAGAGATGCTTCTCCATCTGTAAAACTAGCACGTGTGTCCCAGATAGAAATAGAGGCATATGCTGCCATCTTAAAGCCAGAATATCTTTAGCTAGCTCTCAGAGGACACTTTCTCTATGGAGAGGCTAGACTCTTTGGTCCCAACTTTGTCCTAAGATCTCCCTGCAGACTGTGGTTCTTTTGCTTATTATTGCTTCTGCTTTCACATGCTGTTCTAAAAGAGGCCAAAGATTCTTCCCATTTAGACTTTCAGAACTACTGAGAAAACAAGATATAGTATTTTCAACTGTTTTTTTAAGAAAGGGAAAAGGGGGGGAGGGGCAGAGGGAGAGCCAGAGAATCTTAAGCAGCCTCCAGGCCCAACACAGAGCCCGATGAGGGGCAAATCCCACAACCTTAAGATCATGACCTGAGCCAAAATTGAGAGTCAGACACTTAGCCAACTAAGACACTCAGGTGTCCCTCAACTGTTTTTTTTTTTTTTTTGGTTGCTTTTTTTTTTTTTTTTTTTTTTTTTGCTTTCACATGAATTCGCATATCTAAAATATTTTTACTGGGGACAGTTCTCCTATCTTAGTGAGTCTTAAAGGAAAGACTGCATTAAGATCTCAAGCATGTGTGAAGGAAGATGATCTGAAATGACCCCCTGCCGCCCACTCCCACCAACACAGGCCTACACCCTGATTAAGAATTATTAGCTTAGGGGGGAGGAGCAAGATGGCGGAGGAGTAGGGTCTCCAAATCACCTGTCTCCACCAAACTACCTAGAAAACCTTCAAATTATCCTGAAAATCTATGAATTCGGCCTGAGATTTAAAGAGAGACCAGCTGGAATGCTACAGTGAGAAGAGTTCGCGCATCTATCAAGGTAGGAAGACGGGGAAAAAGAAATAAAGGAACAAAGGCCTCCAAGGGGGAGGGGCCCGCGAGGAGCCGGGCTGAGGCCGGGGCGAGTGTCCCCAGGACAGGAGAGCCCCGTCCCGGAGGAGCAGGAGCTGCACCGACCTTCCCGGGCGGAAAGGGGCTCGTGGGGAGGTGGAGCAGGACCAGGAGGGCGAGGAGGCCCTCGGGCTCCCGGGGACAGTAACAGAGCAACTGCGCGCCCAGGAGAGTGCGCCGAGCTCCCTAAGGGCTGCAGCGCGCACGGCGGGACCCGGCGGGACCCGGAGCAGCTGAAGGGGCTCGGGGGCGGCTCCGCGGAGGGGGCTGCGCGGCCCCGGGAGCAGCTCGGAGGGGCTCGGGCAGAGGAAGAGGCTCCGTGCGGAGGGGCCTGCGCGGTTCCAGGAGCAGCTCGGAGGGGCTCGGGCGGCGGCTCCGCGGAGGGGGTTACGCGGCCCGGGAGCGCGAATCCACCAGCGCAGGCCCCGGAGCACAGGGCGCCGGGACACAGCCCAGGATCCCGCCTCCCCCGGGACAGGCAGAGGCCGGGAGGGCCCAGGACAGCGAGGACGCTCCTGCCCCAGCTGAGCAGATCAGCGGCCCCGCCCCGGAGCCTCCAGGCCCTGCAGACGGAGTTCCTGCCGGAGCTGAATCCAAGGCTCCAGAGCTGCCCCGCCACTGGGGCTGTTCCTCCTGCGGCCTCACGGGGCAAACAACCCCCACCGAGCCCTGCACCAGGCAGGGGCACAGCAGCTCCCCCAACTGCTAACACCTGAGAATCAGCACAACAGGCCCCTCCCCCAGAAGATCAGCTAGACGGACAACTTCCAGGGGAAGCCAAGGGACTTAAAGTACACAGAATCAGAAGATACTCCCCGGTGGTTCTTCCTTTTTTTTTTTTTTTGTTTTGTTTTGTTTTGTTTTGTTTTGCTTTTTGATTTGTTTCCTTCCCCCACCCCCTTTTTTTCTCCTTTCTTTTTCTTTCTCTTTTTCTTTTTTTTTTTCGTTTTTCTTTCTTTTTCTTCCCTTTTTTTTTCTCTTTCTCTTTTCTTTCCTTCTTTCTCTCCTCTCTTTTTCTCTTTTTCCCAATACAACTTGCTTTTGGCCACTCTGCACTGAGCAAAATGACTAGAAGGAAAACCTCACCTCAAAAGAAAGAATCAGAAACAGTCCTCTCTCCCACAGAGTTACAAAATCTGGATTACAATTCAATGTCAGAAAGCCAATTCAGAAGCACTATTATACAGCTACTGGTGGCTCTAGAAAAAAGTATAAAGGACTCAAGAGACTTCATGACTGCAGAATTTAGAGCTAATCAGGCAGAAATTAAAAACCAATTGAATGAGATGCAATCCAAACTAGAAGTCCTAACGACGAGGGTTAACGAGGTGGAAGAACGAGTGAGTGACCTAGAAGACAAGTTGACAGCAAAGAGGGAAACTGAGGAAAAAAGAGACAAACAATTAAAAGACCATGAAGATAGATTAAGGGAAATAAACGACAGCCTGAGGAAGAAAAACCTACGTTTAATTGGGGTTCCCGAGGGCGCCGAAAAGGACAGAGGGCCAGAATATGTATTTGAACAAATTCTAGCTGAAAACTTTCCTAATCTGGGAAGGGAAACAGGCATTCAGATCCAGGAAATAGAGAGATCCCCCCCTAAAATCAATAAAAACCGTTCAACACCTCGACATTTAATTGTGAAGCTTGCAAATTCCAAAGATAAGGAGAAGATCCTTAAAGCAGCAAGAGACAAGAAATCCCTGACTTTTATGGGGAGGAGTATTAGGGTAACAGCAGACCTCTCCACAGAGACCTGGCAGGCCAGAAAGGGCTGGCAGGATATATTCAGGGTCCTAAATGAAAAGAACATGCAACCAAGAATACTTTATCCAGCAAGGCTCTCATTCAAAATGGAAGGAGAGATAAAGAGCTTCCAAGACAGGCAGCAACTAAAAGAATATGTGACCTCCAAACCAGCTCTGCAAGAAATTTTAAGGGGGCCTCTTAAAATTCCCCTTTAAGAAGAAGTTCAGTGGAACAGTCCACAAAAACAAAGACTGAATAGATATCATGATGACACTAAACTCATATCTCTCAATAGTAACTCTGAATGTGAACGGGCTTAATGACCCCATCAAAAGGCGCAGGGTTTCAGACTGGATAAAAAAGCAGGACCCATCTATTTGCTGTCTACAAGAGACTCATTTTAGACAGAAGGACACCTACAGCCTGAAAATAAAAGGTTGGAGAACCATTTACCATTCGAATGGTCCTCAAAAGAAAGCAGGGGTAGCCATCCTTATATCAGATAAACTAAAATTTACCCCAAAGACTGTAGTGAGAGATGAAGAGGGACACTATATCATACTTAAAGGATCTATTCAACAAGAGGACTTAACAATCCTCAATATATATGCTCCAAATGTGGGAGCTGCCAAATATATAAATCAATTATTAACCAAAGTGAAGAAATACTTAGATAATAATACACTTATACTTGGTGACTTCAATCTAGCTCTTTCTATACTCGATAGGTCTTCTAAGCAAAACATCTCCAAAGAAACGAGAGCTTTAAATGATACACTGGACCAGATGGATTTCACAGATATCTACAGAACTTTACATCCAAACTCAACTGAATACACATTCTTCTCAAGCGCACATGGAACTTTCTCCAGAATAGACCACATATTGGGTCACAAATCGGGTCTGAACCGATACCAAAAGATTGGGATTGTCCCCTGCATATTCTCGGACCATAATGCCTTGAAATTAGAACTAAATCACAACAAGAAGTTTGGAAGGACCTCAAACACATGGAGGTTAAGGACCATCCTGCTAAAAGATAAAAGGGTCAACCAGGAAATTAAGGAAGAATTAAAAAGATTCATGGAAACTAATGAGAATGAAGATACAACCGTTCAAAATCTTTGGGATGCAGCAAAAGCAGTCCTAAGGGGGAAATACATCGCAATACAAGCATCCATTCAAAAACTGGAAAGAACTCAAATACAAAAGCTAACCTTACACATAAAGGAGCTAGAGAAAAAACAGCAAATAGATCCTACACCCAAGAGAAGAAGGGAGCTAATAAAGATTCGAGCAGAACTCAACGAAATCGAGACCAGAAGAACTGTGGAACAGATCAACAGAACCAGGAGTTGGTTCTTTGAAAGAATTAATAAGATAGATAAACCATTAGCCAGCCTTATTAAAAAGAAGAGAGAGAAGACTCAAATTAATAAAATCATGAATGAGAAAGGAGAGATCACTACCAACACCAAGGAAATACAAACGATTTTAAAAACCTATTATGAACAGCTATACGCCAATAAATTAGGCAATCTAGAAGAAATGGACGCATTCCTGGAAAGCCACAAACTACCAAAACTGGAACAGGAAGAAATAGAAAACCTGAACAGACCAATAACCAGGGAGGAAATTGAAGCAGTCATCAAAAACCTCCCAAGACACAAGAGTCCAGGGCCAGATGGCTTCCCAGGAGAATTTTATCAAACGTTTAAAGAAGAAATCATACCTATTCTCCTAAAGCTGTTTGGAAAGATAGAAAGAGATGGAGTACTTCCAAATTCGTTCTATGAAGCCAGCATCACCTTAATTCCAAAGCCAGACAAAGACCCCGCCAAAAAGGAGAATTACAGACCAATATCCCTGATGAACATGGATGCAAAAATTCTCAACAAGATACTGGCCAATAGGATCCAACAGTACATTAAGAAAATTATTCACCATGACCAAGTAGGATTTATCCCTGGGACACAAGGCTGGTTCAACACCCGTAAAACAATCAATGTGATTCATCATATCAGCAAGAGAAAAACCAAGAACCATATGATCCTCTCACTGGATGCAGAGAAAGCATTTGACAAAATACAGCATCCATTCCTGATCAAAACTCTTCAGAGTGTAGGGATAGAGGGAACATTCCTCGACATCTTAAAAGCCATCTATGAAAAGCCCACAGCAAATATCATTCTCAATGGGGAAGCACTGGGAGCCTTTCCCCTAAGATCAGGAACAAGACAGGGATGTCCACTCTCACCACTGCTGTTCAACATAGTACTGGAAGTCCTAGCCTCAGCAATCAGACAACAAAAAGACATTAAAGGCATTCAAATTGGCAAAGAAGAAGTCAAACTCGCCCTCTTCGCCGATGACATGATACTCTACATAGAAAACCCAAAAGTCTCCACCCCAAGATTGCTAGAACTCATACAGCAATTCGGTAGCGTGGCAGGATACAAAATCAATGCCCAGAAGTCAGTGGCATTTCTATACACTAACAATGAGACTGAAGAAAGAGAAATTAAGGAGTCAATCCCATTTACAATTGCACCCAAAAGCATAAGATACCTAGGAATAAACCTCACCAAAGATGTAAAGGATCTATACCCTCAAAACTATAGAACACTTCTGAAAGAAATTGAGGAAGACACAAAGAGATGGAAAAATATTCCATGCTCATGGATTGGCAGAATTAATATTGTGAAAATGTCAATGTTACCCAGGGCAATATACACGTTTAATGCAATCCCTATCAAAATACCATGGACTTTCTTCAGAGAGTTAGAACAAATTATTTTAAGATTTGTGTGGAATCAGAAAAGACCCCGAATAGCCAGGGGAATTTTAAAAAAGAAAACCATATCTGGGGGCATCACAATGCCAGATTTCAGGTTGTACTACAAAGCTGTGGTCATCAAGACAGTGTGGTACTGGCACAAAAACAGACACATAGATCAGTGGAACAGAATAGAGAATCCAGAAGTGGACCCTGAACTTTATGGGCAACTAATATTCGATAAAGGAGGAAAGACTATCCATTGGAAGAAAGACAGTCTCTTCAATAAATGGTGCTGGGAAAATTGGACATCCACATGCAGAAGAATGAAACTAGACCACTCTCTTTCACCATACACAAAGATAAACTCAAAATGGATGAAAGATCTAAATGTGAGGCAAGATTCCATCAAAATCCTAGAGAAGAACACAGGCAACACCCTTTTTGAACTCGGCCACAGTAACTTCTTGCAAGATACATCCACGAAGGCAAAAGAAACAAAAGCAAAAATGAACTATTGGGACTTCATCAAGATAAGAAGCTTTTGCACAGCAAAGGATACAGTCAACAAAACTCAAAGACAACCTACAGAATGGGAGAAGATATTTGCAAATGACATATCAGATAAAGGGCTAGTTTCCAAGATCTATAAAGAACTTATTAAACTCAACACCAAAGAAACAAACAATCCAATCATGAAATGGGCAAAAGACATGAACAGAAATCTCACAGAAGAAGACATAGACATGGCCAACATGCACATGAGAAAATGCTCTGCATCACTTGCCATCAGGGAACTACAAATCAAAACCACAATGAGATACCACCTCACACCAGTGAGAATGGGAAAAATTAACAAGGCAGGAAACAACAAATGTTGGAGAGGATGTGGAGAAAAGGGAACCCTCTTACACTGTTGGTGGGAATGTGAACTGGTGCAGCCACTGTGGAAAACTGTGTGGAGGTTCCTCAAACAGTTAAAAATATACCTGCCCTACGACCCAGCAATTGCACTGTTGGGGATTTACCCCAAAGATACAAATGCAATGAAACGCTGGGACACCTGCACCCCGATGTTTCTAGCAGCAATGGCCACGATAGCCAAACTGTGGAAGGAGCCTCGGTGTCCAACGAAAGATGAATGGATAAAGAAGATGTGGTTTATGTATACAATGGAATATTACTCAGCTATTAGAAATGACAAATACCCACCATTTGCTTCAACGTGGATGGAACTGGAGGGTATTATGCTGAGTGAAGTAAGTCAGTCGGAGAAGGACAAACATTATATGTTCTCATTCATTTGGGGAATATAAATAATAGTGAAAGGGAAAATAAGGGAAGGGAGAAGAAATGTGTGGGAAATATCAGAAAGGGAGACAGAACATAAAGACTGCTAACTCTGGGAAACGAACTAGGGGTGGTAGAAGGGGAGGAGGGCGGGGGGTGGGAGTGAATGGGTGACGGGCACTGGGTGTTATTCTGTATGTTAGTAAATTGAACACCAATAAAAAAAAATAAATAAATAAATACCAACTGGAAAAAAAAAAAAAAAAAAAAACTGGACTCACCAAGGAAAAAAAAAAAAAAAAAAAAAAAAAAAAAAAAAAAAGAATTATTAGCTTAAAACACTCAACAAAATGCTCTTTTTAAAGGCTTAGGATTACAACAAAAGGGCCAAAAGAGTATCACCAACAGAGACAACAAAACTAACAAAACATAGTAAATGCATCTGCACCCCAGGGAATCCCCCCCATCCTAGCTCCTAACTCCTCAGTGTGGTAGAGACCCCTCTACCATTCAATCCTAGACTCCCTGGAATCCAGGGCAAGACAAGCCAAGTGACCAGTTCACCTCCCTGAAGACCTTCTCCGTATCTAAGAACCTGCCTCCCCTGTGGAGACTGATACTACAATCGCCCCCACCCCTCTAGAAAGACCTATACCACTAACCCATAAGAATGAATTTTAGACATGCAACTGAATAATCATATTTCAAGTATAGCATAATAACCCTAATTTGGTAGGAGTAGATGAGTGAGAATAGCTACTTCCTTATAAAAACACAGATTTCCACTCTTTATCTCCGAGGGCTTTCTTTTATTACACCACACTACTTATCATTTATTTTGATAAATTTAAATAATTTGAAAGATTTTGAAATCAATGGGAAAATATTATTTCTAGTAATCAAAACAATTTACAGTTCTCAAGCATGACAATGTATAATTAACTATGACTGATTTAAATGCGATATGGTCAAGCTACTAAAAACCATGCGTCAAAAGATATACCTTTCTCTCCCTTCCTTTCGAGACCGCGTGATCTGATTAATTTCCAATGCTGTGAGCTTCTTTGCCACACGATATTGCCAGGTATAAAATGCTTCTTTCGAAGCTGCTATCACATGGGTTTTGGTCATTGCAACAAATAATGGTACTATTAAAAAGAGCATTAAAACAATTAGGTTACAGTTACACAGAATAGCAGAATGTTTGTGCTGCAAAGGAATTCAGTGAGCACTGCATTCAACCCCTCATTTCAGACAATATACCTCACACACAGTCTCTGAAATAAAAAAAGAATCAAAAGCTTGCAGAACTATACAAAAACATGTTACATCAAAATGGTTCAAAGACTTAAATGTAAGAGCTAAAACTGTAGAAATCCTAGGAAAAAAAAAAACTCAGGAATAAATTTTGTGACCATGGATTAGGCAAGAGTTTCTTAGATATGACACTGAAAGCACAAGCAACAAAAGAGAAAGTAGATAAAATGGGCTTCATCAAATTAAAAACATTTGTTTCAAAGGACACCATCAAAAAAGTAAAAAGACGACCCACAGAAGAAAATATCTGTAAATCATATATGTGATAAGGAATTGTTTCTAGAATGTGTAAAGAAGTCTTATAATTCAATTAAAAAATGGGCAAAAGATCTGAAAGTCATTTCTCTGACGATATATAAACAGCCACAAGCAAAGGAAAAGATGTTCAATAGCATTAGCCATCAAGCAAATGATGCAAATCAAAACAGCAATGAGCTACTACTTCCCTCCTATTATAATGGCCAGCATCAAAAAGTTAGACAATAATGAGTATTGCCAAGGATGTACACAAATGGTCAGAAAATAAAGTAGTACATCCACTTTGAAAAATAGTTTGGCAGTTTCTCCAAATGTTACATACAGAGTTACCATAGGCCCCATCAACTCCACTCTTAGGTATATACCCAAGAGAAATGAAAACAATGTCACACAAAAGCTCACACACACGTTCAGAACAGCATTGTTCATGACAGCCAAAAAGTGGAAACCGCCCAAATGTCCATTAACGATGAATAGATAAATCAACTCCCACTCCTTCCTCCTGTCTCCACTAGCATTACTGCTTGGTTTGGGCATTTATCCTTCCCTCTGATCTCACATCTTCTATTTCCTCATTAATTTAGAAAAGAAAATTCTCCAAAGTTCCTTTCTAACTTAGGAATATATTCTCCTAACCATATAACTTTTTTTCATGTGTTCTGTTTCTTAAAGAACATTTAATTAAGCTCCTATTACATATTGTTTGATACACAGTCTATCTTTAGGATTACAAAATGGAGGAATAAAGAAGTAAAATAACTTGTCCAAGGTCACAAAACATACTAAACACCATAAAACTAGGCACATATATTCACACAAAATATATAAAAAACAGAAACAAAAAAACCTTCATAAAAGATCATTTTAATACCTATTTTCTAAACTCATGAAGAATCAGAACAGTATAAAATTTATGTTTCATTAAATATTAAGCAAAGTATTCACATGGTTAGAATACAAGAATGCTGTTAATAGCAGCTACCACTTATGGAGTTCTTGCCAGAGTCCAAGTAGATGCTTAAGGCCGACTTAGAAAATGGACAAAGAATTAGAAAACAGACGAGTGATAAAATGTTAATTGAGTATATTAACCAATTTGAGACCAACTTTGAGTCTCAAATCCAAGAATTCCTATATATGCTAAGTAACTTACTATAGTTGAATCGTAAGAAAAAAAATTTTTTCATTAAAATTGTTAAACATTTTTCTATTCAAAACACATACTGATGCTGAACTCTAGAGGGAGCCAGAGCCTTTCCTGTAGGGAACAAGTGGTTGAAAGGCAGTCCTAAAGGACTGGGGAGCGCCTAGTGGGATGAGCGAGCCTGCCAGGCCCAAGCTTTGCTCAGCTTTCTTGGACTCCGTTTTTTCACTGAGTCCTAGTACATTTGTTAAATGTTTAGTAAATTCTAGCATAGATACTCTAATGCTGACTATTCTGCTCGGAGTATGATTTGAAGGAAGCTCACAAAATTTTTAACTATTTTCTAATGAAATATAATTTTTCCTAAGCATATAAAAGCATTCCTCTAACCACTATTTACCTACAACTGTAAATTATATTCATGTTCCTTTCTGATACATCCTAAATAACCACAATAACTAATCGTTAGCCTGATTAATTCAAAATTAAAATGTTTATGGTTCATGGAAAGAGTCAGGCTTTGGGATTCAAGTGACAGGTGCTTGCTTATTAACCTGTGGCCTTATATATATCACTTATTCTCTCTGAACCGCAGTTTATTTACTGTAACTGAATATGATAATAATACCAACCTTATACAGCTGCTTAAAGATTAAAAGAGATAGTAAAAATAAAGCATAGTGTGGTGCCTGGAATAGAATGTTTAATAATCACTTCAAAGCCAATATTTCTTGAATTTAAATATATATGTGTGTATACATACATATATATATATGAGAGGTACATGTAATGATATAGTAATTATAATTACGTAATTATAATACACACACTATATAATTGTATTAATATATAATGAACATACTTCATAGTACCTATTCTCACACACACAACTCTCCATATGGCAAGCATTATTATCCCCATTTAGCAGGTGAAGACACAGAAAGATGCAGGGGTTAAATAACTTGCTAAAGCACACATATGGAAAGTAGAAGGTAGAACACAAGCCCAGTTAATCTGACTCCAGAAGCCATGTCCTTAACCACTATGGCATATAGCTTTTCATTAAGGATTAATAAGTATTAGATGTGGTTACTATTACTGTCTTAACTTTTTATACCTACATAGGTTTTTATAATAAAATCACACACAAACCTACTGGTCAATATAAATGTATCTGAAACATACATTCTTTTGAATCAGTAGGGTAGTAATTTCAGCAAATTCATATAGGTAGATAATTCCATCTACAAAAATTATGCTAGATCTTCATTAAAAGATCTAACCCAATCAGGTGGATTGGTTCTTAGTTTCCTAGAACTAAGCCTCCAAGAAAAAGGTAAGAATGCAAATTTTAACAGAACACTTTAGAAAAAGAACACAACCAGGATAAAAGCACTTCAACTATTCATTATCTGGAAAAAAATTCAAATATTTAGAATTATTATTGGGGAAAAATTATTAAGAAAAAGACAATCTCTTCACCAATGGTGTTGGGAAAATTGAATGGCCACATGCAGAAGAATGAAACTGGACCACTCTTTTATACCATACACAAAAATAAACTCAAAATGGAGGAAAGACCTAAATGTGAGCCAGGAATCCATCAAAATCCTAGAGGAGGGACGCCTAGGTCGCTCAGTAGTTAAGCATCTGCCTTTGGCTCAGGGCGAGATCCTGGGGTCCTGGGATCAAGTCCCGCAGCAGGCTCCTGGTAAGGGGCCTATGTCTCTGCCTCTCTCTGTGTGTCTCTTATGAATAAATAAAATCTTAAAAAAAATAAAAATCCTAGAGGAGAACACAGGCAGCAACCTTTTTGACCTCAGCCACAGCAACTTCTTGCAAGACACATCTATAAAGGCAAGGGAAACAAAAACAGTAATGAACTACTGGGACTTCATCAAGATAAAAAGCTTCTGGGATCCCTGGGTGGCGCAGCGGTTTGGCACCTGCCTTTGGCCCAGGGCGTGATCCTGGAGACCCGGGATCGAATCCCACGTCGGGCTCCCGGTGCATGGAGCCTGCTTCTCCCTCTGCCTGTGTCTCTGCCTCTCTCTCTCTCTCTCTCTCTCTGTGTGACTATCATAAATAAATAAAAATTAAAAAAAAAAAAGATAAAAAGCTTCTGCACAGCAAAGGAAACAGTCAACAAAACTAAAAGCAACCCTCAGAATGGGAGAAGATATTTGCAAATGACGTATCAGATAGAGGGCTACTATCCAAGATCTATAAAGAAATTATCAAACTCAATACCCAAAAAACAAAAAATCCAGTTAAGAAGTGGGCAGAAAACATGAAAAGACATTTCTCCAAAGAAGACCTACAGATGGCCAACAGACACATGAAAGAATCCTCAGCATCGCTCAGCATCAGGAAAATACAAATCAAAACCACAATGAGATACCACTTTACACCAGTCAGAATGGCTAAAATTAACTCAGGAAACAACAGATATTGACAAGGATACAGAGAAAGGGGAACCCTCTTGCACTGTTGGTGGGCATGTAAACTGGTGCGACCACTCTGGAAAGCAGGGTGGAGGTTCCTCAAAAAGTTAAAAATAGAGCTATCTTACAACTCAGCAATTGCACTACTAGGTATTTATTCAAAGGATACAAACATAGTGATTCGAAGGGGCATATGCATCCCAATGTTTATAGCAACACTGTCCAAAATAGCCAAACTATGGAAAGAGCCCAGATGTCCATTAACAGATGAATGGATATAAAAGATGTGGTACTACATACAGAATATTAGCCATCAGAAAGAATGAAATTTTGCCATTTGCAACGGCATGGATAGAACTAGAAGGTATTAGGCTAAGCAAAGTAAGTCAGTCAGAGAAAGACAAATACCACCTGATTTCATTCCTATGGAATTTAAGAAACAAAATAAATGAACATAGGGGAAGGGAAGGAAAAATAAAATAAGATGAAAACTACGAGGGAGGCAAACCGTAAGAGACACTGAACTCTAAGAAACAAACTGAGGGCTGCCGGAGGGGAGGTGGGGGGTATGGGGTAACTGGGTGATGGGCATTAAGGAGGGCACGTGATGTAATGAGCACTGGGTGTTACATGCAACTGATGAATCACTAAATTCTACCTCTGAAACAAATTTGTAAAAAAGAATTATTCTTCCATTAACTGAACTTTGTAACACTGAGAGGTAGTAGTTACTAGCCAAGCAAGGATGTAAAACAATCTAGGAATTCACATATAAGTAAAACCTGCTTATAACAGTTTAACAGAGACCTGAAATAAATGTCTACATCTCTAATGTTCCCCTACTTTCCTACTCATTCATTTCTCAGCCCCTTAAAGAGCTGGTAAACTGAAATTGCACAGACATGTTTTCATCAAATTGCCTTTCTCTACATTATACAGAGTGCATGTGTTAGAGACCATCATTAGAAAGCCACCGACATGCTCCCACCAAAATAGCTAAAGCACAGGCACCTGGTACTTTCCAGGCACTTTCATGCCTTTGGTCCTCTGCAAATGCTGTTTTCTCTCCTTCAAATGTCACCTGAAGAAATAGTTATCCTTCAAAATTCAGCTGCAATGAAACTGTCTCTAAGTAGGAGAGATGTCCCTGATATTCTTACTCACCAACATCCAGTTACCCAATACCCAGCACAAAACCTAGACAGATGGGGAGCAGTGAGCCAGTGTTCAAAAGAGTAACTGTATTTCATTATTTGTGTAGATATCCTACAGGAAGTTTCATAGTCAATTTCTTTTAGCTCCAGATACTTAGTAAGTACAGTACCTGAAACTGACTGAAGGTTTGTTAAATGTATTATCCTCTATTTTCATGATAGAAAATAAATATTTCCCATACATTCAATAAGCATTTGTTATGGGGCAGGCACCATGTTAGGCAAAGGAGATACAGAAATGAATAAGACATAAATCCTTAAGAAGTTCAAAAGCTTGTGGGGAAGATAAACAAGAGAATCAATAATCACGGTGTAGAGTAAAAAGTAGTACTGTGAATAGAAGAGCACCAAAGGTATTTTAAGGGCTCAAAGGAAGAGCATCAAAAAAGGGCACCTACGTCCTCACGTATAGTTCAAGAGTGCCACAAACTAAACTTCTATAATAATGCATAAAGTTCTTTTACAAAGTTTCTATAGAAAAAAAAAGGAAAAAAAAACAAAGTTTCTATAGAGCTTGTCAGGAGGAAGAGTACGTAGCACAACAAAAATTACACTTTCCAGAACAACATCAGTTATATACTTTTTTCATTTTAGCCTCCGGTTCTCATGAAAATTTGGCATACAAAGTGAAAAAAGGAATTTTACAGGATATGTATGAAACAAAAATGTTGAGTCTTTGGCTGGGTTTACTGCAGACCAATGAAAGAACTATTTGTTAAAATTCCAGCCAGTGAGACTGCAAAAAAAAAAAAAAAAAAAAGTTTCGAGACTCAAAAATACAAATAATCATGCCCTCAAGTATTGGCTATTTTATGAAAGTGAAGGGTTGACATCTGGTATGGGGGGAAAAAAAAGACTACCTGTGATTAAAATTTGAGGCTAACCTTATCATCATCATTTTACGTTAAAACTTTTGACATCAAAAGAAAAAGCATATAAAGACTGGCAAAATTTACACCGTAAAGACCATTATGTTTCTAACAGAAGATATTCACGTGACAAGAATCTGTAATAATTTTAAGTGAAGCCTTTAAAAGGAACTCTAACATATACATGTATGCACATCTATAAACATATAAGCATACTATGGTAACAATGAATGTAAGACATGAAGTTGAAAAGTTTCACTATAAAAGTGAATTACCAAGACTCTAAACAGCATAAAATCTTTGAAGCCAGTATTTCTCACATTTGCTTGTATCCCCCAAAGAATTTAGCCAAATATACTTAGAAGACAGACACTAACATTTGATTAACTATGAAATCTAAAAAAAAATAAATTATAAAAAACACTCTCAGATTCAAAAAATAATTCAATGGTTTTTTAGCTTTTGAAATCTAATAATTTTTCTAATACTATATCCAAATAAACTACCACACTTTTAAAAAAATATTACTTTTGGAAGTTGCAGTGCAATGGCAACAAAATATTTAGTAATGATTTTTAACAAAAAAATTTAGGAGTAAGATGTGCAATTTTTTTACTGGTGACTCATAGCTGTTGGCTAGAGAGAATGGTAAATCTAAAGTAATGTCTTCAGAAAACAAAAAGTCAGGAATTTTTAAAAGCTGTCCCTATTAATAGACTGATTTCATTAGAAAAATCTGGAAAGGGCAAATACACTTTTACAAGCAGCTAAAGTGTTTTTATGGAAGAGAGGTATTTACAAGCAGTTTATTAATAATAGAAGTGGTTTAACAGCAAAATGCTTTCTATAATCCTCAGTTTATTACATGCTAATCATTACGCTGCATACCAATTCCTATACAATTATATTTCCCGTTGAAAGCAAATGATGGGGTGGGAGTGAATGGGTGACGGGCACTGGGGGTTATTCTGTATGTTAGTAAATTGAACACCAATAAAAAAAAATAAAATAAAATAAAAAAAAAAAAAAAAGAAAGCAAATGATGGCAGTATAGCAGTTGTGAGATTAGTGGGGCGTTTAGATAGAGTAGCCTTATAATTCACTCTATTAAACAAGATACTTCTGACAGTGAAGTGGAGCATTATTGATAATTTTACCACGATAATAGGCATAAACTGGTGCTCGACTTGTCGAACCAGGAAGAACGGTCATCCTTACTTTAGAGAATACCTTCTTAACTAATAATAATATAGTTAGGTTTTTAAGTTAGTTTTTACATATAAAACTTGACTAAAGACAGAATAGGCATTAACATTTCCTTACCAATATCAATATATTTGGGATCCAAAGGTGTGCCAATAGAATTACAAAGAACTAGCACAAACTGTGAATAAAAAACAAAGAGTTATCAGAACTCCTGCTTCTTTACAATAAAGGAAACAATGCTTAAGATATCATGCTTATCTCTTTAAAGTATCACAACTGGGAAATAACTGATAAAATTGTTAAGTGCAAAGAATATACTCCATAGCATTAAACATAAGGAAACATGAATTAAAATTAAACCAAGGCTGATTCCTCAATATAATGGAATACTGTGGTTTTTAAGAGGCCATCTAAGAAATACAAGTACACTAGCTACTTTTCATTATCTATACTTCTAAAACTCCTGATCACCTGTAACCTCAAAATTCACTTTCATCCTATGATGAGCTATATAAGAACTAATTTAATTTGTTACCGTTGCACCAAATGTTCCCATCTCGTTCTCCTCCTTTGAAGCAATATAAAAATGACATGAGAAATTAAGAAAAAAATCAATTAACTCAGAAAAAACATAATCCAATCTAGTGAAAAATTACTTACAATGCCTACTGGCTAGCACAAACATAATTACCAATAGTTAATATTAGAGAAAACAAGCATAATGCACACTTTACACCATATTATTCTAAAGTGATTTCATTTTTCTTACTGTTAGTCACCTTTTCTATATTTTGTGCTAAAAATACTATTTTACTTAGATGTTCTTCTGATAAGAATAATTATTTTTTTAAAAATAATGATTTTAAATAAACCAATTCTCCATGTACTATTTACATATAGTCTTTTTTCTTTCTTTTTTTTTCTTTTTTCTTTTTTCTTTTTTCTTTTTTCAGCTTCTCAAGTAAAACTTCTTTAATGTCATAAATATAAACTAAATGAATCTTCATGGACTATTGATGGGAATGCAAACTGGTACGGCCACTGTGAAAAATAGTATGGAAGTTCCTCAAAAACTTAAAAATAGAACCACCCTATGATCCGGGAATCACACTACTGAGTATTTACCCCAAAAATACAAAAACACTAATTCAAAGGGATACATGCACCCCTATGTTTACCTCAGCATTATTTACAGTAGCTAAACTACGGAAGCAGCCCAAGTCTCTATCCAATAGATGAATTGATAAAGACAATGTGGTATATAGATATATACAATGGAATATTATTCAGCCATAAAAAAGAATGAAGTCTTGTCATTTGCAACAACATGGATGGAGCTAAAGAGTATTATGCTAAGCAACACATAAGTCAGAGAAAGACAAATACCGTATGATCTCATTCATATGTGGAATTTCAGAAACAAAACAATTTAGCAAAGAAAAAAAAAAAGAGAGAGAGACTAACCAAGAAATAGAATCTTAACCATGGAGAACAAACTGATGATTACCAGAGGGGAAGGAGGGTGGGGGAACGGGTGAAATAGATGATGGGGGTTAAGAGTACACTTATCGTAATAAGCACTGAGTCATGCATAGAATTGTTGAATCTCACTATACTGTATACCTGAAACTAATATAACACTGTATATTAATAATGCTGGAATTAAAGTTAAAAATTTAGAGGCTCCTGGGTGGCTCAGTCGGTTGAGCATCTGACTCCTGATTGGGGCTATGGTCATGATCTCAGGGTGCTGAAGTCAAGCCCCACACTGGGCTCCATGCTGAGAGTAGAGTCTCCTTGAGATTCTCTCCTTCTCCCTTTGCCCCTCCCCCCTGCTCACATGTAGGCACACATACTTCTCTCTCCCTAAAAATAAATAAAATCTTTTTTAAAAAATTAAAAAATTAGGGATCCCTGGGTGGCGCAGCGGTTTGGCGCCTGTCTTTGGCCCAGGGGACCCGGGATTGAATCCCACGTCAGGCTCCCAGTGCATGGAGCCTGCTTCTCCCTCTGCCTATGTCTCTGCCCCTCTCTCTCTCTCTCTCTCTGTATGACGATCATAAATAAATTTAAAAAATAATAAAAAATAAAAAATTAATAAAAATAAAAATCAAAAAGTAAAATTAAAATGTTATGAAAAATAGAAAAATGTTTTAAAATTTCTTTAAACTAAATGACAAAAATTATACTGAAATATAATTTACTCTTCCACTACTTAAAATAAGCTGATTTACTGCCACAAAATATATATCACAAGTAACTTGTATTTTCTAATCCACATATAATCTACATGCTCAAGGTTAATGGATGAAGTAGTTCTATAAGATTTCTTATTAAAAATAGAGATTCCGGGCAGCCCCGGTGGCGCAGTGGTTTAGCGCCGCCTGCAGCCAAGGGCGTGATCCTGGAGACCTGGGATCGAGTCCCACATCAGGCTCCCTGCATGGTGCTTGCTTCTCCCTCTGCCTGTGTCTCTGCCCCTCTCTGTAGCTGTGTCTCTATGAATAAATAAATTTTTAAAAAATAATAATAAAAATAAATAAATAAATAAATAAATAAAAATATAGATTCCCATCTAACTTACCATTTTCTGCTCCCTGAAGCAACCACTTTCAGATCCTTTAACTCAACTTTTTGGTATTTACCTCCACAATCCTAAGTAATGTGTTCACGATGGTACTTCTTATTTTATTGTTTCAATCTGGGATATTCTCTACTGACTTCCCACTATCACAGAGAGGTATGTAACTCTCTTTCAGCCCCATTCCCAGCCTCCCATCACACAGGGGGCACACTTCCATCCCTCCAGCTTTCCACTTACAATTTTGTTAGATCAGAATTTTAGGAGTTAATATGGTCATTATGCCCCAGATAAAAGGGTTTTTCGATTAAATAATCCATGTAATCAAAAAATTCATTAAAAAAACATCATTTTAACTACGTAAGAGCTATTCAAAGCTGAGTTATAAGCACACCCCGATTTACTCTCCTTTCAAGCGCATTTTGCTTTCCCTATGGTTGGTAATTGTCTTTATTTTTTCCCTTTGCTTAGTTCCTCTGTATTCCTTACTGCCTCAAGTTCCCAGTTGCCTCCCAGGTATGTATGTCTCCTCTCAAGGGTTCAATCACATTAAGTCTTTTATTAACATCATCTGGAGTTTCCTTTGGAGCCATGTGACTACTGTCATCCGATGGTGCCCGAGGCATGCCGCACCCTGTCAGTTGGTACCCTCTTCACCACTGTTGTTGGGTTATCCAGTTTCTTCCTCTCTCTTGGCCCAGGCCTCATTTTGGTTGGCCATATCCGGAAGTAACTATCTAAGATAAGAAAGCTTGGAAGGTAAATTTTTGGTGACCTTGTACATCTAAAAATGCCTTTCTCCTGCCTTCATTTTATTTTATTTTCTTCACACAACACAGAAAGCTTTATTCATCCTCACTGTTCCAGAGAAAAGCAGGCTCACTTTAGTGTGCTGTCGTCTTGGGCTTCGGCCAGGTGTCTCTTATCAACCCATTGCTGTTTGTCCTGCTCCTTTTGCTCCTCAGCTGCTCTTCTTTCCTCTTCTGCCGGAGGCTTCAGGTAACTTGAGCCTGGCTCCATAGGTGACACTGAGAAACAGGCGGAGTAGTGGCCAAGCTTGATGAGCACAGAGACCTACACCAGTGACGCCACCGTGTCCATAACCTTCATGCCGGAAGCAAAATCTGTCTCCTACCTTCATTGTAATTCATAGTTGGCTTATGATAAGGAATTCAACATGAGAAATCACTGTCCCTCAAAATTTCAAAAACAATTCTCCGAAGTATTGCTGTTGAGAAGTTGAATGACTCTATGAAGTCTGTTTTTCGGAAAGCTTATAGGATCTTTTCATCCCTAGTGTTCTAAAATTTCACAGTGATATGCCTCGATGTGGACATATTTTTTACTCACTAAGCTAGGCACTGTCAATCTAGAAACTCAAGGGAAATTTTCTTGAATATTTTCTTCAGAATTACTCTCCTTCACTTTGCCTGTTCACTGAATTTCCAAGGCTGGGCCTCTGATTTTATCTGTTCACTCCTGTTTCCACTTCCTTGCCTTCTTGTTCCACTTTACAGGAGTTTTTCCTTCATTTTATCTTCTAACTCCTCTACCAAATTTTTCATTGCTGTTATCATTTTTGTAATTCCCAATTATCATTTTGAACTTCCTTTTCTATAGCATCCCTTCCTTCTTTTTTGGATGTAGTATCTCATAACTCTAGAAAGAGAATTTGAAATGATTCTTCTGCATTATTCCTCTCCCTGCATTAGTCTCTGCATCCTCCCAATTCTTTTCCCCTGGTGTTTATTTCTTTGTGTCTGTTAAACGAAATGCTTTTCTCAAATGTCTGACAATCTTTGCCTATCTGCTTCTATTTAAGAGTATGACACTAAGGGGTGCCTGGATGGCTTAGATGGTTAAAGTATCTGCCTTCGGCTCAAGCCCCACATAGTGCTCTCAATTCAGCAGGGAGTCTGCTTTTCCTTCTCGCTTTGCTGTTCCCCCTGCTTGTCTCTATCAAATAAATAAATAAATAAATAAATAAATAAATAATCTTAAAAAAAAAAGAAAGTAAGACATTGAAAAGCTGTTTGGAATCTATTTGTTTATGGGTGAGCCCCATGACTCTGGTCTTCATAGTAAGGTGACAGGGCAGGGATCTTTCCAGGGGGACTCCTCAGGAGTAACTTTAAGAGGTCTTTTCTCTTGAATTGGTCAGATTATCTAAATAGGACTCTTTACATGCCTTTTTTTTTTTTTTTTTTTCTCCTTTTTGCATAAGCCCTGGTACTTCCAAATTGTTTTTCCATTTGATTCTTTCTCCTACCAGGTACCATTAAGTCCTGTGTCTCTTTGGGATTCTGGGATAAAAACTGGTTAATTCTTTGCCTTCTCCATTGATGACTTAGGATTCAGCTTTCTTAGGTCTGCTAAGGTAATTACCACTAATCCACCTTCTCTTTAACCTCTGAAAGTATGCTGCCATTTCCTCTCCCTTTCTGGTCCCTATGGGCTTATGAGTTTTTTTTTTTTTAAATACCTTTACTGTTGTTTTAGTGAGTTTTAGGAGAGAACAGAGCCAAAGGTGGCTGTTCAGATGGCCACCTTAAACTAAAAACTCTTTATTTTTAATAAGATAAAATAATTTATAAACTGGCCAAGGACAATGGTAAGCCTTTTTTGAAAAATTTATGATTCTGCAAATATTTAAATTGTTACCATACTTTTTTAAAAGGTATTATTTACATTATTTATTTTCTACTCTGAGACATTGATTTTTAAAGCAATGTAACTCCAAGTAAAAGTATATTTCTCCACATCAAAGCTACCCCAGGTGTTATAATGGTTATCGTTACATAATTTCTTGAGATGTCTGGATATTCATTTTTTCTGCAGAATTTTAACTTAGCAAAGGATTATCACATTTTAAATATATTTCAGAGGCAAAAAGCTACTGTATTCAGCCACTCAATATGAAATGCTAATGGATTAGCTGATTGGAGAAAAAAGTACAGGATAAAGAACCAACGGAGTCACATAATTTTCCAAAACAGAGGTCTAGGCAAGCCTGGCCAGTAGACCCAATACTCTGTGGTACCTACCTGTACAGAAGCTATGCTTGAGAAGGTAAAAGTTAACCCATCTCAGCTTTAACATATAAAGAACACCTACCTGAGGATGATTTTCATCAGCTTTTGTAGCCAAAATGCAGAAATCTCCACAGGTAGTAATAGAAAGGAGACTCTTCACATATTTCACATATTTCTCATTGTTTTTTGTATCCCAAAAGATAACACAATACTCTGGACGATCAGGTCGGGTATAAGCATAAACTACAGTATTTGAACAATAGCCCCACTAGGAAGAAAGGAAGATGCAAAGAACAGGAGGGAAGAAGAGAGGGAGAGAGAGAGAAAGAGACAATATTTAACACGGGGAAAGAAAAATCTTACTGTATACCATAAATATGTGGTTTTTGGGTGCTGACAAAATATCTTCTTCAGGAATATAAGACAGAACATTATACAAGACAATACAAGACAGAATATAGGACTGAACATTCAGCCTACTACCTTCTCTCACTAAAATAACCAAAAAAATCTAATATTAATAATACAGTTGTCAAACAAAGAATGTACTGCAAAGATCAATTTAGTTTAACTTTCCTTATTTTCATTTATGAGATTTAAGCTTCAGTGGTAAAAATGTCAGTCATTAACAGCAGCATGGGGGACAGCAGGATGACTGGTCCCTAGAAAGTTTAAATCCTAGGCCCCCAAGCCAAAATTCAAAAACAGATTCTTTGCTTTTTCTCCCATCCACATTTTCTACATTTGTTTTCACCAGAGTAACACATGCACATAGCTTAGAGTTAAATAATTCTATATGGCTTATTTAAAACAAATATAAAATGCAGACCCCACTGACTAATTTCCTCCCAGGGAGAGCCATGAACAACTCTGAGCTTCGACTATTTTGTTATTTACCTCCGTATCACATATGTATTGATTGTGGAACTTAGAGAACTTAATGGAACTTTTTTCTCTGGGGCTAACTCTCCCAATATATTCATATGTAATTGTGAATAAATCAATATTCGGAATTGATATTATCATGACTGAGTTTATTATTCAAAACTAAGGCATATTTCCTTTTATACTATGAGTACCTTCTAAAATAAATTTTTACTTTAAAATAGTTTTAGATTTATACAAAGTTACAATGACAGGGATGCCCAGGTGGCTTAATCAGTTAAGCCTCTGACTATGTCAGCTCAGGTAGTGACCTCAGGGTTGTGAGATTGAGCCCCGTGTTGGGCTCCACGCTGAGCATGGAGACTGCTTAAGATTCTCTCTCCCCCTCTCCCTATGTATCCCCACATCCCTGCTTCTGCATGTGCTCTCTCTAAAAAAAATTTAAAAAGACAAAAGTTACGAAGATAAGAGACAGTTCCCTATACTGCTCTCCCATTTTCCCCTATTATTAACATCTTACACTACCATGGTACATTTGTCACAACTAAGAAACCAGGACTGATCCAGTCTTATTAACTAAACTCCACACTGTGTTTGGATTTCATTAGTTTTTCCCTATTGTCTTTTTTCTCTCCCAGAATCCTATTTGGGATGCATTATATTTAGTAGTCATATCTCCTCAGACTCCACTGGAATGTGATAACTTTTAGTCTTTCCTTATTTTTAATGACCTAAATGGTTTTAAGGAGCCCTGGTCAGATTAGGTATTTTGTGGAATGTCCTTCAATTTGTCTGATGTTTTTCTCCTGCTCAGATTAGGATTATCAGTTTTCAGGGAGACCACCACAGAAGTGAAGAGCTCTTCTCATGCACCGCATGAGGGGGTACATGATATCTGTATGATACCACTGATGATGCCAGCCTTGATCACCTGGACAAGGTGGTATCTGCTAGGTCTCTCCACTATAAAGTGACTTTCTTTTTCCCCTTTTCTGCTCTTCAGAAGTGAGTCACTAAATGCAACTCCCATTCAAGTGAGGGAAGCAGAGTATCAGCTGGGGTAGTAGTATTGAAGTAATTCGAATACTTCTGTAAGGAATATTGGTCTCTTCTCCCCCATTTATTTAGTTTATTTTAGATCAGTTTTTGCTCATGAGCATTTATTTTATAATGTGAGTTACAATCCAATACTACATCATTTATATTCTTGCTCAAATTGTTCTAGTTTGGGATCCCTGGGTGGCGCAGCAGTTTGGCGCCTGCCTTTGGCCCGGGGCGCAATCCTGGAGACCCGGGATAGAATCCCACATCAGGCTCCCGGTGCATGGAGCCTGCTTCTCCCTCTGCCTGTGTCTCTGCCTCTCTCTCTCTCTCTCTCTCTCTCCCGGTGCATGGAGCCTGCTTCTCCCTCTGCCTGTGTCTCTGCCTCTCTCTCTCTCTCTCTCTCTCTGTGTGTGTGTGTGTGACTGTCATAAATAAATAAAAATATAAAAAAAAAGATTAAAAAGAAAATTGTTCTAGTTTTGGCCTTCAGGAACTCTTCCAGGTAAGCCCCATCCTTTTGTGTTTTGAGCACTTCCTTACTTTCTGGCACTATCAGAGGCTCCAGGCTCATCATGTATTTTTCCCACCTTACCCCTAAAATCAGACAGTTCTCCAAGGTGTTTTGCCTTTTAAAAATGAAGTAAGTTTTTCATAACAAATATTCTTAGTAGTTTACCAGATTAATTAATCTCATTCTTCCAAACCTGTTTTGGGTCAAATGTTAAATTTAAGATAAAATATTGCTTAGTATTATGCTGCTTATTCTCATTTTCCCCTTTTGATCTATTCTCTGCCTTTCTTTACCCTGCTCTCTTCCCTGAAGACTAACTTCTGTGAACTCCATCATGTGGGCCTACCTTGCCTTCTGGTTTCCCACTGGGTCTGGCCAATAGAAGGCACCAGAGCAGGTAGAGAGATGGGCTGAAGTATTTCTTCCCCAGAGCTCTTTCTACTCAGCAAGCCGGCAGAGGCTGTGCTCCCACAGGATAATCTCTCTTGCATAGCCACAGCTCTAGTGGGTTCCAAGAACAATACTTCTTTATCTTGCCCACTGTTGCCAATCATTGGATGCCTGTACTGTCATCCCTTACTGGACCCCTTAAGCCTGCTTGTACCTTTGTAATAAACCCTACATCAATCTCTTTTCAATTATTCTTTTGAGTATGCTGAGCCTGAGTTTTCTGGTTCTAAAGTCTTCCTACTGGGACGCCTGGGTGGCTCAATGGTTGAGCATCTGCCTTCAGCTCAGGGCACAATCCTGAGGTCCAGGGATCAAGTCCCACATCCGGCTCCCCAGGGGAGCCTTCTTCTCCCTCTGTCTCTCTCATGAATAAATAAAATCTTTAAAAAAATCAAGTCTTCACAGTAAAAACACCTCCTTTCATCTGATTTCTAAAATAAAGTGGCTATGAATACAGGCAGAAAATATACATTATACTTTGAGCGATAACAAAATTATTTAGTAAATACAGCTTTTTTTTTTAACAATTGCTCACAATACTCACCTTATAATCAGGCCGAATATTTGCAAAATATATAAAAGAATCAACAGCTAGTGCAATTTTCAGTCCTCCTCCTTCCCAAGACAGTGCAGACATTTGCTTTCCAGGAACTTTCAAAGTACCCAAATGCTGAAAAAAATAATTATACTTAGCCTAAAGAATCACAATTAAATAAAATAAACATTGCCAATCACTTCATAGAGATCAGAGGTGGTATAAAAATTATTTTGTGAAAGGTTACTACTCACTTTAAAATTATTTTCCTTGAATTTTTATAATGAAAAACATACATTATAGGAGAAATTTACGAACAAAAGTGAAAGAATTCAGTATCTAATTTCATCAAATCTAAGAAGCCTGAGATCTAAATATGCATCTTTATGTACAACTCAGGAAAGAATAAGACACATTGTTAATTAAAATAGGTTAACTTTGATTACAGGATTCATCCCAATTTTGAGTTGTAAAAAATTCTGTGTCTTGGGAGCACGTGGCTGGCTCAGTCAGTGGTTGTGAATTTGAGCCCCATGTTGGGTGTAGAGATTACTTAAAAATAAAATCTTTAAAAAAAATTGTGCCTCTTGGAATGAATGAAGCATTGTGGTAGAATAAATGCAATCTTTAGTCTGACCTCTCTTTCAACCCCTGCAGCCAACTGGTCACGAAGGCTTACTGCTTTCACTCCCATCTACCCTCCACTGCCTCTGCCTCCTTTCCTGAATGAACTATGGTAATGGTCTAACTGCAATTTTTACCTTTCATCTCTTTTCTCATTCCCAGCCTCTTTCCATACCTTTAGCAGGGTATACAATGCCTCTTGCCATGTGGCCCAAAACTATACTCTTTACCTCAGTACTTACTATTTAGCCATAATCCTGCATCCTCCCTCATGAAAATGTTACTGTGCCTCTAAACCTTTGGCCCAGATAATATATCTCTTCTGCTTGAGATCTTCCTTCCCTCTCCCCATGCCTCTCTGGCCTTACTCTACCTCCTGCATCCTGGTCTCCATCCTCCAAGACACAACCTTAATATTGTTTCCTGCCTTCTCCCTCCTTCTATGGGTCCAAAGAATTCAGAGAGTGAGCTACCTGAGAGCTCTAACTTCATCATATTCACATTTATGTCCCTATCCCTTCATGGACTGCTTGGCAAACAGGTACTCAGTAAATATCTACTAAGTAAATAAATGTATCCTGCATTCAAGCTAATGTCTTTATATATGAAGACATGCTACATACTTTTAATTACAACCATACCAAACCAACTTACACTTTTCAATTCAATATAGCCCATTTTATGGCTAAATTAACAAATGAATAAGTTAATACAAAGACATTTTAATGTGGCCATAAAAAGAAAATATTGCAAGTCTATGCTTTTGGGACAGACCAAAGAAGTTTAACAAATTGTTCTGGGGTGTCCCTTGTTCTTAAGCAGATACACTCGAAAGTCAGATTTAATGTATTAAACTCCATGTTGCCAGGGAAACTGATGAGGGGTTAAAAATGTTTTAACCTAGGAGGGTCCATTCTATCTGTCCTGTTGCCTGTATGAAATCAAAGGGAGAAGACAGGCTCTCACAAGCAGCACTCCTGGTATCAAGGGCCCACCCTAGAAGAATAAGGCCATCTCCCAACTCTGCAAGCCAGCCAGGTGATGGCAGCAGCAACGAGAGAAAACCCACGTTGTAGTTAAGCATTCACTCACTAAGCACTGGATTAGGCATTTCCTCATTGTTATCTCCCGTAATTTTTATAATAGTGCCATGAGGTGTTACCTTTATTTCAGAACATAAGTAAACTGAGTCTCAGGGGTGAAATAAGTTCTCCTAGTGAGACAACACTGAGGAAATAGAATTCAAAGCCAAAACCAGGCCAACTTGACTACAAACGCATGTTCTGTTATCCCCTTCCCTGGCTAAGACTACAGGGTAAGAGCCAGAAGACTCAAGCCTTCTGAATCAAAAATAAATGCTTCCCTGAGGTTCCCTTAGGTTTAAATTTTAGATAATGTCCTTCCAAGTTACCTTCCTGATCTTAATAACATAAATCCAAAATAAGTCCCCCATATACTCACTCATTCAAAAAAATACTCAGCAACTAATTATACATTGAGGAACTATGCTAGATACCTTCAATCACAACCAAACCAACTTACAGTTTTCAATTTAACACATAACACTGTTTTGCAAGATAAAACAAGGAGGCCTTAGAATCCATGTTTTTCTACTTAAAGAAGGTTGAACTAAGAAAAATAAGCAGATAAAATAATATAATAAATAAGCCAGTGGTTGACAAAAATTACCAATAAAGAACATGAATTAAGAACAAATTTGGATTCTTAATAGTTAGGAACCTTGAGAACTGTATTTCTGTTTTTACTTGGCTTCTTTTTTTTTTTAAAGATTTATTTATTCATGAGAGACACAGAGAGGGAGAGGGGCAGAGACACAGGCAGAGGGAGAAGCAGGCTCCATGCAGGGAGCCCAACATGGGACTCGATCCTGGGTCTCCAGGATCACGCCCTGGTCTGAAGGTGGCACTAAACCACTGAGCCACCCGGACTGCCCTTCCTTGGCTTTTAACATCTATCAGAAATATCATTAACTAGCACGTACAATCTGTTCTCTACATCACATTCAACTGGGTATTCTGAGATACTGATTCAAAAGCACAAGCTGATACTATTTCTTACCATCAGAGAAATTACTAAAATGTATTTTAAAATATTAAAACAACCGGGTAAGGCTTTTCTGTAGCAAAAACACATATTATTCAAGTCTGTGATGAATTTGTAAAAAAACAACAGGGACCAAATAGAGTCTAGAGACAGAAAATAAAATTGGTAAAAAGTTATCAAGTTTAGTTACTAATAAGTTCTCACTTTCTAAATTCTTTAAAATTCACAATATATTAATTCTCCTATTGGATATTTTCCACTACTACTTCAATAAAATTCTTCTTAAAAACTAAATTCCTTAGAGGTGCCTGGGTGGCTCAGCAGGTTAATCAACTGACTTGGTTTCTACTCGGGTCATGATCTCAGGTTCCTAAGAGAGAGCCCAGGACTGGGCTCTGCAGTCAGCAAGGAGTCTGCTTGTCCCTCTCCCTTCCCTTTCGCCTCTCCCCTTCTGCAGAGGCCACACTCTCAAATAAATGAACAAAATCTTAAAATATTAATAATACTACTGAGAAGGATAACACATGCATTTATTAAAACAATGCTTGTATTTTAACATAGCATCACCTAAGATTAGTTATTAAGGTAGACTTTCTTAAAATAGTTGGTTATTCTTCAACAAATTAAAACTATTAGAAGTCTGAAGGAGGGAGGGGTGCCTGGGTGGCTCAGCTGGTTAAGTGTCCAACTGGTGATTTCAGCTCAAGTCATGATCTTATGTATCTTGGGATCAAGTCCCACATCAGGCTCCGAGCTCAAGGAAGTCGGCTTGGAATTCCATTCCTCTCCGTCTGCCCCTCTCCCTCCTTGCTCTCTCCTCTCTCCCTTTCCCTCCCTCTCTCTCTCAAATAAATAAATAAAGTCTTTTAAAAAAAAAAAAAAGAAGTCTTAAGGAGGGAGAGACAGATATGTTGTGTTTAATATCTATGTAGATTTAATATATCACAATAAAATCCAAAATATTAAGCTGAAACTAAATTCCATTAAAACCAACTTGAAAATCAGCTGGGGGCAGGCTGGGGGCGCTCAGCAGTTTAGCGCTGCCTTCAGCCCAGGGCCTGATCCTGGAGACCCAGGATCAAGTCCCGCGTCAGGTTCCCTGCATGAAGCCTGCTTCTCCCTCTGCCTGTGTCTCTGCCTCTCTCTCTCTCTGTGTCTCTCATGAATAAATAAATAAAATCTTTAAAAAAAAAAGAAAACCAAACAAATAAAATTGTTAAAAGTTATTTGTGTTCCCTTTCTGAAAAAAAAAAAAAAAAAGAAAACCAGCTGGGAAAAAGAGATGCACATTCAGATCACAGAGAAAATAACTCCTGCACAGTGATTTCTTAGGTGAAACAGCTCATTTTCTAAATGCACAGAGTACAAACTAAATTCCGTGATAAAATACAACTATCAAGACTTACAAGTGAGGATATTACTCAAAGACAAGATTCCTAATATTCCAACATTTTTACCCAAAATGTCCCTTTTCGGGATCCCTGGGTGGCGCAGCGGTTTGGCGCCTGCCTTTGGCCCAGGGCGCGATCCTGGAGACCCGGGATCGAATCCCATGTCGGGTTCCCGGTGCATGGAGCCTGCTTCTCCCTCTGCCTGTGTCTCTGCCTCTTTCCCTCTTTCTCTCTCTCTCTCTCTCTCTGTGTGACCATCATAAATAAATAAAAATTTTTAAAAAAAATGTCCCTTTTCAAAAATGTGACAAGTTTACACCTCTTCCTCCATTCTTTCTTCCCCTACCTTACTGCACAGAAAAGAAAAAAGACATTTACCTCACCAAATGGAGTGTAAAACTGCACAGTGTTTACATCTTTATCCTGAGTGACAACCTTCTGGGAGCCTGCCACAGCTAACACGCTGCCAATGTGGTTCCACTGGATACTCACCACATACATGCCAGTGTCAATTAAAACAGGATCTAGTCAAAAAAGAAAAAAAAAAGTGAGATTAGCTATGGCAAAATAATTAGCCTACAGAATTTTATAATCTTCAGAACAATTGAAAGATATTTTGTAAGTTCTCTACCCTAAAAAAAGAGAAAGAAAAATTACATACTTTGGTCATTCTCATGTCTCATGATTTGGCACCTCCCATTGTCAAAACAAATAGCAAGGCAGGGGCAATCTGGCTCCACATAACCTTCTGTGCCGTGGTACCAATGAATTCCAGCAATACTGATTGCTCCAGTGACATTCACCAAGCAATTCAGTTTCATTTTCATCTAAAGAGAATCAGTTAGGTTAATATTTCATATTTTAAAACAGAGTAACATAGAGTATTATAGAAAGAACACTGAAGACAGGATTTAAGAATCTGGTTTCAAATGTCAGGCCCATCACTTACTGGTTTACCAATCCACGGACAAACCACTTCAAACTTCAGTTTTCCCCTTTTGCAAAATGAGAATTAAAAAAATCTCAGATGGGATGCCTGGGTGGCTCAGTCGTTAAGTATCTGCCTTCCGGCTCAGGGCATGATGCTGGAGTCCTGGGGATCGAGTCCCACATCGGGCTCCCTGCATGGATCCTGCTTCTCCCTCTGCCTATGTCTCTGTTTCTCTCTCTGTGTGTGTCTCTCATGAATAAATAAATAAATCTTAAAAAAAAAAATCTCAGAGAATTTATGAGACTAAGTGACAAGAGGCATACGAAAGTACCTACAAAATAGCAAAGTGTCATGGGAAAGCTGGCTATTATCATCTCTACCAAAAAGTAGATTCATGTAATGTCCTCACCCTCACGACACACAAAACTGCCCTATAAGTAAGATCAGAGATCAAATGTAACTGAATCTCACAAAGGTAGAGTTTTCCTTGAGATCATGCCAGCTGAGCCTCTTCTATGGACCTGATTTTTGTTCCTTACTGTTTAAGTCTTCCATTCTCTTTTTCCAAACAACCTTTGAATAGCTTGTTATAAAAATCTCATTGGAAAAAATACATATATCAGGACATCTGGGTGGCTCAGCAGTTGAGCATCTGCCTTTGGCTCAGGGCGTGATCCTGGAATCTCAGGATCAAGTACCACATTGGGCTCCCTGCATGGAGCCTGCCTCTCCCTCTGCCTCTGCCTCTCTCTCTCTCTCTCTCTCTCTCTCTCTCTCTCTGTCTCTCATGAATAAATAATACCTTCAAATATATATCATGGTATCTCATGTAAACTTTGGCTTCTGCTATTAGAAGACAGAAAGAATAAACTATACCTCATCCAACTCATTATCCCTCAGCTTCAATACACTGGACTCTTGTCCTTCCCAGTTACCAGGAATTCAGAACTAAAAGCATTCATTTACCTTGAAGCAACTCTTTTTTTTTTTTTTAATTAAAAAAATCTAAATGGGAAAAAAAACTAAATTGAAGACTTTCTTGATAACAAACTATCATAATAAATGTGTATACATATATGAATGATAATATAAAACCATCATAAAATTGTGTAACTAAAACTAATGAATATATGAAAGTATATAAACTTACTATAAAATTCCCCTGATTATCATAAATATGTATTTCTCCATTTGCCATTCCAAAAAGTAGGATTTTACTATCTGCAGACCATGCTACATGGCATAACTGTATACCTTTCAAGTCTTTTCCCCAAATGCGATTCCCTAAAATAAAACACAAAACATAATTATTTCATTAAAAATTCAAGTCATGATTCTCCAGTAATTCCCCTAAAAATATTTCCCTAAAGAGCTCTCACATTCTTCACAGCACTATGTGTTTGTTCAATAATGCAGTCAATAAATATTTACTGAGCAACTACTATGTGCCAGACAGCCTATTAAACATTTTAAATAGAAGCTGCTTCCAACTTTCTGCCTTCTCTTCAAAATTCTAATCTTGGACCTTACTTCCAATTAGCAGATGAATTCACCTTCGACTTTGGAAAGAAAATAAAAGCTTTCAAAAAAAGCAATCCCTAGGAATGCCTGGGTGGCTCAGTAGTTGAGTGTCTGCCTGTAGCTCATGTCTTTGCTCACGTTGTGATCCTGGGGTCTTGGAATAAAGTCTCACATCAGGCTCTCTGCAGGGAACGTGTTTCTCCCTCTGTCTATGTCCTGCCCCTCTCTCTCTCTCTCTCCATGTTTCTCGTGAATAAATAAATAAAATCAAAAAAAAGAAAAAGAAAGAAAGGAAAGAAAAGAAAAGAAAGAAAAGAAAAGAAAAGAAAAGAAAAGAAAAGAAAAGAAAAGAAAAGAAAAGAAAAGAAAAGAAAAGAAAAATCCTTCATTCCCACTTTCAAACATTCAGGACAAAACCAAATCCACATTGACCCTTTATTTGGGTCCTAGTACAAAGGAAAGAGGTATATCCCCAACCAGACACCCATCTAGGGAGAACCTGTCTACCTACTTTCTGGTCTAAGCCCTTCATTGATGTGCAAAGATCTCCCTCTACTGATTATTCACATTTTCTTTCTCTTTAAACTCTTCTTCCCAGGCCCTTTCTTACAGGTATTTAAATATACTCAGATCTATCCTTCTTCAAAACTATCACCTCAAATAAAAACAAACAAAACAAAACAAAACAAAGAACATCTCCCTCAACCCCAAGTTCCTCTCTAACTACTACCCTTTTCCACCATTCCTCTCCCGGACAAGCTTCCTGAAAGAGTTCACACCTGCAGTCACCACTTCCCCATCTTCCCCCTCAACCCACAGCCCTGCCCAATCTGGCTTCCGCCCCCACAGATCCACAGACATGGCCTTCATGAGGTCCCTAATGGCCTGTTGCTAGGTACACTGCAGGCTTTCTTTTTTTTTAACCACCTCTTCCTTCTTCCTTGGTTTCTGTGAGTCTGTTTACTCCTTTATCTCCAACACTTGTACTTTACTATCCTTTATGGAATTCTCTTCTATTAAATGTTGCAAGTTCTGATTCCACAGGTGGCCCACAGATTTTCATCTACTACAATGATTTAAATTACCAGCTAAATGCTGGTAATTCCCAAAACTATGACTCCAGCCCAGATATTTCTGAGCCACAGATGTATATATCTAACTATGGTCTAGACATATTTTACTTGGCTGTCCTACAGCATGACAAAATCAACATGCCCAAAAACAAAATCTTCCCTCACAATCAGTCTTTCTCCCACATCTCTTATTTCAATGGTATCACCATCCATCCAGTTGTCAAAGCTAAAAATCTATTACTATTACTCTAGACAATCCCATCCCATCATCCCCAAACTGATCAATAACGAGGTCCTATTTATTCTACTTCCTAAGTATCTCTAGCATATGCCCACTTACTTCCATCCTCTTTGTCATTATCCTGGTTCAGCTACCACCCAACATCACCTCTCACCTGAATTACCAGAATAATTCCCTAACTGGTACACCCGGCCCCCTATTTTTCTTGCTCCCTTCAGTCTTCATATTACAGTCACAGAGATGCTTCCAAAGAATAAATGTGATCGCATTGCTCCCATTCTTAAAAGCTTTCATTTGCTTCTCAATGCCCATAAAGTTAAGTCCAAACTCCTTGTATAACTCACATTCTGGCTTCCGTTAATGTCTCTAATTTCATCACATAAAACTCTTCTCCTTTTGGTGTTATGTTATACTGACTCTCAAAATTGTTTTCAATACCCTACATATGGCTAAAGTTCAAACCCTGTGGACCTCCTCAAATGCTACTTGATAGGTCTAGGACATTTTACAAACCAACCGTCCTGTTAGCTAGTGCCTCAGCAGATATCAATTCCTCCAGGATGTCTTCACTGATCCCTCCAAGCCTGGGTTAGATACTTCTACTACATATTGCTGTATTCCTCCTGTCTCAGCACTCATCACAAGGCACAGTAATTCCTTGGTTACTTATCCATCTCTCCTGCTCTAGATCTGAAATATTTTTTGTCATATCTAGTGCCTAGAACTATAGCTGTGATTTTGTAAGCTCTCAGAATATTTGTGGAATAAATGAAGTTATACTAGAAAAAAACAAAAAGAAAAATGAAAATCATTTTGAAATAAATTACTTCTCTATAGGGTTTCACATTAAAATGAAGATACAGACTCTCAGAAGCCCCATTGCTTTCTATGAACTCAGATTTGAAAAACATAGATTTTAAAGCTATAAAACACAAGTCACAATAACATGCTCAGCTCTATTAAAAGATGACCAGATGGATAATTTCACAACATATAAAAATATCAAATTATTATGTTGTACATCTAAAACTAATGTTATGTCAGTTATATGCAACAGTTCAATTTTTTTAAATAGCCAGATTGTTATATTCCTATATACTTTTTGAAATTAAGATCTACATATTTATAATAGTCTAACAAGTATAAAAATAAATAACTAGGCAGACACATTTAAAATAATCCTGAAAATTTTTTTTTATTTTTTTAATCCTGAAAAATTCACTTTTTTTTTTTCAGTGCTACTGTAGGAAATTTTTTTTAATAGACTGTTTACATAAAAAAAAAATAGACTGTTTACATGAGTATACTTAAAAATAAATGTTTCTTAGGGGCACCCGGCTGGTCAGTCCATAGAGCATGTGACTCTTGATCACAGGATTTTAAGTTAGAGCCCCATATTGGGTGGAGGGTTTACTTAAAAAGATACATAAAAAATAAATAAATAAATAAACGTTCCCTGAATGTCAAATTGTATATCAACTGTTTTCTCTTTTTTATGTTTCTTTTTCTGTCAAAAAGCCAACATATAATTAAACCTCTAAAGACAAAAATGCCAACCAAATCTTGATCTTAGTATTGTGTGCAACAAAGCATTACCATCCACTGAACCAACTATCACAGCCCCATCTTCATATACAATGCATATCTTCTGTCCATCAGCATTCCAGCTCATACTTCGAACCACTGATTTATTTCTATTATTGATCATCTCCTCGTACCAAGAGCCTATTTGCACAAATTAAAAAAAAAAAAAAATACAAGTCAAAACTTTCACATAAGAGTTGAAAACATTCCATAAAATATACTGTGGAATAAGTAACTGCAAAATGTTCTACAGCCTGAGACATTAAACTATAAAACCTTCAAATCCAGCAAAAACAAAATAAAAAATAAGCTGAGGCCTTGACCAACAACTGCTTCAAAGATTATCTCAGGAAACACAATAAATGCCCATCTTTTCTTTCTTTCTTCCTTTACATCCATTAAAAAATAAAACTTTATTTGCTTTTGACAGGCCAAAAACACTGATTTTTCTTAAAGCCTAAAACTTCAGAGACTAATCAAAGAAAAAACAAAATAACCTTGGTAATTTCATATGTATGCAGAAATTCTCCGGTGATTTAATTATAAACATATTAATAAATACATGTACATTAGGTTAAAAACTCTAAGCCTGCTTGAAAAAAGTTTCAACAGTTCAAATCACTTAGTGATTTTACATCACTAATGCTGAATAACAAAAACATTCTTGTACACAAGGCTGGAGTGAGAGGTCTCAAGGTGTAACCAAATGTGAAGCAAATCACAACGCTATTTTGTTTTGTTTTTGACAACATTTTGGTATCAGGAATTCTGGCCTACAGCCAAGCAAATTATCTCATAATTTGGAATAACTAGTCAAGGAGGGCATTTTTAGGAATGAGGCTCAGAGAAGACCCACCTTGGAAAAAAACACAGTTTAGCCTCATCTTCTGTGTTCTCACATTCTACTCCCTGCACAGACATACACACATACATAAACTTTGAAAAACATAAATTCATGTACCACAGCACATTTTTTTAGTTAAGAATTTTTAAATGGTATACCCTGAATATTTTCAAAACAACACACAGGAACTAAGGTAGCCTTCTAATTTAAAGATGATGGCTACAGGCCCCAAGAGATCATGTATGACGCATTATTTTCTAGTAATAGTGATGCACCTAAATTAATCCTTCTCTCGCTCTCTCTTGTAGGCAAAAGGTACAAATCATGAGCCAATAGTCAAAGCTGAGATAAAATCTGTACCATAAAAGAAAAAGAAGGTAAATGACTCAATAAAGGGAATGAATATTGCCCCTAACTTCTTAATAAATGTTTTTACCCACTGGACTAACTCTAGCCACTGATCACACAGAAAATAATTCTTATTGGAAACTGGGGAAAAACAGCTATCTCAAGTAGAAACTATTCTGCTAAAGGCCTAAGTTCATTTTGGAGAAAACCAACAGTCACCTAGTTCACTTTCTTTATGCAAGGTCACAATTCAAAAAAATAAATAAATAAAGTTAAAAGGAAAAGTAAGCAAGAATAAATCCAGAAATAATACCCTTATGCAGTCAAGGATGAACTCCTGCTGCTGGTTAAAAGGGGTCTATTTCTAATATGTTGTTTCCCCATTCAAATGCTGTAACTCAGACTCCAATCTGCGAAATGTTACATAAGCTCTCCTAGCCTACCTTTATATAACATCCAAACAATGATAAGCCCATTTTGATCACTGGTAGTCAACTTCTGGTATTGTTCATTCCATGTTACAACTTGAACAGAACCTAAAAAATTATAAAACAATTTAGAAACTAAAAAAAAGTTTACAATTTCAAATTTGTATTTTTATAATAAACATCAAGTGCATGTTAAAATCAATAAAGTTCCTGTGCAACTAACCCATCTTTAATATCACTCAAAAATATTCATAGGAACATAGTGGCTCTTGTTACTCATTTCCTACAACATGTGATACTAACTTTCATGTTTGTTCCTATTTCAGGCCAGCAGAGGCACCTATTATGGTCAGATGCAAGAGCTGCCATAGATATAATGACAGAAACACATATAAGTAAGATTTACCCAACTGGCATGACTCCCAAGGATAATAATGCCCAAAGGACATCATATTAATTACCTGGGTTTTTTTTAGGGGAGTGGGGACCATCTGTGGTTGATATATGCCCTAATTTCTCTTTTTCCCCCTCTTGTTTTCCATTCTATTAGTAATATACTCTTGAGCATATGTTAAACCTCTGGGTTATAGGAACAACTGTTTCTTTTTTAGTTTTTTTTTAATCCCTTAATTCTTTAGTGTATTTCTTAAGAAGACATTCTCTTTCATAACCATATTACAAATTAGGGAACTTAACAATGATACAATGTTATTATCTAATGCCAGTCCATATTCAAATTTTATCAATTGTCCAAATAGTGTCCTTTATTGGGACGCCTGGGTGGCTCAGTGGTTGAACATCTGCCTTTGGCTCAGGGCGTGATCCTAGGGTCCCGGAATTGAGTCCCACATCCGGCTCCCTGCAGGGAGCTTGCTTCTTCCCTCTGCCTCTTTCTCTGCCTCTCTCTCTGTGTCTCTCATGAACAAATAAATAAAATCTTAAATATATATATATATATATATATATATATATATATATATACACACACACATATATAGTGTCCTTTATAGATACTTGTTTTCTCATCTAGGATCATATAGTGCATTCAGTTGTCATATCTCTTTAAGTCCACTCTCATCTGGAACCATAGGACAGATTCTAAAAAAGGATTCTATCCATAGACAAATAACAGTATTTTTTAATATATAAATATATAAAATAAGACCTACTTTGTTTCAGATTTACTGAAGATATTGTTTAATCATGTAAAAGTTGTTGAAGGACTCTAGGCTCAATTAACTAATTATGCTTAACAGAAATGATTACTCTAAATATCACCATTATTAAAAATGATAACATTTCTGCCTTAAGCAGATGGTTTCTAAATGCCTAGAGACTATTCAAATATGATTTTAAAAATTACATGACTCACCACTATGACCTTCGAGAGTCTGATTCATAGAAAGGTTACTAGGGGCTGCAAGACCCCTCAATTTTGCATCATCTAGAAAAAAAGATATAGTATGGCAAATATATTAAATAAGACTTATTAATTATAAGACTTGACATTTCTTGCTTATTTTGAAAGGAGTTTCTATTCCTGGATGATATTAGAAAGTTTTTTTTAAGTATGCCTCATTCTGATCTATATTTCTCATGGTAGAAACATGGACAATAATATGTGCCCCCTTATAAAGATATTATTCTGACAATATAAAGCAAAATATATTTTTAAAAAAGCATTGTTTACCCAGTATGTTAAATATATTAGTAATTATTATTGCTACTTATTCTTTCCTAAAAGATCACAAATAGAAATATTTATGACATATAGACTGAAAATTCTAAAGCATAAGAGGGATCAGAAAGCAAAGACTTTGGAAATTGGTTTTTACTATATTTTGCAGAATCTTTTATTCATTAGTTCATTCACTGAATGTCTACATTGTACCATGCACTGTGGAGGCTTCTGAATATAAAATGATACACAAAATATTAAGGCCTCTCCCTTCAGAGAGTTTGCAGTCTACTGAGGGAATAGATATTTAACACACATTCATCTCCTCCCATAAATATATATGCATATATATGCATATATGTAAAATTAAAAATTGAGGAAGTAAAGGCATAATAAAGAGATAGTAACAGAGGGAGATTAATTTAGATTAGAGGGAGGGAGAACTAGGGAAGACTTTCTAAAGAAATTATGTTTAAACTGAGACTGAGGGATCCCTGGGTGGCGCAGCGGTTTGGCGCCTGCCTTTGGCCCAGGGCGCGATCCTGGAGACCCGGGATCGAATCCCACATCAGGCTCCCGGTGCATGGAGCCTGCTTCTCCCTCTGCCTGTGTCTCTGCCTCTCTCTTTCTCTCTGTGACTATCATAAATAAATAAAAATTTTAAAAAAATTTAAAAATAAATAAACTGAGACTGATGAATAAATTGGAAATAGCCAAGTGAGGTGGGGAAAAGATGGGGAAAAGATGGAGAAAGGGAGGGTAGTCCAGGCTCAAAAATAGCAAGTGCAAAGGCTCTGGGGCTGCAGTGTAGAGCTTTTGAATCCAAAATGGAATTTAGTTAGGCCCTTTATCTTACAGAAGAGTGCACTTAAACCCAAAGACATTCACCAACTTTCTGAAAGTCATTCAGCATGGCAGAGCTGAGATCCCCACTCCAATCTCATCTAGATCTCCAACGTAGATGGAGGATTGTTTAGCTCTCCATTCTAGAGCAACACTACAGATGCTAAAGGAAATGTGAAACTGTTTGCTATGATTCCAGAGAACTAAAAAAAAGAGAAATCAAGCTGCAATCACAAGAAATGTATTGATAAAAAATACTTTTAGAAGTCTCGTTTTCTGTTCTTGGGAACTAGGTGAATAATTATTAACACACCTGAGAACCAGAAAGGATGATCCAGGCCTGCAAATAATCTGACAAAATGTGAGATTCTGTGACCTTACCAAAATGCGAATTCACATCATTTTTATTAAGACTCCAAATAATAGGGCACAGTAAACAGACAGAGCAAAAGGCAACATAGTGATTTAGTTCTCATTCTTCATTCTTTTCCATCAGTAACTTCAGAAAAAGCCATCTGATTTTTACATTTTACTTTCTCTGAACTAACTTACTGCCAAAACACCACTAAACGTTTGGGAGTTTTGTTTTTTTTCTCGTTTCAAAAGAATTAAAATCGCATAGTGACAAACTCCGTGAGCAAATCTCACTGCACAAATGATAACTAGCCAATTTTCCATCAGGTTCAAACACTTGGGCTTGCATTCATTTACCTGTCTGGGTCTCTAATTTCAAAACTTTCAGTAATCCGTCTTCACCACCACATGCTATGAATCCTTGGTCCTTGTTCCAAGACACACATTTCAGCTTCACGTTATTGGGAATGGCAATCTGAAAAGCAACCACAGCCACTTGCACAGCTTTCCGCGAAGGAGCTGGTTAGCGAGTTACAGGTGAAGGCTGAAGAAAATCCACCGCCCCACCCCCACCCCACCCTCCACTGCCCCCCAGAAGAAAAAAAAGCGTAAGCTGTTCTGAAAAGGGCCATGGCACGATCCCTCGGCCCTGCCTGGCGCCCTACCATTTGGGAAAGAGAGAGGGAAGTGCACAGAGTAGGGCATTGATTGCGGAGGAACATGGCGGGGGGGGGGGGGGGGGCACCTGATGAATTTTTTACGGGAAAGAAGGGAAGGAGGAGGTATAAACCCAGACCATCGGTCCATATTCCCTTTCCACACGCCAACACCTGGGCTACCCTCTTATAATTACTTTTCTCTCCGGATGAGACTCCGAAGACTTTAAGTCACCTGGACAACACAATAGGTGGAGGAAGAGAGAGAGAGCCACGCAGCGACCTGCAGGGCTGGCGGGGGCAGGGATGGGAGAGCGGGGCCGGAGGGCTGAGGGCTCCGCCGACAACGATCCGGGGTCGGGACCGTCCGAGGCTGGACGACGCAGGAGGGTGGAAGGCGGGAAAAGGCGAAGCCGGCATCAGGACGCCAGATCCCGCCCGCAGGGTGCGGGAGTCGCCCGCGGGTCGCCAGAGCCAAGGGGAAGCGAGGGCCCCCGCGGGGAAAACTCACTTTCTTGCTCAGGTAAAAGAACATTCTGGGAACTCCGAGAGGACGAGCCCAACCGTCCGGGCCCGCCAAAGGAAACCTGGACTAATAGTTCTCCAGGCGCGAGGACCAGCCGCCCCGGGGAGCGCCCGTCGCCCTGGCAACCACAGCCGCCCGGCGCATCCGGGGCGCCGAGGGACACTTCCGGCTTCGGCCTCGCGGCGCCGGACGTGGTGCGCCTGCGCGGACGACGTTGTGGGGGGGGGGCGGGGGGCCTGGGGGAGCTGCAGCTGCGCGCTGGTCCTGCGCGGGGCTGAGCGGCTGGGCCCGGTGGGGGAGCCTCGGCGCCGCGCCTCGTCGCCGCCGCTGTCCGCCCTGCAGGAGCTCGGAGGACGCGGCGCACCTCCGACCGCCACAGTGCAGCTCGCCTGCGGGGTCGGTATCCGCTCGGGAGCGGGCGCCCGGCGAGATGAGGTCACAAGGGTCACACGGTTGGGGGTTCTCTGGGGTGAGCCCCAGAGCCCCAGCGTGTTGCAGGGAAAGGTCATTCAGTGTGTTCGATGGGCTGGGGCTGGGGCTGGGGCTGGCGCCGGCTGAAGCAAAGCGCGGGCCTTCCCTCTACGCCTTTGGGGACCGGGAACCCCCTGGCATTTCGGGGGCAGGAGATGGGTGTTCATTCTGCTTGCTTTAGGACTTTTTAACAGCTTATAAGCTATGACTGCAGCCCGGTGGTTCATGTAAAAGGAATGTGTATGAGCTTTGGGCCTTTGCGGCTTGTAATTGCCACTGAAGCCCAGCCTGCCGGTTTTTGAGTCCATTAAGTGTGCTTGGTATTTTCTCGCCTGGGGCCTACTGTTCTCTGTTCTCTTCTTTTTCTACCTTAATTCTTTTCCTCGTTGTCCCCTGTCCTTTTGGAATGTTTGGAGAGTTACAAAGCCCCACAATTTGGGCACAGGGCAGAAAGGCCCATGCAATTATTTAGCCTAGCTCATCTTTTCATTTCTGTCTGATTTCTTTTTTCTTTTTTTTTCTTTTTTCTTTTTTTTACCGTATTCTGCGGCTACTGCTGTTGTATAATCTGGCTGGCACTTGATGCAGCAGCAGCGACTGCTAATTCTCCCATGTAGTCTTTCCACATTTCAGATTAAGTACTGTTCAGATCCTTTGAAGTGAGTCTGTTGACTAACCCAGCACAGTCAAGGATTGCCTAGGGTCAGGTGCCTTTCCCGTCACATCTGAACCCCCAGCTTAGGGGCCCTCAGGCGGCTCCATGGTTGAGTCTGCCTTTGGCTCAGGTCTGGTCCTGGGGTCCCTGCAGGGAGCCTGGTTCTCCCTCTGCCTATGTCTCTGTCTGTGTGTGTGTCTCTCATAAATAGATTAAAAAAAAAACAGCTAAATGAGATTTTCCATCAATAGGGAAATGCCTTTACTGTGGTGCCCTCACTCTAAGCAAGCCAATATGCTTTCTGCCTCCAAGGCCATTTTATGTCCTGTGATGATCCTACCCTCTGCCATTTGTGCCTAGCCAAATGTACAAATCGGGTCTCCCTGAGAAATTATTTCCAAACTTAACCCCCATTCCGTTCAGATAATACATTTGTTTTCAAACGTGTGTCTTTTTTCAACATCAAACTATAAATCCTTAAGATCTGTTGGCACCTTTGTACGATGAGTTCCCAATATTGAGCTCATGAAACAAATCAGAATTATCTAAGCCAGGGGATTCCAATTAGTCAAGTTTAAGAGATGATTAGTTGAAACTAGTTACTGATGGCCACACTCTTAAAAAAATCATTTTTAAATAACTTCCCCTAGTGCTTGCACAAGAGCTGTCATTTATTCCTCCTACAGCACCATTTGTCGGTGATACATTAATAAATATTACCAATTCTGTGTTGAAATAAGTTTGGAAGATAATACTGCTCTAAGTCATCTTTCAAAAATGTCGAGGAATGACAATGTACGTTTCATATAATATATACTGCCTTGATGTACTTATTTTTCATTTCTTCCTTTAAAGTTTCTTTTTTAGATTTTTTTAAAAATATTTATTTATTTATTTCTCTCTTCATGACAGAGAGAGAGAGAAAGGCAGAGACACAGGCAGAGGGAGAAGCAGGCTCCACACAGGGAGCCCAACATGGGACTCGATCCTGGGTCTCCAGGATCACACCCCGGGCTGAAGGCGGCGCTAAACCGCTGGGCTACTGGGGCTGCCCTCTTTTTTAGATTTTTGACTGATTTTAGGTTTACATCTCTATGTTATATTTACTTTTCAGGTGCTTATATAAATGTACTTCATTATTTTATCCAAGTTTAAATCATTTCATTTTATTCCCTCTCCCATAACATTCTTGATAAAAACCTATTTAACCTGAACTTAATTTTTAACTTTAAAACTATGAGATTAAATTATAGGAAGAGTTACAATATTGTGTCCTTTGAAAAGAAACCATTATATATTCAAAATAATTGGTAATTCAGTTTAATTTAAGAAAGTATGTTAATAGACAAAATTGATACAGGTCACAAAAACAGTCATAACAATAATATGTAAAGACAGTAACTTTTTTATTATACTAAAGACAATAGAAACCAAAAAAAAAGAAAAATTGAGTAGTCACAATTTAAAAGACTGTTCCCTTCTAAAAACTATAAGCTCTCAAGCTGAAAAAAAAAAGACATATACCAAGTATGTAAGAAAAGTTACGCTTAAACTTTAAAAAGTCACCATTAGGTGTGTGGTTACTTGTTAGAGCAGTATTTCTAGGTACATAATTTTATTGATTGGATCCTAAAGTCAAACAGTAAAGATAAGGTAAGATTTTTTTTTTGTCCTTGGTAAAAAGTTTATAATACTCTTAGATTCAAAACTAAAGTCTTTAGTTATGTGTTTCTTATATAATGTTTCATGTAATGTTCACTTGATCTAGATATGTGTGTTACAATCCCTTGATCACAGCTTCAGTAATACTCCAGCAAAAAGTGAGCAAAAAACAAATCCTTAAAGAAACAGTTCTAAATTATATTCACCTCAGTTTAATTATATGAGCTTTTTAATGTGTAAATACTTTGTATAATTTACACTCTCCATAATAAAACTGGTTTATACTATAAATACTACCAAGAGAAAATAGATCAAAAGTTTCCATCGTAAGAATGGAATGAATGAAATAAACATTTAAAAATTAAATGGCTCAATTGGTAAATAAAGAAATATTAAACTTTTCATTCTATTTCCTATGAATCATTTCACAGTCATAGCTTAGAGACACTAAAGTTTGCTCTTAAGGATCTGAACGTTTATTTCCTTAAAAAAATAATACTGATTCTCCAAAAAGACCCTCATACTACTTATCCAGTAATATTCAAGCATTTGCAATGGCAAATTATTAGCAGGAACATTGAAGTATGCAAAAATATGAAGTAAATCAAGCTCTTGGTATTTCCAGGTGAAAAATCTGAGTACTTCAACGACGTACTTGTCCGTATTCATCTGCTTGCAACTTCCCCAAAATGTCATCAAGTGACTAGTTGTTAAGGCCAATGCCTTTTATTTTTAGACATCAGAAAACATAAACACACTTTCAAACACTTCAATACAAGATAACAGAAAATAATTACGTTCTATTTATATTCTCATCAAAACTCTAAAATTCAAATGGTATTCTTTAGAGAGCATGTTATAAAGCAGAGGTCCTCAGAGATGATGATATACAGCAGTTGTCTGCAAACATTTTTGCTCCTATCCCCTAAAATAATTTTGACAAATAAGTGATGTCTGTGCATATTTAAACTATATGAAAATTTTCATCCTAAGTTTCAGTTACAAAATATACAATTTCTACCATATCATAAATAATGATTTTTTTAAAATAAAATCTAGGGGCACCTGGTTGGCTCAGTTGGTTAAGCGTCTGACTCTCTTTCACCTCAGGTCACGATCTCATTGGTCCTGAAATCAAGCCCTGCATTGGGCTCTGTGCTCAGCGGGGAGTCTGCATCCCCTCTCTGTCTCCCTCTGCACCCTCCCCACAGCTCATGCTGTCTGTCTGTCTCTGAAAGATATTAAATAAGTCTTTAAAACATTTTTTAATTAAAATATAAAATCTAAATTGGTCTTTCAAGTGTATCCTGTATACTAATACCACACTGAATGGATACCTACCAAAGTCTAAAATAAAATAGTTAAAGCAATTTGTATTTCCTTGTATTTGTATTTCCTTTCTACTTTCTCCACAGAATTTTATTCTACTTTGAATCTTGAAAATCTTTTCTTGATCGCCAAGGTTTCTTTGAGGAAAATTTACAAACAAAAAGCACATAAACACTTATATTGAAACTACCTTTAGTTTTCTTTGACCATAAGGCCCCCAGTTTTTTTAATCATCAGGATTGAGTTATCATTACAACTATTATGAGCACATAATTGATCAAATGACAAATAAATTATAAATGTTGACATAAAATTACTGAAAATAAAAGGCAGAGTTTAATTGGAAAAATATCTCTTAATGGAATAAATTGGGGGGAGTAGTGTTTATGAAGCCTTCATTTAAAAAACTGTTGATCTGGGAAATGAACAAGGGGTGGTGGAAAGGGAGGTGGGTGGGAAGTGGGGGTGACTGGGTGACGGGCACTGAGGGGGGCACTTGATGGGATGAGCACTGGGTGTTAGGCTATATGTTGGCAAATAGAACTCCAATTTAAAAAAAAAAAACTGTTGAACTGTCCCTTTGTTTGGCTCTCTGGAGATTTTACTTTTCCAAGAAATTCACGTTAGAAGATTCAGGTGAGATAAGAGGTATGCCTTCCTTCTGTAAAGTTAGGAGAATGGCAAAGTGAAGTGAGGAATGGGAACAGAAAATGCCAACTGACCCCCTGTGGCATTTTTGGTAGGTCAATTTAAGGATTTACAAAGGGATTTTTATAAAAACTTTTCTGTGCCCCACCCCCCATATCCCTATCACAATTTGAATACCACTCCTCTAAGATCCCTAGGGACAGTGTTGTTAACTTGAGCTAAGAAAAAGTACTTTTCCTGAGTTATTCCTTTGGTCAAAGAACTGATTTTGAATGTTTCTTGGATGGTACATGTTACATGTTGAAATCTGCTTTTGACCATTTGGCTGGCCAGCATAAAGTATGTGTCATCTGAGCTATCCCCTCACTAATCAGCCAACTCCTTCCATACATGTACAGATTCTGAACTAAGAAAGCCCATATTAAGGAATCAGCACAATAGTTCCATCTGTTAATAACTCAATTAGCATATACTGCTATGGAAAAGCACTAGAGAAAGAAGTAGTTCGGCAGCTTTTAACATGTAAATATTAAATGAGCAAAACAGTCTAGTAAAACATTTTAAAAGAACACTGAAAAAAAGTAAACACTGTATTACTATTGCTCATCTTAAAATGTAATGAATAGGGCCCTTATCCATGGAATGTCCTAAAATGTTTGGTTCATTTGTACTACCTAGGATGGCTCAAAGAAGAAAACCTTCCAGAAAGGATATGTTTGGCATTCAATCTCTGTAGATATGAGTTGACCCTATCCTGGAATGCCAGTGTGGCTTCACATCCACAAGCATCTTCTGTGGAGATGAGTCTTCGTGCTTCTTCAATGGCTGATGACGACAGTACACAAAATGTTATAGCTCGTTAGAAATCATAGCAAACCAGGAAATCTACAATTCAGTCCTTCCATTTGTAAGACTTAAATGCATTTTCCAGGAGGTAAAAGGATATAAGAGCACATAGAGGAAAAAATACTTTGGAATATTAATGTCAGAAGAAATTGAATTAGTTGTTGGGAATTGTCAAACCTAGCTGTTGATTATAGTAGAGTTCATTACATTCACTATACTTTTGTGACTGTTGGAAACCTTTCAATGATATAAATATGTAAAAAGTTGATGTAGGGAAGCCAAGAACACAGAGCTAAGATAATTAATCTTATTATGATACCATGTCCTCATTAAGAAATGAAAATGAGAACAATTCTCTCTTTGGCCAAAATATTTCAAGAATTAAAATCAGATAATTCCTGATTTTTTTATACAGACTCTTATTCTATTGAATGGTCTGAACTGAAAGTTCCATAAATACTTTGGAAGTAAAAATTCAGGTTTGTATCCTCATTTAAGTAAAGAACCTGGGAGAATGATAACGCTAACTCCTAGTTCTTTCTGAAATACAGTGAGGCAGCTATTCCTACTCACTATCGTAGCCCCTAAAGTTGCCTAATAGAAATAAGAGTAACTTCCCAGGTCTGAGGACTGATGAATAATCTTCCAATTGAGCATTACCATCATCTGAGGACAGAGAATGGTCCTTCACTGCTATGTTTTCTCCCACATTCTACAAAGGATATAGGGCTAACGTGACCATAAATTCACTTGATTAAATATAATCTATCCAAATTCTGTTGACTTTTAGGAACAGCTCCTTAAAACTCTCCAGCAACTTCCCATTTTCCTTTTTTTTTTTTTTTTTTTTTTTAAGATTTACACAGAGAAAGGCAGAGACACAGGCAGAGGAAGAAGCAGGCTCCATGCAGGGAGCCCGATGCGGGACTGGATCCCAGGACTCCAGGATCATGCCCTGGGCCGAAGGCAGGTGCTAAACCACTGAGCCACCCAGGGATCCCCAACTTCCCATTTTCCATAGAACAAAATACAAACTCCTTTCCCTCCCCACAGATCAGGATGACGTGGCCCCTGCCTCACCATGTTGGCACCACACTTCCCTGGGCTGCTGGTGCTTCCCTCACACTGGGCTGCCTCTCCCCTCCTCTCCCCCTGAAGCCACCACACAAGCCTCTGCACCGCCCTCCCTCCTTCTGCCAGCACCTCAATCCCAACCTAACTACAGCTGGTCCTCGGGTTTCAGAGGTCACTTCCTCAGAGAGACACTCCCAACCTGAAGCAAGTTCCCTAACCCCCACTGTCTCAGGACCCTGTTCTTTTCACATGGCTCTTCATTCATAAATTGCTATTTCCTTGTCTTTTCCCCTTAGACTGTTATCAAAGACCATATCCGTTTTGTTTGCGATTATATACCTAGTGCCTAAAACATAGTAGGTGGTCTATTTACTGAATGGCTGATAGAATGGTTGAAGGAACACACAAGTAACCCCAACACAAAGTGTCCTGGGCTGAAAGAGGACAGAGCCCAATGGAAGGGAAAGGGGAACTCTGGAAGAGAGGTAAGATTGAACTATGCCTGGGAATTAAAGAAATACATACAAACACTATTTTGTAGCATTTGACTCACACAAAGTAATTTAGAGAACACTTAGGCAAGTGATAAAGCATAATAAAAATAAACACTAATTAATAAAGCTACTACATAACTTAATTAAAATATTATGAATACTGTTGCAGAGACATCATTTAAGTAAAAGTAGAAACACTAGAAGACATTTGCAACACACAGGACAACAAAGAATTTATATGCAGAAATGTGAAGGATTCTTTTGAGTCAGTAATAAAAATACAAATAACCCAATAGAAAAGTAAGTGCATAAGTGGCATTTCCCAATAAAAATTTCAAATGACCAATAAATACAGGAAGAGGAGCTAAACCTCTCGAGGAGCCAGGAAATGAAAAAATGAAGACCATGGGGAGACACTTTTTTGCCTCCACTAGACTGGCAAAAATTGAATCCAACAAAACCCAATGTTGGCAAGGATTGTTGTCCTTAGATTTTGACAAGTAAGAGTGGTGAGGGAAAGGGGTCCCAGCAAAGGGTGGAAACGGGCAGGGCACGTTCCTGGAATATCTGCTCATCCACGTAATGTGGACAGCAGAGGCAAAAGAAATGAGTGGGTGAAGAAGAGAGGTTACCAGGAGTGGGGAGAGAAGGGAACAGGTTCAGAGCTTCAGTTTGGGATGATTGAGTTCTGCAGATGGACAACAGAACCATCACATAACTGTAGAAATGCACATAACACAGCTGAACTATACACTTAAAAATAGTTAAAATGCGAAATTGTGCATTATGTGGATCTACTGCCACCACCACCACAACAAAAAAATCCAACTTAGGAAAAGACTTTGATTAGAAAGAAACACAAAGAGAGAGGAAGGAATCACAAGGGAAGAATGGCTGGGAAGACAGCCGAGGGCCTCCAGAAGACTTGGGCCAGAGGAAAGCTTCCTCCTAGAAGATGATCCTTCCAAACAAAACAGGCTACAAGGAACAGCCTTTACCTGAACACGTCTTGTCGTCTTCATTCAAGATGTAGCCGGGGTAACAGTCGCAGTGATAGGCGGCCACCCCATCATCCACGCAAATGTGCTGGCAACCGTGAGAGCCCTGAGCACACTTGCTGCGAACTGCCCGAGAGCAGGGCAGGAGAGAAAACATTCCCAGGTTACAATGCGAAAGTAAACATGGATTTCTGAGAGACAAAAGCTTTGGTTTGGTTGCAACAGATGCTTAGAATGAACCCTTTAGTTGTCAGCTTTCAGGAGAAAACCTGTCTTCCTTGCCTACATCCCACATCACTCCCTTTACTGCCTCCCCCCTTGCCTACTCATTTCCTGCCAATATCTGGGAGCTCCTCCCCTTTTTCTCCTGCCTGGAGTATTGGGGCTGCACTGAGACTTGATTATATCCCAGAACTTACCTTTGGCTTCTCCCAATGCCCATAAATGCCTCCAACATCTCCAGCTACACAGGGATTATTTTCACCATCACCAAAAATAACATATTAGCGACCCACTTGCACAGGGAACTAACTTTGATGCTCACATAAATTTGCTGCTGTGATGACCAAGGGCCTGCCCTTGATAGCATACAAAGTGGGCCCTCCCTTACTGTCTGCCCCTCTCCCAGGCTAGTCTCTGCTTTCTCAAGATGTTCATTCTTTTCTGTGCCCAGCCTGTAAATTGCTCAGAGGCAGAAAATGTGCTTCCCTACATCCCCACAGTGCTTTGCACAGTCCTGGGAACCAAATAGTTGCTCAGTACTCTTTAATTGATTTTTTTTTTAAAGGGAATTGGTGATGTGCCATTTCCCTTCGTCTCTCTTGAAAAGGTCACATAATATCCCTCCTTGAGAAACCTGGAGCATATACATAAAAATCTTTAAAAAGTTTGATGAGGCCAAAATTTTAAACACCGTCTTAAATGGTAGGAATTCTCAGAAGTGTTTTCACATTACAAATGCCCCCCTGTTCTGCCAGTGAGCTTAAATCAAATTAATGAGGATTAGCCAAGTCATAAGGCTCAGATTCACAGAAGATTGATCATCTAGAAACTGTCAGGGAAGAACTTACTTCCAACTTACTGGAAGACCTGTGTGGGTCTAACTCAGTCATTGACAAAGTCTCCTTTACTAAAAGGATCCAGCTTTAAGATTAACACTACAGAAAAGTTCCAGGCCAAGTTTTAATTGGAAAAAGATCAGTTCAGCCTATCACACCAAACAGTTACTGTCCAACTGACTTCCTCTAAAGCTCCCATTTGCTTTACAAGTCCCCAGTGGACGGAGCCATAAAATTTTCCTGGATAAGGATTCTACATTCAATGAGTGTTTCTCATAGCCCTCACTCCCTACCCATTTCTAAAGTGCGCTGTTTGCAAAATCAAGTGAGCTCACTGCTGTCTGAGCAATGCATGTGTTAGTCTATAAGTGTGGTGGAAGGTCTAAAGCCCGATTCTTTCAAATATCTTCAAGAATCTCTTCCTGTGTGAATCGCAAGTTGGTTTCACTGCCACAGAAAGTGCCAGCTATGAAAGAATTTGTAGAGTGATCTTACCCGAACATGTTTTATTATCTGCATTCAGAGTATAGCCCTCGTAGCATTCACAGTGATGGGACCCAGCTCTGTCATTCACACAAACGTGCTGGCAGCCATGTGTACCAAAAGCGCACTGGTCTTGAGCTGCCAAACAAAAGTCCAGAAGAAAAGAAATTAAAAATGGAAAAGTCTTTTCTTACCCATATGTAGAAATCTTCTTACCTGTAGCTAGAAATCGATAAGAAGCAAATCTATTGGAAACCTTCCACAGCCATCCGTACTATCGGTTCACATTGGAAGTTAGTGGAGTTGAATAAAATCCTATGCGCACAGTCCTTATTCTTTTTCCTTTCCCAACTGCTTTGTCTTTTTTTTAAAGGTCTTATTTATTTGTCAGAGAGACAGAGAGAACACAAGCAGAGGGAGCAGATGGCAGAGGGAGAAGCATACTCTCCACAGAGCAAGGAACCTGATGCAGGACTCAATCCCAGGACCCTGGAATCATGCCCTGAGCTAAAGGCAAATGCTCAACCACTGAGCCATCCAGGCGCCCCAGAGCGTTCTTTGATTTTATTTTATTTTTTCATTCTCTCATTGTAATTCACTAAACTGTCTTTAGCATTTGGAAAGCACTGCCAGGGCGAGGTACAGAGAATGGAATGCACAACACACTCCCCCATGTGGGCCATGATACAGACATAACACACTGCCATTTCTGACTTTTCTAGGAAGGCTCGGAAATTGCAAATGCCCAAGAGAGAAAAACCAAGTACCTTGTCAGCGTGACCTACCCTCCAATACTGGCTAGGTAGGTATGCAGAGAGGGAGGTAGCAAAAATAAAGCCTTCTCCCCCACTTACCTGAGCATGTCTTCTTGTCTTCATTCAAGGTATAGCCTTCATAGCACTCACAATGATAAGAGCCAGTCCTGTCGTTCACACAGATGTGTTCGCATCCATGAGTATTAAGGGCACACTTATCAATAGCTATCAAAAGATCATCAGAACAAAGGTGAATGCATGGAAAACGTGGCAAATTAATTAAGAGTACTACACACACACACACACATCTCATACTACCTAAACAAGGTTGCTTAGCACAACAGAAAAGCCCCAGGACAGGAGGTTGGGAACTGATTTCTGTGCTGGCTCTTTCACTAACAGACCCCATGACATGGGTAAGTCTTCCTTCCCTGGCTCTCAATTACATCATCTGTAAAAATTAGTAGTTTCCTTCCTCTCAGAAACTTTTTCTGAGGATTTAAACCAAAATGGCCCTAATTCCCATCTTTACTGATCGTGTGTGTATATTCACATACCAGATAAATAAGAACCTGTCTAAACTTTCTTCTGTGCCTAAATCCAATGAGCAGCTGTGGTCACAGAGACAAAGGGGCAGCTTGTATTTAATCAAGTAAAATCCAGGACAAGTTCCAAATCCTCAAAAGGACCAAGTTTTGACTCCCTTCCTTACTAACCCATTTCCCTACTAACCCTGTTCTCTAAAACTAATTATAAGAACTATAAATAAGCTGATTCATGTATTACCTCACTTCTCTCCAATAGTTTTGGAGGAAAAACACTGATAAGCAACAGGGAACCCACTAAAGAGCAATTAGGAGAAAAGCAGAAGGCCGGTCCATGGCCAGGAGAGAAGGTCCCCAGACAAACCCCAGCCAGGCACTCTCCCTGAAGCGGGCCTCACCTGAACATGTCTTCATATCAGCGTTCAAGGAGTATCCTTGGCTACACTCACAGTGGTGCTTGCCGTCCCCATCACTGACACACACGTGCTGGCACTGGTGTGTGCCAAGTGCGCACGGGTCCGAAGCTGTGCATGGGAAGTTTACAGGAATCAGTATGGAAACATCAAAAACATTCCAGACACTTTCTTCCATGTCAAAAAAGACCTCGCTCTCTGGTTCCTTTTCAATTATAGGGCACTCTAAAAACTGCCTGTTTGTTTTCTGCCTCTGGCTCACTGGAAATACCACTCTCACATTAATCATGTTACTAGTTTAAAATTATAGATCTCGTTGTCAGCTTTCTCAAAGAAAAAGGAAATTTTGAATTTGGAGCTGAAGCCAACACTTACAGGGATCAGACAACTTGATATTTTATTCAGTGTATCCACCTAGCCCAGGAAGAAGGCTTCTACTTCCCAACTCAAGACCTGGGGAGAACTACAACATACTTCTTGAAGATCTATGAGCTAGTTGTCCTGTTGCAGCCAGAATCTGCTTTCCAAGGGCTCTACAGTTTGGGTCAGAACAGAATTCACACACAGGTAGGCCTCTTAGCCTGGAACTCACTCATTCTTGGACGAGTTACAGATGTGAAGATGTGAACATGTAAACGATGGAGGGCAAGGCAGGTAACTGCCTTCTGAATGAGCAGCACGGATGCATGAGCCTAAACGTCCACGTAGGCAGCCTCACAGCCACTAACGTCTACAAGGTGAATGGGCTCCCATGCTCAACACAAGCAGGTAAAAAGAAAAGGAAGAATGGAATAAATGAGATTATGTCAGCTAGGCTGCATCCCCATCTTTTCACTCTTGGAGGTGTTTATATCTTGTTGGATTTTTTTTTTTCCTAGTGACATGTTTTGAAAGAAAAATCAATGAATTTAGTCATTTCTGAGAAACCAAGGAGGCCTGTTGGAGGAGGCTGGCACTCCTGGGCAGGTAACCCAGCCTCGACTGTTTTGGCAACAGGTCAAGGCTAATATTTTCCCAAAGAAGGGCCTTTTCATGGAGTGATCTTTCCAACCCGTTGACTACAACAAGCTGCCCCTCAGTCTTTTTTCCATAGAGAGGACATTTTTTCCCCCAGAACAAGCAGGTCTTTTGTACCAGAAGGAAAAGATCACCACTCACCACTTGCTACTTTATGGCCTGCAAGCCCAACCCCAGGTGCTAGCTTTGAGACCCAACTCTGCCACAGGCCAGTGTCTTTATGGAAAAGCTCTCACCCGCAAGCACAGGGGGTTTTCCTGGGTGAAAGAAAGCCATGTTCTTTTGAGAAACCAATGAATACCAAGTAGATGCCACCAAAGCCAAGGACAGCTTGTGAAGGCCCAGTGTCCTGAGACAGGAAAGACAAGGGGCCACCAGCCAGGTCTGGCTGAGTTGAGGCCAAACTTTGCTCCAGACCAAGACTTCATCTCCCATTTCCTGACAAACTAGGGTGATTGCTGAGCTCCACAGTGATTTCAATATAAAGTCTTGTTGAAATTCACAATTGTAATTACGGATTCACTTGTGTGTCTCATCACCATCCCCAGACTACTGCTTGAAAGTAGGGAGGTACCTTTGTCTTTGTAAAGATACCTTTATCCTTGTGTCATCAGTGATCCACTAATATGTATCAAATAAAGAGATGGGGAGTAGGTGATACAGCAAAAGGTATTACATTTAAAAATTCACCTGAACTAGAAATTTGCCCACACCTGTTTGGATAATTCCACAGATGGCTTTGAAACACTGTATCTCTAAATGATAAAAAATAAATAAAGCATGAATATAGATAGAAAGACAGACATATAGACAGATAGATGGATGCAAAGAAAAAGAGAAACTTAAAAGTAAAAAAATATGTTTCATACATTCATAATTCTGATCTAAAAATAGAGCCCAGCAGTAAATGGATTCATATTCATGGATTTGACTGATACATGCTAAATGAATTAAATTAGTTCCAATTAAATTAGCATGCTCATTCTCAAACTCCATCCTAAAGGAAAAAAGACAGAAGGACAGTAACAATCTTTTTTTTTTTTTTTTTTTAAATCTGCTTCTGGCTACCGCACAAGTGGAATGAAATCCCACCCACCCCCCACCCCTGGTTCTTAATCCTGTCCCTCCACAAAGAATTATCAGATGAAGAGCAGAATCTGAAAACTAAGAGTACCTAGAGAATAAGCAAAACCCTGACAGTTACACTGGAACACCAACTGATCCTTCCATGGGCAGACAGATGCTGCTCCCTGTCTTCTTCAGGAAAACAAGCAGAGTTCTGTTAAAATCCTGAGATGGTAAAGCTAAAGAAAATATCTAGGAAAAATGGAGTTGTGGGCAGAGAGGAGAAAAGAGGTGTCTTGAGTTTTTCATTTTTATTTTTTTCTGAGCACATCAGGGAACAGCAGGATCATTTATCCTGGATATTTCCAGACCTTCACATTTCTAATGCAAACATGAAGATTTTTATGAGCAAACCAAGTTACATATAAAGCAACTCTATATTCCTAAACCAACAAAGTGTGTTTAAGTTGGGAAAAAACACAAGGAAAGCACTGCTTATATTTCAGTTTTCCATAAAGTTTCCACCAAAAAATAAATAAATAAATAGATCTTTTTTTCTTTGGATACACAACATCTGAATATAACATCCTTTCTAGTTGAGAGCAAAGACTTACCACAAAAGGTTTCCTGGAATCTAGAGGAAAGTTTCTCAATGACCCCATAGGTCTCCACGTAGAAAACATGCTCATCTAGTGGCTCACTGGCAATTATCTTGAGGGACTCCATGTCTGCCCGGTCCACGCCCACAGCATACAGCTCAATACCAGATGCCCGGGCCCGAGCCGCCACCTCGTTCACCTGGTCCTGGGGCCTCCCGTCTGTCACAATGATGGCCACCTTAGGGATGTTGGAAGTGGGCCCCCGAGCACCTGCCTCCTCGGTGAAGGCCTCATCCATGGCTGTCTGGATAGCCAGGCCTGACATGGTGCCTGTAGACAAGGGTGTGATCCGGGCCACGGCCTGCTTCAGGGACTGCTTATCCGAGTAGGTCTGCAGATGGAACTCAATCTTCACAGTGCTAGCATAGTTCACCACTGCCACCCGTGTGTCCGCCGCCCCAATGTCCAGAGTGTCAATTATCTGGGAGACAAAGGTTTTCACCTTGGTGAACTCCAGGGGCCGCACACTGCGAGAACTATCGATGATGAACACCAAATCCAACGGCCTGCTCTTGCAAACACCTGCAGAGAAAGATGTGGGCAACAAGCAAGGCTGAGCAATGATGGGATCCCAATCAGAGACAGGGCAATCCTCGGAGAGCCCTGGGGTTGGAGGCGCTACTATCTGTTCTCGTCCCCAAGACCATCCTCCCTTTAGAGGTTGAAAGCACCAAGGTCTTCCAAATTCCCTATGAGAATTCACAGAAGAGGTGAAGTTCCTCCAAATATCTCCCTGCAGGCTGGCTGAACCCCAAACTTCCACCTACAACCTCATCCCTCTGCTTCAGGTATAGCTCCCAAGGTTCCTCTTGACTCCCAAGGTTTCCAGACCTTTCTTGGGCACCTGGGCCATGGGACCATGGGACAGGGTAATGGAACAGTGTCCCTAAATGGCGTGAAAGGTGAACTCAGGACAGCCTCGCTGCCCTGCCCAGGCCTCACAGATACCTCAGGCAATGGCTGCATCAGAGACAAGCACACTGGTGCTTTCCTGGAGGCTTTCTTCTTCTACTTCACCACCAGCAGGGTAAACACTGCCCCCAGTCAGCACCCTCTCCTTCTCATCATTTATCAGGCTTTAGTGAACCTCGTGAGTCTGAGATACTTAAAAGTGAAAAGAGGAATGACAACTTAATCTGATCCATGTCTGTCATGCTTCCAACTCTGCGTGTGTCTGGTTTTCAGGAGCAGAGATGCCCACTGGTGTCTACCCTCTGCCCCCCCCCAAACTCCCGCAGTCATCTCTTCCATTTTTTTCATTCACCAAATACTTTTCTGGGGACATATCATGTATTCAACCCCGGGGCTACAGAAGCAAAGAAGCTTGTATGTTTCCTACTCAAAAGTACCGAGCACCAGGCACGTGGGTGGCACAAGTGGGTTAAGCGTTCGGCTCAGGTCATGATCTCAGAGTCTTGAGATCAAGCCCTGAGTTGGCTCTGTGCTCAGTGCAGAGTCAGCTTGAGATCCTGTGTGTGTGTGTGTGTGTGTGTGTGTGTGTGTGTGTGTGTTCTCTCAAATAAATAAATCTCTGGGGGGAAAAAAAGTACCAAGTACCTTGTAATAACACCACACATCTTTGGGGCTCCTGAGTAGCTCAGTTATTTAAGCGTCTGTCTTTGGCTTGGGTCATGATCCTGGGGTCCTGGGATTGAGCCCCACATCAGGCTCCCTGCTTAGGGGAGGGGAGTCTGCTTCTCCCTCTCCCTTTCTCTCTCTCATTTGAGAAATTTGAGATAGAGTGAGCAAACAGGAGAGCAGAGGGGGTTGGGGGGGAAGGGGAGCAGGGCAGAGGGAGAGGGAAAAGCAGGCTCCCTACTGAGCAGGGAGCCTGACATAGGACTCAACCCCAGGACCCAGAGATCATGACCTGAGCAGAAGGCAGATGCTTAGCCAGCTGAGCCACCCAGATGCCCCTAAATGAAATCTTTAAAAAAAAAAAAAAAAGAAAGAAACCACACACGTGCTCGTTTTCATCTCTTCTTTCTTCCCCTTTCCCCCCAGTCTTGTTCTACATTCCTTCTTCTCCTAGCCACCAAAATCAAGTCCAAAAGTCAGGATTGGTTGAGAGAAAAAACAGTAATTAAACATCTTTTCCGAGTCATTCCTCCTCCTCTATACAAACACACACACACACACACACACACACACACACACACACACACACCCCTAATGTCCTAAATGGAAATGTGACTGGTGCTTGGGCATAAAGCATCAACCAGGGTTCTTTCCTTCCAGGATCTGGACGGTGACGCTACTATAAGAAAGCGATTTACTCAGTGACTAAGGGGAAAAGATAGATTCAAAACAAACTCCTGGGCAAGACAGTTTATGACAGAAAAAGCCCTATCTGGAACAGGAATGATGCCTCCATATAGTTTTCTTCTAAAAATGGAAAATTATCCTCTCAGTTTTATCCTGCTTCCTAGAGGTATTCAATTAAGAAAATAAACCATACCCTACTTTCAAGAACATTTTAGAGATCACAGGATACAAATAAAACAACCCTGTGAAGTCAGAGAGGCAGAGGTTGTTTTTAATACCCATTTTATAGGCGAGAAGCCTGAGGTTCTGGAAGGTGTGTGAGCCAGAAAACAGCAGGTCATGGTTTGGACTCCAGGTTTCCTGACTCCCAGCCTAATGGGGCTTTCCACTGAATGGTTGCCTCTCTTTCTGAGGCAATATTTTCCACCACAAAAAAATCAACATTATCTCATGTACCCAGTAAATAAACATCCTGCTTGTTGACTTTGAGCCACCACCTGAAATATGCTGTATGTCATGTATTTAGTTAAGTCAAAAGGAATTAAGTCTTTTTTTTTTTTTTAAACAACTCTCGAATTTCATTTCATCCCTTAATTACCATGAAACAGGAGCAAGGAAGAATAATCATGATGAAAATCCCTCCTGGACATAGATGTAGGTATTTTTACATAATTGGAATAAAAAGAAAAATACATGGTGATACAAAATCCATATTTGACAGTGATTTCACTAATACCCAAATGGTATCCTTACTAATGTCAAGGTTATATTCTCATGGTTAATGTGCAGGATTCCTTCCTTCTCACACGGAATCCTTTATGGGAGGTTACAGGAGGTATGGTAGGCAAAATAAAGCTTCCTCCCCCCAAAGATGTCCAGGTCCTAACCCCCAGAACCTGTAAGTATGTTACTTTACATGGCAAAAAAAGACTGCAGATGTGATTATATTAATGACCTGGAGATAGGGAGTTTATCCTGGATTATTGGGATGGGTCCAGTGTAATTACAGAGGCTTTGAGAAGTGGAAGAGAAAGGCAGGAGAGATCAGAGTGAGGAGATGTGAGGAGGTCCCAACCTGCCCTTGGTGGCTTTGAAAATAGCGAAAAGGCCATGAGTCGAGGAGTGAAGGTAGCCTCTACATGCTGAACCGGGCAAGGAAACAGCCTCCCCAAAATCTTTCCCAAAGGAACACCGTCCTGCTGACACAACTTTAGCCTTTTGAGACTAGTACTGGACTTGTGATCTACAGAACTCGTAGATAATAACTGTGTACTGTTTTTACGTCACTAAGTTTGTGCTAATTGGTTACAGCAGCAATAGAAATCTAATACAGGGCTTCAACAAGGATGGCGGGAAATTCTGTGAGCATCTGCTTACTCCCGATTTGGACCCCCTCTGCAACATCATTGCTTTTGAATCTCACTCCCCTTTACTAGATTGCAGCACTTTGACTCTCAGAAACCAAGAAAGGGAGAATCTGAATTTCCTAAAAGATTTCCATACTTACAATTTTGCTGACTTTTGATAGTCCTGCTAGAAACAAAAGCCCATAGCAAAGCGTAGCAATTTCCAGTTGCAAAAAGGAGGGAATTTGGGGAAGAGTGAAATATGATGTTTATTAAGGGGTTATCACTCAAGCAAGATCAGTTTGGATTCCAAGCAATGCAGGGCCAGTGCTGCTTTGGGGGAACATGAACAACTGGCGCAGATCCCTCCTCCCTCTCCCAGTCCCGCTCCCAAGGGAGGTGCGTCAGGGCCAGAGGCCAGGTTGCCTTTTAGAAGAAAGGTTTCCCTACACTTGCCAACCCACCCACCCTCTGAATTTAATCCTTGTGAACCGTGGTACTCCAGCTCAAAGACAATGCTGTCACCATTTTGGATCCAGCCCGTTGGAGCTGATGCAGCAAAGAATCTTTTGTGCTCTTTCTCAACATTATCCAGGAAGGTGCAGAAGGGCATAGACAAAAGAGATCGACTTGAGTCCCTGGATGAATGAGATTGGAGACCCAGAAAATGGTTTGGTGCAGCCTCTCTTCAGCAAGACCGACACTGGATGTTTTGGTAATGAAGACCAAATTTTACATAAACGATTTCAAGAGCTTGGTAGATGGTAGCAGCAGAAAGATCCTTGTGTAGGATTTTGAAGCCCTGTGTTTTATTCTGGGCTCTGACACTGATTTCCTGAGTCATTTGATAAGCCTCAGTTTATATGCTTTTAGGGGTTGTGTCAGATGAGCTTCTAACTGCTGCTCTAGGAACCTCTGCCAGAGGAACCAACGACTGACCAAAAAGGGCAATGGAATTGTTCATGAAAGATCCAGTGTCTTGGGTGTTTGAGGATCTAAGAGAGTAGGGGTTGGGATTGGGACCCAGTCTGTTCAAACAGAACACCTGGTCAGGGGCGGAAGACGAGGTGGAAACAGGATGGTCACAAGAGAGGTCTGGGGCCATCCAGGGGGCACCTTGGGTTTCCTTCCTGGCTTCCCACCCCCACTCCCTGGTGTGAATTCCAGTCTGAAATTTGGTCCAGATCCTAGACTGGACGGAGACAGTTTGAAGGCTGAGGCCAGAGGAAGGAGGGTCACACACCGACCTGGGGCTATAGATGAAGTGATTCCTGAGAACCGAAGGCAGAGTCCCGGGAAGGGTCTGTTCAGCTGCGCAGTTAGGGGCTGGCACAGGGGGCTGGGAGGCGCAGGTGTTCCCTCGCTGCCTCGTCTTCCAGGGAAAGTGGCTGGAGTTTGAGCTTCAGGCGACCCAAATTCTAGCCCCGACTACGAGTGACCTTGGGCATCCCCCTTCCCTTCTCTGGACCTGTTTCCCCACAGGATTCTTGGGGGAGGGGATTCTTTCTCCCGCATCGCAGTCTGGCTCAGGCTGGGCTGGACCAAGCCCTTGGCGGCTTCAGGGGGCGTCTCCTGCTCGATGCTCCGCTTCCCTACGACCCATCCCTCCCGCCCCCTTTCCTCCCGCCGGCCGCTCCCTCCCAGGCGGGGGGTCCCACTCCCGCCCCCGCCCCCGTACCTGCGCCGCGGGCCCCGCCGGGCTGGCGGGCCCCGGGAAGGGGCGCGCGGGTGGGGGCGGCCGGAGCGGGGCGGCGCCCGGGGCTGCCCCCTGGGCCGCGCGTGCCCAGCCTCCGCCAGCCCGGCCGGGTCAGGGGGCCGGGGGCGGCGGGGGCCGGCGGCGGCAGCAGCAGCAGCAGCGGCCAGAGCAGCAGGAGCAGTCCCGAGAGGTGACGCGGCATAGCGGGCTCCGCGCTCCGGCAGGGGTCGGTCGTCGAAGGTCGGCTCGCGGCAGCAGCCCAGCGCCGAGCCGCGCGCCCTGGCGGCCAATTTAAAGGTCCCGCCGCCCCGCGCCCCGCCCCCGCCCCGCCCACATCCCGCCCCGCCCCCCGCCGGAGCGCGGGAGGAGCCACCGGGCGCGGCGCCCGGGGCCCGCGGGAGCCGGTCGGCGCATTCCGGCGGCAGAAACGGAATGTCTGGGGCGAGACGGCGGCGGCGCGGTGCCCGGAGCCCGGAGCCCGGAGCCCGGAGCCCGGGCCCGTCTGGGTGGGCTCGGCCGGGCGCCCCTGGCCGCGCGCCCCCCGACCCTGTGCCGGGGCCTGCGGACCCCCGGCCCGCCCGCCCCGCGCCCTCCTGCGCGCTGCAGGCCCGACCCGGGCGCAGCCGAGGCCCCGGGCTCTGCTTTCCCGCTGCCGCCCGCGGTGCCTGCGGCGGGGTCCGCCCCCCTCCTCGCACCGCATTCCTTGCCCCCGCCAAGCAACCCGAGTCTTGCTGTGGGCTCTCAGTAAAAGAAAAAGAAAAAAAAAAAAAGCCTCACAGATTCGAGCAGCATGAATAGAAACGCTTTCATCCCAGCTTCAAACATCCGTAAACATTTGAACTTATATTAACCAGGAATAGAAAGTCAAACATACATTCCCCAGGGAGCCCCCTGCCAGCTGGACGGGCAGCCTGTGCCCACAGAGGCTTCCAAGGCGCCCCCATATCCCATTTCCTCCCCGGAAGAGCAATGTGGCAGCCCAGGGCTGGGGGCCACCCAGGGGACCCTGTCTACTGGGAGGAAAGCATAAATGGTCTACCTGTTTAAGGGAACACGGTGAATTTAAGAAAAAGAGACTGGCTCTGCCTGAGGAAAGCAGGAAGGCTTCTAAAAACAGGTGAGGTTTGCCCTGGATCCTAAAATCCCTCACAATGAATGTGAGTTCCAAAGGATCCGATCCAGGCTTCCTGCTTCCAGACTGTGCGCCCTCTAAAATCCACACTCGGGCAGTAACCTTAAAATCCCTTCTCTTCTTAAACCTTGCCCCTTCCCTTCCAGTAAAATCCACATTCCTTCTCAGGGCCAACCTGGCTCATTGAGATTCAATCCCACCTCCTCTGCAGCACTGACCAACATCAGAACTATATTCCTGCTCTCCATGCTTCGACCATGCTAGCCTTCCCCCATGTCCTGGAGGACACCGATCCTGTTCCCATCTTGGTCATCAGAAGCCAGCTCTTTATTAGTTTTTCAAACTTATTTTTAACCATAATCCATTATAACAACTACATTTTATGTTATGAGCCAGCAGCTACATAAATAGATAACACGTATATCCACAGAGATGATGGTTGCACAAGACGACACTAACGCTTACCACATTGGATGCTCTTCTATTCACCTCCATTCAGTTCTAGTTCATTTTTAAGTTTTTTTTTTATTTTTAAAGATTTTAAAAATGTATTCATGAGAGACACAGAGAGGGAGAGAGGCAGAGACACCGGCAGAGGGAGAAGCGGGCTCCACGACTCGATCCGGGGTCTCCAGGATCAGGCCCCAGGGCCAAAGGCAGGCGCTAAACCGCTGAGCCACCCAGGGATCCCCCTCGTTTCTTTTTTAATGTGATCATGAGCACATAAGTTTAGGGTTCCCTAATATTTCCCACAGCTGGCAGTTTAAAAAATTCTGTCTTTTTTTTTTTAATTTTTTTTTAAACATTTTTATTTATTTATGATAGTCAGAGAGAGAGAGAGAGAGAGAGAGGCAGAGACACAGGCAGAGGGAGAAGCAGGCTCCATGCACCGGGAGCCCGACGTGGGATTCGATCCCGGGTCTCCAGGATCACGCCCTGGGCCAAAGGCAGGCGCTAAACCGCTGCGCCACCCAGGGATCCCAAAAAATTCTGTCTTAAATAGATTCTCTCCTGCTATCTCTGCCTTTCCAATCTATTAGAGCGTCCTGTGTTTCATTTGAGGGATTTACTCAATTTGTAATTATTCGATATATATTAAATTTATTTATTTTTACACCCCACCAGACTGTAGCCTCCAGAAGGGAAGAGCTGACGCCTGCATTGTTTGGTGCTGACTTCCTATAAATTCCATCTTACTGCATGCAGGTTCACAGTCTATAGTGAGACTGAATATTTAGGAAATAGAAGATCATAGAACAGAGCTGAATGTTAACCCTGCCTTGGCAGGATAGTAAACAGGCACGATAGATTGTGATAAAAGAAATAACGGGTGATGGGCATTAAGGAGGGCACATGATGAGATGAGCACTGGGTGTTACACCAAATGTCAGCAAATTGAATTTAAATCAAATATTTTTTAAAAGAAGAAATAACCCGGCATCCCTTTTTCCAAGAGCCTGAGGATGCTGAGGAAGTGGTCTTGCTCAGTTTCACTTCACTGCCTGACAACAGGAGGCTCTGTGCTGAGCAGTGGCTCCACAGACAGCCCTTCCCTCTGGCCTCCTCTAGTGGGGACTAGGTCCTCCTCCACCACCAGGCTCCTCCGAAGAAACTCAGAGGTAGAAGCAACATAAAACATAATGGTCTGTTTCAGCACATTTGCATGTCAGCATATGTGAAGATTAAGACTTTTTAGGGTAGGGAAGGAATTATGAGTAATTTTCCCTAAAAATCCATTATAACACTGCTACTTTGTTTTTACAATCCTAAAAAACTATTTCTTTACTGGTCAGCTCTGGCTAGGTTGGGCTGTAGTAATAATGACCGTAAGATCCCAAGTGCTCATAACAAGAAAAATTTCTTTCTTGCTCCGTTATGTGGCTTTCACAGGCTGGCTGCAGTTCTTCCCCATGTCGTCTTCATTCTGGAATCTGGGCTAGGGGTGGACCCAACCTGAGACAACCAGGTCTTAGGGCAAAGGAAGGAAATGAGAGATAGCAGAACCAGATGACAGATCTTAACATTTCTGTAAGGAAGCGGAGTACATCAATCCCAATCACATGTGATTGGCCAAAGCAAGTCATGTGGGCAAGCCAGGTCCCAGAGTGGGGAATTAGAAAGGTTTTTTTAAATGTAAATCTTATTTTATTTAAATTCAATTAATTAACATATAATATATTACTGGTTTCAGAGGTAGAGGTCAGTGATTCATCAAGCGTATGCAATACCCAGTGCTCATTGCATCACCTGCCCTCCTTAATGTCCATCATCATTACCCCATCCCCCCATCCCCACCTCTCTGGCAGCCCTCAATTTGTTTCCTACAGTTCACCATCTCTTATTGTTTGCCTCCCTCTCTATTTCCATCTTTTTTTCCCTTCTATTCCCCTATGACCCTCTGCTTTGTTTCATAAACTCCACATATGAGTGAGATCATATGATTATTGTCTTTCTCTGATTGGCTTAGTGCACTTAGCATAATATCCTCTAGTTCCATCCATGCATCATTGCAAATAGCAAGATTTCATTTTATCTAGGCTCTTTCCATAGTTTGGCTATCGTGATATTGCTGCTATAAACACTGGGGTGCAGGTGCCCCTTTGGATCACTACATTTATATCTTTGGGGTGAATATCCAGTAGTGCAATTGCTGGATCTTAGGGTCGCTCTTCTGTTTTCAACTTTTTGAGGAACCTCCATACTACTTTCTAAGTGGCTGCACCAGCTTGCATTCCCATCAACAGTGTACTGGGGCTCCCCTTTCTCTGCATCCTCACCAACATCTGTCATTTCCTGAGTTGTTCATTTTAGCCATCCTGACTGGTTTGAGGTGGTATCTCGCTGTGGTTTTGACTTGTGGACAAGTGATGTGGAGCATTTTTTCATGTGTCTGTTGGCCATTTGCATGTCTTCTTTGGAGAAATGTCTGTTCATGTCTTCTGCCCATTTCTTTATTGGATTATTTGTTCTTTGGGTGTTAAGTTCCATAAGTTCTTTATAGATCCTGGATACTAGCCATTTATCTGATGTGCCATTTGCAACTATCTTCTCCCATCTGTTGGTTGTCTTTTGGTATTGTTGACTGTTTCCTTTGCTGTGCAAAAGTTTTTTATCTTGATAACGTCCCAATAGTTCATTATTGCCTTTGTTTCCCTTGCCTTTGGAGATGTGTCTGGTAAGAAGTTGCTGTGGCCAAGGTCACAAAGCTTGCTGCCTGTGTTCTCCTCCAGGAGTAGAAGGCTTTTACAGCCTATCATTGCAAACCATAATACAATCTAGCACAATTTATTTATACATCTTTTATAATGGGATGGATGGGTGCCCCCTGATGTCTCCTCTCTGGATTAGTAAGAATCTTTGGCATCCAAATCCTAATCGACTTCTCACCTGAGGCCCCTTCCTTTGGGCCATCTAATCCTGACCACTTCTTTTTCTTAAGATTTTATTTTTAAATAATCTCTACGCTCAAGGTGGGGCTCAAACCCACAACCCTGAGATCAAAAGCGCCACACTCCACCAACTGAGCCAGCCAGGCTTCCCTAATCCTGACCCCATCTAACAGCTCTACACAGGTGGAGAGCCTCAGTGGATTGATTTCTTTCTGCTGCTTGGTATCCTGCGAGTAGGGGAGCCACACTAGCTCTCAGCTCAGACCCACTGCAAAATGTCTCTGTAAGCCTGTTCTGAAATGTTGTCACCACCAGGAGCCATGCCCCTTCTTACCCTCAGGTTGTGTACTGCTGCCCAGCTCCAAAAAGCTTCCAGAACATAGGCAAGGCCACGGTGTCAGTTGGATTCCAAGAGCTATTTTCTCACATCCTGGACTTACTGATTCGTGACCAAAACACCTAGTTATGCTAATTTAAGAAACTCCCAGATTCAATTCTCTCCAACTCTGTGAGCCAGAAACCTAAAGGAAGGAGGCCTATATTGTACATGCCTCAAGGCGGAGGTTCTCCCACTTGGCTGAGCCTAAGAATCACTCAGGAGGCTTATTAAAAGGCGGCTTCCTGATACTCAGGAATTAAAAGGCAAGTACCCAGATTCTTTTATGATGATGGTTTGGGACTGGGCCTAGGAATCTGCATTCAACAATCTCCGTAGGCAACGGCCACCTCAGGGAATTTGCAATGTCCTGGTTCTAATGGTCTCAACACCGGGCTCAGACCAGGATCCAATGCAAGGGCAGGTGCAAGGAGGTGGTGACCCAACACAGACAGCCTTTAAGGGACTGACTGTGTGGTCATAAGACATCTTGGGCCAGGGAGTGACTATAGTCTCTCTCCTTCATCACATTTCTCAAGAGCAGTCACTAAAATTCAGATCACCAAATCCAAAGTCTTCTTCAGAAAGTTCAGACAGCTCCACTTTTGGCAAGTGTCCCAGTTTTAGCACCTTTCAGCAAAGCTGGTGTGTAATCTTGATTCTACATGAATTGTCTAAATCCTTTTCTACTGCCTTTCTTGCTTCCCATATTCCACAGTCTAGATATCCACAAGATTTTTCTAGGTCAGCCTTTAAAAAATTGTAATAGATTTTTTTCCTAACCATAGAAGTAATACAACTTACTGTGGAGAGTTTAGCAAATGTAAATCAGAAAAAATAAGAAAATAAAGACTGTCCAAAACACTACCGTCCAAAGATAAGCTATGTGGTATTATCTTTTTCTCTGCTTGTATATTCATATATTTTTATTAAAAATGAGATCACACTCTATATTGTGATCTTATTACTTGCTTTTTGTGCTTAATGTATAGTGAACATTTTTGTTATATTCTTCTAATACATCATTCTAAATGGCTATACTGTATTCCATCATATTCCATTTATTTCTGCAGTTCTCCATTGTGGGACACTTAGTTTCTACTTGTTTTTAATTTTTAAAAATATTTATTTATCCATGAGAGACACAGAGAGAGGCAGAGACACAGGCAGAGGGAGAGGCAGGCTCCCTAAGAGGAGCCCGATGCAGAACTCGATCCCAGGACCCTGGGATCATGACCTGAGCTAAAGGCAGATGCTCAATCACTGAGCCACCCAGGCGTCCCAGTTTCTACTTGTTTTTAATTATAAACAGTGCTTCAATGAATCTCCTTTTATGAATCATTATGAACTATTATTCTTTCCATAGAAGAACTTGCTGGAAGTAGAATGTCTCAATGACTAGGCCTTCTTGGGCCTCTGTGTACCATCAGATTAGGAATTCCACTGAGGGGTGCCTGGGTGACTCAGTCAGTTAAGCGTCTGCCTTCAACTCAGGTCATGATCCCAGAGTCCCAAGATGGTGCCATATGTTGGGCTCCCCACCCCGGGAGTCTGCTTCTCCCTCTCCCTCTCTCCTCCCCCAGCTAGTGCTTGCGCTCTCTCAAGTAAATAAATAAATAATCTTAAAAAAAAAAAAGGGAATTCCATTGCGTGTGGTTTCAGCTGCCATCTCTCTTTTGAGTGGTAATTCTCAAATCAATATCTCTTGTCCCAGTCCTGCTCCTGGACAACAGACTTACATTAATAATACTGCCTATTGTATGCTCCATTCAAAAGTCACAAAAGCACCTCAGCCATCTCCATGAATGAATTCAACATCTTCCTCTTCCTTTTTTTTTTTTTTTTTAAAGCCCTAACTTGGGGATCAAACTCATGACCCTGAGACCAAGAGTCGCATGCACCACTGACTGAGCCAGCCAGGTGACCCTCCACATCTTCCTCTCCAACAAGCTCCCTTTTACACCTCATCTTCACCTGTGGAATCAGCATTCTCTCAGCCACGTGAGCATGAAGCTTGATGTCCTTTATCCTCTATTGATCCCCTTGTGTTAAAGCTATCACGTCTTGGGACGCCTGTGTGCCTCAGTAGTTGAGTGTCTGCCTTTGGCTTAGGGTGTGATCCCTGGGTCCTAGGATCGAGTCCCACATCAGGGTCCCCGCAGGGAACCTGCTTCTCTCTCTGCCTCTGTCTCTGTCTGTCATAAGTAAATAAAATCTTAAAAAAAAAAAAAAAAAAAGTAATAAAATTACCAAGTCTTCTACCCACATCTCCACCAGTTCAAATCTCAATTCTCAAATGTCCAGTTCTCAAAGCCTATCTCAAATCGCTTCATTACAGAAGCTTATCCTTATCTTTCCAGCTGTATGCAATCCCTGAAGAAGGAGGGGAAGACAAGAAATATGTGAAGAAATAATGGCTGAAAAACATCTGAAACTTGATGAAACTGATAAACCCAATGAACCTCAAGCACAAGGAACACACACACAAAAAACCTTGCATTTTTTGTCTATCTTATATCTAAAAAAAAAAAAAAATTAAATCAAGGAACATGTAAAAAAAAAACCGCTTAAAACCAGTGACAGAGCAAAACTTTTAATCCCCAAAAGACAAGGAAAAAAATAAACAAAGTTAAAGATGATGGAAAATTTCTAAGTAGAAACAATGTGTACAAAAAGACAGTCTGCCTATGTATGTCTCTGCTCCTCTCTGTGTGTCTCTCATGAATAAATAAATAAAATCTTAAAAAAAAAAAAAAAACAGTGGAGAAGCATTTTGAAAGCACTGGAAAACAAAACAAAACAAAACACCTGACTACCAAGAATTCAAAATCCAGGGATAGAATTGTTTGAAAACAAAGGTAAAATAAAGACATAGTCAGACATACAAAGGCCAAACAAATTCAGCAGCAGCAGAACCACATTGAAAAAAAAAGTTAAAGGGAGTTCTCTGGCAGAAGAAAAATGATACCAAGTGGAAATGTAGATCTACAGTAAGAATGAAAAACTCCAGAAATGGTAACTGAATGCGTACATATGTAATTTAAAAAATTATCTTCTTCTTTAAAAGATAATTAACTGTAACTAAAAATAAGTGTTACAGAAAGTCAAAACAAGAAGGAACCTAGTCAGCCACTCATTTGCAAATTAATTATTGACTGTCACTTGAATGGTGGGAGGGCCAGGGAATATAAATCAGGTTTTTTATAAGCTGCCTCACTGAATGGTAGCAGGTAACAAACTCCTAAGAGACCAGAAACAGTTGCTCTCTCTCTGGTTTCCAGGTCACATTCTCTTCTCTCTTTTGAGTCCTTCCTCTGGCCCTGTCTTGCTCACACACACCCATTGTGATAGTATGTACACTTTAGTTCCCAACTCCTCTATGTCTGTGTCCTCACTTGATCCTAAAAACAACTCCCAGAAGTGTGTATGTCAGGGGTGCATCTTCTTGATTTTACAGATGCAGAAATCAAATCTCAGACCTGAGTTAAAGTCCCCAGCATAAGGGATTCATAGCTTGAGTGAGGACTGAAATTTCAATCTTCTGACTCCAGATTGCATGCTCATTTCACCAGCCCCTACTGCCTCTCTCATGTGCCTGAATTCCATGTTGTTTGGCACTCATCTTATTTTACTCGAAGTATGAGAAAAGTATCACGACTTTTATCATTTTCTGCAAGGGACATCGAAACAATTTGAACTCAGTTCACGATGACTATGAACAGATTAGTCAGACTAGAAAACAGAGATTAGGTACAGATGGAAGAAAATGTACAATTCATCTGTGGAAAGTCTCTTGGTTTTGTATTCCAAGTACCCTTAAATGTAGGTGTGGTATCCTTGACATTTAGATCATATCCAATTCATATTGAAAATAGTCTATTAGCAGTGTAAAGTTTTATGGAGACAAAGTATTTCATTCACTGAACACTCACCACCCTCCTTTTCCCTCCCAACTTTGGTCATTGTGCCAAGTGTTGTAAATGGAAAAAAGAGTAAGGCCTTACCTCTAGGTTTTTTGCTAACAGAGACACAGATGCAATAAAACACAAGCTGTAATGGAGGGATGTCTTAGGTACTCGAGGAAAAGAAGCAGGCCCATTCAACAAATCATTCTTCAAAGCATAGTCATTGGTAGCCCATTTACCAAATGATCAAAAGAGAAAGTGGCCAATTTACAGAAGTTACCTAATGTAGTGAAACCCTCTAAGTAATATTTTGACCTATTTCAATATGTAGATGTATTCTTTGAGGACTTGTTGCAAGTCAGTCAGCTGTTGTGCTAAGCACTGTATACAACGCCTTCTCTTAGGAAGTCATTTGGGGCTTACTAAAGCTCACAGAGGATAAATGACAGGGCCAGACCCACACAACAAAACAGAGGCAGAACTGAAGTTTAAAACCAAGCTTATCTGAATCCAGGATCTGATTTCTCAACAACTCCTCTATACAACCTGCTTTATAGTATCTACTGATTTTTTCTTTTGTGCTAGGCACTGTTCTAGATTCTGCACATCAATTCTATCATTTATTATTTGCAACTCCGTGAGTTATGAGACTCTTTTTCTAGATGAGAAAATAGATTCAGAGAAGTTCTATCACAGGTCGTTTTAGGACTCTCATCTGTTTGGAACCCTCCAGTTGGTTCCCCTCCCACTAAAACAGTCATAATGAAGGATGGTGGCCAACCCCATACCTCCTCAAACTTACTACCCACCACTCTCCGCCCTTTCCACTCTCTTCGTTGGAGCTGGCTATTCTTTGAGCATGCCAAGTGTGCTCCTCAGATCCCTCTGTTTGAGATGTTCTTCGTCCCTCAGGTCTCATTCACATGTCCCCTTATTCCAACTGCAGCCTTTCCTGACATCCTTTAAAACTGTACCCACAACCCCCCTTTTCTTGTCTCCTTTTCTCCATAGCTCTATCACTAATTTACTATATAGTTTTTAATCATCTCTCTTCTCACCAAAAGGAGACCAGGGAACTTTTATTGTTTTGCCCATCACTCTGTCTCTTGCACTTAGAATAAAGTACAGGCTCAAAACATATTAAACTTTTGATCAAAGTTAGAGTGTGAATTGGGTACTGAACCCAGCAGATAATCCCTAAGACCATCCTCTTTCCATTACATCAAGTGTGCTAATGAGGTCAGGGAATATGCATATGCATACTCCTGTGAGTTCAATTTTGGAAACAAGGGCCTCACAGGGCTCAAGTTTTGTTTGATAGGTCTCAGAAACACTTGGAACTTTATGGAGCTTTATAGCCTGCCACATTCATTTAAGTAAATGTTGAGAAAGTGAAGCAAGAAGGCCAAAGTGGAGCACAGAGTGGACAAAAACAGATGGAGGTACAGAAGGAAACTCAGATGACAAAGGCAAACCTCAGCAAAAAGTTGGAAAAGCTGAGGTTGGGTACTTAACAACGTTGGATGATAAAAGCCAAAACTGAGGTTAGAAAGCATAATGGGGGGCACCTGGATGGCTGTCGGTTGAGCATCTGGCTCTTGACTTCAGCTCATTTCAGGGTCCTGGGTTTGAGCCCCACTTTGGACTCTGTGCTCAGCGAGAAGTCTGCTTAGGATTCTCTCTCCCTCTCCCCCTGCTCTTCCCCATGCTCACACATTTGTTCTCTCTGGATAAATAAATCTTAAAAAAAAAAAAAAAAAGAAAAGCAAGCAAGCATAACGAATTTGTGATTTAGGAGGGCATTAGGATCTCATGAGACTTTTTTGTGGGAATTTCAGAGGCAGTGCCTAACTCAGAAGTCAGAATGGGGAGATTTATGAGCTCCTTACTTAAGCTGAAGCTACTTCCTATTTTAAAACAAGCCCAAACATCTAAACATTTATCTTTCAGTGTTATATCTACCTGCACTTTAGAATAAAATATTCTAAACTACTTATGCTTTTCTCCAAAAACAGAATTTTCTCCAAAATTACCTTCTTAAAGCAAACAATTTTGGCATATTTACGAGGATATTTGTTATGCCACAACAAATTTCCCTTTACTGGAAACAGGACCCCTTAACAATCATGTTTTTCCCCTTCCTTAGGGGAAATGATTGGGTTTAACACGTTGTGACTATTTTTTATCAAGTTCAAGGCCTGTGTCCTTTTCCAGAAGATAAACCTGCTTCAAATGAAGTTGCGATTAAAGGTCATAATGGCTCACCATTTCCACTCTAGGAGGAACAATGCCCAGTTGGGCCCACTGAGCTATGGATTGTGGACAAATGCCACTCCCATCCCCAGCCCTAAAAGGAGCCCCAAGTCAGGGTCCTGATGTGTTCACATTTTGATGTAATCCCATCATTAATAAAGAGCTAGTAAGAGTTCAGTTAGTATCCAAATACTGTTTAGCATGATCTTCAACAGAAAACACAATTAAACCCAACAGTAATATCTAAGGAAACTTGAATTTGAGATTTCTATTGTAGTTTTGATAAAGAAACAAAGTTAAGACCTAGCCCAGAGAAGTTACCCCGATTTTCAAGTGTTCTAAAATCTTTTTTTTAAAAGATTTTATTTATTTATTCAGGAGAGACAGAGAGAGAGAGGCAGAGACACAGGCAGAGGGAGAAGCAGGCTCCATGCAGGGAGCCCAACGTGGGACTCGATCCCAGGACTCCCGGATCACACTCTGGGCTGAAGGCAGACACTCATACACTGAGCCACCCGGGCATCCCAAAATGTTCTAAAATTTTAAGGTCAGTAAAATATCTTATACTACCCAAAACTGGGTATACTCCCAGACACAACTGTACTTCCTTTCTAAATATTGTCTACCCTTTATTTTGGTGGTGGTGTTTATAAAAGTGATATTGCAGCCAAACAATTCTGTTCACCCTTTGAGAAATGTGTGAAATACGCTCATGTGTCTACATGGTAGATGTGTATAAGGCCACTACTGCTACATTCTTAGCAAGATGCAAGGTGGAATATTTTCAGGAGAAAATTTTTAGTTGTGTGGTCTATAAGCCACAGTTCACTTGCTTTCTCCTTTGGCTTTCCTCTGAAGGCGAACTGATGCACTTTTAAATTATTCTTGAATTATTCTTGAGGAACTCATTACCTAAATACTAAATCTCCACATAAACCACAGCTTGCTACCCTCATCCCATGATTTTTCTAACAAAACATCAATATTAATTTCTGGCCTGTGATTCGAGCATATCTTCACCATAACTTTAAATAATATGTGAGCTACGGACTAAAGAAATGCCTTCTAATTAAGTCTGCATTGTATTCTCCAAGTGCCAAAAGACCTGACAGTCTGAGTTTACTGTAATGGAAAATGTTAAGATTCTACCTACCAAAAAAGGGTAATAGATTTTTTTAAAAAATGACAACAGTCAATATTTAAGAGATTTATTAAAGCATCTTATCACAAAGATGGAAACATACAAATTAGAAACATGCAACCGTCATTTTCCACAGTCAAGTTAAAATGTTATATATTTTTCCTGTTTTCACAGCTGAAAACTTCAGATCTTATACCTAACTCACTCACCCTGAATATTTAATTCATTCTTCCTGAAAGTATCCAGGGTAGCAAATAACCAAAATGCAAACTATTATATAAAGAAAGTGCAAAGTTAAAAAAGAAAATGTGTAGAGAATACCCCCTCCCCCCCTTAAAGGCAAACAATGGCACTTTGCTCTTGCTTAACCTAGATTGTCTCCAGAAACTATTAAAATGTAATAGACTTACCAAAAAAAAAAACAAAAAAAAAAAACAAAAAAACAAAACAAAAAACAAAAAACCCCAAACCTGACTTCCTGACTTTGAATAGATGTCCAAAAAGCTTGTTAGTGTTTAAAAATAAATGCTTAAACAAAGGAAACTGTATTTTATATCAAACAAGTTTGAAGAGCCCTGTATTGCAGCATTCTGTAAAATAAACAAGACAAAAAGCTGGTATAGGGTTTATTGACAAAGGCAGAATTTCTTCAGGCAGGTATGTAAGGAGGTGGTGGCTCTTTCTCAGGCATCTTCACGGCCATTTCATAGGTTGGCAAAACATACTGAGGAGAGAAAAAAATATTGGACTTAAAGCACTTAAAATTCTACCTGGATGGGATGCCTGGGTGGCTCAGTGGGTGAGCTTCAGCCTTCGGCTCAGGGCGTGATCCCGGGATCCGAGATCAAGTCCCACATCGGGCTCCCTGCATGGAGCCTGCTTCTCCCTCTGCCTGTGTCTCTGCCTCTCATGAATAAATAAAATCTTAAAAAAAAAAAAAAAATCCTACCTGGAATAATTCAGCTTTCAGATTTAATTTTTTTAAATAATGATTTTTTTTCCAGATTTTATTTATTCATGAGAGACACAGAGAGAAGCAGAGACACAGGCAGAGGGAGAAGCAGGCTTCCTCCTGCCAGGAGGCGCCTGATGTGAGACTGGATCCTAGGACCCCGGGATCACGCCCTGAGGGGAAGACAGACGCTCAACCCCTGAGCCACCCAGGTGCCCCCAGCTTTCAGATTTTAGCTGAAGAAGCTGTTAGCTGAAGAGTTCCCGGGTGTAGAGAGGACTGGTAATGGAGGGGAGCTGTCTGGTCTGAGACTACTAAAGACCGAGGGATGGCGGGGAGGCGGCAGAACTTTGCTTCTGAACAAACAGAGGCTACTAGGAAGCCCTGACGGGAAAGGAAGTAGGTGGCATGGCTCTCCGTGTGACTAAGGACCAGTGCCTTGGGGGCTGGGAATCCAGGTTAAGGGCACCGCTGAATCACGCTCAAGGGAGCCTCCAATAAATGATGCTGGATCCTGAATTTCATCAGAATCTATCATCAGGCACTTTTATCATTTCCTCTAGGGTAAAAGGGCACATCTGTGTAGGAGTGCCATTCCAACCTAAGTGACTCCAAGTGTGACAGACTGGCCCTACAGGGGTCACATATATATTCTGCTGAAAACCTAGAGAAGTTAATACAGCAGTAACTAAAGGCCCCTAGAAGTAGATCTCCCCAAAGACTCACAGAACCCATCTCCCCACAAAAAAAACAGTTTCCGCTTTTGATCACGTGGATGTTTCTGAAAGCAACACAAGCTGCACATGATGGCACCCCATCCTTAGAAGTTCCAGGGGCCAGCATGATTCACAGGGCCACTTCCTGTCTGATCTCTCCTACAAAATGCAACCCCCTGCCCCGGAGACAACCTAGGAGTGAAGCTGAATGAGCAGTGCCGGGGGGAGGGGGGGGGGGGGTCTCTCACCTCAGTACCCATGTTTCCAAAGGGAAATGCTAAATCTTGCAGATGTAAGCTACCCACGCCCAAAATCATATGGCATTGAAGAGGAAGTCAAGATCTAGGTTCTTGAGAATAGTCAATGGCTACTGAAGATTTAATATATTAAAAGGTCATTCACCTGTGGGGGTGCTTCAAAGGCAGGGTACACGGCAATCTCTGGCATGTTTCTGTTGTTGATGTATTTATAGCAGTTCCAAACACAGTTGATTAGATAAGCCTGAAAGAATGCAAACAAAATTTCCATACGCTAGAAACTCAACAGATCACCTACTCTAAAATTAAGGGGACTTATGCTTTCCACCACATGTGCTCTAGAGAGAAGGGAACAGATACCCATTTGGAACCTAGCACAGGCCAGGCCAGGCCCTTTTCCTACCTGCTCCCACTTAAATATCCCAAGTTTTATTGACAGTATTTTACAGAGAAACCATAAATGAGGTTTCATTTCAGGTGCGGTAACTACTGTGCTGCAAAAGAGAATTCCAAAGGTTCAGAGAGAATTTAACAGATTTTCAGTCAAATCATGAACTAAAACATGAACTAAAATAAAATCATGAACTAAAAATACGATGTTCCTTACATTCAGGAGGATCCTGGCCATTTCCAACCTCTCTCTGGAAACAAGAGGGAAGACATCCCCCCAGATGCTATCTTTACTACCGTGTCATAATAAATACTGTCCCCTCACTGTGAATGCTAAAGAGAAAAGGCAAAAAAGGTTTAGACAGTGTCACAGTCTAACTGGTCGCCCAAGTATTTAGTCAGTAACTCACCTTAAAAATAATGAATAAGGCAAAGAACACAAGAACAATGAAGAGGAGGCAGCTGGAGTCCAATGCCAGGAGGTCATCTTTGTAGGGAAAATCAGGCTATAAAAAAGGGAGGTGGGGAGAAGAGGTGAACAGGCAGGGTAGAGAGGATTTTTAGGGCAGTGAGACTATTCTGTTTGACACCACAGTGATGAATATACATCTTTACACACTTGTCCAAACTTACAGAATGCACACCACAAGTGAACCTAGGGTAAACTACGAGCTCTGGGTGATAGTCATGTGTCAGTACAGGTGCATCAACTGTAACAGATGGACCACTATGGTTTGGATGTGGTCACTGGGGAAGGTTGAGGGGTGGCTCTTTCCATTCAGTTTTGCTTTTAACCTATAACTGCTCTAAACCATGAAGTTTATTAACACACACACACTAAAAATTCAGCTATGGCACTTGTACTTTATGATAGTCTAGAGAGCATCTTAAAAACACACACAAAAAAGGGCACCAAAGTCAGAAGTGATTTTTAATAAAAACTTATAAACAGCACTTAACTCATAGTACTTTTAAGCCTCATCATCATCAAAGCACGCCACTGAACACTTAAAACACATCTGAACACTGCTGTCCAAATTGAGCTGATCTTCTCTCTACTTTTCACTATTCTAGATCTTTCTGGCCTTTGGAGAAACACCACCTCCTGTATACAACTGCAGATTTGTCCTTGGGTCACTAAGTCAGGAGGTGCTAAATCTAAGTTCCATGGGTCACTGACTCCTACCTGGTAAAGTAATTTTTCTAAAAACCAATCATCAATCTCAACGTTCCTCAGAAAGGGGCAAATAGAAGGAACATCCCTGGTTATCAAAGCAGGCAAGACTCTGATTTACTGCAGACATACTACATTCTACTGTGAAGGGTCAATTTTATTTACTTAAATATTTATATAGCATTTACTGTGTACAAGGCAATTGAGATGAGTTCCAAAAAGGCATTCTCAAAGAATAATTTAGGATTTACAAGCTGGCCAATAGTAAAGGTACTTGCCAGTATGAGAGACCAAGTGAATATAACAGAGGGGAGAAACCACTGGAGTCTAAAAGAATAGTAAAAAATTCATTCTAATGTTCTCCTTTAAAGCTCATCTAATTTTTAAAATCTGATGTTTTTAATGGAAATGTCAACACAAAGGCCCAAATAATTTTCCTAAAAAAGCAGCATGCAAAAATCCCAAAGGACCAAAAAAGTATGCACGCACCAACTCCAAACCCTAGCTAAGTGTATCCTTGGGATACAATTGTTCTTTAAGTTTCATTCATAAATAAAAAGACAAAACTGAATGAGACCAGCTCATGGGGAAATGCTACAGCTTTTATTCAGAAGGTTTGCAATTTTTCAGCCAGACATGACAAGAGAGATCTAGAATGAGGAAGCTTCTACCACTGCCAATCAAAACACTAGACCCTGCCCTCAGCTACTTCTCTCCCATTAATCATATGCTGCTTTGCTTCCTTCCCTTACTCAGTGCCAGCTGCCATGGTCACCTTTTAGTCCTCTGACTACACTCACCATGTTCCTTCCAGCCTCGAGGGGTCTCTGTGACCTGGAACATTTGCTTCTGTATTTGCTCTGTCTTAACTCCTACTCAAGACTCTTGAGCACAATTCAAGTCTTGCTTCCCAGCCCAGGTCTAACCCTTGTGTGACATCTACTCATGCAGCCCACACTTTTCCTTCACAGCTTTTTACCAGTTTTAATGCAGTAATTGTCAACTTTCTAACTCCTTCACTAGCAAATAAGTTCTACTGATGTATCCCAAGAACCCAGCAGAGTGCCATCCACATAAGAAACAACTACCAAATGTTTTCTGAATGAATGAATGATAAATGTGGTCTTATGCAAGATGGACTAGGCAGGAAATATGAAAGTGGAGAGAAAATTCCTAAAAGACAGCACTTTTGAAATGAACTTTCGTTTATCTGGACTCCATGCATCCTTCCAGACCATACCCCGGCCCACAGAGTTCCCATTCGCTTCATCATACAGCGCTAATCTAAGCTCCACAAATGCTGTCCTATGACAGTTCTAGGTCATTATCACAGATAACCTCTTCATTTCTTAACTCCTCCAATCCATGGGCTGCTCCTCAAAGAGAGGGAAGCTATGCTTACAGGTACACCATTCACCAATGATTTGTCTCAAATAGAGGAAAGGATACTGTAAGTACTCAAGTATTTGCTATGGATGCCTACAAAGAAAAAAGAGGAAAAGCAAAACCAGCATCCAGCTTTGTGCTGTAGCAAGCTGCTAGAGAGGCAGAGCACACCCCCAGCAGCCAGAGTGGCCCCGCCCAGCTCCTTCCTGAAGAGCTACACTCGCATCTTCAGCAACCAGCTGCCAGAGCTCTGAACTGTCTGTGCATATCTGTGCTTTACCTCTATTTATTCTGTGCATCCCTTAGCGAGATGTGCCCTTGGGTATCAGAAAAGACTAACAAGATTATTTGGGGGTGGGGGTGAGGGTTTGGGAACAAACATTTACAATATTTCAGCTTACAAAAGATTTCACAGGAATGCTCTACTTTTGAATAGAGGGGGAAACCTCTAGAGCCAAATTATTACAGTATGCTCAAAACAAAAGTTCAACTACACCTTATGTTCTTATGACATCCATCTTTAGAGACTTTTAATACTGGAATATCCACATGGTATGGCAAGAAAATATGCTACTTACACCTTACTGGTTTCAACACGGTAGTTAAGAGTAGTAATGATTATTTTAAAACACTTTCAAAAATAAGTAGGGTAGATTAAAAATAGTCCCTAAAGCTAACTCAAAATTTCAATTTAAATATTTTACTTAAAATAAAGAAAAAGACTCAGTTGGCAAACACACTTACTAATTGATCCAGATACTCTTTGATTCTTGGCAAGTAAGTGAGGGAACTGATAGCAACCAGGCAACTGAGAACGAAGTCAAAAAGCCGGTAACAGAAGAATGGGATCAGCCAACCCACTTGATACTGAAGAAAAAAATAACAACCACAAAGTCACAGCACAAATAAGAAATTATTAAGTACCACTCGGTAAAGGTCAAACTCTAAAAGTCAAAAATAGAGGATACTTACAGAAATTGCTCCATATACCAGCATTGAACTGATAATAAACATAAGAACAGACACAGCAAAAAGAACGCAGGCATTATCTAAGAAAACAAAAACAAAAATCTAATTAAGCCACTTACATAATAAAAAGAACAAAACTCTTCATGACAAAATCATGTTTTCAAGCTAGCTTAAAAAAACAAGTATTTTCAAGATTGGCTATGAAATAAAAAATCTAAGACCAGGCATGTTAAAAAAACAATCTGTCTCAGCATTAAGAAACAATGTTTGAAGAATCTTCACATTTGTTTTTCTTGTTTATTAAATTGGCTACAATTCACTGAACTCTGATCATCAGTCACTCAGCTAGGAAGACAGATCTCTGCCCAGAGTCTTAGAGTCTGAAGGTGTGCAAAAAGAGAATGATAATCCAATGTAGCAAGTGCTACAACAAAAGCAGAATCAGGAAGAAAATATGGAAGAAAGGACACAAGTTGGGTCTTGCAGGCTGAGTCAGAGTTCAACAGGAGGGAGAGGCTGGTACTTACTAGAAACACACAGATGTAATAAATAGAGAGTGCCACAGCTGCGCCTCTCTGGCCTCAGATAAAATACATCATCAGAAATTCAAGGTTCTCCACTAACAACCTCCTTGCCACCCCAGCATATGAACTCACTACTCCCTGTTCCTTCCCTCAAGATTTCTCTGTGACTTTACAGGCCTCTTTCTCAGGTTGTTCCCTTCTTCTACATTACCCAAGTTCATTATTTGTCTCACAAAACATCTCAACATTACTAAGCCACACATGACTTGAGGTTTTTTTGTTTTGTTTTAAGATTTTGTTTATTTATTCACGAGAGACACAGAGTGGCAGAGACATAGGCAGAGGGAGAAACAGGCTCCCTACAGGGAGCCTGATTCGGGACTCAATCCCAGGACCTGGGGGCTCACAACTTGAGCCAAAGGCAGATGCTCAACCACTGAGCCACCCAGGTGTCCCATCGACTTGAGTTTCTTAACACAGATCTAAAATTAATTCTTAAAAAAAAAAAATAAAATAAAAAATAAAAAAATAAAAAAAATAAAAAAATAAAATTAATTCTTTGACTTTAGATAGATTATTAAGAACAAGAAGAGTGTTAATAATAATGATTAGAATAACTGCTGAATATTCCCACTATTAGACAAATGTCATGTATCATCTTGTCACTTGGCAGTACAAACATCAGTATCTGGCAATAAATTGGGTAAGAATAGCCCTCTTTAGATTTTTTTTTAGAGGATATAGGATATCCTCTAGATGCTCTGTAGTAAAATAGGGGAGAAATGGGATGATGGGGGAAAAATACATATATAATACCTAGAATAATAAGAGATGCTCCAATATCTGTGAGTCAATAAAGCAAACAAAATATGAGGGCTAAATACCCATATATGAATCTCAGGTTTCCAGCCACCACCACATTCAAGAACCTCCTCCAGGGGGCCCCAACTGTTCACCCATTACCAAGGTAAATGTAAATAAAGTTAAATTCATGACTGAAAAACGGCTTGTATGTGTTGCAAAAGCATTTCATACATATTGAGTGGGATATATCCTGTTTAGCTGATTAGAAATAACTAACCATGAACCTTATCATTTAAAATGAGCTGGCAAGCCAGGATGCCTTCTAACAATCTGCCTTCAGCTCAGGTCATGATCTCAGGGTCCTGGGATGGAGCCCTGTGTGGGGCTCCCTGCTCAGTGGGAAATCTGCTTCTCCCTCTGCCTCTCCTCTAGCTTGTGCTCTCTCACTCACTCTCTTTCTCTCAAATAAACAGTCTTTAAAAAAAAAAAAAAATTAAAATTAAATCACCCAGCAGGCCAAAGATCAGAACTCAACTTGCCATTGTAACACTGGGTCCGTGGGAAAGTCAACTTTCCACTTCCAAAGAGACACAAACTACCATATGACCAAGAACTATGCATTTTTACATTCTCTCAAGCATCGGGGCTTTGGCACAATTGCAAGCAACGTAAGTATGATAACAAATACATGTGATTCTCTCAACAGCAGGCACAGCACTCATGCAACATGCAGGAAACCCGTGACTTCATCCCTGCAGCTCTAGCCAAGGCAGCCAGTTCTACAGACCTACATGAATGTCAACAGCCATCAATCTTTTTCTACACCTTGATTTTAAGAGAAACACATACTGACATTGCATCCTGAAAAAAATGCTGACATTATCAGGTTTTGTATAATTTTACAGCCTAAAATACCAAAAATAGCCATTAAAAACTAACGTTTTATTCATTTTTGTATTTTTATTTTTTATTTTTTTATTTTATTTTTTTGTATTTTGATTTTTAAATAGAAATAGACTAACTCAGGAAGAAAAAAACCGACACCACGAGGGATGTTTCTAATACATTCTTGGTTATTTCTTTTATCGCATTTGACAACAGAATTAAAGGATTATAGACATCTGAATAGACAATCAGCAGACTCATTTAAAAAGCACTTAAAACAGTGTAAACAATTTTAAGTGTTCTCATACTACAATGTCAATAGATGGCCACAAAACTCTACTGAATCCTAGATACAGCAGTGAGCCCTATGGACAGTAAGTTATTTGAATTAACCAAAATTTTGTTTAAAAAACTTCATAAATTTATCAGAGAAGATCATAAATATAATGAAGCTCAAGAATTTATAATAAGAGCTAATAACCTAAAAATATAACTTAGATCCTGTAATATTATAACTATACACAAAAAAACTCAATATTTTTCTGAAGTGAAATTTTAAACATGCAAAAACTCCACACTGAAAAGTTTGAGGCATAATTTTCTGTTTAAACACTAAATTTCTAACAATTTATAATACAAAAACTAGAATTTTTCTGCACCTGTTTAGAGAAAGATAATGAAAATGTTGTCAAAGAATAAACAAGTTTAAAAAGGTAATTTCCACAAATGTCTTCTACTTTTAACTCCAACATAGTCTTCCTTCATCTAAATGATAGAAATATGTTTAGAATTGTGACCCTGGAAGGATATCAGCAAATATTCCAGTAATTCATATTCCCTATTTTCCTGTAACCTTATCTGCTCGCCATCCTCTACTACATTTGCCAGCTGACCCTAGAAGGCTCACAGGTCTTTTTGTAATTCCTTATCATCCCAGGACTGACAGGAATCACGGTACACAATGTATATTTCTCAAGAAATCTTCTAGTAGTCTGTAGCATATTCTGGCCGGAAGTTCTCAATTATAATTCTCACTGGATATCTTTGAAAAACCCATAAAAATACTTTCATGCCACAGCAAGTAGAATAACTTAAATATAATCAATTCTCTAAATATTTTGTGTGTATAATTAGCAGGAGATATTTTCAACTAAAAACATACCAGCCATTCTCTCAGATGAATAGTAATTGCCAATGACTTCATATTGAATGTTGACAGCTGGCATTGAGTTTGGATGAGTTACTTCCACGGTCAGCAAAATTGCCATCAACAGGTTGACCACCTGAGAGAGATAAAGATGTTATCAATTATATTAATCAGGAAACCATCTTCAGTCATCTTCCCATGTTTAAACTGTTTTTTACTTGAAGTAACAAAGACAGAAAATAGAAGCAGACTACCTATAGATAAAATAACATGCAATACCACTCTAAAAATAGTTGAAAAATAGTATTTCTTGAAGAATAAACCGAAATGTTTCAGAGACAAGATGTGTTGGCTGAACCTGTGTTAATAAACAATAGGAATCATTACAAATTGTGTTCAGAGTTATGTATTTATTATTCATACACCAATCTAAGAATTTCTGGGCTTGAAGAAACTACAGCTCATCCAATATACTCATCCAGCAGAAAAACAGAATACCCATCAGTTAAACATATATATGTAATCTATCAGATAAGCCTGACACTCCTCCACATTGTGTCCTAATGATAGAAAACTATTTTCTCTTAGACCTGACTCAAATGCTTAAGACTTTCCAAGATTTTAACTATGTCACTTTGACTATCACCCACTAGCCTTAATTCTACCTTTTGAGATCATGTGCTCTCCCTTTTGAGTAAATGCTCCTCTAACACCTAAGGGGAGTGGACATGAGCCTCCAAATATTCTTTTCTAGAATAAACATTCAGGTACTTAAACCATTTCTCTAATGGTTTAACACTGTCCAGCTACCTCACTACTTCCTTTCTGCTCTCCTCTAGACACACGCTCCAGTTTGTTGGACATACCATTAAAATGAGTTAAGATCAGCCTGGTCACAGCATATAGGGATCTCGGTTCTTATAGCCTAAGCTAATAAAGTTTAACCTGCACAGCCTGAAATGGTACTGGCTTGATAAATGGAATGTCATATAAGAGTAACTCCCTAAACCCCTTCATTCTTTTTCACATTTGATTCTGCTAAGCTACCACCTGAACCCATACAGTTAGATTCAGAGGCCCAAGCATAAGCCTTTATACATTCGCACTGGAATCTCATTATATTCTTGCCCATCAAGATGTTCTGGATCTAGATTCAGACACCCCACCGATTTCCTATCTCTTTTAGCTTCCAGCATTTGAAAATATGATCAGCATGCAATCAGTATCTCCATCTCAGTCACTAGTAAAAGAGAACTGGACCAACCACAGGAGGTATCCAGAGGTTGTCCTCTTTGCATTAATCAGAAATCTTTGAATATAATTCTTTATCACTTTCAGAGAAACATCTTGAGTTTTTGTCAAACTTACTGCTGAAATTCCATCATAATATCTGATGTATTTTCCTAATTTAATCTATTAAAAAAAAAATTCTCATGCCTCTAATGGTTAGTGAATCCCTACAGTATCCCAGGAAGCACGACTTCCTTGAGATGCTCAAGAACAGTCCTGTTAATGATTCAATACAGAAAACCACCTGGATTGGAGTTAGGCTTCCTATTTAAAAGTTTACCAAATCTGTCCTCTCCCTTTGTGAAATTTGAATATTTGATACTTTTAAGATATATTAGAGCCTTATCATCAACAGTACTTTAAACAAACTCTATTATGTAGCTCTCTTGTTCATCCTAAGCTCATACAACTAGGTGATAATAGTTTCTCAGTTGAAGGCACTTCATATTCTTTAAACAAGCAACCCAAGTTTTATCATTCAGTAAGATTAGGGGAATCTAAAAAAAAAAAAAAAAAAAAAGATTAGGGGATCTAAACAATGTCACAATATCAAATTCAGAATCAACTGACATTTACTGAGTCTATACTATACACCAGTTATATTTACATATATTATTTCACTTATTCCTCACAACCACTGGTGAAGCAAATATTACTAAAGCCCATTTGCAGATGTGGAAAGTTAAGCGAAATAACTTGTGATGAGTTCACTGAGCTAATAGAGGATAGAGCTAGGATACAAAGCTGATTTTTTAAAACAACCTGCTTCATAGCACATGGTTAGTTATGTCTATTCCTAAGCAACTCCTGTTTTGAGGTCTTTCCAAAAGAAACTATTATCTAAGGTTATAAAATATTTATACGTTACTGTCCAAATAAGTATGTTTGGTAACATGCATTTTCCCTTGCAATGCTCCAAAGCAAAGTACTTTACTTTTCAACTCCTGAAAGGTCTTACAGAGGATAATCATACTCGCAAGGTGGCTCTCTAGTAAGGCTGATTTTTTCCCCCCATTTTCACTGCAACGGGTTTTGGCTACCATGTTGTGTATGAGTAGGAGCTCATACAACTCGGTAAATTAATTATTGAACAATTAGATGTATCTACTGAAATCTTATAGATTCTGCGTATTGAAATCAGTTTGAAATCAATTCAGCAAAGTATCCTTTGTTAAACACAGTACGGTCTTAGTTAAAAAGCTCTGCACAGTAAAAACATTCTCTTATCAAGAGAAACACACAAACTAAATGAGTAAATGAAGGAAAAGACACAACTAAAATACTTAGGAGCTTAATTTTTCTCTTCTTAAATACTTTATTGCATGTTGGACTTATAAAAATCTGTTCTCTTACATGGGTAAGCCAGACTCATCCACTATTATCTTCTCTTGTAGTATTAGTAACACTTCAAGTTTCATTGCACTGTCACAACCCAGCGTATTAAACAAAAATCATAGCTCTAATCAAATGATCAAGAAATGATAAAATAAATTGCAGTGTTATTTCTTTAAAAGCTCAAACCATTCTTCAAATCTTCACTGAGTTGTATTTCATTAGAACTTCAACTTACATTTTAAAGCATTTTCCTGGAAAATCCATCCTTGTGATCTTAAACTGAGCACCTATCTTAAACTGTGCTCCTATTTAGGCCCTGTGCTATTCACTTCTGATGGGTCAGTATTTTGACTAAGTTCCACATAGCATTTTCCAAAAAATACATAAAATCAGCTTTATAGTCTTGCAATATAAAATTTCTGATATACAATTTCTCTGAAAATAGCAAGTATCTTCAATTTTAGGATATTTATTCCCAATTGGTTTTTTTCCCTTTAATTTCAGTAAAGAAAACAAAAATGCAATTAAAATAACTTCTAAAGCTCTCAATATGGAGGGTACTGAATATAGCAAATATGTTAACGGCATGGGCGGACATACCATTCAATGTAGAAGCAGTCCTGTAAATTTATTGGGTCAAATTATATGGTTTGCATTATTTTTGCAAGCCTTTTGCATACCTTGTGTAAGTGAACAATTACAAAAACCAGAGTGTAGATTTTACTTGTTACAAAGGAACAGTTATCAGACTCCTGGAAGTACTCAGCCTCCAGAGAGGAATTCCTCTTTGCTTCCTCATCTCACTGCCACACCCATTCCAGAAGATTCTTTGGGGGCTGATTTTTGTTCTAAATAATTATTCTTTAGGTTCCCACAGTATATTTTGCCACAACCCAGCACAGGCTGAGATTATAATTAAAACAATGTATGTGCTTCAGGGCATTCTGGTAAGGGTTTCATAGGCAGAGTATCTCCACTGGGAGTGAGTCAGTGAAGAACTGTCAGCAGATAAAGATCAAAATGGCCAATCTTTAAAAATTATGTTAAATGTTTCACATATAAACTTTGTTGTTTACTGGTATGTGCAGTTACAAATGAATTATTCTTACTATTTTGGGGATGAGACAATTAATTTTACAAATGTCTTATGAATATTTCAAATGTTCTAAGTAGCAAGCTAGCTTAACTATACACTTTTACAGAGTAAGATCTATCAACTTTCTACTTCAAGAACATCTTGTAGGGGAGAAAAATAATCACTAGTAATCATGTAATAAGTAGTATTTAATAAGTACATACAAGTGGTATGTAGAAACTTTTCCAGGTACACAGTGAGGAAACCAGATCTCTCTGGCTGGGAAACAAGAAAAGCTTTACCAAGATAACATTTGAGCTGACCATTAAAAAATTAAACAGAACTGGCAAAAAGTTAATAGTCACAGTTGGGTGATGAGTAAATGGGAGATGTTAATACCACCTCACTATTCTTTATATTTGAAATTTTCCTTAATAAAGTTTTTAAAAAGTGACAGGGAGAGGGAAGAAATAGTACATGCAAAAGTACTGAGGCACAAAAAAAAGTGTTTGAGGAAAGACAGTAACTCTGAAATATAAATAGGTTATACTGTTACTTAAAGGAACCAGGAATTAGGGTTGGAAAGGAAGAGCTTGAGGAAACCTGTCCTCACTTCTCACACAGCTACTGAATTTCAGACAGACATTTTATGTCTGAGACATTCATGCAAAATCAGCCATATATATTAAGTCTTTCCAAGACCTATAATTATTACAAGTGCTCAAAATGTATTCTTGGTTTTAAGATTTTACTTGAGAGAGGGAGAGAGCTCTAGCAGGTGGGAAAGGGAGAAGCAGGCTCCCTGCTTCTGCTTAGCCCCTGACATAGGGCTCAATCCCGGGACCCTGGGATCATGACCTGAGCAGAAGGCAGGCAGATACCTAACCAACTGAGCCACCCAGGGGCCCTTCAAACATGAAGGATGCCTCCTACTGCCCACTTGTTAGCCGATTTTCAATTATTCAATGAACATTTGAACTTATGCTATGTAACAAACTTGTTTGAAATCATATGGCTTCAAATTTTATTATTATTTTTATATATTTTATTTATTCATTTGACAGAGAATAAGGAAGAGCACAACCAGGGGGAGTTGCAGGCCGAGGGAGAGGGAGCAGCAGACTCCCCTCAGAGCTCGGAGCCCGATGCAGGGCTTCCTCTCTGGATTCTGAGATCATGACCTGAGCCGAAGGCTTAACCAGCTGAGCCACTCAGGCGCCTCTCAAATTTTTTAATAAATAGAGAAAACAATTTGAGGAATGCTAGAATTTAAACTAGAGCTCATTCTGAAATTTTGTATTACTTAACTAGAGATTATGCTTCTTTCCGATCTAAAACCCGAAATGCTAACGCCTCAGGGCCAGTACCTCTCTCATGGATAAAACTGGCTCCAGCTTCTTTATGTACTACTGCACTATTTAATACCACAGAATACTTTAGTATACAGTGTCAGAATGGTGTTAACAGTAGACCAGTTGCCAGAAAGCAATGTCACTGTATCAGATACATTCACAGTACCTGGTCTTGGCCCAGCAGGAGGGAGGGCTGTCCCCTGCACCCCCCAATCCCAGGTTTCAAACAGCACAGCTGCAATCTGAAGATCATAAATATCTTCCCACCTGAAACTAAGGGAGTATCTTGACAAGGTAATGGAGGATGCACATAACATTCTACCTCCCTCAATCCCTTATTACTTCTTAGTAAAGAAGCTTCTAGCAAGAAAATAACAGTTTGGACAAGTCTTCTTTGATTAGAGGCATTATACTACACTTTTGTCTAGGTGGCCTTGTTCTCCCAAAGGTTACACGTCTTCCCAACTAGACAGTATTTGTGCTTATGTTGCTGTGGTATTGAAGCTACACTTTTGAAAGTCACCAACAAATTCCCAGCCTTTTCCCAGTCCTTCATCCAATTAGAATCTGATGTTACTAATCATATTTTCCTCTCTTGTCACTGTACCATAAGTTTCATTTTTGCATATGTGCTCCAGAAATCTCTGTAATACCGTTCCCCAAGGCAGAGCATCATTTTCAAGACAAGGAACCTTTGAGAGCCTTTGTGTGGCAGGTAATAGAAATACAAAAGACAACACATGGTCCCTGCAATTTATTCTGTATATCCACTAAAGCCTTTTACATTGCAAATCATCAACAAGTCCCTTACTTAAGACAGATTGATTCTAGCAACTTCTACTGCTCTGTTAACCCAAAAGTCCATGCAATATAAGAACAGCTACGGCCTCCTTCTAAAATTGCAAAAACTAAAGCAGGGAAAAAGGGAGAGATGTAAACTGTTTTCACGTCAAGTGCCTCCAGTGGTGAATAAATTTAAACTTCTCACTCCCTATAAGAATAAATATCCTTACTAAAGTTTTTCTCTCTGCATTTTGGGTTTTGCTGTATATAACTAAAAATTTTCCCTGCTATTCCTTTCATTTTTATGAGCTGAGCCCATAGCATTAAAAAAAAAAATTTTTTTTTAATCTGCCTAGAAAAGACTGGAAAGAAATACAGCCAATTATATTCAGATGGTTGAAATTGGGATGGTGGTTATTCCCTTGCGGAGTTAGAAATCCTTTGTTCTGTGAATGGAGGGAAGGGTCTGAGAAGAAACGGGAAGATTAGGTTTGCAGGCAATGAGTCCCAGCTGGGTACCCCTGCACCACTTTCTCAGTTCAGTAGCAGAGAGGAGGGTCATCTCCTAGGGATGAGGGGGACAGGGTTGAGTAAGAGGCTTGAGGACCCTAAATATTTGAATGATCCATTTAGGGGAATGGAAGGCAGAGCTAAAGACAAAAGAAACTGAAGACCCAGACCCTCAGCAAAATGGGGAAGAGATAAAAGGAGGTTAGAAATATAATACTGCTACTGCCGTTAATTGATTAATTTAAATCAGTTAGAATATAAAACAAGAAGGAATTTGGGGGGAAAATCTGATATACCAATAAAATGAGGTTTCTGACTATGAAAGTACAGGAGATATTAAAATAAGCTTAGAAACAAGCAAATAAGCCTACACATTCAAGTTTTATTGTTTTTAATGTACATCAATAAAGCAAAACTAAAAAAAAACAAGGTGGTCAGAAATAATCTGAGGGCCAGGTAGTCCCCTCAGTGTGCGCCGTGAAACCGTAATCTGCCTAAGATTATTCTCATCTGGTGTTTGTTCAAACAATAATGATTTCAAGGAACTGGGTAGGGAAGTAATGATAACAGGCAAAAAGAATGTGATAAGCTTTTCCTTTTTTTTTTTAAGCTTTTCCTTTTTTGTGTTTTGTTTTTGCAGTTCACAGAAGTTAACAGAAACCATACGGTATCCCTGCACCACAACCCTCCATACCGAAACACAAAGACAACAAATTACAAAGTTGTCAGTGAAAGCAGCTCATCAAGTCAACAGGATGAGAAGTTTGTCAAAGCCTCGGTGAAATCATTATAGCCTAAAGCTATTTCCAACAGTCACAAATTAGTTTCAATGTGTACGGGTACTGGAGATGGTGGTTAAGAAATCACAAAAGTATTACTGTCAACTTGGTTATGACACAGAATGACATAGATCTTGGAATCCAGGAAATGGCTAGTGGATGTGGCCAGAAGAGAGAAGGCTCTCAATAAAGGGCTCTTAAAAAAAAAACAGAACGAGCCTGATACAAAAAGCGTCCAGAAGGCAGGTGGGAGTGTAAATCCTGGCAAAAGGCACCGCCTCCAAGAGAATCCAGATTCGCAACAGAGGCCTTTCTGCCTAACACATCACAAACACACCGTAACAAATAACGTCCGAAGCCACAGGCAACTGCGTTTACAGATGGATCTTTCCATTTCCTTTCAGGCAACACAACGTCGAAAGCGTCGCATTTCTCAAGGTCCACTCCTAGTTGTTTTGTAGGGGGAAAAAAAAATCCCAGGGAGCATAGGTGGGAGCCGGTGAACCCTTCTGATCACGGAGGTAGAAAAAAGAACCGACACCAGGTAGTTTCCAGGAATCCCCACGAAACCCCAGTATCCTCATCCCTCCTTCCCACCCCTACCCCTCTTCCCCCGCCCCGCCCCCGCCCACAACGCCCCGGCTCCTTCCTGCTCCGATGTTCTCCTCTAATTGGAGCCGAGGAACGATCTCCCCCTTCCTACCCACCCCACCCCCACCCCCGGCCACATTCTCCTCCCTCAAAGTTACAGGAACCTAAAAAAGTCCGCTTATGCCTTCCCGCTCCACCCAACACCCCGCTTCCAGGCCCACCCCCTCCGTCTGAGCCCGGGCTCCCCCACTTCCCGCTCATGCGCACTGCCCCGAGCCCCAACCCTGCTGCCCCGCCCGCCCTTACCATGTACCAGGTCCCCAGGATGATGGTCCCGGTGCGGACATGGCAACAGCCGCAGCACCGGGTGCTGTAGAACCGGTCGCTGCGGCTCCGCTTGAAAGTCATGGACACCATCGGGAATCCCACAGGCTTCGTTCTAGGACGGGCCCCTGACAAACGCTTTCCGCCCAGAGGTCCAACCCAGATAGCTCCGCCGCAGTCTCCAAAACCAAACGACGCGTCTTCAAGCCCGCCCCCGGCCCGGGCCCCAGCCAGCTCCTTCGCACCTGCGCACTGAGTGCCGAGCGCCGCTCTCGCGCGACCTCGGTTTACCCTTCTTTCTCCACCTTCCCCGCACACAGGCCAATGGAAGAGCAGAAAGCGGGGTGGACGTGGGCCCTGATTGGAAGACCTTGGAGATTGACAGGACGTCACGCCCAATCAGAAGTGCGACTCGCCTTAGCGCTAATGGATCCCCGCCTCTTAGGCGAGGGCAGGGGCTGGCTCGTAGGCTCGGAAGAGGACGGAGTAGCCTGGTAGTTTACCATTCCCGGGGCGAGAGGGGCAAGAAGAGAGGCATTTAGTGAGTAGACGCAGGGACGAGATCAGTTGGTGGCAGAAAATGCGCACGAAGGGCCTTTTCTGAGTGATGTCTCTGCCACGTACTGCTTCGGAGGCGTCACGGGACCGCGCCTGGTCACGTGACCGTTTTGCGCGCTGCTCGATTATTTGGCTGGCCGGGGGCGGGGCCATCGGGAAGGGGCGGGGCCACCGGGAAGGGGCGGGGCCAGTGCCCCCTCCCGGGCCTCCTTCGCCGCGGGAGTGGGAATTGGGGCTTGTGGGAGGAGTGCAGGTTTAGGTTTCCCCGTTCCCTCGCTCTGGAGGCTCCTTGCTGGGAGCAATTAAGTGCCATCAAACATTTAGGCAACTAAGAGGCAAGAAGATTGAGGGAAATAAAAGCTAAAGTGGAGGAACTAATTAGTTGCTGGTTTATACAGAGAAAAGTGATTTTTTTTATCGGGAAAAATTGAATACGTTGAAACGGACCGACAGATCGCGTACTACGGGGTGCCTTCAGTGGAAAACCAGCCACGGGGATCCCTGGGTGCGCAGGGTTTGGCGCCTGCCTTTGACCCAGGGCGCGATCCTGGAGACCCGGGATCGAATCCCACGTCGGGCTCCCGGTGCATGGAGCCTGCTTCTCCCTCTGCCTGTGTCTCTGCCTCTCTCTCTCTCTCTCTCTCTATCATAAATAAATAAAAAATTTAAAAAAAAAAAGAAAGAAAGCCAGCCACGGCGCGACACGTCATTCTGCGTGTCCTGAGCCTCCGTGGGCTGTCCGTCTGTCTTTGTGGAGCTCTGTATAACTATTGCAGACGATAGCAGGAGGAAATACTCCTGTCCGTCAAACTGGAGTTTGAGTCTTAACCACTCCCTGGAGAAAGCCATTTTGCATCTATTTGTAAATTCATCTTTCATTCACAATTCCGCAATATGGGTGATTTAAATTTTCCTTGCAAACCGGTTCTGCTATGTTTATTGGTTTCCCCATTGGGTAAATGTAATCTTTGACACGTGTTCATTTCGTATTTGCATGAGGCTTAAGGCTTTTACCTTTAAAAAAAAAAAAAATGCATGGTTTTGGGGCATCCCTGGGTGGCTTAGCGCCTGCCTTCAGCCCAGGGCGTGATCCTGGAGTCCCGGGATCGAGTCCCACATTGGGCTCCCTGCGTGGAGCCTGCTTCTCCCTCTGCCTGTGTCTCTGCCTCTCTCTCTATGTCTCTCATGAATAAATAAATAAAATCTTAAAAACAAAAAACAAAAACATGGTTTCACTGTTTGGCAAGTACGCTTCCTTCAGAGAACAGAAAGGCCCTCTCCTCTGCCAAGTATGTTCTTAGATGGAGACCACAGTGAATTCAGACTAAAGGTTATTGCACTGACATGGTTTCAGGGAACACTGCTTGAAGTTATATGTTGATTTGTTGATTACCTCCCCACTAAAATGTAAATTCGAGAAGATAGAGACTTTGTTTACTCATGCAACATTGAAAGAATTGTCCGTGGACAATTATCCTTGTTTGGATACTACTTCCAAACTACCTGGGAGGCCACAGGTATGTCAGGCTACATCGAAGGATGAAGTGGAGTGGAAGCAATTCAACTCATAATGAATTATGAAATCTCTCCACTTTAGATTATAACACTCCCCTCAGTTTTACACAGCCATTACTGTGTTCCATGCTTGGACCAATCACTTTATTTTGAATCATTTCGCTCTTTCCACAATAACTCTAGAAGGCAGGTACTTTTATATTAACTCCACAGAGAAGTTAAATTATGTGTCCAAGATTACAAGGCCAGTATGTGGAGAAATTGGAACCCTCATGCATTGCTGGGGAGAATATAAAATGGTGCATCTGTTGTAAAAAAAAAAAAAAAAAATGTCGTATATCCATACTAATAGGCTAAAAAGAAATGACACATAATGCACTCCAAAAATATTACGCTAAGTGAAGGAAGGCAGTCACAGACCACATATTGTGCAAAACATGTTTATGAAATGTCCAGAAGACTCAGATTTATACACAGAAAGTAGATTAGTAGTTGCCAGTGGATATAGTTGGTACCTATTAAAGGGGATGGAATTTCTATCTTCTTTTTTAAATATAGTTTTTTTTCAGTGTTGAAAATATTTTTTCTGCGTGTGATGAAAACGTCCTTAGAATCTTTAAAAGGGTCAGGGGCACCTGGGCGGCTCAGAGCACCTGACCTTGGCTCAGGTCATGATCTCAAGGTCCTGGGATCCACCCCTGCATAGGGCTACCTGCACGGTGAGGAATCTGCTGCTCTCTCTGCCCCTCTCCCTGCTCCTGCTCACTCCCTCTCCCTATCTCTCTCTCTCTCTCTCTCTCTCAAATAAATCTTTTAAAAAAGAAAGTGTTCTTGGATTAGGTTGCAGGGACGGTGGCACAACCTTGAAGAAACTAAAAACCATTAAATCATGCGCTTTAGGTGAAATCTGTGGGTGTGTGAATTATATCTCAGTAAACTGCTAAAGGGGAGAATGGGGGAGGAGACTGGCTACTGGGCCCAAATGGAAGGGTCAGCCTTCACAGAAGGAGGAATTCCACCGGCATGGAAAAGTATGAAACAAAAAACAAAAATCTCAATAGATTGGATAAATTCTTAATTGAGTCATTTTCAGAGAAAATTAGTGAATTAGAAAATTGCACCAATAAAGTGACCCAAAACTCGGTACAGAGAGATACAAAAATAAAATATGAGCAGTGACGATATGGAAGGTAGATAAAAAGGATATATGAGCAGATTCCAATTCCTCAACTGTAAAACTCCCACCCCAACTCATTTACTTCATTATGTGTTATTTTAATTCCACCTTTCACACCATAATTTATGGTTAAAATGTACTCTTCTACATTATCCTTCTCTATCGACTTTCATCATAGCACTCCAGGAAAAGACTATTTTTAAAGACTTCTACCATGGAGAGTCTGACTGCCTATAAAAGCATTTATAGCAGATGAATGGATCCATAATGCAATATATTCATTACTTCCAAGAAATAAGGGAATTAGTTAAAAATCAATTTGAAGCCCCATTACTCCTCATTAGATTGTTTCATCAGTAGTGAGGTAGCTGGAAAATATGGATGGAATATTTAGGTTAGTCTTTCTCCCATCCTCCTTCATGAAGCAAAAATTATTTTGACTGAAAAATGCTTTTTAATATAATAGAACCCAGTTACTTTCCTTTAATATTCTACTGAAATATTTCAAAAAGCACTTCATTTAATTTGTTCAAAAGACGACCTTAACCATCTTCTCAATGGTTCTTTCCTTTGAATTCTTGTTGTCACATCCATTTTTTAAAAGTCGGACTTGGCACATTTCATGGTTGTGTTGAAGTGTTTGGCTTTTAATCACACAGGAGGGTGGCCCCAAAACAACACAACTATTTAATAGAAACAACTAAGCAGCCTGCCCAAAGTCTGTGCTTTGTTAGAATTGTTATTTCTCTGTAAGTTAATATGAATAGCACTCAATGAATTTTTTTAAGATTTTATTTTTAAATAATCTCTACACCCAACGTGAGGTTCAAACATATAACCCCAAGATCAAGAGTTGCAAGCTCTACTGACTGAACCAGCCAGGCACCCCTTCATGAATTTTTTATATACCTGAAAGAAACTTACTCAAGAGAAGAAAACTGAAATTTTGAATTCTGCTTCACAGAATAGTTCATTAGTAGAAGTCAATAGAACAGGGGTGCCTGGGTTGTTCAGTCGGTTAAGTGTCTGCCTTTGGCTCAGGACATGATTCCAGGGTCCTGAGATCAAGCCCCATAGAGGGTTCCCTGCTCAGTGGGGAGCCTGCTTCTCCCTCTCCTTTTGCCCGCCCCCATGCTCTCTCTTACTCTCTCAAATAAATAAATATCTTTTAAAAAGTCAATAGAACATTTAAGCTGTATTATAAATCAATTGATTTCTTTCCCACCCCAAAATTGAGTTTTTGAATAAGTAACAGTACCAAAGAAAATGAGTTAACTAAGGGCAACAGTGAAAATATAATCTATAGCAAATTGAACGTCTTTGCTATCTACATATATTCTAGAAATTCATAAGTAAAACATCCACAACAGAAACAGATAAATGGGCAAAGGCTATGATTGGACAGTTCACAATCAGTGACAAAGCTTCCCAAGAAACATGCAGGAAAATGAAAAATCAAAGAATTGAAATTAAATATAAATGAAATATTATTCCTCTCCCTTTAGTGAAGGAATATAACTTAAAAAGAAAATATCCTTATCTGATGATATCATGAAATTAATACTTTTGTACATAGCTGGTGGGATTGTAAATTAGCACAACCATTTTGGAAAACTCTTTGATAGTGTGTATGAAGAGCCACAATAAATTCACATTTCTAAAAACCTATTCCTAAAGTCTAAGAAATGATCTGCACGAAGGCACCCTTAATCTCAGCATTATTTATAATAGAAAAAAATTAGAAACAACCTAAACAACCAGTGATAGTTTAGTAAATTATGGCACACCTATGTGATGAGATACTCTAACATTATTAAAATTATGAAACAATGAAAAATATTTGTGATATGTTAAGTGAAAAGAGAATACAAAATTGTCTATACTCTGTTTACAGCAATGCTAAACAGAAACCAGAAGCAAATATATCAAAATGGAAACCAGTATTTGTTAAGCTGGTAAAAATTATGGGTTTATGATATTCCTTTTATCTAATTTCCAGTGAATGAGTAAGTGTGTGTGTGTGTGTGTGTGTGTGTGTGTGTTTGGTTGTTGAAAAAGTTCATTTTATTTATCTTTTTTAAAAAAGATTTTTGTTTATTTATTTATTTTAAGGAGTGACAGAGAATGAGAGTAGAGGTAGAGCAGGGAGGAGCAGAGGGGGAGAGAGGGAGAAGGAAAAAGAATCTGGAGTAGAGTCTGCACTGAACACAGAGCCAGATGCAGGGCTCAATCTCTCGGCCCTGAGATCATGACTTGAGCCAAAATCAAGAGTCAGACACTTAACCAACTGAGCCACCCAGGCACCCTGAAAAAGTTTATTTTATTTTATTTTATTTTATTTTATTTTATTTTATTTTATTTTATTTTATTTTATTTTATTTTTTTGAAAAAGTTTATTTTATAATAAAACATCAGGCAACCTTAGAACATTCTAAATTCTTGCCCTGGGTCTAAATTAGTGAAAAGAACAAGTTATAGAATGTTTTAAAAGAAATCTAGTTTTATTCACTTCTAGTACATCATTAATAAATAGATAAGCTGAACTGTAATCAGAATGTTAGTTGTCTATGATCATTTTTATAATAGAAGTAAAGTTTTCCTTGTCCAGGCTCCACTGTCTAAGTAGGAAACTCTGTGGTCCTGCCTCAGCCCCTATCTGGATATTCTGAGGAACTCTCTCAATTGCTTAAATTTCCTTATTGTTACTTTGGAGGGTTTTATATTATACTACTTTCCTGGGCAACCCCCTACATAGTTCAATTGGCTTTATTTTCTTCATGGGCAAAACCAGTGAGTTAAACTAAACAATGTCAAGTTCTAGATCTATAATTCTTACTCTAAATTAAGGCTTTCAAAATGCTTTAAGCCTACTAATTCCCGAATTGTTTAAGACTTTGATCTAACATGCTTCAGCTTCAGGACACTTCTCTTGTTTGGGGTCTGGAAAAGTCTCTTTCTGTGTGTTAAGAAATGATCATGTGTTTTTTGTTTAATTTACAAAAATTGAGAGATTTTGACAATTGGCTGTTTCCACCTCTGCTTTTCCTTTATATTTCCTCTTATATCAGATGGTGTCCTAGTGACTATAGGGATGTGAGACATTCAAGTGAGAAGTTGAATTGGGGTTTCATTATTTTGAGTGTGGTAGAAATTTACATGCCTCAATTGCATTTCCCTGTCGTGGGAATGGCTGTCAGGACCGCTTTCATTCCTACTGTGCTGACTCACCTGGTGGTGTGTGGTGGAAGGCAAAGCAAGGATCTCACTACATGTGAGCAGGTCTTTCAACAACCAGCCCTGGAAGTACCTTGGTCATGGAAGAGAAAAAAGGTTTGAAATACTCCAAGACAGAAATGAGTCTGTGCAGAATACTTCCCAACCTTCCAGCTTTGAAAGAAACCATATGGACAGAGTTTTGTATTGAGTTTAACTGATATGTAATTCACATACCAAAAAACTCATCCCTTTAAAGTGTACAGCCCAGTGGTTTCTTAGTATAAGCACAGTTATATAACCATCACCATAATCTCTTTTAGAACATTTTATCTCCCCCGCAAAACTCTTTGCCCTGCAGCCATCATTCTCTAATCCCCATCTCCTATCCTGAGGAACCACTAATCCACTTTCTTGACAGTTTTCCCATATCTGACAACAATCCTACAACTTACTTGGCAGTCCCAGTAAAGAGTTATGAAGTCAATTTAAAAAAAAAAAAGTCTTTTCTTAAACCATCAATAAGGGGGCTGGATGGCTGAGTCAGTTGAGCATTTGACTCTTGATTTCCACTGGGGTCATGATCTGAGGATCCTGGGATTGAGCCCTGCATCAGGCTCCACATTCAGGGGAGAGGCAGAGAGTCTGCTTCTCCCTCTCCCTCTGCCCCTCCTCCTGCTTGTGCTCGCTCTCTCTCAAATAAATAAATAAATTTTGTTTCTTAAAAAAAAAAATCAATAAAAAACAACAGCCATGCTATAAGAAAGACCAAATTCTTTGTCTTTTATTTTTGGATATTACAAAATCACTGTCAATGAAGAGGCAATAGAAGAATCTAGAAGAAAAAAGTATATAGATGTGCATCAAGTAATTAATTCATTTAAAAATTCTGAGTTTTTAAAAAATTTTGTGATGTAGTTATCAGCTTTTAAACATTTGTACATTATTGTGATTTTTATGTAATTTGAAATAAATATTAACTTTCATACTTAATTTTGAAACTGTGATTTTGAATTCTGTTGCTGAAAATGTGCTCTCATGTGTGTAAGGTTATAACCCCACAAAACCCAAATCCACCACTATGACTAGCCCAAGAGGAAAGACCTAGGAATAGTAGCATTGGTAGTTTTTCCTGTAAATGGTCCACCCAGATCAACAAATAGTGAAACTGAAAGCTGACAAATCCCACCAATATGCTCAGAGTTTACAATCAACCTTTTAATTTCCCACCTTTAATGTAGGACATGTAATAAAAGGGTGCCAACCTCTAAGGAAATCCTCTGGCATGCAAGACAGTGGCCAAACCATCAGGAATTAGGGAGAAGGAGGAGAGAGCAGCCATGACAGGAAAGAAAATGTTCACAGAACCTCAGACAAAAAAGAGAAGCTACGGTATCCATACAATAAGAATAAAATGTCATAATACGAACATTCACAGGGCAAAAAACATTCTTAAAATTAAAAACGTGATAGAAAACACAGAAATAGAACCTCAACTGTATGGTCAACTAATCTCCAACAAAGCAGGAAAGAATATCCAATGGGAAAAAGTCTCTTCAATAAATGGTTTTGGTAAAATTGGACAGCCACATGCAGAAGAATGAAACTGGACCATTTCTTCACACCATACACAAAAATAGACTCAAAATGGATGAAAAACCTAAATGTGAGGCAGGAATCCATCCTGCCTAGAGAAGAACACAGGCAACAACCTTTTGACCTTGGCTGCAGCAACTTAATATTAGACATATCTCCAAAGGCAAGAGAAACAAAAGCAACAATGAACTATTGGGACTTCATCAAGATAAAAAGCTTCTGCACAGCAAAGGAAACAGTCAACAAAACTAAAAGGCAACCTATAGAATGAGAGAAGATATTTGCAAATGATATATCAGATAAAGGGCTAGAATCCAAGATCTACAAAGAACCTATTAAACTCAACACCCAAAGAATAGGTAATCCAATCAAGAAATGGGCAGAAGACATGAACAGACATGTCTCCAAAGAAGACCTACACATGGCCAACAAGCATATGAAAAAATGCTCCACATCACTTGTCATTAGGGAAATACAAATCAAAACCACAATGAGATACCACCTCACACTAGTAAGAATGGCTAAAATGAACAAGTAAGGAAGGGATAGATGTTAAAAAGGATGCAGAGAAAGGGGAACCCCAGTACACTACTGTGGGAATGCAAACTGTTACAGCTACTCTGGAAAACAGTATGGAGGCTCTGCAAAAAGTTGAAAATAGAGCTACCCTATGACACAGCTATTGCACTACTGGGTATTTACCCCAAAGATGCAGATATAGTGATCCAAATGGGAACCTGCACCCCAAAGTTCAAAGCAACAATGTCCACAGTAGCCAAACTATGGAAAGAGTCCAGATGTCCATGGACAGATGAATGGATAAAGAAGATGTGGTGTGTGTATATATGTATATATATATATACTCAGCCATCAAAAAATTGAAATCTTGCCAATTGCAATGATGCGTGGATGGAACTAGAAGATATTGTACTAAGTGAAATAAGTCAATCAGAGAAAGACAATTATCATATGATCTCACTCATATGTAGAATTTAAGAAACGAAACAGGACTGTAGGGAAAGAGAGGAAGAAATAAAACAAGGGCAGCCCCGGGCCTGCAGCCCGGGGTGTGATCCTGGAGAACTTGGATCGAGTCCCACGTCGGTCTTCCTGCATGGAGCCTGCTTCTTCCTCTGCCTGTGTCTCTGTCTCTCTCTTTCTGAATAAATAAATAAATCTTAAAAAAAAAAAAAAGAAATAAAACAAGACAAAATCAGAGAGTGAGACAAACCTTAAGAGACTTAATTGTAGGAAACAAACTGAGGGTTGCTGGAGGGGAAGGGGTTGGGGAATGGGGTAATTGGGCGATGGGCATTAGAAGGGCATGTGATGTGATGAGCACTGGTGTTATGTAAGACTGATGAATCACTGAACTCTACCTCTGAAGCCAAGAATGCATTATATGTTAATTAATTGAATTTAAATAAAATTTTAAAAATTAAAAAAGAGAAAAAAGCTTAAGTACAAAAATGAAAACTTCAAAAGGTTGGAAAAGAAGGTTGAGAAAGTCTCTCAGAAAGCAAAAGACAAAGATACATACAATAAGCATACAAAAAGAAAATGAGAGGATTAGTCAAAGATATCCAAATATAAATAATAGAGATTCCTAAAAGAGAGAAAGAGGAAATAGAAGAAAATCATTACTCTGGTAACATTTCTCAAAACTATGGAAATGACCTTACAAGACTGAAAGAAAAGCTTCCTCAGTGACCATAGCATTGGAGTGAAACAGATCCACGTCAAGGCACATCAGAGTAAAATGTCAAGACACTAGAAACAAAGACAAGTTTCTACAAGCTTTCAGAGAGGGGGAAGAAAAACAAGCCATATGGAAAGAATCAGAATCAAATAGCCTCGAAATTCTCAGCAACAACCCTGGAAACCAGAACACAATAGTGGCTGTCCTTCAAAACTCTGAGCGAAAAATGATTTCCAATTTATTTCTCCACACAGCCAAGCTACCTATCAAGGAATGGGGATAGAATAACTGTATTTTGAGACATGGCTCAGAAATTTTACCTTGCACTTTGGAAAGCCACCAGGGGATGTGGTACATTAAAGGGAAGTGAAAAAAAAAAAAAAAAAGAAAAAGAAAAAAAAAGAAAGGGAAGTGAAATGAAGCCACAAAAGAGAAAGGTATGAGGTACAGACAACAAGAGCTCTGACACAGGTGAGATGTGGATGAAGACTCCCAAAGGAGATGAAGGGCTCAGTGTGAAAACCACACATTGCCTGAAGAGGTCAACCAGTCCAGACTGGAGTGCTGCTCCTCAGGAGCAAAATACACAGAGGGCTACCAGCATGGCTGTCTCCTGCAGGTCTACTGGGTTTTCATCCTGATGAAGCTGCTTGAAGATGCATGCCACCAAAACAAAGGTTTAAACCAAGCAAGAAGAAGATATAAGAACTAGGAATTAGGGAATCAAATCTGGGAGAAAAGCAAAAGGAATTCCAAAGGCTGAGTGCAAAGGAAAGTCTCAGGATGACAGCTGTGCAGGAGGCCTGGGAAGCAGCCAGTGCAATAGAAGAAAAAGAAGGTCTCCAGAAGGTAAGTCAGGAAGAAAACAGAACTGGCACATCCCCTAAATTGTCATGAAAGTCCCTGGGAAAGCGTAGCAAGACTTAGCAAACAATAAGCACAAAGAAAATGAAGCAGATGAGTAAACAAGGCAATTATTGTAAGTTTGAGAAAAACAGAAAGTTGCAAAAGAAATTTAACCAGGGGATACCACAGTGTTTAGATGTGGGTCATGATTACATGGCATCATCAAGTAAACACTGACTGTTGATTTCACAAAACATTGAAAATATGTGTATTTGGGGGCAGAGTAGATGACGGTGCAAGAGTAGTAAATCATTATCATAACAGAAGCCAATAGATAGAATCAAAAGCTGATTTGTAAAAATATAGAATATATACCTATTATTTTAAAAATATGGAAGTATGTGCATGTCAGTGGGAGAAAAAGCAGAAAGAATGTATGCGTAAGCTTTTGCTATGTCATAACCACCACAAAACTGAGTGGCTTCAAACAACAAACATCTTTTTATTTTTCATAACTCTGTAGATAAGCTGGGCATTTCTTCTGGTTGGGCCAGCTCAGCTGAACTCTGTGGTCATCTGGTGAACGTAGCTAAGGCTGGATGGTCTGGAATGTTCTCACCCATCTGGTGGTTGGTTCCATGTCAGCTGGGGTAATGGTGATGATTTAGGCATCTGTGTCTCATCAGGCAAACAGCTGGCCCAGGCTCTTTCATATAGTTCTTGCAGGGTTTGTAAGAGCCCCATGAAACAGCAAACCCAATGCACACACACATTTGCAGGGCTTGCTTCACATTGGCTAAAGTTACACTGGTCCAAACAAATCATATAGCTAAGCCCAGATTCAAGGGATAGAAAACTAGACTCTTCCCCCTCAATGGTAGGACCTGCAAAGTCACATTCCAGAAGGATGTAGACTGAGAGATGGAAAGAATACGAGGTATAAGCATCAGAAGTAGTTGTCTCTGGAGAGAGGATCTAAGGAAATGAGGAAGGTACAGGGAAAGTGGGTCAGGGAATTGAGGAGAGCTGAGAGAGCTAGGGAAGAGAACCACTATACTTTTAATAAGTGTTTTAGGGACACCTGGGTGGCTCAGCAGTTGAGTATCTGTCTTTGGCTTAGGGCGTAATCCTGGGGTCCTGCGATTGAGTCCTGCATCAGGCTCCCAGCTGGAGCCTGCTTCTCCCTCTGCCTCTATGTCTGCCTCTCTCTGCGTGTCTCTCATGAACAAATAAATAAAATCTTTTTTTAAATTTATTTTATTTTATTTTTTAAAATCTTTTTTTTAAGTGTTTTAGTACTAAGTTATTTCATTTGCTTGTTTGGCAGAGTCAGTTTTATTTTTGTATATGTTTTTTTGCAATTGCCACTAAAGCCTCTTTTTTTTTTTTTTTTTTTAAAGATTTATTTATTGGGATGCCTGGGTGGTACAGCTGTTTAAATCAAGTAACCTTGAGATCACTCAGGTTGTGATCTCAAGGCCATGATCTCAGAGTCATGAGATCAGGCTCCGAGTCAGGCTCTATGATCAGCCTGGTATCTGCTTAAGTTTCTCTCTCCCTCTCCCTCTGCTGTTCCACTGTGTGCACACGCGCATGCACTCTCTCTCTCTCTAAAATAAAGATTTTGAGAGAGAGAGAGCAAGGGATGGGCAGAGGGAGAGGGAGAGAGAGAGAATCTCAAGCAGATTCTTCTGAGTATGGAGCCCAATGTGGGACTGCATCCCATGACCCTGAGATCACAACCTGAGTGGAAACCAAGAGTCAGACCCCTAACTGACTGCACCACCCAGGTGCCCCTCTAAAGGGGCAACATACGATCCTGGAGACCCGGGATTGAATCCCACATCGGGCCCCGGGTGCATGGAGCCTGCTTCTCCCTCTGCCTATGTCTCTGCCTCTCTCTCTCTCTGTGACAATCATAAAAAAATAAAAATAAATAAATAAATAAAGGGGCAACATATATACAAGTTTATATCTAGTTTTTAACTGGTTTTCTTTCAAAAACACTAATTCAAAAAGACATACACACCCCTGTTTACTTCATTATTTACAATAGCCAAGATATGGAAACAACCCATAAAGGAATGGGTAAGAAGATGTGATACATACACATAGACACATACACACACACACACACACACACACACACACTGGAACTTTTTAAAATTTTATTTTATTTAAATTCAATTTGCCAACATACAGTATAATACCCAGTGTTCATCATATCACATGCCCTCCTAATGCCCATCACCCAGTTATCTTATCCCCCTATTCACCTCCCCTTCTGCAATCCTCTGTTTGTTTCCCAGTTAATATTCTCTCATGGTTTATCTTCCTCTCTAACTTTTCCCCACTCAGTTTTCCCTCCTTTCCTTATGATCCTTTTCACTATTTCTTATATTCCACATATGAGTGAGACCATGTAATAATTATCTTTCTTCAGTTGACTTATTTCACTCAGCATAGTACCCTCCAGTTCCATCCACATTGATATAAATGGTAGGTATTCATCCCTTCTGACGGCTTAGTAATAGTCCCTTGTGTGTGTGAGTGTGTGTATGTGTGTGTGTGTATAACATCTTCTTTATCCATTCATCTGTCAAAGGACGTCTCAGCTCTTTCCATTTTAGCTGTTGTGGGCTTTGTTGCTATAAACTTTAGGGTGCAGATGTCCCATTGTTTCACTACATCTGTATCTTTGGGGTAAATTCCCAGTAGTGCAATTGCTGGGTCATAGGGTAGCTCTATTTTTAACATTTTGAGGAATCTCCATACTGTTTTCTAGAGTTGCTGCACCAGCTTGCATTCCCAACAGTGCAATAGGGTTCTTCTTTCTCCACATCCTCACCAACATTTGTTATTTCTTGTCTTGCTAATTTTAGCCATTCTCACTGGTGTAAAGTGGTATCTCATTGTGGTTTTGATTTGTATTTCCCTAATGACAAGTGATGTGGAGCATTTTTTCATATGCTTGTTGGCCATGTGTAGGACTTCTTTGGAGACATGTCTGTTCATGTCTTCTGCCCATTTCTTGATTGGATTGCTTATTCTTTGGGTGTTGAGTTTGATAGGTTCTTTGTAGATCTTGGATACTAGCCCTTATCTGATATGTCATTTGCAAATATCTTCTCTCATTCTATAGGTTGCCTTTTAGTTTTGTTGACTGTTTCCTTTGCTGTGCAGAAGCTTTTTATCTTGATGAAGTCCCAATAGTTCATTGTTGCTTTTGTTTCTCTTGCCTTTGGAGATATGTCTAATAGGAAGTTGCTGCAGCCAAGGTCAAAAGGTTGTTGCCTGTGTTCTCCTCTAGGCAGGATGGATTCCTGCCTCACATTTAGGTTTTTCATCCATTTTGAGTCTATTTTTGTGTATGGTGTGAAGAAATGGTCCAGTTTCATTCTTCTGCATGTGGCTGTCCAATTTTACCAACACCATTTATTGAAGAGACTTTTCCCCATTGGATATTCTTTCCTGCTTTGTTGAAAATTAGTTGACCACAGAGTTGAAGGTCCACTTCTGGATTCTCTATTCTGTTCCATGGATTTTTGTGTCTGTTTTTGTGCCAGTACCATACTGTCTTAATGATCACAGCTTTGTAATATAGTTTGAAGTCAGGCATTGTGATGCCCCCAGCTTTGGTTTTCTTTTTTCAACCTTCCTCTGACTATTTGGGGTCTTTTCTGGTTCCACACAAATCTTAGGATTATTTGTTCCGACTCTGTGATGAAAGTCCATGGTATTTTGATAGGGGTTGCATTGAATGTGTAAATTGCTCTGGGTAGCATAGATATTTTCACAATATGTATTCTTCCAATCATGGAATATTTTCCCATCTCTTTGTGTCTTCCTAAATATCTTTCAAAAGTGTTCTGTAGTTATTAGAACACAGACCCTTTACCTCTTTGGCTAGGTTTATTCCTAAGTGTCTTAAGTTTTTTGGTGCACTTGTAAATGGGATCTATTTCTTAATTTATCTTTCTTCAGTCTCTTGGTAGCGTATAGAAATGCAACTGATTTCTGTGCAATGATTTTGTATCCTGCCACATTGCCGAATTGCTGTAATGAGTTCTAGCAATTTTGGGGTGGAGTCTTTTGGGTCCTCCACAGACAGTACCATGTCATCTGCAAAGAGGGAGAGTTTGACTTCTTCTTTGCTAATTTGAATGCCTTTTATTTCTTTATTTTATTTTATTTATTTATTCATAGAAACACAGAGAGAGAGAGAGAGAGAGGCAGAGGCACAGGCAGAGGGAGAAGCAGGCTCCATGCAGGGAGCCTGATGTGGGACTCGATCCAGGGTCCCCAGGATCAAACCCCAGGCTGCAGGCGGCGCTAAACTGCTGTGCCACCAGGGCTGCCTGCCTTTTATTTCTTTTTGTTGTCTGATTACTGAGGTTAGAACTTCTAGTACTATGTTGAATAGCAGTGGTGAGAGTAGGCATCCCTGTCGTGTTCCTGATCTTAGGGGAAAAGCTCTCAGTTCTTCCCCATTGAGAATGATATTCACTGCACACACTGAAATATTATGCAGCCACCCAAAAGGATAAGATAGTGCCACTTGTGACAATATAGATGAACCTAGAGGATATTATGCTAAGTGAAAAAAGTCAGACTGAGAAAGACAAGTACCATATAGTTTCACTTATATGGGGAATATAAAAAAAAACGAATGAAAAAACAAAAAGCAGAATCAGACCTATAAATACAGAGAACAAATTGATGGTTACCAGAGGGAGAGGGTGGGCAGAAGAAGTGAAGGAGAGTGAGAGATATGGGTTTCCAGTTAGGAAATGAGTCACAGGAGTAAAAGGCAGAGCATAAAGAATGTCAATGATACTGTAACAGGGTTGTATGGGGACAGATGGTAGCTACACTTTGGGTGAACCTAGCATAATGTATAAACTTGTCAAATCACTATGTTGTATATTATTCTAAAAAAATGGTTTTGTGTTTACATAGGCTTTATGGGATCCATTTTTATGGCTATATAATATTTCATCTGGTGGATAAACCATAATTTACTAACTGTTCTAGTAGTTTACTACTATAAATAGCATTACAACAAGCACTTTTTTGCATTAAAGCCATTTTAAAAATTATTATTTTCTTAGGATAGAGTCTTAGGAATAGGTTTCTTAGATAGGAAAGTACAAACATTTTAATGCTTTTTGAAGAATATCTATTTACATTTATTATATATATGTTATTTTCCAAAAAAATTGTATCAGAAGTAGATTCTAATAACCAGTTTTACCATACTCTTGCCAGCATTACATGTGGAGATGTAACAAGGTTATTATTTCATTTTTATAACTATATTATTAATTTGATTTTAGAATAAAAGGAAGGGAGTAGTCAACAGTGTCAGATCCCTAGGAGTCTCAAGTTAAGAAAAGGTTGAATTTAACAACTCCCAACCTCTGGGGGATTGAATGAGGTCTATGAGAGTAAGTTCAATGGAGCAGTGGTGATGGGAGATAGATGGAAGAGAAAAATGAGAAGGAGAGGCACACACCAAAGATAAACTATGGTTTATAAGAAGCAAGATTATAAAATGGGGGAGAAAGGGTACTAGGTATAAGGAAGTGCTGGTTTTATATGCAATGTATCAAACCTCTAAAGCCAGACTGAAACGTATCCATCCATCCAACCATCATCTACCTTTGCTTCTGTCTCTTTTTTTGTTTCCTAATGATCATGTCAAGAATTATTAAAAAAAAAAAGAATTATTTTAAAATGTCAATTTCTTAAATATTGAGTGGGCTTAGTATTCAGTCAGGCACATTATCTAAACCAGTATTTCTCAGCATGTGATTTGCTGACCCTAGGGATCCCCAAGACCCTTTCAGAGGACCTGAGTTCAAAATTAATTACATAATAATATATCATTTGCTTTTTTCACTGTGCTGACATCTGTACTGGTGACTCACAATCAATGGAAGATGAACCTGCTGGAGCTTTGGCACCAATCAAGACAGTGATACTAGCACTGAGCTGAACTAGTCATACTGGTGGTCTTCACTATCACACATCAGCAGTCATACTGGTGGTCTTCACTATCACACATCAGCAGTTTAAAAAGCCAGTTTGGATTCAGAATGCTCATGATGAACAAAACATTATTAATTTTGTTACATGAACCCCGGAGACCACATTTTTTAAATATTCTGTGCACCCAAATGGGAAGTCCACATAAAACACTTCTGCAATTGTCTGATTTAAGAATACAACTACCTTTTTTCAACAGAGCATCATTTTTACTTAAAAGAATGACTAACAGGCAAATATCAAGAGTCAGATGTAGGTATTTGGTGGTCATTTTCTTGAAATAAGTGAAGTGAGCCTGTCCTAACTAGAGTATTTGTTGCCAAGGATAAAAGCAGAGGTCTCAAGATTAAAATGAGAGTTTTGAAAGACTTGTATCCACCACCATGAGCTTGACAGTAATAAAGAGTTTTCTGATGAGTTTTCTTTTTTTTTTTTTTTTAATTTTTTTTTATTTATTTATGATAGTCACACAGAGAGAGAGAGAGAGAGAGAGGCAGAGACACAGGCAGAGGGAGAAGCAGGCTCCATGCACGGGGAGCCTGATGTGGGATTCGATCCCGGGTCTCCAGGATCGCGCCCTGGGCCAAAGGCAGGCGCCAAACCGCTGCGCCACCCAGGGATCCCCTTTCTGATGAGTTTTGAGGTGAAATAGACAAATGTGTTTTTTAATGTTGCATAATGTTGTCAACATATGCATAATGTTGCATATCCGCATAACTCAGTGAACCAGCACTTCTCAGATAAGGAAGGCATAATGTTACAAAATCATGCACAGTAAAAAAGCCAGTCAAAATACAAGGTAGACCAGTAATTTTTAGTGTAATAGTTTCAAAGTTTATTGATATGGTTTCATATTCTACAATACAACTGACCTCTAAGGAATTACCACTTACTAGTTTTTGGTGTAGAATAAAAGAAAAATAGCCACAGTTATCAAAAAGGCTATTAAAATACTCCCTTTTTTCCAACTATGTATCTGTATGCAGCTAGATTTTTATTCAGATATTTCAACCAAAAGAACAAATCACAACAGACTGAATCAGAAGCAGATGTGAGAGCCCAGCCAAACATTAAAAGGAGACTTTCGAAATATAAAACATGCCATTCTTCCCATGGCTTTTTTTAAATATTAGAAAATATCCTTTTCCACAAAATTATGTTGTCTGTGTTAACATATGATGGATTTGTTGTTATCTTAAAATGAATTTATAAATGTTTTTAAATTTTCTTAACTTTAATTTCTTTTTTTTTTTTTTAAAGATTTTATTTATTTATTCATGATAGTCACAGAGAGAGAGAGAGAGAGAGAGAGGCAGAGACACAGGCAGAGGGAGAAGCAGGCTCTATGCAGGGAGCCCGACGCGGGATTCCATCCTGGGTCTCCAGGATCGCGCCCTGGGCCAAAGGCAGGTGCTAAACCGCTGCGCCACCCAGGGATCCCTTAACTTTAATTTCTAATATAGTAGCTATCAATAGCTATAATCCAGATAAGCTCTTTGGTATCCTCAGTAATTTTTAAGAATATAAATGGTTTTGAGACCAAAAAATTTGAGAACCACTAACCTAAGCCTTCTAACCACCACAGGGGACAATGGTTACTGATATTCAGAATGAGGACTTTGAGATACTAAGAGCTGCCATCAGTAATTTTTTTTTTTTAAACAGAGGAGAAAATGGATTCAGAGTTTTCAAAATTCATAAGACTGTGAATTTATGTAGTTCTCACTTTAACTTCAGTTTGGATTATTGGCTAATTGATGTTTGCCTGGAAAAGAAGCTTCTTGTCAAATATGTTTCTTCATTTATAAAATGGAAATAAGATTTGCTTCCTAAGGAAGCCGTAATTTCTTTACTCTGATGAAAGAGGAAGGCAATCATTCCTTGAAATATTTCTACCACAACTTAATTATTCATCTCCAATCCCTCAAGGTATTTCTCATCTGCTAATATTGGTAATTATCTCCTTTAGCCAAATTCAATACGTGGTTTCTATCTTTAATTGCCCCAGGGTACTGGAAAGAGTAATTGCTAAGTGTTGCCCATGTACCCTGAAGATGAAAAGTACTATATAATTATCACCACGGGAAAATTACTTTCCATGCACTTGGCTAACATCACGACTTGGGCTTGTGGTATTAGATTTCAATTTCAACCTTAAGGACTTTTCTTTTTTTTCTTTTTTTGTTCAATCTTAAGGACTTCTGATAGGAACATGCTAACATAGGTTTAGTATCTCTCTGTTCCTTCTCTTTTAAATCATAGAAAAACATCAAGAAGGACATCCAAATACTGAACTCGTTGGTCAGCAAAATTAAGAGTAGCTATTCATAGCCTTCAAAATATGAATCAGGGCTGCCAGGAGCAGCCAGGATTAGACAGAAACCATAGAGGTGGAAGTGAAGAGATGTGAGGCCCAGGAGCAGCAAAGTCCAGAAAGCAGCAGCAAACAGAACTTCCTACTTGCAGTAAGGGACCCACCTTGAAGAGAAAGCAAGTATCTCCTCCTGTGGATGGATTTCGGGGAGCGGGGCTGGTGGCAGCAGTCCTACTGGAATCGGCTTTATTTAAAGCAGCAAAGCAAGGGGTCTACACAAATAATTAAACAGAGGAGCCCTAGGCTTTGGTTTGCTAGGGCTGCTATAACAAAGTGGCTCGAACAGCAGAGTTTATCGTCTCACAGATCTGGAGGCTGCAAGTTTCAGATCAAGGTGTCCCAGGGCGGCTTCCTCCTGGGGGGGTGTGATAGAGAATCTGCTCCATCCTCCCCCCGCCCCCCAGCGTCTAGAGGCTTGTTGGCATCTTGGGCCTTTCTCGGCCTGTAAAAGCATCGCCCTGATCTCTGCCCTCCCCTTCACATGGTGTTCTCCCCACATGCCCGTCTCTGTCCAAACTCCCCCTTTTATAAGGACAACGGGTCCTTTGCATTAGGGCTCATCCTAATGAGCTAATCTTAACTAATGACATCTGCAACAACCCTATTTTCAAATAAGGTCGCATTCTAAGATACTGGGGGTTAGGACTTCAACATGTGAATGGGGGGGTGCACATGTCACCCCACAACACCATACATCCAAGGAGCACCCTGTTGCTGCCTCCTCGGAAGAGAGAGCCTTAGGGCAGTAAAACCTGAACGACAGGAGCCTCTCCCCACAAGGCAAATGATTGGGCTTTAAATAACTTGAAGTCATTCCTCTCTGTCTGAAGAGAGACATTCATCAACTGGAAACACAGCTACATCTGATTGATTATTTTTTCAATTTTTATGAGCTGTTTTTTTTTCCTTTCGATTTATTTTTTCTTACAGTTAAGTAAAACTGACATTGTTTCCAAGGTCAAATCTATAAAATAAAATACATTAAGTATCGAGTTTTTACCCCTGCCGCCTGTATATAGTCCCCTCTCTCCCATAGATATTTTTTAAAGAGCATTGAACTGCCCAGCAGTCCATTGCATGGATGAGCCATGGTTGACTCTCTTACTGATGGATTCTGCGGATTTGTTTTCAGTGTTTCTGCTGTTACCAACAGTGCTAAAGGTTGTTGCATACATCTTTTTGTATGTATTTCCACATGTCTTTGGGCTTGCTCTTCTCACAGGTGCTGAAAAATATGGCCTCATACTTGCCTGTGGCTCTCTTTTCCCCTTCCATCAGACTTCCTGCTGCCTCTGTTTCGTTGTCCCTGTTCTGTTACATTTGGATAATATCCCAGCAGTTCCCTTTAACGTGGGAGCTTTGTCTTGGGAGAGGCTGTAGGTTGGTTAATTTTCAGAATTCAGAGGTGCCTGCACCATCCAACCTTACCAGCCACATGTAGCTGCCCTTACTCACAAACTGGAGCCAGCAAATCACCCTCCCAGCATGGGTGCCGCCCTCAAAGACTGGCCTGCTGAGCTTCCTGGGAGTGTCTGTTGGTGAATGCAGCTTCCCCAACTGGCGGAGACCCCAGCTGAACCCCATTCCCCCCTGCTCTCCCTATCCCTGCATGGAAACCAGGCCCAGCCACTCTTGCTGCTCTCAGGGATATGCTCCACCTGCTTGCATTCTGACATCCATAGGAAAGCCTCGTACCTAATTTTGTTGATGATGCCATTGGTCAGTTCTTTGGCTTCACTTACAACGTCACTCTTAATTAGAAGAAATGCAAATTAAAGCCAAGCCAAGAATATATAGGAAGTCTTTATTCTTTGTATATTTTTAAAAATCTTTTAAGGATTCAAAAATTACATCAAAATTAAGTTACCCACCCAAAATTGAACTGAAATCCACTTTTGACTTGAATAGTTTGGCAAAAATCTGAATGTTTGGTAATACACACCCCTGACAAGGCTGCAGGAAGCCAGGCCCTCTCGGAGGCTGCTAGTGGGAATATAAACCAGGGCGATCCTTGTGGATAAAATTCATCAAATTTCAAGTGTTTTCACACACCTCTTGGCCACAGTAACCCAACTTCCAAGAATTTATCGGACAGCTGCATTTGCCCATCTGTGAAATGGTGAGTGAACAATGTTATGCATCATGGTGGTATTAGGAATAGCAAAAGTTGGAAACCATCCAAACTAGTTTAGCTCGTCAGCAACAGGAACTGGTTTAATAAACAATCTGCACCTTTTTAATAGAACAAATGAAGAAACTCTCTGCATGAACAGAAATAGTCGGATCTCTAAGATCTTAGAAAAAAGGTACAGAACAATGTATACCTATCATTTTTGTAAACAAAAAACAAGGAAGATAAAACATATATTCATGTTTATGTATATTTACATAAATATATCCTGGAAAAAAACATACAGAACTATTAAGAAAGAACCTGGGAGTGGGTGGAGCATAGGATACCAGGCATGAGCTCTCAGGCATATGAGGGGCAAAGGTGGAAGAAAGGCTTTTCATGGAGCATGCCATGACCATTGAACCATGTACATGATTACCTAATAAAAAACATGAACATACCAAAAGTTTGGCAGCTTATTTCACTCATGTATTTGTTAGCATCTGAGCCTAGACTTTCTGTAGAATAAGAGCAAGAAATTGGGTATGATCTGGCTACTCCTAAGTTCATCCAAGGAGCAGATGTAATGTCATAAAAGCTCAGTGTTGCAAAACTGACATCATGGGAGTGAAATTAGATTCCTCTGAGCTGTGATAGTGCCATTGCACGAGGTCAGAGGGGACCTTGGGGAGACCGACCAGGTACCCACACACATCATCTGCCACCCTGAGCACGGTGTGGGGTCCACCTGGCAGGGTAGCATGGACTGGAATGAACAGAATACTGAGAGAACCAGGGTCAGGCATGTCTCTTGGGGGAAACTAATTTTCAGACCAGCTTTCTGATACCCTGGTGCCTTTCCTTTCACATCCTTACTTGCCTGCATAAATGTCACCTTTAGCCTGGTGACAAGATGTGGCCATGTGCCCGTCCTGCTCTGCAACTCCACGGGCCTGTGTGGAAGTGTCTGATTTGGTCTTATGGTTCCGGTCATTACATCATTGTGATTATAACACCACCTTTTTTCACCTTTTTTTCTCAGAACAATTGCAAATATAATTATTTTATCAGGAAATATATTCACGTGGTTAGAAAATAAAATTGCCTTTAGCCTGTCCTCAGAGGATGAGGTTCCAAGTCTCCCCACAGCCCTGCTTTCTTCTTTCTTTTGGACGTAGGGTAATGGGTCACTGTCACTCAGAAGGGGCCCTTCCCAGGGTGATCCAGAGCAGACATCCCTGATGGGGTGGCAGCCTGCCTTTCCTGGAAACCCTGTTTCTATGGATACAGTAAATCTGAACAAACAATTCACACCAAGGTAATAACAACTTAATGCTCTCCACTTCCTTATTGATGTTTTTTTTTTTAAGATTTTTATTTATTTATTCATGAGAGACACAGAGAGAGAGGCAGAGACACAGGCAGAGGGAGAAACAGGCTCCCTGCGGGGAGCCCGATGCGGGACTCCTCCCAGGACCCCAGGATCACAACCTGAGCCAAAGTCAGATGCTCAACCACTGAGGCACCCAGGTGTCCCCCTATTGGTGTTTCAAAAAAAGGAGGATGGGGAGATAAAAAGGAAGGACAGGGTGTACTTCACTTCATCAGAATTAAGCTATCATGGTAAAATTGCAGTAAAATTTTTAGGTCAAACTTCCCACCTGGAAAGGCATTAGGGGAGGTGCTTGGGGAGGCTAGCACCTACCTTTACATCACATGCTTGATTAGAGAAATGGGAAATAGCAAGTGGCCTCCCTAAGCATGGTGGACAGCTGGCCCTGCTAAACCTGTGGGTGGGCATTGCCATGGGGCCCAGGGGAGGAGCCTGAAGGCTGGCTGGCCATGACAGGGTGATGTTGTGGAAGATCCCAAAGAAATCTGCATATGAATGCAGAACATAGTTTGCCAAGGGGCATCTGCCCTATCATGCAGGCGGCCTCCTTTATCCATTGCTTCACCAGACTGTCCTGGGGCTCCTACCCTCATTGGCAAAAGTCCCAGACAGTGACTGCCAACAGGAGAAAGGAAGAGGAGGGATATGGTCGTTAAACAACTGGCTTCCCTGAGTGGCCTGGCCCACTGGGGCTTGCCCTTCCTTTGAGCTCTCTGGTCTGGACCACAGGGGCCAGGGCTGCCACAGTGCACAACTCCAGGGGGCGCCACTCAGGTGGCATTCTATGTGCACACCCAGGCTGGTTTTGTTCATTATCTGTACACGCATCTTAGGGAGCCTGATGCGGGACTGGATCCCAGGATCCCAGGATCACTACCCAAGCCAAAGGCAGATGCTCAACCCCTGAGCCACTGAGGTGCCCCTATAAATCTTTTATATACCAAACCACCTAGCACTAAACCCAGCCCAATAAATATTTGCTGGCGGTTGGACAATCCAGAAATGGGGTTATTGACCCCGAATCACAGATAAAAGGATTATTTAATCTGGCAAGAGCCTCTACTTTAGAGCTCTGTGAGCCTGATTTTGCCCAGCTTTGGCATCTGGTGCTAACATTAGTCATTTGGAAATGTGACCTTTCGTGACACAGAGTGTCTCCGAGCAGCAATGTGACATGATCCACAGGGGCTTTCTGCACTTGCTACAAGTGTCGGTTTCCTCTTTTCTAAAAGGGTTCCGTTCTGAGCAGGGACATGGGGGCCACGGGGAGAATTGACGCACTCTGCAGAGCCCAGAGTGGGGTTTGGATTAGTCATGGTCGTAACCACTGTTTTTGCGGTCACGGAGCAGCCACAGCTCATATTTCTCCCAAGGGCCCACAGTATTTCTCTGGGGGACTCTTTGGAAGCCCTTGGCCTCAAAACCATACTGGAATACTTCTTCTCTAATGTAAGAGTTTGAGTAACTAAACTATACCGTAGTGAGGCTTCTCAAGCCTGCCAACCTTCATCTGCCCACTAACACGCAGTGAGAACACTTCCAGGCCCTTCTATGGCATTGTCTATGCACTGGGCTGCCTGCTGGAAAGGAGGGAAAATAGGGAAATGTATAAGCAAGAAGCTGAACTGAGACTTGGAGGACTGGAATTTTCAGGGAGCAGTTTGGTGGACAGCCTTGCACCAATCACCTCTCTGTGCTCCGTAATGCCGCTTGCAAGATGCAGGATTAAAACAAGAAGATGATGACACCCCCCCCCACCACCCCACCATCCAGAGGACACTTGTCTTGAGCCATGTGTCCCTTTGGGGGTGGAGAACTGGGGAGCAGGAATGGGGGAGCCACCCAGCACTGCCCTGGTGCCCTTGACCTGGATGGCTGAGGTGGGGAGTCACCTGTGGACAGGACACGGTGCTTATATTTTTTCAGGGTAGAGACTGCGTTTGGGGTTGTTCCCATGACATAATCCCCAGGCTCCCTGAAACTAATTGTTCAGATTAATGAATTGATTCTATTTTTCTTAGAATGCCAAACTCCAAATGCCTGAGGGTGGGAGGAGCCGCTGTTAGCATCTCCAGCTCCCAGGAAGGGCAGTGGGGGTACCCAGCATCTTCCCAGGAGGCGTGGGCCTGACTTCAATGCCAGAGGAGCTACCCTCTACTGTCCTCAGGTTCACCATAGGTGCAATGTGGGAACCCTAGGGTCCCTCTCAGTTCTGAGCTGTGAGGACCCATTTGCCTTTCCTTCTCTGTCAGGCCTTCTTCCTTCCTTGCTTCCCCTCTGTCTTATTCTTTCCCCGTCCTTGCACATGGGAGACCTCAACTCCTTTTCCAGTTTGTCTGGGCTATTTCACTGATCTGAGCCACAGTTTTCTCAATGGATGAAGGGAGTGTTAGAATGAGAGTGTCGGAAGCCTCACCCAGCTCTGAGGCTCTGGTCTTCCTGGGATCCTGTGGTACAAAATCCCATGCAGGCTGGGGCCCCTCCTTTCACCCACCACAGGAGGACCCATCCCCCAGAGGCCCCGCTGCCACTCACCTCCTCGTCCTTCAGACTTCTCAGGAGGATTCCATGGACATGGACATGGCCTCACCTGAGGCCAACAGTCAGAATCTGTGGTGATGGCTTTTCTTCTGTGCCAGCTTGACTGAGTAACAGTCTCCACCTATTCAAACACCAATCTAGGTGTTGTCCTGAAGGGATTTTATAGCTATGATCACAATCCATAATCAGTTAACTTCACGTAAGATAGACTATCCTAGCTAATCTGGGTGGGCCTGATTCAATCAGAAAGCCCTTAAGAGCAGAGCCACAGAGGGTGCCTGGGTGGCTCAGTGGTTGAGCATCTGCCTTTGGCTCAGGTCATGATCCCAGGGTCCTGAGATCGAGTCCTGTATCAGGCTCTCTGCAGGGAGTCTGCTTCTCCCTCTGCCTAGGTCTCTGACTCTCACCATGTGTCTGTCATGAATGAATAAATAAAATCTTAAAAAGAAAAAAAAAAAAGAGCAGAGCCACAGCTTCCCCGAGGAAGAAACTCTGCCTATGGACAGCAGGTTCCACCCATCCCCAGAGTTCCAGTCTGCCCTTCCTGGTGGCCTTTCCTACAGATTTCAGAGGAGCCCAGCCAGCCCCTACAATCACATAAGTCAATTCCTTACAATAAAGTACTTACCATACACTTCCTACTCACTCTGTTTCTCTGGTTGAACCCTGAAATATACTGTCCTATGTTACTGCTGGTCTGATTTGTAGTCTCCAGGTGTTTTCTGAAAAATACAGACCAGGGTCCCCTGTTTCTCTAGTCCAGGCCCCCATAACCTTGACAGTGCATGTCAAACAGTTTCTACCTGGACAGAATAAATTTGCCCTACTCTCAGGTACCTTCTGGCCAAGATCAAAGGAGACCTCAGAACTCTTGCCTTCGATGCTTCACAGGCATTTGATCTTGGGATTCTCTGTACCTGTTGTTTACCCAATGTTGCTATTAATGGTTGAATCTTTTAAACACATTATGGAGCAAGGATTATTCCACCACTGTCACCATTCACTTAACAGCTTTTCTTGAACTTCCAAACTGAAGGCAAAGAGCCGAGCGTAAACAAGCAGGTGAGTCTCTGAGGAATACAAGGATCCTGCACCTGTGAGCTAACGCAATCCTGCACATCAGGAGAGTCTACAGAATTGTAGGTTTTAGGCAAGTGAAACCAAAGAGTCCAGAGTCTTCCATCTTTTTGTTTTCAATATCTGAGCTTTCAAGCACCCCTCTCTTCATCCTGCAAATATGAACTGGCCAAACACCTGGACTATAATTTTTTAAAACTAATACATGACATGGTTTCCATTACCATTTATCCCTGGGTGAGCAGGGGATGGGCAGGATGTGTTCATTTTTTTTTTCTGTACAATTCATAACACTGAGAATATTGTCCTCTGAAGTCCAAGAGAAACATGATGAGGCCAGCAGGTCCTTCTATGAGGGGCTGGGAAAATAGGACTGGGAGGGCTGGGGAATGGGCAGGGCGGGGGTTGTACCCACAACAGGCGCCAATGAAAATTGCAAAGTTTGCCTGAGTCTTCTGCTACAGACAATGCCAGGCCTCAGGGGCTCAGGTTGCTCACTTGCTGAGCACAGTGAACATGAGACTTTGAAAAGGCTCCTGCCCTCTGCTATGCAGCCTCCAAGGGGAGGCCAGACCAGGCAGTACTGGTCCCTTCAATGCTAGCCTGCAGCAGGCAGCTGTATTCTTCTTGCTTCTGGCCTGTGCTGACACACAAGAGGGACTGGCTGCTTCCTAACAGGAGCTTTCGATTGCTCATCCAGCATCCAGCCCTATATCTGCGGCAGCTGCCTATCTGGGCCTGATAGAAGGGCATCCGCACAGGCTGCCAAGCAGTGAGGAGTGCTCTGGCCACTCAGCTGGCCTCTTGCAGGCTGCACTGGGGCACCAATGCATCCTTCTCCACCCACAGCTTGCAACCAGACAAGGAGAGCTCAGCTCAGAGCAAGGGAGCAAATCAGGCTTGGACATCCTCAGTCTCTGTCCTTAAGGCTGGTAGTGCGTTCCTGCCCTGGACACTCTACAGATGGGCTCAGCTTTGCCTGTACTGCAGGTCCCAGGAACAACAGCTGGTGTATTTGGCGAACTGATAGTGCAGTATGACGTAGCTTCCCTTGTCTTTGGGGTGTGAAGGGATATGAGGCTGAAGAGCAGTGTGGGGGCCAAAGGGCATACTCCCAACATTAATATGTAACTGGGGTAATAGTTTGGAAAAATGCTAATGTGCTTTTCCCTCTTGCTGTTCTGAGTATATGACATCATCTCATTGTCCCAAAGCATTCATTTGCATGAGGAAGATAAAGGTTTTTCTAGAGGGGCAGCTGGGTGGCTCAGTGGGTTAAGCATCTGACTTTGGCTCAAGTCACAATTACGGGGCCCCCCATCAGGCTCCCTGCTCAGTGAGGTGTCTGCTTCTCCTTCTCCCTCTTCCCCTCTCGTCCCCCTCCCTGCTTGTGCTCTCTGCGCTTTCTCAAATAAATAAAATCTTTAAAAAGAAAAAGATTTTTCTAGAAAAAATATGGGAAAGAAGAAAGCATATATTTGCTTCAACTTGGATGGAACTGGAGGGTATTATGCTGAGTGAAATAAGTCAATCGAAGAAAGACAAACATTATATGGTCTCATTCATTTGGGGAATATAAAAAATAGTGAAAGGGAATAAAGGGGAAAGGAGAAAAAATAAGTGGGAAATATCAGAAAGGGAGACAGAACATGAAAGACTCCTAACTCTGGGAAACAAACTAGGGGTGGTGGAAGGGGAGTTGGGCGGGGGGTGGGGGTGACTGGGTGAAGGGCACTGAGGTGGGTACTTGACGGGATGAGCACTGGGTGTTATTCTATATGTTGACAAATTGAACACCAATAAAAAATAAATTTATTTAAAAAATTAAAAATTAAAAAATTAAAAAAAGAAGAAAGCATATACGTTTTGACACTCAAAATATGACATTGGAGCTTTATATCAAAACACTATATGTGGAGAGAGAAATAGAAACACAATAACTGCACATATTCAAAGTGTACTATTTGATGAGTTTTGACATATGTATACATCTGTAAAAGAGTCATCACAATCAAGACAGTGCACGTCTTCATCACCTCCATTGATATGCTTTCCATCACTAAAGATAAATTTGTGTTCCCTAGAATTATATATATATGGAATATACAGTATTTATGCGTGTTTTGTGTGCAGAATTATTTTGGGACTCGTCCCACTGCATGAATCAGTGGGCCATTCCTTTTTCTACTGACTAATATTCCATTGTGTGGATGTCCTTTGGGGTGTTTATTGGGCAAATAAACAATATGTTTATTTGCCCCATTGATGGACATTTGGTTGTTTCTCATTTTGGACTATTACAAATAAAGCTGCCATGAACATTTGTGTACAAGTCTTTGAGTGGATGCATGATGGTTGCAACTTGCACTTCCCTAACAACCAATGACATTCACAATAATATTTGTAGCAAGACATTACCTAAGCTACCCTGGCTATCACTAGGGGAGAGGATTTTCTGAATTCCTTTTTTTAAAATTTAATTTATTTATTCATGAGAGGCAGAGACACAGGCAGAGGGAGAAGCAGGCTCCCTGCAGGGAGCCTGATGCAGGACTCAATCCTAGAGATCTGGGATCATGACCTGAGCCAAAGGCAGATGCTCAACCACTGAGCCACCCAGGCGCCCTGGATTTTCCAAATTCCTATACACAGAAGCAAAATACCATAGTGGTTCAAAAATGGGCATGGCATGTGCATAATGACATGTATACGAGGATATTCATTGTAGCCTTGTTTGTAATAGCAAAGCAATGACAAACCTAAATGTCCCTTAGTAGAGGCCTGGTCAAATAGATTATAGTATTATATGTTTCTGGTTCTCGAGAGAAACAGAACCATAGGATGTGTTATATATAGAAAGAGTTATTTTAAGGAATTGGCTCATGTGACTGTGGAGGTTTGGTAAGTCTAAAATCTGATGAAGGAGTGGCCAGCAGGTTGGAGACTCAGGAAAAAGTTGCAGCAGAAGTCCAATCAGTCAGGCTGGAGACCCAGGAAGGAGTCAATGTTGCAGTTTTAAGTTCAAAATCAGTCTGCTTGCAGAATTCTCGCTTGTTCAGGGAAGGTCAGCTTTTTGTTCTTTTCAGGCTTTCAACTGATTAGATAAGGCCCACCTCACTATGGTAGAGGCAATCTGCTTACTCAAAGTATACCAACTTTACCAAATGTAAATCTCATCCAAAAATAAATACACAAATAATAAAGGTAAATCTCATCCAAGAATACCCTCACAGAAACATCTAGAATAATACTATCTGATCAACTGGGTACCCACCCCATTGGCGCAGCCAAGTTGATACATAAAATTAACCATCAGAGGTGTGGATGGGATACTTACTATTCAGCCCTTAAAGAGGAAAAGCAGGGCTATATGTACTGAAATAAATATACCTCCAAGATACATTATTAAGTGAAAAAAGCCAGATGCAGACTGTATGTAAAATACACTACCATTATAAAACTATTTTAATAAGACATGTGGTTATGATTGTAGACACATAGTACATCTCCTAAAGGACATGCAAGACATCAGTATGGGGAAGGAGGAAGTTGCCTCTGAAGAAGGGAACTGTGTGGTTGGGGAATAGGGAAAAAAGGAGATTTATTTTTCCCTTTCACTCTCTAGCCTTCCATATTTTTGAAATTTTATGGCATGTGCAGAAGATGCCCTGGCTTTGGATCTCAGCTGCATGGATTAGAGATGCGTCCCAGCCTTTCCCCTTGAGGGCTGAAGACATAGGGCCAGCCACTTTAGAGCAAAAGTGATGACAGGGGGAGGTGTAGGGATGGAGGCCAGAATGTGCTCCAGAGCAGCGTGGACAGAGCCCAAGACTACAGCCCCCCTTTGCTGCAGGGTGAAAGGCACAGGCCAGGGACCGGGAAGTCACAGCTGGAGCTTGGAAGGGCCTGTAAGGGCCAGGACGCAAACAAGGGGGCCAGGCAGCATCGTGGCCCCGCCGAGCAGTGTTTCTTGCTTTGCAGTAAAATCTGGCCTGCTCACTTCTCCGTCCAAGGACGGGAAAGATGACATAGGTCCCACAAGCGTTCAACCCCACCCAGAGGAAATCTCTTTCTGTTGACAGACTAGACTCTGCCCTGATATTTTAGGCTTACAAATCTATGTGAAGAGACCCCCTCCTCATAAGGAGCCCACAGAGGAAATCGCTGCCGGGGGTGGATTGCTAAAGTCTCTGCTTTTCCAGCCCTTAAAGATTTGGACTCTGAAATAATGCAGCTTTGCTTCAAAGGAAGAAAAAAAAAAAAAGCCAGCATGTGTTGCAAATTCATGATCAACATATGGTAGTAGTTAATAGCATGCTGTTGTTTGCTGTGTGATTCCAAATTCCTCCAGCTTCCTTCCTCTTCCACATGCTCCTCCCTCCCTAGTCCCTTTCTCCCACATCCTCTTAATTTTTCCCCAAACTCGAGGCTGACTTGGCTCCCTACTTCCCCACCTTGCCCTGACCACCCCTCCCACTCCTTTGTGGGAGGTTTTCCAAGCAGTGAACAGAGCTTCAGCTCCAACTCCCGCTCACTTAGTCACCCCACGGGCACATTTTCAAACAGATCTTTGGTTTTTGGGGTTTGGTTGGTTGGAGTTTCTTTTGGGGGAGCAAGGGAAAGGAACTATTTTAACAGATTTTTTTCCCTTCTTTTTGTTTCCCTTCTTTCCAGAAAACCAGCACTCCCTGGCTCAGGACCCAGCAAAGAATCAACTGCTGAGTCCCAATAAAATCCAAAGGAAAAAGTTGGAAAAGGACTTTGTCCCACTAGTCTAGCTGTTAAAAAAAAAAAAAAAAAGTGTTTTATTTCAATAGAAATTATAACTAAAATCTTGTGTATTTCCTGAACCCTTTTAAGAGGTTTAAGCATGCTTTTGTGCATTTTTGAGAAAAGTACAGCTTGTATCTTCACTATCTTGCATCATACGTGTCTGGTGCCACATTCTAAAAGACAAATATAACCAAGGCCTCTTAGAGTTTCCAAGATACAAAACTGCCAGTGGCAGCTCATGTGACAGACCTGTCCCTCAGCTGGACCGCCCGAAATGCCTCCTGCCAGAGCCTGCCCACTGGGGGCAGAAATATGGGGCCTGCCATCCATTCCTGGCTGATGTGTGGGCACACGCCCCTGGTCTCCAAATTGCACAGAAGTCATTTACACCAAATGCTCAAGGCAAAGCCACCCCTCAGTGTTTGGTCCTGAGACCCTGTGTCTGCTCATCTCCCACCTCCATCAACATGGACTCTGGATCCTTCCTCCAAAGTGTGTTTTCCAAGTGTCCCCTTCTCTCTGTCTCTACTGCCACAGCTCCAGTCAAGCTACTATGCAATATTCCATGCGTGGAATATGCAATAGCTTCCACTCCAGTCACTCTGCTTTCCCCTGTGTCAGAAAAAAAATGTATTGAAAAGTTCTCTCTCTAAATCTCTGTTTTGGCTTCACTCTCTCACACCCCCTCCCCATTTCAATTTTCAAACAGGTAGACAGACTTTATGATCACATGATCCTAGAAGTACAGAAAGGCTGTAAAGCAGCCTGTGTCTGTATTTGTAGGAGCCTGGATCAGAGATGGCTTTTTCGCTAGATGCCCTGGGGCATGTGGGGAGAGCAAGTTTGTCTGGACGGAGCAGCAGCAGAGCCAGATCTGAGACTTTCCCAGAGTGGGAAGGGAGAGAGGTCTTTGGGACTCCTCAGAGCAGTGAGGAGCCCAGCCAAGGCTCCAGGGAAGGAAGGAACTAGACCTTCTGGCTTAGCAGCCTGGGGTGCCAAGGAAGGAGGACTTTACCCATGTCTGGGACAGAGTCATTGAGGGGACCGCCCTTGTCTTGAACAGTCAGGGTACCAGCTGTAAACAAGTCAACTAGAGGCCCTTGGCCAATTTTCTGAGGGTGCAATGATTCCCTTGTGGTCCTGAAAGGGGAAGGGGTCTCAAAAATGACCTGTCACAAAGGAAGGGGCTTAAGGCAGAATTAGGCCAAGCTACTATATTTCTATACAGTAATATTTCTTGAAGACCTGAATGTGGGTCAAATTCATACCTATGATACACTTAGCATTGCCCCAGTTTGCTCCGGCCGAAGGGTTTTCCCAGGACGTAGGACTTTTAGGACTGAAAGGCCGTCTGGGATGAGTTGTTCACCCTACTCAAAATTCCTTTTACAAATGGTACATTAAAAAAAAAAAAAAAATCAGGGCAGCCTGGGTGGCTCATCGGTTTAGCACCACCTTCAGCCCAGGGCCTGATCCTGGAGACCCGGGATCGAGTCCCACATCGGGCTCCCTGCATGGAGCCTGCTTCTCCCTCTGCCTGTGTCTCTGCCTCTCTCTCTCTCTCTTTCTCATGAATAAATAAATATTTTTAAAAATCAGACTGTTTCAAATCCCAATTCCTTACCAAGGCCTCCAAGCCCCTCCTAATCCGGATCTCACCTCCCTCGGCCTCATTCCTTTCTGTTCTGGGACCACTCTCAGGCTCATGCCTCCCATGGGCCACCGTGACTCCATTCTGCCCTCAGCAGTTCAGGTTTATCCCTATCTCTCAATCTTGTTCCTTCCATCTGGGCTTCTTTGCCCCTTCCTACTGAGCCTTCCCAAAGCCACTGCCTCCTTCCACCATCTCACACCAACCTCTTTAACTAGCTATCCCTACTTTGACCCCAGTCTCTCCCCCTAGTGTCATCCCCCTTAATTCACTCCTGGTAGGGATGCCTGGGTGGCTCAGTGGTTGAGCATCTGCCTTTGGTTCAGGTCATGATCCTGGGGTCCTGGGATCAAGTCCCGCAGGGAACCTGCACCTCCCTCTACCTATGTCTCTGCCTTTCTCTGTGTCTCTTATGAATAAATAAAATCTTTAAAAAAAAATTTACTCATGGTATTTATCAAAATCAGAAGTTGGCATGTCAGTGTACATTGTTTATTGCCTGTCTCTCCCTTAGCCTGGAAGCTCCCAGACTGGCTCAGACTTTTACATAAAGCTCAACAAGCGGGTGTTGTGTAGCTGACTGCAGATTTTTGCAATTTTAATTTTCTCTTCACTTTTTCTTATTTTACCAAGAAAACAGTGAATAAGCAGACTAACACTTGTTTTGGTAGATCAAATGAAAACCAGACATTCGTCCTGCTTAGTGTTGGGAATTATTAAAATAAGTATTGTTTTCTTCTTGGCAAACATTATAGCCTAGTTCCCTTTACTTGAATCATCCTTGGGTATTTTCTTTCTAATCTTTGTAACATGTATGTAAAGAACCCGTCAGAGGTGAGACAGGAGACGAGGAGAAAAGCAGAACAATGGAACAGATAGCACAAAGTAAGGGGGTTAAAAACAAGTCCAAATGTATCATATTTAATTGTTCTTAAATTGTTAAATTTTCATTTAAACAATTGTGAAGGGTGCCCGGGTGGCTCAGTCAGAAGTGTCTGACTATTGATTTTGGCTCAAGTCATGACCTCAGGGTCATGAGATTGAGCCCTGTGTTGGGTTCCACACTGGGCCTGAAGCCTGCTTGGGATTCTCTCTCTCCCTCTCCCTCTGCTCCTCTCCACTCCATCTCTCTGTCTCTCTCTCTTTCCCTCCCAAAATAAAAAAGTTGTGATTATCAGCTTGGATAAAAAAGTCAGCTATGTGCTCTTTACATAGGACATGCTTAGAAATAAGGGTATGAAAAATTGAAAATCAGAAAAAAGATAGATCAGGGGAATAGTAACCAAAAGCAAGTTGATGTCAGATAAGCCAGATCTTTAAGACAAAAAACATTACTAGGGAGAAGGAGGATCACAACATAATGACAAAAGGTTCAATTCATCCGGAAGACATACAATTCTAAACCTGTGTAGCACTTATTTAATAGCCTCAAAATACATAAAGTAAAAATGAAAGACTTACAGGGAGAAATTAGCAAATTTAACATGTCTCCATCAAGTACCATTTTTAAAAAGATTTTATTTATTTACTCACAAGAGACACAGAGAGAGGTAGAGACACAGGCAGAGGGAGAAGCAGGCTCCCTGCAGGGAGCCCGATGTGGGACTCGATCCCAGGACCCCAGGATCACGACCTGAGCCAAAGGCAGATGCTCAACCACTAAGCCACCCAAGTGCCCCCCCCAAAGTACCACTGATATGTCAAACACACAAAAAAAAATTAGAAAGATTTGAAAAAACAGTTAACCAGCATGATTTAATATACTTGCATAGTGTCGGGAGACAATTCTCCATTGGATCCTTTCATGCTTCTACAGACATTTAAGTGAAGCTTTTGCTCCAGATATCTATTCAAGGATGCTTGTGTAGTGAACAGCCTTGGAACATCCAGACTGTGTCTCCCTTCGGAGCAGAGGTATAATTTGTTCATTATCCAGTATAGTATAGATGAATTTTTCCCTTCAGAGCAAAATCTGACCAGGTTTGCTTGCAGCTCATTGTAAAACATTGGGGCTTCCTAAGCTTGGGGATCCTCAGCTGGGAAGGATGCATGTCCAGTATCCACCTGGATCCTCCTCATTCCCCTTGTGGGACTTGAGGGGCAGGGAGCCGGGAAGCTCATACTGCCTGCTGTGTGGTAATAAAGTCCTTTGCTTCTGATCCAGAAGGCTCATGTCTTCTGCAAGCATCCCTGAAACTGTAGTAGGCTGCAAGTCACTAGGCTGCAAATAGGATACGACATCAGACCCTTTACAGTTCTTGATACATAGAACCTTGCACCCTACAGTAGACAAGGCACCATCTTCTCAAGTGATACATGGAGTGTGTACACGCTGCCTAGCATGGTGCCTACCACATGGAAGACATTCAATTCATGCTAGCGCTCACTTTTCTTGGCCACAGCGGCTCCTCTTACGTCCTTGAGGAGTTAGCAGCCACAGGGAAGGAATGAACCAGGTGGAGAGAAATCACAAATGAGCACTGGACAGTTTGAGGGGTGGTTCTGTCCATCCCTAGCACGAAATGGGAGCACGAGGAGTGATGGTCATATAGAACAACCCCTCTGGACGCCTGGGCGGCTCTGTGGTTGAGCGTCTGCCTTCGGCTGAGGGCGTGATCCTGGGGTCCTGCATTGGGCTCCCTGCGGGGAGCCTGCTTCTCCCTCTGCATATGTCTCTTCCTCTTTGTGTCTCCCATGAATAAATGAATAACATTTTAGGAAAAAAATAAAAACAACAACCCCTTCTGTGTTGGCCCCAACTATGGGACTCCATTGTTTGACTTGGGGCAAGACCATTGCCAGGAAAGCAACTATCGCATACTACTATCCAAATTCAAATGTCAAGAGTCTCTCCTGTGGTCCTATGGAAATTAAATCCATCCTATTAACCATTTTCTAATAGCTCATATCAGCAATAATCTGGCTTACTAAACCATTATGAGCTCATTTCTTCATCCTCCCTCCTCCTAGAGCTACAAAGTTTCACCTTGGATTACCTCTATTTTTCCCGAAACTGGCTTCTGTTTCATTTTTTAAAAAGATTTTATTTATTTATTCACGACAGACACAGAGAGAGAGAGAAAGAGAGAGAGAGAGAGAGAGAGAGGCAGAGACACAAGTAGAGGGAGAAGCAGGTTCCCTTCAGGGAGCCTGACGTGGGACTTGATCCCGGGTCTCCAGGATCACACTCCGGGCTACAGGCAGTGCTAAACCACTGTGCCACTGGGGCTGCCCTGGCTTCTGTTTCTATAGCAACTTTTACCACCTATACACTCAGATAGGGAGAAATAACATGTGTTAGGTCTCACACCTTTCCAGTACCTGAAAGCTCATTATTAAATAATTAGAGGTTCAAGTGCTATGAACAAACTCAAGATCTGCCCCCTACTCTCTAGCCTTGCTCCAGAGAGGAGGGTGCAAGTGGGCCAGGCTTTGAATATGTGGCAGGAGGGCTGTACCTGCCTGCTACACTTCTTTCCAAATCAGCCCTGTCCTGGGCAGTCCAGTCACTAGGCCTTTGGGGACAGTCGTGTTCTCCATCACACATTTGCCTAGCGACCAGTCTCAGCTTATTCCGAGAGCCCCTGGGATCACATGTCTAGTTTCAAGGCCCTGGTGTGCAGGGTAGATGTGCTGAGAGTCTCCTGAGGAAGAGGAGAGGATATTCCATTCTCTCTCAGAAAAACCTAAAAATCTACCCTGGGTTTTCCTCCTAGAGCAGCTCCTCCTTCCTTCTCCCTCTCTGCCTCTCAAATCTCCTCTTTTTTGCCTCACAAACCAGACAGCTCTAGTGCCCTCCCCAAATTCTCCTTCTCCAAATCTGGCATTGCTCGTGACTCCACTGAGCAAGTCCAAACAGCCCATCTGCTGTTTTGTCACACACATACCTGGGGGACCCTCTCCTCCCTTCCAGCCCTGCAGTTCCTTCGGGATTTGTGATACTAGGACTCACTGAGCTGGGCTCCTGTCCTCGCTGAGGTTCCCTTGGGGGGTGTGCTCCCTGACTTCACAGGTTTTCTTCCTGGATGAGGAGTCTGAGCAGCAGACCAGCCAACGGCTGAGGCCACCCAGCTGCAGGCAGAGGAGCCTGGTTTACAGCTGGGGCCTCCTGACCTGAGGCGAGGGCCTTCTTCCATCTCTTTAATTCGCCTCAGCAAAGGAGATGCCTGTGAAGTGAGCAAGTTTCTCAATCATTGCAAACCCTAGGCTGTTTCTGGTTCTCCCAGGTCTCCAGGAAAGGCAAATGAAACTCACTGGGTGAATTTCTTGGCCTTGATTCTAGGCAAATTAAATCTGAGACCTATTTTGTGATCTGTACTTGGTGTCCATCTAGAAAATGATGACTTGCCTGACCCAACCTATTCATGGTTTAGTTGGTTTTCTTCCTAAATGAAGGAGAGTTGGCACACAATGTTACATCAGTTGCAGGGATACAGCAGAGTGATTCAACACCTCTATACAGTATGCTCTGCTCCCCATTTGTGTGGCTACTGTCTGTCACCTTAAATGCTATTACAATACATGGTTTAGCTCTTAGTCTAATAAGTGGAAACTGTTCATTCCCTCATTCTTTCATTCACCTGGTCTGGAGTGGTGAATGAGACAAGGTCTGTCCTTGAAGAGCTTCCATTCTTTTTGGGGATGGCAGTGGGAGGGAGAGCCAAAGATCAGCATGTAAACCACTAGCTAACACAACGTGATGTCCCCCAACCCCAAGGGAACATGACCCATCATCCATTCTCCTAAGGGACTCAGACCTCACAGACATCCGAAAACTGAGATAGGTCTAGAATAATCATGTCAGGTGGAAAGTGAGTAAATTCTCAGCTTCCAATCTTCAGGTGCCCAAGGTCTAGGGTTCCCTTGGTTGTTCTGGGACCTAGTCCACCCCAGCCTCTGCAATATAGGACCTAAATTTGACCTCAATGCTATTCTAGTCACATCCCTAAGGTAGTAGTGATGATAATGGTGGTCACGATGGTGTCCTATCTTCCCAGAGTCCCAGGATAGGTCCAGCAGCAGGTCCATCTCCTAGAAAGTTGCCATGGATTTTGCCAAAGCATCCAGTGGCTGACAAGATCTTGCTCTAGAGTAAAAGTGACCACTGTGCACAGACACACCAAGGCAGCAGTTCCCCTAATTTCTCAGATCATCAGACTTCTACAAACCACTCAGAGGTGAGGGGCCAGGGGAAGGAGTGGGATCTGAGAAATGCAACAGAAAGCATCATCATTGTTGTCCAACAGCTGAGATCCAGTTTTTAGTCTGGGACTTTCCAGAACTCCCAGAGGCCTCAGCGGGACCCCCTTCAGCTCTCTAGCTATGCACAGCTGCCTTGTCCCAAGAGTTCTGGTCATCCGAAGGCACATCCTGAGCCCAGGTCCTCCTGTGCCTGACACATGGCCACAGCAAGACAGCTTATTGCTAAAACAATGGAACAGAGACAACACAGAAGGTCTCCCCCATGGTTCATGTTTCCTTCATAACAGATGTGGAAGCAGACAGTGCTAGATGTCAGCCTCACAAGTGTCCTCAAAGTACCCCTGGTTCCTTTGATGGCCCACTGACACTCTAAGTCTTCACTTTCCCCATGTGCCCCAGGGACTCAAGGTAGTCTACACCACAGCTCAGACTTGGAGAGAAAACAGCTTTTTAAATTTCATAAAGGGTAGATCCAATCTTCCCAACAAGCTACGGTCCACCAGGCAGAAATAAAAGCAAAACGCTTTTAGTCCATTCCAGAGACTTCATCTGGTACAGTAGTTTCAATTATTCCTCCAGATGATGTTACTCAGGCTTCCTATCCCCTCCTCCTGCCTCTCCACAGAATGGCATCTGGGATGTGGGTGGGGTGGGTCTGTGGCTTGTGTCCCCATGGCAGAGGGACGGGCCCTTAGATCTGTGTGGTGGCTCTGATCCTCCCTCGCCTGGTTTACCTCTGTCCCGGCCTGGCCTGGCTCCAAGCATTGGATTTCAGTCTTGGGAGCCCTGGAGGTCTGAGCCTGCAAGAGGGTCTGGCCTTTGAGTGGCCAGGTGTTGCAAACTGTGTTTATTTTGCAAAGCCCAGAGGAGGCCTGTGCTGGGTGGTCTGTGAGGGAGCCCACGCCCAGCCCGACGTCAAGCCAGGAGTCAGCTGACCCCAGTGGCAGACCCAGGGTCCTCAGAAACCCCGCTGTCACCTAGGGATAGGAGCATCTGAGCAACACTAATGGGCTTCCTAAAAGGGTCCCTTCACCTCCACTCCTTCTACGGTCCACCTCAAAACCCCAGCACTGAGGAGTGAGCTGTGGCCCAGGAGAAAGCAGCCAAGATCAGACTGGCTCTGCCAACTTGTGGCCCTGGAAGACAAACCCTGGCTCTCTGGAGTAGAAGCCGCCAGGGGGCTGTGGGTGGGCCTGCCGGCCACCTGGTGGAAGACCCCTAGCCCGGCCCACCTCCCAGCACTGGATCCTGTGAGGAATGATAGAGCTCTGGCTGAGTGCACCAGTGAAGAGGGTGGGAGGGAATTGATCGTGGAGAAATACCATCGCATGATGGCGTTAACTCTGCTGTACCTTACATTCAGCCTTCGAGGCCTTCAGAGGCCCAAACTTGGCCCCTCACCCCAAGCTCTACCTCCCCAGAAGCTCGGCACACGCAGACGCCCTTGCATTGCCAGGTTTGTGACCTCGGTCACACGTTCATGCAGCTTAATTCATTCATGCTCACTGGATATTTCTGAGCCCTGCCCTGCCAGGCCTGGGCTCAGGCTGTAAAGACGGAAGTGGGTGAACAAGGCTCCTGGCCTGGAGGGGCTCACTGCCTCACAGGCGAGACAGACAAATACACGATCCACAACCATGGCAGAGATTACTACTTTAGGAAGGCCTTTTCTGTGCTGTGGCACATTTTTTTAAAAGAATTTTTATTTATTCATGAGACACAGAGAGACAGAGGCAGAGACATAGGCAGAGGAAGAAGCAGGCTCCCTGTGGGGACCCCGATGTGGGACTTGATCCCAGGACCCCTGGGATCACAACCTGAGCTGAAGGCAGATGCTCAGCCACGAGCCACCCAGGCGCCCCTACATTTTTAACATACATTCTATCCTCCTGATGGCCCTGGGGAGTGAGTATATCTTCAAGTTATCAGTGGGGAAACTGAGGCCCAGAGTGGTCAGGACACTCTGCCATTAAGGGCTGGAGCCAGGATTCCAGTGGACAGCTGCCTGGCTGCTCCTCTACCCTGAGCCTCCCGCGACCACGGTGCCTCGGCATCATGAGGGACGCCTGTGGGGTCTGCTCAGCTGTGGTTCTCAGGCACAGGTCAACGTGGGCCCTGCCTGGGCGGGCACCCCTGGCCTCTGGATTCACATGACGGGCTCCCTGGAGACCCCTGTGCACCATGCACAGTGAGAGCAGCCACCAAAGAAGGGGGAGCACCCAGGCAGAATTGGGCACCAGGTTCAGGGCCTGGCTAAGGCTCACCCTCGCTGAGGGTCAGGCCGGCCGCTGCTGTCACCGCTGCAGCAGCGAGAGCCCCCGGGGGAAATGGAAGTTGGGGGGCCCAGAAAGGGCAGGAAATGGAAGACCCTCCAAAGGTTTGCTGAAGGGACTATTACAGAGTGCAGGCGGGGTTGGGGGGATTAAAATGGGGTTACCAGATTCAGCAAATAAAAAAAACCAGGATGCCAAGTTAAGTCAAATTTACATTTCATATTAACAATGACTCATATTTTGGGGATAAGTACTTCTAGCTGTAATATTTGGGACATACCTACACTAAAGAATTATTCCTGATTTCCTAGAACTGCAAATCCAACTGAGCATCATGTATTTCTTTCTGGCAATGCTGGGTAGGGACACCCAAGGACTGAGTGCAGCAGGAACCAGGCCGGGAGGGCCTGGGCAGGAGGAGGATCAGTCAGCCCAGAACTCGGCAAGGCAGGGAGGAAATGCGCAGAGCCCACCGCCTCTGGTCTCCTACTCTATGTCCCTTTAGCAAAGGAGCCCCCTGATGCAGTATTCTGGGGGTCCTTGGCACCCAGCAGGGCAGAGAACAGATCTGGGCAGAGAGACAGAAAAAAAAATACGGCTCACAACAGAGATTTCTCTCCTCTCCTCACTGACACTTCAAAGATTCGGGTTAAAGGTACCTCTTTCCTGTAGGACCTACAATGGCGCCCACAGCGTACAAGGCCAAGTTCAAGCTCCTTAGAATCCAAGGAGTCTTTGCCCTCTCCTCCTCATAGCAGGCAGGGCTCCCAGGTGAACTAGGAACTCATGGTGGCTCGAGCTGGCCTCAGGACCCTTGAGAACTCATGCAACTCAGAGCTGGGAAGGCCCTTGGGGGGAACCTGTTCCCACCCCCTTCTAGGCAAGACATCAAACTTCAGGCAGGGTAAGGGGAAAGGACACACTTGATGCTACTTTGTCTCCAATCAACCCTCCTGGACCTACCATGGTCTGAGCCAGGAAGCCAGCGAGGGCTCCCAGCGGGGACCTGGATGCGCAGGGCAGGGTGCCACCTCTCATGATGGCCAGCCTTGTTCCGACTTGCTATCTGCCTCTGTGTCCCTCTTCTCTGAACAGAATTCAAGGTTTTTTTCAAAGCTTTCCCTCTGGCACAGTGCTGGCAATGAGAACACAATGATTTTCCTTTAAAATTACATCCTTTTATTTTAATTCAACAGTTTAATTATAGTTATTAGATAACTAAAGATCTGCCTAATTTGGTACTTGTGGTATAATGAAAAAAACAACAACAACAACCCAAAACACAGGCTTTGGAATCAGATGACCTGGGTTTGTTGACATTTTTTTTCTTCAATAAATCTTTGCTGCATTTACTCTGGTGACAGAAATTCTTTCTGCAGCTGGAAGAGTCACATGGGGTCAGGGACCCTGGGTCCTGTCCTGGTAGAGTGTGGACTGTTCTGATGGAGGTTTAAGCTCCTGCTTTCTGCGCCGCTCCCCCTAGGACACACACAGTAGTCGCATTCGAATAAGATTACCTTTTCAATGGATAGTTGTATTTGTTAATTAAAGATCAAGATCACCAAACATCTTTTTCATATTTTTCTTACGAGGACTTGATTCAAATGATTTGTGATGCTTCTCCCATGGGAGAGTGTCCTCTCGTTTTTGCTGTTCTGAACTTGGCTTCCCTGGGTGAGTTTTAAGGAGCCTTTGAACTCTTCCAAGCAGTATAGGGAATACTGTGTTCACTGTGGCCCCCTCTGCTCATGGTGCACATCCTGAGAGGGGGGAAGAGGGGTGGGATATATAAAGGATGTTGCCAAAGCTAGACCAACATGAAGGAGCGTTATGAGCCCTATGCTGGGAACGGCTGCTGGAGGGAAACAGCATAAAGCAGATCTCTGGCATGCAGCTGAGTATCTTGGGATGGGCAGCCAAAGAGAGGCCAGGCCCTGAGCAGAGGGACAGCTGCAGGGAATTAGAGCAGCTGGCCCACATGGGCAGAGGGGGAGGGACTCAACTGTTTGCTTTTACACACTGTGATTTTTTTTTTCTCAAGGGTAAGAATAGGGCAGAGAAGATGCTCCAGAAGTAATCTTGAGTGAGAATGAGTTAATGAATGGTTTTCCAGAGGTTGAGAACTTCCAGGGTCAGTGAGCCCCAGGAATCCAACACCTGGAGTCCTGTGAAGGGAAACATAATCCCTGGGTCAAGGCTGCTGAGGAAACAGTAGTGTTGTTCAGCACGGCCTGTGTGTCGTCATGGCTGGGGCCCCAGGCTGGCAAGGGAGCAGTGGGGCCTGGTGTCCAGCACAGATCCAAGTTAGAACTTATATATTTTTCTTAAATTGGAAGGTGATTTAGAGATCTAAAAGTCAAACTTTTACCCTGGTTTGGCCTGCAAGACTCAACATCATCATTAAAAGGAAAGCCCTTAAAGGACCCTCTGGATCTGATTTCTCTCCACATCAAATTTTCTGAGGCTTGAACATCACATATTGAGATTATGGATGATTTCAATTTTCTTTTTTTTTTCTTAAGATCTTATTTATTTATTCATGAGACACACAGAGAGAGAGAGAGAGAGAGAGAGAGAGGCAGAGACACAGGCAGAGGGAGAAGCAGGCTCCATGCAGGGAGCCTGACTGGGACTCAATCCTGGGTCTCCAGGATCAGGCCCTGGACTGAAGGCGACGCTAAACCGCTGAGCCACCCAGGCTGCCCTCAATTTTCTTCTTTAATACTTTTCTGGATTAAAAAATTTTGTTTTCGATCAGAGTGTTTCACCAGCCCCCCACCACTTTTCATGACATCCCCCATTCTCTTCTTTGCAAGTCTGGCTCTCCTATAGTGTTTCACTGATGTCCAGGGTGACTGGTCTCAGAGCAAGGCTGAAATTCAGCCTGAGACCCATTGGTCAAGTCCTGCTGTGGAGAGAAGAGGTGCCTTTTCATAATTCCTCTGTCCAGACAGGGCTCATTTCTTCTCATGTTCACAAAGGTGCTGTATGTGCTAGCAAGGACAGGGTGACATTACCTGGGAAGTGAGTCTAGACAAAGGTACTTAGAGTGGCCACCATCACCCACTTGGGGATGTGCCATCAGATCCCAGTGGACTCAGCTGCAGTTGTCAGGTCACCTGCCATTGCTGGAAGCTTGGCCATTGTTGCAGGATGCTTCCATGATGGTAAGCAGGGCTCTCTATGAGGTGCCACAGTGACTCTGTGTTCTCTGGGATTCTCAAAGGCACACAACTCCAGGAAAAGTGCTTCATTTTGCCCCCTGGTTTCCCAGCCCAAGCCTCAGTCACTCTAAGCTATGGTGAAGCCATATTTTCTTTTTTTTTTTTTTTGAAGCCATATTTTCTAAGCTCACTCTATTTTAACTTAACTAGGGGTTAAGTTAACTGTTGAGGACGTGGCAATGCTGGAAAGGGGATAAAACTGTGTGACACTCTGCTGACCTTCCGTTGTTCTTCATCTTTGAGGGCTGAGGGATTCTTATTGATTCAAACTTGTGTTTGGGCTGTCTTCTCAAGGACATCCTTTGGCTCATGTTTGAATATTTTCCCAGAAAGCTCCTCTGTCCCCCAGGCAGACCGATTTCTGAGCCCTCCCCACCAGTGACCCAGACAGGCCACATATCAGCCCCTGGTGTAGGGATAGCCATGCACCTCCCTCCTCCTGATGGCACTTTGATAATCAGAAAGATCAGGTGGGTCTTCTTTGCTTTCTCTCTTCCTTTCAGATTAAATGGCAACATGCACTAGACTTCAGAAATGCTCAAGGTAGAGCACGTAAAGTGGGTGTGAGCTGGTGGCTTCCTACCTACCAACCTTCTCTGTTCACCTTTCTTGGTCGGATACTGGGCAGCCATGAACTAAAGGACCCCTTCCCAGCCTTGACAGATGAGTTTCATCAGTTCAAACCATTCATGATAGGGACGCCTGGGTGGCTCAGTGGTTGAGCATCCGCCTTCGGCCGGGGCGTGATCCCAGAGTACCGAGATCAAGTCCCACATCTGGCTCCCTGCAGGGGGCCTGCTTCTCCTCCCTCTGCCTATGTCTCTGCCTCCCTCCTCTGCATCTCTCATTAATAAATAAATAAAATCTTCAAAAATAAATTGACCATTCATGATAATTCTTTTCCCTTTCCACCTCTGGGCACCCAGCCTCTGGTCTGGCCTGGCCATCCTCTTGGGCATGGCCATCCTTGGAGCAAAATTCCTCCCACACAGAGCCCAGGCCGTGTGCGCTCAATTCCAGGTAAGCCCTGAGACCCATGCAGTCTGAATGACTCCATTGATTCATAGATCTTTAATTCTTCCAAATCAACTCTAATCTACCCCAAGTGTTCTCACATTCATACTAGAACAGTGTGGAAACTTCTGGAGCTTCCTTCTGACATCAGTCCCTGGCTCCTGCTCTTTACTACCTGAGATACCTACTGACTTGGGCAGACTGGCGTGACCCTTCAGGTCAGGTGCCTCTGTGCTTTCCACGCAACATTCCCAGGTGCACCATGGTGCCAGCCCTTTGTTCACATGCGTCCTGGTGATCTCCCTCAAGCCTGGGGGAAAAGAATCTCTCTTTGGTGCTACTTTCAAAGGCGCTCCCTGCAGGACATCAACAATGCTCTTCTGTGAACTTGGGCTTTTATTAAAGACAGATCAGGCTTTGCTTTGCAAAGTCTTCCCCAGGCAAGAACTTACCAAGGGCCTAGCTACCTGCAATGAAGAAAAGAAAACACTGGAAGAACACATATTAATATCTCCATGAATTGTCCCTTACCTCTTCTAAGAAATCTGACTCATCCTGTACCAGTTTGCCATTTAATGAGGGTGAGCGCCTAGAGGCAGAGGGACAGAGCTGAGGGGTGGGGGGTTGTTGAGATTGACCAGTGAGTGGGGAGCATCTTTGGGGAAGCTCGTTCCCCAGTCCAGTGGGGGAAGGAGAGCCATCTTGGCCTTGAGGGCAGGAGAAAGTCCCATTCAGTTACCATCACAGGCCACGGTTTGGATTTCTGGATCTCTTGGGATCACACCCACATATGCATCTGGCTCTGATACCAAAAGCTGAGATTCAGCAAGTCCAGTGGGGGTCAGGCACAGTGGTGCTGGTCCTGTAGGAGACAAAGATCAGGATCTCAGGATCCCATGGCCTGCAGGGAAGGCAGCCTCATGCACTGAATCAGAGACCATGTGAGTGGGGTGACCTCAGTAGTTGACACGAGTCAGGTGGGGAATGTATCCCCAGCAGAGGTGACAGCTTCTGGATGGGAGAGAGAATCGAGCTGAACCATCATAAGTATGGGTTAGAGGAAGGACAGTGGAAAATAAGCTTGGAAAAACAGTCTAATTTTTTTGGACAAATCTCAAAGAACACTGAAGGCCTGACAGAGGGGAGCATGTGTTTACTTTAGCTGAGCCTTCATCAGTTATACATGCTCATGGTTTAAATGTCCTCAGACCCAGCTCTCACTGCCCCCTCCTCCCCAAGCTTCCAGCTGCTTCTTTTAGTATTTATCTTCCTTGTTTTAAATATGACATATAGGAGATCCTGGGAGACACAGTTCATTGAGCATCTGACTCTCAATTTAGACATAGGTCATGACCTCAGCATCATGATATCAAGCCCCTCTTTGAGCTCTACACTTAGTGTGGAGTCTGCTTGAGATTTTCTCTCCTTTCCTTCTGCCCCTACCACCCTCTCAACTCATTCCTGAGCATACTCTTTCTCAAATAAATAAATAAATCTTTTTATTAGTAAATATTAAATAAGACACATATTACCAGTATTGATTTTCCAATTTTGAATGTCATTCCCTGAATTTCCACCATAGAAGATGAGGATGTCACTCCTTCCCATTGAACACAAATATATTTCCTATCCTTGGCAATATTGTTGCATGATAACTTTAGTTAAACAAATATTTTGCCTTTACATTATTAATATGTCAGTGATATTGAATTACATAGCATACCATGATAACATTTTTCTTGCTTGCTTATTTTTGTGCCTTTCCTAAAATTAATCATTGTCTTTGGTTTTGTTTTGGTTAGGTTTCTAATTGCTTATGATTAATTAAACCCTAAAGTATAAAATTAAACTCCAATTTTATAAATCTGGGATAATACAAAGTATATAAATAAATCTCCTTTCAAGATGCTCAGACACCTGTGGTGGCCTACCAGTTTTGTCTTCCTGGGAGTCCTTCCTGAAGCCCTGCTCTCATCTGGATGATGATCCTGGAGGTGTGTGCCCAGCCATCACCTCACCTGGGGTACTATTCCCTTGCCTTCCTCTCACCCCCCACCCCCGCCCCATATATTGGGGGAGCACATCTCCCAGTAGCTTCCTGGTGAAAGGTGCATGAGAGGTAAATTTGTCGACACTTAAATACCTGGAAAAATCGTTCTTCTACTCTTAGAATTGACTGATAGTTTGGCTGGAAACAGAATTCTACATTGAAGACCATTTTCTTTTAAAATTGTAAAAATGTTGCTCCATTGCCTTAAACATTGTTGCCATTGAGAAATATGAAAATATTTTGATTTCTGCTTCCTTTGTATGTGACAGGATTTTCCTTTTAAATCTCATTTATTTTCTTTTGTCCCCAGTGTTCTGAAAGTTCACCATGGTTTGCCTGGCTGGAGGTCTTTTTCCATCCACTGTGCTGGAACAGTCCCTCTCAATGTGGAAATGCTTCCTTCGGGTCTAGGAAGTGTTCTTGAACTACTTCGTTGAGGATTTCCTCTGACAGTAGGTATTTTTTTCTACCCTCTGGTTATAGATGGAAATACCATTTCTCTCAATGTAACCAGATTCTGTGATCCTAGAATGCATCAGGCCCTTCATGTCAGCAAGTTCCCTTGGAACCTGTCTGTCTATAAGTTCTATCTTGTCATCGAGACTTGCCCTGAGCACCCCACTAAGGTGACCCTGTCTCCATTCATTTGGGCTGCAGTGACACAATACCACCAACTGGGTGGCTTCTAAACAACAAATGTCTATTTTCTCACAGCTGTAGAGGCTGGAAGTCCAGGGTCATGGCACTGGCACAGTCAAGCTCACTGAAAGCCCTCTTCTGGGTTGCAGACTGCCGACTTCCTGCCATGTCGTCACCAGCTGGGAGGGACTACAGGCCTCTCTGAGGTCCCTCTTATAAGAACACTAATCCCATGTGTTTGGGTTTCCATGCTTATAACCTAAAGCCCCACATCCTAATACTTCACCTTTGGGGGTTAGGACTTCAACACGTGAACATTCAGAACACAGCACACCCCATCCAGCAGTCCCTGGCATCTTGCTCTGTTTGATTCTACTCACCACATCGTAGGTGCTCAACGTTTGTTGACCTGAGCTGAGTTGGAGTATCTGAGCTACAATTTCTCCATCTTTAAGATGAGGAGGTTAGACTACAATTTTCAGGGCCCTATTGGCTCTAACGTCCCATAACTACTAACGTCCCTGTGTTGGAAAATGACTTTTACAAGTCATTAACATGAGAACAAAACAATACCTGTCAGTGTGTTTGTCTGCCTGTGTTGGTTTTTTTGTTGTTGTTGTTGTGGTTTTGGTTTTGGTTTTGGTTTTAGTGGGGTTTTTTTGTTTTGTTTTGTCTTGTTTTGTTTTGTTTGGTCAGCCTGTATCTAATGAATTCTTCAGCATAATGTTTATGGGCAAGCATGTCCCGTGAGCTGGAGTCGCTGAGCCCCCCCCCACCACCACCATTAGAGCCCCCAGGGGCTGCCAGTCACAAAACCTGCACCACCTTCAGGAAAGGAAAAAAAACCCTGAGAGCCTGGGGCCAATGATGAGAATGACCTCCATCTCCAGGAACGGCTACTCCTTTCCCTCCAGACACCTGGGAGTCATCCCAGGCTGTTCCCATCTTAAAGCCCGCCCCCCCCCCATGTAATCAGTTACCAGGTCTCCTCCATCCTGCTTCTGAGGCTTCTCACCACCACCACCTCCACCACCACCACCCTCCATTCCCTTCATCTCCCCAGGATGGCTTTCATCGGCTCTCTGGGGGCCTCTGATCATGGCCTCCTAACTTATGTCCCTCCACCTGCCTTGTCCTCCAAAACATCCTCCAAAAAAATCTAAGACACAAAACAGACTACATCCTCTCCTTACTAAAAAACCTATCATTGCCACCACCCCTCACGCGCTCTCAAAGTAGGAGAGAGAATTCCATAAATATCCACACTTCCTACGTTAGTGTCTTATGGTTGGTTGATGACGCCCATTGCACAGGTGGGCCATCTGATACCCAGAACAGCCCTCTGATCTAGGTAGAAGCCCTCGGGAAGACAAGAGCCTTGGCCCAGCAGAATGGACACATGAGCGGCCCAGGACACTCAGGAGGCATGTGTGGAAGTCATATTCCTGACCTCAGCCAGTCCTCTTTCTGGTGCTGCTCCCTTCCAAAGACCACGTCTAATTAGTTGTTATAAACCAGGCTCAGATATGGGTAACCACAAAGATGATGGGACAGATAAAAACAAACAAAAACAAGAAACACAGCCATGACAAAGCAGCGTCTAACGTCAGTCCTGCCTGGTGGTGGTGGCCATAGCACTGGGGCTTCTACGGGAGCTTCCATCCTCGCCAGGACTCCACAAGATGCTGGCGTTTCAGTGGCCACTTCAGAAGTCTCCGTGTCATGTGCGTGGGGCCATGCCATCCTGACACCCCCCTGAGGGCCAGAGCAGGGTTGTTGGCCAGTGCAGAGTTGATCAAGAAGGCAGTGCAAATTTCCTGGAGCACACTCTGAGCAAGGCTAAAAATTACCTCACCACTGACAAGAGACTACATTTTTTTAATTTGGTGAGTAAAACTCATGTTGGTCATCTCGGCATCCGGCTCTACAAACCTGCTGGTTGGCAAGGGCGCCCCCCTGTGTTACTACGGTGGAATGCCATCTCGGTCTAGGTGGCCTCAACCCTAATCTCCCTGCAATGGTCTCCTGCCAGCCTTTTCCCCTGGTTTCTGGCCAGGGGGCCCACTTTGTGTGCCCTGAGGAGAAAACGCCAGGCTAGGGTCGGCCCCTGGGAGTGGGAGCAGCAGCACCAGGCTCGTGGGAGAGCCTCTCCAGCCAGACTGAACGTTTTGTCCCTCTGCATGCTCCACACCCTTACCCTCTCAGAAATGACTGAGGATCCCAGGATGTCGGGGTGGGTGGTATCTCTTGGTTTGTACTCCATTAGAAACTAAAGCTGAGCATTTTTAAAGTATGCATTACTTCATTTTAAATCGCAATAAGAGGAGCGCCTGAGTGGCACAGTCTGTTAAGCATCCAACTCTTGGTTTCCGTCCAGGTCATGATCTCAGGGTCCTGGGATCGCACCCCACATTGGGTACTTCACTCAGCTTAGAGTCTGCTTGTCCCTCTCCCTCCCCCTCAGCAACCTGCCCCCCTTCAAATAAATAAATAAATAAAATCTTTTTTTAAAATAGCAAGAATAAACCTATAGTAACACATTTTAATGAAAAAAAAATACTAGATCTTTAAAAAAAAAACAGAAAAAAGAATGTTTTACACTTTTGCAAATCTGTTGAGTGTCTGGCTCAGCAGACAAGAACTAGATTCTTATGCTCGTTTCTGCATTCAGTTTTTTGCCATGTCACATATCACATGGCCTCTGGAAGATTCGCCTGTATGCTCGTGCAAGAATGAGAGTGAAGACGGCAAATAACATTCCGTATTTTTGTGAAAACATGTTTGACCTCAAGACCCACAGAAAGGGACCCCCTGTGGGCCCCAAAGAACTGTAAGAACTGCTGAGTTAAAAATATAGACACATGAAGGGTGCCTGAGTGGTTCAGTGGTTGAGCATCTGCCTTTGGCTCAGGTCATGATCCTGGGGTCCTGGGATCAAGTCCCACATTGGGCTCCCCACAGAGAGCCTGCTTTTCCCTCTGCCTATGTCTCTGTCTGTCTGTCTCTCTCCATGTGTCTCTCATGAATAAAGAAATAAAATCTTAAAAAAAAAAAACAAAGACTATAGACACAGGAGCCACAGGCCTGGGTACTGATCTAGAAAATAATATTTTTGTTAATAGCCAACTTTGATGTTCAGGTTTCCCTTTCTTTGCTGGCCAAAGGACACAGAGCCCTGAGATTGGCAGGGTGCATGCTCCCATAGATGTCCTATATGCAAGAGAGAAGAAGGAATGTCCCCAGATGGTCACTGTGTCCCATGAGATCCTGACCCATCGGCCCACCCATGCAGGAGGGCAAGCCTTCCAGAGAGTCACTGACATTTGGATGAACGCTTTTCAGCGTTTCTCACTGCTTGGTCACCACTTGGAGCCTGCCAGGCGGCTAACATTGTCAGAGGGCCCTACTTTCTGTTCAGGATACTCTTGGGCTCCTGAGCAGAAAGAAGAAGGGGATGCTCTTTCCTCTAAAAGAAGAAAGTGGAGAAAGATTTCTTGCCTGTCCCAAGAAACAGACCTGTCCCTGAGCCAACCCTTGCCACCCAAAAGCCCTGCTCAGAGGTCCTGGCCCTGGGCAACTACTTTCTGCCCTCCTCGAGGTCCCTGGGCAGCTCCACAACTCCTGAGTTTCACCAGATTTCATGATGGCTCTTTCCACAGAGTAGACAGTAGCCTATGAGGCCTTTTTACCCTCCCAAGAAGTCTCTAGAGATGGGGACTAGAGACAACTGGAAGAGCCAGCAGAGGAGGAGACTTTGCAGTGTGTTCCCCCCTGAGGCTGACCCCATGATGGTGTTGACTGAGGTGTCCAGGGAGGAGGGGGTCAGTGGTGATACCTCAGGCCTGGGATAAGGGGCTTCTGGAGTCGGCTGCTGTGGTTCTGAGCCAGCCGCTTACTACCTATGCGACCTTGGGAAGGTGTCTTTGCCCTTCTCAACTCTAGTTTCTTCATCTGTAAAACTGTAAAACTAACAGAATCCCCTTTCCCAGTTGTGGTAGGATTTAGAGATCATACATGCAAAGCACTGAGAAGCTGGCCAGGGGGCCAGTAGACCTGAGGCCTCAGGCATCTCATTTCCTGATTGTGTGTGACCCAGGTGAGTTCCTTTTAGGCAGAGCCTACTTTGAAACATTTCTAGACTGTGACTGCTCCTCAAATCTATTCTGTTATCATCCTTGACCCCAGCCAGTATCATCTTTTGTCTGAATTAATGCAGGAGCCTCTTAACTCCTCTCTCTACCTCTGCCCCAGCCCTCCTCTCTGCAGTGACCAGAATTAATTTCTAAGTCAGATGGTTGGGGATGGTTCTGCTTAAAACCCTCTACTAGCTTCCCATTAGAACTCAAGTTCTTTCAGTTGCCTCCTAGGCCCTACAGGATCCACCTTGTCCCCACTCTGAGCTCACCTCCTAACTCTCACAATGGTCACAGTCACAATGGTCTCCTGTTCCTTCTCCATGCCAGGCATCCTTTGACCTCAGGACCTTTGCACTTACTATCTCCTTTACCTAGAACTTTCCCCCAAAACATTACGTGAATCGTCTCCTAATTTCTTTCAGGCCTTAAAGCAAAAGTCACCTTTCAGAGGGACTTTCTCTGGACATCCTATTTAAACATCTCAGGTGTCAGTCCCTGGTATCTTACTCTGTTTGATTTTACTCATCACATCATAGATGCTCAGTATTTGTTGAACTGGGTTGAAATGGATTTTCTGGACTGTAATTTCATCTTTAAAATGAGGGCCTTGGATGAGAATTCTCAGGGTCCTCCTGGCTCTAATCTCCCATAACTCTGTGTATGCCCCAATGTTGGAAAATGCCTTATATCTGTAAATATGTTTGTTTGCCTGCAGTTAATGAATTATTTAACACGTGAGCAAGAGTTCTGTTACATGTCCTGATTCAGCTTACAGAACATCACAGGAGCATGAACCCTGCCCTTCTCAGTGCAGTAAAGGTTCTTTGGATGAGCAAAGGAAAAGGAATCTGAACTCCAAATGAGAGCCATTGAGGAAAAAAAAAAAAAAGGTAGGGGTTAGATATCTACCCAGGCCTGTGGTTCACATGATCATATTCGTAATTCATCAGTTCTCCAAGAGGTCTGGGGCCCTTTGGGAGTGCCCAGGACCCTTTCAGGGAGGACTCCTGGCTGCCCACCTCTTCCCTGCCCCTACAGCAGTTCCCTAACTCTGTTCCCTCTCCTGGAGCAACCAGAGTGATCTTTGTAAAATGCCACCTGACCTCCTCTGGATTCCGAAAAAAGCCTTCCCCTCCAAGGGCTTCCCGGGGCTTTGCCTGCATGTGCACAGACACGTTGTCAGGGTTGTCAGGGCTGTCAGGGCGTGGTGGCCAGAATGGTGTCCCTGGGCCTGAGGACACATCCTGAAGCAGCCCCCCCCACGGCTCAAACAGAATGGAAGTCTCCGGTTTTCGCTTTAAGTGTGTGGGGATTTTGCATCATAGATCCATTTTTAAAAATTTAAGTGTGTATTTATGTGCTCTCATGCGACCTGGAGAAAGGCAAGTCACGTTTCTTTTGTGACCTCTGGATTTCCTTGCACATCCTCAAATGCCTCTGGAAGCAGGGGGCCACCCGCGCTTTCCTTTGAGAAACAAGACCCCCAGGAGAAGCCCAGCTCTTCCGGGGGGTGCGGGAGGCCTGGCCTGAGACCCTGGGGCCTCCCCCCTCCAACCTGTGTCCCTGGTCTTGGGGTTCTCTCCCTGGGGGAAGGCTCCCGTCCCGTGGGGATGGATCCTCCTGGATGTCTGATGCCATTGCCCTCCAAGCCCTCCTCCCCTGCCGCGGCTCCTACAGCGCATGGGTCCCCCAGGCGCCCACCCGGGACGCTCATCCGGGCTCCGGGCTCCGCGGAGGCCTGGCCTGTCCGGGCTGCAGGGCGGCGGCGGGCGGCGGGGTCGCGCCGCAGTTCCCGCTGCCGCCGCGCGGTGGGGTGTCGGGCCGCCCGCGCCCCGGGAAGGAGCAGCAGAGGCCCAGCGGCCGGGGCGCCGGCTGCCGACGCGTGGGGTGGCCCGAGCCCCTCCCGCCTCACCTGGTGGGACACAGTCTCTGCGTGTTTCCAAACCCTTAAGATTTGCGTCCCCCCATCCCTCCTGTCCCCCATCCCTCCCATCCCCCTGGTGGCCTTCCCGTGTCATATGGGCCTGAGAGCAGCCGCCAGGGAGTCGGTACTTTGCCGCTCAACAGCTGTGTGACCCTGGAGGAATGGGCGCACCATTCTGGGAGGGGGTGGCCTATCTGAACAAAGTAGGGTGCAACTGTCTGCCCAGAGGATTTGGTACAAGGTGAAGGGTGTGAGGGCTGCAATGCCACACAGTGGCCCCTGCTCAGCCCGGAGGTCTCTGGAGCAGAGGCAGGAATCCCTACTAGGACGGTGGCCCTGCAAGCCCAGCGTGTTGCAGGAGAGGCCCTCAGAGCACTGGGGGAATCGGGGAAGGGGGGAAGGGGGGGCTTTGCAAGCCAGGCCTGTGGGAGCAAGGCCAGGCCTCGGGATGGGCACGGATCACTCACTGATTATCTGAGCGCCCACGATGTCAAGGAACCCACAAGGCACCTCTGAAACCCTTCCAGGGTCTTTCCCGTATTTCCTGGGACGTCTCTGCCCTCAAAACAAACTGCTTTGCTGGTGCAGCGGGCAGGAGACAGTGGCCTCCCAGCCCTTCCTGCGCATAGGCAAGTGAGCTCCCCACCCACAGGGAACTTGAAAACTTTCCTGGTTGTGTGTGTGCAAGAGGTGCATGAAGGAGAGAGTTTGTGCATTCTTTTTGTATAGATTTTATACATCTATTCACAAGAGTCACAGAGAGAGAGGCAGAGACATGGGCAGAGGGAGAAGCAGGCTCCTTGCGGGGAGTCCGATGCTGGACTCCATCCCAGGACACAGGGATCAGGCCTGAGCCAAAGGAGTCACCCAGATGCCCCGAGGCTTTGTGTGTTCTCAGTTAATATTGCCTGAAAGCAACTTCCAGGTGGTCAAACCTGAGGCTTCCTGTCTCCATCCCACTCTGATTATCGCTGATTCCTACTGGCTGGAGACAGTAGACCCCACACCAGAGCCTGGAGAACCCAGGTGTCTGCAGGGTAGCCACGAGCCCTGAACTAGCTCTGTCTGAGCTCAGCCTGGGCAGACTCCCAGGGATGCTGGGGAGCTTAGGCACCCTTCTGCCAGAGGCAGGTGACCCCCTCCTCACCTCCCATGCCACCCTTCTCGCTGGGGCTCTCCCAGCTGGACTCTGACCTCCCATCTGCATCCCCCCATTTTTCCACTTGCTTCCTGGTGTTCTCTCCAACCCAGCCCCAACTCCTAATATTTTAGAGGAAGGCCCACAGTTTCTCCAACAATAATCCTGAGGGGCTCCAACACACTTCCCAAACTAGCCACTCCTTATTTCTCTCAGGGGATCCTGGGAGGCCCACACCACCTACCTGCCAGGGTCCTCTGGAACCTGAGTGTTGCCCAGGATTGGCTGTCTGGCATGTGTCCTGCAGGTCCCCCCATAGCCCTCCGTAAAACTCCTGGCAGCCTTCGGTCCTGACCACCCAGTGCACTAACATACTGGCCATATGGGGCCACAGCCAGCCAGCCTCTACCCTACTTCTGGCCTTCCTGTGTGTTCCCTAACTGCTCCTGTGTGTTGACCTTGCCTCCTGAGTCAGACTGTGAGTCCCTGGAAGGTAGGGCCACGGCTTGGCCTGCTCTAGCAGTCCCTCCACTGAGTGCCTGGCCAGGCCTTGGGCAGAGAGGGGCACTTAGAAAATGCTTGTCAGGTGGCACCTAAGGAGGTGAGCTAGGTCAAGGTTGTATGGGGTGTGGGACTCTAGAAGCAGCAGCAGCAGCCCGAAGTGACTATGAATGACGATAAACAATGATTGCAGGAAGGAAGAGAAACAGTTCCGTGTTAAAAACAAGAATCTAAATAACTAAATAAAAGAGGGTCACTGACAGGTCACCAGCTACAGTAACACCTCCCCTACCTGGAGCTGTTGAAATCCATGATTCATACTCGGAATCCCTGCTTTTATGAACATTTCTAACAAATGCAGGCATCTGGTTGGTAAATTCACAACAGATTAGGAGCAACAAATCAAAGTATCATTAAACTGCTTTGAGCTGACATTCTGACGGCAGGGAGACGGATGAGACCGATCATCTGCGCAGGGCCACGGTAAGGACCCAAGCCCAGCAGCCCGGGGCCTTCCGGGCAGCGGCGGAGCCACACCTAGGCAAGGCGGCGCCCTCTCACCTCCTGTCACTTTGCAGCTCACTATGGAAATGATGTTGATAATGATTAACCCTGAATCACAGACAGAAGTTAAATGACTTTCAAATGACTGTTGAAGACGTTAAGGAAGCACCTTATTCATTTTAAGTTCGTTTCCCTACAAAACGGTTGGAATTTTTTTTTAAGGTAGATCAAAAGAACACATCCTCTGCTGGCTGAGAAACGATTATGCAGCTTCCTCCTCTGGTGTGGGAGAGCTTTGTGCACCTCCTTTCATTGGCAGGGTGCACAATTGATCACCACTTGAGAGACAAGAGGGTGGGTGCCTCACTTGAGGGTCCCATGGCCGAAGTAGAAGGGCAAGTCTCAGTGTCAAGTGTTCTCGAGGCTTCTATCAGCTCCACTTCCCCATGGCTGCCTCTCTCTGGGATGATTCAGCCCCACCCCGGGGGCTCCAGATGGTGCTTACTGTCCTGATGTTGCAAAATGTCCTCTTAGCTGTTTCTTTCTATTATGGTCATCTTTCCCCTACCCCCACCCCTCCACACACAGCAGCCGGGAGGGCCCTGGGTGTGACTTGATTCACCCGTACTGTGTCTCCACGCTAGCACACCTCAGCACTAGACATCCCACCATTGGTATCACTTTGGTTCAAGCCCTGGATCTCTGCAGACAGGTTCTTCAGGAAGGGGATGTGCTGGACACTCAGCCCAGTGGGGCGGCTAACCCAGAGTTAACCATTCACCAAGAGGCGGTATGGCATAGAGGGCTTTAAGGTCAAACTTCCTGAGTTCAAATTCCAGTTCTACTACCTACTAACTGTGTAGCCTTGGGAGAGTTACTTAATCTCTCTGTGTCTTGGTTTCCCCATCTGTAAAATACACATAATAGCAATACTTCACTCGCTGGGTTGTTGTAACTGTCAAATAAGTTGATATGTGCCAAGTGCTTAAAACTATGCCAGAGGGCACTTGGGTGGCTCAGTGGTTGAATGTCTGTCTGCCTTCGGCTCAGGTCATGATCCCAGGGTTCTGTGATCAAGTCCCACATCGGGATCCCCGCTGGGAGCCTGCTTCTCCCTCTGCCTGTGTCTCTGCCTCTCTCTGTGTGTCTCTCATGAATAAATGAATAAAATCTTTAAAAAAAAAATAAAAGCATGCTGGGAACTTAGTAAGCATTTGACAGATACGAGTTGTTCTTGCTAATGCAGGATGAGTTACATACACCGTCTCCATAACCTGTCTCAAATCCTTTTTTAGAACAAGTCTAGTTATAAAGAATCTTGAGTTGCCATGCCCATCCAGTAAGGTAGGTATCAGCTTTCCCATTTTGCAGCTGAGGCTCCTGAAACACAAAGTCCAGTGAGGTCAGAGTGCCAGGAGGTAGCAGAATTGGGATTTGTAATTGGGGGCTATGGTCTGACTATTTGCATCCCTCCCAATACAGGGTATTAGGAGGTGGGACTTTGGGGGTACTTCTTAGGTCAAGAGGGCAGAGCCCACGTGGCTGGGATTAGTGCCCTTGTGCAAGAGACCCCAGAGGGCTAGCCTATCCCTTCTACCACGTGAGATTGCAGCCAGAAGGCACTGGCTATGAACCAGCCCAGGAGAAGGTGGGCTCTCACCAGACACCAGATCTACCTGTGTCATGATCTTGGGACTTCCAGCCTCCAGAACTGTGAGAGATACACATTTGTTGTTTATAGCCACCCAGTCTCTAGTATTTTGTTATATCATCCGGAACAGACTAAGACACTAGGTCTACCTGACATTTGAGTCATGATCTTTCCGGAACATCGTAATGGCCTGTCTCTGTCAAAATGCCTGAGAGAATAACTTCCTTGGGAAAGTGAGTAAGAGAGTAGTCTTCCCGCTTCTGAAAACTGGAATCCCTGCTCTCAAATCCTGCTTCGAGAGACTGAATCACTCAGATATGACAAAGTTCCAGAACCTAAGAAGGAGAGCTTTGGGAGGAAGGAGTGCACTTGCATTTTTTCCATAGCAGAGAAGCCTGAGAGGCAAAGGTTGTCCATTATCATCATTTGTGAATGTTCTGGTGACCTATTGCTCTGTAACCAATCACCTCAAATTTTAGCTTAAAATGACTACAGTTGACCCTTGAACAATATGGGCTTGAACTACACAGGTGCAGTTATACACAGATTTTTTTCAATAAATATAGTACAGTATGCGTATGTTCTCTCCCTTATGATTTTCTTAATAAATAACATTTCCTTTTTTTTTTAAGATTTTATTCATTTATTCATGAGAGACACACAGAGAGAGAAGGGCAGAGACACAGGCAGAGGGAGAAGCAGGCTCCATGCAAGGAGCCCTATGCGGGACTCGATCCCGGAACTCCAGGGTCATGCCCTGGACCAAAGGCAAGCACTCAACTGCTGAGCCACCCAGGGATCCCCCAATAAATAACATTTCCTTTTCTCCAGCTTCCTTTAGAGTAAGAGTGCAGTATATAATACATACATACAACATATACAATATGTGTTCATCAACTGTTTATGTTATCAGTAAGGCTTCTGGTCAACAGTAGGCTATTAGCAGTTAAGTTTTGAGGGAGTCAAGACCTTCACATGGATTTTCAACTGCACGGAGGGGTCAAGCACCCCCTAACCTCTGTGTTGTTCAAAGTCAACTGTACAATCATTTTATTGTCATCTTTCCCAGTTCTGGGGGCGGGCAGGGCTCAGCCTGGTGGTTTTCACTTCAGGGTCCTGGAAATTGCAGTCAGATGCTGGCTGGGCCAATCCTCTGGACTCCTCACTCACAAGGCTGATCTGATGGTCAACTGGGACCTAGTGGGAGCTGTGGGCCAGAACACCAACAAGTGGCCTCTCTAGGTGACGTGGGCTTCCTTACAGCATGACTGCTGGATTGCAAGAGCAAGACCTCCAAGAAAATGGGATAGATGTGTATGGCATTTCTCTGACCTAGCTTCTAAAGTCACACAGTGACTCCTGCAGTGACTTCTACTCATCAAGGCAGTCACAAAATCTCATCTGAGTTCAAGGAAAGGAGACATAAACCACTATTTGTGGGGAGGAGTGTCGAGAGAGTATTGTAAGATGGGATATACCATAGGGGCCGTCTTTATAAAATACAGTATGCCTCATGGCAGGCTTTCCTGAAAGAATTTTCTATTTGAAGGAAAAAGGTAATGTGAATTACGGCTCTGACAAGGACCCCTCCCTCTAGTCACGTCTGACGGTAGCTCCTTTGGGGAACCGGCCACAAGAGACAGGATTGGCAGCAAGATTTACTGCTCTGCCAAAGCTGTCATTGAAATAAATAGGATTAGAACTGCAGTGACTTCATCATCCGGACTATTCTAATAACATGTAATTTGCAGCCATGCTGTGACCAGCAAAACCGCCAGGGCATGTGAGTGGGAATGCCTGGCCACCTCTGGGATGGGTGCATTTGCTAGAAATCTTGCAGGCCCTTGACTTTGTCCACCAGAAGACAGATCTTAAATCTTCCCCTTACTGGCTTTTTTTTTTGTTTATGCCGACAAAAGGTCTGCCTTCCCCAGCCCCCTTCTCTGAGGTCCCAGTTCCAAGCCAGGGAGCTCTGGAAATCAAGTCAAACCAGTTGAGAGCTTTCCTGCTGGAGAGCACAATTGTGCTGGGGCCTGGCTCTCAGGAGACCTATGTCCAACTTCCAGGCAGGCTTGGTAACCGGCCATGATCCAGTCTGGCAGCCCTGTTATACAGTGGCTCCTAAGATGTGGAGCACAAACTGCAGGATTGGGAAAAGACCTCCTACCCTAGCTGGCCCCATCCATTTCCCCATGGCTGCCTGACCCAGCCAGCTGCTGGCTTCCTTCTGGTCTCTCTCACCTCAGCTCCCAACCACTGCTGCATAAAGCACAGCCTCCTCCCAACCCTAGCATCCAAAGCCCTCCTGTGCATATCCACCCTCCCAGATTTGGTGTTGCTCTGGGCCCTGCCTCTTCCGGTCTGCGCAATGAGAGGCAGGGATGGCCTTGCACAAAGACAGAAGAGCAGAAAGTGCCTTCATTGCATCCTTGAGGCTCATGCTCCTCTGCAACCATCTTGTTCACTGGAGCTGTGGAGTGAGGCTGCCGATGAGCCTAGGGACCAGGGAGGGGAGGCAAGGTTCAGGCCCCTGGAGGCAATGGGCCACTGCCCCAGTGATTTCACTGCCTCTAGTCCATCTCTTGCCCTGCAGATGCTCATCCCTACTGCAGGCTCTTCTGATCCCACAGGGGGCTTCCCTATCTAATGAATTGCCCTTGATCTCAGCTCCCCATCTCTGAACTCTCAGTACAAAGAAGCAAGGAAGTCCAGAAGTTTCCTGAAGTGCTGGGTAGCTGACTTCACCCAGAAAAACCAGATCTAGAGGAATGTTAATAACAACTACCACCATTTATTGAGCATCTACTATATGCCAAGCACAATACCAAATGCCCTCTTCTCTCCTCAATACTTAATCCTTCTCTTCTCAGTATTTAATCCTTGCAATAACCCATTTTACAGATGAGAAAACTGAGGTGCAGAAAAGGAAAATACATTTCTCATTGTGTCATGCTGATAAATGTGGGAGCCACTGTATGAGTCCAGATCTGTATGCTTGTGATACTGCATGAAGTGATTCTAACATATCCTGGGCCATAAAATGACCTCAGTTGGGAGCTTCTCATCCCATCTCCAGTCCCCTTTGAATGGGACAGAACCAGACCAGGGAGCTGGGGCAGAGTAGCAGGCAGGCTGGTGGGCTTTGGCAGTGAGAGGAGGGGCTCCCCACCATGGGAAGTTTTGGAAGGAAGTCTGCCTCTGACACTAAAGGCCCAAAGATGAGGGGACTTCTGAAGATGGATCCCCAAGGCTAGAGGTGCTGAGCCTTTTTGACAATTTTTGACAGCTGAGCTAGACTCCAGGGGAAAAGCCCTTCCCCATGATTGCACTTGAGATAGCTCCTCACTCTTTCCTTCCCCCACCAGGAAGCACTCCCTTCAGTGGAAAGTACATGGACTTTAGGATCAAGTCCGTGATTGGCCACTTCCTAGCTGCGTGCCCTCAGGAAAGTCACTTAACCTCTCTGGGCCTCAGTTTCCTCCTCTGTGAGTGAGGATAATAATACTTGTCTGATTGTTGTTGGGGGGATTGACGATCCTGGGCATGAAGCCCTCAGAACCCAGCAGATGGGAGGCATGATTGTGCCGCGTTATTGTCCTGACCCCCCTCAGAGGGCAGGACGCTGCATTTGGGTTGATCAAGACCAGGTCAGGGTGTGGAGGAGCTGCTCCACGACCACTGGGCATGGTCAGCAAGATTTCCAGTGCAGGCAGGCAAGGAAGGGGCTACCTGATAAGCCCCAGGGGCTGGCTATGCGCAGGACAGACACTCCCCAGCCAGCAGGAAGCAGCCGCCATCCCAGGGGGTGGCCTGAAGAGGTTTGATTCAGCCAGGAGGCCCAGAGAGGCCCTGCAGGAGCAAGAAAGATGGGCCCAGGGGCAGGGAAGGGAGCAGGGCAGCCCCACTCAGTTGGGAGGTGGGACCTAGCCTAGCAGGTTCCAAGTCGTGCACAGGGGCAGCTGGCTGGACACGCAAAGGGCCAAGCAAAGGCTTCAGCAGCCTGGCCTGACCCTGGGCAAGGTGAGTATCCAGCTGGGTCAGGCCAGGGACGCAGACAACCTAACGGCTCGGGAGGCCGAGGACTTGGGTGTGAGGAGTGGGGGTGGGGGACACTGCCCGCCAAGAACAGCCCCCAGCATGCCAGGTGTTTTTGTCTCTATCTTCTCAAATTATTCTTACAACCACTGCTTGGTTTTGCAGATGAGAAAATCAGGCTCCGAGAAAATAAATGGCTTTGCCCCAGGCCCCAGTTAGGAAGAGCCAGAGCCAGAATGTGAACCCAAGGCTGCCTACCACTTTCTTTTGAACCAGGCAGAGAAGAAGGAAAAAGCAAGTGGGTCCCATAGGGTGAGATCTTGTTTGTTGGGAACCCAACCCAAGAGAGCTTTGTGTGAGCGCTGGGGAGAGTGCCCTGCCCTCATCCAGGGTGCCTGACACTGGCCGGGAGGGCTGGACAGGAAAGGCAGGTTTCCTGCGGCCTTGGCCTCGGGCTCTGGAGCAGCCAGACCGAGAATATTCGGCAGAACAGGCCCATCTGCGGCCACCGCTGGCTGCCAGGCCAGCCGCTCTCAACCCCTAGACGTGAGCCCCCCACCGGCCCCTGGCCCCACATTATAGCCACTGGTGTGTCAGAGCTTAGGAAACCACCTTCTTCCACACTACTCGGGAAAGAGAGGACGGGGTTGGTGCTGCCAGGGTCCCCTGGCCACCCTCCGCTCTAACGCCGCCAGCCGCCACGGCCACCCCCACTCGGGAACCAGGCAGTCCTGGGAACCCACGAGGAGGGACAAACGGCACGGGAGAGGCGGCGGCCGTGGGGCCCTTGGAAGCCTGGTCTGCGCAGAAACGTCCATCAGAGGCCGCCCTGGTGTTGGGCCCTCGACGGATCCCCCCGCCCCCCGTGGCCAGCCTCCCCCACGTGGGCCCGGCAGGGGCTGAAGGCCACGTTCCCACGCCGCTCCCGCTGGAGTCCGGCCAGGCCCCAGTCAGCGCCTTTTACCGCTGTGCCAGCTCACAGCCCTGAGCACCTCGGGGTTGGGTCTGAGGGGAGTCAGGCAGTTTCAGTTACCTGCCAAGAGGTCTCACACGATCAATGCCTCTTTATTTCCTGAGAAGCCCAACGCTCACAGCCATGGCCCTGCGCACACCTGCAGCCTCTTCCCCTGCAGGCCGCCCTCTGGGGGCTCCTGGTGGAAACGGAGAGGCATCCCCCACATGCTGCGCTGAGGGATGAGCTGAATCTCAGGTCCTAGACCGTGTCCCCCTAGTGGGGGTGCCCTTGACCATGCCCTCTGAGGGGTGGGCCTGAGAAGGGGATTTGAACTACCTGGGGGCCTGAATCCGTTTATTCATTCAACAGATACAAGGATGCTGGAATGGCCACCGCCTTCCAGGCACCATGGTCAGCTTGGGGCACAGCAGCTATTAAGGCAAACCGAGTGGCACCCTGCAGATCTGACATGACCAAGTGGGTTCTCTGGTCAGGAGGATCTTTAGGGGACCATCCAGCTGACAGTGTAGGGTCCTTGGTGGTTACTATGTGCACTGGCCTTGGTGAGGCTGGGCCTTAATGCTGGGGCTGATTAGAAGAGATCCTAAGTAGCCCAAGCCATCTGGGGGTTGTGGATGCCCTCACAGGCTGCTGCAGTCAGGCGGGGAGACCCCAGCAGCCAAAGTTGCAGATGGGGACCCTCTAGGTCCCTTCAGTGCTTGCTTGGCTGGAAGAAACTGATAATCAAAGATGAGCAGATCTCCAGGCCACGGTGCTCCTCCCAGGGACCCCTCTCCTGCCATGGCCAGGTGAGGGAGGAACTTGTTCTCTGGCCTTCCATCTGCCATGGCCACAGAGGAAGGCGCTGGAGAGCTTGAGCTTCCTGTAAGTATCTAGATGAAGCTTTCCAATAGGAAACCAAAGGAAGGCCTCAGCCTGTGAGCAGAGTGCAACTGGTCAAGTCTTACCTACTAGGTGGGACCAGGCAGGGCCAATTCAAAGAAGTGCTCCTTATGGCTTCCATGGCACACTGGCTAGTGTCCTAGAGACAGGGCATCCTGTCAGGGGCCTCCTGGGTGCCTTTCACACACAACCTTGCCTGCCACAGCCCTCATCCCTCTATGAGAGGCTACTGGTGAGCTGAGCCCCTCACACCCACCCAGAGGGACAAGGGTGAGGTCCAGGGGTACAGGGTTCCCAGGCATAGGAAGGACAAAGACCCCCCAGAGAGAAGGGGTAGAGGCTGTCAGGCTATGGCAGGATGGCCCACCCCAGAGGGACTTGCTCAGGGGAGGTCTCCAGAAGCCAGCATAGGGCCTCTAGGGGAGTTGGGGACAAGCCCTGCCCTTTGGGTGCCAGGACCAGTCTGACCCTGAGAAAATCGGGAGCTTGTCAGAGCCTGAAAATGAAGTGAGTCAAGAAGATAAGACACTATATCAGCCAGTAATCTTAAGGGCCTCATGAATCCCTTCACCTCCAGGGAGCAGGTTGCCGCCTCAGTTTCTCCTACATCACACAGGTAGGGAGCACGCAGGTGACTGCTGGGGGCTCCTCCAGCTGAGTGATATGAGACCTTCACACATGACCTTGCTGGAAAGCATGGGGCAGGGGACCAGGAGCACCCAGGACATCAAGGCAGCCTACTCTGTGACCCGGGCAACTTCCTTCAGCTAAAATGGCCCAATACTGGCTGTCCTTCTCCAAAGCTCTGGCACAAATCAGGTGAGCCAAAGGAAGGGGGCCTGTTTGGTAAGCAGCAGGCTACTATGCATGTGTACAAGCACACACACACACACACACACACACACACACACACATGCACCTGAGAAACTGCCGCTCCTATTGTTGGTGTTATTATAATCTAGGCCCAGAAGTCAGTTGTTCTATGACATGCACAGTCACAATCAGGATAGTCTTCCCATAGGCACCGTGTCCTCCCAAATCCACATGCTGGAGCTCTAACCCCCAGTACCTCAGGACGTGACCAGATTTGGAGGGCAGGCCTCTAAGGAGGTAATCAGGGTTGCGCAAGACCACAGGGGTGGGCTCTAATCCAGTCTGGCTGGTGCCCTTGTAAGAAGAGAGAGACACACCAGGAAGGGCCATATGAGGACACAGGGAGAAGGTGTGCAAGCCCAGGAGAGAGCCCTCAGGAGAAACCAACCTGCCTGACACCTGGAATCTTGGACTTCCAGCCTCACAGGGAGGCTGGGAGCTGTGAGAAAATAGATTTCTGTTGTTGAAGCCCCCAGACCATGGTACCTCGTTCTGGTGGCCCCAGGACATGGATACACTTTACTGAAGGAACCACCCGCAGGCCTCCCTGCTTGTCCTGGAAGCCCCTCTAAGGCCTTCTCACAGGTGGTATTTCCCTGGACTGGGTACTGCGGGGCAGGACATGCTCCCCTCCCAGCCCTCACCCTCTCTCCCCAGCCCTGGCCAGGCCATCAGCCCTCTCAAGCCTCCTTGGCTCTCAGGGCCTGGCTCGGAGCAGCTGCTTAGAGCTGAGGCCCGCTCCTGCCCAGCAGGGCACCGTCAGCCCCCCTGAGGGAGTCTGGAGCCAGGTGTGGACACCTGTCGCCCCTACCCCTTCTGGGTCCTCATGACCTTTTTCTCTCTCTCTCCTAGCTCCCAGCCAGATGGAGAACCCCACAGGAGGGCTCAGCAAGTATTCCCTGAGAGTGACTGCTCAGAATTCCTCCAGAACGCCAACTGGGGTTTCCATTCCGCCACTGACCAGGGTATTGAGGAGAATCCTAGCGACAAAGGGGAGGCAGGAACGGATGGCTAGAGGAGCAAGGGAACAGGCATGATGGCCCGTCTCCCCTCAGGCCTGGTCCCCAGGAGGGGCAGGTCTTCAGCAATCCTCTCAGCTTGACCCAGAACCGGGAGCCCTGCTGGAAATGGCCATTGTTTCTTGGTGTGATCCCTGACTGGCTGACCCCCTGGCCCTGCAGTCACTGAGGTGTGGCCCTACTCCTCGGAGAGCCCAAGGCCCGAGGCCTAGAGCCTCACTCCTGCGGGTGAGGAGGCCGGGCCTGTGGACCAGAGGCTGCTCTGCCTCCCAAAGGGTTATGATCAGGAGGTCACGAGAGAAGGCGGACCCGCTTATGCCCACCACGGTGTCCAGAACTGAATTGACACCAGGCCCTTTTGTTCTAGACTCAAGGGAGGGAAAGGCTTGCTTTCTTTCCTCGGCCCCTGAGAACTGTCTCTGTCCTCGCCTCTCAGAGGGAACTTCCTTTGAACCCAGAGGCCTTCCTGCTCTGCCTGGGCCACTCTTATTCCTCCTGGCTGCACTGCAGGGAAGCGATGAGGGAGGGGCTGCTCGGTGTCTGGCCCTGGTGGCAGGGGGAGGGTAAGGGTTTCCCTGCCTCGGATGGATGGTTGCTTTGATGTGTCCACTCATTCATGGATTCTTTTTTTTTTTTTTTAAGATTTTATTCATCCATTCATGAAAGACACACACACACACACACACACACACACACACACAGAGGCAGAGACACAGGCAGAGGGAGAAGCAGGCTCCATGCAGGGAGCCCGACGTGGGACTCGATCCCGGGTCTCCAGGATCAGGCCCTGGGCTGAAGGTGGCGCTAAACCGCTGAGCCACCAGGCTGCCCTCATTCATGGATTCTAGAAGACTTCATTGAAGCATCTTTCTGCACCAGCTACTGTGCTAGGCCCTGGCGCAGGGTGGCTGAGAATGCTGTGGAAAGGGTCCGTAGTTTGTGCAGGGGTGGATGACTAACCCCAGGGATGAAGGAGCCCTTTCTCCAGAGGCAAGTGGGTGCCTGACAGTGAAGAAGACACACACACGCACCCCAATAAAACTCCTCTGAGAAGCCCTTTGTGGCTGGGCTGGGTCCCAGGGCAGCCTGTTTGTCAGGGGCCAGGACCCAGCCTCACACTGTGTTATCTTTGTGTTCCTGGGTCCATCATATGGGAGCAATTACTCTGGGTCGTGCTGGAGCGGGGGTGAGGAGGGCTGGGCGAGCAGGAATGAGCATTCCATTCAGTGATCTCACCCTTCTGTCCGCCCCCAGGTAGTTCCCCCAGCTGTTGAAAGGGCTGATGTTTTTTGAGTTCTGAACCTACTGGGGGCTGGCAGTGATGGGACAGACTTCTCTATTGATGAGGCCAAGAGCAGTGGGAACATTTGAGATGCTTTATCCTCTCGATCAGGCCCAAACTCTGGGTTGTCCAAAGGCCATGCATCTTGACTTCCTGCCTCCTCTGTGCCTGCACCCGTGTAGCTGAATGTGGCTGGAGAGACACAGACACTGCATGACTTCACTCAACTAACAGAATTCTCAAATGGGCACCTCACGTGGCCCATTCTCCTTATACATCTCCGGCATTCTCACTCCACCTTCTCTGTCTTCAAATGACACTTATTCCTCAGCACATCACTTTGGCCTATATGACATTGAGAAAATAAAAAGTGCTGGAGAAATCCTTTCATTCTCCCACCTCTAAAAGTATAAGCCTACTTGGATCTGTACCCATCTACTCAACCCAAATCCTATCTAAAGCCAACTCTGTCTTGAGCTCTGGATCCCATATTTCTTGCTCCCTCATGATCTTCACTCATGAAATTTCCTTATTATCTACCCTTCTCCATCATAATTTCCCCTCTCCATGGGATCTTTCCCATCTGTATACATCAATGCTCTAGAAGCTTCCATCTCTTTAAAAGCAAAAATCAAAACAAAAACAAAAGAAAATTTAAAAGTTTCCCCTTGATGCCCTGTCACCTCCAGCAGCTTCTGCTCCATTTGTTTGCCCTCCATCACAGTGAAATGCCCTTAGGAAGATCTCCCTACCCGGTGCTCTTACTTCTTCACCCCATTCTCTTCATACCCACCCCTATTGGACTTCCATTACCAACACTTCACTAAAACCACTTTGTCAAGATCTCCAGCAACCTTCACATTGTTGAAGCCAGTGTCACTTCTCTGCGAACTTGTTGGATCTATCAGCAGTGCTAGAATGGTTGGCTGTGTCTCCTCATTGAAATGTTCTCTTGGTTTCAGGGAAAACCACCTCCGTACTTTTCTTCTCTCTGTGTCTCTCTTTGACTATCTCAGACCCTCTCTGTTGGTTTCAGTCAACCTCTAAATGTCGTCATGTGTCAGGACTTGGTCATCATTCTACTATTCTCTAGACATGTTCTACCTAGATGATCTCATCAAGACTTTAAAACCACCATATGTTGATTCCTCCTACACTTGCATCTTCAACTCTGACCTCTCTGCTGAGCTCTAGGCTCATACCTATTTGTCATCTCTTTTGGATATCTACCAGGCATTTCAAAACTGACACAGGCAAAGCAAAACTTTTGCTTTCTATCCCCACCCCAATCTGATCTGTCCCATCTTCATAACTGGCACCAGCACGTACTCAGTCTCTGAAGACGAGCAGGCCTCCTGGGTTCCCCCTTTCTCTTCTAAGCCATGAGACGCGTCACCAAGTCCTGTAAACTCAACTCAATATATCCTGGTCCGTCCTTTCTTCTCCATGTCCATTACTGCCAGTCTCACCCATGTGACTGCTAGCTTCCAGTTGGCCCCTACAATCCCTTCTACCACAACAGCCAGAGTGATCTTGGAAGATTTTAAATAGGAGCATATCACTTCCCTATTGTAATGTAAATAAACCCTATATTCCTTGCCATGGCCTGCCATTCTACAAAAGTAGGGCCCCTGCCTGCCTCTCCGACCTCAGGTCTCCCTACCCCTCCTCTGCATTAGCCTTCATCCTGCTATCCAAACTTGGGGGGCAAGGTATAGTGTCCTCCCAGGGGGAGTTTTTTCAACTCTTCCCTCTGCTTAGAATGCTCTTCCCCACTGGGACACCTGGATGGCTCGGTGGTTGAACATCTGCCATTGGTTCAGGTCGTGATCCCAGGGTCCTGAGATCAAGTTTCGCCTCAGGCTCCTTGACTGGAGCCTGCTTCTCCCTCTGCCTATGTCTCTGCCTCTCTCTGTGTGTCTCTCATAAATGGCTAAATAAAATTCTTAAAAAAAAAAAAAAGAAAAGAAAGGAAGAATACTTTCCCCCTGTTTTCTGGCCCTCTCCACTCAAACATTGCCTCCCTAAAGAGGTATCCTCTGATACTTCCAGGATCTCCAGGCTCTCAGTGGTGTCACCATGATTTCTTTTCTTTTATAGCACTTAGCCTCTGAAATGATCTGTCTCTGTTCTGAATATTTGTTTACTTGCTTGTTGGTTGTCTCTCTCCCGACACACCAAAGTGGAAGCTCCATGAGAGCAGGGAACCTCTCTGTCATGTTCACTTCCATATCGCCTGCATCTAGAACAGTGCCTGGCATGACCGTGGGTGATCAATAAATAGCTGTCAAATAAATGAACAAATGGAGACCAGGCAGTGGAAATAAAACAAAACCAGAATCTGATATGATCCCAGCCCTAGGCACTCAAACGTGGAGGCGCAATGAAGGCAAACTGGCATTTATAACACAGTGTGATAAGCGCTTCCATAAAAGCCAGGACCAGTGCCATGGGGCCTCTCAAAGAAGTACCTACCAAGAGTGTGTGTGAGCATGTGCAAGGGCAGGCTTCCTGGGGAAGTTGTGTCCACACTGAGACCTATCGGATGGTAGGCTGTGCAGGGGAGTGGGGGTAGAGGAGCGGGTCTCAGGCAGGGACACCTGACCATACAAAGGGCCAGAGGAGAAGAGAGCACAGTGAAGGAGTCAGAGCACAGCACCTGCAAACCATCTGGCCTGCCCGGCTGGTGAAGGGGTGTTACTTCCTCCCTGGGCTGCTTGAAGGAGGGGAGGCCATCATCTGATGCAGGGCATTCATTCTTTCATTGGTTTCTTCAACATTAACCACTGGGACAACATGCCAGGACTTGTGTTAGGTGCTGGAGAGTCAGAAATGAAAAGGCTGAGGCCTCTGTGGCTGGAGAATCCAAGCTAAGCCGTGAAGATAAAAGAAATCTCATCCAAAGGCCACACCATGAGACCACAGCCACTCTGCAGAGGGCACTTCTGGGTTCCTCTGCCACACATGTGCCTGGGCCGTAAGGCTGAAGCAGGGACACTCCCACCATCCCTGCAGGGACTTGTCCCTGAACCAGTCTCACTACCTGCCTTTCTGTTTACATGCTCACACGCTGGCTCTCCACATATACAGGTATGCACATCACCTTTGCTCTGGTCACATGTACACACCCACACTTGTCCTCATGCCCTCTCACAGGTGCCTATGTCTTCTCACACACTCACCCACTGCACCCTAAGCAGTGAACCCAGGATGCGGATATTCACAGCTCACACGACACAGTCCAGTCCTCTGGAAGCTCCCATGCTACTTGGGAGGACCACATGGGTTCCAGAAATACTCCCCCAAATGTTTATAATCTTACAGAAAAACCAGTACAAAGTAATGAAATCTGAACCAGGTGTATCCTACATGATGCGGTTACTCAAGCAGGCTTCTTGAACAAAGAATTTGAATCAAGTCTTCAAGTAAGTCATGGAATGGTGAAAATGAATAGAAAAGAGGGGTTTTTGTTTTTTGGTTTTTAGATATACTGAGTCAGGCAACAAAAAAGGTAATGTGTTGATTGATGCATGGAACTGAACAGTCAGGGTTGTTCTGGCTTCAGGCAGTGTTGGATTCAGAGGCTAGAATGATGTCTTTTGTATTTCCCAACTAGATTCTCCCCATATGGGAGGCCAGACGGATTTTAGTGATTTAAGTGGATAGAAACTATCTTTGCCAAGAACTCTGGCAGAAAAAGCTTAGAGGACTCTGACTGGTCCTGTCTGAGGTCACAGGCACATTTTTGAACCAATGCTAATGGTCAGAGATGTAGATTCTCTAACTGGCTAAGCCTGAGGCTTGTATCTACTTCTCAAGCAGCCCAGCTCCATCCAAACCACATGGAATAGGTTTCTTTTCTTTTTTTTTTCTTTTTAAAAATTTTTTTCTTTTTATTTATTTATGATAGTCACACACACACACACAGAGAGAGAGAGAGAGAGAGAGGCAGAGACACAGGCAGAGGGAGAGGCAGGCTCCATGCACCGGGAGCCCAACATGGGATTCGATCCTGGGTCTCCAGGATCGCACCCTGGGCCAAAGGCAGGCGCCAAACCACTGCGCCACTCAGGGATCCCTGGAATAGGTTTCTTAAGAGGAAGAGGGGCCGTGTTATCCCAAGTGAGGAATGAGTAGTAGACAAACCAACAGAACTCAAATACCCCTTCCTTAAATATCTGTCCCTCCCTCTGTCATTATAGCATTTTACACTTTTAAACTCTTCCACATGATTTATCCAGTGTGCTTATCAGGAGATAATCCTAAGCTAGGCATGGTTATAACCCACATTTTACTATAGATCAAGAGCACTTCCGGACTTGAGTGAACCTGAGTTTGATAGAGTTGATAGAGAATCAATCTGGAGTCCCTTGAGTCATCTCCTCTATAAGGAAAAATGACCTGGGAGCTCACAGGTAAGGCTTCCTTCACAAGAAGGAAGTGGGGAATGAGTTCTTGACACTGACTTTGAGGTGCCTTTGGGACATCCAGATGGAACCACCCAGGAAGCAGTTGGGTATATGAGGCTGGAACTTCCCTTCAAAGATACTCACTGCCACACTCAGGGCTTCTTTCAGCCTATGCATTAAAGCAGCCAGTCAAGGGGCCTCCATTCAGAAGACAGTGGGATCAAGGCCCTGTCCCAGGCAGGATGTGTGGGTGGAGTTGTATAAAGGGAGGGAGGGAGGGTGTTGTATAAAGGAGAACTGTCTGGTCTTGGCTTTTCCATGCTAGAGAACCAAGATCAGCATGGGATGGTGGGGAGGGGGTGGCCCTAAGCCCAACTGAGAGGATCCATCACCGACATCACAGACCACCCATCACTTCCCTCCTTCCTTGGTGCCTCCATCACTCTGCATGGCTGTGTAAGCTGGTTTCCAACAAAGGTCCCCAATGATGCATACTCAGGCCATGACGTAGTCCCCCTTCCACACTGAATCCAGGTTGTAACACACACTATTCAATAGAACACGGCAGAGGTGATTCAGTGCCAGTTCCAGTCTCAGCCTTTAAGAGAAATAATGACTTCTACTTCCTCTTTCTTAGGTTTGCTTTTGAGATCCTTGAGTCACCATGTAAGATATCTGGCTACCCTGTTGAAGGGACCATGTAGAGAGCCCACATGGAGAGGAAGTGAGGTTTGGCTGTTCAGCCTGCAGATGACTCTGGCCCCAGCCTTTATCTGAATGCACCTGCATGAGACACCCCTAAGTAAGACGAGCAGAAGAACCATCTGGCTGAACCCAGTCAATCCACAGAACCATGAGAGGGAATTAAATAATGATTATTCTAAAGCCACTGAGTTTTTGGAGTGGTCTGTTATGCAGTGTCAGATTAACAAAACATTCTCCATTGGGGGAGATTGACTGGTATTCCTGAGTCTAGTGCCCCCTTCTTCACTGCCCCCCAAGACCTAACATGGTTAAGTTACTGACCATGGTTGGTTACTGACCAAGTGAATTATCATATTAATAACTATTCCAAGCAGGCCAGCCAATTTTCAGGATAAGTCTAGAAACAGATGCATGCATGCATGCTGTCAGACTCCAGGACTGAACTTCCAAAAATCACAGCAAAACACCCAGTTCCCACAGGGCTGGAGGCCAAGACAGGGGGACTGGCTGGCCACCCAGCTCCATATCTGAGTGCTGGTCCAGAGAAGCAAATGGCAAAGCTCAGGTACCATGTAGATGCCCTTGCATGGCTCTGAGATTGAAGGCTGTAGTGTAGGGGTAGGATGGCTGAGCCACCTCCCAGCCTGGCTGACAGAGCAGTGGGCCAACTGAGCATAGCCCCGCTGCCTTGGTCAGGACTGGGTCCCTCCTATATTGTCGCATACCAGACCCGGTGCTTCTGCTGCAGCTTTTGTGCTTCATTGGCCCTGAACCATCTCTTTCTGACTCCCATATTTGCAGGTCTGAATACCACCTCTGCAACTGAGATCACTTCTTTGTTCTCAGGACTCTCTCTTTCCTCCAGATCTCCAGGCTCACAGGGTCATTGTCATATGTGACTCTTGTCCACTACTAGACCATGAGCTTCTAGAAAGTAGGGACTATGGCTTCATTTTTCCCTCTAATAGATTCATTCACTCAACAACCTAGAATCTGCCAGTGTGTCCATTTGATACAGAAGGTGAAAAAATAGTGGAGGCATGTTTGGTCCAGTTGGATAGACAAGCGTGGGTATGGGCAATTATTACACACTAATACAATGCCAGAATGAAGGTGTGGATACAATACAGTGAGAACATCGAGAAGTACCTGGGTCAGCTTTGGGCAAAGCAGGCCAAATGAAATTAAAATTCCCTAGTGATTCCCTAGTGATTGTTTCATGCCAGACTCTGTTCTAAGCACTTCACTTATTTTTGTTTGTTTTCATTATTTTGAAGTGCTTAAAAGAGTAAACTACTATTATTTTAGAATAGGTAAATATAAACAAACTGTACAAAATTCAAAAGGTGCTCATGCCACCCTAAGAGCCTTCCCAGAGGAGCATACCCCTTGCCCACATTTTGTGCCTTCCAGACATACTATATTTTATGAATAATATAAGTCTACATGCACATGTGTCCACATGCACACAGATTGCACACACACAGTCTTTGTATAAATGGTTGCACAATGTTCTGCATTGGGGTTTTTAAAAAATTCATTTAACATATCTTAGAGCTCATTTCATACCACTGGAGAGATACCTCATTCTTGGCTAATGACAGCACATTATCATAGTTCCATTATATGAATATACTATAATTTGTTTAACCAATCACCTCTTAATGGCAATTAAAGCTTTTTTCTAACTGTTCAGTATTACAAATAATGCTACCATGAATAACCCTGTGAGTGTGTTATTTTGAACAAGTGTCATGTATTTACAGGATACATTCATAAAAGTGGAATTGTCGGATCAAGGGTAAGCACATTTGAAATGCTAACTGCTCTCCATCCGACACTGAGTTCTTAAAGACACGCCACTAAGCTTTACACAGCTTTTCCTCTAAGGCTTCTGCTAGAACTCCTTTTCACCATGGCCCAAGGACCCAGGCCAGCAGAGAAGGAAGAAGAGGAGAGGGAACAGCATTTCCTGTAAAATTCTCTCCTTTTTCCTTCTTTATCTTATACATGTAAATTTCATATGCAAATGTTCTATGTAAATTTCACAATTGTATATGAAATTCATATTTAAAGCATAACTTTTAATAATACAATAACACTTAACAATACAAATATGAAATAGCTAACATAAATAATATACACTTAAATATAAAATTCGATGGGAGAGTGTGTGGTCCCGAACAACCTGCAGCTGCCTTGGGGACCACAGGCCTACGCCACCAGAGGCAGGAGGACTGGTTCTCCTGGGCGATTCCCAGGTGAAGTCTCACCTGCAGCAAGTCCAGCCTTGAGGTTCACGAGCCAACATGTGGCATCTTTATGTCAGTTTGGGCCGAGCTTCTTTGTCACTGCCTCCAGAAGAGACTGTGTGATGCTGCTGCTGCTGGTGGGAGAGCTGGACTGAGCGCAGGTGGCGGGGCTTCCTGGGGGAGTGGATGTTCATGGATGTGACACCTGGGAGTTCAGGAGGGGTTGACCAAGCAGATTAGGAGTGGACAAGGTGCCCAGAAAAAGGAAGAGCCAGGTGTCTGCAGAGGCGAGGAAACAGGAGAGGTTCCAAGAACTGGTGTGGCTCAGAGCAGCTGGGGCATCATGTGTGAGGTCGGGTGGCTGGCGCAGGGGGTGCACACCACGGACACCGGGCTTTGTGATCAATCTGATTCATCCTGATTTTTCAGATGAAGCGAACAGAGTTTCACCCAAGCAGTAAACACAGAGATAAACGAAAAATCGGTTTCAGTTTCCTGCACTCCCAGGGCATCCCCGCTCAGGGTTCAGATCCGTGAGATCCACCCCAGCTCCGCAACCCGGTTGCCCCAAAGGGCAGTCACCTTTGGAGACCTGGCATCAATAGGCCCCACAGGGCCGCACCTAGGGCACCTGTGACTGCTGAGGGTGAGCTGCCTCACCCTGGCTCTGTGAGGGAGAAGGCTGACGAGGAAACAGGCCACGGGCATGCTAGTGCCCCTCTCCATGTATGTGTGTGCACGTACGGGTGTGCACATGCTGGGCATACACAGGAGACCAATAACCGTTTCCAAACTGGACCCTCACGAATATTCTCTAGCATTTGCTCTTCTTCCAAAGTCAATACCTTATCTCAGTGGCCCTTTGGAGTTTTGGCCCCACAGGTGGGTGAGGCAAGGAGGAGAGGATGAGGCTGGCAGGAAAGGACTCTGCCCCCTGCGGTGTCTGTCTTCTAGGACTTCAGAGGCCCTGAGTAATCCGGGAATGCTCACTCATCCCCACTCTCACCCACTCGGGGCTCCAGACACAGTGGCCCATAGCCATTCTCCAAAAGCACATGGCTCACATGTGAGTTCCTACCACAAATACAATGGCTCCCTAGAGCACAGATGGGTTATCATCCGGTTCCAGAAGCCGGAAGTCCAAAAACGAGTCTTAAGGGGCTAAAATCAAGATGTTCCTTCTGGAGGCTCTAGGAAGGAATCAATTTCCTTACCACTTCCAGCTTCAAAATGCCACCTCCTTCCTTGGCTCATAGCCCCTTCCCCCATCTTCAAAGCCATCAGGGTAACATCTTCGATCTCTCTCTTTCTGACCTCTGATTCTGTGCCACATCTTCTCTCTCTGAGGCTGACACCCCTGCCTCCCTCTTAGAAGGGCCCTTGCGACTGCACCTAGGACCAGCCCAGATCATCAAGGATAATCTCTGCATCTCAAGATCCTTAATTTAATTACATCTGCAAAGTCTCTTTACCACGTGAAGTAGCTCCTTCACAGGCTTGGGGCATTTGGACGTGGACATCTTCGGGAGTCACTGTGCCTCCAGAGATCACCCTGAGCTGTGGCCCAGCAAGCCGCTCTGCACTCTGGTAGGTGGAATAACGGCTGACTGCAAAGTCACTCTGGGGCTCAGATCCAGGCCATGCCGTATGCACAGGTGTGGGGCCATGTCCACCCAGGGGCAACACTTCTGTCTAATTCACACAAAGCTACCATGTAGGCCAGCAGAGGCCATGCCTGAAACACCCATCCCCTTCCATCCCTCCTTCCCCCTGACCAAGACGTACTCATTCTTCAAGGCTCAGCTCAGTTCAGGACATTTCCCTAACTTTCCCCTGTGGTCCCTCTCCACACTCCCAGCTGCACCCATCACACCTTCTCTGGGCTTCCACTTTACCTTGTATTTTCCATATCCTGGCACTGACCACAGGGCATTGGGAGTGGCTGTCTGTAAGTCTGCCTGGGCAAGACCTGAGCCAGGGCCCAGAAGCTCTCCTCTGGTGCCCTACTGTTCCCTAGGCCCTGTCATCCTTATTCCCAGGGCAGATGCACCTTCTAGGATCTTCCAGCTCCTGCTTTCTTCATCCTCCCTGGAACAGACCTCAGGGCTAGAGAGTCCGCATGAGGGAAGTGGAAAGAAAGCAGAGGTGGTCCTTGCCTCAGAAGTGCTCCCAGCCTTGGGGTAGCCTACCTCCTAAACAGAGAACCCCAGAGTACACTGTGAACAGGCTGAGGTCCTGCTTGCCAGAGGAGCCCAGGCTGTGACTGGAGGGCCATTAGCCAGAGAGGCTAGAAAAGTCAGAGAGGCTGCGTGGAGGAGGCAATCTTCAGGAAAGGGAGAGGAAGGAGCAGAGAAAGATAAGAGATGCAGGCCAAAGGAAAGATGAGCTTTCCCAGTCTCCTCTTTCCACAGAGGCCCAGAGAGGGGAAGGTCTTGCCTAAGGCCACCCAGTAAGCCTACAGAAAAGGGGGCCTGGAGCCCTGGTGTCATAGCTCCCACCCCATGCTGTGCCAGAGAACAACATTGTCCCTTCCTTCTCTGACCCCCCCTCCACTCCCACCAGCACAGCCAGGCTCCCCCTACTTGGGAACCCTCCCCTGCTTACACACAGAGGATGGGTACCTCACACTTTTCCCAAGGGCTCCCCTCGAGCCCCCATCCCTCTCTCCTGCCTTTACCCCACCTCCCATGTCCTCCTGTCTCTCCATATTTGTCTTTCCCTTGTCAGTCTGTCTCTTCTTGACTATCCATCATGGAAGGACTGCTCCTTCAAAGAGACAAAGTTCCAGATGAATCTGATTAGATTCAGACTAGAAGAGTCTCAAAACTCAGGAGCCCCTCTCGGAGCCCGGATCTGTGCCAGGATGGGGGTGGGCACTGTCCCCGGCAGAGAAGTGGGTGGGGAGGGAGCTGAGACCCCAGGATCAGAAAAAAGCCAACTGCTTCCTCCATGGCCGCCCCCACCCCTTTGCCTTCCGCACCCCAGTAGCTGTTAGCACTCCAAGCCAAGCCCATTCCCTGGCAGGCCTGCGGGAAGCTTTTGGGGCAGAAAGGCCCTTGTGTTACAAAACCCCAGGGCTGTTTCCTATGGCCACAACCTGCCCAGATCTGGAGAGAAGGCAGAGAGGCTGACGAGGACTAGGACTAGTATAGAGGACGCAGCTGTCACTCTCAAGAGAGTCGGTGAGGCCGACCCAACGCTCGCGGGGTGTGTGGGGGGGTGCTGGCTGACCGTGGTCCCTGTCGTGGCCACCAGACAATGGATGAAGGCAAAGGATGAGGCGGAGAGGGTGTGTGAGGCCCAGGTGTGGATTTAGGAGCTGGAGGAAGGTTCCCAGTAAGAACAGAAACATAAAGGGCTACCTGCCGTATCCTCGCCCGCAGCTCGCAGCTTGGGATACCCCATTAGCAGAGCCCCAAAGAGTTTATTGGGACTGGGCTTCCAGGAAGAAGTGGGGGTGGCTGGGCACCTGCCTTGGGGCATCTGCGGCTCACTCCCCGGGGAATGTATGGGGCACACCTCGGGCTCATCCTATTGGAGGAAGAGTCTGTTCACCTCTTCAGAGACTCCTCGCCCCCTCACCCCTGGGTTGAGGGTGGCCCCTGGGAGCAGTAGCCGCCCTTCCCTTCCAGGGGATGCCGAGTTTCTGGGGCTTCAGAGGAAACCTTCGAGGATAAAAGCAGAGGGCGGCTGAGGCCACCCTGCACCTGGCAGCGTCCCCCAGGCTGTGCCGGACTGGGCGGACGGAGGCGCCGTGGCCCCGCACCCCAGAAGTGTCAGCACGCACCCACCGCCCCTCCGAGGGGCCACCTGCCAGCCCCGTGCTGCCTGACATTTGGGAGGGCTCGGCGGCCTGGGACCGGAGAGCAGGTGTGGCCTCCTCAGGTGGACCAGACCGATCGGGTCTGGATGAAGAGAGAGGAGAACAGAAGGCCGGACAGCTCAAGTAGGATGTTGAGAAGGATCTGGGGTGTGCCCGGACCTCATGGCAGGGTGAGGGCCTGGGAGGAGGGGCACCCAACCACATGCACTGGGGGAAGCTGCCCAGTGGGAGGAGAGGGCATCCTAGGGGGCTTGCGGAAGGTGAGTACTTGAGGGTTTGGGGTTGAGGTGTCAGCTTAAACGGAGACATGGAGCTTCACTTTCCCCCCAGATCTCACTAAAACAGTGAGAGAGGGGAAGCTCGAGGACAACCCAAGAGGAAATAACCACAACCAAACCTGGGAAGCTGGCAGATGAGCATCAGTAACTGACCTACCAACAGAAAGAGAAAGCTTAGTCCAAAGCCAGCAGTGGGGGGTGTGGGGGCACAAGTGAGATGCCCCAAAGCCTCGGAAACTGGGGTAGTGGGAATCTTCTCAGGCTGGGGGGAAAGAGTGAGTTACAAGAGGGGGTGTGGCACACAAAAGGCTTGTTGGAGGTTGTTCAAGGAACAGTCAGATCCCAGGAACCCTTTCCCCTTCGCCACCCTGCTGGGGGTTAGACACAGCTTGGGGGGTGCTGAAGAGAAGGCAGGAAATTAGGGAATCCCGTGCATATTGTGATCCCACCCCCAGCACTCCCTCTGCTCCAGGCACCCCTCAAATGCTGGCAGATATAGCTTTCCCCTCTGAGCAGGAGGTTAGAAGTGTCTCCTCTGAAAAGTCTCAAGGGGAAAAGCTTAGTGCTGATATTTGGGGGTGTCCTGACAAATGGCACACTCAGATCTCTCTCCAGCAAAGACAATGTTTGGCAAGCCCCACCGAAGATGACTTAAAAAATGAATGTTTCGAGAACAGAAACAAAACCCTGTTGGAAATTGAAGACATGATAGCAGTAGTAGGTTTGGAAGATAAAGTTGAGGAATTCTCCTAAAAATAAGAAGGGGGGGCAGGGAAGACCTAGAAATAGAAAGTAGGAGAGAAAAGATTTCAGCTATTGGAGGATTGGTCCAGGAGATCCAACATCACAGAGAGAAGAGCCTGGAGAAAAAGTGAAAACAGACCCATACCAGGCACAGCTGTGTAACATTGCACACAAACAGGGCCCTAGACAGGCTTCTCCAAGAATGAGGGGGTGACAAAAAACAGGTCACATGCTGTGATTGTCTCATCAGCAGGACTGGGACACAGGAAGACAATGAAGGAATATCTGAGATGGTAGAGCAAATAGTCTCCAATCTAGAATCCTCCATCAGGCCAAATGACCAATAATGTATAAGAATAAAGATAATTCTAGATGTGTGACATCACAATCCCTCCTGGGTAATATTTTTCAGGAAACTACAGGACAAACTTAGAGTAAACTGAGAGGGAAAGAAAGGACACAGCAGGGCCACCCCAGAGAGGAGGCAGAGAGCCACCCCCAGAAAGGCTTTCCCACCTCCTGCAAGCCCACTAGCTCTGGGCTGTCTCGCCATCCTGAGGACAGAGGCCTGGGTGAGCCTGGCCCAAATCTGCTCTGCCCTGGGCTTGTCTTGACCATGTGCTCATGAAGCACATGCCCTCCTGTCCTGGCCTGTGGCCACCGGACAGGACTTTCTGGTTTACCCTGCTCCTGAAGACAGGATGTAAGCTGTAGGGAGCTTATAATGAACGGAAATGTGTAAAGCAGCTCACTCTTCTGACAGGTGTCTTGCATGTGGCTCACCCCCCCACCCTACCAGATACCCTTGGCTCACTCAGGGCCCTGTCCAGCGATGTCCCCAGAAAGGGCTTTTGTAAATTGTTGGCAATTCCGAAGCCACACAGTGGCCCAGGGACTCTTTCAGCTTATCTTCTCTCTATTTCCAACCAACACCAACAGCCTTTCCCTTAGATGGCAGGTTTGTGTTTGCTATTCCAATTTTCAATTCCCTCTGTCTGCCCCCTCTCCCATCCCTAATCCAGATCCATCCTTCACCCTTCTCCACCCCACTCCAAACCCAGGAGCTGACCTTTACAATCACCTGGATGGGCTCTCTTGTGTGTTGGGTTCACTGGTGTCCATCTGAGTCCAGCCAGTGGAAGTAGCAGCAGGACGTGGAGGAAGAAGGGGAGCGAGGTCAAGCAGATTAGCCCTGGCCCCTCTCGTCCCATCACAGAAGGTGGCTCTACCATCTATTCAAGGGGGCCCTGTCCTAGAGCTAGAGCTCTCCCTCGGAGTCCTGGGAACTGCTTCCTCCTCTTGATCTCTCAGGTCTAAGGGTAGTAAAGGCTCCCCAGGCTTCCCTTAACTCTGCTCGCACCTTCTAGATCATCCCTTCATTAATCTTTCCCCAGTTCCCCGGGCTGTGTGCTGTTTCCTGCCAGGGTGCTGATGGATACAAATACGAAATACTCCACTATCTGGGCAGACATATACACACAGAAAAACTGAATGAAAGGATCGTGGGTAGAGGGCGATCTGATCAGGGAGTGGCACACAAAAGGCTTCTAAGGTACTAGTAACGCTGAACGTAACACGTGCACAAGTGCTCATCTTATGATTGCTCTTCAGATTGTATCTATCCATTCAGTACACTCCTCTGAATGTATGAAATATTTCACAATACAGATTAATATTTACAAGGGGCACATGGGAGGCCTCCGGAGGCAACGTCTTATTTCTTGACTTGAGTGATGATTACACAGGTGTTCACTTTAAAATAACTTGTTAAAATGTATAGTTATGTTTTATGTGTTTTTCTATGTGTGTGATATATTTCACAATAAAAAATTTTTCAGAAAAAAAAGAGATTGTCTACCATGCTGTTATGTGATGTCATCTCCCCCTTCTTGTTCCTAAATTTCATTAAATCCTACTACACAGCCAGTGTTGGTGGTCTCAGCCTTATTGTGGTGGCCCTTTGGGGAACAGAGGACCCCAGAAGGAGAGGGGAGTCTGGGCAGGGGTGATGCAATGCAGAAAAGGAGAAGAGGACGATAGTAGGGACTTCAAGCAGAAGCAGAACAATGGAGACAGACCAGAGTAAACCTCATTGTCACCTAGACTTCCCCAAGACACTGGGAGGGGAGATGTAGGTCTTAACCTTATCTGTGATAGGGATTCAAGCCAATGCATTTAAATATTACAGAAAGGAAAAAAATAAATAAATCAATAAAAAATAAATATTACAGAAAGGGTTAGAGAATTTGGAGACACTCTAACAACTCTAAGATAGGTCATATAGGAGCAAATAGGATGGTGGATGTGGACATGTTTTATGAATACCAGCTAGTTTAAAGGGCCAATAGGCTGGGATTTCTTCTCTATCCCCTTCTGGGGTAAGTTTTCTAAGAAAGCTAGGGTCTTCGGGGAAAAAAGGTAAACCAATCAGAGATCCTAGTTGCAAACAACACAACTTATCTAGCTAGATTATGCAGAAAAGTAAGCTTTTAAAAGATATTATGAGGCTCACACAACCCCCAGAAGATCAAAGAGTCATGGATGCCATGAAGCCAAGAACAATACACCCAAGCCACATACTAGAAGCTGCCCAGAGAAGACAAAATGGTGCCAACATACCACACATAACCCTGCTCTAGGCATGGCCCCAAAATTGCCACTGCTGCCCAGAAGGGCCAGATGCCCTCACCACCATACTTTCCAGCAGAGGACCCCTATAGGTCCCATGTAGGAACATGTAAACAGCAGAGTTTGGTCATAGTAACTGCCCCTCACCAGGTAGAGGAGAAAGTTCTGGCTTCTGCCTTAACTTAGGGGACTCATAACTTGCAAAATTCTCCAGACATAGGAAGTATATGCAAAAGGTACAGGAAGGCCACAGACATGACAAATGCTACTGGAAGTGCAGAGTGGTGCTATTGGGTAGAGGTAGTTATTTTCAAGTCCAAGGCAAAGCCAGGAAAGCAGGACTGAAGGGAGCTGGGCTGCTCATGGACTCTGGCTCTGCATCCTCGGGTTCTGCCTGGATTCAAGCTCTGGTCCTCCTCTGAGACCACCCTAGCTGCTCCATGTGCCTGCTGCCCTGTCCACCCTCCTTTCAGCTGACCACCCCTTACCCCCTGGGAACCAGGACCACAGCCTTGGCCCTACCATCTTCCAACTCACCCTGTTGCCCACACCCCACGGCCTCTGTCCTCAGGCCCAGAAAACCTCTCTCAACGCCTGGCCAAGGGACCAGAGGCTAAGAGCTGTCACGGAGCAGCTGACGGAGGCTGTGATGCAGGACAGGAGGAAGGTTTGCTGTACGCCGCAGAACGTTTTGGATCAGAGGCTAGTCTCTGAGACATCCAGCAGAGCTGATCCCTGAGAGGGAGTCTCGGGGCAAGTATAGCCAGTGTTCCGGAGACATCTGCAGCCTGATCGGGCAAGGGACGGCCCTTAATGACAACCGAAGGGCATCGCTGGGCCAAGACGTGCACAAAGCTTTCAGAAAGCGGGCACTGCTTCCCCCAAATCCATCTGTTCTTGTGGCATCACCGTCCTTCACGCTGGGGCCTTTGGTAGAACAACAGGGAGCCAGGGCCCAGAGCAGGAGAGGAGGCAGGGGAAAGGAAGGCTGCCTTCTAGGATGCACAAGTGTTCGAGGACTTCCAAAGGAATATTCCAGAAACAAGAGAGGTGGGCATCATCTGTGCCATTTCTAGCTCTAGCCCAGTCTGTGAAAGACGTGCCTTCCGTGTCCCTAGGTCTGAGATTGGTGCTGGGGGACCTGGACGAGGGCAAGTCAGCTCTGTCCCCTGCGCCTCTACCTCCGCAGGCCCCTGCAGCCCACCCTAGGGCAGGGGGTGCCGGCGGCCGAGGGGCGGAGGCGGGGCAGGCCTCCTCCCGCACTCCCCGATGTGGTGCCCGGGGCCAGGCTGCGGAGGCCCAGGGCCCGCGTGGGCCACACGGAGCCAGCCCTTCCGAGAGGCGAGAGGCGAGAGGCGGAGGCAGTGGGAATGAACTCATTTTTTCCTCGGCTCGGGCGCCCTGATCGTAAAACCCAGACGCTGAGCAAATGGCCCCAGGTGTGCGCTCTCCCGGTTTCGCCGGGATAATAGTCAGGAGCTGCGAGAGGCTGACCTGGTTTCGATCCAGTGGCTCTCGCTCTGGCACAGCCTGGCTCTGCTGTCACTTCTCTCCACCTGCTTTCTGGCGGGGCCGGGTCTTCACTGCAGCCCCAGGGAGCCCGGGCAAGAGAGCAGAGGGGGTGTTCCCAGAGAGGCCCTAAAAGCCCTTTCCTAGACAGGCTCCACCAGGAGAGCCCAGAGTGTCCGGAGCCCAGAGGGACAGCACCTTGCACCTCCCTGGGGGGGCCTCTTGCTCTTGGCCTCTCTGACTCACTGACTCACTGATGGCTGCACGAAGATCTAGAATCAGACGCAGCAGGACTCGTGTCCTCTGTCTCTCAAACTGCTTTCCTTTACAGATGGGGAAACTGAGACCCAGGAAGGGGTAGGGAGCAGTCCCAGTCAGGTAGAGGCAGGGCCGAGACTGCTCAGGTTTCTGAACTTCCAGCCGCACAGCGGCCCCTCTGGAGCAGCATGGGGAGAATCATAGCTGAGCAGAGAACTTCGGGAGGTGCTCCCAGGCTGCAAGAAGCCACCAGGAGCGCTTGTCCCAGGGGGATGCCTCGGGGAGGCCCTCAGGCCCACCTGACATGGCCTTGCTCCTGACGCTCCTTGGAAAAGGCAGGAACCTGGTGGCACAGTGGGAAGGGGTCCGACTCCCCAGTCCTGGGGCAACAGAGACCTTCCCTTCTTAGTCTGTGAGCTCAATCCCTCCAAAGCTGCCACCGGCCTGCTTCAGAGCTCACCTCGGATGCCCCAGGGCAATGGGGAGCACACCCCCAGCCTTCAGGAGCCAGGGAAGCTTCTCACCCTCCCCCGCAGGCCCTGGAGGCAGCCAGCCACCTGCCACCAGCCACCGGGGACTCTGAGAAGGGTCCTTACCAGCCTCAGAAGACTCTACCTGCACCCCCCACCCTTGGGCCCTGCTGCTCTCACAGCCTCTGACCCCCCAGACTCCCAGCATAGTCCCACCTCCTCAGGAAGACAGTGTGGGGAAGCGGAGGCTTTGGAGGCCCATTGACTGAGGAGGCCTCAATCCTAACTGGCCGCCAGTAGCGCTGTGACCCCAAGTTGTCTGTCTTTAGGGGTGAGCTTGCTTGAGCTGTCAAGTGGGGCCACAGCCCCCCAGTGCGTGGCTTCAATGAGGACTGGACAAGCATGGATAGCAGGCTTCTAGGCCCTTCAACTCCCTGGCCCTCAGGTTCCTGGACCCCCTCTTCCCGGGGGCTCCATGGGAGCAGGGTCAGGCCTCCCTCCCACCCTCCCTGCTCAGGTAGGGTGACAGAGAGTGAAGAGGGCCTCTCAGTGGGACAGGTGTGCCTTCCTGCCGCTTCAGGCTTCATCTCCCAAGGCGGGAGACGTAGATGTGCCTCAGCTGGGAGCGCACCCTGACTCTCAGTAACAAAAAGGGACAAGATGGTAACGCACCCCAACAGCCCAGGGGCATCGCCAGGGCAATAGCCAGAAGCTTAGGAAGGAGACTAACACAGAAGGCCCCGTGCAGTTCTGTGTATGTGAACTCAGCAGAGGCAAAGGCGCAGCTCCAAAAAGCTGTTTAGTGGAAGCCTGAGGTGGGAAAGAGAAGGTGGGGACTGACCGGACACGAGGGGCATGAGGGGACGTCGTTACGGGCATGGCTAAAGATACTCAGTATCTTGTTCGGTGATAGGGATATGGCTATCCCCATTTGGTGGAACTTACTAAAATGTATGCTCAAAATGGGTGAATTTCACTCTATGTAAGCTATGCCTCAATACAGCTGGGGGGGCACCTGGGTGGCTCAGTGGTTGTGCATCTGCCTTTGGCTCAGGTCATGATCCCGGGGTCCTGAGATCAAGTCCTGCATCGGGCTCCCTGCAGGGAGCCTGCTTCTCCCTCTGCCTGTGTCTCTCCCTCTCCCTCTCCCTCTCCCTCTCTCTCTCTCTCTCTCTCTGTCTCTCATGAATAAATAAATAAAATCTTTAAAAAAAAAATAAATAAATAAATCAAATAAAACTGGTGGGGAGGAGGTTTTTGAGCGTGTAACATGTGGTCCGGGATGCATCTTCATCCGGCCTGGCCAGGTATGTGAGGCACAATTTCTCCACTTAGAGAATCCTTAGGAAGTGTCTAGGACTTCGCAGAAATAAGAAACTGAGTGACCGGGGAAGATGAGGGAGGATGTGAAGAAACACAATACCAGGGCATCCTAGAACAATTGGTCTTAAATAGGCCCTACAGAGAAATGGACTCTGGCCTTGGTGAATCTGTGCCCTGCTTTCCTGCCTCAGTCACAACCCCCATCCCTTATCTGACACCCTCACTCCTTGCTCTGCCTGAGAGAACCTCGTCAACCTTTTACGAGTGAGATACTATTGTCTCCCCAAAGCCAGGCAGCCCAGGGTGCGTCACTTGGGTCACTGGGTCGCGACAGCATCTCTCTCCTCAGCCTGCCCCTGAGGCTTCTCCAGGCCAGCAGGGCAAGGTGGGCCTGCTGTCCTGGAGGCCTGGCCACGCTCCGGCCTCACGCTGCTGCCATCTGCACACTGGTCTCTCCTTCTCTGCCTTCTCCACTCCAGTGACAGCATCTTCCGGCCACTTTCACTTTGGAAGGGTGGCTCCTCGACATTAAGGTCAACTCTTGAGTGTGGGAGCTTTGTCCTGGCTCCTGCCCGTCCCGTGAAGCCCCAGTGTGGGCCAGGAGTGGACGCCTTCCTGATGCTTGAGGAAAGGCGTCCATGTTCAGCAACATTGTCATTCATGCGTTTGTTTGCTACTCACCTTGTTCAAGAGAGAAGCCCAGTTCCATCTAACTTAAGCCCAAAGAGAATTTACTGGGGCACAGATGTGAAAAGACCCGGATTTTTAGCTAGGTTTTGGAATACCTGGCTCCCCTTCCCACTCTTCTTCCTCCCCCTCCTCTCCCTAAAGTCTGTCTCCAAGTATCCCATACGTATACCTCCCTCCTCCTCCTCCTTCAGCCAGAAAACAAAAGAACAAAACATAATAAAACCCTCATGCAAATGGACACCCTGGGCTGCCTGAGTCCATGACTTCAAAGCACAGTCTATTATCTTGTGTGTTAGCTCCAGTTGGGTGTATCTCGCCGGCCTGCTAGACTGGCCTTGTAGCCTCTCGGAGGCTAGGCACAGGGCGACCCCCACACACACACCCACACCCCCACCCCACCCCCCAGGAAGGACATGACAGTGGGTCTAGAGGAGGTCAAAGGGGGAAGTGAAGAGGTCGGGGTCAGGGATGGGTCAAGGCTGAGGGTGCTGCAGGAAGAGGATCCCCCAGAGCTGTTAATTCTCACTCCCCATCTTTTGGGACTTGAGGCCCCCAGAGCCGGCCCAAACCCCTGTCCTCCTCCCAGACCCCTGCACAGCCAATCAGCATCCGCCCTGGCGGCTGGGGCTGGGAGTCCTGGTCAGCATCAGCGGGCTGATGCCAATTAAAACCCAGGAATCCCCTGCCCCTCACCCTGGGCTCAGATCAAAAGGCCTTGGCCCTCCAGTGAGGGGCTCCAGACCATAAATCTGAAGGAGCTGGGCCTTCAGCTAACAAGCTGCCCTGGCTCAGACCAGAGCAGGATCCGGATCCTGTTTCATTCTGGGAGAAGCCAGCTGAGAGTGGGGGTGGGGGACAGAGGAAGGCCCTGGAGCTCAGAGCTCCCCATTCCTCCCCCAGCGCCAGCTTGCTCAGTAAAGCCTGGGGTGAACGTCCTGGAGGGTGCTTGAGAATCACACTCAGCCCCCAGGCCACGTCGCCCCACCCCATGGGGCCTCAAGGGCCGCTCTCATTGCCCATCGTCTGCCCCCACAAGAATTTTAACTGCAAACATCTGGGTGCCGGAGACTCCGGAAGAGCAAATGTCTTTACCTCCTTTGATTCCTTCATACAGAGGGCTTTTTAAATTTTAATTTGAGGTGACCTCTGACCCGAGTTCCCATTCCCATAGATTCCAGATATTTCCTGTGCCCTCAGATAACCTCTCAAGCTAGCCCCCACCTGACCAGGAACCCCTGGCCTCCCCCAACTATGACCCACTCAGAGTCCCCCCATACCTCAGGTTCCCTCCCAGTACCTTCTATTCTCTCAAGGCCCAAAGATGCCTGTGCACCCACCAAACATCTCCCCAGAGCTCTGGGCCCAACCCCCAGGAAGGCAGAGACGCAAGCACCTTTGGTCTCCAGCCATAGTGATTTGCAGCGACAATAGGACCACTGGCATAGCCCCTACCCTGTGTCAGGCCGCTCAGGAGTAATTGCTCCGAATTTACGGATGAGGAAGCCAAGGCCAGAAAAGAAAAGGATCATCAGGAGCACCAGCTTGTGGCACAGCTAGAGCCATAAGCGAGGTTTGCGAGCCATGAACCAGGTGCCTCTTGGGCGACAAGCAGCTGCTGGGGTTTGGTTGCGTCTCCCCCGGTCTGTGAGCCTGAGAGGCTAAGGTGCTTTCACCTGGACGTCCGCCCCTGTCCACCTGGGGACCAGCACAGCAAAGCACCGGGAGTCTCAGCAAAAGCCACAAAGGACAGAGAAGAGACAAGGGGAAGAGGGACGGGAAGGAACAGGCCCCGCAGACCCTCAACTTCCAACCCTCTCTCCAAGTAGCCTTTGGACCCAATTGGAGAGTTCCCTTCCTGTGGGTGCCCTGCCTTATGCTAAGCTAAGCTGTGCAGGACACTACAAAAGGGAGGGGGTGCTCCTGGACCCTACCTCTGAGGCACTCAGAGACTGGCAGAGGGGCAGGAAGCATGTGTGTGAAGTGACCCCAGGATTGGAGCTTCGAGCAAAGCAGGTCAGCCAGCTCCCTGCAGCTGAGACTTGCCAACAGGGCCTGGCTACACGAGCCCTCCTCCCATGAGTCACCGCAGCCCCGGGTCAGGGCCCTAGCAGCCATCACCACCTTAGGGATCCAGCCAGAGCCATGGGTGGCCCATAGGCACAGCCCCCTGGGCCAGAGGCTACATGGCACCATCCAGCAGCCTGACAGGCCCCAAAGCCCAGCCCCAGCCTTCTCACCAGCGGTTTGACCACATGACTCCTCGTTAAAGCCTTCCCTGGCTCCCCGTCCCTTCCTTGTCATGCCCAGTGACTCACCCTGCCTTCCCAGGCCCAGCTCACCACAGCTGACATCACCTTCACCCCACCCCTAGCCAGCAAACCCTCTGTTTCCTCTGATCCATCTTCTCCTCAGAGTCAAGAAATGCTAGAACTGGGAGGGGTCTTAGGGAGTATCTGGGGCAGCTTCCCTTTATAGTGGGGGACACTGGTACCCTGACGGTGGCAGGAACATGTTCCAGTTAGAAGGCTGACTCTTCAATCGAACAGAGCTGATTTAGGGCTCCGTCAGGATGTCAGAGGAAGGAAAGAATCACGGACTCCCTGGGGTCCATGGCTGCCCCTTGGGCACAGAGGCGGCAGGAGCAGGAGGTCATAGGATCACCCCAGCTCCTACCACTCCCCAAAGTGGGGAGTGGCCAATTCTTCTCCCTCAGGGACATCAGTTGTTTCAGAGAAAGTCGAGAATAGAAGGAGGGAACAGGTATAAAATCCTACCAGGCAGAGGAGATGGAGTGCACCTCACAAAGGCGGGGAGGGATAGTGTAAAGGGACCCTCCAAGGCCCCAGGGCTGACCAGGAGAAGGGGACAGGAGCCGAGTGTCGGCCACCTCCCAGAAATGCCCACGGAGCAGTGCCCTTCAGAGTGTGGTCAGCAACATGTGGGAACTTGTTGGAAATACAAAATGCAAATCCTTCAGCTCCACCCCAGACCTACTAAATCAGATAATACTTGGAGGCGGGCCCAGCAAGCTTTCCGGATGATTCGAACACATGCTCAAGTTTGATTCTTTGTCCAGCCATAAAGAATAGCAAAAATGATTAGTAGGTCTGGTATCTGGTCAGCATCTGCCAGTCCTGGCCCCGGTGGGGCTCACTGATGCTCCCACAAGTCCACTCTGCTTGCCCTTGCTGTGATCCCCTCCCTCTAAATCAGGCAGGACTTCAGCAGGCAGGACACTCCCGGGGCGTCTCATGTCCAGGGAGATACGCCCTGAAGGCATGGGTAGCCCCAAAGTCATATCCTCCAGCCATTTACCTGCATTGTTGCCACCATCCATACAAACAGAACGCTGTCTCAGTTTCCCTGACTCCAACTCCCGCTCACTATTGGCCTTAGAACTGGGCTCTACCGCGCCATACATGGGGCTGGTCTCCTCACTTGGGTACCACATTCTGCTCCTGTATCCCCAGTGCTGGCTGAAGTCATTTGTGGACAGACAGCCATCCATCACTGTGCTATGGTGGCTTAGGACCTCCATAGGTCCTCCAAATGCACAGGCTGTCTACTGAACAAGGGCAGCTGTCTAAAGGGGCCGGTGGAGGGATAAAATCCAGCCCACATTCCATTTACCCATGTCCCTTAGCGCAGAGTGGCATCCATCCAGTTGGGGCACCTTTCCCTAATTTGCACAAATGCGTTATGTGGGCTAGTGTTTGAGCTTCACCCCTCCCTTCCCCAAGGTCTCTTTGTTCTGAGCTGGACCTCCCCGTGTCTCTTGCATACCTATGCCACCTGGACCTGCACTGTCTCCACATGTCCACTCAGCGAGAACCCAGCCCTCCCAAAGTGGCCATGACTGTGGGTGTTAGGCATGCCCTAATTGTCTTCTGTCTTTGGAGCCTCTTGGCTGGATTAGCTGTCCTACCTTTTCTTTCCTTGCTGCCCATCCTCACTGACTCTCCTGTCCTGTTTAAGATGACTTAATCAGATACAGACAAAACATCTTTGTCAGTTGAAGTTTGAAGTCATTTCATTTCAGCATTTCCTAAGATCCCATTCACAGACATACTGGAAAGGGCTTCTGTATATGGCCTGCCTGACATGTCATCCCTCGAAACTTCTGCACCACAGGGGCCCTGGCTCCCTCTGCTCCATAGCAGTCCTCAGAGACTCAGAAACCATGCTCCATACCTGGCCTCACCTGCATGTCTTCCACCCATTTAACTAGCCCCGTGTGGCTCGGTCTCCCTCATCGTGGGTCAAGCTCTGCTCTGTTGATTCTGCTAATTGATTTTCTCCAGGCAATTGAACACACACAAGTAGGCACTTAACTTCTCTATTTTAACCATTTGTGATTAAGAAAAATATTTCCATTATATATACATATATATATATATATATGTACATACCACATCTTCTTTATCTATTCATCTTTCAATGGACATCTGGGCTGTTCCACAGTTTAGCTATTGTGGACATTGATGCTATAAACATTAGGGAACAGGAGCCCCTTTGGATCACTACATTGGTATCTTTAGGGTCAAATATGATCTCACTCATATGTGGAATTTAAGAAACACAGAGAAGCATAGGGGAAGGGAGTGAAAAATAAAACAAGACGAAATCAGAGAGGGAGACAAACCATAAGAGACTCTTAAAGGAAACAAACTGAGGGTCGCTGGAGGGGAGGTGGGGGGGTGGGGTAACTGGGTGATGAGCATTAAGGAGAGCATGGGATGGGATTAGTACTGGGTGTTATATAAGACCAATGAATCACTGACCTCTGCCTCTGAAACCAATAATACACTATATGTTAATTGATTGAATTTAAATAAATATTTTTTAAAAAGAAAGAAAAATCTTTCCAGGGGCACTTGGGTGGCTCAATCAGTTAAGTGTCTGCCTTCAGCTCAGGTGATGATCCCAGGGCCCTGGGATCCAGCCTGGCATTATCGGGCTCCCTGCTCAGTAGAGTCTGCTTCTCCCCCTCCTTCTGCTCCTCTCCACCACCCCCTCAATGCACACACACAGTCTCTCAAGCAAATAAATAAAATCTTTAAAAAAAAAGACAAATCTTTCCAAAACATAATGCATGCTTCTCCACCCCCTGGAACAGATAGATGAGAGCAGACATAATGTAGCCTTTTCTTGGGACCGCTAGATAATAATTATTTTTGAACTACTATAAAAATGTTTTAATAACTCAAGGAATTACATGAGTTTTTACTGTAGGGAAAAAAATGGAAAATACAGATAAATGAGAAGAAAAAGGAATAGTATCACCTGATATCTTACCAGCTAGGGGCAATGACTAATGACTTTTTGTTGTATAACTTTCTGGACTTTTTCCTAAGCAAACACACTTCACTAGTTTGGGGCATAAATTCAGTCACTTTTATTTATTCAATAATCACTTGAGCTCCATATACCCATATTAACAGGAAACCTCATCCCACACCCACTATTCCACACCCTCTCCCCCACGGAAACCGGAGGCATGCTCGGTCCCAGGAGTAATTCTGACTGCAAATGGCAATCAGAGACAAACTGGAAAATAAAGGGGGTCTTGATTCCCGCTGCTTCTGGAACGGCACCGTGGTGTCTCTATGGAGGATGGTCTTGTGGTCTGCGGTGATGGGCCCTTCACCTGGCCCTCGGACGTGCCCAGCGTCAGGCTTCAAGGGTACTGTAGCTCTTGAAGCTCACATCTCTGAACTTAGCCGTGTTCTCAAGCACAGCGTGACCATGGCAGAGACAGCGGAGTCCAGGGGGGATTCGACTCTCAGCCACACTCTGGGCCCAGGCACACAGATGCCCTGAGAATAAGCCAGGTCACCAACTCTGACCTCCTCCCCACCCCCTGAGCTTTCTTCCTGGAGCCCTCCGCTGCGAGCAGTGAGCCTCTCCTGCAGGTGCACATCCACAGAGGAATGCCAGCTTCAACATGGAAGGGGTCTGTGTCCATCCCTGTCTTCCCAGGTGTTCCCTGGCCCCAAACAAATGGACTCCCTGCTCCTCCATGTGAGCACTTAGAGGGGCCTGGTTTTGTTAGGCCCCCCAGGAACCTGCCCCATCCTTTCCCCAGGGACATGAAGGCCCACAAGGCTAACCTGTGGACAACCAGGAATGGTCAGTCATGGGACAGTTCCCCAAACAGAGAAGTCCACACTTACTCGGTTGTCTAGACAAAAAAGGAGCTGAAAGCAACTTTCATTAGAAAGAAGGGAAAGTTCTGGCTGGGTAAACTCCCTGGAACCAGCAAATCTGCAATATGCCCATTCTCCAGATCAGGACATCGAGACCATCATCCACTTTCCTCTTGAGAGACTGAAGCTCCAGTCTCCAGCACTGAGGATTGTATCACAGAGCAGCTTCCTTGCACTGACTTGTCGGGAATTCCTCTCCTGCTGGGAGCTGCTCTCTGGCCCCAGCCCCCAGGCCATGTAACCCAGACCTGCCAGCACTACTTCCTGGGCTCCGGGTGCAGCTGTGGTCACCCCTCAGGTCCAAGGGCAGGAAGAATTTTGTTTCCAGGCCAGAGGCAGCCACACTTTGTCCCCTGCTGTCTTGGCCAGGGAAGCATCTTGTTGTCAACTCCAGAACGTGATCAGAGCTGGGTTGGGACAGTCCCTGCACCCAGTACCTTCCTTGGCCACCACGAGTGCAAGTGTGAGGGATGAGCAGTTTGGAATGCGTTTCTGTGTTGATGTTCTGAGATTATTTGAGATAATTAAACATATTTCCCCAGGCTGGAAAAGAGGGAAATGAAGAGGTGGAGTGCTTGGGATCTGAGCACTCGGCTCTCCACTTCCTCTCCCCTTCCCAACACCCTTTGCCAGCTGTGGACCACGTGTTTGGTATTAGGGCACCCCTCTCTGCTCCAATGTATTCTGCTAGGGAGTGCAGCCCAGCGGTGATGGGGGTGGGGGGCAGGAGGGTCTATGTCTTCCTTCCCCCACTCCAGACCTTGGTCCACCGCTTTCTGCTTTGGGTACCAGGGGACATGCAAGGCAAAGGGCTGACTTGGTGCCACCTGCTGGGGCGCCAGCCTCTGAGAAGAGGAGCCCCCAGACATAGAGGCTGGCCCAAACTCTCACGTTCACGGCCACACACACCTGTGCAAACAGTCCTCAGAGGACCTCTCTACCAGAGGCTGCCTAGGACACTGGGGGAGCCTGACTGGCCCCCCACTTCTTACCTTTGTGCAGAAGGAGGAGGCAGTGACTCAGGAATAGACTTGTCTTGAAGCCAAGACTGCTCGGCAAGTGCACCATTTTAATTTAAACAGCAGATGTATTTGGAGTGGTCTTGGGGAGCACTTCTCATTCCAGCACCTCATCTGCCTTCCCACTGTCCCAGGTCAATCCTCCCCACATTCCTCTGCCTTTCTGCCTCTAGCCTCTCTCTTCCAATCTGTCCAAGCCTGCTGTTTCCTGAATCTTAAAAACACCCGTCATCAGGTGTCGGTATTCTGCTCCAGAACCTTCAATGGCTCCCACTTGTAATGAGGAGAGATGCCAATCCCACAGCCCACACTCATGGTCTTCTGTGCTTAAGGTGACCATACAGTCCACGTTTGTCTGGGATGGTCATGCAAAAGAAGTGTCCCGGTTTGGACAATAAGTGAATTGACCAACCTGTCTGCAGTCCCCTCCCAACCTAATGCTCCTAATGCTAATGTCCAGTGGATCCTCCAAGTCAGTGGTTCCTGACTCTAGCTGCTCATTATCAATTGGGGAGCTTTGAATAAAGACTACTGCCTGGGCTCACCCTCAAGCAATTTCATTACAACAGAATCTCGAGGGGAGTGACTCTTGGGGGCTTTTTAAGCCTCCAGGCAACTCTGATGTGCGGCCTGGACTCGTGACAACCGACCTAAGTAAAACAGGTGTCCTGGAACTCTGTCCCTGAGCCCATGTCAGACATCTCTGTCCCTGACTTTTTAGGTAACTTGCTCTCCCTGTTAATCACCCATTTAAGTCCTACCCAAGCTGCCAAGCTCACTTCTAATGCGGCCTCTCCCTTCATTTTTTTTCCAGCCCCTGAGCCGGAAGAGGCCTTTCCCACATCCCACATCCCAACCTCCATGGCTACCCTGTATTATACTATAATTTGGGTCCATGTCCTGCCTTCTTGATAGTCTGTGAACTTCATGGGGTGGATCACATCTGATTCATCTCTGGGACTTTGGGACCCAACCTCCAGTAAAGCTGAGTGACTGCCACTGTGGGTCCTGAACGTGTTAGCGTCACCTACCACCTCCTGGGCACCATGCTGCCTCTCCAAGTAACTTTCTTTTCCGATATGTATGGTCTCTGGTTCATTCGTTCATTCATTCATTCATGCTGCTTTGTGCCAGATGCTATCCGCTCCTCTTTTTTATTCCCTGCAGTATTGGAGAGAATCCATTTCCATCCTCTGGGTAGCCCAGAAGAGCATCTTGCACATAAATGGTACTCAGCAAATATTGAATAATGATCAACTGATGACAGAATAAAGAAAATGTGATATGTCCATGTAAGGGACTATTACTCAGCCACAGAAAGGAATGAATTCTAACATGCTACAATGTGAATAAACCTTGAAAACATTACCCTCAGTGAAAAAAGCCAGACACAAAAGCCATAAGTTATATCGTTTATATGAAATATCCAGGATAAAAAAAAAAAAAGCAAAGAAATATCCGGGATAGGCAAATCCATAGAAACAGAAAAGAAATTAGTGGTTGCCAGAGGCTGAAAGAGGGGGAAATTGGGACTAGCTGCTAACAGATATAGGTTTCTTTGGGGGAGTGGGATGGTCAGAAATGCTCTGAAATTGAATAGGGATGGTTGCACAACCTATGAATATACTAAAAACCACTGAATTGTACACTTTAAAATGGTGAGTTTTATGGCATTTGGATTATATCACAATTAAAAAGAAATATTGCTTAAAAAAAAGAAATATTGCTGATGGGTTTTTCTTCCTTTATTCTGTTCTCAAACGTTAATGTGCACTAGAATCACCTGGAATGTTTGTAAATGTGCAGTCTCCTGGGCTTCACCTTGAAGCTTCAGATTCAGTGGACAAGGACAGAGTCCAAGAATCTGCATTTGATGCTGGTATTCTAAGTGCCATCACTCTGTTCCCCAAAGGACTTGGGTCAGAGCATTTCTAAGGCAACCTCAGAACCTCAGAAGACAAATAAAATTCTTTAACCTATTATTTCAGAAAAAGAGCTGAAGATTTCAAACACAACCGAAACTTTGTTTTTAGTCTGCTTCTTATTAAAAACAGACTGGGACCCAAAGAAACCCCATCAGGGGTAGGTAATGAAGTAATCATGATCATAATAAAAGAACAGAATGGAAAAACTGCCTGGCCTCCAGCAAACCACAAAAAAATTGTCTTCTGCCTCCAGTGCTCAACTGAACCATTCAGATGAAAATATCCCACTAGCCACATGGAGAGCTTAATTTGGGGAAGGAGAACTAAACATTAGTAAATCTCTGCTCACTGCCCCTACACAAATACACCCTTACAGACACCCACTCCTACACAGCCAAAATTCTAATTTTTGGTATGTGCTCCATGATTAGGGCTTTCTTTGGGGTTACAAGGAAGCAGAGTTGTAAATCGGTATTAGAATGTGATCAAAAGGAATGTCTGTATGCAATTATTTTGTTTTGAGACCAGCGTTCAGAGGCACCGGCTTTAAAGCTCTGACATGGTCACGTGGCACACTCTAACATACATACCCGCACATGACTTTGGTCCCCACGAAGGAGGGAAGACAAAGGCCTGGGTTTGATCATTGTTGCTTCTTTGTTACAGGATGAAGTCTCACCCTTAGAGCTCAAAAGTACCCTGTCCACCATCTCCCCTGGCTGGTCCTGAACCATTGCAAGAGGAAGCCTTGCTAATAACCTCTTGCCCCGGAAAATAGCAGTTAACTGTAACCTGAGAACAGACACCACTTGCTTAACAGAAATTCACTTAACACAACTCCAAACTGAATAGAGGTAAATGAGAGGAAATAGCTTTTGTGATGCACATCTACCGAGTTCTGAGTTCCTGGTACTGGGCTGGGCAGTTCCACATGTATTTTCACATTTTCACGTGTCTTCCAATGAGCCCATCGTCACAGCAATGCCGCAACAGAGGTATTATTATCTTCCATAGAATAGCAAAGAATCTGGGGCCCAGAGTGGTTGTGTAACACTCTCATGGTCACAGGTTAATAACTGGCATTATAAAAGCAAGTAAAAGATCTCAAAGGAACCCCTCACACACACACACACACACACACACACACACACAAGTTCTGGGGAATGTGGGTGTCCCACATCCTGCCATCTGCTATATATGCACGTGAGAAAGCAAAATCCAGCTCGTCAAATAACATCTGAGGCAATCAGCGTATTACCAAGTCCAGCAAGCCACCATCATCAATGGGTATAAAACCAATGGGTTGTGCTTGGGAATGGAACAGTTAATGCAGATGTGTTCTAGCAATTGCATTACTGGCGTCCTTAGTCCCAAGGCTCTGGTCTGGGCCCCTGTCTACCAGTCCAGTCTCCTTTATAGCTGCCTCTCCCTTTCTGGGCTGCAGCCAAACAGCACATGGCTGTTCCTTGAGAGTACCATGCTCCTTTCTGCCCGGGCCCTTGGTCCCTGCTCACGCTCTGACTGCCCTTCTCATGACCCCAACTTCATTCGTGAACTGTGACTAAAGGGAAGCTTCATGAGGACAGGGACTTTGGCTGGCTGGCTCATCACCGCATCTTCATAGTCTAGAATGGTGCTTGGTACGCAGTCAATATTCAATAAATATAGAGAAAAAGAATGAGTTAATTAATTAATAGTGTAATAGACCTCAGTTCTCACTTCTTCAGTTCAGTTTTCTCTGGATTATAACCCTCTTATTAAGTGCTCTGATTTCTGACCTTTTTCTTTATTATATGTGCATATATGTATATGTGTCTGTATATAGATAGATATATAATGTGTTTATAATTATTTCTCCAATATAATATATAATGTGTGTATAATTATTTCTCCAATTTCTAACTCTCCCACAAGACTATAAGCTCCTTGAGGGCAAGGACTATACCATGATACTCTTAGTGACTGTTGTATTGCAGGTATTCGATAAATCTGTGATAGATGTATAAATCGTTGAGCAAGTTTTAGAGAGGTCAAATCTTTTTGAACTGCTATTTTCATAATAAAGTACTCAGAGAAACTGACAAACAAATGTATTAGAAATCAACAGACAAAGAAAGGCAATAATCTGATTTAAAAATGGGCAGAGGACTGAATACATTTTTTTCCAAAGAAGACATCCAAATGGCCAACAGGTATATGAAAAGGTGCCCCAAATCACTCTTCATCAGGGAAATGCAAATTGGAACTACAAGGAGATCTCATTTCACACCTGCTGGGTTGGCTATTGTTTAAAAAAGAAAAAAAAAAGCAAAAAAAAAATGGATGTTGACAAGGATGTGGGAAAAAGGAACCCTAAAATGTAAATTGGTATAGCTATTATGGAAAACGGTATGGAAGTTCCTCAAAAAATTAAAAATAGAACTACCATATGATCCAGCAATTCCACTTCTGGTCTATATCCAAAGGAAATGAACTCAGTATCTCAAAGAGATATCTGCACTCCCAGCATTCTGCATACATTGCAGTAAATATATTTTTATTTTTATTATATGTATAATGGAATATTATTCAGCTACTAAAAAGAGGAACCATTCACTGAAGCAATATTCACAAGAGTGAAGCTATGGAAACAACCTCAGTGTCTGCTCACAGAGGTGTAGATAAAGAAAATGTGATTGTATATCATTAAATATCACACAACCATTAAAAAATAGGAAACCCTGTTATTTGCAACAACATGGATAAACCTGGAGGACACTATGCTAAATGACATAAGTCAGACACAGAAAGACAAATACTGTCCACTTTATATGTGGAATCTAAAACAAAAAACAAAAACCTATAAACCTCACAGACTCAGTGTAGAGTAGTGGTGGTCAGGGTTGGGGTGTGGGGGAAATGGGGACATGTTGGTCAAAGGCTATAAACTTTCAATTATGAGATGAATAAATTCTAGGGACCTAATGTGTAGCTTGGGTAATATAGTTAATAATAAATACTGTAGGGATCCCTGAGTGGCTCAGCAGGTTTAGTGCCTGCCTTCGGCCCAGGGCATGATCCCGGAGTCCCAGGATCGAGTCGGGCTCCCTGCATGGAGCCTGCTTCTCCCTCTGCCTGTGTCTGCCTCTCTCGCTCTTTCTCTGTGTCTCTCATGAATAAATAAATAAAATCTTAAAAAATAATAATAATAATAAATACTGTAGTAGATACTTAAGAATAGGTCTTAACAAACACACACACACACAAACGTAACCGTGAGGTTATGAATGTGTTAATTAACTTGACTGTGGGAATCATTTCACAATGTATATTTATATCAAATCATCACTTTAAATATATACAATTTCATTTGTTAATTATACCTCAATAAAGCCGGAGAAAATCGTGTCTAAATGGCCAATTATTTTTCTCCGGAAGAACATATTCCTGATTTCAGAATGACAATCAGTGGGAAAATGAGGCTCACTTAAAAGTCCATCGCCTCGTAGGCACTTTGATGGAGTACATGTGCTCCATTAAGCAAGGGGACCTTCATGAGATTAATTTGATTTATTGCTCATGCATTTCCTAAAGCACATGGTGGCGGGCAGAAGATGTGGGCTGCGGGAGTCTGGAAGGATGTATAAAATCTGAAGAGCCAAAGGCCATTTCATTTTCATGGCTTCGTTTGCAGGGTCTGCTTGGCAGATCCTGATGCAAACCTCAGCTGCATGGAGTAGGCTTAAAATCTGGACATGTGGAGTCCAGAAACTGGGCTGGAACAAGCCATCAATTTATAAACAAGTTCCCCTCAGACCCTCTTTTTTTTTTTTTTTTTGCCACTTCCTATTTGCTGGCAAAAGCTTTGTCATCCGTGCCCCTACAGAGACTAATCTTGGTTGTGGGTGTGCGAACGGGCATGGGAGGCTGGATCCTCTGTGGCTCCGAAAACTTGCAGTCCTGGAAATAGGCAGGACTCGTTAGAGCACAAAGCATGCAGAATCCGGGGTGCAGGGGCTGGTGGCTGGTGCTCGCTGAGGACCTACACGCCAATCATCCAACACAGCTACTGATTCCTGGGCCCAGAGGTCTTATTTTTCACCTGTGCTGATGCTGGCTGGAGGAGGGTATATCTTTGAAAACAAGATAGATTTTCTTTAACCTGCCCTCGTCATCTGGTGGGCTTGCTGTCAGGAAGAAAGACTAATAATAAATCCTCTCAATCTTTTTGTGGGTGTGAGGGGATAAAATATATACAAAATGTAACATATACCATTTTAAACTTTTTTTAGTTTTACAATTCAGTGAGATTAAGTACATGCATGATATTGTGCATCCATCACCAGCATCCATTTCCAGGACATTTTTTTTTAAGATTTTGTTTATTTATTCATGAGAGACACACAGAGAGAGGCAGAGACACAGGCAGAGGCAGAAGCAGGCTCCCTGTGGGGTAGCCGGTACGGGACTCGATCCCAGGACCTCGGGATCATGACCTGAGCAAAAGGCAGACACTCAACCACTGAGCCACCCCAGAACCTTTTAATCATTCCAAACAGAAATTCTCCCCATGAAACAGGAACTTCCCATGCTTCCCTCTCCCCGGACCCTGTGAGCTCTGTTCTACTTTCTATGAATTTGCTTCTTCTAAGTACCTCACGTAAGTGAAATCATACGCTATTTGTCCTTTTGTGTCTGGTTTATTACACTTAACAGAATATTTTCAGAGTTCATCCATCCCCATTGTAGCATGTGTCAGAACTTCCTTCCTTTTTAAGACTAATATTTAATGGTATGTTTATACCATCTTTCGTTTATACATTCATCTGTTGGTGGACGTTTGGGCTCTTTCCACATTTGGCTACTGTGAATAACGGGTATGCAAATAGCCCTTCAAGATCCTACTCTCAGTTCTTTTGGACATATACCCAGAAGTGGGATTTCTGGATCATATGGTAATTCTATCTTGATTTATTTTTTTTTGGCTGAAATGTTAAGCAAGGTCGTCAGCTGGATATAAAGGTGGGGATTGGGAGCTGTGAGGAGGGAAAAGACACAAAATAATCATTTTAGAAAGAGAAAATAAACTTACTAGGAAAATATTTTAGGATTACCATGCTGTGTTGCATGATCATTTGAGGTTTGTGGTCATGAATTCAAAATGAAAATTACCTCCAGGAATTGTGAGTGTGTAAACACACGAATGGCATCTATCACTCCCTACGTATTATTCGGCAGCTTGCTTTTACTACTTCCAATGTGCTATATGCACAGTATTCCACAGGACTGAGGCCCCAGGGCTTGTGTAACCAGTCCCCCAGTGATGGACAGTGAGGTCATTTCCCGTTCTTCACCATGAGAAGGGAAGCTACAGGAAGGCCCTTTACCTGCTGCCTTGGGTACACAGAACTGTTTCAATAAGAATGTGCCAGGAAGTAGATTTACTGGATCATAAGGTAAGGTCACTTTAAAATTTAATGGGTTCTTTCAATTGCCCTCCAAAAATGATTCTACTAATTTACACTCCCACCAACCGATTATGAGAATAGTCCACATCTTCATCAGCCCTACATCAATCAAACTTTCTATTTTGCTTGCCTGATAGAACAAAAAGTGGCTTCTCATTGTTTTAATTTATGTTCCCTTCATTATTGAGGTATTACACCTTTTCCTACATTTCTTGACCATTTGGATTTCTCCTTCTGTGAATCGTCCTTTCATATCCTTCGCACTGTTTCCCTGTGCATTGTTTACTTCTTCATCTTGATTTACAACATACTTGTATTTTTGAATACTCATTGTGTGTATATTGTAACGGTTGCATTTCCCTTAGTTGGTTGCCTGCTGTCAGTTTTGGTGATGGTGTGTTTTGAAATGGTTGAATTTACTGATATCCGTTCCTCAATGGCTTCTGTGTGGACTGTCTTGTTTCACAAGCTTTCCCTGTCACAAATCCATAAAAGTAATATAATAAAGATAAAAAAAGTTGAATTAAAACAACTGCAAAAGAGGAGCATCTCCCTGGCTCCGTTGGTGGAATGTGTGACTTCTGATCTCAGAGTTGTGAGTTCGAGGCCCATGTTGGGTGTAGGGACTACTTAAAAAACAAAGAAAATCTTTAAAAACAACAACTGCTATGAAAGAATCAGAAAAACTTTTCTAATTTTAACTTTTTGTTCTATCAGGCAAGCAAAATAGAAAGTTTCTAATTCTTTTATAGCGGTTGTTGTTTTTAAAGATTTTCTTTGTTTCTTTGTTTCTTAAGTAGTCCCTACACCCAACATGGGGCTCGAACTCACAACTCTGAGATCAGAAGTCACACATTCCACCAACAGAGCCAGGGAGATGCTCCTCTTTTGCAGTTGTTTTAATTCAACTTTTTATCTTTTTTTTAAAGATTTTATTTATTTGAGAGAGAGACAGAGAGCAGTGGGGAGGAGCAGAGCGAGAGGGAGAAGCAGGCTCCCTGCTGAGCAAGGATTCCCAGGACCTCCAGATCATGACCTGAGCCAAAGGCAGATGCTTTATGAGCCAACCAGATGCCCCTCAACTTTTTATCTTAAGATAATTGTAGATTCACATGTGGTGAAAGAAATAATACAGGAGGTCTCGGGCATCCCTTACCCCCTCTCCCCCAGTGGTAGCAGCTTGCAAAACTAGTGCAGTAACCACAACCTGGACATTGACATTGGTAAAGTGGAGAGACACAGATCAAGTCCCTCTGCACAAAGAGCCCCCATGCTCCCCCTTTATAGTCACATGTACCTCTCATTCTCCTACTCCCCACACTACTGCCACTCTATCCTTAACTCTGGCAACCACTAATCTGTTCTCCATGTCCACAATTTTGTCATTTCAAGAATGTTCTGTGAATGGAATCACATAGTATTCCAATTCCCCTTCAGTTTTGGCTTTCTTCACTCACCATAATCTCCGGGGGAATCATTCAAGTTGTTTTGTGTATCAGTAGTTTGCTTCTTGGGGCACCTGGGTGGCTCAGTGGTTGACTGTCTGCCTTTGGCTCAGGTCGTCATCCTGGGGTCCCAGGATCGAGTCCCATATCGGGCTCCCCACAGAGAGCCTGCTTCTCCCTCTGCCTATGTCTTTGCCTCTCTCTGTGTGTCTCCCATGAATAAATAAATAAAATCTTTAAAAAAATAGTTTGCTCCTTCTTATTGCTGAGAAGTATCCCATGGTGTGGATGCACCCACTTTGCTTACCCTTCATCTGTTGAAGAACATCTGCAGCATTTCCAGTTTGGGGCTATTCCAAATAAAATTGTTAGGAACGTTTGTGTACAGACTGTTCAAATATGCAATTGTTGGGTCAAATGACAGTTACATGTGTAGTTTTTAAAGAAGCTACCAGACTGTTTCCCAGTGGCTAGACCATGTTCCATCCCCACCTGCGAAGTCCAGGTGATCCAAATTCTCATCCCAGTCAGAAGTTGAGCTTGTCACTATATTTCCTTTAGCTGTTTTGATAGGTGTGTGATGCTAACTCCCGTGGTTTTAATTGGCATTTCCCTATGGCTCAGAATGTTGAAGATTTTTTCATATGCTCATTCACCACACGAATACTCTTTTTAGTAAAATATCTGTTCGTGTCTTTTGCCCACTTTCTAATTTAATGGGTTGGTTTTTTAGTGTTCAGTTTTGAAAGGTCTTTATGTATTCTAGATGACAGTCTTTTGTGAGATACATGTATTGCAAATATCCCCTCCCCCCCCCAGTCTTCAGCTTATCTTTTTTTAAAAGATTTTATTTATTTATTTGATAGAGAGAGCACGAGGCAGAGGAGGGGCAGAGGGAGAGGAAGAAGCAGGATCCCTGCTGAGTAGGGAGCCCCACACAGAGCTTGACCCCAGGACCCCAAAATAATGACCTGAGCCAAAGACAGACACTTAATTGACTGAACCACCCGGGTGCCCCTTCATCTTATCTTTTTATCCTCTTTCTTGGGCCTTTCACTAAGCAAAAGTCTTAAATTTTGATAAAGTCCAATTTATCGATATTTCCTTTTATGGAGAGTGCTTTTGGTGTCAAGGCTAAGAACTCTGCTTAGCCCCAAATTCCAAAGATTCTTCTCCTATGTTCGTTTGTTTTTCTAAACGTTTTATAGTTTTATGTTTCACATTTAAGTTTATGATCCATTTTGAGTTAATTTTTATACAGGCTCTGGGGTCTAGATCGAGGTTCACTTTTTTTTGCATTTAGATTGTCTGATTGTTCGGCACCCTGTGTTTCAAAGGTTGTCCTTCCTCCACTGGGTTGCTTCTGCTCCTTTATCAGAACTGAGTAGGGCACATTTGTGTGCATCTTTTCAGGGTTCTCTGCTCTCTCCCACCAATCTGTGCTCTTCACATCAACGACCCATAGCTTTCATTACTGTAGCTGTATAACACCTGGAAAATTGGGTAGACTAACACTGCATGTTTCTTTTGCAAAATTGCTTTAGCTTTTCTAGTTCCTTTACATTTCCATATAAATTTTAGAATAATTTGCCTCTATCTACAAAAAGATCTTAGTCATTCCACAAGCTTTCCTGACCACAGAACCATAAAAATAATCTCCTATATTTTTTTTTCTGTTCTTTTGTGGTTTTTTAAAAATGTATTGTTCTTAAGCACTCTAGAGTTTTTTTATTATGAATGGTGTGGAGTAGAGCACAAACTTGATTTTCATTTCTTTGAATTCATTTCTCTCAACATTTTTAATTGTATATTCTTTCACTCATTTTAAAGGTCAACTTGATCATATACTAAGTTCCTATATATTTATGGGTCTGTTCCTGCACTCACTGTTCTATTCCCTGGTCTATTTGTCTTTTTATTGTTATGTTGTTTTTAATTCTATAACTTCACAATATGCTTTGATATCTGGCAGGATATATTTCCCTTCACTGTTCTTCCTTTTCTTTTTTTTTTTTTTTTGTTCTTCCTTTTCAAAATATTTTTTGCATCTTTTCTTCCATGTGAATAATAATAAACCTGTCAATTTTAACTAGAAATCCCAGAGAGATGGCTTTTGGGATAGTACTGAATTTATAGATAATTTCTACAGTGGATATTTTCAAAATATGGAGATTTCCAGGCATATCATATGCTCCCTTTCATTTGAGTCTTCTTTTATGTCCATTAGATTAAGTTTTATGGCTTTCTTCACATACGTCTCTTGTTTTTCCTTAGGATTAGTCCTAAATATGTTGTGAGTTTTCATTGTGTCGTGAAGAGGACATTTTCTCACATATATTTTCAAATTGGTCACTATCACGTGGGAACAAAGTCTTTCCATGTGGATGTTCCCATAGGATACACATAGGAATGTTTTTGTGGGAGGGAGTGGAATTTGGAGAGGGAAGCCCGGGGCCAAATGCAGGTCTTCTGTCTCCTCAAGTGCCTGGAACTGCCTGGAAGGTTCTGGAATGGAGGGTGGGGAAGACAGTGGAGCTGAGGTGTCTCTCTTTCATTTGCTGAGTGGGGACTCAGCTCATGGCTTTATTTAACTTGGCCTCCCTCTCAGTGAAGCTCCAAGAAGACTTAACTACAGCACCCACACCCGACCTCCCCTCCACCACCCTGCACTGTGTTCCATTTGGTTCACAGCTTGTCTCTCCCAGGCCAGGCCTACGCTTCTACCTGTCTCTGTGCCCAAGGCCTACTGTGTGTGGTTCCAAGGGTCCAACCTGGTAAGTGGATGCCACAATCATTAAAAGGTTAAAGGATTCAGCGTGCCTGAGTGGCTCAGTCAGTTAAGTGTCTGCCTTTAGCTCAGGTCATGATCCCAGAGTCCTGGGATCAAACCCCATGCTCAATCAGAGCAGGGAGCCTGCTTCTCCATCTCCCTCTGCCCCTCCCCCTTCTCTTTCTCTCTCTCTCTCTCTCTCTCTTGCTCTTGCTCACTCTCTTCTCTCAAATAAATAAATAAAACCTTAAAAAATGATTAAAGGATCATTACACCATGGCATTGATAATGGGGACCAGGTCACTGACCATTCCTTGAAGAAAAAGTGAGAGGTGAGTATGGAGAAGCTTGATGAGAGCCAAATCCCTAGGTTGGGCAGCAAAAGGGTCCAGGGATGAAGGAGACCAGCCCTTGAGCACTAGGGTGTGGGGTAGATACCCTTTATGGGAAGGCACTCTGTATGCAGGGAATTGAGAGGCCTAGCCAATGATTTCTACTGTAGCCTCCATATGAGACGGGGTGTGAGGAGGGATGGTCTGGGAGCCTGGGAAACAAGAATGCTGTGAGTCGGCTTCTATGAATCAGAAATGTGCTGGAGGAGCTTAATTGTGTGTGTGACACTCGGATTCTTTGTTCCCATGTTTGTCTCATTCAGGATTCATCATGGTGTTGGGAAGAGTCCCAGCCCATCTTGGCTGAGTCAGGAGTCTGAGGGAAGGAGCATCAAAGGGAATATAGGATCACTCTCCTCAGGCCAGTGTGGAGGTGTCAGAGGCGATCAGAGGGAGAGCCCCTTGGAGGGAATGAAGACTGAGGGCTAGAATCTGCCGGGTTCTTCCTCACCTGAAATACTAGTGTCAACAGCACCATACAAATTCAGGGTTTCTTTCTTTAGTAAATGGTTATTCGGCTCTTTAGCTTTGTGACTCTAGCTATTTTCTCCTCTAAAAAATAAAGATAATAATTCTACCAAGTTCCCTCAAGTTGTAGAATGCTTATTTTACAGAAGGTATTGGGTGGTATAATAGGTTATTTTACCTTGTATGTGGATAGACTTTTAAATAATAATGAATTACAGGGTGATAAATATATCCTTTTTTCATTTTTCATTTTTTTTCCTCCAGGTCTTCTGATTACATAAGAAGAAAGTGTCTAGTACTTGTTTAAGTTCAGGTGCTTTTGTGGCAATAATTAACTCAAATTAAAAGTGAATGAAACAAATGAGGAAAATGCATTACCTCACAAAGCCTTACAGAGGAAGGCAGATCTCTCTCTCTCTCTCTCTCTGTCAAATAAATAAGCAAAATCTTTAAAATAAATAAAGAGGGCACCTGGGTGGCTCAACAGTTGAGCATCTGCCTTTGGCTCAGGTCATGATCCCAGGGTCCTGAAATCAACTCTTGCATCGAGCTCCTCACAGGGAGCCTGCTTCTCCCTCCACCTATGTGTCTGCCTCTCTCTCTGCATCTCTCATGAATAAATAAATAAAATATTTTAAAAAGTAATTAATTAAAATTAAAATTAATAAATAAAAATTTTAAAAGGAAATTGATCTAAAGAAAAGAATTAAGTAAAAAGTAGCACAAGTGACCTGCGAAAGAAATGGAGAACCTGTTAAAGGTGGTAAGTAAATCATCCAAGTTTGGGTTGTGGGTCAGTGGTGACATTTGAATACCGTATGCAAAGTCTCAGCCTCGTGCCTGGAACTCAGAATGGGTACTTTCCACGACTTGTGACAAAAAAACATGGTTCCTAATCAAGTTCACGCTGCCAGAATCAACAAATAAAATCAGAGGACACTGAGTTAAATTCGAGTTCCAGATAAACAATTAATAACTTTTTTAGTATAAGCATAACCCACGCAGTATTTGGGACATACTTATACTAAAAAAAATGACTCATTGTTTAACTGAAATTCAAATTTAACTGAGCAACCTTTGTTTTGTCTGGCAAAACCACTTTCCCTTGGAATGAGGAAGAGCTGGATGTCACCAAGGCTGCCTGCCCTCCGCCGCTTTAGTTGGGCAAAAGATAATGAGGGAATGGGGAAGCTGCTCGGGAGACTGGAAAATCTGTGCCCAGAAGCTGCCTCCAGCCCAGGTGCTGCACCACTGCCCTTCGTTTCCCCTCAACCCTGGGACAGGCCCCTGGATGCTCCAGTCCCCTGCTTCTCCTTTTCCCAGTGGCTGTGACCTGGGATGGGACCAAGCGGCCTGGGAGGAAGGTGTTGCTGGGGCAGCATATTATAGACAGCAAGGATCTAATGAACACACAGGAGTCTCCTATGTGACTTTAAAGGCTTACCGCAGGGACCTGAGCCCATAAACACTCAGACAAAGAGGTTTTATGAGTGTTGGGCTGGACCCATCCTTCCCTCCTCCCCTCCCCCTCCCTGTCTGCTCTGAGCCAAGCCCAGGAACCTCTGCTGTCCATAGAAGGGCATGAGCCTGGCCCACATGCTCCAAAGCACAGGGAACTCCAGATGTGTCACTTGTCCTTTCACCACCCTCCCTGGCCATGCTGAGTAAGATCTGATCCCCCTGGACCTCCCACCACACACACACACACACACACATACACACACACACACACACAGTGTCAACTACAACAACACATGCCTCATCACTTGCATTTGCTGCCTCAGCTCTTTGAAGGCATGGGGAACACTTCAAACCAAGAGTTTCAACAATCAATCTCTGGGATGACAGGCCAGCTCATTGGTCAGTCCCACAACCCTACCCAGCAGCGCCGGGCAGGAGGACGTTGTGATAACTACACAGGCCTGGATACTTGGCTTCCCCCACCCCTGCAGCTCTTTGGTATTCTCTGGCAGACCCCACTGAAACTCTCCAGATCTCCTAGTTGCCTGCCATTTATCTTGTAAGAAAGTTGCATTTCAATGGGATTCACTCCAGACAGCAGGAGAATATCACAATCTCTAAGAAGAAAGACCTCAAAATGCTATGGATCCTCATGTCTGGAAAATGGTGGCTGTGATTCCCACCAGCCCAAGGAGAAAGAGATTCCTGAGCCCAGAGGGCCTCCTGTGTGTCCCATGGCATTGCTTAGCCCCATTACTCACGCCGCAGACCAGGGTGACACAGCCCCTGCCTAGTGCTTACTCATGCCCTGCTTGTCCCCTGGGTGTCTGGCATGTGGGTGCGGGGGTGGGGGGTTGTCCTTCCCAAACAGACTGAAGCCCCTCCGTGGCAGAAAGATCCTCTTCTTCCTTTGTGGCTCCAGGGAGATACACTAAGTACACAATGAGAACTGCCTGCCCTGCTCAGAGCCTCTGTCTCCAGCATGCCTCATCCCAACAGGGTGTGTGTGTGTGGGTGTGGGTGTGTGTGCGCGCGCACAGACATGGACACCAACACCCATGTCTAGCCCCAACATCAGCTGTTAGCAGTCTTATTATTACTGCACATCTCCCTATCCGTCCATCAGGCACATACAGAGCCCCGAAGCAAACCCAGGCATTTATGTCTGAGCAATGTCTACCAGCCCCTGAGGAGGCCTCGCTGGAAAAGGGGATCTGCATGGCCCCTCACTCCATTCCACTCACCCCTTTCTTCTCATAGCACCCTTCTCTTATAGATCACAGAGGAGCAAGCATACCCCGCCCCCGCTCCTGCCTCTCTCTTCTGTCCCCTGGTGTGGCCACTCAGGCTCTTTGCTCCTGTCCCTTGTGGCAGGACACTGACCCCTTGCCCCTCAACCACTGGCTTGTGTTGTCAGCTCTTCCGCTCCATCTGGTCTCACTCTAAATATGCCCCGAGGGCGGGAGTCTAGCTTCAGATCCCACAACCCTCGTTCTCTGGGTTAAGCTGTCCACTCGCATTGCCACACGGGCCACCCATCATCATCAGTGTGAAATTACACTCAGGGCCTCTATCTGCCTTCACCAGGAGGTCAATGCCCCATTACTAACCCAGCTTTGGTGTGTGCCCAGGGTACAAGTGTCTGCTGAGCCCCAGCACGGGGAATGTGAGCATTGTGGGAAGAAAGAGAAAACCACGTGGAGAGCCAGGGCCCTAGTCCTCACCATCTCTGGGCACACCAGTGTGAGCAAGTGCCCTGGGAGGGCTGTCAGCCTCACGGCCAGTGGAATGTCCTCCTCCTTACCCCCTTGCTTCCTGTTGGTTTTAGACAATCAACTTGCACTCTTGCTGCTCCAGTGATGGCCCACACGCCAACCTCACAGAGATGCCATCCCTGGCTCAGGAGCATGTGGCTTCAGGGCCCTTCCGGCCTGGAAGTGGACACTGAGGCATGGCCGGGTCACACAGCGCAGGGCTGTTTGCTCTTCCATCCTGGTAGCTCCATGATCTCAGGCCAAGACTTGTGATGAGGGTTGGAGGGATGGAGAAAGAGAGATGCACACGTGGGAGAGCTGTAGCCTCCACGTGGAGTCTGACCCAGCTGCCGCCTGCTCCTCCAACAGCCCGATCTTGGGTCAGACAGGCTGCTTCTATGTTGATAGTTAATGTTTATAGATATTTCTCTGGCAGCAAGCTAAATCGCATCTGCTCGGGCCAAGAGCCAAGCACAGGGCAGGGAGGCACACGGAGCAGCCAGGGCCTCTGTACCCCAGGGCCTTGACGGGCAGGCCTTCCTGCCCTGCATCCAGTAGGAAATGCAGGCTGGTGGTGGGGAAGGGGCAACTGGGTTGCTTCCCCGAAGGTCTCGGTGCCCCAGAGGACTCAGCCTGTTCCTCAGTGGCCTCTTCACATGCATTCTGAGCTCTGGGTCCAGGAAGACCCCTTCCTGGGACAACAGCAGTCAGAACTGACAGCAGACTGCGGCTTGTGGGATGAGACCGGCAGGAAGACAGCTGTGACTGGGCAGGGGATCCAGAAGACCGGCCCAGCAGGCAACACAGGTCCCGGCAGCAAGGGGGGAGCTGGTGGGAGCACCGGGCAGATCACTTCCAAGTGATTTGATCATGGAAAGGAAGGCTCAAGGCAGGCAGGGACCACAAAACTGGCCTGAGGTCAGTGTGCTACAGCTTGGGGTCTCCTCTCCCCACTGGGAAAGTGGAGGATTGAGGGGTTGGGGGCTCCCACTCTGGTCCTTCTACCACCAGCACAGGGAGCTTCAGTGGGGCCATCTCATCTCATAGCCAGCCCAGGCCTTGGTCCCCAGCTGTGTGGTCAGATGCTCAGAGGCCTTCAACACACATTTAGTGGACACCACACTCTTGCCAGCTTGTGTACGAAGTTCTTGGGTTATAAAGGAAATAAATTACAGAGCCTTCCTGGTTGTAGAGATTAGGAGCAGCAAATAGATCTGCAGGGGAGCAAGGCTAACAGAATGCAGAGCTAGTTTAGGAGGCATGGAGGGGAGGCCCCAGGCTCAGGGCGAAGGTACAGACCCCAAAGGGCAGAAGGGCAGGCTGTGGATCCTGTGGGGACCACCATCACCCAGTTCAGCCTCAGCCTCAGCCTCAGCCCACAGTTCCCAGGCCCTCCTCACTCTCCCCATCCTTTCCTGGGAAGCCTGTGGTGAGTAAGGCCAACAGGACAGAGAACACCCTCCTCCTGACTTCCCCTGCAAGGGTCTTTTTCTGGCCTGGGGACACACACCTCCCTCCAAGAAATCAGCCGATTGGCTGGGCTGGGGTGACTGACACTTGGCACCTCCCAGAAAACCCAGAGTGGCTATGCTAAACAGAACTCCCAGCAGGATGACCAGATCATCCTGCCACAAGACCAAGAGTTGCTCACACCCGCCCAGTGTCCAGATCACATGGATTTAGCTTCACTCAGTGCCTACCGTGTGGAAGGTATTGTGCTAGGTGATGCTTACTCGTCTCTCCAAGATAAGCAGGGTGTTGAGATATCATCTAATGCTGCCTAACTAATCACCCCAAAACACATTGACTTTGCTTATGAATGTGAGCAGGGCCAGCCTGTCTCTGCTCCACTTGGCATCAGCTCGAAGGCTGCGTTTACTCATCATCTGAGGCCACTTACATGCCTGGGTCTGGCCTGAGAAGAGCCAACAGCTGGGGGCAGGAACAGCTGGGGCTCTTCACACACACCTCTCTCCAGTGGCAGCTGCTGGGTAGCCAGATCTTCTACGTGCACTCCGGGCTCCTGGGGTGCGTGTTGTGGGCAAGAGAAAGCTGGGCAGACACCATAACCCCTTTTCTGACTTAGAATCTGGGGCCACACCGTATCATTTCTGCCTCTTTTCACTGGAGACACGTACGTCATCAAAGCCTCCCTATATTGAAGTGAGGACAATAAGATTCAGCCTTTGGATGGGAAGCATGTCAAAAAATGTGTGAACATGACTGTGAACATGTGTTTAACTCACTGCCCAAGACAAGGGCTATTGTCCTGTTTTAGAGAGGGGCTTACAATAAAGCGGCTTGTCTGGGTCACACAGTAATTTGGAATCAGGTGAGAACTCGAAGCCATGGCTCGCAAGTCAAGCCTTCCTTCTACTGACCACCTGGCTCAATGACAAAGGACTCAGAGTATCTGATGAAACCTAGAGACAATTTTCCCAGAGGGGAAGTATACATATATAAAAGCTTGTGAGGGCCCCTGGGTGGCTTGGCGGTTGAGCATCTGCCTTCAGCTCAGGGCGTGACCTTGGGGTCCTGGGATGGACCCGCTTCTCCCTCTGCCTATGTCTCTGCCTCTCTGTGTGTGCGTCTCATGAATGAATAAATAAAATCTTTTTAAATAAATATTTTTTAAAAAAAGAAAAAGCAAGCAAGCAAGCTGGACAAACTGAAAACTCAACACCTCTTCTCAGATTCTTCAGAGAGTTGGGTCACCGACCAAACCACTGCCCCCAGAAGCAGAGAGAGTGACAGGTGAAGGCACTGCAGCCACAGAGGCAGAACCACCCCCCAGCCCCCGGGGAGCTAGTGCTGGGCAGGGAAACCGGACAGCTTGCTGCAGGCTCAGTGAGGACAAGGCTGAGGGAGAAGCCGTATGGGCCCTGGTCCTGGGGAGGGGGCACTTTTGTGAGTTTTCTCTCCAAGGGCTCCTAGGTTCCCACAGTGAAAAACAGGGAAAATTCCCCTCGAGCTTGCTTCCAGCAGGGAGATGGGAAAGGAACCATTTTGAAAGGTTTTATTGTTTTTTGTTTTTTTAGATTTTATTTATTTGAGAAAGAAAGTGAACACAAGTGGGGAGGAGGGGCAGAGGGAGAGGAAAAAACAGACCCCGGGAGCCTGATGCAGGGCTGGATGCCAAGACCCTGGGATCATGACCTGAGCCGAAGGCAGGCACCTACCGACTGAGCCACCAAAGTGCCCCTTCTTAACAAACCCTGCCCTGGGGGAAATCAGTTAAGTCGAGCTTAACCTGGTGGGGTTTCTTCAGAGCCTCGCTGACCTCAGAGAAGGGAAATACCCAACTCAGCCCAGGCTAGCCATCTTGTCCCACCTAAGGGGGGAGGAAAAATAGAGAAACACTTGTGAGGTTCACAACCCAGAGGCATAGGCTCACAGAGAGACCAAGACTCAATCACAGGACCACAGAATGTTGTCCTCACTCCATACCTCACAACCACATCACTAGAGACCTAGTTACAGCAATTTCTTTTGCCAAATACATATGTACAGCTAGTAAGAAAAAAATTACAAGGCATACTAAAAGGCAAAAAAACAAAAACAAAAACACAGTTTGAGGAAACAGAGCAAGCATCAGAACAGACATGGCTAGAATGTTGGAGTTATCAGACCAGCAATTTAAAATAACCACAATTAAGATGCTAATGATTCTAATGAATAAAGTAGATACCATGCATGATACCATGCATGGGCAACGTATGAGATGTGGAAACTCTACGAAATTCTACCAAAAGAAATGCTAGAGCTCAAAAACGCTAGCAGAAACGAGGAATGCCTTTGAAGGGCTTGAGGGAATACAGCCAGTGGTATTACGGTAGCGCTGTATGGTGACAGACAGGAGCTCACTACTGGTGAGCACAGCATAATCCATAGAGTCGTCAGATCACTAAGTTGTACACCTGAAACGAATGTATCAGTGTGCATCAATTATACTTCAATTGAAAAAAATTAATACTATCTCAGTAAATTCTGGTGCACAGAACCGTCTGACCCCAAATCAGGCTAAGCAATTCTGAACTGCACAGGCCTGCAGCACAGCCACCACAGCCAGGGCAGCTAGCACACAGCCAGGAGCAGATTCCTGTCTCCACACCTGCCCAGCAGCCTGGAGGCCTCTCTTGGGCTCCAACCTCAGGATTCTGGGGAAGGCCTCGCTTGTGGTCACCCTCCATCTAGAACTTGCTATGTGGGTACCACTATGGTGCTGTGTCAACCAGGACATCACATGGAGGAAAAGGAGTCTCCTTTCTGCTCCATATGTGGACAACCTCCAGGGGCCTGAAAGGAAAGAACTAGAACCCAGAAGCCCCTCAAAGCAGCCACGAGTCTCCTTTTACCTGGGAGCAGCCTGGCCAGGGTCCCAAGGTAGCCACATCGTTGAACAAGGGTCCTCTTGGCCTTGATACAGCGAGGGGTAGAAAGGTGGTCCTGGCCTTCCTTTACTGCCAATCACACCCGAGGGAGGGATGTGTGTACCCCCATCCTGCAGGGGCAGGGGGGTAGCAAAGCCTTCTGGGTGATTGTAATAAATAACCCCCACTCATCCTTGCTGTGGAGAATCGTGTGAGCAGAAGACATAGAAGCTTTATACGTGGAAAAGTGTGGTACAATCTGTGGCACTGAGCACATCACTTTCAACAGATCCTGCTCTGGCCATGTTCCCTGAACTGTACTTAGGCTTGGAAGGAAGGGGATCCCACACATGCAGGATGGAAAGGGAAGGGCCCCATGAACAGACTCTCTGGGGAGACAGTGAGTTTCTTTGGCAGTCCTCTGGGCATCCTTTAAGGTGAGTTGTTTTGCCCAAAGATTTTCTTTTATTTATTTGGGGAGGTGATAGTGCTGAAGAAGGGAAGCCTCTGGGGCAAGCGGTGTTTGGCTAAGGGGTAGGGAAAACATAATGCCATGGAGGGACAGGACCTCATCTGGTCCCCTGGGCCAGTTTTTGAAGCTGTATGGACATAAGGGTTATAGACAACAAGTGGAAAGAATTTTGTTTCATTTTATTTTCCTGAAATAAAAAACTTTATGTCAGCCTGGACATCAGCAGCCTGGACACCTTATGGCCCAGGTGACAAAACATGATGCAGACTGGAAAGAGAGAGGACCCGTGTGGGGTATCCCACCCTGGGGTGGTATCTCAAGTGTCCGGCCACTTTGGGAGGCAGGAGCAGAAGAAGGGGAAGGAGCAGGTGACAAAGGGGCCAGCAGGCAAGTCAAATGCTCCTGGGCCTGTTGGGAGAGAAAGCCACAGTACCCAGGAGGCGTAGCTCATTCTCCAGCACACCTCACACAGCGGGACAGGGTGACTCTGTGCTGCCCAGAAGCCCTGCAACGGTGTGGAGTGGTGGAAGGGCCTGGTTTGTGCCCATGGGGTGGCAGAGCAGAGATCCATCCGCCTGGGGACACTGACAGAAGTTTTAAGAAAGGGATATGCAGAGAGCAAGTGAAGATGGAAAGAGTGAGAGAGTTAAACCTAGCATTCCACTGGGGAAGTGACATTGAACTTGGCCTTGCGTGACCCCCAGAACCCAGAAGGCCTGAGACACACAGAGAAACACAAGTCAGCTCATCCCCGGAGGAGGGAACACCTGCAGTGGGGTACATGAAAATGCTCCCTGCCGAGTACGGTCCCTGCAAAGTTCCTACGGAGATATTACAGGCTCTGACAGGGCGTGTTGTAGGGCTTCCGTGGGGTCACTGCAGCATCACTGTGGGGCGGAGATGCCGGATTCCTGCTGGCTTTCTATGGAGGGTAGGAAATGTCCCCAAAGGCTGGTGTGGACTTGCTTTGAAATGTGATTCGACTCCTGGTGGCAGGGAGGGGGAAGCTGGTCCTCAGGCCCAACAGTAGCCCAGAGCGGCCCAGGAGGGCAGAACAGGGGTCAGCCTTGGCCTGGCTGAGGGGCTATCACAGGCCCACGGAAGACAGTGTAAGAAGGCGATGGACCCAACTAGGCCCTGCCCACAAGCGCCACTGTCCATCTGGGGGCTGCTGGGTGGCTCAGTCCGCTGCGTGTGGGACTCTTGGTTTTGGCTCGGGTCATGATCTCATGGGTCGGGGGATCGAGCCTGGCTTTGGGCTCTGTGATTGGCAGAGAGTCTGCTTGAGGATTCTCACCTTCTGCCCCTCCCCCACTCGCACATGCGTGTGTGCTCTCTTTCTTTCAAATATATAAATAAATCTTTAGAGAAAAAAAAAGAATTGCACTGTCCATTCGGTTGCTACTGGTAACATTTGAAAATTTGCATTTACATTAATTAAAATTAAGCAAAACAAAATTCCATTCCTTAGGCACAAGAGCCACATTGCAAGCGCTCAGCCCCTACCTTCGGTCCGGGGTTATGTGCTGGATGGTCCAGACTCAAAATATTTCCATTGTCACAGAAAACTCTGCTTCAGCGCTGGCCCTGGAAGCAAGTCAGATGAAATGAAAAGCAGTGCTCAAACCCACTGGAACCGAGCCACATGCGGAGGAGTGGGTCTTGGAGGGGGCCCGAGAGGGACCAGCGGCGACCCAGAGCAGGGCCCAGCCCCAGGCCCAGGTCCTCCCCACTGCCCCTCCTGCCCGGCCCCACCCCAGGCCGGACCTGGCCCCAGGCTTGTCTGCAGCTGTCCCCACCACCCAGGGGCAGAGAATGGAGCTTGTGGGGACGTGCAAGGAGCTGACCAGGTGCCAGCATGCAGCAGCTGGTGACTGTGGCCCTGCTGGGGTGGGGCCAGCAAGAGCACCGCTCCACCTGGCCTCATCACCAAGAGCTTCGAGGGTCAGAAATCTAATGCTGGGGACGGGAGCTGGCTGGGGGCTACAGGCAATTCCACTCTGTCTGCCGTTCAGAAGCCACTGGCCTTCAGCACCCGGACTGGCCTCAGGAGGGGCAGGCGGCGGGGTGGCGGGGGGCACTGTGTGTTTGCTTCACAGCATCTTCAATGGCCTCAGAGCCTTTGATGTCTAGAGGATGTCCTTGGCTAAGCTCACCATGTGCTGTTTGCTCTGGGGTTTTCCTTTTATTCGTTTTTAAATTCATCTCGTTAAATTGGCTGTGTAAAGAGCAAAAGAAGGAAACCAGCGGAAAAGAAAAACGCTACAGTTTATAGGGAAAGGGGAGGTGAAAGCCCATTTGTGGCAAGTGGGGCACAGCTGAGTGCAAAGCCCTGCTGCTCACCCACCACCTCCTTCAAGGCGTCAGCGCTTGACACATTAAAATCTCTTAGTCTTTATAGAATCCATGTCCACTTCTTGTGGATGAACGTAAAGTCCTTATGAGAGCTTAATGGAATCCATGTAGAAGCTTCATAGAACCCTTTCAGAAGCCATGTAAAACCCTCATAGAATTCACCAGACTGCTCCTAGAAGCCTAAATCCTCACTGCCAAACACACATGCACGCATGCACGCGCGCACACACACACACACACACACAGAGTCCCCTCTAACAGAAAGAACAAGTCAACTTGAACTGGGCCTCCTTTCCTCAGAGAAAAGCCATGTGGCAGATCTATCTCTTGTGTAAATGTAGGTGTGGAGACACCCACTGCCCAGGGTAAGGGGTTAACACAACTTTTTGTGGCCCAACTAGGGCCAGCATTTATCTTTAGGGCCCTTGGTCTATAAACCTGGAAAGACAGAAATCGTGTTCATGAGAATCCCAGGGCTTCCAAGAAGACGAGGGGTCCCAACCCCGATATGAAAACTCATTTCGGTGGCCTGGGTGTGCTGCCCACCTCAGTGTGAGTCCACGGGGTGGCGGTTTGGTGTATATTGCTTACATGTGTCCCAAATCTACTCTTGGGCTGGGCACATAGTGGGTCCTCAATAAGTCTTTTTTTAGGGAATAAATGCACAAAGATGTGTTTGTAGGAAAGGACTCAGAAGGGTGCCCACTAGGAGGACAAGGCAAACGTGACCTCGGCCACAGGTCCAGGTCACCACAAGGCCTGGGCCAGGCACTGGGCACTAAGGTGGACTGGCTGGGGGCATCTGGACAAAAGGGCCTCCCAGCTGGGTAGACAGAGACTCATCTAGCCGGGGAGAAGCCAAGGAGTGGGGTTTTGGAAGCACCAAGGCCAGGGTGATCTTGAAGGCACCTTAGTGATGGGACCAGCATCCAGCCTGTCCTGGGCATGTGGGGTGAGCCAGAGTTGGGGGATGCAGTCCTTGCAGGATCTGGAAGAGGTTTCTGGTTATTTATTAGTTTCATCTCCAGCAGCATGGCTTGCTGTCATTCTTCGGAGCTGCTCTCTGCCAGCAGCCCCCAAATTCAACCTTCAGGAGATTTGTAGAGTCACATGGAGATGGGGTCGCACCCCACAAGCCTGGCTGGGGAAGCTCGGGTTGCCAGAGAGGAGATCACACCCCGTCTAGTGCGAGAGGACAAGATTCCTTCACTGGGAGCCCCAGGCTCAGAGAAGCCCCTCCCAGAAAGCAGCAGGGCTGACTGTGGCCAAACAAGCCGAACTCTGCACGTCTGTCTGTCCATCTGCACTGAGGGGACAGCAGCACCCCTCTCAGCAGCCCCCTCTGCCCTCCCGGCCGGGCCACAGCTCCGAGCTCTTCACTGGGCACGGCTGAGCAGGGACAGGAGGGCAGAGCAGGCGCTAAATATGTGTTTTTAAAGAGAGAAGAGGAAAAGGAGACAAAAAAGCAATTCAGGCACCTCTAGCCCAGAACTTTTTTATGGAAAACATCACACATTCTACTCTTGCCAACATTCAAATTCAGGTGCCTGGAAGGGACAGCTGGACCTTAAGCGAGCAAAGGAACCACACCCCGGTCACTCCCAGTGCCTCCCCGCAGGCCCAGCCCCTGTCCCGGGTGGCAGCAAGGCCTTTGGGCAGCGGAGAGCCGGGGCTGCCCTTCTGGGGGGAGTCGGTCACACGTATAACCTCAGCAGCCGTCGCCAAAGAATGAGGGGAGGATAAGACAGAGTGAGTGGGACCCTATCACAGGGTCTCAGGGGTCTGAGTCAGCACTTTGTGCTTCGGCCCTGGGGAGCCTTTGGTGGTTTTTGAGCTGGAGAGTGACTTCTCAGACATGCGCACTAGAAATGCTCTATTTAGGGAAACCCAATGTTCCAGGGTGCCTGGCTCGGTCCCGGGTTTCCGGGACAGTCCCGATTTATGCCTGCTATCCCCATTAACTCCCTGTTATACTCTCAAAAGTGTCCTGGTTTTGTTTACTGGATATTTTATGATAATATGGAATAATTGTTGATTTTTAAAGATCTGCTGGGAGAATTGTGGTTTTGTTTTTTGTTTTTTTAAAAAGAGTTCTTATCCTTTAGAGTTAGATACTTCAATATTTATAGATGAATGTTGTCTCTGAGATTTGCTTCCAAATAATCCGAGGGGTGGGATGGGCACGGGGAGTAGGCGGGAGTAAAGATGACTCAAGGTTGGCTGAGTTAACAGTTGTGGAGGTTTGGTGTGGTTCATTACACCCCTCTCTCTATTCCAGTATTTGTTTGAAATTTTCTGCTATAAAAAGGTTAAAAAGAGAGGCACCTGAGTGGCTCAGTTGGTTAAGTGTCTGTGTTGGCTCAGGTCATGATCTGTGGGTCCTCGGTTCAAGCCCTGCAGTGGGCTCCTTGCTCAGTGGGGAGTCGGCTTCTCCCTCTCCCTCTGCTGTTCCCCCCAACTCATGCTGGCTCTCCTGCACTTGCTCTCCCTCTCTCTCAAATAAATAAAAAAAAAAACTTTTAAAAAAATTCTAAAAAGAAAGTGTCCCAGACTAGACAATAAATATGGTCCCTCTAGGGGCACCTGGGTGGCTCAGTGGTTGAGTGCCTGCCTTCCACTCAGGGTCCAGGGCTGGAGTCCCGCATCGGGCTCCCTGCTGGAAGCCTACTTCTCCCTTTGTCCAAGTCTCTGCCTCTCTCTGTGTGTGTCTCTCATGAATAAATAAACAAAAATCTTTCTAAATAAATAAAGTCACTCTAGTTTAATCATCAGGAAGGATTTTGCCCCAAAGGAACAGTTGGCAGCATCTAGAGACAATCTGAGTTGTAACAACGTAGGGTAGGGGTGCATGCTACTGCATCTCATGGGTAGAGGCCAAGGATGCTGCTAAGTGCTACAGTGCACAGCACAGCCACCACAACAAAGCATTATTCAGGCCAAAATGTCAGTGGTGCTGAGGCTGGGGGACCTGGGCTACTGACACTGTCTATAATTTATGCTGAAGCACAAATCCATGAACAGGAGGGATGGTATATTTGGGCAGGAGTTCACTGTAATTTATGCTCTAGGGATGATTAGTTAACACGTAAAGGAATTCACACTCTGGGAGTAGCCAGCAAGAGCCTCAAACAGTTGTCTAAATCTGCTCTCCAAAATTCATTAGCTGGCCTGCAAGGTGTTCTAGATAATTTGTCAGTAGTGAAACAAGTGATATTCAAGAAATGTGTTCGGCTGGAAAGATGCTACAGACACCTATGTCTTTACTGGAACACCACCCACGGATGAGGGCTCTGGGTCTGTTCCCATTCGGTTCCGAGTCTCTCTCTGGGCCCCAACCACCCCTCAACGCCAATAGAAGCATCTGTCTCCTGATCCAACTGGGAGGCGGGCTGGTGCTGCCAACAGAACATAGTCTTATCTTTGGGGCACTGAACGTTTCCTGGGCACGCTTGCTGGCCTATCTATGGACAAAGAATGGGGGAAGGCCCAGAGCTCAGTGGACAAGTGACTGTTTGTGTGCCTACTTGCTATTAAAAATATGTCCTTGTGGCAGACTCTGGTCTGAAATTTTGCTTCCATTATCATATCCAGTCACCTGAAAACTCAGAGCCCCCCACCTAATCCCCAGGGACACCCATGTTTACCGAAGAACCTGAGAATCGGGGAATGGCCAAGGTGGCTGGGATTAGGAGGATAATGCTGGTGGTGTGTGGGGAGGATAGATGGCAGAGGCTGGACCTTTCCACTTCCTTCCGTCTTTCTCATATCTTTCTAATAGCCCTGTACCTTCCTGGCACCAGAACCACGTATCACACATTTTCCCGTCCACCAGGGTCTCACCCGTGTCTCCCAACACCCACATCTGTGGATTCATCCGTGGCCAGGAATTGTCTCTTTGTGCTCAGGCCTCCAAGGCAGGGCAGTAAACATCAGGAGAGCTCTGTGGCCTGAGAGTGGCCTCTGGGGCTGGAATTCGTCATGGTGGCCAAGACTGGTTTTCAGCGTCCTTTCATCTGCCTCCAGCAGCAGCCAGGCAGGAACAGGCTGCCTCAGTGTCCTAGAAAGCCAGGGAGCCCGGCAGCTGAGCGCCACTCTTCCTGCCCCTGGCTAAGCTCCCTGGTTGTAAGTGGTGGCCACGCATTTCGGGGCAGGGGAACAGTCAGTGAGCAGTGTGAGTGGCTGGGAGGGCCTCTCAGAAACCTTCTTTTCAGTCCTCAATGGCTCAGGGAAAGTGCGCTTCTCAGAGCATATTCCGAAAGCCTATTTGTCTGGAGAGAGGTGGGGAGGGTGGAGAGCACTGAGCGTGTGAGTGGGGAATGGGGTGGGCACAGCGAGGGAGGTGGGAGCATCCAGAGAGAACTTTCCAGAACTGTCACAAGATGAACTCCACTAATGTCACCATTTCTGAGGAGAACCATTGCTGCCCCAGCCGGTCCCCAATACATGTGCACACACACATACACGTGCACACACAGGCACCGCCAGAGGTCCCTGCTCTGGTTGGCTGCATTGGTTGGCCTCGTGGCCCTTTCCCTCCCAAGGTCTCAAAGTACATGTCTGACATGAAAGTTTTTCTAGCTGCTAATCCCACATGTGCTGGCTCCCATGGGGCCCCCCAAATGCTCCCGCTGGCCAAAGGCAAGCTCCTTCAAGGGGCATCTCTGAAACACAAGAGTCCCTGCAGGAGGCCAAGATCCCCCTGGAGGCATGTGTTCTTCTGTTTGGCGGGACTTTCTGGCACAAGTCCATGATGGCCAGGAGTTGCGCCACGGGAAAGCTTCTGGCAGGAAGGAGAAGGAGTTCTAGGCCTCCCATCATCCCCACAGCAGCGCCCCTTCCCCAAACCATGACAAATAAACACATAACGTAACAAAACAAAACACCCCCCAAACTGGTATGCTGCTTCTAGGCCCTTTGCCTACCAGCTACCACCCCAGCCCTGCCTGTCGGGGCTTCTGAGAGCCCCCAGATCCCAGCCCACAGTGGCACTGGGATTCTATGGGGCATCTTACTCATCCGTCTGGGGTTCTCTGAGCACCGGGACGGGGCTGAGGCCGGGTGGTGTTGCTGCCCGTCTTTCCCACAACAGAACTCAGTCCAGAACCCCCTCGCCCCATCCACACCCCCGCCCCCACGGGCAGAGGATGTCAGTGAGTGTGGGCAGAAGTTAATTGCCTTGCAAGTTCAGATTCGCATCTTTGATCTGCAAACCTGGCAGTGCGGGTAGTGGAGAGAACTCGGGATCTGGGCACAGACGGCCCTGGGCTTGCATCCCGGTTTTGTCACCTACACCGTGTGACCCTGGGCAGTCGCTTTACTCCCCTAAGCCTGGATGTCCTCGTCTGAGAAATGAGGACGGTTGTACCCAACTCACAGGACTGCGGGAGGCGTGATTACACGACGTGCACGACCAGCCCGGCCCAGCGCCTGGTGGCCTCTTGGCTTCCTCTTGGGGATTAGCCGTGCCCGGTGATGAGTGCTTTAGTATTGATTTAGGGTCCTGCGCTTTCTGCGTTACCGGCATACTGAGCACTTTATATGGATCCTATCCTCCCAGTCCTTTGAGGAAAGCATCGTTATTTGCAACACCACCACCTTTTCAGAGCCCAGGCAACAGGCCCAGAGAGATGATGATGCTTGGCCAAAGTCACCCAGCCAGTAAGTGGCATCACTGTGGTTCGAACCAAGGCATTTGGAGTTGGTACCTGCCCTTCTAGTTTTGCCACGACACCATTCCGAGGCCCTCTGACTAAAAGAGATCAATGAAAGGACGTTTGCTGCGATTAGACATATTTGCTGGGTTCCTCCTGGAGAAGTAGGAGCGGTGGTCTCAGGCCCACCTGTGGATGCTTACTGTGGGGTCCTGGGGACCAGCTCCAGCCCAGGCCTGAAGGAGGAGCCTGAGACCTGGCAGGGGCAGCCCTGCCCATCACGTCTTCCTCCGCAGCCCGCTCGCCTGCCAGGGCCTTTGAACAATGATTAACTGCAACGGGCAGGCCAGCGCAGGCCGGGACGGGCCCGCGGGTGAGCTCACCCCTTGCACAACGGCTGCCGCACCCGCCTGCCAGGCTCAGGGGCGACCCAGGGGGGCAGGGCCAGGCAGCCTCCATGAAGCTGGGAAACGGCCCTGGGGAGGGCAAGGGACAGCCTGGCTGCAAGCGATCACACCACATTCTGCACCCCTGGTCCCCAGCTTGTGGGGCTTCTTCTGGAGGCTCCTGCATGTCCCGGGAGCAGACTCTGGCCCCAGGGCTCGGTGGGATCAGCATTTGCTGAAGATGTTTCCCAAATCCTATCACCTGAGCCTGTCCCCTCTACTCCAGCCACAGACCAGCGTACCCAGATGGGACTAGAGGAGGTAGGAGCTCACCCTGAGGGCCCCCATCCCCTCCCACCCCTGTTCAGGGCCCTGGGCGGATGGAGCCGCACAGTCAGCTCCTCCGCACCTCCTCCCCTGTCCTTGCTACACCAGGCAGCACAGGCGCATGCATGTTCCAGACATGGTGCACCCACCCACACACCACCCCCAGGGCCCCTTCCCCACGAGCACCCTGGCTCCTGGGGCAGTGGTGGTAGTGAACCTACATTCAGACTGAGCCAAATCTGCCTCCAGATGCACTGCCGTGCCCACACCCTCACACCCAGCCTCACCTGAGGCTGGGCCTATTTGTTGCCTGCATAGATCATGTGAGTCCTTTGTCCTGCATGAAGTCTGTGCCCATTTCTGGTCTGGCTTCACTGTTTCAAAAGTCCAGGGAGGGTTGAGCTGTGTGGGTGGGAGGCGGGGTGGGGAAGTGAATGAGAATTTCTCTGAAGCTCGGAGAGGGGTGAGGGGTGCCACGGACAGGGCTGATCCTCCCCCCACTCCCTCTCCCCTTCCTCAATATTCCAGGAAGGCCAGTCCCTGTTGGGCCAATGAGGTGTCTTAGCTCACCTGAGGGGTCAGCCAGCCTTTCGGGTCCTCCTCAGAGAACTGCCTCCCCCCACTTCCTACAGCTGTAGCCGCCCAGGGGTGGGGGCACTAAGGAAGGCCTGGGCCTGGGTGGGCTGCCTGGCCTCTCCTCACAATCCAGGGACCCTGTGACCCGAGGCTTCCTGAAAACTTTTCAGTGAAGAGAATAGAATATGCTCACTGCCCTCAGGAGCATGTGACTCCGTGGGGGAGACAGGCACATGCACACATGGTACAGAACGGGTCAGAATTTCCATGAAGGAGGCCTGTCCCAGCTGCTCTGGCTTCTAAGCAGCACCTTCTGTATACCAAGCCCTGTTCTAAGCAGGTCCCATGCAGTTACTTGTTTTTAACCTATGAGCTTCACAGCAGGGTATGACCCCCACTGTAGCTGATGAGGGAGAAGCAGAGAAATTGAGTAAGTGGCCCAAGGAGGTGAGTAGCAGGACCACCTAAGGATTCTAACCTTAGGGCACTGCGCTCTTAGCTGCCATGGTATGCCACCTCTGATGTAGCCTAGAAGAGAAAGGATGACCAGGGACAGCTTCCTAAATGAGATGGTGGCAGAGCTGGGCCTGGAGTGTGAATGGGAGTCTGTCTGAGAAGCAGCATGGGCAACCCGGACAGAAGAAATAGTATCAACAACCCCAGGGAGGAGATGGGGACCCCCATACCCCTGTCTGGTCTGAATCTCCCATAATGAGCACATATTTATGTGTTACAGGTAAAATATAAACACACACAAACACAATAAAGACAGAAAGCAACACCCCAAAGCAGGAGCCGGCAAACTTGACTTGTAAAGGGTCAGCTGGTAAATATTTGAGGCTTTGCAGGCCATGCTTTTTCTGTCACAACAACTCAGTTCTAACGCAGCCACAGACGGTGTGTGAACAAATGGGCATGGCTGTGTGCCAATAAAACTTTATTTATGGACATTGAAACATCGCACAATTTTCACATGTCACAAAATATTATTCTTTTAAATTTTTCGATCGTTTAAGAGGTTAAAAGTGTTTTCACCTTACAAGCTATACAAAAACAGACATGAGTGGAGTGATTTGGCCATGGGCCACAGTTTGCCAACCTCTACCGTAAAGGCTCACAGAGGTGAGAGCAATCGGAGGCTTCAGGGAGCTAGTTACGCAGATTGGCTAGAGCCCAGGAGTCTCGGGAGTGAGGAGTGAGGTTGGGCCAAGATCAGAGGGAGCTGGAGCCTCCCCTGGGGTGACTCGAGGGCCCCAAGAGGAGGTACTGCCTCAGCAGAGTCACCCACAGGCTCAGGTTCCAGTGTCGCCAGGCCCTGGCTGTGAGACCCAGGTGTTTGCTTCTCTGAGCTTCAGTTGCTTCGGCTGTAAAATGGAACACATGGCACTGATCTTGAAAGTCCTATGAAGGAAGCCAGATGGGGTAGGGGGTGAAGGGGTGGCTCTTATTAACTCATACAATTGTTTTGGTTATTCTCAAGATTTTAGGTGGGAATTTAATTCAGATATGGGTTTTGGAGACATCCTGCTGGTGGCCATGTGAAGAATGGATCTGCGTAGTTGTGAATATGTTCCATTTGCCCTCTAGATCCCCCCACACACACTGCTGCCTTGGGCTGGGAAGATCCACCTGTGTGGACAGTATCAGCCAGCTCCTCCACCTTCCTCCTGCTAGACAGATTCAGCCAACAAGGAGCCCCAGCAGGAGGTGGGGGAAAAGAAAGGAGACCAAGGTTCCAGGCATTAACTCCCTGCAGGGTGTCTGTCTACAAGCTGGCTGCACCCCTGAGGAAAAGCCACTGGGCACTAGGCCTGGCTGACCTCACTAGTTCTCAATGTTTTCCTACCTCCTTGCTCACATGTGTGCGAATTCTTCTGTTTATCTGAACTTGAGTGCAACCTGGCTGATTGACTCAAAAAGAGAGAGACTGGAGAGATACCAGTAGGAGACCATTGCCATTTTGATGAAGGAAGATGAAGCAATGGGACTGTGAGGGGAAGATGGAGATGCTCAGGATACCCAGGAGGTACCCAGAAGGAGAGGACCCAGGGGAGAGGCAGGCATTTGGAATGGAAACGATGAGTTTGAACTGTTGTGCCTGCAGGACATCTGCGTGGCTGGATGCACAGGTGTACTCAGGCTGCCTGCAGTCCTGATTTTCCACCCAACTTTCAGCTACAACCCACTCTGTTGTCCCAGATGAGCCACCATGTTGCGAATAGCCTGGGAGTCAATGCATAAATGGTTGCTGGCCCTTTCGATACTAGGAGAAGGCTCTCAGATCCATGAACTTAGCAGGGAGGAGCGATGGGGCATGCTGGGGCCCTCAAGAGAGGCCCAGAAGGACTGCATTCCCAAGGGGCCATGGGAGGGGTTAAAGCTGGAGCCACCAGCCAGTGATATCAATAAGAGATCGGCCAGGGATGCTGAACACGACGAGGCCCCTCAATTTGTGATATATTTGGTGTAAATCTTCCTTTTAAGCACCCATCCTCGTGGCTTGTAGGAGGCAGGAGGTCACCTCCAGGCTTTCCTCCAGAGTGGGTCCCGGTGTTGGCACATGTAGGGGCCAAAGGGAGGGGTACCTCCTTCAGACCTCTCCAAGGCTCCATCTCCTTCATAACTGCACTGCCTTCTGATGACGTTGTCCCTCCACAAACACTTGATTAAATATTTCTCAGCTGAATCACTGTTCAGTTTTCCTTCTCCCAGGAAATCAAGCACACTCTGGCTTTGCCTCTTCATCATTCTGGCCACAGTCACGTCTGACCTTCTCCTGGGATGGGCACTCAGTTTTCTCTGCTCTCTCTCCCCAACAGAACCCTGGACAGTTAGAGTCTTATCTCAGATTCACTGCCTTTGAGAGGGCGGCAGTTTGCACAATGCTTCTCTCCATTTGCCCACGATGAATTACCACATCTTCTCCTGTGAGGCTGGCCTGCCTTCAAGCCCCCCACCCCCACCACCTCAGCCCCAGTCCACAGGTCTGGTATTCATTAGTGTCTAGTCGAGGCCTGATTCAGACACATTGCTCCACAGGCAGCCCAGCGGGCAGACAGCTAATGCTTTAGGCAACCCAGATCTGACCAACTGGTTGGTCAAGTTCAGATGGCCATGTAGCTCCAGGAACAGCTATGTGGACCTCAGCCTTAGGTAGCTGAGACGGGGCCCATAGAATAGCCCCTTGCTCTGACTCACCAGGTGATACCGAAACTTTGGAACACTCAGGAAGGCCCTTTTTTTCCCAGAGAGCCTTCCTGGCTGGGTCATCACGCCTGGACCCAGCAATTGCTCCCACACTGGCCTGTGCAGAGCATAGGGTGTTAGTTGGCTGAGCACTGCTTTCTGGATCGGTCTTCTCTGATATACTAGAGACTGGAGAGGACTTGAGCGTTCCAGAAGATCCATGAGGTACTCAGTTGCTGAGCCTCCACCTTAGTGGGCATGAAGTAATTAAACTGCAGCTCAGTCGCAGGGGTCAGGAAAGGAATGAGGTGATACAAACAAGTTCGTGCATCTTTGTTTCTGCCAAACCATTTTCGGCTCAGGCTTCATGCAGGAAGCAGGTTTCCCACCACAAAATTTCCCAGAACACCGAGGTGTGCCCCCACAGACCACAGCCCCTGGGCTCAGATTCCGTCTGGGGGTTCCACATCACATAGCAGCATAGCCAGCGAGTTGCAGAATTGGAGGGAGGCAAGTCTCCATGGAAACCGATTGCTAGAGACTTGGTCTTAACACGAGGCAGGGACATGCCAGCTCACACGAGACGGTGTGGAACGGGAGCCTTGATGACGAGCGTCAGCCCCTCTGATCAAGGCCTCTCAAAGACTCCTTGGTGTGACGAGGGTAAACGTCCCTCCTGGTCCAGCTCATGTAAGGGAGGGTGACACGGGGGGCCCTACAGAGCGTGGACTTGATCAGGCCTTCTTGCAAGCCCGCCGAGGCCTCCAAGGAGCCCCGAGTAGGAGCCCTGGGCAGTTGGACGCCTGGGAGCCTTGAGCGGGTCTGGCACCCGCTCCCAAGGCTCAGTTTGGGATCCGTTTTCCTAAGTGCCCTGGGAGGGCGAGGGGTGTCGGAGACACACTTCTGGTGGGAAGATCTGCTTCCTGTTGGGATTTCCCTGTCGATTTCCTGAGCCTCAAGGTCACCAAGAGCCTCTGTGGCAGAAAGTCAGATGAGCCCACGGAGCAGGCAAGCCTGGACGCTGCCCAGAGGAGGCACCGCCTGCAGACAGCTCCGCTTAGGAAACTGTGACCCCCGGGCTCCTTCTGACTGCACGGGACACTTTCAGAGGTGAGGAGCCCCGGGTCATTTGAACAGGAAGTTCTCGGGTCACATCAAATGTTCCATGTCACAAATCGCCCGTTTAACCCCTTTTCAGGAAGTCATCAGTCTCGGTGGCAGGGTCGGGGAGGGGCCGGGTATTGTAACTGTCACGAGTAGGTGGCGTCCGGCCATCCCTCCGGTCAGTGCACCTAGGGAAAGCGCCAGCTCTCTGCACAGCCCCACGACAGCGCAGGGACAAGACCCCTTTGCGGTGGACAGCACCAAAGTAAAATCCCCAGGAGCTCCGGCAAAAAGCTGAAAAGATTGGGCGTCTGGCAAAGAGCCTGAGACACTGGGGTGAGAGCCGGGGATGCTCCTGCATTCAGGATGGCAGAGGCAATGAGGAGGGACGGCCTCACCCCCTTCTCTCCCTGAGCCCATCCCTGTCTCTCCGTCCCTCTGGGTTCTACATCCTCCTGCTGTGTCCCCCAGCCGCAGGCCGGACCTGCAGATCCCACCAGGAGGAAACGACAGACAAAATTCTGTCCCACAGACTGAGAAATCCTCAGTCTAGCCCTGCCCTGTCCCCACTACTCAAACCCACACCCCACTCTCCTTGTGCTCGAGGAGAATCTGTGGGTCACAGGAAGGGTGGGTGATGAACGGCAGAGCTGCTTCCATTCACAGCCTCAGCCCTCCCCTGGAAGTCTCCTAGAAAGTGCTGGAAGATTCTAGAGTTACAGAAGGATCCTCCTAGCACTCCAGGATCCAGCTCAGTGACACCTCCTCCTGGAAGCCCACCCCTGTGAGTGCTGCTGCTGAGAAAGTAACTAGGGGAAGCAGAGGCCAGAAAAGTGTGTGGGATGAGGAGGAGGGAAAGGGCGGAGAAGCCACAGGGTCCATCCTGGGACTCTTGTTCCCTCGGAGACTGGCTCCATTGGTGTGTGGCCCCAACTCCTGATCCTTCCTTCAGGTGCCCCCCCACCCCCGCCATGGTACAGGTGGCATTGAGGGGAGAGGCAGCAGGTAAGAGGGAAGGCTTTCCTGGACAGGCCAAAGGGAGCATCCAGAAGGCGACAGAGAAGCTACCCCCACACACACCAGGAGGTGGCACTGGATTGGTGGGGGACACATCCTGCCATCTGAGCTCCCTGCCTGGGGGCACCCACCAAGCTAACCCCTTCTTCTTGAACCCTCACAGAAAGTCTTCCCCAACCAAGGAGGGAGTGCTGGGTGGGAGTCAGAGTCCCCTGCACCATCATCATGCCCACGGCAGGGTGGCCTGCTTTGGCCACTGCAGCACCCGCTACAAGGAAAAGGCTCCTGGAGAATGAGCACCTGCCTCAGCAACACCCAAAAATGCTGGAGCCCCCCACCAAATTACTTCCGTTGCCAGACTTGGTTTCTTAGCTCCTTATTTTTTCTTATCTTTAGACCTCTCCCAATCAGAAACCCCCCTGTCCTTCTAGGCCAGACCGAGAGCCCCCCCGCCCCAACACCCACAGCCCTGAGCAGGCTCTCCCTCCTTCCCTTACTCCTGAAGGGCCTAGAGTCAACTCATGGTGCCAAGTGCTTGAGTCTGCCCGGTGACTCCCCAGCAGGACCATGCGGTCCTCTGATGGCCTGTTCCCTGGGGAGCTGGGGCTGGGCATCCCGTAGGTGCTCCATGGGAACTCAGTGATGGGCCGAAGCCCCAGCTGCAGCCCCTCTGCCCCCTCCCCACCTGACCCCCCAACCTCCCCCTCCTCAGGAATTCCTGCCTGTGGGGACCAGCCCCGACCCCAACTTCGCAGGTAGGAGCCTGGCTTCTTTCAGGCTGCTTGAACTCGGGGCCTGGTCTTAGCAAACGACCTGCCCAGGGGACTCTCAACAACTTCCCGCCCATCAGTGGCCATGGCTCCTTTCTCTTCGAGGAACTAACTGCTATTCCGTGAGTCAATAACTGGGGACAAAGGAAAAGAGTGGCCTCATGTGACAGCTACAGTCATGGGGGGAAGGCCCTTCTGCTTCTGCTTCTCCAGAGAGACATTCTCCTCCGGTGGGAACACAGGTTCCCAGGGATGTGCAGTCCAAGCAGATGGGGTCCCCGACGACCACCTGAACAGCCCAAAGAGCTGGGAGCAAGGGGACCCAGCAAGTCTCGGTTCCCCCTCTGATTAGCCAGTCACTCCCCTTCTCTGAACCTCAGTTTCAAGGCTATGGTCCCAAGAACCCTAAGAATCCTGTTTTGTGATCTCCAGAAATTCATATAGGTGGAGAAGCGTAGAGGGGCGGCCGTGCCCTAAGGGATCCGAGGGGCCAGAGGGCCCCCCCAACCCCACCCGTGCTGCCTGGCCCACTGGCTGCGGAGAAGCCTTGCAGCAGTGGCTCCGGGTCCCAGCCCGAGCTCAGCTCGTCTGTCACCTGCACGCGACCCAGCTTCCCCACCTGGTCTCACCCATGCAGAGCCTTGGAGCCCACCAGGGAAGGAATGCGCCCCAGGTCTGGAGCGCCTCCCGGGCCTGCAGGCCGCAGCTCCGTTCCCCCTCTTCCCCAGACGACACACCAAAAGGGCTCCCTGTCCTGAAGAGCCCCAGGGTGGGCTTTCCACGCCTCTCACAGCCCCCACTACCGGGAGCTGTTATGGCTACATGGTGACCCTGTGCGTCTGGAGGTGGGGTAGGGGCTGGATGGGACCCCATGGCCCCAGAGGGGAGCCCCCCCGAGGGGTGGCTGGGGCCGCAGCTGGCCTAGGCCTTTCATCTCCAGATGCTGCGGCCTCCCTCCCTCCCCACATGGTGCCCAGAAGGAGCATGGGGCTTGGCCTCCTGGAGGCAGCCCGCGCAGAGCTGTTGGGGGGGGATGGTGGGAGCGGGGCTTCGAGGGGGCGCTACCCCACAGCCCTTGAAGTTTGGGAGGATTTCTGCGACAGAAGGCCCTCCTCCCTGCCCTGCAGGTCCCTCCCATCCTTCTGGGCCATTCATTAGGAAGGGCTGGGCGGCCTGTGGGTGGGTGCACAGCCCCAGTGGCGGGGGTGGAGGGGGGGGCTCTCCAGGCCCACAGGGCCCGCCTGCACGCCAGTCACTGCGCAAGGGCTACGTCTGCTTCAAGGATGGCTCTCCCTCTCTAATTGCAATCAAGGCCGAGGCCAGGCACCAAGGCCTCTGCCCGCAGAGCTGGATCCATCCAGAGGGGACGGACTGTTCCCAACATGCGCGGAGATGTCCGTGTGCCCCTGATGCCTGGAGGCCCTGGGCTGGGGGTCACCCATCCCTGGGTGGGAATTCGGGCAGGGAGCAGGACTGGGGGTTACGCCACAGGTGGGAACGCAGTTCACAAAGCGGCATCCTCTCGGAGCCAGAACTTTCTCCCCAATTCCAGCGCACCTGCCAGGACCCCGGCTCCTCCAGCCAGGACACGGGGCGCTCAGCCAGCCGGCTCAGGGCCTGCGAGCCCCGCCGCTGCTTGCCGGCCAGCACCGGGCTGTCCTGAGAAGGCGGGGGAAATGCTGCGTGCTTGGATGTGCCTTCCCACCCAGGGCGTCCTGCCCTGTTGGTGCCTCCCTCAAGAGAAGGGTGGGTGCAGGGCCCAGAGCCCAGCCCACGTCTCCAGATACTAAAGCTCAGGGGTCAGTTCTGATCTGAAGGCCAGGCCGGGCAATGCCAAGCTCCAGAGGGCTTTGGGATGAGCCCGGTCTCCTGTTTTGGGTCTCAGGTACTCTCTCCTTCATGCATCTCAGGGAGGTGGTTGGGGGCACAAATGGGGAGGGCATCGGCCTCCTCCCCCCTGCACTCTCTCCAGTCAACCCCCACCCCCACCCACCCCCAAGACTCTGTGGGGAAGACAGGGGAGACCCAGGACCTAGCCTGGTTGTGGCTTCAACACCTGTGACCTTTGCTAGGAGCCCCCATAGGGGATAGGCACCCACACAACCAGCGCTTGGGCTCAAGTGATCACTAGGGGCCCGTGCCCGGTGACCCATCCTGAGCACCCCTTACCACCCGCTGTCCTCACCAGCACAGGCCCAGGGAGCCCCGAGGAAGACTTACAAGAGCTGGTGTAGGAGGAAGGGAAGGGAGAGGAAGGGATGGGGAGCCAGGTCCTCCACACTCACCCTCATCCCTCGCCCTCCCATCCCCAGCTATCAGCACAGCCAGCGGAACCCAGGTGTTTCCCATTAAGGGTTTTATTGCAGATTCTCAGGCTCCGGCAGAGGCTGAAGGAGCTCCACACCCCTCACCCCAGGCTGTGCCGACACAGCGGGCCTGCCCTCTGCCACCACCTAGGCCTTTGTGGGCAGCCCCTCGCCCTTGCAGGGAGGTCACCCGACGCCCAGCTCCAGGCCCCAAGCCCATCCCCTTCCACCCAGCCTCCGCACGGCAACAGCCAGAGCATCCTTCCATGGAACAAAGCTAATTATCCCATGCCCTTACTTTTAAATCCACCAAAATCTCCCCTTTGTGTGTGTGTGTGTGTGTGTGTGTGTGTGTGTGTGGTGTTTAACAACTGGCTCTGATTTGTAGCGCTTACCGGTTCCCATGGTGTCAATATTCCCACCACAGCCAATTTCAAGCTAACAGTGTGAGGTCACTGAACTCGTGCCCAATCAGCACTCACAAGCCAGGAGTCGTTGACCTCAGCACGCCACCACCTGTACCCTTTTACCTTGACCTAGGATGCAAAGTCCTCCTCTCCTGGCCCCAGTGGTCCTTCTGGCCTCATCTCTCACTGCTTTCCCATACACACACAGACACTGCACATGGGATGGCACCTGTGGGTTCCTGAGTGCACCCAGCACTTGTCGAACACCCCTCACCTGTTGAGCCCGGCCAACTCCTTTGGTAAGACCCAATTCAGATGTTTCCTCCTGTAGGCTGTCTTCTCTAACTCCCGAAGCCCGAATAGTAGCCTTCCTCTGCAACCATAGAGCACTACCCTCGGACATCTATATTACTTAGGAATGCACATCTGTCCTAACACAAAACTGAGGGCTCTGCAAGGGCCAGTGCTATGTTCTGGGGTCTCTGGGTCTCAGTCCCTGACCCAGAAGAGGCCTCAAGATTGAGTTGAGGGAATGAGACCCTCAACTTGTTAGCGTGGTAGCAAGCTTGGGACCCAGGGTTCTGTGAGAGGAGCTCCTCAGGGACCCAAGGCACACCCTTGGACCTTTCCCAGCATAGCCTGGTGCCACCTTCTTGGCCAGCTTTCTAGGAGAACTGCAGGAAAGGGACAGGGGACATGATCCATATTTGGGGAAGGGGCATCCTCTTACCTTCTAGGTCTGAGATTCACCAGGTGCCAGCCCCAGCCTGCCCCCTGGCACAGAGGGGCACAGAGCTGGCTGGGGCTGAAGTGACCTGCTGCCCCTCCTACTTGTTTGTATCCTGGTGACCATGGTTTCCTGCAGGGCAGGCTATCGTTATTGACTTTGGCACCAGCACCCAGGCATTTCAGAGAGGCCACCTTTTCCCATGCCTGGGAATAGCCTCAGGGGTGGCTAGGGCAGCCCCAGCCTGGAAGAGCTCCCCACCCAGGTCCTACCCAGATGGTCCTTTGTGACTGGAACGGGTGAGACAGGAAGCAGCAGTGGTCTGGGGAGGGCTATGGGCTTCCGAGAGCAAAAGACCTGGGTTTACAAATCAGCTCGGCCACTTGGTAGCTGTACAAAGTAATGGTGTAGGGCCTCGATTTGCTCATCTGTAAAATGGAGGGGGTTACACCTGCCTTTCAGGGGCTTTGTGAATATAAGAGTAATGTCCACCATTTATGGAGTGCTTGCAAAGTGTCCATAGCAAAATGTATTTTACTCACACTATGTATCCCCCCTATAGCCCTACGAGGTCAGACCTATTAGCCCCATTTCACAGATGACAAAACAAGTTCTGAGCAGTTCATAGTCACAGAGCAAGTAAAGCGGGGTATAACCCCAAAGCTCCTGCTCCCACCACTATGCTACCCTGTGTCCCTAAAATTAGAGGGCAGGTGGGAGAGGGGCCTGGCACATTCTAGGCACATAGTAGATAGTAGCTATTATTAATAATTATCCCATATCCTGCTGCCGGCATGAATCAAGAGATGGAATTTTAAAAAATCTCTTTACCTGAAGGTAGGCACTTGTGCTCCTGGTCTTCAAATGAGGAAAACGGAGGTCGGAGGTGGTGTAGGCTTCTCCACTGCCCCGCAGCCAGTTACCGCAGACCCTGGCTGAGCACCAGGTCCGGGCTCTGGGCCTGCCATCTGCGGGGTGAGGGCAGCCTCTGGCTCCTGGGAGAAACCTGCTGGGTCTGTGGGTGCAGGTGAGGAAGAGGGCTGGAAAGACAGGGCCGAGAGGAGCTAACCATTGGGCATGGACCGAGAGTGTGCAGAGAGGCCAGCTCCTCACCTCCCCCACTATCCCCTTCTGCCCTTACCCTGGGCCACATAACTGGGTTGGGATGGGGGCAGGGGAGCATGGGGTGCCTGGAGCTCCAGCCCTGGGACCTTGTGCACATCTCTCTTTTCTCCAGAGCCGTGTGCTCCACTGTAGAATGGGAACGATGATAACCCCTGCTCCACCACCCGGTCCTGGGATGTCATGAGAATGTAAGGCATGAGTCTCCTGGCCCTGTGGGTGGGAGCCCAGCTGGGGAGGGGGCTGCCAACCTGCACTGAGCAGCAACTGAAGGGCACATCCCACGGACAGCTAAGCCCACCTTGGGAAAGAACGATTATGAGGCTTTGCCGCACACAGTGAAGCCCTGCTGTGTGTCTGCACTCAGGCCTGACAACTGTGTGCCTCTCACACCGGGAGACAAGTCCTCTCTAATAGGCTCCAGTGGTTGCACATCTGATCTGGTAAAACATCCTAATTTTAAAAAGAGAACAATATATAAATATTTCATATAGCCTTGAGAACCCGTGGTATAGAGAACAGCCATCTGTAAAATTCTTCCTCCTTCTGTGAACTATGGACAGCCAGCCAGGAGCTGAACTTGAACAAACCCACGTGCCTCAGGTTCCACTGTGGCTTCGGAGGAGCCAGGCTGGACCCACTAGGGGGCTTGGCTGCTTCTGCATTAGGGACCCCTGGGGCCTGGTGTAGACTTTCTTCCCTGACCCTCAGGTTGCAGGGACCACCTCCCAGGACGGTGAGGGCCCGGGTCTGCATCATCAAAGCCCCTGGGCCTGGGTATTGCCAGGTCAGGTCACCCTGCCCCCTCAGAATTCTGGAAGGTATGAGAGGTGATCTCACCTATGGCTACGTCCTAGGAGATGGGGAGACTGGGTCCGGAGGGAGAGAACATGAGCTGGTCATGTCCATGCTGGAGCTCCTGATGCCTTGCCAGCCCGTGATGCCGTCACTGGTTTAACCACAGCACCTGTTACTTCCCACAAGGCAGCAACAGAACAAATGCCGTCCACCTGATGCCTTATTGAGCCCTCAGGACGCCCTGTGAGGGAGATCACGCCACTGGTAGATGCAACCACCAGGATTCTGAGCCCAGGCATCTGGTTCCAGCATTTGTCTCAACCACCATGCTATTTCGCCTTCTCCATGAGCTCTGAAGGGGCAACCACATGCCCTGCTCCCCCCATGTCACCTTCACCTTGGGGGTTGACAGGAGCACTAGGACCCCCCCCATCCTTGGAAGCCCTTACACCTAGGGCTGCTGGAGCAGGTGTGCCAGCCCATGTGTGTCTTGGCTGGTCAGGGACTGGGAAGGGCTCTAATGATTCAGGACTGAAGATGCTCCCCTGCCAAGGTCTCTGGGGCCCCGACCGCCCGGGGGGGTCCAAGGCAGCCCAGGAACACCAAGCAGGCTTCCCCTGAGGCTCACACAGAACCTCGTGCTTGCTTGCCTCCCAGGCCTGGAGAGTTCAGCATTTTGCAGCTTTTTAGGGTGAGAGGCCCCAACCTGGGCTGCCCTGTGCAGTTGTGCAGGCTTTGCCTGGGTCAAGGAGCAAGCAGGGGGCTGATACCCTGATTTCGAGGTTCGAGATTCACAGTCCTGTAGGAAAAGGTCCTTTCTCTTACTGGACAAAGGTGTAATCCGCTAATGGAGCCAGGCCCCAAATGGGGAGTCTTTTTTAATTCAGCAGAGATGCTACATGGGCTGAGGGTGGCCTGCCTCAAAGGAGGTGGGTCGGTCAGCCCGAAAGCTCCGGAGCACATGTCCTGTCTTGCCTTCTGGCCCCAGTCTCTCTGCTCCCTAGGGGCCTGTGGACCTCTGATGGTTCTCCCAGGTGACGGCTCTCCTTCAGGCAACAGGGACCCCGCTTTCTGGATGTGAAATCAGGATTTGAACCTGGACAGAGGCAGTACTGATTTCTGAATCTAGAAGTAAGGAAATCCTTACGGTTGAAGAGCATTTGGGTTATTCTAGTTTGGAGTGGTTATGAGCAAAGTCACAGTGTCCGTACCGTGGAATACTACTCAGCAATAAAAAGCAACCAGCTTCTGATCCTTCAACAGCTTGGACAGAGCTCAAAGGGAGTCTCCTAAATGAAAGAAGCCAGACTCAAAAGGCTGAAGCTATATGATTCCGTTTATGGGACATCTGGAAAAGGCAAAACCACCAGGGCAGAGAACATATCAGTGGTTACCAGGGGCTGGGTGCAGAGTAGGGTTTCAACTACAGAGGGGCACCAGGGAGTTTTCAGGGTGCTGGACAGTTCTACTGTGTGCTTGTGACAGTGGTCACAGGCTGTTTGCATTTGCAAAAGGGGTGTCAAATAGATCTTAATTTTTTTAAAGATTTTATTTATTCATGAGAGACACAGAGAGAGAGGCAGAGACATGGGCAGAGGGAGAAGCTGGCTCCCCATGGGGAGCCCGATGTGTGGATCATGACCTGAGCCAAAGGCAGACATTTAACCACTGAGCCACCGAGGTGCCCCTAGATCTTAATTTTTTAAAAGAACAGAAAGAAAATGACATTTCCTCTTCTATTTTTCTGCTCATTTGGACCTCAATATACATTTGAATGTTAATGAATGTGATTTAGTAGGAATTTCCCAAGTGTCTCCTGCATGCCAGGCCCTCTGCTCTGTACAGAGGAGGGAGTGGCACCCAGAAGCCTGGGCTCACGCGGGGACGTCCCCACTCCCGTTCTTCCTCAGCTTCTGTCATCAGCCCCATGCCTCCTCCCATACCTTCTAGCATGCGTTCAGAAGCACAGTGCACCCCAATTTCCCTTTTAGGGGACTCTGGATTGCTTTAACCTATTGCTGACTGATGTGGGTCAATTGGTAACTATGTGCTAAAATACTGGAATTTCTGAGATGTTTCCATGGTTTATGGGACCATAATATTTGAACTGGGAACATGGGAACCATCCTTGACACCTCCTTGTCACCCCACCCCTCCTATGCCCCACACTGTCAGGTAAGGGGGCACACAAATTAGCAGGCAGGTGGCCCAAGGGGGCTCAGGCCTAATTCTGTGGCTTATCAGTCTGGATCCTATGTCACAATTTTTGTGAAGAACAGTTGGCAATTTTTTTTTCACTGACCCCAAAGTGCCCTGGACTGTTGGGCAAAAAATCAATCCACTGCGGCTCATCCTGTTGGTCTTCCTTTCTGAGTGTTTTCATACCTCCCTTCCCCAAGGCCACCGCTTGCTTGTTCCAAGCCATGTAGCTCTCACAGTGACCCCTGCACCAGCTGACCAGTCCCCCACTCCCCTCACCCTGCAGCCGGATGGGATAGTTTGGAAACCAGAACCTGACAGGCTGCTCCCTCAGAATCACTAGGTGCACACAGAACCCACACCGATCCATTAGGAAAAGACAAAAGGCCCATTAGAAAAACAGGCCAGGGGGCGTCTGGGTGGCTCAGTGGTTGAGCGGCTGCCTTCAGCTCAGTTCGGCTCAGGTGGTAATCCTGGGGTCCTGGGATGGAGCCCCGCATGAGGTTCCTCAAGGGAGCCTGCTTCTCCCTCTGCCTATGTCTCTGCCTCTCTGTGTGTCTCTCATGAATAAATACAATTTCTAAAAACTAAAAAAAAAAGCCAAAAAATATGAAGCAGTTGCCCTATGGGGAAAAAAAAAAAATCTATACAAAGACTCCTAACTGGGGCAGCCCCGGTGGCTCGGTGGTTTAGTGCGACTTCAGCCCGGGGTGTGATCCTGGAGACCTGGGATCGAGTCCCGTGTTGGGTTCCCTGCATGGAGCCTGTCTCTCCCTCTGCCTGTGTCTCTGCCTCTCTCTCTCCTCTCTGTGTTTCTCATGAATAAATAAAATCTTTAAAGAAAAAAAAAAGATTCCTAACTTCATTTACAATTAAATAAATGAAAATCAAAACAACCATGTGATACCATCTGCCTCCCCCACATCCATGGAAAAGGAAAATGCGACTGGTTGCTGGTAACATATGGTGACCTGCGAGCATCCAAGACTCCTGGGGGGTAGAGGGGGGTTCCTTGTGTCTCTCACATGCAGTCTGGGTGTGGTGACAGGTGTGGCAAAGTGGCGAAACGTTTGGAGGGTCATGGGGAGGGACACCCCCTTCTTCCATCCCGAACCCACTGCTAGGAAGGGGCCCGTGGCGTGTAGGGTTCACGGAGTCTGCATCACCTACTACTGTACGATAGGCTGCTCCCAGCAGTGTTTGCAGAGCAAAAGCCTGGAAAGAAGATGCCCACCCCGAGGGGGGGGTCAAGTCAGTAATGCTCCATCCGAACAACGAGATGCCCCACAGACCGTAAGAAGGACGGGGTGGGCCGGAGACGACACCGGGTCGGGGAAAGGAGCTGTGGATGGAGGCTCTCCGAGACGTGCCTTTGGTCGCCACTCCTGAAAGCACAGGCTTATCCTCACAAGTACACGCGTGGAAAAGTTTCTGGAAGCACACACCAGAAACCTGTTAAGTGAAATTGCCTTTGGCGACCGAGACAGGTGGGGAGAAGGAGGCTTTCCCTCTTCATTGTGTGCTTTGCTGTCCTGCTTGGGTTTCCCGCGCCGAGGGTTTTAATTTTTGAAATGTCATCGGGAAATATCTGGGTGGTGGGATTTGAGGCCAATTTCGTTTTCTCCTTCGTACTTCTCTATATCAAAAAGAATCAAAATCAATGTGTTTAAACGTTGCAAAACAAACAAAAACTTTCGCTGCCCTGGGGATAAAGTCCGCTCCTGGCTCGCGCTGGGAGGTCCTCTGGCGCCCGCGGCTGCTTCCCCTCGGGCTCCGGGTCCCGCAGACCAAGGTCCCCGCCTTCCACCCCCAGAGCCCCTTGCTCTCTCGCATCTGGGCCTTGGGCCCTGCTGTGCCACCCTCCCTGATCCCCCCCTCGGCCCCTCCGATTGCCTCTGGATTTCGCCCTCCTCCTCTTCAGCCGGCACCTGGCCCTGCCTGGCTGCTCCCCGGCACCCGGCCTCCCCGTCGAGCCGGTGCCCCTAAGGCCGTGAGCGCCCCGGGAGGGAAGGCCAGGCCCGGGTCACCCGCAGCGTCCGGGGCCCAGCACTGCGCCTGGCACACGGGACGTTTCATACACGGTGGCTGCTGGGCCCGACAGACGCCTCCCAAAGCCAGAGGACACCCAGCTGGCACCCAGGCCCATGGCTCCGTCCTCCCTGGGCAGGCCTGTGTGCGGGGTGGGGTCCCCGGGCCCCAGGGCCCGCTGACGCAGTCTGGAGGGGCCCACGCCGCAGCCCGCTCGCTCCACGGTGGCTTCTATTTCCTCTTCGGCGGGTGCCAAGTCCCTGAACAAATATTTTCCTGGAGTGGAGGAGCGGCTTAGCTCGCAGCCCCAAGTGCTGGGAAGGCCGCTGGGTCGGCGGCTCCAGGAACCGGAGGAGGAGCGAGGCCTGACTGCAGCTCCAGGAGGCCAGTCCCGGGGCGGCCCTCTGCACGGTGCCCACCCTCCTAGGGGGCTGGGGAGCCGCCACCCCACCAGCCCGTCGCCCCCCCACACCCACCCACCCAATAGCAGCCTGCTTGTTCTGTTCAGCTCACGGCCGGGAAAGGCTTCTGCCCTGGGCCTCTCTGCCCATAAATTAGAATCCTCTGGGATCCTGAAGAAAACCTAGGCCATGTGGGCCTCCCTCATTTTTGCTGAAAAAGCTACAGTGGGGTTTACAGATTCTAATTAGAATCTCAGAAGCCCTTTTAAAAGAGCACCCTCCCCACCCCCCACCCCCCCACCCCCTGCTGTTTTAACTTTCTTACCCAGAATATGCAGAGTATACTCATCTGAGATATATAGCTTGATGATTTCTTTACATATGCATACACCCTTGTGATCACCACCTACATGAAGCCAGAGAAACTTCCAGAGAAGGTTCCTTCATGTCCCTGCCTTGCCAATCCCACATCCCCAGCAGAGGCACCACTGACTTCTATTGACATCAATTAGCTTCGCCTGTTCCTGAGCTTTATACAAATGGAATCATGCAGTAGGGGCTCTTTTGTGTCTGTTTTTTTTTTTTTTCTTTTTTAAGATTTTATTTATTTCTTCATGAGAGACACAGAGAGAGAGAGGCAGAGACATAGGCAGAGGGAGAAGCAGGCTCCATGCAGGGAGCTCAAGGTGGGACTTGATCCCAGGACCCCAGAATCATGCCTTGAGTTGAAGGCAGATGCCCAACCACTGGGCCACCCGGGCATCCCTGTTAATCACCTTCTAAAGACAACTTGACTTTCAGAGCAAGCCTGCAGCACCAGGTGTCTACAATAGCACCCCAAAGGGCAGTGAGCCCAGGCCTCATGCATAATAAAGCGTCTGCCCTCAAGAGGCACCCAGGGTGGCAGGAAGCCACTGTGGAAGCAAAGACTGGGTGATAGGATGAGAGGTGCCAAGGAGGGACCCAGAAATTCAGGGGCACAGATGACACGGGGTCTCTCCAGCCTCTAAGTGGAGCAGGTGTGGGATAGCACTGCCAAGCACCTGATTTGGAGGTGCATTCACGCTCATACCCCCACTGTGCGAATGGGTGTAGAGCTGGCAAGGCTCAAAGATGGCACTGGGTGACAGGGTGCAATGATGTTGGGGAGTGGGAGGAAGGGAGAAAGCCAGGTGAGGGCTGTGCCACAGCCGGGCAGAAATAGCAGGATCCCATGGCCCTCGAGGGTCCCCTGGCTCAGGGCTCTCTCCTCCACCTCTTCCAAGCAGCCCGCCCACCTTATTCCTCTGCCTTGCTCTCCAGGCTGGACAGACGGGGGATGGGGGAGGACTGGGGGAGGGAGGATGACAGGGTGCCTTGGAGGTGGGAGCACGGCCCCACACTCCTCTCTGCATGGGAGTGCCCTGCAGACCCATTTAAAAGAAGCCTTTTCCCCCAGATGCTGCTTGGGGTCCTCCTACCGATAATGCCTAACGTGGAAGGGGGCATGAATCCCCCCTTGAGGCCCAGCACTGGGACTCCTGTCCCTTCTGCTTCCCGTTACCCTGCCCCCACCCTGTGACCCAGCAGCTCAGAGGACAGCCTCGGCTCCACTTGGGAAGTGCACCTGGGGGAGGGCGAGGAGCGGCCCAGTGAAGTGCGGACAGGCCTCACAGGTTGGGCCAGTTCTACTTCTGAACGAGTTCTCAAAGCCAGCCCCTCCTCCCCATCTCTAGTGTCCTGGGCCTGGGGCCCACATCCCCCCATTCCCTGATCTGCTCCTCAGAGACCCTCAGAGACATTGCAGGTGAATTCTCGCCACATCCCAGCATCACCTCTTCCCACACCTGCTTTCACTGGGCAGCAGCATGAAGTCTCTGGAGTCCCTACTCTTGCCGAAGCTGTGCCTTCTGCCTGGAATGCCTCCCCCACCCCCTTTGAGAGGCCTCTGTCCTCAAAGACCGGGTCTAAGTGCCACTTCTGGGCACCTCCCCTGACCCCGACGCCAGGCTGGATTGTGTACCCCCTTCCCCCAGGCAGCCCACACCCACGCTGGACCGCAACATCCCTGGGAGCCACACGGCACATCTTTGTTCTGGGTGTGAAAGCACAGGGTAATCCTGTGATCCAGAAAAAGCCTGAGAAGCAAACAAGGCAGAAAGTGCCACGTAAAGCAGAAAGTGGCTTAAATTAAGAAGACAACAGCATTGGGGCACCTGGGTGGCTCAGTGGTTGAGCGTCTGCCTTCAGCTCGGGTCATGATCCCAGGGTTCTGGGATTGAGTCCCACATCAGGCTCCCCGCAGGGAGCCCGCTTCTCCTTCTTCCTATGTCTCTGCCTCTCTCTGTGAATCTCTCATGAACAAATCAATAAAATCTTAAAAAAAAAAAAAAAGGCAACACCCATCAATCTAAGAGAATGGTTTAGAAAATAACTCGAAAGAACTCTTGGCGGCAAATTCCAGGAGCCCCCCATCCCCATACAAAGCATGGACGCATCGCCAGGCGCACCATGGGCACGATGGCAAGATGGGGAGAAGGGGAAACAGGACCCAATTGCTCCATTCCCAGGGGTGGGGAGGGAGAAGCTTGGGGAAGCAGGAAAGAGGGGGTAAGCAGGTCAAGGCCGCGGGGAGTAGGGCATCTAGCTGAGGCCTGAGAAGAGAGGGACGGAGAAATTAATTCCTTGAGGCTGGGGTGCCCGAGGAACTTGAAGACAATGTGTTAGCCCTTCACGTTAGCTTTTCCCCCGTTAGGCTCACTCAGTAAAGCCCATTTTATGGCACTCTCCTGCACGGGTCATGCCCTCTGGTGGGGTGACCCCGCTGGGGGCTTAGAATAGCAAAGGCAGTTAGCAGAGCAAGAGAGTCAGTGGCCCAGGACACTGGGTCTTGGAACCTGGCAGGTCCCAGGGGGAAGGGACATCAACCCTCCTTGGTCCTAGAGCCACCTTCAATGTGTGCATGGCCCACGGTGGGCTTGGCATCCAGACTACCTGCTTCCAAGCCCCAGCTCCACTGCTCATTGGCCTGGGACTACGGGCAAGCCACTTTTCCTCTGTGCCCGTTTGTGTCTGCCAAGTGGGCCTAGTTCACAGCAGCTCGGGCTCCGAGACGGGTTGAGAGGTTGGTAGTGGACTAAACCATCCAGGTGTGGTGCCGAGCAGCATCTGGCCCGCAGTGGGCTCAGTGGAGGTGCAAAGTATGAAGTTGCCCACAACCGTGCCCTCGCAGAGAATAGGCATTTGGGCTTTTCAGTGTCATATAAATGAACAAACTAAGGACTGTCTCAGCCTCCGAAGGCGTCAGGCAGTGTGTTGGGGAAAGCACAGTTCACCCTGCAAAGCAGCCCGGAGCATGCTCTCCCTGCCCCCACCTCCACCACCCATGAGTGCAGGGCCCTAGAAGGAATGGTCCCTCCCACCTGTGCTCCCAGGACACACCTGGGGTCCAACCCAGCCCCAGAGGGTCTGATGCCAAGAGCCTCAGGCACGGAGACCCGCCGGGGAGGGGCAGCTGAGGGACTTGGTGGCCACCCCCAGCCTGGTTGGGACTCTGAGCAAGGGGAGAGCAGCCAGACGCCCTTAGAACCCTGGGGCTCCCACAGCACATTGCACTTTCTCAACCTCCAAGATTTTCACTCTAGTTTTTCCTTAACGTGTAGACATTTTAGGCTTTGAGCATTTGAGACCGTTCACTGGTGAGCTTTCCAGAATTGCAGGACAAGGAGTGCAGAGAGCGGTCAGCTAACTCTGCGTCTATAGGGAGCCCTTGTGTCAAGGTAGGAAATGACCTAGAAGGGGAGCAAGGACAGGCTGGGGAGGAGACGGTAAGAGGGAGCCCTGAGAGGAGGAGAGATGACAAAGGCCAGACAGAGGGCAGAGCGGGAGCACCACCCCAGGGCCAGGCTCCCTCCAAGAGGACAAGGAAGGGCACGGCCAGGCGAAGAAGAGACTCCACCACCACCACAGCCCAAATGACAAGTACTGTTTATTACAGTTACACGAATGGGCCCAGCCACAGGCTCGGCGCCACCCCAGGGATGAGCAGAGATGAGCAGTCACGGACCCCCTCCCCACCCCCCACCCCCCACCCCCACCCCACCCCCAAGTCGTGTCCAGTCACACACTCTGGGCAGAAAGTCCTAGTATTGAACACAGAGCACAGGTTCCCTTTGCTTGGCGGTGCATCTCTCTGAGTCACAGACGGCCCCACTCTTGGAGCAGCCAACAGAGCAGCTGGAACGTTGTCAAATTAAATAGGCAAGTACAAGAGGTCCCAGGAGGACCGGGCTGGGGGCCTCGGGTCCTCGCAAAGGTGTGAGAGGAGGTCCGTCCGAGGTGTCTGAGAGGCAGGCCTTGGCTCCGGGCCTCGTGGGGCCGGCGGCCTCCGGTGAAGCTGGGCCGGAGCCATCACAGCTTCTCAAGCCATTTCGGAGACGGTGCTTCAAGCTTGGCAACACGGAAATCTCTATCAGGCCTTATATAACCTTGGTTGGACCTACTGACCTCCAGAAGAATTTCAGCAAAGACAAAAAACAAAGAGCAAACAAACCAGAGGGACTCTGGCCCCAGAATCCCTCCCCACGGGAAAGATAAAGGCACAGAGTTTTTAGCCAAGTTTCCCAATATTGTTTGTGTTTAGAGAGCAGGCTGGTCACGTCCACACGACCAGCACAGAGAGAAGAAGCAAAGGCAGCAGAGTTCACATGACTACTTTATATTAAAGTTTATTACATTTGGAAAATCTACTGTACAGGGAAAAACCCATTGGATTAAGTAGAGTTTTGCCAAAAGCAAAAGACTATCACTCTTTGGAACATTCCTGATTCCAGCCCAGGGCAGGGCCACAGGAGCTAATCAAAGGTGAACCTGGTCCTCTGTGGATCAGCTCCGTGCCAGGTGTGCCCAGACCCCTCTCGTCACCTTCTGGAGGAAAAATGTCCCCCAGAGACTTTTTCTCTGGGGGACCAAAGGGAGGGCTGGGTCCGTAGGAGGTTCTCTGGGCCCACTGCCACTTCTCCCACCCGACGGTCCTCTCTCTCCTCGGTCCCCAGCCAGAGGTGCCAGGATTCCATTCTCACGCAGCTCCCCCATATGACAGCGGCCCCGAGTCCATGGGCATAGGCCTGACCGCTCCAGAGGCAACTGCCCACGGCAGCCAGGACCAGCCAGCCCACCGCCGGGGCCACAGACACACATTCCATACCCTGTTGCACACGTGAGTGACAAAATCAGAGACAACACACAACATAGGCCTATATGTTGGCTTCCAGATTTGGTTCTCCTAGTTTAAAAAAAAAAAAAAAAAAAAAAAAAAGTCTTAACCCTGGATGCTTGTCTCCTCGCCGTAGATTAGGGAAGCAAGATGGGAGTAATCGAATCAACTTACTTAACTTACCGCAGAAGTAACAAAGTCTACTGGGCTATGAACAAAGAAACTAGAGGAAACATGTGCAAAAACAAGTTGATATCTAAATGAGACCTCCCCACAAAACAATGTGAATCTGGTAGAGCTCTGCACTCCTCTCCCCGCCACTCGGGGGGGAGGGGGACGGGGGTCGGGGGGTAAAATGCCCCCAGACCCTTGGTCTCCACCAGCAAGTGCTACAGATGTGCCAGCCCTCAGCCAGCAGGCCCATCCAGGGGTGAAGCGGCGGGGTCCCCTTTCTCTCCAGAGTTGGGTCAGGGGAGGGGCTGCTCCAGGTAGGAGAAACTGAGTCAGAATGAGGAGATGCCAGGTGCTGGCTGTGGTGGAAAGGTCACACGCGAGAAAGCCCCTGCGCCCAAGTCTCCAGGCAGAAGTCAGAGAAGCAGAGTCGAGAGCCCCCAGCGCGCCCCGGAAGTCCGTGGGCAGGGAGCTGGGGAGGCGGCATGGTGGCAGGGCCTGCAGTTCTTCATGGAAGAGGCAAGTGGGGGCCTAGCGAGTGGCAGGGGGAGGAGGAGCCCGGTCCCCGTCAGGCGTAGAACTCCTCCTGCTTGCTGGGCTTCTGGTAGGCTCCGCCGTTGGCTTGTTTGGGCTCCTCCAAGGAGTAGCTGCCCTCGTCCTTCTTCTTCATCCGGTACAGCATGAAGCCCACCAGGCACACGGCGAAGATGAGCCCCACGAGGCCTCCAGCGATGACCCCTGTGGGAGGCAGGGAGGCCAGCTCCGCTCGGTGCTCCTCCCGGTAAACAGCCAGCCCCCCAACACCAGGCAGCCCTCCAGGTGGCCGCGGTCAGACCACCCCCCCCACCTGAGAGAAACTCACCTCCCAGCACTTCCTTCCTGTCCAGGAGGCCCTGTGAGGCCCCCGTGGCCCCACGGTCCACTGGGGGTTGATTCCGCTGGTCAGGCTCCACAGCTGTCCCGGCCGTGTTTTCCCCAGATACGTCAAAGGTGAAGTCCTACGGGAGGCAAGGGACAGTCTCAGGCCGGGGTGGGCCACTGCCGGCGGCGGCATCCACATCCAGTTTTATTTCCGAACCCAGAAGCAGCTCGGGCCTCCCTGGTCACTGCAGCCACAGGCTCAGACACACCGAACCCAGACTTCCCGGACCCCAAAGTCAGGCACCTCTCATCGTATCACCCCAGACCCTGGCTGGACTGTGGCAGTGACGTCACACCAAGTGATACAAAGCAACAGGTATTTATATGAAAATAAATAGGCTCGTGTTCATGTTAAGTGTAAAATCACCACGATTAGAAGACAGAAAGACAAAAAAAAAAAAAAAAAAAGACAGAAAGACCCAGTAGAGCCTTTACAGTCGCTCGCTTCAGTTTGGGAAGGACTGCTCTGCTCTGGTCTCAGGTCTAGCCTGTCCCCCCCACCCCACCCCCCGCCCCGGGGCTTGGCCCTAGACGCAGGGGAAGGTGGGACCTTGTGATCCTTCCTCACGGTGGGGAACGGGACATGCTTATGGGACACAGGGTGTTGGGTGTGCCAGATGAGCCAGCCAGCGCCCCTCAGCCCCCTGCACTGTGCTCCACCAGGTAGCAGCAGCCACCCCCGGCCCAGGAGACACGGGGGACCCCAGCGGGCACTCACCTGCTCCCCGGAGCCCTCTCCCGCCGGGAGCTGAGTGGAGACTCCGTCCTCAGCGGCCCTCTCGGTGGCAGAGGGACCTCCGTCCTCCACTCTCGGGGTGTGAGGGTCGAGCTGGCTGGGTTCTGCAAGAACCGAGATCTGATGGTGGTCAGGCTGCGCGTCCCTGTGGGGATGGAGGGTGGCAGGGCCCTGGGCCGTGGTGGCTCTGGCGGTCGAAGCCCTGTGAGTAGTGGGGTGCGGCGTGGTCTCGCTGGGGGGGTGGGCGGTCTCCTTCTCCCGGTCAGTGAAGCCAGGCTCCGCCTCTGCCACGAGCACGGCCTCTCCCCCCTCGGGGCCCTCTCTGGTCAGCAGGATGGACGTGGAGCTGTAGATGTCATCCGCGCCGGTGGGCTCCTGAGCCGTGGGCATGGCCGTCAGAAGTGCCATGTCCTTCCAGGTGGACGGGGTCTGCTGTGACAAGGTGATGTCCTGCAGAGCACCTGGAGGCCCAGAAGCAGAGCTCGTTGGAGCGGGGAAGGCCCAGAACATCTGGGGCAGCAGAGCTCACCCGGGCAGGATGGCAGGGACACAGGCCCGCACTCCCACCAGCAGAACAAACCCTCTCGTGAGCAGCTGGTTCCCCAGGGTAGAACCAGGTGAGGCTAAAGTCAGCTTTGGAAATTAGAGGAGGAAAGCTGCTCTTTCTCCAGCATGTGCCTGGGGACAGCATGGTCCCTGGTGCCAGGACACATCTAGGCCATCAGGGAAGGAACCTTTCCTGTGGCTGCTGGAGCCCACTCCCTGGGTGGGGAGCCTGAATGCCCAGTCCATGGTACACACACCTCTCTGGCCTCCTCCCTATCCACCTGCCCTCTCCCCAGAAAGGCCCAGCCCCCCAAGAACAGAGGCCTGTGCCCCACCTTCCAGCTCCCAGGCCCCTACCTTGGCCACTTTGCCCACGGATGGCCTCAGCCCTCTTCCAAAATCCTGCTGAAGAGCCCCATCCCTGGGAGGCCTCCCTGATCACCCCTGGCTCAAGGACTTCACTCCCCCAGGGAAAGAAGAGGGCGAGATGAGGGAGCATCACGGAAGATCTACACCCCACTAGGCTCTGTGTTACTTTAATATCTTCCAAAAGTCTTACGAAGTCAAGATACACTCCCATTTTACAGATGAAGAAATAGAAGCCCAGAGAAGTCCACCTTTTCAAAGATTGCCCAGGGAGTTAGGAGAATAAGAGCCCAAGTCTCCCCAACAAGGCCCCCAGGGCCTCCTGGAACCCCAGCATTCACTCCTCCAGCCTATACATGCCTTCTCCTTGCAGCGTGGACCCCACTCTCTTCCCTAGCATCACCCTCCAGGCCCAGCCAGGGGGCTGCCTGCCTGCCGTCACATCCACTCACCTGCACCGGAGCCAGAAAAGTTGTCAGAGTCATCCCCAGAGCCATCTTGGTCTTCGGGGGGCACATTTGTGGCCACAATTTGCTAGAAAAGGATCAGAAAAGGGTATGAGTGGAGGCTTGGCTGAGGCCCTGCTACTCTGGGGTCCCTGTCCTAGACAGCTGGGTGAGCTGCCCCCCTCCACACACACACAGCACAGGAAAGACACCTGTGTGTTTGGCTCTAGGACCCTCAGCTCAGGGCAGCCCTCCAATCCCCCACAAACCCCTGAATGATACGACGACACAGCCCTGTGCTGGGGGTGCAAAAACACATGAGAAGGGGCAGGGTTCTTGCCCCAAGAAGCGCAGTCTGGTAAGGGAGCCCCAGACCTCCTAGAAGAACAGCAGAAGATGCCATTACTGGGAACAGAGGCCACAGCCCCAGTGGGACCTGAGAGCTCACCCGACACTGAAATCAGGTCTTGGGGCCATCAGGGTCCAATACTGGGGTTTTTTAGAGCTCCAGAAATAACCCCCCAGTAACCTGACTCCAGAGCGGCACTGTCCAAGCATGCTGGGCATCAGGGTATGGACATCGAGAGCCTCCCGGGAGAGAGGTCAGGGATGGTCACAGGAGGAGCTGTGCTGAGAGGCAGGGCTGCCCGCAGAAGACAGCCCCAGGCCTGGCCACACTGTGTCTTCCTGCACCTGGCCTGTTTTCTCATCCATGGGAAGGACTGGGTCCAGACCCCCTTGGGGAAGGAAGGACAGGATGCCCTTTAGGCTGGGGACAGATGACACTGATCTAGAAGGGGTCCTGCACTCAGGAGGCACCGATAAATGGGCTGCTGGCCTGGTAGGGACCTGTGTGCAAACAGCTGTCTCAGCCAGAACAAAAACTGAATAAAGAGGCAGAGCAGCACAATTCAGAGCACACGGGTTTAGAGACCCCCTAACCTCAGCCACACTAGCCTGAGGTAAATCTCTTATAGCCTCATTTTACAGTCTCTCCATCTGTAAAATGGGGGCGGTAGTAATACCTACATTCCAGGAAAGTTGCAGAAATTCAATGAGGTCACGCACAGGAAGAACCTAACAGAGCCTTGGCCTGCAGAAGGCCCCCGACCTACCGCAGCCACTGCTCTAACCTGGGGAGCGAGAGCCGCTCAGCATGGATAAGAGGATTCTGGTGCCTGCTGGGAAGAGATGGGATGGAGGCGGTAGGGTTTCGGAAGAGCGGCAGGACGGGGCCAGGTGACAGGAGGCTCTGCATAGACTTGTCAGAGGCGGGCTCTGGCCCAGGCAGCAGGCCTCCTCCGGCCGAGAGGCCTCGCCGGGTCCTGGCCACAGGCCACAGAGCTTCACTCTTGAATGGAGCAGAGCAGGGAGGCACAAGCAGGACCTTTGGCCTCCTGAGGCTGCCTGGGGCAGCACTGGACCAGGTGCAGGCTTGGCGGCCAGGGGCTCAGGTCAGAGGGAGGCTTCACACACGTGTAGAAACCACCAGGCTAGAAATACCACTGAGCTTCCTCTGAAAGTACAAAACCCAAATACCTCTCCCCTCACCCCCAAGAAAACGGTTCTGGCCCCAGAAAGGCCTGTCTGAGCTCTCGTGGCCCATCTGAACAAACTCCCGTAGTCTGGGCCCTCCACCTGCACCTCAGGCCACATCCTGCATGCGCTGGCCCCAGGTGGTGCTGCCGACACCTGTCCCCCGTCCCGTATCCACACCTGTCTTCGAAGCTGCGCTCACCTCCCCTAAGCCCGTACCCTTCAGTAGCAAAGAATACTGCTCACCAGGCAGAGAGTGGGTACCCCACCCCAACATGCATGCCAGGCCCCAGCAGACGGATTCCCACCAGGCAGCTTGCCTGGGGGCAGGGGGAGCAAGCGTTCAGGGGACCCCCACCCCTCCAGTGCTTCCACCTGCCATCACGACTCCCAAGGAGGCCCCAGAGGATGAGCAGAGCAGCTCTCCCAGTGCACTGACGGCGTCCCGGAGAGGATGCTCAACGAGGAGCATGATCAAGCCAGAGCAGCCTCAGCCGCGGAGCAACGAGAGCCAAATCCCCCAGCAGAAGCCGGAGTCTGGGGTCCAGGCCGTACCCCACAGGTGAGGGGAGGAGGCCTGCGGAGAACCCAGTGCAGCGGGACCCTGTCAACCTTGGAGGCAGACGCCAGGGAGGCCCAGCCTCTCACCTACACGGAGAAGCCCCAACAGGTTAGCAGTTTCCCAAGAACGGGGGCCTCTTTCGCCACCAGGTAAGACTGTGGATCTGCCCAGTCCCTAAAAACAATTTGTTCCGTCAACTGGGCTCAGCTTATCCCTGTGCGATCTTGTTTACACAACAAGCTCTTGAGCAAACGCTTTCTCTGCTGAAACCAGCTCCCTGGCCTCAGGGCAGCCCCTCCCCTCTCGGGGCTGGGTCTCCACCAGGGGAAGGGCTGCAGTGACCTCCTGCTCCCCTCCAGCTTGAACCCTGGTTGAGGACCTCAGCTCCCTGGGGAGGAATCAGCAGAAACTGCTCGGTCTGAACTTGGATCACTCGGTGCCCGCTGACTCTGGCATTTTGGGTGAGACTTCCAGTTTCACTTAGGCAGCTATGCTAAGGGCCTGTGGCCAGCTGCCCAAGACCTCCTGCAGCGCTGCCTCCACCGGGGGTCCCTGCAACACCATGTGGCCACAGCCCCTGGGGCTGCTTAGGGACAGGTTGGCCCAGCTTGGAACCCACCTCAAACAGCCTGGGAAGGTAAAGGCAGGCCAGCTCACACCTTTAATGGGGCTCCTTAGCCTGTGCGAGTCCTAGAAAGATCTACTTCTCATTGAACAAACCGAAACCCTTGTAGTAAGATCTAAGCACGTTCTGTTTGCTCAAAGTAATTAAGGGTCAATCTGCTCCCTCCCCACCCACAGCACAGACCCTTAAAAGCCCACTGGCCAGGTCTGGCTCCAGTGGAGGGCAGGGGTCATGGGGCAGACACAGGGAGGCTGGGGGACCCGGAGTATGAGAGGAACTTGGCCCATCTCCATCTCTGCCACCCTGGTCTGTGGCCACACCCGAAATGCGTGGAAGGGCTGGAGAGGGGACCCGGGTCAGGGCTCCAGGGGAGCAGGAAAGAGCGTATGAGAAACTGAGGCTTTCTCGGGCCCTGGAAACACTTTCTAGACCTTTCCACCTTTACCCTTTGGGGCAGGCAGGCCCGAGATTAGCAGCTCCCACAGATGAGGAACTGAAAACAGACAAGATGAGGGACTTGCCCAAGGCCACCGAGCTGTGGCCGCACGTGCTCTCCTCACCTGCCCGGCTCTCCCCCTCTCTGGCCCCAGAAGACCCCGTGGCTGACCCATCTACTTTAAGAGGCCTGTCTGTGCTCGCTTCCATAGCACAGATCCCAAGAGGCCAGTCTGGTCAGCCCAGCCGCAAGGGATGAGAGGGGCTACGGGATGACAGTATCACAGGTAAGAATCCCTGAGCCCTGCCCCAGCAGCCAAGGGGATCAGGGTGCCAGCCCACATCGTTTCTGAGCCACCAGGGGCTGGAAGTCTACATCGAGCTGCCACCAGCCATTCCCAGGAACGGATCAGGAGTCTGTGGGCAGAGGAGCTTCAAGAAGGCGGAGCCTCAAGCCCAGCCCTCCCTGGCCAGAGAGAGGGCCGCTGTCCTTGGCAACATCCATCTGAGCAGCCCCCTTGCCCTGGCCACCCCAGGAGCCTGGAGCCGTGTGGAAGCATCCCTCCGAGACACCTAGAGGACAAGGGCTCCATGGCTGGGTCACAGGTCCCACCCTTTGTCCACGAGTGGACATCTCGGAGGGGTTCAAGTGCAGACGGTGGACCCGGGGCTTCTAACTCTGGACGAACGGAAGAGGCCGCCTGTCCACCTGCTCCCTGGACTCCCGCCACCCCATCAACGGCAGCCAACACATCCAAAGACCTGTGGTCTCCACCCCACACCCTGAATCACTAACCATGTGTCCCCTGCTGCCTGACCTATGTGATGGATGAAGCACGAGTCCTCCGGGAAGCATTACTGAGTTCACTGCATGGTGCTGCTCTTTCAACCACACGCTGCTCAAAGTACAGTATCGCATAAGGAGGTTACGGGCGGGTGTTAAACTGGGTCCTTAACATCAAAAGGATCACCATCCAGGGGCTTTGGAGAGAAAAGACTTGGTCTGGTCCCAGTCCTGGCAAGCTCCCAGGGCACACAGCCAGGAGCCCCACCTTGGGCTTCCCAAAGGGAGACTGGGGCACAGAGGGTCACCCTCTAGAGACCCTGGGGCTGGGCCCCGAAGCCTCCAGGCAGACCTAGAGTAAGACAATGCTTGGCCCCAAGTCACCAACCTTAACCACGCTGGGGACCTCAGAGCGAGGCAGGCTCACTCATCCAGCAGGAAAGGAGGTTCAGGTATCTGTTGGCCGTATTTGTCCCAGTGGGGCGACAAAGCCCGGGCAGCTGAGCCAAGTCACTGAGTCCACAAGCCCTACTAGTGTCCAGGGAAGCCAAAGACAAAGAGGCTGGCCGTGGCCTTTCCTAAGCAGCCAGCCTTGGTGCCAGCTTTGGGGCTGTTGACCTGAGGGGACCCGCTTCTCCTATCGCTCCCACCCAGAGGTCCCACGAGGCTGCAGGCATGCTCAGGAGGGTTAAGAGAGTCACAATTTTCTTTTTAAAGAAATCCTTACCCCCGTCAGTTTCTTGGTCAGATCTCTGGAACTTAGGAAAACGAGCCCCCTGCCTCCACCCCAACACACTGTCCCCCTAGAGTTCATAAGGCCTAAGGCCTGAGGCCTCTGCTACAGAACCCTAGCATATTCCCCCACCTATGCCTTAAGATGCCAAACTGACCCATAGTGACATGCAAACCACTGCCTTTGTCCAGGCCAGAGGCTCTCTTCCTCAGCGTCCCTGAGCATCACGGATCGTCAGGAGACGATCGGAGGTGAAGTCTTCTGAGCTCCGTCCCCGAGGCTGACTCAGTGGGTCTGGGACAAAGGCCCAGGGCTCTGGTGTTGAACAAAGTCCTCGCTCTCCTGTGGTGGTATGCAGACTCCACGTGGGAACAGTAACCTAGACAGGAAAACATCTAGCCTGGAGTTGCCCAGGACCTGGGCTCTGGGGGAGGCCAATCCTACAAAGGTCCCAAGACCCTCACTCAGGTCGTGCTCAAAGAGGCGGCACCAAATAGCAACAGACCCCCGTAGACAAGCCCTGGGGACGAAGGGACCCAAGATGGCTCTGGAACATTCTCTACCTTTCTGATCCATCCGCTCTCCGCACACAGTACACCAAGTGACTGCCTCATCTGCAAAAAAGCTAAGCGGAGCTAAGGAAATCCTGAACTTGCAGAGGCACGGGCCCTCCCATTGCTAGCAGCACACGCAGCAGCGGACAAAGCCCAGACTGCGTCCAGCCCGTCCTGCCGGCCCAGGGCTGCCGGACCCCGTGGTATCTCAGGCCTGAGGCACTGACCTGGCAAGAGGGGTGGGACCCCCGGGAGGGGGCAGACCAGGGAGGGGAGCAGGGGCTGCAGAGCCTCACTGCAGCCTTTCAGGGACACCTGCCTGTCCAGGGAGATGGGGTGGGAGATGGGGGGGGGGGGGTGGCAGGGGAAAGAATGTTGCAGAACACGAAGCCCCATTCCTGCGGCTCACCGAACACCTGGTGCCCTAAAGCAGGGGGTTTGTGACTCTGCTTTCCTCACCGGGGGCATCATTTGTACCCCCTCCTCTAGCCCTAGCTAACAAGGCCTATGCATGGACCTGAGGGGACAGGCCAGGCAGGTCACACTCAAAGCATCTTGGACCAAGTGTCTCACGGAAAGAACCAGAGCCAGGGGAGGTTGGGGGGGGGGGGTCTGACCAGGGTGGCTGGCCCCGGGCAGGCCTAGCTCCATTGTTCCCTTGCCAAGGGACCTGGGCAGCTCTCTGCCTCTCTCTAGACAACAGGGGGGGCTTGGCTAGACCCTCAACTCCCTTAGTGCTCTAACGGGCTAGGCTGGGACGTGGGAGCAGTGCCCCCAACTCCTTGTCAGCGGGGCCAGAATGCTATAGGGGTGCTGCGTTGGCCACAGACAGCCAGGTTAGGTGGGAGGGGCAGGACTACAGGCCACAGCCAGGAAGATACCGGATCTCCCCTGGCCCAGGATATCAGGGTGCTGGCAGATAAATCACTTTCTCTCCAAAGGCTTCTTTCCTCACTTAGGAGCTGCCAGGGAGACGTGCTTAGGGCACTGAGAGGCACGGATCTCCCCAGCTTTGGCCTCAAGACCCTGAGGACCCCACTTCAGATGACTCCCGGGGGGTAGGGGCCTCACCAGTGCCTCAGAGAAGCATCAGCGTTTCCGGCCTGACAGGCACGGGGACTTATCAGCTCAGTGTCTCTCTGCCAGAACCAAGTCAAGCTGGGACTTGCAGAGGGCGTGATGGGCATGGCCCAGGGCGGCAGGGGCCCAGGGAACAGCAGCAGGGTGACAGGGGGCTTATTCGGCCTTCACCCTGAGCAGCCATGAGGGCACCTAGGCCCCCAACCCCCATCAGCACTTCTACTGGCAGGAGCACCTTGCAGGGGACCTCCTAGGCATATAGCCTTCCCCGCAAACACACAACCCACCTGAGCTGTCCCTACCCTGCCACTCGGACGCAGAACTCACCATCTGGGGGATTCCAGGGCAGGGCCAGGGTGCAGGGCAGCATCCGCACTGAGCTTTAAAGTAGCCCTTTGCAGCAGCATTTCCCATGGCACTGAATGTTGGGCTTTATGATGGGACGCCTGAGGTCAAGGTCACAGAGCCCTTTGCCCTGGCTCGTTCTGCCCAACTCAAGTACCCAAGAGGACAAGGTTGTGTTGGGGGAGGACGGATCCTGGCAGCCAGTGCCAGGCCCAAGGCCCGAGCCAGGGGAGAGCTGCCACCAGCACCCCATACCCACCCCTCCACCGAGCTGGCGCCCGCTCGCAGCCCACGTGCTGGGACTCGTCTCGGAAGGGCCCAGCTGACGCTGGGTGTGGGGCTGCAGAGCTGGAAGACCAGTTCCTCTGCTTTCCCCGCCTGTGAGAGCCCTGGGCTGGGCGCTGAGCAAGGCTGCCGGCCTGGCCCTGCCAGCCTTTGTGGCCGGGGCCGCCCTGGGAGTCAGACAAGAGATGGCCAGGGGAAAGTGACCAAACCCAACACCAGGAAGACCTGGGTAGAGCCTGGGCTCTGTGCCCAACTTACTAGATGACCTTGGAAAAGACCTCGCTTCAAGTTCCCCATCTGTCCATTGAGTGACAGCAAGGGGACTCCTAGTTCCCAGTCCATGGCTGGGAGGTCAAGGCCTGCCCCCAAGGGGCTGGCCAGGTGCAGCGGCTCCAGCAGAGCCCACCTGAGGGGTACACCACAAACACGGCATTCGGCAGGGGGAGGACCCACCATGGCAAGTGGGGGGAGGGCACTTGACCAGAGTGACTCGGTGTCATTGCTCTCAGCTTCCCAAGGGTTACGGCCTAGGCAGCATGATGGAGATATTCCAAATCAAGACGACTCTGGGATGGCAACTGGCAACCCATGGGGACAGAGGGAGCAGCTGAGGCCTCCAGAGGCTTGTCCCTCCTCAGCCCTGGCTATCCTAACAAGACAGCTAAGACCAGAAGCTCAGGGTACGATTCCCCACCCAGCCATCACAGGTGCCCCCTTGCACTCCTCCCTGGCTGATTAACCCCCAGATTCCACCAGGCTTGGGGGCCTGACACTTTTGGCACATGGGCTTCTAGAGACACCCTCCCCCTACTCTGTCTAAATAAAGTATTGTCACAAGTTTCACAGACGCAGAAACTTGTAGCTTGCCGGACACCTGCAACTAGTCAGGGCTCCAGCTGCGAGTGTAAAGAATAGGAGCACTTCATCACCCAAATTTACCCAGTCAGCGTCCCTGCAGTTGCAGAGCATCCTCTTTAAAACACCTCTGGGAAAGGAAAAAAAAAAAAAAAAGGCAACCTCTGGGAAGCCTATCCAGTGCTAGTCACTCACACTAGAGTATAAAGCACTTCTACATGGGGGGAGGGGCCCATTCTGGAACTGGGGCAGTGTGGGTGGGTAGGAGCTATGGAAGATGGGAAAGGATTACAAAAGAGAAGCTGGGAGATGCCAAGAGCAAATTTTTTAACCTGTGTCAGAATACGGTTGCCAGCCAACCCCATACCCAAGAAAGACTCAATTGCCTTTGTTCCCACTTTGAGCTACAGACATACATGGGTGCTCCTCCCACTTGCAGAAGAACGGACTAGCCTGGGATCCTGGCTCTGGGATAAAGTACAATCCAGACTGATTAGGCACTGAGGCTGCTGGCAGCCCAAAGACACAGGAAGGGCAGAGTGTCCTCGAAAGAGTCCCATGGGGGCACCCTGGCAGGGTGGAACTGGGAATTTGGGGCCTGAGCAACCCAAGGCAGAATTTTCCATGAAGACCAGATCTGAAGAGGCTGGGCTTGCGCCCCAGCTTATTGGTGGAATCTCACCTCAAACAGAGGCAAAGCAGCCTCAAGGCCCTCGACTGTCAACCTAACACCACCAGGGGCCTCCTGATGGCTGGAAGGCTCCCAGAGCCCCCCGTGCCCAGCGCCGAGCTCCAGGCGGTAGCAGCACCTGCACACAGATGCTAAGGCAACTGAAGGGAGGCTATGGATGCAGCCTTGGTCTTCGGAGCTTGGAGTCACCTGGGACAGGCAGGGGCCGTAACACCGCACTCAGGGCCCAGGGACAGTCAGGGGTGGAAGTAAGAACCTAAGGCTTTTAAGCTGGGCTGGGCGTTACTCGAAAATACTCAATACTCAGGTATTGAGAAATAGCTGAATTAGGCCTTACAGGGGAAAAAAATAGTTATTAGGGCTAATATTTATTGTGCACCACGTGCCAGGCACTAATCTAAGCACTGTAGCTGAATTAATCTTCACAATAACCTAAGGTGCTAGTACATAGCCATCCTCCAGATAAAGAAATTGAGGCAAAAGGGACAAATCGTTAGTCCAGGGCACGGGACCAATGAAGGGCCAGGCAATCGGCAGGCCTGTGTTAACCACCGTCAGTGAGGACCACGTGGCTCTCTCACCCACAGGAAGAAAAAGGCCATCATTTCCACGGGAGGTGGCACCAGGGCAGCGCAGAAGGAAGGACCACAGAAGTGGGGCCTCCCCGGCACCCGGCACCCTGTGGTGGTCCAGCCGAGCCGAGCTCCCTCTCCAGAGTGACCTTCAGTCTGCAGCCCTGCAAGCCACTGCCCCCCACAGTCTAGGGCCCTGCTCAACTGGCCCGAGCCCCTGCCCAGGTGCCGGGTGTCTGGCTGTCTCCTCCCCCTCCCCCCCACCCGGCCCAGCCCACACCTCCTTGGGGTCAGGAGCCAGCCCCTGGCCGAGGCTCAGGTGGAGGCGAGCAGAGTCTAGCCTGCCGGTGAAGACTCTTTCTGAGAAGGGGCAAAAGCCATGTTTTCAGACCCTGTGACATCAGCGCACCGGAGTCAGACCAGCCGGCCATTCACATGAAGTGACTGCACCCCCAGGCCAGGTCAGACTGTACTCCTTCCGCTGCCACTGCCACCAGGGGCTCTCCCCCGGGGACTCCCTACACAGTCTGCCTCCAAACTTCCCCTAGACTTATTCCTCTTGAGCCCAGGCAAGCAAAGGGCTCTCAATCATGCCACATACATTACTTCCTGGGGTCTTTTCAAAAGTCCTCCGAGGCATAAGAAAATGCCCACTTTACAGAAGAGAAAAGTGAGACTTAGGGAGACAGATAAAGAAACATGCCCAAGGTACCCGGGGAGGATGTGATGGAGCCTGGGGAAGATCTGAACTCCACCGGCTTGCTCTTCCCAGCCTCCACAGGACACCTCTCACTGCTCTGTCCCCAGTCCCTGGTGACACTCACCTATGCCGACTGGCCAGCCAGTTCTAGATCCCACCTGGCGTCCCGGGCCCCACAGCTTCAGGACCCTGGAACCTACCCCAAGCATTCAGGCTCAGGCTGCTGGCATTCCACTGGGAGGAAAGGTGGACCAGGGTGTCCCTTGGATGCCCAGCCCCCAGGTAGGAGTCTGGAAGCAGGGCCCTGTTCTGCAGCGGGTAGAGGGGAGGGTGGGCGAGATCGCAGGTTCTCTGCTCCTCACACCATTCCCAGGACCCAGAGCTCAAGGCCTTCCCAGGACCTTACAACCAGGATGACCCCAGGGAAGCTTTACAAGCATGCTCCTCCTCCACGGCCCCCCTCTACAGGGTACCCCGAGCCCAGTGCCTGTGAAAGGCCAGAGAGAGGAGGCTGGGGCAGAGTCTGAGGAGCCCCCTTTGCCTAGGTGTGCCCACTGTCCCAGCCCACAGGCCCTGGCCAGCCTGGACGTCTTCCGGACCAGGCGGTCCCCACATGGCACCCTGGAGGAGATGTGGTCACCACAGATGGCAGCACGGTGGCCCAGCAGTTCTCTCTGGGAGAAGGTGGAGCGACGTCAGCCCCAGCCACAGTCTCCGAGGCTCCCGAAACAACACCTGCAGCCTGGGGCCCTGCGAGCCCAAACCTGATCATGCATCTGTCGGGGACACTCCCCAGAGATGGGACTCCAAGGCCCCGGACGGTCTCTGGGGGAGCAGGGATGCTGACAAGCCATGGAGAGGAAAGCCAGTGCAGCCTCTGCACCTGACACTGTCAGGTCCCCGAGCAGGCAGGCGAGGCCCCGGGCGTCAGCGGCCACTGTGGTGTGGGTGGCACGGAACCAGCAGTCCTCGGGTCCCCCAGGGCCTCCCGCTGCCCGGCACGTGCTAGGTCTGGGGTGGACGAATGCGCCCAGGTCCTCCAGAAGCTCCCTCCTTACTGCCCCACATTCAACCCACCCAGGGCCAGAGGGGACCCAACAAGGGCTGGCGTGGCCACAGCAAGTGCCAGGCAGCCCCAAGTGGGAAAGCCTGTGGGTTCAATGTCACTGTGACAGGACAACTCTCCTAACACCCCTGGAGGTCAATGGTACCCACGAACGGTCCCGGAGCAGGCCTGACCGCCTCGGCCACCCCCGCTGCCCCCATCAGGGCACCACCACCCCTGCCACTCCCTTTGGCCAGAAAATGACCTGCCTTCTGGCCTGAGCTTCTCATCAGAAACTGCCGCAGGATTCTGGGATGAAGGCGTTCTCGGTGAATGACCTTTACAGACACTGCTCCCCTGGCCTGTCTGCACAGACCAACCCTCCTGTCTGGTCTGGTCCCAGTTAACGGCCACCCTCTCTTCCACCCGCCCCTGGACCAGGGACGAACCACTCCCCACCTGCACGGGGCTATGCACATGGCAGGCGTCCAGGCTCTAGGCTTTAGATCTGGTCAAGTCTGGGAGGGCTCATGACCCTCAGGGGTTAAGTAAGAACTCTCCTGGGCCAGCAGGAACAGAGATAGGCCCCACCCAGATGCCCACCAGTCCTGTGACACAATAGGACACCACGAACGCCCAGATGCATGAACACCCCAATGCAGGACGGTCACCTCGGCTTCTTTGCCCCCTCCCCCCATTTCACAGATGGGCTCACTGAGGCCAAGACAGGCTGTTGCACAAAGTCACTCAGCAGCAAAGAGGAGGGCCAGGTAGAAGGCAGGTAGCAGAGCCTTAGTCAGCCCCACTGGGCTGCTCCCCACCCCATGCCTGACACATAGTGGGCTCATGGTCAAGACTGGTTGGGTGAGTGTCAGGGGAGGATCTGTGGGCCTGGCACCATGACTCAGCTGACAAGTGGAGCGATAAACATAACTGCCTGCCCCACTGCCCCAACCTGCCCGACATGGCTTCCGTTCCTGCTGATGAACGGACCTGGGGCACTTGGCCAGGATGCCTGGGCGTGTGCAGAACATCACCAAGTCTGACCTTGCCCGGGGTCCCCTGTCCACCTCTGGTTCCCACACTGAGCTCTAAGTCCACCTCCTCCAAGCAGCCTGCCCTGCCCTCCACCCCCACAAATGACTCCTCAGCCAGGGAGTGTCCCCTCAAGTTCCCCGAAAAGAACAGCGGAGGACCCTAAGCCCCAGCCAAGTCCCTTATTGCCACCTCCACCCTCCCCAGGACAAGGTCTCTCTGCAAGCACATGGCCATCAGAGCGGAGAAAGGGGAAGGAGACGGCTTGAGCAGATGGGAGAACTGAGGTACAGAGCCAAAGACCTGTCCAGCCCAGTCAGGGCCTAAGCTGGGACTAGGAAGGATGGGTGTCCCGGCTGCCCTTCTCTGTAGGAGCAGCTTCCAAAGACTTTTTTTTTTTTTAAGATTTTATTTATTTATTCATGAGAGACACACACACAGAGAGAGAGAGAGAGAGAGAGAGAGATAGGCAGAGGGAAAAGCAGGCTCCCTGTGGGGAACACAATGCAGGACTTGATCCCAGGATTATGGGATCACGACCTGAGCAAAAGGCAGATGTTCAACCACTGAGCCACCCAGGCACCCAGTCCAAAGACTTCTAACACCAGGGATGGAGAAACATCCGATTGCAGCTGAAGATGAAAAAGTCCACCAGGAGAGGAGAGAGAGGGGAAGATCACTCCCTGGCTTCTGAAAAGGAAGCTGCAGACAGGTGGGAACCAGGTTCCCCCCAGAAACAGACTGCAGCCAAACCAGCAGGAGAGCCCAACAGGGAAACAGAGTCAGGACCACCCAGGCAAAGCTGCAACCCATGCTGCGTGTCCACCACCCCACACCTGCACGTATGTACACACACACTCATACACACGCAGCCTCTGGTGGGGCTGCCCCCCTCAGGGGCCTCACTAGAGTTTTCCCTGCACTGAAGGCCAGGGAAGCAGCAGCCTGTACCTACAAGGAGGCAGTCCGTGAAGCCATAAACAAATGCCAGGAGAAGAGAGGCCTTCAAGGAGCCCCAGAGGCAGGAGGGGGTACATCCAGAAGCCTCCACGCACATGCATCATCAGCAGGAAACATCACGGGCAAACAGGTGTGTCGAGGAGCAGCCCTGGCCACCAGCCTTCCCCTCTCCCTATCCGTGGTTGGTCCCAAACCCAAGATTGGCCACTGCACTCCCTCCCTGCGCCCCTCTGGACACCCTGTCTCCCCAAACCTGCACAGCACCACGGGCAGCAGGACTTTCCAGAGCAAGCTCAGCCCATCTCCCCTCAGCACCTACCCCACCCCCCACCCCGGCACCCCCATCACCGGCTGCACTCCTCTGGGTCCCAGGGCACCGGCACGGGGAAGCCAACTAGGTGCCCCTGCCTCAGGCCCAGAAATACAAGGGGCCTTCTAGAGCCCCCTCCGCCACCAATGGTAGCTCCCCGAGGACAGGCAGGAGCAGTGCCTTTATGCACACCGAGCTGGTGTCCCAGGGCTGGCGCGACGATTGGAAGTTGCACAGCTGCTGTGGTGACCCGGGGCGCGGGGCCTTGCCTTTGGGGCCTCACACGTGCCTCCCTGTGTTGAGGGACACGCACATGCCTGCCCTCCGTGGGCGCCGTCAGGGTGCTCCCAGCCCGCGCACAGGGAGGTTCCAGAAGGCACACTCCCGTCTGAAGCCCAACGTCTGCTGGAACAGCTGAGGGAAATGACACCGTGCTGAATCTGTTCCAGGGCGCAGGATCCTGGCGCCAAAAGCCCTCTTTCCACAGACTCCCTTAATCCCATTCCTTCTCTCTAGACACTCTTAGGCAGGCCCTCAAGGGGGGGTGGGCTTTCAACCCCAAAATTCAAAATTGGTTGTTGAAAAGAAGGAAGAAACCAAGAAATTGTTTGTTCTGTAAAACTAGCAGGGATCCAGGGCTAGAAATCATTTAACGACCCATTCTCCTCAGGGCTACTCCTTCGGGGAGACCTAGTGTTGGGGGGGGGGGGCAGCAGGGAACCCAGCACAGGAGCCAGGAGTCCTGGGTATCTGGTCACTTGGGTGGTACCATGGTGCCTGCCTCCCAAGCTTAAAAACGTTTCTATTAATCCCACAAATGTTCCCCTAGTGCCTAAGATAAAAGTCAGGGCAGACTGGCTGCTGCCCTGGGGACAAGCACGCAGGCACCATCCAAACATGGGGACACTTGCCCCAACAGGCCACTCTGCACCAAGCCGAGGACGTATGGTCCCTGCATGGGCATCAGAAGCACATCCCACTCTCATCTCCTGGGTCCCACTGTTTCCTGACCTTGGCTTCTGGGAGCAACTCTTGCCTGTCCCTAAGCCACTGGATGAACTCAACCCAAGCCCAGGATTGCCAATGCTCAGGGTTCGCCTAAAGGCACTGTTCAGGCCAGCTCAGCCCAGCGCAGTGCCCCCTCCATCCAGCCCATGCACACCCACAGCTCCCTGGAATGCAGCAGCAAACACCCAAAGGGCCTCCTAGGGTTCAGGCAGCCTCCTGTGCTGGGCTTCACTGGGGAGACTCGACAGCCCATCCATCCATCCATCCATCCATCCATCCATGTCCCACCCATGTGCCCTCACAGATGTACAAATCCTGGTTCTCCCGCATCAGGGGCTCCCCTTGGAGGGGCTCACTTCTCTAGGCCCCATCCACAAAAGCAGGGCAATGACATATATCATAAAGGTTTGGGGTAAAGATGAAATAAGAATAGGAGAAAAGCATTGGGCGCTCAACAAGTAAAGGTACCAGGAATTCTCTCGATAGCTCCCTTTCTCTCCGGCACTTGCGTTTCCAAACCCTTTCAAAGTGCTCATTATGGAATGAATATGCAGTGACAGAAAGAGGCAGGGAGAACAGGTACGATGTCCGCTGTTCAGAGGACATCGAGACTTGGGGGTGAAGTGACTCACCCAAGATTACATGGTAAATTAGTGGCAGGGTTGAGGCTCGGTCCTGGGGCTCTACTGCATCCAAAGCTCTTTCTGGCCTGCCAAACAGTATGGGCGCACGCGGAAGGGTGCACTTCAATCCGAATAGAACGTGGTGAAGAGAACAAGGGGCCTTCCTATCAGGATTTATAGCGAGTTAGCCTCGCCAGGCCCAGGCGACCTGGGACTCTCAAGTCCCTTACAACTCAGAACCTGGGGTCATGGGGTGCCTCCTCCCAGAGGTCATTCACACCTGTCCATCGAGAGGGCCCGTGGGCACTTCCCTGGACAGCCTTTGTTATTCTAGGTACTATCAAGGACGCTGCAGAGATCCCAGCGGGGTTCACGGAGGCAGAAACTGTGCGCACCACAGATCATGAACATTACTCACAAGTGAGACTCGCACTCAGCGCTGAAAACTCAGCGATCATTCTAATGAATGCGACTCGTGTCTTAGTACTGCTGGAGGAAAGTGCAAATTAGAACTCAACAGGAAAGCTGCTTGCTACACGTAGGCCCAGAACTGTCACCTCGGGCTGCGATCCCAGATGGAAGAAAAGAGCAAAGCAGGATGCAGAGTGTACCAACCTGGGGGCGCCCGGGACAGGGAGCAAGGTGCTTTTCGGAGCACAACCAACCTGGGAGATTAAATGCCTAATGTGACACAGTGACAACAAGGAGGACCCTAGCATCCCCAGATTAGGTTATGCTTAGTATTCTTTTGTTAATAAAGGAAGGAAAATAAATATTGCAGAGACCTGCCCAAAATAAGAATATTTCTGAGGTTAATATGGATTCTTAGCTCACTAAGAAAACCTGGATACCAAGGATACCTCGTTCCCAAGGGATTTCAGAATCCGAAACTCTGCAATAGGAAACAGTCCTCTATAAAATACTACAAAATTCAAGCTTTTCACTAATTCTTTCCAGGCCTCTCTCCTTTCTCATCCCTCTCCCCACCAATCTCAGTTAATGAGGTTTTATTGGAACCCACCATGAGCCACAGGTAGAGACTTAAAACAGCTCCACCCTCCTGGTGGAGCTGAAGCCAGGAGTGACATCACCTCTAGAAGGCTCGGAGCCCAGGAGGAGGCAGTTAGCGCCTCCCCCACCTCACCCCCCCAACTCCGCCAGGCCTTTGGGAAATGTCTCTACTAGCCCCCATAATTAGGGCAAAAAGGGATTTTATGCCTTTCAAGAAAGAGAAAAGGGAAGGAAAGGAAAACAGCAAATAACTATTCCAGAACAAGCAATTTTTCTGGCATGGAAGAAACAAAAGACCACGGGAAACACACACGCACAGAGAACCCTTTTTAGACAAACCTGTTCTTGTCTCTTGGGAGTGGTTTCAAGCAACCTCCTGCCCTAACAGCCTTCCCTTGTCCATTCAAAATCAGGTGCCCAGGATCACGCCCTACCTCACGGGTCCCCAGGGGGGTTCTGATCTGCTTCCCACTGGGACCAAAGTGGAACCCTGGGAGAGGACCAAATCTCTGCAGCCTAGAGACCTCCTCCTATTTTCGGCAAACCCCATTGCCTCATTTCTTTTAGGAAGGGCCGTTGTGGGGGGGGGGGGGGTCCTCTACGCCACTTGATTCCCACTTTTAACCCAACAGGGACACCCATAGTAGGAGGAAAAAGGCAGGACTGGGAAAGAGAAAACACACTTTATAAAAGTAAAAAAAAGAAAACCTGAGCTCCAAGCCAAGGTCTAACCCCAAAGCTTAGTGCTCCCAGGCTCCACTCAGCCACCCCCTCCAGGAAGCCCTCCCACCACCACATTCTAAGGAGACTCCCTCCTTCCATCCTTTCCCTCTTGAGACTCAACTGCCTCCCAATCCTGAGTCTCCTTCTGTAACGTGTCAAAGTTTCTAGGCCAAGATATAATGCCTCCTCCTACTGCGGCATGTGCCGTTACCCAGTACACAGGAAACTCTGGGGAGACCGGCCCACACAGAACCTCACAACCCATCTGCCTCCCCCATGTGACCCGGGCTCTGGGATCCCAGCTCGCAATGCCAGCTTCAACCAAGGTGGGCAAAAGAACCAGCAAGCGCCCTCCTCCCCATTCTGGCTGGAAATGGGTGGAGAACCCGACCTCAGCAGCCTCCGCGGAGGCCCACTCTTGGGCCTGGAGAGAGGGGGGGGCAGCCAGGGAAGGCGGCCAGGTGGCCACGGAGGTAAGCCGCACACCTCCGCTCCCCTCCCCGGCTCGAGACAAAACCCGAGTCTCGCAGAGGCTGCGACCTAGTCAGAGAGGAAGCCAGATGCCAGCTTCTTGGACCCGAGGGCCAGGAATGCACCCGGGAGGGCGCTCAGAAATCCCATCTGTCCCCATGGCTCCCCGGGCTTGGCACCCTCCGTCCGCAACTCCGGCTCGTCAGCAATTCCAGGGGCACCGGGGCCCTGCTCCCGGCTCCAAACGGGCCCAGACGCAACGGTCGCCCGGAAGGCCGGGGCAGCCCCGCACCTGAGCCTGACCCTGGGAACCCCCGAGGGCGAAGGGGCAGCCCCAGGGCGGCTCACGGGGCCGGCGTCGCCGAGCCTCGCGCAGACGCCACTTTCCCGGGGGAAGGCCCGGCCCCCGCCGCCCCCGCCGCCCCCGCCCACGTGCCTCCCCAACCCGGGCCGGCCGAGCGGTCCAGATGGAGTGGCCGGAGCCCGCCACGTCCGGAAGGGGTCGAGCCCGGCCGCCCGCCCCGTCCCGGGGGCGCTGTGGGGCTGGGGCGGACGCGGGCAGCCGCGGCAGCGCTGACACCTGGCGGCCGCCCAGGTCCCGGCCGCGGCGGGCGGCGCCCAGGAAAGGGTTACAGGGGCCGAGAACAAAGCGCCCCCGGTGGGGAAGGCGGGCTAGCGGGCGGCGGCGGGCGGAGATCGCTTTCGGGGGCCCTCGGGGGCCCGCGCCTCGCCGGCGGTGGGTGCTGGGTCCTCCCCAAAGCCCCCCCCGCCCCCGCCACATTTGCCCGTCGCTGCCCCCGGTCCCCGGGGCGGGCCGCGGACCCGCCTTCCCCGCGCGCGGCCGCAGCACAAAGCCCGGCCGGGGGGGAGGGGAGGGGAGGGGAGAGGAGGGAGGGGAAGAGAGGGGAGGGGACGGGAGGGGACGGGAGGGGAGGGGAGGGCAGGGAAGGGCCCTGCGGGTCCCCCCGCCCGGACGCCGGCCGGCACCGCGCGCCCTCCGCGGGCGGCACAACTTCTGCGGCTCCGAAGTTGGGTTCCCGCGGGGCTCCGGCGTCCGGGGGCCAACTTCCCGGAACCCCCGCCCCCGCCGCCGCCGCGCCCCCCGCGCCCCCCGGCCCCGGCCCCTCCGCCAACGCGCCCCCGCCGCGCCCTAACTCGGGCCGGGCGCTCGGGGCGTCGCGGCCGGGGTCGCTGCACCCTCCCGGGCCGCCGGCGGGAGCCCCGGCCGCTGCGGCGCCCCGAGTGCCCGGAGGGGAGCCGGCGCCCCGCGGGCTGGCGGGCTCCGACGCAGGCGGGGCCCCGGCGCGGGCTCCTCTCCGCGGGGCGCCCGAGCCCCCCCCAGCGCGGCGCCCACCGACGGCGGCGGCGGCGGCGGCGGGGGCGCGAGCCCGGCTCTCGCGGTCACCGCCCCGGGCCCGGCCGGCCAGCGCGGGAAGGCAAGCCCCGCTCCCCTCCCCCCACGTGCCGCCGCGGCTCCCGCGGCTCCCGCGGCTCCGCAGCACCGGCTTCCCGCCGCTCCCCGCCCGGCCCGGGCCGCACTCACCGGGAGAGCCGGCTGCAGGCGCAGCGCCAGCGCGCACAGCCAGAGCCACAGCGCCGCGCGCCTCATGCTGCCCGGGCCGGCGGCGGGAGCGCGGGGGCTGCGGGGTCGGACCGCGCGGGGCTCCGGCCGGGCCGCCGGGTCGCTGCCGCCGCACCCTCGGGCGATGCCCCGCGCGCGGCGGTCTCCGGCGAGGCTGCGGGACCCGCTGGCTGCAGTCCGCTCGCGGCCGCCCGACTCCTCCGCGCGCGCCTCCCGCCCGCACCGCTCCCGCCGAGCTCCGCCTTATAATAAACCCACAGGCCCTTAGCCGTTGCAAGAACTAGCCCCCCACCCCCAGCTCGCCGGGTCTCGGGGCCGGCCCAGTCCCCACCCCCAGGACCCCGCCCCCTGAGCCACCCAGCCCGGCCCCTTGGAGCGCCCCGCCCCCGGCGCCCCGGCCCCGCCCCGCCCCGCCCCGCCGGGGACAGCCTCCCCCGCCCCCCGAGCTGCGGTCCGCACGGGTCGTGGTGCGCGGCGTCCGAGCTCCCCTGCTCCCGGGTGGCGGGTCCGAGGCGCGCCCCCCTTCCGCCCTGGCCCAGGATAGTGGGGCGCCGTCCGGGAGAGGGGCGGGAGGGGCGGGCGGGGCGGGCGGCCGTCTTAGACTGCGGGCACCGGTCTGCAGCGCCCTCTGGGCGTGGGCACCGAGCGGCCTCCAGGTGCGTTGGCCTCGCCACGTCCCGGCCGCTGAGCTGTGCTGGGGGGGGGCGGGGGGGGGGCGCGAGGCGATGGGGCCCTAAGCCGAGGGAGCCCCCCCTCCGGCTGTGCGGGAGGGGTCCCGAGGACAGGTTCCCGCATGCCCTCGCCTGCTGCCAGCACTCCAGAAAGAGTTGGAAATTTGGGGCCTTACTTTGAACAGCAGGACGGGCTCAGGACGCGCGGTTAAAAAAAAAAAAAAAAAAACTTTCCTGTCTTTCCGTAGAAGACTGCCCTCTCTCTGCGTCCTCTGAGCTAAATGGAAAAACAAACGGCCTTCTTCCCGGGTGGGCCCTGCCCTGGCCTGCACATCTGAGGAGCACCGCTTGAGCGCTTGCTCCTTGGTGGTTCCCCAAGAGGCCCTGGACCTCCGTGTTTCCAGCACCAATCAGGCACCTCTGTGCAAAAAGGCGACGAAGGCCTATGGGTGTAGCGCAGATGGCCTTGAGAGAAAAGGGAGGAACCTGCCAGGCCCTGCCTGCAATCTGGTAGGCGGTAGAGATGGTGCCAGGCGACCTTCGTTCCTGGACCTGGAGACCAAAGATGGCATCTTCCTCACCCATCTCTCCGGGCAGTGGGCAAGGGTGGGCCTCAGTTGCCCTGAACTGGGCACCAAGAAGGCTGCCTCTCAGCAGTCCCCGGTGTTTCTCTTGAAAAGATGTAAGCCTTCTTGGATCTTGGTTACACAGGCAGGGACAATCCGCTGCCGGCCTCTGGGTTCTCCACCCACCCGGCAGGTCTACACAGCCTCCTGCATCCCCAGCTCAGCCGCATTTCCCTAGCAGAGCCCTGAAAGGTGATGCCATGGAACAGTACGCAGCCCTGTTCTTGTCCCTGCTCTGAATACCTGTTTGATCTTGGGCAGTTCCCATTTGGGGATGTGTTTCCCCAGGTCTGTCTTTGGAGGATGATAGATCCTCATCAGGGTTTGGGGGGAGGCCTCATGTGGGGTCCCTGAGTGCCTTGGTATCACGGATCATTCAGTAGGGTGGCAGCAGGCAGGGTCTCTCCGGGAGCTCAGGGAGTCGTGGTGGGTTAAAAAGCCCTTTTAGTAGAAAGGCTGTGTGTCTCCCAGGGGAGCTGGCTCCACGGGTCTGAAGTCAGTTCACTAGTCCTTTCAACCCAGTGTGGAGGAAAAAATAGGTCAGTTTGGAATCTGGCTTTTTTCTACTGCACAAAAAAGAAATTTGGGGTGGTGGTGGGGTTTGATGAAGTCTTTAAAAAATCACCAGTTTAGTGGTTCCACATTATATTTGCCCCCAAATCAATGAGTATTTCTTTGGGCAGACTAGGAAGAGGAGGGACCCATCTGGAGGCACCCTTGGCAGGGTCCTCATTCTGATTTGTGTTCTTAACATGGCTTATTGAATATGTTTAATATCCTCCCTGGTGAACCACTAACTGCCTTGAATGTGTTTCTTCCTTTTGCCACTAAAAGAAAAGCAGGTTCCAGGAAGGCAGGGCCAGTGTCTCGTTCTTCCCATGGGCACCCCAACTTCATTATGGGAGAAATGCACACTTGTCGCCACTGGGGCGGCAAGGGGCAAGAGGCCGGCCCTGTGGGGAGAGTGTGGGACCCTGGGCACGGGCTGGCCTTCACTGCAGTAGGCGCCCGATGTGGCTCAGGCCTAGGCAGCCTCACGCAAGTCGGCATCTATCAACCCTTAAAATGCGCTTAGCCTTCCACTCAGGAACTCTGCCTCAGTGCGTTTACTCTTCCTAAGTGTTTCCACCAGTGTCCAAACCCGCATGTCTGAATGTGCACCAGCAAAGAAAAAGTGAAATAGTTGTGAATATTCCCACACCTTGGAAAACTATACAACACTTTTTATTTTTTTAAAGATGTTATTTATTTGAAAGAGACAACACAAGCAGGGGGGGTGGCAGAGGGAGAAGCAGACTCCCCGCTGAGTGGGGGGAGCCCTGGGATCAGGACATGGGCCTAAGGCAGCCGCTTAACCGACTGAGCGCCCCAAGCGCCCCATACAACACTTTTTAAAATAAAGCAGGTGTTTTAAGTCCTGACATGCAACACTTTTCAAAGCTATTTTTAGGTGAAAAAGCAAGTTAAAAACTGATCTCTAGGGACGCCTCGGTGGCTCAGCGGTTGAGCGTCTGCCTTTAGCCCAGGTCACGATCCTGAAGACCCAGGATCAAGTCCCACATTGCACTCCCTGCATGGAGCCTGCTTCTCCCTCTGCCTGTGTCTCTGCCTCTCTCTCTCTCTCTCTCTGTGTCTCTCATGAGTAAATAAATAAAATCTTAAAAAAAAAAAGTGATCTCTATATAGTATGGCCACAGTTTTTTTAAAAACAAAAACGTGTATAACGTACATAGACTATATATATGGAGGTAAAAAATTTTTCCTCTGCCGGTGGGGGTGGGGAGCGGACAGGATGGAGACAGTGTAGGAGAATTTTTAAGTTTACTTATTATTAAGTTGTTTAATGAGAATATACATATGTATACACACACACACGTATATAACTTGTTTAACTCTTTAAATTAGAAGCTGTTTATTAAAGCAGTGGACGTGCTCTCAACCTCAACTAATAGCTTCCCCTCGACCAGCTAGAATAACAGAACATTTATTGTGTGTACCGTACCTGCATTACTCATGGTGCAACCAAGAGCGCCACACAACTGGAACTTAAGGCCCTCCCACCTCTCAGCTCTGCCATCTGGTGTGGCTCCACATTTGGGAAGGTGTCAAGATGACTGCAGCATTTCCAGCCATCTCAGCTAACACACCCTTGTCCAGAAATGATGAATGGCTTTCTTGGGAGTGAGGAAATAGTTCCCTGAAGTGCCCCCCCACTGACACACACACACACACACACACACACACACACACACGTTCCTTTTCCCACCTCACTGGCCAGAATGGGATCAGCACCCACATGAAGCCATCACTGGCGAGCAAAGCTTGAGTATCAGTATGGGTGCAGATTAACCTTCCAAGAGCTTGGACTTGGGAGAGCCAACGTCAAGGACTTCCCAAAGAATATCAGATGCATGTAAGTGTATTTGTAGTCAAGATGGGAGAAAACACAACTTTTTTCATAACAACTTCTTCTCGTCATGAAACACTTAAAAATAACCAAGCGATTGTTTTATTTTGAGCCATTTCAAACATGAAGAATGATGTTCTTCAAAAAATTAAAAACAACTACCATATGATCTAGCAATTCCACTTCTGGTTATATATGCAGAAGAATTAAAACTAGGGACTCAAATAGATATTTGTACACATATATTCGTAGCAGCATTATTCACAATAGCCAAAAGGTGGAAGCAACCCAAGTATCCACTGACATGAGTAGATAAAATGTGGCATATACATAAAATGGAATGTTATTCAGCCCTAAAAATGAAGGAAATTCTTTTTTTTATTTTTAAGATTTTATTTATTTGAGAGAGAGAATGAGAGTGAGCTCGAGCCAGAGAGGAGGCACAGAGGGAGAGGGAGAAGCAGGCTCTCCGCTGAGCAAGGAGCCTGACATGAGGCTCGATCCCAGAGCCCTGAGATCAAGACCTGAGCTGAAGGCAGATGCTTAGCCGACTGAGCCCCCATACACACACCCTAAAACAAAGGAAATTCTGATTCATGTTACAACATTGAAGAACCTTGAGGACTTGATGCTAAGTGAAATAAACCAGTCACAAAAGGACAGATATTGTGTGATCCCATTTATTTGAAGTTTCCGAGGTAGTCAAATTTATAGAGATAGAAAATGGAACAGTGGTTGTTACCAGGGTTCGAAGGGAAGAGGGAATAGAACATTATAGTTTAGCAGGTATGGAGTTTTAGTGTGGGAAGGATGATGGTGGTGATGGTTGCACAACCTGAATGCACTTAATGCCACTGAACTGTGCATTCAAAAGTGTTAAAATGGTATATTTTACGATAAAAAAGAATGCAGAAAAACCTCCACCTCAATTGCAATACCCCCCAAATAATAATATAATGAACACCTTATGCAACTACTACTCAGTTTATCTAATCTTAACATTATCTTTTTTTTCATTACTTTTGTATGAAATGAAATCTTAGAGTCAGTTGAGTCCTCTCAATTTATGTTTTGAGATTTATCCATGTTGATACATGTGGCTCTGGGTCACTTACCTCAATTTCTGTCTTATCATTTACTGTATGCACATACCCCAGTTTGTTTATCCATGGACATTTGGTTGTTCCCAGTTTTTCAACATTATATACAATGTTGCAGTCAGTTCTTGTACCTTTCTCCTTGAGTGTGTGGGAGACTTTCTCTAAAAGTGGATACAGCTGGGTTTTAGGTCCAACTATAGTCAGCTTTTTAGGAATTGCTCTAATTTCTCTTAAACGAATTGCTCTCCAAAAGGGTCCCTAGCAATTTATACTCTCAGCAGCAGTTATGAGAGTTCCCATTTTTCTACATCCTCTATATAACTTGGCATTTATTGGACATTTTCTATTTCGCCAGTCTGATGCAAGTAAAGTATCTCATTGTCAGGTGATTTTGAATGGCCCTGCTGTTACGAAACGTTTTGCGGAAGCCTTTTATTGCTGACTGCTTGGGCAGGTACTGCCGGTTGCTCCCCAAATTTGTTTTCTTCTCCCCTTTTCAGTAAAAGAACCCCTACATTTCAACAGGCCTCTTGGCCATTTGCAATAAAGACTATCTTTCCCACCATCCCCGAGAGCTATATGTGGCTGCCTGATGAGGGCTTTGCCAGTGGCACAGGAGCAGAGATGGTGTGCATAGATCTAGGAATGGGTCAAAGGGAGGAACAGCTTCTTTTCCCTTCCTGTTTTCATTCATCCTGGCTGGGATGCAGCTATGATGGGTGCAGATGGAGCAGTCCTCTTGGACACGAAGTGAACTTGAGAAGAGACCATGCCTGTCAGAGGACCAGGCTAGCAGGAGCATGGGTCCCCAGCCAGTGAAGGAGCACCCCAGCCCTGACTGCCCATGCAGATGGGTCCACGATGGAGAAACAGACTTCTCGTTTCTTCAGACACTGTTATCCCTCGCCAGGGAATCTAACCCTGACAACACACAGGTCAGTCTGGCCTGCTCGGGACCCAAGAGTGTGGGGAGGACGGCTGTGTGCGGGGAGGCGGGGAGGGGCGGTTCTGAAGGTGCTGCCAGTAAGTGCCTAGGGCGGGAGGGCAGGTGATGCCACAAGCTCCCCAGTCCCGGACTGTATTAAATTCTGGAGTTGACTCATGTCACCTAACCACCTCTGTCTCCAAAGAAGTCTTGATGAGAGGTGAATCGTTCAACCCATGGGGCGTTTTCAGAAGCTGAAGCACATAGGGTCCCTCTGCTCTGCTCACGCTGCTGGGACCACTCTCACCTGGTGGCAGGCATGTGGGGTGGGGTGGGGGGGTTGCTCCACAGGAAGCCCTCACCCCCCTCGTCTGCAGAGGCCTGTGCTTGTGTCCATGGTGACACATGAAGAATGAAAGGCTGTGGCAAAGGACGCCTGGGTGGCTCAGTGGTTGAGCGTCTGTCTGCCTTTGGCTCAGGTCGTGCTCCCGGGGTCCTGGGATCCAGTCCCACATCCAACTCCCTACAGGGAGCCTGCTTCTCCCTCTGCCTGTATCTCTGCATCTCTCTCTCTCTCTCACACACAGATAAATAAATAAAATCTTTAAAAAAAGAAAAGAAAAGATAGGCCACGGGAAGGTTTTGTTTCTTTCAAGCAACTTATGTGTTTCTTTTCATGTAACTTATGTGTGTTGTGTTTGTGCTGCTGTGCTCAGGCGGCTCTGAAAGGGGGGGTGACTGGGTTATTGCAAGTGTACCCAACAGTCACCTTCCACTTCTCTGTTGCTTCCGCACACCCTGCCTCACCCCCACACCACCTGTCCATTTCTCATGTATAGTTTCACTTGCCATCTAAATTGCCTGGGATATTTGCTAGAATGTTAGCAGGAGAAAAACAGAATAAATATGTCCTTTGTAAATATCTTTGTAATTTACACGTCGTGGGAGTCAGAGTTACTTCCCTAAAGCCTTGCCCTTGGGGGATTGTGTTCATCACCTGATGCTGCCCATCCCGCTGCCCTCCTAGGAAGAGCGGAGGACTCTTTGTCTGGGAAGATAGCTTTTTCGGGGGGGCGGGAGGGGAGGAGGAAGGTGGACTCGTTCATTCATTTGATAAACATGTCCGGAGCTGCTGTGCGGCCCAGCCGCACCCCAGGAGCAGCCTTTGTTGGAGGCTCGGGCAGGAAGCTCTCGGCCGGCAGGTGCCAGCGCCGGCCTCACCCTCTCAGGTGCCTCATACTGATTCATCCCGAGCCACTTCCCGGGGTGGGGCTGCTTGTCTCTGGCCCACCGCAGCCTGTCCCCACTTCCCAGTGACCTGGCCTCTGAGAAGCCGCGGGGCTCTCCCTGACTCAGCCCAGCGTCGGGAGAGGCGCGTGTGCCCCCGTTCTCAGGGAGGGAAGCTGCGCACCCACCTGCCGTCTCAGCCACCTGCACCCATGCCCGGTTTCCTCCTGCACATTCCTAGCACGGCCTCAGCTGTGGGACCTGAGCAAGTATGTCAGCCTCTCTGTGCTTTGATTTGTGCCTCTATGAATTGGGGAAACACTGGTAACTACTCACCCGGGCGTCCCCTCACAGTGCTTTTTTTGTTTGTTTGTTTTTGTTTTTTTAATAGAGAGACTTCTATTAGCAAATTGCATATAAGAATCCAGATTTCTGATTTTCTAGCAGAATCAGAAGAGCTGCTAACCACCATCCCGTCATGGCAGGGACCAGCTAAAGCCACGACTCTTGAAGTGCATACATTTCCAGCACATCTGCCACCAACTGGGTCCTGCAGGAGTCCGACTTCCAAGAGCCTCTGCACAGCCATGAAGTGTGTTGGCTCTGGCATGAGACCACGGTTGAACTCTGGCCCTGCCTCCCTGGACAAGTCCTACTTGTCATCAGTAAAAGTCTTATAGGACTAGTCCCTTCCTCACACAGTTGTTGGGGGGAATGGGATCATATATGCAAGGCACTTAACATCTGGGACTTATAAGTCTCCAGTGCTTTCCAGCTATTGCTGTTGTTACTGCTTCTGGTACTAGCTCATGATTTTAGGGTTAAAACTGACCTCTTGGGATGCCTGGGTGGCTCAGTGGTTGAGCATCTGCCTTTGGCTCAGGGCATAATCCCAGGGTTTAGGATCAAATCCCACATCAGGGTCCTTGCGAGGAGCCTGCTTCTCCCTCTGCCTGTGTCTCTGCCTCTCTCTCTCTCTGTCTCTCATGAATAAATAAATAAAATCTTAAAAAAAAAACAAACAAACTGAACTCTTTGGAGACTGGAAAGGAACTTCCTTGATTTGGACAGCCTGATTTTTCCCCAGGTCACAGAACCACACTGTGGGAACATTTTAAAAAATCCCCTCTGCTCCAGGTATTGATCCCTTCCTACCCCCCAACTCTTGGTAAACCCCAATCTTTTTTACCATTTCCATAGTTTTGCCTTTTCCAGAATGTCATGTAGTTGGAATCATACGGTAGGCAGCCTTCTCAGATTGGCTTCTTTCCCTGAGCAATATGCATTTAAGCTTCTTCCATGCCTTTTCATGGTTTGATAACTAATTTCTTTTTATCGCTGAGTAATATTCCATTGCCTGGATGCATCAGTTTGCTTACCCACTCACCTACTGAAGGACGTCTTGGTTGCTTCAACGTCTGGGGAGTTATGAATAAAGCTTCTATAAACATCTGTGTGCAGTCTCTTGTGTGGACCTAAGTTTTTAACTCTTTTGGGTAAATACGTAGGAGCATGATGGTTGGGTCATATGGTAAGACTGCCTTTTAATTTCATAATATGTGAATACAATCACATTGGATTCAACTGGTTTCCATATTGGTTAGGAGTCTTGCATCTATAGGCATGTATGAAAATAGCCCTCTGTTATGGTTTGTGTGGGTAAAGTTCCGCTTTGTTTTCAAGGTTGTTACAGTTTTGTAGAATAACTTGGGAAATTTTCATCATTTTTCCTGCTCTGTAAAATCTATATTAACTAGGAATTAGATGTTCCTTAAAGATTTACAGAACTTGTCCCTTAAACAGTCTGGTCTCATGCCCTTAGATATCCTCGACTACTTTCTTTTTTCTCTTCTTTCTTTCCATCTTCTTTTGGTTTTTGTTTTTTTGGTATCTGCAGCATCTGTAGGTGGATAGTTCAGTAGTAATTCACATTGTTACACAGCAGATCTCCAGAACTTTTTCATCTTGCAAAGCTAAAACTCTATACCCATTAAATAGTGACTCTTCATTTACTCCTACTCCAGTCCCTGGAAACCACTTTTCTGTTTCTGTAATTTAACTATTTTAAATACCCTCATATAAGGGGAATCAGACAGTATGTCTTTTTATGGTTTCACATATCATAATGTCAGGTTTATTCACATTGCAGCGTATGTCAAAACTTCCATTTAAGGGCTGAACGATATTCCATTTTATGTATAGACCACATTTTGTTTAACTCATCCATCCAGGGCAGCCCTGGTGGTTCAGCGGTTTAGTGTCGCCTTCGGCCCAGGGTGTGATCCTGGAGACCTGGGATTGAGTCCCATGTCGGGCTCGCTGCATGAAGCCTGCTTCTCCCTCTGCCTGTGTCTCTGCCTCTCTTTCTCTCTCTCTCTCTCTCTCTCTCTCTCTCTCTGTGTCTCTCATGAAAAAATAAATAAAATCTTAAAAAAAATCATCCATACACTGATGGACATTTGGATTGTTTCTACACTTTGGCTATTGTGGACAATGCTGCTATGAACATGGGAAGGCAAATATTGCTTTGAAATCCTACTTTTTTTTTAAGATTTATTTATTTATTCATGAGAGACACAGGGTGAGAGAGGGAGGCAGAGACACAGGCAGAGGGAGAAGCAGGCTCCTCACAGGAGCCCGATGCTGGACTCGATCCCAGATCCTGGGATCACTACCTGAGCTGAAGGCACCCTCCCAACCACTGAGCCACCCAGGCGTCCCTGAAATCCTACTTTCTTTTTTTTTTTTTAATATTTATTTATTTATGATAGAGAGAGAGAGAGAGAGAGAGAGAGAGAGAGAGAGGCAGAGACACAAGCAGGCTCCATGCCGGGAGCCAGACGCGGCACTCGATCCTGGGACTCCAGGATCGCGCCCTGGGCCAAAGGCAGGCGCGAAACCGCTGAGCCACCCAGGGATCCCCTGAAATCCTACTTTTAATTCTTTTGAATATATATACCCAGAAGTGGGATTGTTGGATCAGATGGTAATTCTACTTTTAATTTTTTGAGTAACCCCAGAATGGTTTTCAATAGCAGCTGCACCTTTGACATTCCCAATAGTGCACAAGGGTTCCCGTTTCTGCATTTCCTAACCCTTGCTATTTTCTGTTTCCTCATAGTCATGATGAGTGATATCCCACTGTGGTTTTGATTTGCATTTACCTAAAGATTAGTGATGTTGAGCATCTTTTCGAACGCTTGTTGGTCATTTGCATATATCATCTTTGGAGAAATTCACTTCCTTTGCCCTTTTATTTTTTTTATTTTATAGATTTTTATTTATTTATTCATGAGAGACACACAGAGAGAGGCAGAGGCATAAGCAGAGGGAGAAGCAGGCTTCTCAGAGGGAGCCTGATGCTGGACTTGATCCTAGGAGCCTGGCTGGGATCACACCGAGCCAAAGGCAGATACTCATCTGCTGAGCCACCCAGGTGTCCCTCCTTTGCCCTTTTAAAATCAGGTTGGGTTTTTTTCTTCTTGTAGTTCTTTATATGTTTTGGATAATAACCCCTTATCTGATACATGATTTGCAAAGATTTCCTCCCATTCTGTGGATTGCCTTTTCACTCTGATTATTCCCTTTGAAATGCACAAATGTCTTTAAGTTGAATGTAGTCTCATTTATCTAGTTTTGCTTTGTTGTGCTTTTGGTGTCATATGCAAAAATCTTTGCCAAATCTAAAGCTATGAAGCTTTTGTCATGTTTTCTTCTAGGAGCTTTATAGTTGTAGGACTTTCTTTTTAGGTATTTAATCCATTTTGAGCTAATTTTTGTATTTGGTGTAGAGTAAGAGTCCAACTTCATTCTTTTGCAGGAGGATAGCCTATTTTCCCAACACCATCTCCTTTCCCTATTGAATGGTCTTGACACTCATGTTGAACATCATTTGACCCTTAATGGAAGGGTTCGTTTCTGGATTCTCTATTCATCCTGCTGGTCTATGTCTGTTTTGATGCTGTACCACACATTTTTTATAAAATTTAATAAAAAATTGAGGTATAATTGACATATTAGCTTCAGGTGTATAACATGCATGATTCAGTATTTGTATCTATTGCAAAATGATCACAATGTATAGTTAACATCCAAATGGTTTTGATTACTGTAGGTTTGTAGTAAGTTCTGACATCAGGCAATGTGAGACCTTGCTTCAACTTCATTCCTTTGACTAGCTTCTTCCTTTGTTTTATAGTTATTAGTCTATTTATATTTTGTATTATTCCTTTATTTCTGGAGTTTACTTCCCTAGAAAATTTGATTTTTAACTTATAAGTAGACTTTAAAAAAAATATTTACTTGAGAGAGAGAGATGGGAGGGGCAGAAGGAGTTGAGAACCTCAAGCCGACTCCCCGCTAAGCACAGAGCCCAACACAGGGCTCGATCTCCCTATCCTGAGATCATGACCTGAGCCAAAATCAAGAATCTGACACCTACCTGACTGAACTGTCCAGGCGTCCCTATATGTAGACTTTTTAATGTTCTAGAATGTTTTAAATTATTTATTTATGATAGTCACACTGAGAGAGAGAGAAAGGCAGAGACATAGGCAGAGGGAGAAGCAGGCTCCATGTACTGGGAGCCTGACATGGGATTCGATCCCGGGTCTCCAGGATCGCGCCCTGGACCAAAGGCAGGCGCTAAACCGCTGCGCCACCCAGGGATCCCTGTTCTAGAATTTTTTAAAAAGCTCATTTTATCTATCCCATGTCTTACTCCTATTTTTAAAATTCCAGTTTGCCAAAAGCATGTCTTTTTATTTTTAACCCAGTAGATTCCTTTTTTGTGGAGTTTATTAATCCTGTCTACATTTTTTTTTTTTTTACTAGCTTTTTACTTTTAGAGGGGGAAGGGGCAATGGGAGGAGAGAATCCGAAGCAGACTCTGCGCTGAGTATGGAGCTCCACATGTGGCTTGATTGTGTGACCTTGAGATCATGACCCAAACCAAAACCAAGAGTCAGACGCTCAACTGACTGTGCCACCCAGGCACCCCTCACTAGCTTCTTAAATTATCTTCAGATTTTCTTGGCTAAATAGTTTTTTCTTAATAGCCTTTGGCCCAAGTCCCCCACGTTGGATATATAGCACTGCTTCTCATTTTGAAGTTGACCCAAATGGTTTATTCCAGATTAGACTATTCTTTAACTTAGGAGTTATTAAGAACTGTTATTTTAAACATTACTAAGATTTCTAGTAGTTAGATGTATTTCTGAGATATATTTTTGGCCTCCTTTTCTAGTTCTCTTCTAGTGAAACCTATGACATTCTATTCAATTGAATGTGCTCTGGGTGATGTCATAACTGACTTTCAAAGTGGGGGCGGGAAAAGGCTCCCAAACATCCCTCCTCTCCTCCAGAGTGATCCACAGGCTTCCCCCTGACCCCTGGTGTAAGATGGGCCTGCCAGATGTGGAGACCCAACTTTTCAGGGCTTCTTCCCATGAAAGGTCCAGGGTGATTGACTGAGGTGAGAGGGGGCTTGGCCGTCGTGATGGAACCCGTCTCTGAAATCTGCCTCAACTTCACCTTCCCTCCAGGTCCCTGCTACTTTTCACAGCTTGGCCGGTCTTGCACGCAGATCCTCTACAGCACTGCACTTGTCACTCTACAGCTCCAGGATATAGGACAACTCCCTACTGTCAACATCCTGGCAGCCATTGGGGCAAAGCTACTTGTTAAATTAGTACCAAGAAAAAAGATTAAGTGTTCTAAGAACTAAAATGCAGTTAAATTCTTTAATCCTATCTTTCAACAGTCTTCCTGCTGACTTGATTTATCTGCAACTTGAATCAAGAAGAGCCCATATGAGCTCCAACCCAAATGTCCTGAGGCTGCATGTAGGCAAATTCAACCTCCCCACCTTTCATTAATTTACTGTTAAGGAGTCACAGATCTCACTTAATCCTTGCAATTTTAGGAGGTAGGTCTCATTTCCCTTATCTATACATGAAGAAATGAAGGATTAAGAGATGAAACCATTTGCCCAACAACGTAAAGCAAAAGGTTTGGAATCTGGGCTAATCCGAGTCCTGATTGAACCATTACACTCTGATGTCCAAGAAAACTTGAATCAATCTCAACCTAGCCAATTTCTTTCTTCAATTACCAGGAAGAATACAGGACTATTTCATTTGGTTTAAGTTCCTGGTAAATATTTTTTTGGGGAAAAAAAAGTTCTGTGACTGAAACAGAATCAGAAACTGTCTATAGGACACAGAGATAATGAGGTTCAATAAAAATTCCACCAAATGTTGAGCTTCCTGTATCTCTCCTGCAGTTTTCTTAGGTTCTTAGCATCAAGCACTCCTCAGATGCAGTTAGCATAGTATTTCAACTTCACAGATGGGGAACACTGAGGCCCAGGATCACACAGCCTCCTCACCGCAGCCTCCTAGAAGTGAGCACCAGTACCACAGCACTCCATGCTTCTCACCTGCGTTCAGACAGATTTACTGCCTGGAGCATTGAGATCCCATCAGATAGATTGAATCAGTCCTTTAAAGCTAGCTAGGTAAGGTAGACAGTGAACACTGCTCCTCCAGGGTTCCTCTACCCCCTTCCTTCCCCTGCCCCAGGTCCCGACCCCAACCTTCCTGAGAAATCAAGTCATTACGGCAAATAGAAGGACTACTATCCAGGCCACTTTAGGAAATTTGCTTTTCTTAGGTTGGTAAGCTAGGGTGAGAGGATGTAGTATTTCTCTCAGGGTCTTTTATTTTTTTTATTTTTTTAAAGGTTTATTTATTTATTCATTCAGAGAGAGCGAAGAGAGAGGCAGAGACAGGCAGAGGGAGAAGCAGGCTCCATGCAGGAAGCCTGATGTGGGACTCAATCCTGGGTCTCCAGGATCACACCCCGGGCTGCAGGCGGCGCTAAACCGCTGCGCCACCGGGGCTGCCCTCTCAGGGTCTTTTAATTTCATCATTACGATGTGAGAGTCAACGATTCCAAGGGTTGCTTTCAGCTCTGAACCAAAACAAGATAAAATTAAAACTGGCATAAACAATGTGTCTGATAAAAATATTTCTTACAGTTTTACATAGATCTCTGCTTTGGATTCTATCAAATTATCTGTATGGCTTAAAACAAAAAGAACAGCTATACAAGTGAGAGTAAAATGGAAAACAATATTAGCATCAGTTAAGAACTGGGTTCTATGTATTTTTTTAAAGATATTCTCGATCCTTAAAATCAGTGACCTAAATACTACTCATCCTTAATACAGGTGGCGACATTGAGGCTTAGATAAGTTAACACACCCAAGTTCACAAGGTTTGTGAATCCGGATATAAACTTCAAATCCACGCTTGAGCCCAAACTGTATTCTTTAGACAACACTGTCTCTGAAAGTCCATGTGGAAAGGAAACAAACACCTATAGGTAAAGGCAAGTGATTTAATTTAATCCTCAAAACAACCTTGTAGAAGTATCATTTTATCAAGGAAACAGCTAAAAGTTTCATCCTATGAACTGTGTAATCACTCTATGTAATTAGACAGAAATCCTAAATACCAATCAGATAGGAATACCATCAGAGTAATCAGTAGCCCCAGATTAGCATCCATGTGATAAAAATATTTGCTTTTCCTTATGTCAGAGTAAACTTGAATGGGCAATGTGAATTATAGTCGAGGTACAGAAAGGTATTTTATATCTAGAGAAAAACACAAGACCAGGTTTATTTCATACAATGTTATTCACACATTTTTCATTTTCTAATTTATACATAATGTACAAAGTGAAGATAACATTATTTCATATGAACCAAGAAGAGCCAGGACTTAGACAAACTGGTCCAGAAACAATCCATATCAAAAGGAGACACTCAAGAGTAAAGTCTAAGTGGTTCTGCCCAATTAAAGTTTCTTTATTCTGAAATGTGATGCTCAGATTTTAGCAAAACTCCATGCCAACTTATTAAACAATGGTGGAATTAGGTGGGCACCAAAATGGCAGACGATAAAATTTCTATATAATATTCTCCTAGAATAGGCCCCAAAGTACTGGGAAGATTGGGTTGTCTACATTAGGATACATGGGAAAATCAAAACCTGAAGAAGGTTCCATTTCCCAGCTATCCCCTAGGACTTTCTAAATTTGCAGAGATAACTGCCTGTGTCAACAGAGGGTAGGAAAAAGGAAAACCAGGAATTCAACTGTGCAAATCCAGGAAAGTCACTTATCAACCTCCAACAAGAACAACTTGGATCATGATCAGCTCACGACCATGAGCTGATAATGGGAACAGAAGTTCGACAGGGGGGCCAGGACACTCTGAGGCAAAACAGAGGAGGATGGGGTGGAAGAGAGCAGCTTTGTATGGTGGTGGTGGGTGGGGAGGAGGGAAGCACTGCCACTGGGACTGGGACATGCTGATGAGCCAGTACGACTATGAGAGGGGGCAGTGACAAGTGGTTGGATCTAATGGACTCAACATGGAATGTTGGGTGAGAAATCTAGAATAACTCAACGTCAAACACGGAAAAGTATGCCTGGCACCCCAAACTTTATGCCATTATTTTTAGGCTCATGATATGAATAGCTAAGTGATAAAACCTTTATATTCCATATTGTGCTCAGAAGAATGCTTTTCTTCTGCAGACTTCTAATATAAAAATCCCTTACATGTTCAATCGAAGGAGAGAGCATGGTTCATTAGTTTTCAGCACTAAACAGAAGTGGGTCAACATAAATGGTTTTATACAAAATACTGACTTCAACAAAATACAAAGCACTTTCTTTATCTTTCAGAAACTGAATATACAAAGCAAGTTTTTTTCCAAAATATTTTCATAGGCAAAGGATTAAAAACGATTTTAATTATACACATATGGTCACAATTTTGCCTTAAAAAGATTGTTGGGAAATGTACATAAGGCCGCTTGTAAATGTACATCATGTTACTGTTATGTCTTATGTCCAGAGGAAAAAATGTTATCATACAGATTTGCTCTTACTTGGGAATAGGCTATTCAAAAATACAGTACTCTTCTGTACAAAGAAAAAAGTCACATCACATTTAATAAGATGGAAAAAGCATTGGCCTCCATGGTAACCAAATTTCTCAGTCCAATACTTTCTATTATGCACAATACCCTGACTTCTTGAAAGTGATCCAAATCCTAGTATGTCCATATTAACAGAGTCAACAACTATGTTATAAAAGAAAATGTTTCCCACAATAATAAAAAGAAAGCCGGTTCATACTTCTGAAACCATATAAAGATAAAAAATTTTTAAAAAATCACTCTTGATTTGGAGAGATAAATTTACATTATACAACACTATATGCCAGGTCAAAGAGGGCAGGGACATAAATGTACACTAAAATGCAAATGTTTCCCAAGGAGATAAAACAAATTCCATTTACAGCATGAAGGTTTACAAATGTACACCTGTACAACCAAGGAAAGCATCACTACTAAATTAGCAAGGCTTTTATAATAAACATTGAAACAAGATTTGCTTTCAAAGTGTAAACTTACATCTATTACTACACACACAATGCATATATTTATAGGAAGCAAAAAAAGCTATCTGAATATGTAGTCATGCTTAAATGTTGAGCTATCAAATTCACTTTTCAGTGGCCCCTTTCACCTCTAACTGGTTCCTACTCTTTCAAAATCTACTATGAAAAAGCAAAACAAAGCTCAACACTTCCTCAACATGTCCTTGTAATTCTAAAAGCAAAACAATATACAAATTTCCACTCTTTCTCAGATTGCAAACCAAACTGAAAAGTTAAAATGGGACTTAACTTTTCAATTAGTGCATTTAATTGAATGGAAGTGTCACCATGATTTTTGTTTTTTCTACCTCTTACAACAATTACATATGTAAGTATATACAATACTTCTGTACATTGCCAGAGACGTTTTAGGGCAGTATTTGTATTAAAACCACATCCACTGGAAATAATATAAGTTCTTTTCATCTCAAATCATTTAATTCTTGTCTTATTTGCCGAGTTTTTATTTGCATGATGGTTTGTGAATTACCAAAATACAACTTAACTTTCTTTTTAAAATATTAATAATATTTATGCAGTTGATTGTTAATCAGTTATAAAAAGGCTTCACACAAAGGACAAAAAAAAAATAAGGACTATATTTCTATATACATCTCTATAAACCTGTTGTGCTATGGGGTCCGTAGACCTACCAGACTGCAAGCCAGTTTATTAAAAGAATACTGTACTTTTTCCTTTAAAAACTATTTTTTTTTGTGACTTTACAAGGTAAAAATTTACAAAATATGTGACAGCTTTTTTTGATAGTTACATCATATACAGGCATTCTGTGCTTTGCCAGCAATCCAATCTGATAGGTCTCCATTCAGGGCTGAATATAATTTATAATTCACCACCCCCACCCCCCAAATATACACAAGAACCTTAAAAAATTTACAAATGGATGAATAAAGTCAATAAATAGTTCTGCTTTAAAAAAAAATTTGAAGATTCATAGTTGAGTTGTGTTTTGATAATTCACAAAAGAAACATTCTTTTCACATGGTTACATTATCTTCTTTCTCTTTTCCCTTTACAGCATTCCATTTGGTGGTCCTCCAATAGGCCCCAGATCTGGGCTATTTTTCAAATAATATTTTTCCAACTTGGCCAGTATATGCTTCCCATATGTGTATTTGCGCAAAGTAGTGATATGAGGACGAATCTGAAAAAGAAATAATCTGCTTAGTAAATCTGAGTTATTTTGATCTCTGGTTTCTTAAAAAAGCACTCCTAAATCTGGGTGATTCAGAAGAATAATTGATTTTAATATTCAAATCCTTTAAAGAAAGTTGTTTGCAAAAGTAATTCATTCTACTCAATCTCTCCAAACGTCTACTCCCAAAATTGTTCAATGAATAAACAAACCACTACTTCTACTAAACTATTATAAATGCAAATAGTATAGGGGCTCCAAACACAGCAGGAAATTACGTGAACTATTAAGTTCTTAAAAAGTTGATGAAGGCAGAATTTTCTAGCTCGAATCTGTTGGACAAAAATTCACTCCATTAGAAAATGGAGCAAAAGATATGAATGAGCAATCAGATATGTGATGACTAATACATACAAGTTGTTAAAAATCTAATAGTTTTTAAAATGCAAATGAAAAGAATCCTATCATTACTCTTTGCACTCAGACTGACAGATTTTTTAAGATTTTACGAGAGAGAGAGAGAGAGAGAGAGAGAGAGAGAGAGAGAGAGAATGAATGCAAGCATGAGTCAGGGGAGGGAGAGGGAGAAGCAGAGCAAGGAGCCTGATGTGTTTCTCGATCCCAGAACCCTGGGATCATGACCTGAGCTGAGGGCAGATGCTTAACTGACTGGGCTACCCAGGTGCCCCAGACTGGCAAAAAAGGAACTCTTCTTATATATTGGTAGACAGACGTGCAAACGTGTGCAGATTTTTTTAGAGCAACCTGGCAGTATCTATCAACATGTAAAATGTTTACTTCACACCAGCAGTTCCACATCTAGGAATTTATCCTACAAAAACAGTTAATTATGCAAAGACATTCGTATGTAGCATTGTTTATGACACTTAAAAAACCAGAAACAATCCAAATGTCATAAATATATTGGTTAAATAATGTATTTGTTAAAAATAAAACTTACAATCTTTTTTAAGTATATATTTTTAACCAGAAATATTACATTTTAAGAAAGGTAAAAGAATTTATGACGTTATATTTCTCTCTATATAACAAGAGGTCCAAAGAAGTTATTTATTTGTCCCCTGTTTCTTAAATGAATAAACTTAGAAAAACATTAGGTATTTAGTTTTTCTTCCAGTGTTCTTTTTTAACAGTTTTCCTATGGAAATTAAGGCATTTTTAAAGAATCATTAGATTCTTTGGGAGAAGGTACAGAGAAAACAGCTTAACTGTTTTTAAAAACCCTAATCAAATCAAAAAAATTCTTTTTAGGTTAATGTATGAGGTTAGTGAGAAAATCTAATTACATTTTAAAATTGATGTTCAACCCATGTACTATGGCAAACCAAATATATCTAAATAAGATGGGAATGAGCAATGCTAAAAGGTAGGCAAGTAGATGAGAAATGAATGTGATTCTGAAATTACTTTAGGAACTTAATGAGAGGGGTACACCATATCTACATTTGTCAAAGGTTACCCATTGATTTTAGATTTTTTTCCTCCAGTTATAATAGAAGAGGAAATTAAAACCTAGAAAGCTAAAATTGTAGCCTGAAAGTCACACAAATTGAATCATCTATTTTAAGCGCTATGAACTGTATTACCTTATGCATGATTATCTTTCTCTGAGCAGGTTCAGCCATATCAATCATCTTCTGAACCACATAATTGGCATACTGGTCCTTCATCATGGTGTATAAGGCACTGTGAGGACCATCATTCTGGCAGCAAACTTCATCAATCAGTAAAGCTCTCTCAGCACGGGAGGCATGAGTAACACACTTTTCTACTACATTGCTAAAAATTAAGTATATACACAAAAAGTTATTTTAAAAAAAGTTTTATTTATTTGGGGGGGGGGCACAGAGGGAGAGGGGACTCCTTACAAAGCAGGGAGCCCAATGTGGGGCTCAATCCCAAGACCCCAAGATCATGACCTGAGCCAAAGGCAGACATTTAACAGACTGTACCCGTCAGGTGCCCCCCAAAAGTTATTTTGTTACTTTTTTTCTTTAAAAACTTATTAGACAGTGAGCGAGAGAGAAATCCAATCGGACCTCAGGCTGAAAATGAGTCTCCATCTCAACCATGAAATAAATAACAGCCTCATCTAAAACCAAGAGTCAAAAAATAAATAAATAAATAAGTAAATAAATAAATAAGTAAATAAGTAAATAAATAAAATAAAATAAAATAAAATAAAATAAAATAAAATAAAATAAAATAAAAAAAAAATAGAAATAAAACCAAGAGTCAGATGGTTAACCAACTCCACCACTTGGGCGCCCCATATTTTGTTACTTTTTCCTTTATAGCAAAATATCCTTGGTTTTGAAGGAATTTGCTCAACATATTGAAGACAGAAGAGACAAAACAGTATTCTCTTACCCTTTACTTTTTTTTTTTTTTTAATTTTTATTTATTTATGATCGTCACACAGAGATAGAGAGGTAGAGACATAGGCAGAGGGAGAAGCAGGCTCCATGCACCGGGAGCCCGACATGGGATTCGATCCCGGGTCTCCAGGATCGCGCCCTGGGCCAAAGGCAGGCGCTAAATCGCTGCGCCACCCAGGGATCCCTTACCCTTTACTTTTTAAACAAAAATTAGTATCATAGGGGAACCCATACTGGATACCCACAAGTTTAATAATTAAAATTGTAATTCAAAAACAAGAAAACAAAGTCATTAGTAAGGTCTGAGGTTTTCATTAACATGCACTAATTAAATTTGCATTTATAGACTTGGGAGACAAATCATTTCCTGAATACAGACATCAAAAATGGAATATATACGGGCAAACCAATTTGTCATGTAAGAATAAAAGCAACATTCTGTATGTGCTTTTTCCCTCTACTAAAAGAAAGATTATGTTCTAATGCTATAGTCTGCATGCATTTCTTTGTTTACTAATAAAAGCCTAAGAGTTAAAAGAACTGACCCCTGGAATTAGAAAGTAATGCAGTACCTGGCAAATTTGTGTTGACTCAGGGCTAAGACTTTTCCTCTGATTTCAGAAACAATTTTGCTTTTGTCTTCAGGTCGACCATGTTCCAGTACATGCTGAATAACGTAATTGCCATACTGATCCTAAGTACAGATATTTTAAAATTACTTTCCTTAAGTCATTCCTTAAGAATAATGATTATTCTTTAAAAAGATCTTAATTATCTTTCTTAAAGTTCAACATTATATAGTCAGGAGAATATACCAGGCTTCTTATCTCTGTGTTTCTACAGTTTGTTAATTTAGGAATAAATTATATTTCCCTAAATTTAACAATAAATTATATTTCCCAACATTATGAACCATTTTCTTTTTTTTTTTTTTTTTTATGAACCATTTTCAAAAAGACATAAACATCAAAACTATTAGGGAGTTTATACCTGTACCAACTGCTCTGTATGTTGGTGGAGTTCTTCTAAGATAGGTAAGGTCTGTTCTGCAGTGCAATGTTCTAGGATGCGCTGGATCACTCTGCAGCCATAAGGATGAGTTGAAAGTACAAACACCTTAAAAAATTGGAAGAAATACATTTCCATTATCCAATATTTTTGGAAAGTTCTATGAGGCAGTCAGGTTTTTTGAAGACATGCTGAATTAATTTAATACAGAAAGGTGTGGAGTCATCTTTAGCATTAATTACCACCCTGCTAGTAAAGATTGAAAAGTGGGGTGCTCAGTTTGGGAGTTGACAGATTTTTTTTTAAAGATTTTATTATTTATTCAAGAAAGAGAGAGGGTGAAGGAGAAGGAAAGCGAGAGGGAGAGAGAATCTGAAGCAGACTTCACACTGAGCTATAGCCCCAAGCAGGGCTCCATCCCACAACTGTGAGATCATGACCTGAGCTGAAAACTAAGAATTGGACACTTAACCTACAGAGCCACCCAAGTGCCCCAGGAGCTAAGAGATATTGTGATCGAAAGGTACCAAGCCAAGATGGAAGGCATGTAATAATGAAAACAAACACACTGCAGGGTGAGGGTAGTGCACAATGTAATAAGCAGCTGTTAATTAATTACTATGTATTAGTTACTAATCGATATTTATTTTGTTTTATTATATGGTCTTAAGTCTTCCTCTCTTTCTCCTCGAAAATCTGGGAAACACTATTGGGCTTATAAGAGTTGTGGTCCTAAAGTAATATAATTAAACTGATATTTCTAATTTTTCAGCTTCAAAACAAATGAAGCTATTGATGCATTCTATGAAAGAGGCAGAAATCACTGCACATTCACTGTCTCCTATTTTTGTATGACAGTACTGGGTATTCTAATCTTGTGACTTATGAAAAATGTTGTTAACACTCAAATTCTAGAAAAATGCCCTGCTAACTAATTAAAAGCCAAAAATCAATCCTTACTTGTCCTTTGAATGCATCAATGATGAACTGTAGTGACTGTGGCTGAACACATTCAATACATTTTTGAACAACGTGGTTTCCATTTTGATCTTTCACACATTTGAGTACATGACCATCTAGCTCTTTTACCATTTCACTCTGCAAAGAGAAGATGAGATTTTAAAAATTACCTCATCATACAGGATTAAAAAGAGTAAAAGTACACTAAAAAATCTGTTTACAGTTTTTTAAATATCAAAGTTTAAAGCCTACCCTCCGCCCTGCCGACAGAAGCTACTAATAGAATTATAAAAACATTTTTCAGAACTATAATGTAAAGGACACTTGCTGAAAATAACCTAGTGATGCTAAATTTGCCATAAACAACTCTCTTCACTGTTTACACCTTCTACTCATTTTTCTCAGCTAACAATATATACAATTAAGTCAGAATTCTACACTTTTTCTCTACTTAGCACGCCCCTTCCCTCAAAATAACCTTTCAAAAATTTCTTAAAAGATTTGTTATTTAAAAAAAAAAAAAAGATTATTTATTTAGAACGTGTTCAAGTAGGAGGAGGGGTAGAAGGAGAGGGAGTGATGTGGGGCTTGTTCTTACAACCCTGAGATCATGACCTGAGTGAATTCAAGAGTCAGACACTTAACCAACTGAGCCACCCCGGTGTCCCTTCAGGGATGAATTCTTGGGAAATTTTAGATTTTTGTTTATTTAACTAGCAAAAATAACCCTTTTCATTTGTTTCTTTGCTTACTAATAAGGTTAAGCTTATTTATTACACTAAGGTTTATTAACTGCATTTTCTTTTAGCTAGCGATCTTCATTTAAAAAAAATTTTTTTAAGCATTTATTAAAGAAACATCTAATCCTCAGGTAATATAGTTTGCCATACGATAATCTGTGTGCCTTATTAGTACAACAGGAAATAGATTTGTGAAGAAATGGGAGTGCACATAGTTTAAAGGTGTCACATTTAAAGTATCTCTCACCCCAAAAAACTCTGAACTACATACTGACATAAGTAGAATACTGTTAAGCCAAGATATAAGACAGATGTTTAGCTATAAACTAAGTAATAAGAAAAAATATTCTAAAAAATCCAGAGAATACCATTATTCATTAACAGGTTCATGTAAGGCTTATTCCCAGTGATTTATATTTTCAAATTTTACTTTTATTTTTTTTTTAATTTTTTATTGATTTATGATAGTCACAGAGAGAGAGAGAGAGGCAGAGACACAGGCAGAGGGAGAAGCAGGCTCCATGCACCGGGAGCCCGATGTGGGATTCGATCCCGGGTCTCCAGGATCACACCCTGGGCCAAAGGCAGGCGCTAAACTGCTGCGCCACCCAGGGATCCTATTTTCAAATTTTAAAGACATTTAGGATATCTTTATTATTTATTTATTATTGAAGTATAACTGACATACAATGTTATATTAATTTCAGGTGTGCAACATAGCGATCCAAGAATTACACTACACACTGTTCACCAAGATATGTAAAGTCATCACAAAATGTTATTATAACATTACTATCTTCCCTAATGCTGTACTTTATATTTTTGTGACTTCTTAAATTTTATAACTGAAAGTTTATACCTCTTAATCCCCTCCACCTATTACCTCCCCAACCTGCCACCCATCGGCCCTCTGGCAATGAAAATTTGTTCTCTGCATTTAAAATTTTGTTTTGTTCTACTTATCAGATTCCATATGTAAGTGAAATCAAAGATATTTGTCCTTCCCCTGACTTACTTCACTTAGTATAAACCACTCTAGGCCCATCCATGTTCTCAGAATGGCAAGATCTCATTCTTTAAAAATATGTTAAAGTATCTATACTGACTGGCTTGAGACTTACGGTAGAGCAGTTCTTTAAGCATCTACGATAATCAAAATTTGTCGACCTTTTCTACATTGTGATGTATCTTCAACTATTCTAAAATTCAGGATTTCCTCCAGAGAAGTATGCTATTTTCTCACAAAGTTTTAATGCTGTGATTAATACATACACATACATATACACATATCCATATATGTCATTAGTTTTTAATTCTAGAATTTACTTTATTATATAATAATGTATGTGGGTAGAAAGTCAAAGCTAATCTTTACAATTTACTAATTACCAATGCCTTTCAAGAGCTAATTATCTTCTTAACACTAAGTTTCATTGTAATACATAAGCTAGTTAGATATAAAATAGTATCTATTTGGGGCTATGAATGTAATTTTGAAAGTCTGCTTAATCTCCTACAAGAACCACACTAGTGATGCTTCATATTTTAAAAACCTAGCAGATCGGGGGATCCCTGGGTGGTGCAGCAGTTTGGCGCCTGCCTTTGGCCCAGGGCACGATCCTGGAGACCCAGGATCGAATCCCACATCGGGCTCCCAGTGCATGGAGCCTGCTTCTCCCTCTGCCTATGTCTCTGCCTCTCTCTCTCTCTCTCTGTGATTATCATAAATAAATAAAAATTAAAAAAAAAAAATACTAAAAAAAAAAAAAAACCTAGCAGATCGGCATTTATCCTCATCTTAATATTCTTGTCTATTTCAAATAATTTTAAAAATTATTCTGATCAGTTATAAGAAAATTCACATGAGCATATGATTGGAATTGCATTAATCCTTTTTTTAACTTAAAACAATTTAAATAGACTTTCCCATTCAAGAATATGATATATTCCTTTTTTTAAATTCCTTTAATTTATATATGTTCTCTTTCCTCTTTATCTTAAAAAACTGAATCTTGTTAGAATTCTTAGGTTGCTTTTCCTATTGAATGAAACTTTTAAGATATATAAATATATATAAATGTTATATATATATATTCTTTTTTAACTGGCATATAGGAATGCAACGTTTTAATATTTTTATTCTTGTGCTTGCTTTGGCAGTATACTAAAATTGGAATGGTACAAAGAAGATTAGCATGGCCCCTGCACACAGAGGACACACAAGTTCATGAAGCATTCCACATTTTTATGTGAACTGAGTTAAAGGAACACTTAAAGGGCACTCTACTCAAAAAAAACTTATTTTTATTTTTTTAAAAGATTTTATTTATTCATTCATGAGAGACACACAGAGAGAGAGAGGCAGAGACACAGGAAGAAGGAGAAGCAGGCTCCATACAGAGAGCCCGATGTGGGACTCGATCCCAGGACTCCGGGATCACGCCCTGGGCCAAAGCAGGTGCTAAACCGCTGAGCCACCCAGGTGTCCCTATTTTTATTCTTATGATAGAAATGTTTAAGTACAATCCAGATACACTTTGGAAAAATTAAAAGGTATTCCTGATACTACAGAAAATCAAATAAGCAAGTGTAGCAAAAATACCCATCATCTAGCACTGCATATAACAAAATAGGTACTCAGCTATCTTCATTTAAAGATGAAAAAATGTTGAAGAAATGAAGAGGATAGATCAAAGATCTACTGTATAATAAGGTACTGTTTGGGACAGATTTCTTAAAGTATTTTAATTTTAGAAATATTTAACGTTTCGGTCCAAGATATAAGATAATAAAGTAATAATTTAAAAACTGAATAAAATACAAAAATTTTGTCTTAACTTACAATTACCTGCTGGTCAGACGAAATAGACTCTAATGCTTTCTGAATAACACGGCAGCCATACATCTGCAAGGCTAAAGGCAGAACATGACCACGAATACGAGTAGCAAGGGCTAATTTTTGATCCAAACTCCCAAACTGATAAAAAAGAAATTAGTATTAATAAAAATAATCACAATATTATCTTCTTAAACCTGAATAGCCCACTGTTTACAGCCTATTCATTCTACTTTTAAAATATCACATTTGGTAATCACACAGGAAGGAGGATTTAGGTAAAAGCTAATTAAGATAGATCCAGAGCTGCGTGAAAGAACTGTATTGCTTTGGGGGTGTGTGTGTGTGTGTGTGTGTGTGTGTGTGTGTGTTACGTTTCACTATCTAAAGTCTCCTTGTTATAATACATTAACCATCTGTTATTCTTTTAAAGTAAACATCTTTACTCTTCATTTTAAACAAACCACATTCTCCTCATTTTTAACTTCTGAGCCATACATTCAGGTAATTCTCAACTATATTCTGAGGTAACTGCAGGAATCTTAAGTCAAACTAAAACACAGATACTTAGTTATAAGCTGAGAATTAACTAAATCACAAAATACATGACACCTAACAAATCCAAAAAGACTATACTATTACTAATTTCTTCACCTACAACATACTCCCAATGCTTTATATATATATTTTTTTAATTTAAAGATTTTTATTTTTTATTTATTCATGAGAGACACAGAGCGAGCTAGAGGGAGGTAGAGAGAGACACAGGCAGAGGGAGAAGCAGGCCCCATGCAGGGAGCTCCATGTGGGACTCGATCCCGGGTCTCCAGGAACACGCCCCGGGCTGCAGGTGGTGCTAAATCGCTGTGCCACCGGGGCTGCCCTGCTTTATATTTTCAAATATTAATCAGATTAATATTAAACTTCTCATTTAAAGTAGGCCCATATATTTTAAAACTATTTTTGTGATAAAATATATAGTATAAAATGTCATTTTCACCATTTTAAGTGTGAGGATCAGCACTTAAATATATATACTTAAATAACCAGCATTTATACTATTTTTTATTTATTCATGAGAGACACACACACACACACACACACACAGAGAGAGAGAGAGAGAGAGAGAGAGAGAGAGAGAGAGGCAGAGACATAGGCAGAAGGAGAAGCAGACTCCATGCAGGCAGCCTGATATGGAACTCGATCCTGGGACTCCAGGATCACATCCTGGGCTGAAGGCAGGCACTAAACCGCTGAGCCACCCAGGGATCCCTGAGAATGAGTGGTTTTAATTATATTCACAATGTTGTGCAATCATCACTACAAACTGTTTCTAAATCTTCTGTTGCCTCAAACACACTGTATGCATTAAGCAGTAACTCCCTACTTCCCCCAGCACCTAGTAAGCCCCAATCTATTTTATGTCCCTATCAATTTGCCTAGTGTAGGTATTTCATGTAAGTGAAACTCTATGTCCTTTTACAACTGGCTTATTTCACTTAGCTTCATCTATTCCTTCTTAGAGCTGAATAATATTCTATCATATGCATGTATCAGATTTTATCCATTCATCTGTTGGACATCTGGGCTGTTTCTATCTTTTGGCTACTATGAATAATGCTGAAACAAACACTGGTGTTTGAGTTCCTATTTTCAATTATTTTAGGTATATATAAGAGTGGATTAAGTGTTGAACTTTTCATGTGCTTATTGGCTATTTGTATATCTTCTAGGGAGAAATGTCTATTCAAGTCCTCTGTTCATTTTCCTTTTAAAAAATTCTTTTTAAGTAATCTCTGCACCCAATGTGCGGCTCGGACCCACAACTTTGAGATCAAGAATGGCACACTTCAACTGAGCCAGCCAAGGACACCTCCTATTCATTTTTTAATTGAGTTGTCTTTCTGTTGTTGAGTTTTAAGAGTTCTTTATATATTCTGGATATAAAATCAGCTATGTAAATTTGCAAATATTTTCTCCCAAGCTAGTATACGTTTTATATGAAAAGGACTCTTACCCAACTTTCTGAACTTTTCTAAGCATTAAGCATATAGATGGATATACAAACATGTATACGTGCTTACCTCAAAAAATTTCTGTATAACATAGTTTCCAAACACATCTGTCATTAATTGATATGCTGCTTGTAGAATTTCATTAAATACCATCTGTCGCTCAGCTGGAGTAGCTCTCTCTAGTTTTTGTTGTATGAATCTAGGTAGAAAAAATTTTACATGCCATAACAGCACATTGAAAACAAGCTTCTGTAAAATCTGACTTGAGTATTACACATCCCCATATATATACACATAGAATTATTTCCAAAAATAGTACTAACACATTTACTACTGTGAACCGCCAATTTAAAGGAAAAAAAAAAAGACCAAAGTTAGGAAGCTTTTCCTTAAATTACTTTTTTCCTTTATAACATCTTAATTTAAAGTAACTACCAGTTAGGCAAAATGTCTGGACATAGGGAAGTTTAATAGTTATTTCTGGTTGCATTATAAATCAAGGAAGAAAAATTAGATTTTATTGCCTATTCACATGCTTTCTTATAATATTACTATCTAAGTTTAGAAAATAAAAGAAACCCTTACAAATAAATTCTTACCCATTGTGAGTGATACAAGGTTGTTTTGCTACTCTTAAGGAATGCTCAGGGCAGCCTGGGTGGCTCAGCGGTTTAGCACCACCTTCAGCCCAGGGCCTGCTTTTCCCTCTGCCTGTGTCTCTGCCTATCTCTCTCTCTCATGAATAATAAATAAAATATTTTAAAAAAAGAGGAATGTTCAACCACAGGGAGATACAATAAAACTATAAAAAGAAAAAACCATACAAATTTAATAAATGTGTTACAATTCAACTTTTTCCTTTTTGTGCTCTATCTTGAGAACACCAACTCACATGTACATATATTATGTTTAATGTATAAAATTGCCAATTTTTTCTAAAACAAAAGTGAAATGTCTCAACTTAGGCCACATCACATCAAATACTAATTTATAAAGGAACGCAAAAACCATTTAACTTTCTTTTTAACTTTGTTTTGATAAAGTCTATACATCGGGGACACTTAAGTTGACAAATGTAAATTAGAGCATTATTTTAATCAAAAGTGAGTCAATGTAATAAATATTATTCAATAAAAGGCATTCCTCTATTTTCATTACGGAAACCAAAAATAATTTAAGAACCTGCATTTTTATCACTTATCCAAAATTACTAATCCCTATTAAGTATGTATTTTTTTTAAAAACTTGTAACTTTTATAAAGATTAATCCTAGTCAAGAAAAATGTAGCCTCTTAAAAGGCAGCAATTTTCAAAGCAAAAATACAGTGCAGAGTAATCATAAACCATAATCACCTACCTAGAACCATGCTGGTCTTGAGAAAACTCAACTATGTGTCCAATCAGGTCTCTAAGTTGAAGGTTTGGAAAACGGTTGTTCCTGAAATCTTCCAATAATCTACTTCGGCCAGAAGGCATAATATCAGACCTATTATACCGAAGCCGAGAAGGAGGAAAGAGCTGGCTGCTGGAGCTGAACAGACTGGAAGTGCTTGAAGCACTTCGGTATTTTGCTTCTGCTCCAGGTGCTGCAGAGATATATCGACCACTACCATTTGTCAGGCCTCCTACAACAAAGCAGCTGTGGTCAGTAAATATTTTTGACAAGGCCATTCCTCAAATAAGAGTTATTTAAAACTAAAATTTCAATCAAAAAATAAATATTCATTTCACTAACCACTAACTCCTATATGTTATAATAGGAAATTAAAATTGGAGGAGAAATCTCACACGTTTACTTAATGTGTGCAGCTATAGGATTCGGGGGGAAAAGACTGGAAAACAGGAGAAAAATAAACCTGTATTTGTTCTTGGCAGTTTAGTTTAAATCGTAATTATTAACATGTAACGCCATACACGAAACTTTTATTTGTTCTTGGAAGCTTAGTATAAAACATAATTATAGCAAGTAATTTCGTACATACTAGTATCAATAACAGAATACTGAAACCACCAACAAAATTTCCAGTTTATTAACAAGGTTACAAATAGCTGGCTAACTCAGATTTTAAGCCACTGAAATAGAGTTGGGCTGAAATTGACTTGCAGTGTTAATGGAACATGGGCTAAATCGGTCCTTTTTTGGGCTATATTTTAAAAAAAGCATTAAGTCGTATATACCTCTATGCAAAGAAAAATCTTTTTTTTTTTTTTAAAGTAGATTGTATGTACAAGGTGGTGCTTGCACTCATAACCCTGAAATCAAGAGTTGCATGCTCTATGGACTGAGGCAGGAGCCCCAAAAAACCATTTCTTAAAGAAGTTATAACATACTGATTAATTTCTGAAGTTAAAAAAAATCCCAAAAACTAAGTAATAAATCAAAATTACATCTTATTTAAAAATGTTTTAAAAATGTAAAGGAATACTCTCCATAAAACATTATTTTACTAATAAAGAAACAGAAATACACATTTATTTTTCCTGGAACTTTAATCTTGATCATTTGAGACAAAATAAAAAGCCTCTCTTTAACTTCTATTCCATTCCAAACAAGAAAATTAAAGGGCAGTCAATAGAAACAAAAAATACAAGCAGGAAATTGTTATCACAAATAACCATTTAAAAGTACTTGACAGTGTCCTTTTAAAAAAGAAAAATGTGTTGAAAACCATAAAGCACAGATTTAGTAGCTCAGATAAACAGAATCTACCATCAGCTTTATTGCCTTTGTATACCATCTCTATGTAAAGTAATGCTACATATATATATACAATCCAAACCACAAGGCAGAGATGATGCCAAGGACACACTGTCAGTGCGAAGTTGCAAAGTTATACAGAGGCATTTATAAAGGCAAAAAGAGTTATAGGGACAAAGAGCAGTAAGACAGTTATAATCCTGGAGAGTGAATTGAGTTAGAACATTCCTTTTACTTTTAGTCCCCACTGCCCTAGCCTTTCTTTGTTAAATTTCCCACCATCCAGATTACACATAATTCATATATGACTTTCCAGTCCTCTTTCCAATGTTAAGTGCCATAAAATTACATTCACCTATATACTAGATACCTGATACCTAAAACAATGTCTGACAGAACGTGAGTACACACTAATATTCATGACAATCTTGTGTAACATTAACTGCCCAAGGTCCAGTTCTGTACTCTTTCTTAAAAGTGTGTAATCTAAAAAGTGGAAAAAATTCAGTGTTTTAATACTGTCTTGATTTCCCCAATACTCTTAACCCTCTAGCATCTATTATTTCTATTTATACAGTTCCATGAATATATATAGTGCCATAAACTGTTCACTAGCCCATTAGAACCTTTAACAATTCTTTAATCTTTTCATAGGGTAGGGGTGCTCTGCTTATTATTCCTATGTGTTTTTACAAAGAACAATTATAATGTTCCATTCAAAGGCTACTTTGATGATGTCACTTTACAGTAAAGCATCCTGCTAAAGTATATCCTCTAAATTCTTCAGTCTAATTTTCAAGTCATTATTCTGAACCTACTTCACACACAAATTTCCTAGTAGAATCCTAGTTTAATTATTCACTTCTCCTTCTCTTGTTATCTTTGCACCATTACTTATGGTAACTTACCTCAAACATAAGGCCCAATCCTACACCTTGTTACCCTTAATGAACTGAAGATTTTTAACACCAAATTCAAAATACATATTTATCCCCAAGAATGACTATGCCAATTTTATTTGGTACTTCTAATATTCAACAGAAATGTCTCCCATGTCTATTCTTTGATTATATTCTATCAGCTCCCTAACACCAACTTAACTCCCTAACTTAAACTGCCTTCAGTTTTAAAAACCTCAGAATTTCAGTTCTGGAAGTCTAATTAGTATTTGCATTTACAAAATGGAAAAAAAATTCACTCAGGGCAGGATGCCTTTCTTTACAAATTAAGTATTTAAAACCCAATTCATAATATATTACACATTTTAAAATGTGGTTACTAAACAATGAAAGCAAGCCATCTAAAACCTATTCTGGAATTGAGGGACATTTTACAAAACTGGCCTATATTTTAAAATGTTAAAGTCATAAAAGACTGAGAAATAGTGCAAGATTAAAGAACCATGACAAACGAGTGTCATGTGTGAGGCTCCTAATCAATCTCCCTCCCAGTCCTCACTCTCTCCCTACCCCTTCTGGAAAAGTTTCAGTGAAGTTGGGTGATTTGATTGTGGTACTAAATCATTGTTAATATCCTGACTTTGATAATTGTGATAACATAAAAGAATGTCTTTATTTTCAGAAAACATATTGATAGATTTATGGACAATGTCTGCAGCTTCTTTTCCAAAGTATCAAGGAAAAAAAAACTAGATGTGAGAGGAAAGGAATATGCAGAGGAGAGAAGAGAGAAAAAGAATGATAAAGCTAATGAGGAAAAAATAACATTTGGAAAATGTGGGTAAAGGGAATGCTGGAATGCTTTTATATTAGTATTACAACTTCCCCAAAGTCTGAAATTATTCCAAAATTAAAAACATACAGGCTATCTATATTCATTTCATTGCTAGTGGTAGTCTACAAGCAGATGTGTTTCTGTACCAAGTGTGTGAAAAGGGAGAATAGTCCTTCAGTAATCATCACGGACACCTCCCCTTATCATTTACCACTCCTTAATCACTACTTAGATGTTACTGGACATGGAGATTTGTACGATAATTTCACAGATGAAGTCATTAGGGCCCAAATGTGATATGTAGCTAATAAGCCAGGACCCTTGGCTACAGCTTAAAACACAACAGTGTGCTGCCCCTTACATGCTATTTACAGAAGGAGTTTTCAAGTTTATTCGTTAACAACTGAGTGAAGGCAAACATCTTACAATTATCTTAGAAGAACATGATTTGATAAGTTTTCATTAATTTCCTTGAGAAGTCTGCCATTTTAGAATCCTTCGTACTGGGCAGCCCCGGTGGCACAGCGGTTTGGCGCTGCCTGCAGCCCAGGGTGTGGTTCTGGAGACCCTGGATCAAGTCCCACGTCAGGCTCCCTGCAGGGAGCCTGCTTCTCCCTCTGCCTGTGTCTCTGCCTCTGCCTCTCTCTCTCTATGAATAAATAAAATCTTTAAAAAAAAAAAAAAAGAATCCTTCCTACTATTAATCAAAAGCTAAAAATTATAAAATACAGAGAAAATCATGGGCGAAGAAAAAAGTGTAACAGAAACCACAAAATAAATAAATCTAACTAGTCTTTTCATTATCTTCTACCCCCTGAGGACTTGTAATAGCAGCTCAACTTAGCAGACCTGTGTATTCTTTTAAAAATATAGATTTCTGAGCCTCACTCAAAACATACTGAATTACAATCAGTGGATACTTTTTATTTAAAAAAAAAATCTGAAGATTATATTCTGATAGAAGAGTCTGGAGGCTAATGAATTAAAATCCAAGATAATTCAAGGGTTCATTTTATAGCAGGCTGTCAACTACTAATTTCAAATAAAAATGGGTAATCCTAGTAATTTTGGGTCCTGAAAAGGGTACAACTATATATAAGCTACGAGACAGAGCCTGTTTCAGAAGATAAGGCTCTAAAAAGCTTAAGAAATGGTAAGGGGATAACCAAAGATAACCAATTAGTTGGAGCAGGTAAAGAATCGATGATAAGGGGTGGCTGAAAAATGTCGAAAATGGGGACAGTCTATTTTATTTTATGACATTAATTTTAGTTACTTCTATACCATAAACAGGTCAACGTAGTATTTTTAGTTCAGTATTTTTTCTCTGATCACTTTTTAAAATAAGTATATGGAACATCTAGAGTAGACAGTAACAAACATGGGTAATCTGACTTCTTGATTTATCTGCACACTGTTGGACTTTGGTAGGAAAAATGACTTCAAATTAGTGCTTCTCAATATGTACATGAATCACTTTGAGACATCAGTTACACTTTCCTAACTTCAAAAGCTATGATTTGTCAAAGGACAACATTGATCAGATCTTTGACCTGAGTTCTGGCATCTCATTTAAATAAAGTTTGTGTTCAACATCATCAGTTCCTTTTACCTACTTTAGAAAGTCCATTTAACGACTTAATATTGATAACTGATACTATGTGCTAGATCCTGATGGTCCATGAGGATCCATTCAAAAAGCAAGGACCAGGGCAGCCCCGGTGGCGCAGCGGTTTAGTGCCGTTTGCATCCTAGGGCGTGATCCTGGAGACCCAGGATCGAGTCCCACATTGGACTCCCTGCATGGAGCCTGCTTCTCCCTCTGCCTATGTCTCTGCCTCTCTCTGTGTGTCTCTCATGAATAAATAAATAAAATCTTAAAAAAAAAATTAAAAACACACACACACACACAAAAAACCACAAAAGGCAAGAACCATTTATTGAGCACTCTTTTTTGGACATTCAGAACATGAACTTTGCATAAAATGCTATACTGTGTTGAAACTGTGCCTCCCCTAAAGTTTGCCATTTTAAGTCATTCAGCTCGGGTAATCTGACGTAACGTCCCCACCAAACTAACACAGATTTTGGTACTCAGACTAAAGTGCTACCAGAAAAAAAGCCTAATAATGAAGTGAATTTGGATTTGGGAGGTGCTTAACAAAAAGGCTTAACTACCCTGAAGAAAGGTTTGGCAGAAATACAGATATTAAAAGCAATTCTGATAAGGGCTCAGATGTGAAGAACACTTACCAAAACTGCTACCGTCTTAGAGAATATATGTTTGTCATGAATGCTGGTAGAAATATGAATGCTAAAGATGCTTTAAGTGAAAGTTAAGAGAAAATGAGAAACAGGTTATTGAAAATGGGGAAACTAGACTGAAGTGTGTTATACTGGGCAGAAAAGAGAACTGATATGGATATTTTAGCTAAGATTTCCAAGCAATGTGTTAAAGGTATGGTCTGGTTTCTCCTAATTGCTTATGATAAAATAAGAGAAAAAGATAATTTCAAGAAGGAATTGCTAAGCAAAAGAAAATCAGCACTTGATGATCTGGAAAAATCTTGGTTTATCCAGATAGAATGCTAAGGACACAGAGCCAATGGGCATGGCTGGACAGTCCCTTGACATTATGGGAGATCAACAATATTTTTGAGAATTTCCTATGGATAGAAACACTGTCAGCCTGGCCTGAGAAGGTCAGAGATGGAACAAAATGAAAAATGACTCTGAGTTGGGACACCTGGGTGGCTCAGCGGTTGAGCATCTGTCTTTGGGTCAGGGCATGATCCCAGGGTTCTGGGATCGAGTCCCCCATTGGACTCCCACTGGGCAGGAAGCCTGCTTCTCCCTCTGCCTATGCCTCTCTTTCTGTCTCTCATGAATGAATAAATAAAATCTTTTCAAAAAATGACTTTGAGAGCAGAGCCACAGATGCAGAGCTAGAAAGGTGGGGCAGTAGCAGAGCATCTAAGTCACAAATGATTATTCTCAGGTCTTGTCAAAGTAGGATTTGTCCTGCTGACTTTCAGACTTGCTGGAGACTGGTAATCCCTTCATTCTTTCCAATCTCTCCCTTGGGCAACAGGAATGTCTTCCCTATGCCTGTCCCACTACTGTATTTTAGAAGCAGATAACTTGTTTTGTAGGCTTCATAGGTCCACAGAGAAGAATTTTGTCCAAGGTTGATCCACATTCAGTGTCTGACAGAGAAGATGAGATCTGGACTTTTCTGAGTTATTTATTTTTTAAGCATTTTATTTATTTCTTTGAAAGAGTGCAAGTGAGGAAGGGGCAGAGGGAGGAAGACAGACTCCCTACCGAGGAGGGAGCCCATCATGGGGCTTGATCCCAGGACCCTCAGATCATGAACTGAGCCAAAGGCAGGTGCTTAACCAACTGAGCCACCCATGTGCCCATTTTCTGAGTTATTTAGATGAGATATTTAGACTTTGGGTTGATGGGAGGATGGGTTCTGACTCTTTTGGGTGAATATATTCTGCATGTGGGCCAAACATGAATTTAGGGGAACCAGAAGGCAGACTACACTGGGTTGAACTGAGTCTCTCAAAAAACTATGTTCAATTCTTAATTTCTGGCACCTGTGAATTTGATTTTATTTGGAAATAAGGTCTTGGCAAATGTAACCAAGTTAAAATGAAGTTATAATGGATTAAGTTGGGCTCCTATCCAATGATTGGTGTCCTCCTAAGAGGAGGAAAATTAGGACAGAGACACACAGGGAGAATGTCACATATTGAGGTAGGTGGAAATAAGACTGATGCATCTAACAAGCCAAGGAATGCCAAGGATTGCCAGCAACCACCAGAAGCAGAAGCTAGGAAGAGGCAAGGAAGGACTGCTGCTTCTTTGGTCTTCAAAAGGACATGGCCCTGACATCACCATGATTTGACTTCTACATTTCAGAAGTGTGAGACAATAAATTTGTTTTAAGCCACCTAGCTGTAGTAGTTCGCTAAAGCAGTCCTAGAAAACTAATACATATGCTATCTTCTTAAGAACCCTATGGGACAAGGAAATTATCTCCATTTTACTTGTGACACAACAGACTTGGAGAAGCTAAATACTTTAACTCAAGAATGAATAAATAATAATTAGATTGAGGTTTTTCTAAAACCCTTACATCTCCACAATTCACTTAAACCTTTTAGTTATACTGCACTTTACCTCATGAAGAACATTTAATGGCATATGATGTTCTTAAATCTGGGATACGCTTGAGGTTACATGGGGAATAAATTACATATAATATTTTTAAATCATTATTAACTATATGTTTGCCATATAAAAGACACAAACATTTTACTGGAAAAAGACCGAAGTTTCAGGGAGTTTAAAAGCCAATGTGATTTATTTTATTTATTTTTGAGAGAGAATAAGTCAGTGAGCAGGGGAGAGGGAGAGAATATCTAGCAGATACCCTGCTGAGAACAGAGTCTGACTCAGAGTTCGATCCCACAACCCTGAGATCATAAGCTGAGCCAAAACCAAGAGTAAGATGCTCAACTGAGCCACCCAGGTGCCCCCAAAGTCCAGGTGATTCTAGTTAAAAGCATAATCCTTTCAAATCATTTTTAATAGGTTAATATAAAAAGCATAAATGTCTGGTGTGCTATCTTAAAGTTGTACATCTTATGACAACATGTAAAGCAAACATTAGATGCAAACTGCAAACCAAAATAAAGATCTGTTGTTTCCATTTCAGTAGAAATTGTTTTGTAAAAGCACTTAAATAACCTTACCTTTTAGCCTGTAGTTAGGTGTAAACTTTCTAAAAATACAAAGAGGGAGACCATCACAACAAAACATATTTGAAAATCTTCCCTCATTCATCAAAAAGCATTTAAAAAGATTTTACTTTTTAATATATGAACCAATCTTCAGACTAGTATTACATCATTTCTATGATTAACTCACTTAGCCGATTTCCATTATTCCAACAAAAAAAGCTAGTTTTGTTTGGTTTCAAAAACTGCTTAAGGCTTAATCTTTAGTGAAAACTAACTGACTCTCTAACTGTTGAAAATAAGGACACTTTAAAAATTGCCTATGCCCCCAAAATCCTAGTGAAAACTAACGGCCTCTCTGTTGAAAATAAGGACACTTTAAAAACTGCCTATGCCCCCAAAATTCTAAGTAGTGGGGTGAACTTCAATGACTGCCCGATATGAACACATGGGCAAAAATATCTCCCTGACATCTCAACTACCCTTTCAGATCTGACCTCAATTCCTGGCTTGGGTAAATGCTTTTGGTGACAGTTAAGAAACCATCAGGATATAATACAAGATCTGCATTTCTTTTTTTTTTTTTCTCATTTCTTTTAAAATATTCCTGCTGCGATTTCATGGCCAGCTGCCCTGAGTGGCTGGAGTAAATGAAAACTATAGGAGCTGGGATTTTTCTCTTTAAAACATGATTACTCAGTGGATTTATGCAATCTTAAGGTTTGCTTCTTGAATTATGAATATTAGGGAGAAAAATTTTGATCCTAGACAAACATTAGAGGCACACTGATTTTTCTCTCTTGTTGAGGTTGTTAAAGTGGTGGGAAGAGGGTTGAACCGAGAAGGTACTGTGAAAGATACGTTTAACCCAGAAAAACCTAAACCTAAACTCAATTTCAAAAACCAAAATGACAACCCAAAAAACCAAAAACAAAAAACCCCACACACAAAAAAAACAAAAACCCCACAAAACACATACACACAAAATTCCACAGTTGACTGTCATAAAACTTTTCAAAGTGCAGTATTCTGAAGAGTATGGTTCTAACAAACTGATCAGAAAACACACTGACTGGAACTGCCAAATAATGCTTTTAGAAATCCATGTATAATGTAAACTGATTTTTGAAACAAGAAAGTAGCTAGTGTACAATAGATTCATAAATAAAATACTCATTATCAATTATCCAAACTTCTGCTGAGATCTAATCTTTAGAGCTGTGGAGAAAGGTTTCAGCTTTCTTGCTTCTAATCTAAAATAAACCCAAGAATAACTCTAATATAAATCCAGTCTGTGGTAAATCTGGTACCAAAAAAAATCATTAAGGAATTAAGATGATAATTCTAATGGACAGATTATGTTTATATAAAATGGAATTAAAGTGCAATAAGGAAAGAGCACTACAATCTTTACATTTTAACTGCTGACATATATGTCTACATTCAACACAACACTACAAACTCCATTATAGTGGGTAGGGATGGTGTCTTTTTCTGTAACATAGTATCTCTAGTCAAGCAGTCCTTATTGGCTGAATGAATTAATATGTAAAACTCTGACCAGATACAAAAATCCTAAAATGGAGGTGAAAACTACCCACAAAAGATAAACATAAAATAGTAATGGATTAGTCTCAGTATAAATTAAGCTTATTCCTATTCTGTTTAAAATGTCATATAAAGATGACCACATTTCATCAGTTTTAATTTAGAAATTAGTAATAAAATATTTATTAGGCTACTAGAGTAAAAATTATTTAACTTGGATTAAAGGTCAATTGTTAGCAAGCAAAAAGCCATAAAGGAGTCAATATATCGACATTCAAACTCACATTCCCCACCAACTCACAATAGGCTAAGTTGTATTTTACCACAGTTTTATTAAAAGTTGAAAAAACTCTAATCTTAGAGAATAAGACCCTTTATTTATTCAGATAGATATTACACAGAAAGAAAAGCATTCTCTGAGAATGCAATGTGATATCCTAGAATAAGCAAGATAGACGTGGGCTCAAGATTTTTGTTCTTTACTAACTTCATGACTATAAGCAAATTATTTAATTTCTTTGAGAATAAAATTTATAACTGTGCATGAACAGTTAACATGAACATTTAACATGAACAGAATGTGAAAGAGTAGTCAAAGTTCATTTTCCTCTATTTGGATATTTAATTGCTCCAGTCCAATTTACTAGAAAGACCATCCTTCACAAATATACCAGAGTGGTAAGGGGGCCACAAATCAGGTAACTAAATGAGTAGGTCTATTTCTGGATCCACTATTCTATTTCACTGGTTTACTTATTCTTGTGCCAATACCACAATTTTAATTACTGTAAGTTTTTAACGAATTTGGTATTAACTTGGTTCTTCAAGATTGTCTGGACTATTCTTGGCTTGGTCTTTCCATTTATAATATTAAAATCAGCTTGTCAATTTCTTTAAAAAACCGGAAAAATTCTTGAGACTGTGCTGAATCTATACATCAACCTGAAGAAAGGCAATGTCTTTATAACAGACTCTCTCAATCCCCAAATACAGTATGCCTATCCATTTAATTGACTTATTTAACTTCTGTCAGTGGTTTAGAGTTTACAGTGTAAAGATCTTGCCCTTCTTCCATTGGACCTATCCCTGGATACATTATAAGGAAACCTTCGCATATGAAAATACTCTCGGTATATAAGTTATTTTTCAGTGTTATCCCATGAGACACACACTGTCTTCATTTTTAAAGATTACTTACCTAAAGCTACAGATCTCTCGTAAAGTACATCTGCATGTATTTTAAGAGGTATATTTTTGATCTTATGTTTACTTAATGTACATTGCTTAGTGTATAAATAATGTAATGATGTAAATTCTAGGTGAAATCTTGAGAAATTAAACGAATTTTTGAGGCACATGAAGATTTACTTGATCTCAGTAAAAAGAAAAGGGTAGAGAAATAATTGAGTGGGGAACTGAAATGGAAATGTGAAGATAGGGCCAAAAAATAAAAACAGTAAGATCACAGAGAATAATGATATACAATCAGCAAAATTAAAGAATAAGCTCCTATTTGCACACTTCATATCAAGGAGGGAAAAGCATTTAAAAACACATTACCAAAAAATAATTCAAAAAATAAAAACATATACAAAACAGCAATAGACTTTCTTTCATTTCCTCTCATCTATAAACTTTTATCACTTCCAAACTTTAAAATATACACTGGCAAGCAGAGTTCAGATAAATGGAAGGAAAGATGGTAGGAGAAAAGAAAAAAGGCATTAGGGAGATGATGGAGGACAAGGTCAAAGATTCCTAAGAACACTCAAGGAATCCAGTAACTATGAGTAAAAAAAGAAATGTGAACTGGATAAGGTCGTGTGTAAAATATGAATTATTTTCTTCTGAGGTGTCTCTCTCCCTGTGGGCACTACTGGATATTTAAGTGGGATAAAATTCTTTTTTGTTATGAGAAGTTTAGCATATGGATACTGAACGTCAATAGAATCCCTACAATCACTGTGATAAGCAAAAACTGTTGCCACACATTTCCAAATTGCTCACTTCCTCACACTTGTTGAGTGCTCCCAGTGATTCATTCTGAAGCTGAACCACTGACTTAGATCATCAAGTATTTGCTAGTTCTAAATCTGAGACTACCTTAACTGAACTGGTGAAAATATCCAGTCATTAGAACCATAAAGTCACAGATAATAAAACATAAGGACAAAAAAATGAATCACTGTAACTCCAAACTAGAACCAAGATCAATAAATTTGTATACAGAAATGAAATAAAGATTGTATCTTATAATCATATGCATCTCCATATGAGTAATAATAGAATTTTGGATTTTTCTTCACAGCGTATTTCATATCAATCAATAAATGACTTTTAGACACACCAAGGCTGTGAAGTGGTGCTTTAATATACATCACCACAAGAACCTGTAAATAATACTCTGTTGAGAGCTGGGTATGCTGTCCTATAGCCAATTTCTAGGTTGCCTGCTTTATGATTAACACTATTTTTATTTCATGGAGTAGTTAATATATTTGGGCTTTCTCAAGAATAACTGAAATGAGAGAAAGGGCTCTAGTAAGTTTAGTAATCTTAAATACAACTTTAAAAATATATAACTTGGGCAGCCCCAGTGGCCCAGTGGTTTGGCGCCACCTTTGGCCCAGGGTGTGATTCTGGAGACCTGGGATGGAGTCCCACGTTGGGCTCCCCGCATGGAGCCTGCTTCTTCCCTCTGCCTGTGTCTCTGCCTCTCTGTGTGTGTGTGTCTCTCACAAATAAATAAAACTTTTAAAAAAATAAATAAAAAATAAAAATATATGACCTATGCCACTGTGAGGTACACAGTTTTGGAGGCTGATTAGAATACTGTTGTTTATACACTTTATAAAACTGTTCAATTTATTATAGAATAGCATAATAGAAAAATCATGCATAGTAGCAAGAGTCAAATGGTGCATCATTTACTGGTTTGGGCAATTCTCCTGGGCTCATAAGAACTATGCTTTTCTATCTTTGATGGCCATATTGCTCAGCCAGTCTACATTAACAATTAGGATGAAATGAAATAATGCATATGAAGGTGCATTAGAAAACTATTCAAATGCTATTCAATTATAGGGAGTACCTTCAATGAAAGCTTCAAAATAATTTATTCTGTTTTTCTGCTGTAAGGACCATATGACATTCAGAAAAACTGCACACTGCCTTACAACCGATTTGGTCATATCTGTTTTAATTTTTATTTATTTATTTTTAAATTTTATTTATTCATGAGAGACGGGGTTGGGGGGGCAGGCAAAGACACAGGCAGAGGGAGAAGCAGGGTCCATGCAGGGAGCCTGACGTGGGACTCAATCCGGAGTCTCCAGGATCACACCCTGGGCTGAAGGCAGGCACTAAACCACTGAGCCACCTGGGCCACCCTGTTTTAATTTTTAAACATTTAATTCTAAAAGAAGATGACACAATCTGCCAAAGTTCAGCAATTGTAACAGATGTTAACTTCTACTTAATAGGAAAAATGATACTAACAGTTTTATTCTGCCTATTTTTAACATAAAATTTTCTGTGATTAGAAAATAGGTTATAAAATTTTCTAATCCATAAGAAGCAAATTACTGAATATAAGATATTAGTGAATTGTCAGAACTGATAGCCACCTTTTAATAAGCTAATTTCACTAAGCTCAAAGCCTGAATTACACTTTTTAGGTACCTTTTTTCTTAAGAAAAATATAAGCCAGTTCAAAAATGAAGAAGTACAGTGCTCACTTTGGCAGCACATATACAAAAATGAAGAGGTACAAGGAATAAGCCATTAGTTCGTCAAGTTCTAAGTTAAATAAAAATACAGAATGTTGCTTTATGACTGGGAAATGCCTTATCAATCTAATTACTATGTGAGCATAAAGATTAAATAAGAAATCACTAGCATATTTTAAAATTTTATTTAAAAAGGAAAAAGAGGGTAGCCCGGGTGGCTCAGCGGTTTAGTGCCGCCTTCAGCCCAGGGTGTGATCAGAGAAACTCAGGATCGAATCCCACATCAGGCTCCCTGCAAGGAGCCTGCTTCTCCCTCTGCCTGTGTCTCTGCCTCTCTCTCTCTGCCTCTCATGAATAAATAAATAAAATCTTAAAAAAAGGGGGGGAAAATTAGATCCTGAATTCTATCAGAGAATGATTACAGAAACAGTTGCAGGTAGATAATTTCCTCCATCCCTAATAGATCAAGATAATATGAGAAAATTAATTCACTTAAAGCTGAACACTTCACCTGAAACCCAGACTATAACCCTGCTTTTTGTATTTCAAGATAAGCCATTAATTTTTTAAAAGATTTTTATTTATTTATTCATGAGAGACACACACACACAAGGGGGGGGGGGGCGGCAGGCAGAGACACAGGCAGAGGGAGAAGCAGGCTCCATGCGGAGAGCCTGACACGGGATTCGATTCCAGGTCTCCAGGATCACGCCCTGGGCTGAAGACGGCGCTAAACTGCTGAGCCACTGGGGCTGCCCAAAAACCATTAATTTAAAATTCCTTCTCTTTCCTTCTTCGTTCCCATTTGTTTCTCTGATTCTCAGTATTTAAATGCTGCTTTAAAAAAAAGTTGTAGTCAAATGGGAGCCAATCTGAAGGGTTCCAAATGGCAAAAGGTAATTTTTAAAATTTTATTTATTTACTTGAAAGAGAGCAAGCCAGAGACCATGAGCCAGGAAGGGGCAGAGAAACCCAGGAGGGGCAGATTTCCCACTTATCAGGGAGCCCAGACATGGTGCCCCGACCCTGGGATCATGACCTGAGCTGAAAGCCAGGTACCTTAGATGGTGAAATTTAAGGGATCAAAAAGAAGGTATAAAATTGAAGTTTCTCAGACTGCAATGAGCTAAAACCTATCAAGTACCCTAAAAGCTATCAATTTACAGGTAACAATGATAAAAACAAAACAAAACAAAACAAAACATGAATTACATACAGAAATTGCCAGGGCATCAACTCATTCTCAAAGTTAGAAAATAAAGTTAAAGAAATCAAGCATTATTCCGACTCCTATATGAACTATATTATATTCCAGGGTAACCTCACAATGATGAGTTCTTTTTTATAGAAAACTTCCAGCTAATAACTGCTGAAGATATGACAGAATTAGAGTATCAGCACTTTGCAACATCTGAAAAAAATGCTCAATTCTAGGCTGCTACACCATTAGGTGGATCAGGCTGACAAGCTCACAATGGAGACAACCAGAGGTGTGTTTTCTGATATGGTGCAACAGGGAGAATACCGAACTTATTTTGTCAAAAACAACAAAAACAAACAATAAGACCACACTTCTAGATTTAATTCCGTTTTATAAGAAATATGAGGAATAGAGAAGCACATTCAATACTACCGTGGGGGAGCAATTGGCAAAGTTAGGAATGTGGGAGATTCAATAGGACAAAGTTTCTTCAATAAATAAATGGAAAGAAAAAAGAGAATGGGGAAGTGGCTCCAGATTAAAGGGCATATCAAACAAATGCAATATATGGGGCCTTATTGGGACCCATAAAAAGACATTTAAGGTAATTAGGGAAAACAAAATAGTGAGAAATTATTAATTTTAAAAGATGATGATACTGTGGTTTTGTTTTTTAAAAAGGAATCTTTTATCTGTTAAGAAATTTTGTACTAGGAAATGGAAAAAACTTTGTTTTTGACTCCCAATATATTAAAAAAGTAACAGGGTTGTAAATCAGAAATATTTTAGTTTATAAAAAATGAACCAATACCTATCAATTGAAATATTTGTTCTTTAACGAAAAAGTAACTAGTATTCATGAGTTGAAAATACTTATTTTGGGACGACTGGGTGGCTCAGCGGTTAAGCGTCTGCCTTCAGCCTACGGTGTGATCCTGGAGTCGCGGGATCAAGTCCCACATTGGTCTCCCTGCATGGAGCCTGCTTCTCCCTCTGCCTGTGTGTCTCTGCCTCTCTCTCTCTGCCTCTCATGAATAAATAAAATCTTTAAAAAAAGAAGAAAAGAAAATACTTATGTTAACCAAATGACAACTATTTTTAAAACTAAAACATCTTTTTTGGAAAGACAGAAGCACAAAATGTTGCTATTAGGCCCTTTCTGTGAATCAAATAACTAACAAAGGGAGAGCTGGTTTAAAAAAGAAAAAAAAGTGTGTCATTCAATACTTTAAGAATGTAGGTATCAGGAGGGCCTATCAATAATTATAATGGTTACCCGTCTGAAATTCTCACAAGACAATAACCTGGAATTAATTAATTCCAACCAATTCTAATGAAACTGAGAACTAATTCCTATCTCACGATACTATATTCTCAATATGTGAGCTGAGTGAGATCATTTCTAAAAATGGATATGCAAATTCATTTCCATAAGTATTTTCTAAATTAGCTGCCTTGATAACCTGATTCATGAAGAAATCCACTTAAAGGATAGGCAATTTAAACTGTTTTCTTAGAGCAGAGAGCATGGAAGTCTTGTATTGTGATTCAATCAGGTGAAAGCAAATAGATTACTTCCATGAACACCATGTAAAGAGTATATGTATGAAATCTATTAAATTATTCCAAACTGGCAGGTCTACCCGGTCCTTGTTAACAACACTGCCTGTCATACAACTAAAACTAAAAGAAACTGGGAGGTCACTAAAGGAAATCATCTACAGATAATTCCAATCAGAGATATATTAAAAAGATCACATTTCCAGCTGAAGCTAAACTAAGTAGTTTAACTCTGGGTACAAAAGTATCAGGCTATAAAGTATTAATGGCCCAAGCGATGATTAATTAGTTCTCGTAACTGACAAGAATTTCTTCTGTAAGCATCTTCACAGCTGGGTTCTTTGAGTCTGAAGAAAAATATCTTGATTGCTGCTTAATTATAGAGACATCTAAAAATTCATCTATATTCTAATTTCTAAGCAAGCTATGTAGAATAATTAATGCCATTTTTACAGGCTCTAAAGCACTCAGAAGTAGTAACGGTTGACAGGAATCTGATCTGGAACTTACCTATGTGAGGACAGGACATGACAAATATAATTTTGAACAAAACACAAAACTATTATGAGAGACCTATTCTTAGGCTTATTATATACCAAATTTTTGTGTCATTTCAAAGTTTCAAAGGCATGTCTTACACATGGGGGTTGGTGGGAGGGAGGGGGTCTGAGTAGAAATAGAGATCAGGAACTGAGCAGTTCCTATGACCAAGAAAAGATGATAAACGAAGGAAGGTATGAGGCTAAAAACTGGTAAGTTTACACAAATAATGCAGTACAGATACTAGGATCCCACCCAAATAAATTAATTAGTTGTATATATTTAATATCCACAAAAGACCAAGGACCCAGAATTCTGAGCACAGGACAAGCGTCTAAAACTCCAGGCCACTTCACACTGACATATATCTAAACAATGATCACTGCAAAAGAGCTCTTTGTTACATGGACACTTACGTATTAATGAGCTTTAGGAAAAAAGAGCTACACCCTTATGATGGGGGTGTGTGTGTCAAATATAATCACTGACTTATATTTGCTAACAACAGCAACATTACTTTTTAAATCACAAGCTGATTTAAATTTTTCCAAGCACATGAAAATCAAAAAGAGAATCTGTTTTAATGGAGTTAACTAAAATTACAAAAATTCAAAATCTAATTTTAATGAAATACTTTCCTTGAAGAGACTGGGATTCATATACAGCCTCTGATACCCAAAAATCTCTTCAAAATATTCTGTTTAACTACATCAACAAATACTTCCTGGAGAGGGAAAAAGGTAACCACCAATTCAATAATCTTGGGGTAGGTAGCAATTTTAACATACAGATATAAACAAAAGGTCTAAATGCTCCAAATTCAAGGGTATAAGAAGCCTAAAACATTTTTTTCTTAAACTAATGACATATTCAAAAGTAAGAGTATATGGACCAAACCCCTAAGACTCTAACTCACAAACATACTAAATTCATATACCCTGATACAACCTTTAGTAAAATGGCCAGGATTCAAAGGCCAAAGCAAAAACCATTGTACTAAACTATTTGAAGTTCAGTAAATATGTGACTAATGCTTTCCTTTAGGTGTGCAAAAACTTTCGACAGTGAAATTTCTTTTACTATCATGTTTAAACAGTTGACTTTTCAGATGATCTAAAACACACACAAATCAAAAGCACAGACAAGAAAAAACACACCACTGTATTTCATAAAAGGAACATAAGATACAATAGGGGTCTTTACCTTACTGTACATTAGACCCTCACTTTGAATTTTCACGAAAGTAGAACTTTTTCGAAAGGCTAAATATCTAAAAGCAAAAGCAATTTGGCATGTTTTATCCAACATTAAATATTTTACATATATTATAAACACACACACAAACACACTTACATGTATACATACAAATAAAAAGGGTTTTGGTTTTTTTTTTTTACCTAAATGCAAACTGGATGAGGATCCATGTGATGAAAGTGATGGCGGTGGCGTAAGTGAATGTCCTGGAGTTTGGCTTGGCAGAGGCATGCCTATTGGACTTGGAGAGGAGGAAAATCCCAGACTATTGTAAAATGGTTGCCCTATGGGTGCTAGGCTGCTACTAGATCTTTTGTACAAGTCAGAGCTAGTAGATAGAGACTCTCTCCTTGTGGCACTACTACTTGCAGAACTGCCAACTGAAGAAGAAATAAAAAAAACCCTAATTACATACAGTGTTAACTGAATAAAACCTATCCCCAACTCTTGCTGGGAAATAACAGAAGTGATCACAATAATTATTTTTAGAAACATTATGAAGAAGATAATTACTGTGATAACTATATAAACTAACTTATTAATCATAAAAGGGTATAAATGCACCCCAATAAAGTAACCAAATACTTAACAGAGCACTCATATGTTTATTATTTCACACATATTTACCATCGACACATATGATTACTGTGCTTTAATACCCTGGTATGATTTATAAACCCTGGAATTGTAAGGTGTCTGCTTTAGGAGACGCTAGAGATTAAATTCCATTAAGGTTAAATTTTTGTAGTGTCCTAATCTCTGGAATCAGGTTCTTAGACTTCAACTCAATGTCCAGAAAGGATTACACTAACAGATTATTAATACATTTCCCTCACCATTCATATTTAATTTAGCGTCTAGCTTATGTTCAAACCATGGTCTTTTAAGTCCATATTGGCCCGAATATGTCAGTTGTGAAATAACAGATAACAACTAACTTCTCTGTACTTTTCACACTACACATTCTCCCTATCCTTCAACAACTAAGTTACAAAACAGATATGAAAAACTAGACTCCTTTTAGAAAAGTAATAGCTCTCATTACTATTATCACATCAAAGACATACTTTCACTTACCCCTCGGGATCTTCCATTCCTAAGATTCTACTACTGGTTTTATGAGGCCCTTATTCAAGTGAAGACTGGTAAGCCTTTTTTTTCTCAGATAATATACGATTCTTTCATTTTACATTTCTAACTGAACTACATACTAAATTCTTTCTACTTAATCCCAAGTTCAACCTTCTAACCCTTTTTCCTTTTGTACTCTGCAAAATCATAAAACAATGGTAGAATCTCGTTCCCTTGTACCGGTCCACGCTCAAAAAAAAATAACCCAAGATCTGTTATTCAACACATCTGGATAATCCACTTCTTTACCAAGGGTTTAAAAGGGCTGTCCAAAACTCCCAATTCTTAAGTCTCACTTAGAGGCCACATTTTCAAGTGCTTCTTCCCAATTTCTAAACACAGACATCCACCCCTCACCTTAAACTGAATGCCTTTTATACCTAAGGTAATTTCATTATTATGTTTCTTAACCTGTCAAATTTTTAAACAAGCTCTATATTCGGACCAATATGGTAACCTTTTTCAGGAGAATTTTAAAGTTTCTATTAGGTCTTGGTTTTCTAATCACAAGTCAATTATAAGTAGGTCATTAGGGTATAATGAAAAATTAAGAGAAAAATTAAGCAGAGCACATGGTAGACCAAGTTAAGCTTATAAGATAGAAAATAATTATTCTGGTTTTGCCAAATTCCAGATTCTCATAAAGGAAAAATACTAGGCTCACATAACTGTATGAGGCAAAATATTAAAACACAAGTCAACCTTTTAAACCAGCCAGTGTGGTTTCTGAAAGACTGATCGTATGTTTTATTGAAAATTGCACATTTTAAGGTATCATGTAATAGAGAAGTACTACATAAGCATATGCACTTTAATAGCAAAACCAAATGCAAACACTAATGCAAAAATACCTCTTCTTAAAGTTGCTTTTGGCAAAATTGTCAACATATGCTACATTAACTATGCTAATTTAAAAGGACACTGTCAAAGTGATTGTTCTAGAATATGGCTATATTTAAAATTCCTATTTATTTCAGAAAACAATTTAATTGACAAGGAAAAAGACAAAGGCTCAATAATGAGAGCAATAGCACTGTCATTCCCCTGGCAAATAACCAAAAAAAAACAAAAACAAAAACAAAAAACAAAACAAAACAAAAAAACCCCCACAGTTTTGACACATACAATTTTATTTTCCTCCAAAAAGGAAAAGCCAAGCCAAACATTTAAAAGTATTTCAGAAATAGTTTTATTTTAAACCTTAAAAATCTGGCTCTTTAACCTTTACTATATGCCTAAGTTATCTGCAACAGTGTGATTATAAATATGAAACAAAATATACCTAAAATACCTAAAAGGTTAGACCAACAGTGGAGTTGCTAATCATGTCACCTGTGTATAAAATGTTAAATTACAAGCTTTCAATTGTTACAACACTTTCTAAATAATGGGTCATAGAAAGGAAGATTTAATTACTATATTGATAGCTAAGTTTCCTAGCTGACTGTTATAAGCTGGGGTATTTAACACTGATAAGTGTTAATAACTTTATTATATAGGTAAGAGAATGACTGTGTTGGTTCCACATATGTGCACATAACTATACTATCATTTTAGACTTCATATAGGTATGGAATTGCCATCTTATGAAATGGTAACGGGTAGACTTGTTTTAAGGGTAAACGTATCACACTTGAATGAACTCTCATGAAATGTTCAAGAGGCTATGTCTTGGCATTCAGGAGTGGCAACTGCCAATGCCCTCTGAAGCAAAGTAAACAGAGCCACCTAGACTCGTAGTGAGAATTGCATAAGCATGATTATAAATAAGGGAGGCATGAAGAAGATCAGTTTTTGGGAAAGAGGCTTTTGCAGTAAACATTTGTAGGGAACAAAATGTTCACGCCAACCAGTTCCTGAATGCTGGGGGGAATGATCTTAACAACTAAGAGACAAATGGGAATTTGAAAGAACTGGGTAAGGGGGCCTACAAATCTATTCCAGACCATCAGTGACATATTTTATTAGAAAAGGGAACAGGAGATGTATCAAAGCTCTTGTTTTTCCTGAATTATTTAGAGTCTAGAATCTCTAGTTTAGAAACTAGTTATTTCTACAAAGTTTATCTTTTAAAAATTATATGTTCTTTCAGTTTCCTTCAGCATGTTGGGATTATTTGGGGAAAATGCTTGTCGACCGTATTAGAAACAAAAAACTGAGTCCTATGGGAGTGCTTGGGTAGGGATAAAAATACTGAACTCCAAAAGGAATGAAAAACTCAAATAGGAAAATTAAAGGCCTGAAGAGTCTTCATGTTCATTAGATATTCCCTCAGAAGTTCTTGTGCCCATTCTTTAGGTAACTTTGTGTTCAGTAACAGTGATTATTTCCGTGTTGCACTTCACTATAACAAAAAAGCATTTTGCATCTGAAAGTTTATAAATGTTTTAGCCCATTCCTCTTATAAATATGAATGTTCAAATTCAAAAGATCTTTCCTTAGAAAACCAGCAAACACTTAAAAATGACTGGCTCAAAAAAAAAAAAAAAAAAAAAAGAAAAGAAAAGAAAAAAAGAAAAAAAAAAAAAAAAGGACTGGCTCATGTCAGTTTTGACATTTTCCGCACCAGAAAAGCATACAATTTAAGGCGGTGGGAAAACAGATGAGAAGCAGGTATTAAAGATTCTAAGACTTTACAGAAATAGAAAAATCACCTGAAGTCTGAAAAACTTGCCCTGCCTCTCATGAAGAAAAGGGTGACAATAAAATATATCAATAAAACTGGGTAAGTTGTTTTTCCCCTAATATTTCCTGAATACCCTGGAAACCTCAGAGAATAACAAAGTATGTCAATAGGGAGTTAATGTGGGCCTCTTCTGATTTCACCTAGTGGTTCCTCAGTTACAAAATCAGTTTGTGTGGGGAAATTATTTTGTAAAGCTATTTCAAATTTAAAATTTTAAGTATTATATATGAAACTAAGATATGGGAAGAAACACGCTTTTAAATTAATTTTGAGTGATAAAGGCCACATTGTTTAACCTAAAAGATAAGCATACTAGTAGTTTCTTAGGGGCTTCTGTTTAGAACATTTCATTATATTTTATTTTTATATATTATACAAACTAAAGAAAATCATAATGAGCTACTAACATTTAATAAGAATAAACCATCTAATAAGCACACAAAGACAATTATTACTTTAAAACACCAGAAATTTAAGATGGCAAAATATTTACTTCCTCAACATTATGTAGAGAATAAAGAAGAGCTAGTAATTAACTTAAAATATACTGCTGTAAGCAAACCTCAATAAAACAAAAATTATAGGAACACTATTCTTAAAGCTAAGGGAAAATGTATTCTGAGTAAAAGATGGGCAGCTTGAAATGAGCAAAACATTCATAAAACTTAAAAGATGTGCTGGAGGTAGACTTTTTCTACAAAATTAAACAAACCAGTATTTTAGTCCTGTCCTTTCTACACTACAAGCTACTTATTAATGTTTACCTTATTATCAAAAACATATATATACCTCATATAAACTTAAGAGTACACTCATGATAAAAGGCAACTTACCTGATGAACCAAATCCACTGAGGGCTGAGCCTATAGCAGCACCCAAAGAGCTACTGCTTCCAAAGCCAAGAGATGTACTTCCAGGTTGGCCAGGTCCGTGAGAAAATAAAGAACTGCTCTGGGAGCTACTAGTCAAAGAAGTGCTCCCATAAAATGAATTAGACTGCAGATTCGTGCTTGGCGGCTGCTGCTGCTGCTGCTGCTGTGGTGGCTGAGTGCCAATTGGCCGAAAAAGACCATTTGTGCTGCCTGTAAGACTATTTGCAGTCCCTCCAGCTGCTGCGGCCGCTGCTGGAAAATAAATTTCAGATACTTCTTGAAACTATCCAAAAGACTATTCTCTATTTTTAAAATATCTTAAAGAACACCAGAAAAAATATTATCCCTGAAAACATCACTTAAACTTACCAGCTTGTGCTGCTGCTGAACTAATTAAAACAGGTGCTGGAGCCATTAAACGAACTGGAGCTCCAAGGCCAGTTCTTGCTCCAGGGCCAACCACCAAGGCACCAGTCTGATCATAATAGGCAGTTGGAGCTAGTACTTGATAGCCTAGACAATATTAAAACAAATGTTTACTAATGAAGACATTTATTATAGAACACATGCATGTTTATTTCCCCTTTATTTGTTTTTCATCAACCAGAAAATATAATTATATACTGTTAACATAAAACCCTTAGGTAGTTATGAAAAGCAAACACATTTGAGAAAGTATTACTTACTAAATATATGGAAATGTAATACAGAGTGTAAGTAAAATTGTTTTCTTTAAATTTTAAGAGATGCCTTCCACTCAAGGACCACAGAATGATGAGGTACTTTCTTTGATACAGAAACTATAGACTATCAAGCACTGATACTTTATATGATCTGAAGAGAAACCAGAGCATTCAAGCACTGATACTTGAAAAATATTACCTATTAGTTCTGAAAGAAAGATGGGAAAACTAGGGGATGTGAGGTAGAACACTGTAAGAAATATTTATTATTCAATTTTAATAAAGTTCTAAACCAACTGCTTCATTACCAGCATCCCCATAGATTTTCATTTGTAAGCATTCATTTAAAAATGTAAATTATATAAACACATACTTTAAAATCATAAGGTCACAACCTTTTTGTAAAGGTTCTTGAGCTAAAGTTTGGATAACTATCATGCACGCATTATTAGTTTTATTATAGCTTTAAGTACAAGGCAGGTGACAATTTGCATGATTTAGGAAAGTTTACTCTTAGCAGCCTTTCTCAGTGGGGAGTCCTTAACTACAGAACAGAAAGTAACGATTTTGAACAGAAATATGACTATTTTGCCAATTCTACCAAGGACGGTATATAACAAGTACCATTCTAGATGCACAAAAGAGAAGTTAACTACACAGAAGAGATACTTTAAGGCAGGAAAGCTTTTCCCCTCCCAGAAGTCAGGTTGAGAAAGGCATGACAAACAAGGAATAAGGTTCAACAGTCTGACATTCATTTGCTAAAAGGCACTGGCAACCTCTGATAGCTTTAAGTTTGAAAACTACCTTCACCACTTGGGTCAACACTCTCACATGCGAAGGATGTTTTTAATTACAGTATTCTGTTTTGCAATTATACTTTCATTATAAATGAATATAAATTAGGAGGACCAGCCAATTAGACACAGAGGGCAAGACATATAGGGCAAAATCTAGGAGGGAATGCAGAGCTTCTAAACCCTCTCCTCACGGAATGAATGTGATAAATCTGAGAAGAAATTATTAGATATCCAACTGGAAATGCCAAATAGGATATAGAAATCTCAATTTTAGAAGAGAGGTCCAGGCTAGAGCTATAAAGGATAAAATCACCAAGAAAATGAAAAAGGAATCTATGGACAGAGTACTTCACAGTAAGAGGTTGGAGAGAGAAGGAACCAGGGAAGAGACTACGAAGGAATAACCAGTAAAGAAGGAAAGGAAATTAGAACGAAATTAGAAAAATGTGGTCTCTTGGCAGGCCAAAGAAAAAAGAATTTCAATGAAGGCTAAGTGATCAACAATGTCAAATGCTGCTAAAACCTATTAAGAGTTGAGAACTGACCAATGGGTTTAGCAACATGGAAGTCATTATGGCGGGATGAAAGCCAAACTGTGAGGAATTGAGTCAAGAATGGGAGAACCACAAACAAGTACAGACAATGCTTCTGAGGAGTTCTGCTGCAAAAAGGGCCACAGGGAGAAAGGGAATGTTGACTCTAATTTTTTCTTTACAGTACAGAGAAGGTACTTTATTAGCAAAGCACAATACTTTCTTTAAAAATTTACTGTTATTGTGAAATAAAACACATAAAGAGTACAAAACTCAAAAGTACAGTATAAAGACTACCACAACAAAAAAATGATAACCATCCAAGTTAAGAAACAGAAGAGTGCTCAGTACCCTACCTCTCATATGTCCGTCCCTGCTCTACCAAACCTCCTCTTTCTTTGTGTTACATACCACCCTACTACCCATATCTGCCTCCCTCCTTAACCATCATTTGGTTTGGATTTAAAAAAAAATTTTTTTTAAAGATTTTATTTATCCATGAGAGACACAGAGAGATGCAGAGAGGGAGGCAGAGACACAGGCAGAGGGAGAAGCAGGCTCCATGCAGGGAGCCTGACGTGGGACTCGATCCCGGGTCTCCAGGATCAGGCCCTGGGCTGAAGGCGGGCTGCCCTGGATTCAAATTTTTCATGTATGATTCATTCACGTGGTTGTATACAGATACGCATTTCCATTATAGTGTAGCACCTCAATGGATGGATACCACAATGCATTTATCTGTTCTACATTTATATTGGTCCCTGTTGGGGGACACTGCCAATAGTACTGCCATAAACATTTCGGTGTGTGTTTCCTTGTCTGTTAAGTGCACATATTTCTCTATATCTATTAAAGGAGTGGACACTCTGTGCAATTTACATTTTTACTAATTTGGTATTAGTTTCCACTGCTCTGTGACTTTATTATTTTTTAAAAAGACTTTATTTATTCATGAGAGACAGACATAGGCAGAGGGAAAAGCAGGCTCCCTGCAGGGAGCTTGATGAGGAACTCAATTCCAGGACCCCAGGAACATGACCTGAACTAAAGGCAGATGCTCAACCACTGAGCCACCCAGGCCCCCCTGCTCTGTGACTTTAACAACACTTTATATTCTCAGACTTTTACATCTGGCTAATCCAGAAAATATGCAGAAGTAATGTTATGTATTTGATTTTCTTTACCCATACTAAGGAGGATGAGCATCTTTCCATATAACTGGGCATCTGGATTTTCTTTTAGGAGAGGTTTGTTCCAGTCTTTTGCCCATTTTCCTATTGGGATGACTTATCTCACCTGTTTAGAATTCTTTATGTTGTATCTAACTCTTTCACTATTTTAACATATGGCAAGTATCTTCTTCCACTGCTACCTGACCCTCAGGGCTGGCACCGAGGAGGAGAGCAGAGGGAGAGGAAGAAGTAGGACTCCCCTTCCCTCCCCTCCCAGCCCAGCAGGGAACCCAACCCTGGCTGAATCCCAGGACTACAGGATCATGACGGAGTCAAAGGCAGTCGCTTAATCACTTGAGCCACTGGGGCACCTATATTATTTTTTAAATGTAGCATATTATCTTTATGAGTCTTTGTTTTAAAAGTATTTGGATATTTGTAAGGATCTGTAATTTTAAAGTGGATTTTATAAAGAGATGAAGACTAAGAAACATTACAATAGAATGATTTTGACTTTCTAATCAATCTGAATTTAGTTATCTTTTTATTTCTATTTTTAATATTTAAGTTCCTGGCTTTTATTAATGTTTCAATTTTTTAAACCTTTTTTAAAAATTTTTTTAAATTTATGATAGTAAGAGAGAGAGAGAGAGAGAGGCAGAGACACAAGCAGAGGGAGAAGCAGGCTTCATGCACCAGGAGCCCGACGTGGGATTCGATCCCAGGTCTCCAGGATCGCGCCCTGGGCTAAAGGCAGGCGCCAAACCGCTGCACCACCCAGGGATCCTAATGTTTCAATTTTTTAATTTAAATTCCAGTTAGTTAACATATAGTATAATACTGGTTTCAGGAGAAGCATTTAAGTGCTTCATCACTTACAGGTAATACCCAGAAGTTCATCAACAAACACCCACCTCCTCAAAAACAAAACAAAACAAAAAAACCTCCACACCTTCCTCAGTACCCATCCCTCCACCCATCCTCAGTTTGTTCTCTATAATTAAGAGTCTCTCTTATGGTTTGCCTCCCTCTCCTCTTTTTTCCTTTCCTCTAGGTTCATCTGTTTTGTTTCTTAAATTCCACATAAGTGAAATCATATGTTACGTCTTTCTCTGACTTATTTCCCTTAGCATAATAACTCGAGCTCCATCTACATGGTTGCAAATGGCAAGATTTCATTCTTTCTGATGGCTGAGTAATATTCCATCATGTATGTATACATCACATCTTCTTTATCCATTCATCAGTCAATGGACATTTGGTCTTGTCATTTAGTTCAAAAGTTTCTAATTTCTACTCAATCTTTTTATTACTGAGAGACTCTAATAAGATACAGGGCTTTAAAAAAGAAATGGTCCCCACACTCAAGAACTGTACAACATAGTAGAGGAGGTAATGTACTATTTCCTTAATTCTAAGATGCCACTTTAAGACACGACACCAATCTACTAACTGACCTTCAAGGAGAAATAGAAAAAAAGCTGTTCCACTTAAATTCTAAGACATTTTCTACTTTTATTTTTATTTTTTTTTCATTTTTTTTATATATATTTTTTTCATTTTCTACTTTTAAACATGGCAAAGTAAGTGCAGAATTGAGTAAGTGCACAAAAAACTAAATGAAATGCAAGGCAGAAGGAAGTACTAAAGAAAGGTACAAGTTATGTGCTACAGGAAGGGAAAAGAGTAATTACTGATAAAAAAGCACTAGGAAAGAAAGACCAGGGAAGGCTTCGTGGAAAGGATATTAAAGGATGTGAAGCAAAGCTAATTACAAAATGTTTATAAAGCTATGTTAAAGAAAGGAAAATGTTAAACTCTATATATCCCAATTTTGTTTAAAATGTATACCTAGGAAAAGTCAATTGAAAAGTCATTAACTAGGGCTACAGGCATTTTGTGTGTGTGTGTGGGGGGGGGCAGTATATGATCTAGTGTATTAAAGTGTAGGATTATAGAAGGATACTATCAACTACATAGTTTGGGACTAGATCACTAAAAATCTTAAGAACCAGAATGGTATAAACTAACTTGTATTTTTGAAATGTAACTAAAAGGAGAAGAAAACGACGTAAAGATTAGAGGCCGAATTAGTGGGAGGATAAGGAAGAGGCTAAACAAGAATAGCAGAGATGAAAACAAATGAATGGGGATCCCTGGGTGGCGCAGCGGTTTGGCGCCTGCCTTTGGCCCAGGTCGTGATCCTGGAGACCCGGGATCGAGTCCCACGTCGGGCTCCCGGTGCATGGAGCCTGCTTCTCCCTCTGCCTATGTCTCTGCCTCTCTCTCTCTCTGTGACTATCATACAAAAAAAAAAAAAATAAAAAAAGAAAACAAATGAATGTGGGACAGAATGATTAAGAACTGACGAGTTACTGAACATGGAACATAGAAGAAAATCAAGAGTTAAATATGATTTTGAGGCTAAAACCAAAAGTTTCTAGTTCAAGAGATAGTGGACAGCCTTGAGGGCATGGGACCAAGTGCACTTGCCTTGCTGAGGCACCTGGATGGGGGTGTCTCTGGCCCATTGGTCCAGGGCAAGGGTGCAACACAGAAACTGTTTGCTGGCTCCTCTCTTCCTCTCAACCCCTCTGCAATACTCCTAGGTAAAAGTGGCCAAAGCGAGGCTCTGAGAGCAATGTTTGAGCTCCCGCTCCAAGTAATGAATTCATCTTAATAGTTTTGGAATAGGCTTTCCTTATAGTTTGTACTTCAAGACTAAGAACATTTAAAAGAGGAAAACTGCATAGCTCACCTATAGCCAGCTTGACAGCATAATTTTTAGGAGTCAAGAATCAACACTGGGTTATTTTAAGATTAAGCCTTGAAAGTCCACTTGCATGTCACACAGGCATGTGCACATGTGAACATGAAAATGATCTTCCATCAAGGAGACTTCTCTCGTCACCTATGGAGACTTCTCTCTTCAGCTAAATCAACATAAGTGGTTCAAAGAGACCCCTTCCTATCTGACCAAACTCAGCCATGCAAATATTAACACCATCTTTCTGAGCAAGGAGTAAAGCTGAACAAAGGTGGCCTGATCATCCCTTTCTGCTTGTACCACCGAGTAGTCCCCTCTAGGATGGCCACCAACATGCAGGCCATGCCCTGTAGAAGGGTACCTGGCTGAGATACCCAATGAGAGCTGAAGTCCTACCAGGCTCCACTCATCAAGCTGAGTTTATGGAACTATGGTTGTATCTACTCAGATGATGTGGCTCCTTTTCTATGTTGTACCAAGGCATCCTGCCTGTATGGGCTAGGGGCAGTTCTGACCATCCCAGTACCATATCCCAGCTGTACCCAGGATTACATGCCTTACCTCAGGTGGAATGAAGATTCTCATCAACAGATTAGGGTTATTGTAAAAAATGAAATGTTTGACTCAAATTGAAATTAGTTTCAAAGATAAAACTCAAAATATTACTATGGATATGAATTATGTGTACATATAGTTAAGTGGATACATTTTATGTATCAAATATTAGCACAACTTAAACTTAGTAAATGTTGAAAATAAAACTTGTGGGTGTTGGGTAAAAAATAGTAGTGAAATAAAGTAAACAATAATAAGATAAATCTAGGACAGAGTTCATTTTTTTGACATTGTCGGTTTGAGGAGTGCTTGGAACACACACATGGTAATTCTGATACAAAGGCAAAAATGTGTTAGGTGTTCAGAAAAGAATCCAAGATATAGATGGATTTATAGTTTACTGGTCTAGAGATGATAGCTGAAAAGATGAAAGTAGATACTCCCGCCCCACACACATACACACAAAAAAAGTAAAGTATCTATTGTTCCAATATTGAAAGTTAAGTTCAAAGAGAAAAGTGAACTTGGTCACGGTCATATGACTAAGTGATACAGCAATTTGGCAGACTTGACTCCAAAGCATCTAGTCACTAAGCCAGACTATCTTCCATGTTTAAGGATCTACACAGAGGAAAGGGAGACTGATTAAAAGAAACAATGAGAAAGGTAGGAAAGCCAGGAGAATAAAGTATCAGAGAAGGTAGTGAAATGGTAGAGAGGAGTGTAGAGAGTTGAACATAGTCAATATGATGAAATACAACAAAGAACTGATAAAAGTAAGAATGGAGGAGAGGTCATATTTTGCAATTGTTATTGAGTTAATATTAGGGTTACTGTAAAGGAATCATGAAGGCAAGCCTTAAAAGAAGGGAGGGATAGAAAGAGGAGCCCAGAGTAATCTCAGCAGTGTCATCCATAAACTCTCAGCTCAGTTCCCTTTAGCCCTGTCTTCATGTCCCTCTACGTGTCTACAACTTCAGCTTCACAGTACATTTTCAAAGATCTCTAATCCACAATGGCTCCAGGAAAGCAGCTTCCCTGAAGCCAGTACATAGCTGTGGTAAAGGAAAAAAAAGAAAGAAAGAAAGAAAAAGAACAAAAAGAAAATTACAAGAACACTCTCATTCTATTATTTGTACTTCAGGGACCGCAGTATTAACATCTTCTCTTTATTCAGAGGGCTAGACAAGATGATAAAATCAGACCTTAGAATCTCAGAGAAAATAGAATAAATGAGAAAAAAATAGAATAAACGCAATTAAGAAATCCTTAAAAAAAACACACACACAGAAGTATTCAGCAGCATGTAATACATAAAAGAAACCCTCACAATTTTTTCCAATACATTAAACACATTTCCTAAATGATTTGAATAGAAAATTTAACTATATTACAATTAAATGGAAACCAGAACACACATTTCACTAATAAATAATCTATACAGTTATAGAAGTAACTACTCATAGACTAAAAGTAAAAGAACAGCATACTTAAAAAACAAAGTGAGTCTAGGAGTATGAAGAAACAGGAAGTGACTCATTACCTATTGATAGTCAAGTGTAGTTTTAAATTTCACTTTAAAAAAATATAACAAGTGCTGCTTTTATTGGATTAAGAAAAATAATTTCCTTCCATTATTATTAATTTTACAGTATAAGTAATTTTGCAGTAATTTTGTATCTGGTTTCATAAAAATCTACTTCACCAAAAAAATGTATTTTTGGCCCTTTCTAAAAGTTGTGCTGTGGTAATGGGAAAGAACTTTTATAAATTTCTTTGCATTAGGCTTTCATAGGCATATTTTAGTAGACACTATCAGGTTATAAATAACAATAGTTTAAAATACTACAAATGACCTGAACACAATGGAACAAATGTTCAAAGTGGAAAAATTAAGCTGCAAGTTTTTCAATATTAACTAAATGACTTTCTTATTCTGCAGCAATGACAAACTGAGGTTTTATTTTACATGCCAACTCTAATTAATTGATTTTATTTCTTGAAGCAGTAATTCTGGGCTATGTTAAGTTGGGAAAATGCTATGGCTTTATCCCATACACCAATGAAGGAAAAATGGATGTATAGAGAATTCTAGTACATGTATGCCATCTCTGTTATTAATTCTCACAAATAGTACTGATTTCAACTATTGGCATCTGAGTTCTAAATAACTTATTGAAAGGCAGGCAAGACTTTTAAGACATTTCTTGATTTTTTTCACTCTTCAATGTGTCTACATTTAACATTTTTAAACCTATGCAAGTTTCTACAATTAACTAACTATATACCTGGCATGCCGGTAGCAAGACCCTGACCAAAAGCCAAAGTTGGATTTGCTGCTGCAAGCGATTCTGCCTGCTGCCCTTGTTGGCCCTGATTGGGAGTAAGAGGGCGCTGACCTGCTCCAGCACGGAGAACCTACAAAGGACAAATGATTTCCTTAAAAATGGAATTATAAAATAACAGATAAATAAATTTATCCCAGACAACTCTTTACATACGACAGTCTCTGGATATTCTTTGAACATATTTATACGCAATGAAATGTTGATTTAACATGAAAAAAACCAAAATATTTCAAATAAAAAACAATCACTGGCTCTTGACAACTAGAACAATCTACTAAGTAACATGGAGATTCTAGAAGGCCTTTGGGAAAAATTATTTCTAGTATTTGTGCTCTTTAACTTACCAGTGCAGTATTAAAAATTAAATTTATTTAAAGAGGGGAATGGCAAAATCTTAGATCATATTAATTTCACAAAAATAGATAAACAATTCAGTACAAGGGGGATTCATTGTTAACATCACTCATGTAAGTAGGCCTGACATGTAGGTGTATTGTTCAGGTAGTATGATATTTTCATGTTTCCCCAAAGAAGATATAGGTTAAAAAACAATTAAATGATGCTGTGGTATAATCTACAAGGACTAGGCCAAAGGACAACTTCAACAAAACATCAATATAGTATTAAAGTATATAAAGGAAATTTAGAATAAAAATTAACTGCCAAATAACACTATACTTATCATTAAGTTGCTTCTTTGGTATAAATATGAAGAATTTGACTGTCAGAATTCTGAATCATCCATAGTGTTTTTTTATATATATATATTATTTTTTTTTGTTCTACATTTATTAAAATAGTTCCAGGAAAGCGGCCCCGGTGGGAGGGTGGGGGGTGGAGAATGACCTTTGTAATAAACATTTTCTATTTTAAGATTTTAAATATAACCCTTAGTGAAAATATTTCATCTTTCAACTTTTTCATCTTCCTTAAAAATATAAAGTACCCAAAATAGAAAGTACTCTTTCTGGTTATATATATATAATATAATATTTAAAATAGTAAGTTAAATGCCCAGAAGGAAATGAAGCGGTAACTATTTTGATAGGAAAATAAATTAGCATACTTTAAGAGGTGATGAAAAGAAAATAAAAAATCGCTACAGATTTCAAGATGGTTTCAATAACAGAAACGTAGAAATGGAATACATCCAAATCTTTAAATTCATATAATACCAATTAGGAAAAAAAACCATGAAATCAATACTTTATACCAATTATATACTAGGTACTGTACTACATATTGAAGATGAAAAGACACAGATCTTGACAACAAGGCACTCATGGAATTTCAAAGACTCCATTAACTTAATGAAGGCAGGCCTATACCTGTTGCTGTCCAGGCTGAGCTTGTGATGCTGCTTGCTGATTTGCTGTGTTGTTTGCCGCAGCTGCAGCTTGTTGCTGAAATAAATTGGCTGGATACACCCCCCACGGAACACCATAATACTGAGGTGGAACCACCGCTGGACCTAAACCCCACACCCCACCCCACCCCCCAAAGAAAAAGTTACTTACATTTTATAAATGAGGTCAGTTACCAATAGATCATAAAAGGGAGCAGTGTATAAGACTTAGAGCAAATGTCCTTATAATCCTCTACCCACTTACACCTGCTACATACCATTTGTTTCTGGTTCTATTAGGGGGACAGTCTCATTCAGTATGATTATTAAATATTCAGGAGTGACAGCAGTGGCCTTCATGGATATAGTAAAGCTAAAGTTAAGAGGACCAATGAATTGACAGGACACAGCCATCTATGCAACATTTACTGAATGTCAGTTTATAGATTTAATGCTGACCAACACATAATACATTTAGGGAACACTAAATTTCATAAAACTCTATGATATACTAGGTTCAATTCAAATTCTCTTAAGGTTATTTTCTGACTACTGAATAGAATTACAAAAATAAAAACACTTTTATCTTTTTATTTGCAATCTATAATGTAAAACTAGGGAATATTCTGATACCAAGCTTACTGCAAGCGTTATTTGAATTGTAAATCTTGAATTTAAAAATATTTTTAATTAAGTTTCTACTAAAACTATTCTTCACATTTGAAACAGAATTAGCCACAATTCTCACAAAACCACCGAAAATCACATGAAAACAAATGAAACATCAGTGTTTATATAGTTAGGAAAATGGAACTAGTGAGTCAAGACAAGAAAGAACTAAGTGATAGAATCAGAGAGGGAAACAGACATGGGAAAGCAAACTAGGAAAAATAGAATGAATTGTTCTTGCTCTATTCTACTTTATTCAAGATAACATTTACTTCCAGGAGAGAAATAGCATTATACACAATAAGCCCCATCATTAAGCTGATGAATAAGATGTCATGATTACTGACTGATAAAACAAAGATGCCCTAAAATTCCACTGACATGACTTTAGTATAGCTACTTAATATTTTAAAAAGTTAAACTCGGTTTCACTTTGTTTTGGAGGCTCCAATAAAGCCCAGTACAATGGACTGAATCACTAAAGTGAAAAGCATTAAAAAATTTAAAGGTAAAATAGATTTCTGAAGATAGTTTAAGCACAATCTAAAATGACAACTATTAACAGGATTTATGAAGGAAGAATATGTTACTAAAACAAGAGTCAGATGTCCACCCAGAATCTCTCTGTCCAAAACAGTAGACAGAAGCCACTTGTGGCTACTGAAGACTTAAAACTGTAGCCTGAACTGAGATGTGCTATATCACATCTCAGAGGTACCATATCAATATATAGGATTTTGAAGACTTTGCATGAGGGGAACAAGTGGATGTAAAAGAGCTATTAATAATTTAAAATTATATTAAAATGATAGTATTTTAGATATGCCAACTAAATCAAATATTGAAATTATTTTCATCAGTTTTTTACTTTTATAATGTAGCTATGAAAAACTTAAATTGCATTATCTGGCTCACATTATATTTCTACTGGGTAGCACTGGTCTTAGAAAGCCTAAGTCCAGAATGCCTAGAGTGTGTACTCTCAAAACTAACATTTCTTAAAGGGGCTCCTTCTGATTCTATAGCTTTGTCTATATGATACACCAGAACTTTACATACTAACATCCAGTTAAATGCCAACATAACAGTTCATCCTTTAAGGAATCACACACAGATCTAGAGCAAAAACTATTGAATGTGACAGTTTAGTTTCAGTCTAACTAAGCTATCAAATAAGAATTGGAAATTAACATTTTTTTTACTTCTTAAAGTCTTAAGCATTAAAAAAAAGTCCCAAACTCTCAGGAAAAGACTAACTGTTCTGTGGTCATCATGATAACTATCAGAAGTAGAGTTTTAAAAACTGCCTTATTCATCAGTGACAATTCGTATCAGTGAACAAAGTAAAAAAACTGTGATAGTCTTGAGTTATGAAAGTCAATGGACAGGTTCACTCCAGTGAATCTGTGGCTGACATTATCCTGTTTCTGCCTCTGTAACCAACATAACAACCAACTCAACCTAAGATAAAAAATAACCTCAAAACTCTACAGAAGATCTACAAATTGCTTTGCTCAAAAGAATGGTGCCTGATCTCCTTACTTACACAATAAATACAGCTTTGAGTTTAAAACATTTTTTCCCCAGCTTTACTGCGATACCACTAACATGTACACAATGTTACACATTGTTCAGATTGAGTGGTAGTTTCAGGTTTTAACAGCAAGTTCTTTCAACTCCATCCCATCTTTTTGCCCCTCAGTTGGCCTGTACATTTTAATACTGCTAAATAAACTACTTTTTAGATATGCATTCTCTCAAGATAGCTGAAGTTCCTTACCTCATACTCTCCCTGATGTGGGTATTTATAGCACCTATCCCCAGTTTAACTTTACTTTGCATTTATTCATGGTCTCTATGGGTTATAGAATTGGTCACAAAAAGGAAGATTTGTGGTTGACACTAACATTTCTGAAACTACAGAACTGAAATGTATATCAGCTATGTATATGAGGAAAGAGTTACCAGGCTTAGGCTTTTTCCTAGCATTACAATTGGAAAAAATAGTAAACTACCTCTGTGGTAACTTCAGTTCACTTTAGATAAATGTTTCAGATTTTCTTAAGAACTCCAAATTGCCTAAGTAGACAAAAATAAAGCTTATACCAAAATTTAAACTAAATCTTTAATAAGCAACAAGGATGAACAGTAAGTTACCTGCTAATGTTGCTGCTGCAGCCAATCCTGCTGCAGTATATGGATCAGTCCCTGGAGGAGCAGCACTAATAATATATGGATTTGGCACAAATGCAGCTGGAGCAAGGCCTGCTGAGAATACACCAGCTGTATTTAAAAAGGGAGAAATAATGAATGAAAATGTAAAGTATGATTTTCTTCATTAGGTAAAATAATTTCTACATTAAATTTGGAGTGGGGGAGGAGAGTGTGTATAATGGTTGAAATTCTGATTAACCTAGTGACGTTGGCCATGTAACACAACCTGACTCTAAGATTCTTAATTTATGAAATAGGTGTATTGCCACTTGTCTTAAGGGATTTTTGTGAAAATTAAATGATACTGAATATGAAATGACTACATACAACTAGCACAACAGGCATACAGTAAATGTTGAGAGCTAGAGCTACTATCGTTGAACAGTTTTTCATTCTATCTTTCTCAAGCTGTACTATGAGCTAGGGATTCAACAGTGAGGAAGACAGATGTGATCTGCCCTCACAATCAATCCATCTAATGAGAGAAACAAACAAGAAATTGGCAATTAGATATAATACAAAGTAAATGCTATGGGCATAGAGGGAAGGGGCACTTATTAACAAGCTTCAGAAGGGGTGGGGATTATGAAGTGGGGCTGTAGGGCAAGACAAGACAAATAAGTTATAACCAGAAGGAAGACCCATGAAGATCTTCCTGGGTCATGTTAAGTAGTTTGGACTTTACCTCGAAAGCAACAGAAAAAACATGAAGGGCTTTAAGCAGTATAGTGACTCTCAGATCACTTCTGTATCTAATGTATCATCAATATGGATTTAGTAAAGACTAGGAAAGATTTTTAAATATTCATTTGCAGTACTTACTAAAGAGACAAAACCTAAAGAGACAAGAATGGATCCCTGGGTGGCTCAGCAGTTTAGTGACTGCCTTCAGCCCAGGGCGTGGTCCTGAGGTCTAGGGATCGAGTCCCACATTGGGCTCCCTGCATGGAGCCTGCTTCTCCTGCTGCCTGTGTCTCTGCCTCTGTGTGTCTCTCGTGACTAAATCAAATGAAGAAAAGGAAGAAAAGGAAGGAAAGGAAGGAAAGGGAGGGAGGAAGGAAAGGGAGGGAGGAAGGGAGGAAGGAAGGAAGGAAGGAAGGAAGGAAGGAAGGGAGGAAGGAAGGGAGGGAGAAGACTGCTGGTATCAAGGAATCCCTGTGTACATCATATATCATAAAGTATTAACTGCCAGAGTTGTTTCTTCTAGAAAATAAGGGAGACAAGTTGAAGGTGAGAGAACTAATAAAGAGCTCATAAAGGTTCAATTTAAAAGACGATTAATTCAGTGCCTGGCTGGTTCAGTGCATAGAGCATATGACCCTTGATCTTGGGGTTGAGAGTTCAAAGCCCCATGTTGGGTGTAGAGATTACTTAAAAACAAAATCTTTAAAAGTAAATAAATAAATCTTTAAAAATAAATAAATAAAAGATAATTTAAGAAGGGGGAATAGATGTATAAAAGCAAGTGGACATAAATAACTTTTTAAAAAGTATTCAAAAGTAGCACTTATTGTAAAATCTAGACCTTAAAATTGAGATTCCAAAACTTCATTCTAACTATATTACAGCAGTTTTTAAATGTTTTGACTGTGACCCACAATATAAAATATATTTCATAACTTAGTGTCCATAGATATATATGGATACATATAATTGCCACGAAAATCTCAAAAAAACTGATCCTTATAAAGTTCCAACATAACCTATTTTCTACCTAATTTTTCTTTTTATTAATTTCTATAAATCTATTTAATCTCTAAGAATAGTGGCCATAACCCATTAACATTGATTTAATGCACAGACACAAAAAAGTCATTTAAAAAAAATTTTTTAAAGATTTTATTTATTCATGAGAGATACAGAGAGAGAGAGAGAAAACGAGAGAGAGAAGCAGAGGGAGAAGCAGGCTTCACATAGGGAGCCCAACACAGGACTCGACCCCGAGTCTCCAGGATCAGGCCCCGGGCTGAAGGCGGCACTAAACCGCTGAGCCACCAGGGCTGCCCTAAAAATTTGCTTTTAATTAAGAATTAAAGAGGATTCAATAAAATCATTGCACTATTTAAAAAATCATTTGCTCAGAGTTGCATCCTTAACCCTAGGGTAAAGTTTCAAGATTTCCCACTGATTCCTCTATCATATATTATCTTTATTACAGTAGAAAACCATGGATATAGTGGTATTCATGCCTATTCATAACACTACAAAATCTCAAAGCCAAGATGTAATTTTTTTATATTCTATATTTTATGATTTAAAAAGATTATAAAATCTCAAATACTATTGGAGTAAATAAAATAGAAAACAAAGTCTTCATGCAATCCTTACTGACTCTTGGTTCATATTCTAAATTTTTCAATTTTAGAAATAATTTTAACATAGCTTTCTCCACATTTATGTTATAAAGCAGATAGGAAGTTTCAGATATTTGAAAAACAAGAAATTAGTTTGACCTAATGGACACATACTGAGCCTTCTGTTGAAAAATGTTTTTCATGTTTTAAGCTCACAATTCATTTAAGGAATATTTACAACATACTAGACACCAAACAATATGCTTGTGTATTTACATAAATATATATTTGTATATCTCCACATACAAATACACAAATATGTGTTTGTATCTATGTGTTTATACATGTACACAGGTATAAATATATATCCTACCAAATATTTAAATGAACATGCACAGTCACACATTTTATATTGTAGGCTATACTGATACTTTAATATGCTTTTTTTCACTTGCCATAGGTCTCATTCTATTATCAACAGATAACCTCACAGGTCACGCTTTCTAATGTTCAGAAGGAACGTGACTTAACCAGTTTTCTACTGATAAATAGTCAGATTGTTCATTATCTTTTGCTATAAATAATAGTGCTCCTATTATTCTTTATACAGGGTTTCTATGTTATCATCGTATCTTTATAAACATTCACTTAAATGGGAAAATATGTATCAATTCTTGGTCAGTATTTCCTATTATTCTCCAAGAAAGTTGTACCAATTTATACTCTCATCAGGAATATAAGAGAATACCACTCACACTCCTATTCGAAATTGCTCATTACTAAACTTTTTCTTTTTTTAACTTATTCATGAGAGACACAGAGAGAAGGCAGAGACAGAGGGAGAAGCAGGCCCCATGCAGGGAGCCCAATGTGGGACTCGATCTCTGGCACCAATGCCCTGAGCTGAAGGCAGATGCTCAGCCATTGAGCCACCCAGGAAACCTGCACATTATCAAACTCGAAACAGTTGTCAATCTGAGTAGTAAAATAAAGCATTAAAAAAAAAAAAAGGTTTTTTTTGTTTTAATCTATGGTTCTTTGTCTATCAAAGAGGTAAAATGTCTTTCATAACTTTACCTTCTCATTTAAATTTTTTAAAAACATTTTATTTGAGAGAGAGGAGTGCTCTCCACTCCTGGGCAGAGAGAAGCAGGAGAGGGACAAGCAGACTCCCAACTGAGTAAGGAGTCCACCCGTCAAGGAGCCCCTCTCATTTAAATTTTTAATCCTCAGGAATAGGACCTGGGGCACCTGGGTAGCTCAGTGGGTTACGTGTCTGTCTGGCTTTAGGCTCAGGTCATGATCTCAGGGTCCTGAGTTTAACCTCATATCAGGTTCTCTATTCAGTGGGAGCCTGCTTCTCCTTCTGCCTTCCTCTTGTTCTCTCTCAAATAAATAAAATCTTTGGGGGGAAAGAAAGGAATAGGACCCAATTATCTCCAGGCTATTTTCCAAATACATTATTTTACTGTTAAGTTGAAATGTCAGCTAAAATGAAAATCTACCCCACCACTGCACCCTAACTATACACAAACGTGAACATATGTCTACTACAAAGTGTTCTTGTCTACTATCTACTTGTCTGCACCTAGGCCAGGACCACACTGTTTTAGTCACTGAAAATAATAACTTTTGAAATAATAACTTTTGAAATAACTTTTTCAGTAAGTTCCCCTCTTTTTACTTTAGTTTTCCATTAATTTTCTCATTTTGCTTTTCTAAAACAAACATCAAAAGCAAACTTCTCAAGTTCCAAAAAAATCCTACTGGGATTCCAACGAAGAATCCATTAAGTCCCCAAATTAATTTAGGTAAAGTGACATCTTTATAATATTGAGTTTTCCCAAAAAAGCCATGTGTCCACATGTATTCGAGTCTTCAGGAAAAGTTTATAGTCTTCTATGCCTTGCACATCTTTAGTTACCATCTATTCCATTCCTTAGCTTCTAATTTCTCTCATCTCTTCCAAGTACTGATCACTATGGGTTCAGTGTTCTAGGAGATTTCCTAAGTTTTATTCTCCAGCTCATTTCAACCTAGGTGACAGCCAATCAATAATGAAGCACACCTATGTCTTTTTATTTTATAAGATTCTGAAATGGTCTGTTTTTACATCATTTTGTTTCAAGACCACTGATCTTTGAGGACTTCAGTCCTTTATCTCCCCTATGATTCTGAGTCGACCTTTAAAAAAAAAAAAAAAAAGATTTTATTTATTCATGAGAGACACAGAGGGAGGCAGAGATATAGGCAGAGATAGAAGCAGGATCCCTGCAGGGAGCCCGATGTGGGACTTGATCCCAGGACCTCGGGATCATGACCTGAGCCAAAGGCAGATGTTCAACCACTGAGCCACCCCTCAGTTGAATTTTAGTTGTTTTCCTAACTTTAAAGTTCTCTTATTTCTACATTTTGGGTGTAAATTCTACTGTTTTTTATATGACTGACTGCTTTCTAGCTGATCTTTCTTGTTTGCACTGTGAATTCTGTTTGTGATACTGAGAGATTCTCTTATATTTACCCGTCCATCAGATGAATGATTGCGAACTATACATCATAAAGTCAAGTCTCCAAATCAAGACCTGTTCATATTTATGACCTTGTGTGTTCTTACTCTATGTACAAGGTCAGCATGACTCAAATTCCAATCCTGGTAGTGTGTAGGCCCTCTAATTATTTGCCCCTCTTCTAGCCCTCTGCAAACTATCTGGTTTATTTCCAATTCACTCCCATGGATTATCTTTCAATTTCCCATACTATAGAAGTTTCCCAACTGTCTCAACAATCCTTTTTCCTTTTCTCTCTCTCTTTTCAGTGTAGATGTCTTAAAAAAAAAACACACACACACACACACACACATACTGTATCTATTATCTCTGGCCCAGTCCATGAGCCGAGTCCAGATTGCCACTTATTTTTATGTAAACTACCTAAGAACAATTTTAACACTTTTTAATGGTTGAAAATAATAAAATAATAATTTGCAATACATGAAAATTATATGATATTCAAACTACAAGGTCCAGAGTAAAAATTTTATAGGAATACAGTCATACTCATTTATATATCATCTAAGACTGCATTTGTGTCATAACAGCAGAGTTGAAGAGTTGTGACAAATTACATGGCTTGCAAAACTTACAATATTTACAGATTATCTGGGCCTTTATAAAAATGTCAATCCCCATTCTAGAAGAATCTTCTAGCGCCACACTGTCCATTTATATTTACTATCACATATAGCTACTGAGCCATTTGAAATGGGACTAGTTTACTGAGACCTGCTGAAAGTGGAAAAATGCACACCTGAATTGAAAAGTTTCCTATGAAGAAAAGAATTTAAATTTCTCATTAGTAGTTTTATATTGATCACATTTAAAATGACATTTTGGATATAATGGGTTAAATAAAATAGTCAAATTCATTTCACCTATTTCTTTTTACTTTTCAAAAATGTGGCTACAAAAGAATTTAAAATTCTCTGTGGCACATATTATATATTTCTATTGCACAATGCTGTTCTAAAATGGGCTTTCAGCTAATGAAGAGGAGACTAGGATAAAAAAAACTGATGGTCAACAATGAATAAATTTAACTATGGAACAAAGATTAAAAGATGGAGTCAATTTTGGTAAATTATACTTAGAAATATTTCCATTTTATTCAGATTTTCAAATTTATGTGTATGCTTTCCCAAATGGCTTCACAAAGAAGTTCTGCCAAGATTTAAAAGAGGACTAAGTCCAATGTTACTTGAAATACTCTAAGGCATTAAAATGGGGAACAGTTCTAAATTCTTTTTATGAAGTAATCATATTCCAAAATCTAACAAAAAATGCAAGAAAACACACAAACTTAAGGACTAGTTTTATGTTCACATTATTGTACATTTTATGCAACATTCTAAATAAAATATGAGCAAATAGAAAGAGCTAATTTTACACATTTTTTATTCCATGAACACAGAAATGATTCAATTAGAAAATACTCATAAAATTCAGTATTTGCCAAATCAAGAGCTTTCCTAAAATACCAATTTAAAGATTCAATATAAGATAGGTCATTTACAATGATAGCAAAAGATAAAATACTTAAGAACCAATTTCTCAAGAAATATGGAAACTTACATAATAAAAACTTTAAAGCACTGATAAACAACATAAAAGCAGATTTGAACAAAAGTAAAGATACACCATGTCCTGGTTAGAATACTTAATGTCATAAAGATGTAGATTTTCCAAAAGTTAATTTAAAATTTAAACCCAATCCTCTGGAAGTAAATAAGTGAATTTTAAAGTTCATATAAAAGTAAATTAATGAATTCTAAAGTTCATATAAAAAAGCAAGTAAGAAGAAAAAAATTTTAAACTCCAAAAAGGAAGAGCAATAATGGGTACACTAGCCTGTCACATATTAAAACATATCATAAAGTCTCAAGAAATAAAAAAGGGTTATACTAGTCTGTGAGTAGACAGGAATTGCTACATTTCTTCTTTTTTCTTTAATTTTATGATTTGAGAGTGAAAATGAAAAGCACACATGCCTGCTCAAGGAGGGAGAGAAAAAACCCCAGCAGACTCTGCTGAGCGCAGAGCCCTATTACAAGGCTCAATCTTATGACCTTGATATCATGATCTGAGCTGAAATCAAGAGTTGGATGCTTAACCAAACGAACCATCCACACATCCCAGGAATCACTACATTTCTAATGAGAAGGATTAAGTATAGGGATAAAGGAAGCTAGGGGTAAAGAATGCATGCTACTATAAAAGTCATCTAGAAATGTGTGGTCACCTTTGATTAAAACCAGAAATAAGCTGAGTGAAGTAAGTCAATCGGAGAAGGACAAACATTATATGTTCTCATTCATTTGGGGAATATAAATAATAGTGAAAGGGAATATAAGGGAAGGGAGAAGAAATGTGTGGGAAATATCAGAAAGGGAGACAGAGCGTAAAGACTCCTAACTCTGGGAAACGAACTAGGGGTGGTAGAAGGGGAGGAGGGCGGGGGGTGGGAGTGAATGGGTGACGGGCACTGGGGGTTATTCTGTATGTTAGTAAATTGAACACCAATAAAAAATAAATTAAAAAAAAAAAAAAAAACAAATAAAATGTGGGACCTAGGAGACCTTCTTGGATTGACAGAGAACAATACAAATGTGAGGAAGAACTTAGTATGTCACCTTCTCCCCACCCCACCTGTTTCCATAGATTATGATGTGGAGAATATTCACAACTTTTCCAATTAGTAAATAAATTAAGATTAGCTAACATCAGGCATAAAGATGGTTACATAAATCTATATGTGTGATATAATGATATAACACTATACCTACATTTACCAATATCATATTCCTGATTTTGGTACTATCCTATAAATATATAACATGTAGCCATATAGGGAAAGCTGAGTGGGGAACCTCTCTGTACTGTCCTTTTAACTCCATGTGAATCTCCAATTATTTCAAAATAAAAAGATAAAAACAAACATAAAAAACCCATAAGAGGAACAAGTAATGCTTTAGCACTAACAAATGTATAATTATAATAATAATTCACATTAAAGGCTAATGGTCAAAGACCAAATAACTTAGTGAAATAAAGAAGAAAATATTTTAAGGAATTTTCTTGGAAATCTGATTTCAAATTATTTTTAAAATAAACATTTTGACTTGGTAATAGATACAAATAACTACATTTGAATTTCCAAGTGTCTGACCCTCTCAACTTCATGCTGAAAAAAAACTTACAGGCTGACAATTTTCATCAATCTATAGATTCTTATTTATCCAAAATACAATAACCAGAAACAGTTCTTCCCCAGTTAATCTGTATTCTTGCCATGTAATTTATTACTCTTTGATCCCAATGAAACATTTTAATTTAAAACATAATGGGGTAAAACAATTCAGTAAAAGAAAAATGAAACATTCCAATAAACATTGTAACACAGGATTTTCTAACCAACTCATCAGTATGGTAACTTATAAAGACTCACCTATATGTGGCTGCTGAGCTGCAGCTAATGCATATTGCTGCTGTTGAGCTGCAGTTAACTGCTGAACGGTTAGTGCATTAGTCCTCTGAAAGAGCTATTAGAGAAAATATTTAACACAAAGATTAGTCTCAAAGCATTTCACTTCTATTTAGAAAGCTATGAATAGAGTATTTTGAACACATTTCAATAACCTTCTCCACTACAAAAACATTTTATTTATAAAACACTAAGTATTTAAGAACACTCCTATTACTAACGTGGATGCCTCACAGCACTTCAGGCTACACCAGTATAGAGTTAAGAGGAGCTTCATTAAAGGAGTAGCATGCTTTACCTGCTGCTGGGAATTGTAGTCGAAAAGGCCTACAGTAGCTCCTGAAGAGTCCATGGGTACCTGATTACCAGGATAGTCAAACTGTAAGGAATCCAGACCAACTTGTTCCATGGCATCCAGATTCTGAGTTTCAGGATTTGAAAATTCTTCAACAAGTGGTTTATTAGCTGTAGGATTAGGAAGAGGCCCCAGTCCTTCTGGGGGATTAGTATTGGGGCCCAGGCGCTCAACTACTTCAGTTGGAGAGGCTTGACGACTTCCAGGAGTACGACTATATAAAGAAAACAGGAAGGTGTTAGGAGGTAAAAGTAGTAAGTCAGTCACTGTTGGAATGGGAAAGTGGGAAAACCATGAAAAACAAATGGCTGTAAAATACAGAGAGCAAATCAGGCACCCCAGGTAACTATCCACTCCACTTTAACATTTTTGTGTCTAATGTAACTTCCTCTTAAGAATGGACATAGTTTTGTTTTTTTTTCATATTTCTAATGATCATTCTAATTTGAATAGCATAAAAATTTAACTCAATTTTACAGGTAAGATAATTGACTAATATCACAATTTAGGCTTAGATTACCCAAAACTTTGGTCTCAAATCACAGACAAAATGAATGGTAGTATGAATAGCAGACTATCAAGTGACAAACATGGGAAGACTCAAAACCAAAATGCACCTACCATACTTCTGTCCTGCCCTCCAGCACAGAATTCTGCCATTATATCTTGCTTAATAATGGTTCAGAAATAAACCAAAACTGGCCATAAAGGAAGGCCTTCATGACTTCAGAGTGCAAAATGTGGAATACAATGGAAAAATGACATGAGCTAAGATGAAGGCTAACTCCAGACTCTCTCTTTGAATATGATTTTGAGCAAATCATTTCATTTTCCAGGCCTCAGTTTCTCAAATGAGAATGAAAACATAACATTGTGTTTATTGTTACAAGTAAAAACAAAAAACGAAGTGTTAAAAACCTCTATGACCGCTCTCCAAAAACCATCACACCAAATTGTCTCAGTTTAAATCATCATAAAGAAATGGATATTCGTAACGTATTTACCAAAAATTGTTTGCTCATCAATGAAAAATATACTTATACATATAAAAAGGCAACTTACTCTACTACTAATAAGCCTTTTTAATTTTTGCAGAACTTTTTATCAACATTCTTCACGGTATAAACCTTATTTTTAATTTATTTCTAGACATAATCTATCCTCACTTACAGTGTCTTCTTCTACAGAAATATTTTATGCAAGATCCTTTTCCTCACAAGAAATATGTTTGTTCTGAGGAAGCATGAGTTCATAGCATATTCAAACATAAATACATTAAGTAAATGGCAATAGCTATTTTACCTGGCTTTCACTGCCAGTTGTCACCTGCCTATGTAACTCTGCCCTCAACTTCAGGAGCTTCACATTGAGATAAATTTGCTAACACGTACAGAGCATTTTATAAAGTAATTACTTAATGAAATTACTTAATTCTAAGAATTGGTCTCCACACATTTAGGTGAACATTTTATTTAGAAATCAAACACTGCCCTTATAAATATTTAGAAGAAGCTTCTAATTCCTTTCCCCTTTAACCATACCTAATTTTTCATGTGAATATTTCAAAGGTTTGTTTTTCATTCAGAATATATGGGGGGAAAAAATAACATGAAAGGATCCTCCCCAAAATTAATCGATTATAATAAAGCCTGCTATTGTTACTTCCTTCCTTTCAGTTCTATGATCTATTGATCAGTATCAATTAATGTACATATTAATGATGTGTTAGCATAGCGACCATATGGCCATAGCCATTAGTCTGAAACATTTTTACACTATAAGTACAATACTGTGTCTAAGATATTTCATAAGCAATTTTAAACACATACCCCAAACTTAATGGAATAAAATTAGAATGCTAATAAATGTAAAAGTTCGTATTAATATGGAGAAGCATAGCCTTTCATACAAACAACTCTAATATAGCAGTAAGTAGAGCATATAATAGAAAAAAGGCATTGCGCTAAGAAGTGGTGCTATTTTCTTGCTATAGTTAATGGTGTATTAACACTTCAATTATAAATGCATACTCTGACAGGCTCATATTCAACTCAGTTTTAAATACATGCCCTTGACTAAAACTCAGATTAGGTAATTGCAGAAAAGCAAAATCAGGATAAGGTTCTAAACAAATTGAAAAACATTAAAATTATTTCTTGTCAAAGAGGTTTACTGGTTTTGGATGCTTTTTTGCACTTAGAACAGATACAAACAGCACTGTTTTAAGAAGCATTCTTACTCTGCTTTTAATAACTAAAGGCAATAAATGTAAAAGCGTACCACCCACGTGTATGGTTACACTCAGTTAACTGAGATTCTATGGTTCACAAGATCAATAAATAGCTCATTTTCAGGTATAAGCCCCAAAGCATCTGACTAATGAAGTATAAAATACAGGAATTCAGTATGAAGAAACAACTCCCTAATATCTAGGTAAATGTATACTCTCTAATCTGAGACAAAGGCTAGAAGAAAATACTTATTTGTCATAAAGAGACCACTAAAGAGTTACAATTTAAAGAATTCTAAACTTAAAACTAACTTTTTGAGGTCTCTAATATGTTCTCTACTTCTTAATTTCAGAAATATTAAGTATTACACAAATTCATATATACTAAGAAAGGTCACAGCTCCTAAACTAATTATGTTTCCTCATTTCCAAGATTAAGAGTTAGATGGGGGATGGGGGGTACAATACAAGGATAGAAGGAAGAGGAAACCCCACAGAAAGGTGCTTAGGAGCAACCCCAAGAGGAGTTTGCCAAGAAAAACCAAGATTAAACCTAAAACTCACTAAATTTTAGCAAGGAGGGAAAAGTTAAAATTTAGACTACCATATTAGCAGAAAGGTAACAGCAACTTCTAACATTACTCCTTTAATGGAATGCACAGTTTTAGAGACTATTTTGAAGAATTATTTTTTTAAAAATGGTTCATAATCAATTAATATTCCTTATTAAAAATCAAATTTTCTGGATTAACACAAGGTACAAAGGGAAATAAACCAAAATTGGAAAAAGTCTAAATCAATCACATCAGCTAGTAGTAATCATCCCTAAAGAGATAGGCTTTTCTTCTCGAGAAAGTTAAAGTCTTACTTAAAATCTTTGCAATCGGCATCCATTCCATTTGGCAAACCTCTGCCATTTATTTTAGAATCATCATCATCTCCTTGTTTAAGATCTCTGTTTTGGTCCTCCTCAAATGGAGAAGCCTTGCCTTTTTGATCTCCTTTCTCAGGTCCATCTGTTTCAGCATCTCTAGTGCCCTGAGGAAAAAGAATCTGTTTGATTCTGAATATTTAATAGAACACAAAAAAAGGCACCACAAGGTGACCTAAAACTACGCTATAGTGCACGTAAACAATAAAAGCATTATCTTATTTTAATTTCGTAATCAACTAATTTATCAAAGGCCAAAAAATTGAGCACAAAACAGTGATTTATAACAGAAGGGCTAAGGCAACCTTAACTATAGCGGTGCTGGAAAAGCAGTAACACCACAGATGAGATTAAAATTCTACTTAATGCAGATGATTTTGTTTAGTTACTTTCACATCAAGAACTACGATGAATAAGCAACTTTAATATTGCAAATTATGTTTCTCAGTACAGTTTGATTTTTGTAACATGGCTAAGATTATATTCCCATTGGTTCTACTATTTCATGTATTTCAAAAAGCGGCCAAGAGACAAAACAAGAGCTCCAACAGCTGTAAGATTTCCTTTAGCTCTGGGAAGAGCCAGAAAAGTACAGGGACTTGAAAATAACCAAATAACCACTGAGTAATTATTAAATATTTCTTTATTCAAAATACTTACAAAAGTTCCCTTCCTAAATCGAGAATCCAATTTATCAGCAGGAGAAGAACTTAATACATATTCTACCATGCTCACACCAAGGCCTCCACTTTCTGATCGCGGAGACAGTATTGCATTTACTTCACTGTTTCCATGAAAACCCTGTCCAGATCTTCTCTGTACCATAATAGGCTGGGACATTGAATGGTCTGTTTGGAAGGAAGATTACAATTACACATTTGTACTTTTAAAGTAACCAAAATGTACTTACATATAAATATATTAAAGTTTTTAAAAATCAGCATATTGTTTTATTTTGAATGTTGTTATAATTTTACAAAAAGCTCTTCATACTGTTGAGATTCACTGGCCTGGGCACATTTCTTGGGAATACAGATAGAGACATTGGTAAAAAAAATAAATAAGTAAAAGCTGGTATGAAGAACAAGCAAATCAGGAAGGTCAATGGAGCTGGAAACAGTAACCTGCAGGCACTCAGCTACCTATAAGCATCTTGTAAAAAGGTTAAAGCTTTCTTCGGAATACATAATAATTCAAAACAAAAACCTTTAGAAGCAAAACCTACAAGAATAACTCCTAAACTGGCAGAGGCACATCTCAAGCTCATAGTTATGTACTGTATGGATTCAGAACACATGGCTCTACCACTATAAACACAAACAAGTGAGTTTGAAGAAAAAGTTAATTACCACAGAATTTTCTATTCTTGGTGCAAAAACCGTCATCTAAAGATTATTTTTAAAGTCCCTTCTAGTTTAAAAGTGTTCCATTTATTCTTAACAAAAAATTATTCACCCATGAATACCATTCCTATATATTTTTATGACAAAAAGAAAAGAACAATATTTAAGATTAGAGAACAAATGGTATAGAAATACAATAAAGGATCTGAGGCAACATTCAAACAGATTTGCCAAAAAAAATCTTTTTAAGGCACCAATAAGCTATCTCTGGTTGAACTGTTATCACATAACATAAAATACTCAATATTAGGTCTAGTCCTTAAGGGGCTGAACTATCATGGTGGTACTCAGCCATCACTACATTAACTGTATGTTTTTAAATGATTGCTACTTTTGTTAAAGCATATTAAAACATTTCCATTGCAGTACCTTTATCCACAAGAGATTAGTCAGTATATTTTTTCATTCAATAATTCATCCATTCATTAACATAGTTCAAATGTTGGTTTATGGTCTCTCATATGCTAGGCATTGTGCTATGTATGAGGAATCCAAGAACAAACAAGACAGTCCCTGCCCTCAAAGAGATCATAGGTTTAATATAAGGCAGTCTTAAGAGTAAAAGTTCATCAGTAAACATGATCCAGGATACTATGGAAACAGAAAGGAGCATTAACCCTTCCTAGTCTTAGAGTGAATCCCAAAGGAAGTGACATGAAGGATAAAGAGTTAAAGTGAGAAAAAAACAGGTAAACATGAGGGTGAAAAAGACAATTTCAGTTAGAGAAACCATCTATATGATAAAGTCTCCTGCAGTCAAAGAAAGAATCTTCCTTAGAATGAAAATTCCTTTAGGACAAGGACTGTTATTCATATTTGCACGTAGTTGGCTTTTTTTTTTTTTTTTTACATAGTTGGCTTTTAATAAAGGTTCTGTAAACAAAATTATAATGTTTTCATTCACTTCTAATTTCCTCATGTCTCTAAGTAAAGACTAATATTCATCTTTAAAATTTTATCAACCCGGCTAAAAAAAGTTAAGTTACAAGAAGAGTAGCACAGAAATTACAAACACAAACTTTACACTAAAATACATAAAAATATGTTGCTTAAATGTTTTATTGCTTGTACGAGTTGTCCTCCAAATACAACGTACCAAAAATATTTCCCAACCACCCATCTTGAAAATAATCTCATTACCATGTTGTGCTCAAGATGTTTTGCTTCAGAACACTTTAAAAAAATATTTGGTTTTGGTAAATAAAGTAATTAAGAATTCAATCTTCAAGACTAAAATTAAAACATGTCTACCAATCAAGTTTTCAAGCACATGTAATTTTAGGAAAAAAAGGGTCTTGTGGGAAAAATGTATCCCAGTCTAAATATTGAAATGCTTTATATCAGGAGTCCCATGTAATATACATTAATTCAAATACCATAAAAAAAAAAATTTGAGGGCAAGCACATCTCCTTTTACCTTTATATTCTCCAAACGTGGAATATTATATTACGTACTGACTGAACTCCAAGTATATTCCCAATTATTTTAAGGAAATTTTACTCTTAATTAGTGGTTACCAAAGTTCTGTCTTTTTCAATTCTGACTGTAAGAGTATTTACTAATCACTAAAATTTTCTAGCACTTCTTCACTCTTTAGCAATTAGTTTAGTTTAATAACAAACCCTAGATACAAAGGACTTTAAATCTTTTGATCTTAATGATTTGGAGAATAAAAATACCTCTGGGTAATTTATACTCAAACTTGAAGGTTAATTTGATTGTCATCTGGAAATTTCTTTATTACTCTGGTCATTTTGTGTAGCTTTCACAAGCTGCATTAAATGGTTATAAATTGAGAAAACTTACTTGTAAAATACACATTAAAAGCTATTTGCATACATCTCAAATTTTACTAATCAGAATCATCTCAAAACTTAACCACTACTATTTTAAGAATAAGTCATGCTCTTTAAGTTACCAATTAATACTGTTAATTCTGTGAATTATACTCCTTACATACCAGTTTCTTCTCCCTTGACAGTTTCTTGGACCTAAAGTCTCTCTCCACTACTTGTGGATATCAAAAACATTAAAAGTCTGCTTCCTTTCTGAGAATTTATCCTATTCAGGGAGTTAACTTCCCTTCTGGGTATAGTGAATGTCTAATAAAGCTAGACCAAAACAAAACAAAACAAAACAAAACAAAACAAACCCACAAACCTAGATCAACCTGCAATTAGATAAATCAGTTGCTGTCCTCTAATACAATTTAAGATTGAAAATTCCTATCGTTAATGCATCCTCTCTTTCAATGGAAATTCAAAATTTTATAATTAGAGTTTAAAACTTCAAATAAAACTTAGTAACGTTTTACTGTGAACACTTCTACTAAGTAGACCATTAGATAAGGGCTAATTTACATTAAAAATGTACATTCTAATGACTTATAAAAGTCATTTGTCTACAAAGACATCACAAATTTGCTCCAAGTATCGTTTAGGAGTAGGCAGGATTTTAAAAAATTTGAATACACTCATTATTCACACACATACACCACCAATAACTTACGAGAAGTTCCCCATGCAGTCTCTCTCCATTCATCATCCCCAAGAAATATGCCTTTTTGTCCATCTTTTGTTGAATCATCAGGTTCCCAAAACTTTTTGGTAGGCAAAAGCTATTTGGGAGGGAAAAAATATTAATTTAAGTTTCATTCTAACTGCAAATTTATTCTGATTATACATAGGTGAAAGCAAACTTACCACCAATATGTACAAATTAGTTTTCAATACTAAGGAAAATTCAGAGTGAACTATTTCCTATTTGTCTTGTTAATAATAAGTAACTCCTCACTTAATGTTTGGGTACTGGCTCTAGTAATTCTACACCTGAACATTAATCAAAGTCTACTTCTTTTTCTACATGTTTGAAATGGTTTTACCACTACGTGACTTTCTTTATACAGTTTACTAAAGTTTCTTACTCAATATAGATAATACAATAAAAACATCTATACAAAAGATGAAAACTTTTCCTTTACTTCCAAATACTGCCCTTGGATCACCTCGTATCCCAAAGCTTCCATGATAGAAAATACATCTTCACTTTTACTTCACTTATTCAAAGGAAGTGAACTTCACAACTCTTCCTAGGTCTGGAATGCTAGTAATCTATCAATTCCAAATCAGGAACCTACGGATAGTGGAAGACACACAGAAAGGAACCTCAAATACTTCTGAGATACTCTAAAAGCCCCATGCTCTATCTGCCATATATGTTACACTATTATAGCACATTAAAATTATGTTGATACAATGATTCACTGATTATTCAATATGTACTGAATAATAATAATATTCAATACATAATAATCAGTGCTCATTATTGAACCTGTATATACTTCTTATCATTACACTTATCACACTAAATTGCCTGTGTCTGCCTCCTTAGGGGCACAGTAACCTTATTTTCAGAGAGCCCACAAACTAAATGTAATAAAATGAACTTAGTAAAAACTCTGGGTCTGAGAAATAAAACTGTGAGGTGCTGGGGGGTGAAAATGTGAGTTTTGTGAGAAAGATAAAGTAAATCATGAACAAAAGTACAATCTAATAAACTACATTGTGTGTACAACAAGGTATGAGATGGATGAATAGATGAGGAAATGTCAAAGCTGATGCTGGTAAAACTTTCTAGGTCAGATCCTGAGGAACCTTAAAGATAAGCTAAAAAGCTGCATATTAAAGTAAAGGGAATCCAGACAGGTTGTTAAGAGTGACATTATGTTTTAGAAAACAACTCAAGTTGTAAGTCATAATAACATAGATATTCTACACTAAAGACAAGGAAATCAGTTTAGCAGAATTACAAAAGGGCCAAGATGGTAAGAATCGAAATAGGGTACTAATACAAAGAGCTGAAAAAATAAAATGGCTTGAGACAGACATTTAGGAGAGTCAGCAGGATAGGATTAAAAACGGAGAGATTAATAAAAAAGATAAAATTTTAAAATTTGGGTAATAAGGTAAATCGTAGTACTATTGACTAAAACAAAAAACCAGAAGCAGCTTTGAAGGCAGGCGGAAAAGTTCAATTTGGCCATGTTCCTAATCTACAGATTTTTCACTAAACTAAATATATTTCATTTTAAAGGAAACCAATTTCTATTAAAAAAAAAAAAAAGTTTTTCCATGTTAGGATCATCCTGGATTGCAAAGGGTTTGTATTTAAAGCACACATTTTAAACAATAATCTGCTCTCATAAAGATCTCAGTCAAATGTAACCTCTGTTCCTTCAGTTTTTTTTAAATCTCACTATAAAAGAATTCTTGTAAATATTCAAACAAAATGTAAAGCTGCTTAATAAAACACTAAAACACTGTGCTTGATATATTTAAATAAGTAAATAGCCATTCATAGTAAACCCCAACTTAATCCTTAAAAAATACCATTATAAATGGTTCTGAAAGAATAAAGAAATATTTTTATCCCATATATGAGAAAAAAGATTCAATATCAAAGTAATTGTAACAAATAAGGAATTGAGAATAAAATTTTAACAACTTCATAGAAGCAGTCATCATAGACACAGAAGTGGCTTGAAACTAATCTTTCTAAAAGATAACAGAAACAATAGAATCTCTTTGAGGAGACTATTCCAAAGTCTTTGTGATAAAGTTCCATATAGTGCTTTAAGTAGAGAAGCTCATAGATCATGGCTTTAAAATACAAATTGTGCAACTAGAAAAGAAAAATCTATGTTAAGCACTTCTCTAATGTACCTAACTTTCTTTTTTTTTTTTTTTCATTTTTTTTTTTTTTTTTAATTTATTTATGATAGGCACACAGTGAGAGAGAGAGAGGCAGAGACACAGGCAGAGGGAGAAGCAGGCTCCATGCACCGGGAGCCCGACGTGGGATTCGATCCCGGGTCTCCAGGATCGCGCCCTGGGTCAAAGGCAGGCGCCAAACCGCTGCGCCACCCAGGGATCCCTATACCTAACTTTCTGTCAAGCACTGTGCTATGAATATCTTTTCATTTTGTAAACATTTATAAGCTATCATGCACAGGAAAACAATTTAGTAGTTAATAAAAGTAACACTTCTAGCAAAGGCCTATACATTCCAGAAACAACTTTTTGTGACAGTTTATTTTTTTTTTAATTTTTTTTTAATTTTTATTTATTTATGATAGTCACAGAGAGAGAGAGGCAGAGACACAGGCAGAGGGAGAAGCAGGCTCCATGCACCGGGAGCCCGACGTGGGATTCGATCCCGGGTCTCCAGGATCGCGCCCTGGGCCAAAGGCAGGCGCCAAACCACTGCGCCACCCAGGGATCCCCTTGTGACAGTTTAAACACTGATTCCAAAAACTCAGAGAAATTACTAGTCGAAAATAAATTAAAATGAACTAAATAGAGGGGGAAAGCAACAATTCAGGATAAAAAAGTTAAAAAAAAAAAAAAGAAATGAAAAAACAGGCAGTACATTGGTTGGATAGCAGTAAAAATAGAGATTTGCCCCTGGAGACTCTTTTACTGTAGTAGAAATCGGGAAGCATATTACAGAGAACAAGGGCCAAGAGATCTTAGAGATCTGTAAAATTTATGATCCAATACCACTTATTAGTTCTCTAATTCACAAAAGTTTTAAACCAAAATCAAGCAATTTTCTTGTTAACCTGCACCTCTGTCCTTCCAACTCAGAAATGACTGGGTAAACATACAAATTCATCCCCCAACTGTCCACCATTTTATTAGTTCTTTCTTTCAAGAAGTATTTATGGCTTGCCCTCTCCACTTTCAAAGAAATCAGTCAACAACCTAGCACACTGCCTCAAAATAATAAATTCTTACTAGAATTTACCAGGTACACTTACACTTCAGATTTCTTAATACAAATTGTTACATAAAATCACATAGCCAACCTAATTAACATAATCTTAAGAGTCAAAAGAACTTAAACGGCTTTATGTCTACAATATGGTGTTTTATTTTTTTAAAGATTTTACTTATTTATTCATTGGAGACAGAGAGAGAGAAGCAGAGACACAGACAGAGGGAGAAGCAGAGGGAGCCTGATGCAGGACTCTATCCCAGGACCCCAGGATTAAAACCGACCCAAAGTCAGACACTCAACCACTGAGCCACCCAGGTTGCCCCAATATGGTGTTTTAAGTTAAGGTGTTTATATAACATCCCAAATGGGGCACTTTTGAGGAAGCGAGTGCTTTTAATAATTACACCATGACAACAGATATGTATTTGGACTGTCTGGGCAACTTAGGATGTAAGGTGACTCTCTTTATAATGCAAGTTCATAAAAGAGAGGCATAAATGCTAATAATAACTCAATGTATAGAGAACAAAAAACAACATAAATCCCTAGAATGATGTTTTTCCAGACTTTAATCTCTTCTGTTAATAAAAAAGATCAATAAATTCTTTCAAATTATACAACTTCCCCCAAATTTCCATTCTTATGGAAATTTCTTTCCATATCCTTTAATATTACTAGAAAACATAAGACATCATCACTTCCAAGGAAGCAGTATTGTGAATAGTCAAGGCATTCATGAGTTTATGCTATTCCATCACCACTATACATGATCTTGGGCCAGTTAATTAACCATTCTGAACTCAAGTTTCCTCATATGTAAGGATAATAATAAAGCAACTGTTATAGAGTTTCTGAGGCCAGAATGAAACAGCATAAGTAAACTAATTAGAACAGACATATAAATATTAGATATCATTACTACCAAAAATAGGAATCTTTTAATATTATAAAACATAAGTAACATATTGACCAGTGACACTTAAATTGCTAATTTAAGAACTATGATATAATTCATCATAAAAATCTTGTCTCTGGCTGTTTGCCTTCTTGATTTTCAAGTCCATTTGAGTATTATAGAAGGAGCATGAAACAAAGAACAGATGCCTAATATAGTCCCATTCTGCACAAGGAAACATAACCAAGGTTACACATATGGCTACTATGTGGCACCATTAGGATTTGAACCTATCATCTGTATAATTCTAAGGCTCATTCTCTTTACATTTAACTACCATAGAAGATGGTTCTTTTCAATTGCAGCCTAATTCATCAATATTTCTGAAAATTCCTAGTATTAGAATACCACTAGATTTAACAAAGTTTATGATATTATCACGATATTCACACCATATAATGTGGGAATTCATAATGGTGGATAAAGTTAAGACAGAATTGCTAAGACAAAGATTTATGTACACAAAACTAGAAACTGTCATTTAGACACTATTTCAAGTAGTTGATCTCCATTTCAGTTATTCCTAACAGATCAGAGCTAGAAATTTGAAATATATCTAATTCATACAAAAGGCTATTCCTATTACTGTCTTTAAAGAAATCAGTCTCACTCAAGGTCATAGCACTAGTGATAGATCAGAGAATACAGAAGTCTTTTTACTCTCTTATCTAGTATTCTCCACACCACCTAGGATATCAGTATATAATTTTCTTTAAATATTGTTTAAGAAAGGAGGGGGGCATTATTTTTCATACTAAGCTATGAATACTCCCCAAATAATACACATTAATTCAGTGACTTAAAGTTTACTTCTGGGTTTCCTAAAGAATTTCAGGCAGGGGCCTGTTTCCCCCATTTGAAAAATAAAGTATATGTATAAAATAATAGATATGTGCCTTTGCAGTTTAGTTTTAAAACACTGTACTATTGAATCTGAGTCCAACCTCCTATAAACTAGCTTTGCTCTTTTTAAGCCATGACATAATACAAATCAGGTAAGTCTTTTGGCAAAAACATGCTATGGAAAAATATGGAAAGAATGAGTTTATGAATGGATGAAGACTGATCTGTTCCCATTTCTGGATGACCAACTAGAAAAGACTGCCCTTCTGATAATGCGTCAGCAAAAATATCATGATCTATAAAACCTAGTACATTTGAAATAGTCCTATATGCAATGCAGTGCTTTCCACTTTAGAGATTTACAACAAATTAAGACATAATAAAGAAAATTCCATTTTTGAAGAAAAAGTCAAGAATAGGGCAATCCATTAAAAAAGGATGTCACATCAAAAAATAAACAAGCAATTTTAGAAAACTCAAAAGCCAGAAACTCACGGGTATTTTTAATTTATTAAAATGAATGAATTCTGGGATAAAACAAAAACAAAAAACCTCACCTGTCAGGAAAGGAGGAGAAGACTGGTGAGAGAGAGACAGGCAAAGAAGGAAATCCCAGAAGGTTCCCTGCTGCCTGTGAGATGAGGAAAGATAGAAAGGCTTGTGGGAGAGAGAACCCAGAGACAGAAACCTGAGTAGGTTTCTTAGCTATCTCTTAGAGGTAACAGAATTAGTTGGTAAACTGTTAAGAAAATATACTTAATGAGTAACAGCTTATTTAAAAATACATTCCTACTGAATGAAGGTCACAGAAGCACTGACCTACTGCTAGCTGCCCCAAAAAACAGGCAGTCTAAATCCTAGCTACCTTTACTCTGCGTATCTGAAATTTCCGTTAAGAAAGCCTAATTTTAGATTAATACACTATTCCAACCCAGTTTGTCTCTTTTCCAAAAACCTCAAGTATACTTCCTTCATCCCCAAACAACTAACCAACTCTTTCAACTATTTCTGATCACTTTTTTTAACTGCAAAGATGTCTTTGCATTTATCAAATACTATTTAGAAAGGTAGGGGAATGATGAACCAATCTGCAAATATATATACAATGTAGATCTAGGAAGTACACTGAGGGGGATGGTTTCCTAGAAAGAATGAAGTTGATGGTGTGGCTTTATTTGCTCTTAAAAAAATCAAGTTCAAGTTTGTCACAAACTAGGCTGAAACACTGTTCAAACTTGCCTTTAAGATAGATTATTCTGCTTTCTAAAGACCATAGGAAACAAGTAGCAGGGAACAAAACAAAAGCCCTTTTCAATGGCTTCTTTTTATTTGCCCATAGTGTAAATAATGCCTAAGCAGCCACTGTATTGCAGTGAAGCTCTAGTTTTTTGTTGTTTAACTAAAAAATTATTCCCTCTTTTAAATCTTTCTTAGGGACCAGAATTTTACCTTATGCACTAGACTAACACGTTTACTTTGGCAATACTTATGCTTAAGCACCTTAACTCACCCTTAAATCAGTCCTCTGAAAATGACAAACTCTTTGGAAAACGCTGTTCTGGAGAAGGGAAGGGTTAGCTAGCTGCAGGGTGCCCTCTTGTGGCCCAGAGGAGTGACTGGACTCTTTTTCTGCATCTGAAGAGCACAGCATTGGATGGAGTGAGTCTCATGAAGGTCTAATCTACCAAAGTAAAATAATCTCCAGGAGCAAGCAATTAATTACACATCTTATGTCTGTTCACTGTTATGTTCTATAAGCAAAGTCCACACTATGTTAGTACTTTAGAACAAGACAAAATAAAGATGTGACCACAAGGGTTTCCATAAGTAATTAAGGTTTTCTAAATATTCTTTAGGCTAAGCATTTTTGATGCCTTAAAGTATGTAATGGTGCAGTTAAATGGAATGCCTCAATGAAAATCACATATTAACAGGACTGATAAGCTCTATTAAAAAATTGAGAGAGCTCACTGTGTGTCAGTCATTCAAATCTAACAACCTACAGAGGAGACTAATATAAAATGAACTGTAACAATATAATAAAAATATGTATAAAGATCTGAGAAGTCAGAAGAGGAAGTAATTAACTCTAACAATAGGACAACACATAGGAGTCTTTCTCAGTACAGTCTTGTAGAGGATTAGAAGTTTATTAAGCAAACAGTGAACAAGGAGAGATTTTTGGAAGAGAGAATAGTGAGCAATTAAGTGTGGCTAAAGCAAACAGCATACATATATAAAACAGCAGGACAAGGATCAAGAAAGGCTCTTTTCAAAGTAATTGTGGTTCATTACCAAAACGTAAAATATTATCTAAACCAAGTCAATCAAATCAACTAGGTACAATCTCACTAAAAATTACTTCTACTAATATTAAAAAAAACCAAATCACCACAACTGGAGAATTGTATGATCCAAGATTTAAAAATCCCGCACCATGTGGAAGACATAACCACTATTTTCAAGAATATTTATGGTTAAAAAAGTCTCAATGGCTCAAATAATTTTAGTGAGGTATACATTCTTAGCATTCATAAATATTTACCTCTCCCATTCCCCGAGATTCTAATGCAAGAGCTTGAAAATCATGATTCATTTCATCCACAGATCAAACCTGTTGAACAAAAATAAAAATTAGTAAAAAGAAAAATTTAAACAATTGACTGCATCAAATATTTTTGTTATATTGCCACTATTGTTACTATTTGCATGAGCTCATATGGGCAAAAATCAATTTATCTATGAAGATAGATTTTCCTAAGTAGAGCACATAACAACAATCTACATTAAAATTAAAATTAAAACCTAGGGTCAAAGATTCTTGGGCTATTGTCTGTGCCAAGTGAACTCCTACTAGCTGAGCAAAATAGAAAGTAAAGAATAAAGGAAGCAAGCTCAAATACTAAAATATAGTTAGCTTTATATATTATACTTCCAATTACAAAATTACTATTTTACTTCTTTCGGTTAACATTTTTCAAAATTTCTCAGCATTTTATTATTTGTAAATCTTATACTAATAATAAAAAAATTTTAATGAAAATAAGTGGTGGTCCAGTTCAAAAAAACACAAATTAATCAGCAGTGAGAGCAATATTTAATTTCCTTAAGAGTAGCTCCTTCCCCTTCTCCTTAAACTAAAACTAAAATACTTTTTCATCTTTCCATTTCCAACTGTTTAGTTTATCATTCATGTGGCAATTGATGTATTCTTGAATCAGAGGCCCTTTGCCTCCTAATGTTAAGTACTGCTGGAGAAAACCACTCAACACTGAAGCCACTACAAATTCAGCTGTCCTGCTTTATGGGCCTTACAATATAATACTATTATTTCCCCCAATCAGTCTCTCTCTTAAAACTCCATAGCATGTGACATTAACAAAGCACTCCTCCCTTCCTGTAATACTGTTCTTTGTTGCTACTTTGTCTCTTAAAATTCTATTTTCCCATGTCTAGCTGCTTTTTCTCAGGCTTCTTCAGAGTCCCATTTGTCTCTTCAATTCATGTTAAATGTTAGTGTTCCTTAGTATTCTATCCACAGTAGTCTCCTCTTTACTCTTTACCCTGAGCAATCTCATCCACTCTCACTGCTTTGAAAACTATATATATATAGGCCCCTGGGATTCCGTCCCACATCGGGCTCCCTGCAAGGAGACTGCTTCTCCCTCTATATCTCTGCCTCTGTGTGTCTCTCATGAATATATAAAATCTTAAAAAAATTATAACAATTCAACTTAAAAATGGGCAAAGATCTGCAGATTCTACATCAAAGATATATGGATGGTAAATAAGCTATTCTCTTAACTTGAATTCATTAACAGTTCAACAAAGTGAACTTTTCATTCACCCTTTCATTAACTCTGTAAGCTCTTACTGGCATCTTCAAAGTGTTAAATTTTGTAGAGGAAAAAAAAACAAGTTAAAATAAGATCACTGTTCTCAAAGAGTTTAAATGAGTCACACAGGTTTCCTGGTATTGGAGATGTAGGTCCCTTTAACCTTAAGCAGCATCCTGCAGAGAACTATAAATTCTGGACAAATAGAAAACAATCTGAAGGCAATGGAAAACATCAAAAAACATGGAAGACAGTCTAATGTCTTTTTAATGGCTTTTCCAACTGAGGACAGGCCTGGGTGGAGGCCTTAGTGCACCAAAATTCCTATAGAGAATCCAGTCTTAAACTTGAAGAACCAAAGGACACAGTTGAGGGCAACCAGAAATTGAGGAAGTCTCAGAAAGAAAACAACCCATAAAGATAAATATTTATAAAGCTTTATTACAAACATGCTGGCAGTAGTGTTGCTTGCAAATTACTGAAATTATAAACTGTGTAACTGCCGTACACTAGTTAAGTGGAGTGACACATCTATAAAATGGAATACTTTAATAGCTGTTAAAAATGTCTGAAAAAAAAAAATCTGAGTTTGAGGGCAGCCCGGGTGGCTCAGCAGTTTAGCCTCACCTTCAGCCCAGGGTGTGATCCTGGAGATCCCGGATCGAGTCCCACATCAGACTCCCCGTGTGGAGCCTGCTTCTCCCTCTGCCTGTGTCTCTGCCTCTCCCTGTGTCTCTCATGAATAAATCAAGAATATATTTAAAAAAAATAAAAATTGGAGTTTGAAATTAAGAAAACGCTTAGACAGTGAGATGCTTGAATGGCTCAGTGGTTGAGTGTCTGCCTTCGGCTCAGGGTGTAATCCTGGGGTCCTAGGATCGAGTACTGCTTCGGTCTCCCCACAGGGAGCCTGCTTCTCCTTCTGCCTATGTCTCTGACTCTCTGTCTCTCATGAATAAGTAAAACCTTAAAAAAAATGCTTAGATAGTAATGTTAAGAAAGATTCAAATGAACAGTGACTGGGTGGCTCAGTCAGGTTAAGCATCAGACTTTGGCTCAGGTCATGATCTCAGGGTCCTGGGATGGAGCCCCATGATGGGCTCCCTGCTTGTCTGGAAGTCTGTTTCTCCCTCCCCCTCTTCCCCTCCCCCAACTTGTGCTTGGCTCCTCGCTTGATCATGCTCTAATAAAACCTTTTTAGAAACCAGAAAGACTGAAATAACACAAATTTCATATAGTCCTTAAGTTACCAGGGTATGCAATATTTTTCATCTATTTATCTGTAGGTTATTACCTTTCTACAATATATGTGTATAGTCCATGAATGAAAGTAGGAAGATTTTCCCCTCTCCTTCTAACCCTGCTCATGTGTGCTATCTCTCCCTATCTCTGTGTATCAAATGAATAAATAAAATCTTCAAAAAAAGAAAGAAAGGAAAAGATTAAAAGAACAGAGTAAAAGCCAAGACATTTTCTCAAGAATAAAAAGCACTGGAGCTCTTGTACTGAAGCCCTTCTTTGCTTACTACCAGGTTTTCATCTGTGGTTTGAATAAATAATGTCATATGTTAAAGAACCTCCAGATAAATATGAGAAGTCTCTTGGATCCATTCTTACTGAAAGAAAGAAAGAAAGAAAGAAAGAAAGAAAGAAAGAAAGAAAGAAAGAAAGAAAGAAAGAAAGAAAGAGAGAGAAAAGAAAAAAAGAAAAGAAAGAAAAGAAAAAAAGAAATTACTTATTTATTCATGAAAGACAGAGAGAGAGAGAGGCAGAGACATAGGCAGGGGGAGAAGCAGAATCCTCACAAGGACCCCAGGATCACAACCTGAGCCAAAGGCAGACATCCAACCACCGGGCCAGGCGTCCCCCACTCTTACTTTTGTAGTGAATCATGCGCCAGGGCAGGGGTCAACAAACTTTTTCAATAAAGAGTCATACAGGCAGATCATATGATCTCTGTTCTCAATCTCTGTTCTCAACTATGCCTTTGTAGCACAAAGCAGCCATAGACATCAAAATAAATGAGCATGGATGTGTCTCAATAAAACTTTATGAATAGTGAAATCTGAATTTCATATACATTTTATGTGCTACAAAACATTATTCTTCCCCTGCCCCCAAATTTAAAAATCTAAAAGCCAATTCCAGAGAGTGGGCCAAACAAAAACTGGTAGTGGGCCAGATCTGGACTGTAGGCTATAGTTTGCTGATGTCTGCTCTAGTGGACTTACTTTCTTGACTGCTCCACAGAAATTTCAAATACAGATAATCCACTCTCAAACATGAGCAAGCCAAAAGTTAAGCATCAAGGCTTTGCTTTCAACCTTTTCATTTATACTATCCCCAGGTATATTTTCTTCTTATAATGAATGGTATTACAGGTTAAATTTAAATGTAGGTGATTGGGTAGGTCAGGAAGAAGACTTCAGAAAAATAAAATCTGCAGAAGACTCAAACCCAGCTTTTCAGTTAGGGTGTTACCATTTATTTCAATCATGAAAAGATAGGAAGAGAAAGGCAAAACAACAGGATAGAAGGTAAACACAAACTCTCAAGCCAGTAATCTCCGTATTAGTTATTACAAAGTTGAGATGGTGGGGGTCGCACATATACCAATAAGACTCCAAAATTTTTGGAAAATGCAAATCTACTATGTCCTATGCAGTTACAAATGTTGGTATCATCTGGTGGCAAGGGAAAAAGAATGTGGACATGAATTTAAGGACTTTATCCAAATGGTTAGATCTTAGGAAGAAAGAACACTTTAGTTCTTCTAAGACGCAACAGAGTATCTATCTAGCATCCAGGTACAGAATATTGAATTGACTTGTTAACTGGAATAAAATGTATCCAAGAGGGATGCCTGGGTGGCTGGCAGTTGAGTGTTTCTTCCGCCCAGGGCTTGATGGAAGTCCAGGGATCTGCTTGATGAAGTCCTGGGATGGAGTACCACATCAGGCTCCCTGCATGGAGCCTGCTTCTCTATGTCTCTGCCTCCCTGTCTCTAATAAATATTAAAAAACAAAAACAAAAACGTATCCAAGAGTTATAGTACACAGCACTGTTTGGGGTGTAAAGTCTGTCTTCAAAATTTTTTTTGTTCGCATCATTAAGCCATGAAACTCCCCCAGTATTATTTAATAACTGGAATTGGCTCATATAGAAGATATATAATAGAACATTTTCTATGGCCAACATCTGTGTAATCTTGAGGTAAGTTTGAATTAAAAAATAGTTTTTGAGGTTGATTCTTTGTTTCCTAAAATCAGTGTTTCATTAAATTCTAAAATGTAATAGCAAAAAATAAATAAATAAATAAAATGTAATAGCATTAGTCAACTTTTTGTAGGCAACACTAATTACATGAGAAAAACAGATAAAGCACCTCAAATAACAACTTGGTTAAGTTCTAAGTTTTCATATTTACTAACAATTAACAAATATAATTCAAAAGGTTTACAAGTTTGTGTAAAGAACCAAGAATATGCATTAATATTGATATTTGTATCATTAAGAGTACTAATTTTTCTCAGACATCTGATCCAATTCCTCTCCATATGCTTACTGTAAAAAAAAAAAAAAAAAACGTTTGGGCGAAACCACTTAGAGCTATAATAAATGGTACCAAAGCACTTTCTACTTCTATATAACACTAATCACATTTTCATAGTATTATAATTAGTTCTATTTTAAGGCCACAGTAGAAATTAAGCTCTGGGGTTAAAGAAGCCCTATAGGAACTGTGACTTAAGACACTGTAAATGCTCAATGTATAATGAATGAAAAAGAATTATTTTTTATTATATGAAATGCAAATTTAGATCTTATCAAATACCTGGATAGTAACTGCTTATAAATACCTTCACATATAGTAATACATAATGTCCATTTTAATGAAGACAGTGAACAAGACTCTTCCTCAGACTTTTTAAAAAGATTTTATTTATTTATTCATGAGAGACACAGAAAGAAAGAGGGAGAGAGAGAGAGAGGCAGAGTACACAGGCAGAGGGAGGAGAAGCAGGCTCCACGCAGGGAGCCCAACATGGGACTCGATCCCGGGGTCTCCAGGATCACACCCTGGGCTAAAGGCGGTGCTAAACCACTGAGCTACCCGGACTACCCTTCGTCAGACTTTCTATAACACTGAATACATTTTCCAACATAAAATGATAGTAACTTCCAGTACTTTTCCTATTAGTCCTATAAGACCTGAAAGCTACTGCTATCTTGTGCATCAATTACAAAAACAACACAATTACAGGAAAACTTAAATATAAGCCATTACAAAAAGTAACTTAGCTGCAATAAGCTGCTTATGAAATATTCTTGGTAGTCATCCTCCTTGGATTGTTTTTAATGAACATAATCAGTGAGCATTAGCGGTATCCATTGCAAACAAACAGGATATTTCTTCAGCATATTAAGCCACTTATGCAAATTTGCCAACTAATCTGTTTCTTACCCATGACAAAGGTAAACGTAAATCCAGTCTTGAGTATTTGTAGCAGATGATTAGCCTTCAAAGATTTAACCTTGCAAAGTTTCTACTAATCACCCTTAACACCCAGTAATTTACTTCTTCTGGGGGCATGAATGGAATCATACACTTTTCTTGTGTGTTTCATTAAGTATAACTTTCATTTTGAAGCTTACAAAAAAATTTTTTTTTAAAGATTTTACTTATTTATTCACGAGACACACACAGAGAGAGAGACAGAGACACAGGCAGAGGGAGAAGCAGGCTCCATGCAGGGAGCCCGACACGGGACTCGATCCCAGGACTCCAGAATCACGCCCTGGGCCGAAGGCAGGCGCTACACCGCTGAGCCACCGAGGGATCCCCTACAAAAATTTTTTAAATTTAAATTCTAATTAGTTACCATGCAGTGAAATATTAGTTTCAAGGAGAATTCAGTGATTCATCACTTACATACAACACTCAGTGCTCATTAACAAGTGCCCTCCTTAATACCCATCACCCTCCATCAACTCTCAGTTTCTTTATCATTAAGACTCTAAGACTCTCTAATGGTTTGTTTCCCCCTTTGCCCCCCTCCCATATGTTCATCTGTTTTGTTTCTTAAATTCCACCTCTGGAATTATATGGTATTTGTCTTTCTTGGACTTATTTTACTTAGCATAATACACTCTAGCTCCATCCATATCACTGCTAATGTAACATTTCATTTTCTCTGATGGCTGAGTAATATTTCATTTTGTGTGTGTGTGTGTAAAACACACACACACACACACACACACCCCGTATCTGCTTTATCTATTCATTTGTAGATGGACATTTGGGTTCTTTCCAGAGCATGGGTATTGTTGATAATGCTGCAATAAACGCCAGGGTGCATGTACCCCTTCGAATCTGTATTTTTGTAACCTTTGGGTAAACAGCTAGTAGTGCAATTGCTGGATCACAGGGTAGTTCTATTTTTAGCTTTTTGCAGTACCTCCATACTGTTTTCCATGACTGTACCAGTTTGCATTCCCACCAACAGTCTGCAAGAGGGTGCATCCTCGCCAACATCTGTTGTTTCTTGTATTAATTTTAGCCACCCTGGGAACCCTGGATGGCTCAGTGGTTTGGCACCTGCCTTTGGCCCAGGGCATGATCCTAGAGTCCAGGGATCCAGTCCCACATCACGCTCCCTGTGTGGAGCCTGCTTCTCCCTCTGCCTGTGTACTCTGCCTCTCTGTCTCTCATGAATAAATAAAATCTTAAAAAAAAAAAAAAAAAAAAAAAAGACTGCTTAATTTTAACCACCCTGACAGGTGTTAAGGTTGGGATCTCATCGAGTTTTTTTTTTATTTATATTTCCCTGACAATGAGTGATCCTGGGCATCGTTTCATGTGTCTGTCGGCCACCTTCATGTCTCCTTTGGAAAAGTGTGTATTTATGTCTTCTGCCCATTTCTTAACTGGATTATTTGTTTTCTGGGTGTTGAATTTCAGAAGTTCTTCATAGATTGTGGATACTAACCGTTCATTTGTAAATACCTTCTCCATTCTGAAGGCTGCCTTTTAGTTTTGTTTCCTTGTGCCAAAGCCTTTTTATCTTGATGAAATCCCAATAAGTTCATTTTTGCTTTTGTTTCCCTTGAATCATATACTTTTCTAGTTGTGTTGGACAAGTCACTTAGCTAGCAGTTGAGCCAAGAAGCCCATCAACATGTTTTGATATTTGCTGTTTGTCTACATACTTCATGGGGTAATTATATAATGCTTGTTTTGCCAACATAAACAGTATTACTGACTCAACTGTATTGTTTTACGTTTTATTTTTTTTCACGTTAAATTAAATTTGGCACATACACACAAAAGTGTCAATATACACTCCCAGAAACCAGAAATCTTCAAAGACCCTACCTCAAATCTTCTAATAAGATTAGAAATTAAGTTATTCCAACATCAGCATTTAGATATTAAATGCAAATTTACCAAGTACTTCCATGCAAGACTGCTTTAGCTCTCTGAGGTTAAATCTCATAGAACATATTCTCAAAGAGGCAAAATAGGATTAAGTATTTAACTTACATACATGCAAATATGAGGCAAGATGTTTTTCCCCCTTAGAATTCTCTCAAAGGAGAATTACCATGTATCTGAGCCTTTATGAAGTCCCTTGTTTTTACAAAGCATCCTCTCGATTTATTTTGAGAAATAAAACACTGGTTAAGGAAATTTTTGAAAAATGAAAATACTACTTAAAATTCAAAAATTTTCATTTTTGAAAAATGAAATACTACTTAAAGAAAATCTCCAAACTAAATCAGCCTCAATCAATCTTAGTTTTTGGTACTTTTAGGTAACACCTGAGAGAAGCAAATCAGGTATCTTAGGTGGAAGTGAAGATGACATGCCTGAAAAGACTGATAACATAAAGTGACTCTAATGAGTCAAAGAATAGATGTGAAATATCAAAGATATATTTTTTTAAATATTTTATTTATAAAAAAAATATTTTATTTATTAATGAGAGAGAGAAAGGAGAGAGAGAGAGAGAGAGAGAGAGAGAAACAGACACACAGGCAAAGGGAGAAGCAGGCTCCATGCAGGGAGCCCGACGTGGGACTCACTCTCCAAGATCAGGCCCTGGGCTGAAGGCAGCGCTAAACCGCTGAGCCACCCGGGCTGCCCCTCAAAGATATATTATTAAATGAGCCCCCAAAAAGCAATTATTTCTAAATTAACATTTATTGTGATTTAATATGGTATGATCTTAAAAGTAAAGCCAACAGTTTTATGCCCCCATGACAAAATATCAAACAGTACCACCACCTATGAAAAATTATGGTCTCGAAACAAAGAACAATCCAAAAAACCTCCATCTGTGTGATAAAATCACTAGATCTAAATACTGGTTTCGGGGCACCTGGGTGGCTCAGTGGTTAAGCGTCTACCTTTGGCTCACGTCGTGGTCCCCAGGGAAGTGGGATAGAGTCCTGTATCAGGCTCCTTGCAGGGAGCCTACTTCTCCCTCTGCCTATGTCTCCGTCTCTCATGAATAAATAAAATCCTAAAAAAAAATTTTTTTTCAGAAAATCAGAGAAATCTACATACAGAATGTGCATTATGATATTCACAAATTTTGCTAGTGGTAATAGCAGCAAGAGGATTGTATATTTTAATAAGTCCTCATCAGTAAGAGAATTTATATATATCCACCCTGGAGCCCAATGAGAGGCTTGAATTCACCACCCTGAGATCAAGACCTGAGTTGAGATCAAGAGTCAGATGTTTAACTAACTGAGCTACCCAGGCACCCCACAGAATTTATCCTTAAGCTGGCCTGCTGTCTGGGATTTGCTTTGAAATACTCTTTTTAAAAACGTAAAATATTTCATACAAGGTTGAATATCAATGATAGATACCTGAGGATGCAATATATTATTTTACCTCTGTGTTTGAATATCCTCATAACAAAGTTTAATTTTATAAATTTTATATATAAATACATACATATATGTGTGTGTGTGTATATATATATATACACACACACATATATACAAAAAACAATGTGACAAGACCATGTGAAACAGGGTAGTATTCAAGCTGGGTCTTGAGGGGTAAGTACAATTTGAAACCACTCCCCTTTTTAAAAAAAACATTTATATAAACTGTGGCTTGTAAAGGTAGTTACTTGCTACATTAACTGACTTAGGATCCAAGCTATTGTATAACTTGGTTATCATTTATTACTTCATCAACCATATTTCTGACAAGTGGCACATGAAATTCTTTTCCCAAAAAAACTGATTTCCAAATAAGCACAAACCTCTTCGGACCAATTTTTATCACACACCATCCCCTCAGAGAATCTTTTTTTTTAAAAAAGATTTATTTGAGAGAGAGTGAGCACACATGCATGTGCAGAGAAGGAGAGAATTTCAAGTAGACTCCCTCCTGAGCACAGAACCCAACAAGGGGCTGGATATCATCACAACCCTGAGATCACGACCTGAGTTGAAATCAAGAGTCAGATGATGTTCAATGGAGCCACTCAGGCACCTCCAGGGAACAAAGTTAATTTAACACTCAACGTCATGCCAGAGATTGTGCTAGGCACATAATATCTAATTCTTTTTTTTAGATTTTTTTTTTAACTTTCATTTATTTATGATAGTCACAGAGAGAGAGAGAGAGGCAGAGACACAGGCAGAGGGAGAAGCAGGCTCCATGCACCGGGAGCCTGATGTGGGATTCGATCCCGGGTCTCCAGGATCGCGCCCTGGGCCAAAGGCAGGCGCCAAACCGCTGCGCCACACTATCCAGCAAAGTAAGTACTGTATCCTTGTTTTACAAATAAGGAAACTGTGGACAATTTCCATATACTAATAGACAAAACTACTAAAGTGGCAGACTTTATACTGTCAAGACTCCAAAGGCTCCATGCGCTTTTCTATACCAACCAAACAAACCAATATTCAGCATATATGTTAATTCTACAACTCTCTTAAAGCTGCCACCACCCCCATCATCCTTTTGGTTACACTATTCCAGTTCCCTGGACAGGTCTTTGACACTTATCTCTTCATATGTAAATAACACAAACTCAAAGTTTGGCTCAAATGGCACTTTCTCCATCAAAACCCACCCCCGGGATCCCTGGGTGGCGCAGCGGTTTGGCGCCTGCCTTTGGCCCGGGGCGCGATCCTGGAGACCCGGGATCGAATCCCACATCGGGCTCCCTGCATGGAGCCTGCTTCTCCCTCTGCCTATGTCTCTGCCTCTCTCTCTCTCTCTCTGTGACTATCATGAATAAATAAAAAAAAAAAAAATCTTAAAAAAAAAAAACCCACCCCAAAACAATCTTTTTCTTAATTCCCATGGCATTTAGTTGGTATTTTCATCAATTATTAATAACATCATATTCCCTGTTAGACTTTAAAACTTCTCCGTATCATAGGAAAAAAAAAAGAAAAAAAAACCCCACAAAACTTTTCTATATCAGAATTAGGGTAGAAAAAACATTAACACAGTTATGTAAGCTATTCTGGTTACACCAGCGTTCCATGAAATGAGGCAAGGGTTCAAAGAAGAATAGTAAGGCATAGTGTAATAGGGATAGGGAGAGAGGGAAACGGTTAACATTATCAACTATGAATCCATTTAAAAGCGTGAGATTTAAAAAAAAAAAAAGCGTGAGATAAATGTATTCAGACATATGTGGTGGAGGAAATCCCGGATATAAGTGAAAAGGCAAGGTTAAAAGCAGTGCATCATCCAACTTTCATAAAAACAAAATAAAAACGTACACATTGTATAAATGGAAAACCATCAGAAACTGTGACACTTAATTATTAGTGGTCACATCTGGGAAAAGGGTATGCATGATTTTTGTTTTATATTTTATAATTATTTACTCAAGTGTCTCCCAGTCATTACTTAACTCTGAAAATATTTAAAATATATACATGCTGGAAATCACTAAACACATTGATGTAGTTCTTATAATCAAGTCAGCTTGGAAATCAATGGCCTTTATTTTTAAGTAATTTTTTTTTTTAAAGATTTGTATTTATTTATTCGTGAGAGACAGAGAGGCAGAGACAAAGGCAGAGAGAGAAGCAGGCTCCATGAAGGGAGCCCAATGTGGAACTCGAGAGAAGCAGGCTCCATGAAGGGAGCCCAATGTGGAACTCGATCCCAGGACCCAGGGATCATGCCGAGCCCAAGGCAGACGCTCAATCGCTGAGCCACCCACTCAATCGCTGAGCCACCCAGGTGTCCCTGTGCTCAAGTATTTTGGAAGTATACCTATACATGAGCTATGTATGACTTGCAAAGAAACACACCAGAAAAACATCTTTTCCATAAACTAGGCATCACTTAAAAGAAAAATATTCTGCTCTTACTGGTAAACTTCTAAGGGGTTTTAAGGCACTATAAAGGAATTTACATGTAAATACCAATACCAATACCAATACCTACTGTAGTAAATATCTCTAGCTATACACTTCATGACACTTTGGGTTTTAAAAAGCAAAATCTAAAATATAGTTCTAAGTATTTTTCTCATCACTTGATTTAAAGGGATTGTACTTGTGTAGGTAACACTTAGTTTTCTAACCACTTCATCTAGGTTAGTTCTACCTTTTTGATATATTCCTCAAAGTGTTAAAAAAAATTATACCTTTTAAACTCCTCAATGTATTTGACAGTATACTGTGATAAACATGGTTTACGTATTTCTAGTTTTCAAAGTATTTCATACATAATATTGTTTCTGCTTGGTAAGTATTCTTTGACAAAAGCTTAAGAAAGAAGACAAGAATTGTTATTTTATTTTAAAGATTTATTTATTTTGGGGTACCTGTGTGGCTCAGTTGGTTAAGCACCAACTCTTGAAGAGACGCCTGGGTGATCCTGGAGCCCCAGGATCAAGTCCCACATCGGGCTCCCTGTGTGGAGCCTACTTCTCTTTGCCTGTGTCTCTGCCTCTCTGTGTCTCTCCTGAATAAAGGAAATCTTAAAAAAAAAAAAAAAAGCACCGACTCCTGAGATAGAGCCATGCTCAGTGTGGGAATCAGCTTATGATTCTCTCCCTCTCCTCTCCCCCCAACTCACCACTTGCAAGCTCCCTCTCAAATAAATAAATCTTTAAAATTAAAAGAAAAAAAGCTTTCTTTTGAGAGAGCACATGCATGAGAGGAAGAGAGGGAGAGCTTATTAAGCAGACTCCCTACTGAGCATGGAGCCCCACATGGGCTCTACCTCTACCCATGACCATGAGGTCATAACCTGAGCTGAAACCAAGTCGGTTGCTCAACAGACTGAGCCCCCTAGGCACCCCATATGACTTTTTTTTTTTTTAATTTGCCATTACTTCTATAGCTCAAGACTATCACTTACCTGAATTCCCAGAAGGCAAAATACTACAGTTCTATGCTAAATTTCATTCCTAACAGCAATGTGAGTGAATTAAGTCTAAATGAGACTGGGACGCCTGGGTGGCTCAGCGGTTGAGCGCCTGCCTTTGGCCTAGGGCGTGATCCTGGAGACCTGGGATCGAGTCCCACATCGGGCTCCCTGCGTGGAGCCTGCTTTTCTCTTTGCCTATGTCTCTGCCTCTCTCTCTCTCTCTCTCTGTGTCTCTCATGAATTAAAAAAAAAAAAAAAAAAGACTAAATGAGATTAATCCCTAAAGGACACTAACTTTAAGTTTGTGCCCTGAAGGTTTACCCATCAGTATAACATACCACATTAGGATTTGGGAAGGATCAGAGGTATGTCTTTCTTAGCATATATAAGGAGGATCTGTTAACTGATTCCCAGAAAAGTAAATGTGCTAATGTTTCGGAAAATCTTTTTTTTTTTTTTCTTTTTAAAGATTCTATTTATTCATGAGAGACACAGAGAGAAAGAGAGAGGCAGAGAAAGAAGCAGGCTCCATGTAGGAAGCCTGACGTGGAACTCGATCCCAGGACTCAGGGATCATGTCCTGAGCCAAAGGCAGAAGGCATATGCTCAACTGCTGAGCCATTCAGGCATCCCTCGTTTTGGCTCAACCGCTGAGCCATTCAGGCATCCCTCGTTTTGGCTCAACCGCTGAGCCATTCAGGCATCCCTCGTTTTGGAAATTCTTTATGCAATCCTCAAGGATATGAACACCCCAATTTTAAGGTCACTGGTTCACAACCTCACGGTGCATCAGAATCTAGGTAGAAGGTTTAAAACTGTACACTCAGATCCCACTAATATAACCCTTACAACGTCACTGTATCACCTATAGCTAAGGAATATATCCACAAAACCATATTGGTTTTCCAAATAAAAAAATTTGGATCATTCATCATAGTATAACAGATGAATCTGAATAAAAAGATCTCGAATATAGTTCCATGTTTGTCCCAAACTAGGTGAATGAATTCAAAACACTTTAACACTGGTCCTGTTTTCCCATTTGCAAATGAGAATATGCCTCCTTCACAGGATTATTGTGAAACATGAAATATACAAAATTAAAATATAAGTGCTTTCAAGAGTATTAAGGACTACCACAATGAGGGAATATTTTCTTGTTTAAAAAATCAATATACAATCCTCTAACACAGGAATTTCTTTTGAGAATTTACCTTACATAAATAGCACCAACATGAAAAGAATGAACTGCATAACATTTACTGCAGCATTGCTTGCAGTGGTTCAAAAATAAGAATTGAACAATGTACTTCTGAAACTAATAACACTATACATTAATTGAATTTAAATGAAATAATTGAACAAACTTAGCAACAGAAAAATGGTTTAACAAAATTAAAATCTGCACTGATTGTTACAAGTTATTGAAGTTTTATGTACAAACACAGTAAAATGTTCAGGATATTAAATAAAAACACCAAGTTGCCTAAGGTGTATCATATAATCCCATTTTTGTTTTGTGTGTTTTAAGATTATGCATTTACTTATTTATTCATGAGAGACACAGAGAGAAGCAGACACAGGCAAAGGGAGAAGCAGGCTCCCTATGGGGAACCTGATTGATGCAGGACACAATCCCAGGACCCCAGGATCACAACCTGAGCCAAAGGCAGACACTCAACCACTGAGCCATCCAGGTGCCCAAAAAGTTGAAATTTTAAAAAACTTTCTAAGTTGTTATTTATAAAACAACAACAAATGTATCCAGGCCACCTGGCTGGCTCAGAAGAGCATGTGACTGGACAAAGGATGTACAGTCCCAAACTGGGTGTAGAGATTACTTAAATACACACACACACACACACACACACACACACCCCTTGGGCTACAGAGCCTGAAAAGAGAAGCCAAATCTGTTAGTTTCCAGGACTATTAAGTTATATACCAAAAAAAGGGGGGGGGGGGGCTGGAAGAAATATTGTGTAGAAATAAATAAATGAATGAATAAATAAATAAGTAAATTTGTTTGTCATAGACAATAATTACAGACACACAGAGAGAGGCAGAGACACAGGCAGAGGGAGAAGCAGGCTCCATGCGGGGAGCCCGATGCGGGACTCGATCCAGGGACTCCAGGATCACCTCCTGGGCCAAAGGCAGGCGCCAAACCACGGAGCCACCCAGGGATCCCCTATTGTGTAGAATTTAAATGAAATTTGTTTTATATGCATTTAAATCTTAAAAAAAAAAAAAAATTTTTTTTAAGTAGGCTCCATGTCCAGTGTGAGCTTAAAGTCACAATCCTGAGGTCAAGACCTGAGCAGAAAACAAGAGCCAAACCCTTCAGATGCTTAACCAACTGAGCTACCCAAGTACTCCTTAAATAAAAATTTTTGAAAGGTACATGAAGTATTCATAGGAAATACACACAGTAAAACAAAAACTAATCTTAGGAACATAAAGCAAATATTAAGTGAACTCTAAGATTAACTTCTGAAGATAGAGATAAAAAGGGAGAAAACACAATGAATTACATAAAGTTCTCATAATCCACAGAAAAAAATCATACCAACAATTCCTCATACACAACCTTATTTCTAGCATTAAACTTTCAAAGAAATTTCTTATATAGGATACTATAGAGGACACAGAATTATAATAGAAAATCTCACACCATTCTCTCAACAGATGCAAAGTTTCATAATCTTATTTTTTGTAGTTAGTCCCTCAAGGAAAACCATGCACCTAACTGTAACACAGTCCCGGGAAACTAATTCCACAATTAATTCTGTAAGGGTTTCAGGACAATGTGGTCTAAATCTTCCCAGGTTATACTCTTGGATATCCAAAGTCTTTCAGAATTATCCAAATCAGAAAAAGCCTTTAAATATGTTATGGTTCCCTCTACTTATTTCTCCAGTCATATCTTTTCTTTTTTTAAAGGTTTTATCCATCTGACAGAGAAAGAGAGCATGTGTACACAAGCAGGGGAGGCAGCAGGCAGAGAAAGAGGGAGAAGTAGGCTCCCCACTGAGCAGGGACTCCAAGGCAGATGCCTAGCCAACTAAGACACCCAGGTGCCCCTATCCAGTCATATCTTTTCAATTTTCCCTACCTCCACGTCAGGTTCTGCCATTCTCCCCCATCAGGGTCACTACCCATACTAATCCCTCTGGCTGAATGCCAATTCATTTATCTCTTGACCAAATAAATTTCTACCAACTCTTTTTTTTTTTTAAGTAAGCTCATGCTCAACATGGAGCTTGAACTCACAACCCTGAGATCAAGAGTTCCATGCTCTATGACTGAGCCAGCAAGATGCCCCTCTCCAAGTCTTTTTATTTATTTTTTTTTTTAAAGATTTATTCCTTTATTTATTTATTCATGATAGAGAGAGAGAGAGAGGCAGAGACACGGCAGAGGGAGAAGCAGGCTCCATGCCGGGAGCCTGACGCGGTACTGGATCCCGGGACTCCAGGATTGCGCCCTGGGCCAAAGGCAGGGGCCAAACCGCTGAGCCACCCAGGGATCCCCTCTCCAAGTCTTTTCAAATGTAACTTTATCTCATGCAGAAAGCTCTTCCTGACCCCTACGATGTTTACCTGTGTTGAGTCCACAGCACTTATTAACACCATATGTGTGGCACTCAGTGTACTACACTGCAATCACAAGTTTAATCATCTTACTCTTCCCTTTGCTGTAAACTCCTTAACAACAGGGATCTGGTATCACCAATATCTAAAGAAAGTCTGGCACATCATAGGCCTACAAACAAAAAAATGCATGCAAGTTTCTGGTAGTGTACCTTGATGAGAAGATACAACTTAGAGGGCAGCCCCTGTAGCACAGCAGTTTAGCCCCACCTTTGGGGGGGGGGGATGTGATACCCCCCCCATTGGGCTCCCTGTGGGGAGCCTGCTTCTCCCTCTGCCTGTGACTTTGCATCTCTCTCTGTGCCTCTCATGAATAAATAAAATAAATTCTTAAAAGAAAAAAAAAGATACAACTTAGAATATCCAGAGTAACAACTAAATGTTTCTCAAATAATACTCCATGAGTATCTTCTCAACCAGACTTACAATAAAAATTAGCAAGGGACGCCTGGGTGGCTCAGTGGTTGAGTGTCTGCCAGGGTCCTGCGACAGGGTCCTGGGACGGGGCCCACATCCGGTTCTCTGCAGGGAGCCTGCTTCTCCCTCTGCCTATATCTCTGCCTCTCTCTGTGTATGTCTCAAGAATAAATCAATAAAATCTTTAAAAAAAAAATTAGCAAACAATTTATCTTTAGCAAGTTCCTAGACAGAGTACTCCCATTTCTGCTAGTGTAGGAGCAAAGTAAATCAGATTAAACGAAGGCACATAAGGCTTTCCCTTGGATCCCTTTTCAGTAATCTTTTACACTTCAACTGCAAGGTGGTCCAAGAAAACATCTACAAGGAAAACCTGATAGCTTTCACCTTCTCAAAACTTCAAATCTTGTTTATGTTGACCAGTTTTAAAGATTCACTTTGTACTAGAGAAAACTTAATATTTTGCATTTAGTCAAACTAAAAATGCTGATAAAATACTAAATAGATGTTAATAAATGACCTGGTCACCAAAATGGAAAACACAAGTAGCTTCTACCTGTATACAACTTTTGGTATTTATCAAAATAAGAACCATCTATATTTTTCTCTACCTACAATTCACCTTATTTGACTATCTAGCAGAGACCTATACTTAGGGTCAGCTTGTCTCTACTACTCATTTACTTTCTTTAATGCCTGAATGAATAAACCAGTGGCATCTTATACAATGAAGACGATATTCTACTGATCCCTAATAAGCTATTCAAAAACAGTGCCTAAAACCACAGATCACCACTTTGACATCTAAAACTGCTATTCTAAATCACAGATTTGGGGTGGCTCAGTCAGTGAAATGCCAACTCTTAATTTTGGCTCAGGTCATGATCTCAGGGTCCTGGGATAGAGCACTGCATTGGGCTCGCAGCTCAATGGAGAGTCCACTTGAGGATTCTCTCTGCCCCTTCCCCTGCTCTAACGTGTGCTCTCATTCCCTCAAACAGAGGTTAAAAAAAAAAAAATTACCAAGATTTGCCCTCAAACTAGATTCGCTACAAACTTAGTGATTTTTTTTAAAGGACTACAAGATGTCTAAAAAGAGCCTTTTCTTCCCCATCCCCGGCCACACACCATTTCTTATATACTCTGGCAGTCAGTTGCAGGTTTTATTCTCCTGAGCAGGTGTTGAATAGGTGGTTGTGTAGGGTCATTTTATAGTCAATTTCACCAAATCACTTCCAGGAAGCAGATTTTTGTGGAGGTTTTGTGGTTCAAAGTATACTTTTTGCCTTAGGTAGGGATAATGACTTTTTTTCCCCCTCTCCCGTTGCAGTCAAAGTATTCTGACATCCCAACTACTCCTTCTCCCTTCACATTTCTTCCTCTTTTTTGTACTTGGCAGCTACAGTGAAATCCTGGGATAATGTACATAAGGTGTACACATTTGTATGTTTTCTGGTATTCTATTCCGACATCTTCTATTTCTCTAAAAGAGAAAAGTTAAATGAATAAGAAGTAAAAATCTGTAATACATAAACTAAAAATGGATGAGATTATAGAGTTAAACTTGCAGTGATAAAATATACTAAAGAAACTGATTTCAAGGCACTAGGGTTAAGTGTCTGTCTTTGGCTCAGGTCATGATCCTGGGGTCCTGAAATCGAGTCCTGCATCAGGCTCCCCGTGGAGAGCCTGCTTCTCCTTCTGCCTCTCTCATGAATAAATAAACAAAATCTTTAAAACAAGAAGGTGATTTTGCCAATGTGCTTAATAACCGATACTTTTTTTAATTCTTTAAAGCACTTTAGAAAAATACAGAAAGAAGCCAGGCAAGGGATCAAACAAAACTTTTCATTTAAGAAAAAAACCAGTGAAAGATAAAAATGTCCACAATTTCATTAAGAATTAAATGACTCTCTAGAAGGCAACACTGTGCTTAATTAGGCAAGTCTTAATTTTTCATTTATAAAAAAATTGGATCTTTTGAGTTCTTGAACGAAAAAGTCATTAAGAAAAAAATACATTAACCTTATGTCTGTAAACATACTGCTACCTGAAACTCTGAGAAGATACAAGCATTTACCATGAACCTATCTAGTAATTTTAAACTGTTTCATTGGAAAGGTTTCAAAGTTATAGGTTTGTAAATTCACTTCTCCCACTACAAAAGCAATACATTTTAAGTGAAAAATATCTTCTATCTATATTCCTTTTTTACCTAAATTCCTAAATATAAAAATTACTAAAATATTAGCTTCTAAATGACAAGGTTTGAAGGAAAACTTTTTCCACCAAATCAGAATTCAAAAGTGAGAAACACAGAAACTAGACTGATAACAATGCAAATTATCTCCTTTATTACTGATCAAGCTACAATGGAACCACTAATTTAGACAAGGCCAGTGGGGTTCCTACCACCACACCCCTTAATTATCCTAACCCAGTCACAGATAGTACTGGACAACTGATGGTCCTCCAAAGAGGGGCAGAGTCTATCTATCATGGTGACCTCAAGAAGCAGAACAAAGTGCTTTCTGCAGGGGGCAGACTTCCAAAGAAAAAGAGAGGAAGGAGGCTAAGCCATACTCTCCACCAGTTCCTTCCTACAAATTCATCAGGCAAGAGTGAAGAAGTGGGATAACAAGAAGTCAGACTGTTTATAATGCCTTGTTAGACAAGGCAAGAAATGAGAAATCTACCTAATACATTGCAAACCATTTTATCCAGTTATTTGTACAATTTTTTATATTAATCACACACCTATCACAACAGCCACAAACTGTGAATACAAGCCAGACAAAGCCACGTGATATATTCAGATATTTAAAATAATCCTGTCTTGGGGATCCCTGGGTAGCTCAGTGGTTTAGCGCCTGCCTTCGATCGGCCCAGGGCGTGATCCTGGAGACCAGGGATCGAGTCCCGAATCAGGCTCCCTGCATGGAGCCTGCTTCTCCCTCTGCTTGTGTCTCTGCCTTTCTCTCTGTCTCTCATGAATGAATAAATAAATAAACAAACAAACCTGCCTTAAGATCATGAAAAAAAATACAGACTATTTTGCTATGATAGAAACTTAACCAACTTACAGGTCACTGAATTAGAACTATGGAGAACTTGAGTCCAGGAGATAGAACTAATCTCCACTTAAAATTATGAAGATCTTGTCCATGTCTATAAAAAGTAGACAATCTGGTCACTGACCAGATTGGCTTTGAATGTCACACCTAGCCCAAATCTCTGATCATAGTTACTTCTGCTAAGTACCCTATGCAGGAAGACAAATTGTATCTCACCACCAGAAAAGATTTATAAACAAGTATGGAAGGTTTAAGAGAAACAAAATCCTAATATCTTTGTTGAGACTGCATGGGTTAGCTTATGTCCTCCATGCCTAAGAAAAAATGGTCTATTAAAGTGGACAACCTTGTAAGATCAATTCAACCATGACAGTAATTTAGACTTTAAGTTGAAATCTTACTAAATATTCAAACATCTAAAAGAACTTTCCACTCAAATTAAGAAAACTATGTATAAAAATTAGCTTAAGTTCTCTCGAAGATGTTTAAGTTTGTTAATAGTAAATCTAACTTGAAGATTGAATAGCCAGACTTGCACAAGTAAGAAAAAAAAGAGCTTAAGAACCAGGATTCTAAAATACAACTAATTTTTTAAATCGGTGTAAACTTTTACTGGGCACAAAAACCTTCAGGACACCCAAAGACAACTGTAAATAACTTAAGTTCACCCAAAATTGAACTTTAAAAGGCATTCAGGCAAAAGGGAAATACCATCATTTATGATGTCTGTGCAGATGGAAGTAAATCATCTTCAAAAAGCAGAATATTTAAAGACTAAGCACAGAAGCTCATGCCAATTAAAAAATATTTGTCCTTCTATTTTAAACAGGATTCCTAGCCAGAATTCCTTAAATCATCCTCCGATACTCTAGGTCACATGGTGAAGAGTCACCTATGAAACACGGAATCTAAGCAGTAAACAACCTTTTAAAATCCTTAGGTAACTCCCTTTATTTAAATCGTTTTGAAATACCTTTACAGACATCACATTTCTCTTAAGCGTCTAAACCCTCCGTCTAATAGAGCTCTCCCTAGGGGGGGGGGAAAAAAAAAAACCTTTACCGAAAAACAAAAAAAAAAAAAACTATCAACAGTTTTCTTAAGTTAAAAATCTCAAAGTCCGAAATCCTGATTTTAACTGACATGATTGTCTTATTACGCCTAACACATTCGTGGTATTAACCCCCCCCCTAAAAATGTTCAAATACGTGTTAGATAGAATGAACCACCAGGCTAAGAAAAACGGGTTTAACCCTAGCTGCGTTCGCAGCAGCAGCAGCAGCAGCAGCCTAACTTTTTCACACGCGTTGGTTGGGGAATAAAACTTTGCAAACCATGATCCCCAAACCTGACCCAACTCAGAAACAAAAACTGTTGCTGCCACAATGTCTGAAGCCTCTATATAATCAATCCTTTCTTTCTCGTTTTAAGTTGCGGGTCCTCTTTTCGCCGGGCCTGAATCTGTTGCGGCAACAAAAACAGAAGATTCGCGGATCGCGGCGGCACCCAGGGAGTCCGAGCGCCCCCGCCGCCGATTCCTTCCTACCCACACCTGTCTGCCGCCAGCTTTCCCCGGACGCGCTCGGGCCCCCCGCCCCCCGCCCCCCGCCCCGGGAATTCCCGCACTTGTTTTCATAAACCCACTCCTTCCCCCTTCGCCCACTTCCAACTCGCACACTTCTCCGGAGCCCCGGCCGGGGGCTGAAGCGACAGCTCGGGCGCGGGAGCCCCGGGAGCCCCTGGAGCCCCTGGAGCCCCGGGCCCCGCGGCGTGGGGTGGGCTGGGCTGGGCTGGGGTGGGGTGGCCCCCCGGGTGGCCCCCCCCGCCCCCCGCCCCCAGGGCCGCGCGGCCGCGCCGCGGGGGCGGAAGCTTAGCGCGAGCGCCGACCCCCCCGCCCGCCGGGCGCACACCCCCTTCCGGCACCCCTCCCCCCGCATTGTGCGAGCGGGCCCCAGGCCGCGGCCGTCGCGGGCTGCCCGCAGGCCCCGTCCGCCCTCCCGCCGGCGAGCCGCGCCCGCCGCGCCCGCCGCACAAAGCCCGGGAAGCCAGCTTCTGCGGCGCCCGAGCACGGGGAGACGGAGCCGACGCCGACTGACTTACGGGGCTGCTGCGGCCGCGCTGCCTCAGCCGGGGACACCGACCGTTGGGCACACGGCGGCGTCGCTCTGGGCCGTCCTTCCCTCCTCCGCCTTCGGTGGCGGCAAGATCTTCTTTCTCCACCTACCTCCCTCCCCCCCACCCCACCTCCTCCTTCTCCTCCCCCTCCTCCTCCGAACCACCGAAGTACCGAGGGTGAGACACAGAGACTCACAACAACATGGCTGCCACCGCCGCCTCCCCTCCCCTCCCCCCCCGCCCACCGGGCGCGCGCAAGGCACTCCGGGAGAAAGGGGAGGGGAGCGGGGGGGAGCGCTCACCGAGGTGCGGCTCCTCTCAGTGGCTTCCGTCGCTTCTCCCGCGCTCCAGGCGCCGGCCGGCGGGGGCTCTGCGCGTGCGCACGCTCTCCGCGCCCGCGCGTTTCGGCCGGCCCCCGGGCATGCGCACCCCCGCCCTCACCTTGCGGGCTGGCGGCTGGCGGCTGGCGGCTGGCGCTGGCGCTGGGCTCGGCGGCGGCGGGTGGGGACGCGCGCCCGGGCTGGGGCGGCGCAGGCGTGCTGTCGCCGAGCGCCGCGTCCGCCTCTGTGTCCCGCGTGGGGCCTCGGCTTCCGAATTCGCTCGCCCTCCGCTTCCTCCCTGGGAGCTCATTGTTCTCCGCCAACCGCGTGTGCGGGTGTCGTCGCCTCTGGGGCGCGGGCACCCGCGGGAGCCGGACGGTCATCCAGGCCCGTGGGGCTCATCCTCGCCCTGTCCCCGCAGCCAGGCGATGGACACGCATTTGGGGTGCAAAAGCGAGCCCCTTGCGTGGACTGTCATTCTGGCGGTCGCGTCGCCGGCCGGTGGAGCCAGTGCTCGGCCCGGCCCGGGGGAACACAAAGGACCCGGGCGTCCTCCCGGGCTGGGGATGCTTCGCCCAGCGCACCGCGCCGCCGCCCTGGCTCGGGGACCTGGTCGTGGGGACCCCAGGCTCGACCCCCGACCCGGAGTCTGCCCCTGTCGCACAGCCCTACATCGGTAGGGGCAGCGGCACAGTGTGCCCGCCTCGTCCCCCCTGGCCTGCAGCACCCCGCTCCGCCACGCCGTCCTCGAGACACGGAGTGCCTTGCCATTACCTTATCTTCCTGGGCGGCTGTAAGCCCCCCGAGCGCTGCAGGGACCTTGTGCGTTGTGTCCCCCAGGGCCTGGGCCGTGGTAGAGTGGTGAACCGTCCTATAGGTTGAATGCCTGAGCTTTTCGGTTTTTAATGGTTCCCGAAAAGCGTGTGATTTTTATTTTTATTTTTTTAATCTGTCTCAAGCCTTTACCTGTGGTCCACATTTCAGGCTTCTAGGTATTTCCACGTGAATGTTCATCCTGGCGCCAAACAAGAGCCAACTTACAACCATCCCCAACCCCCCAGTTCTTGCATTTGTTTCAACAGTTGGTAGTGCTAGACCTATTGAGCACCCCAAGTTAGTCCTTTGAGACCATCCTTGTCTCTTGCTCTTACACCCCTCTCTCCCCATATAGGATTTTTCACTTCCCAAATATTTCTGGAGACTTTTTTTTTTTTTTCCTCCCCTTTATCCTCATTAATACTAGCCTTGCTTCCCCAAGTCTGGATTTCTATAGCAGGCTCTTAATTAGCCTTTATGTGTTCAGTCTTGTTCCCTCTAGTCAGCTCTGCTCCCCATCTAAAATGAGAATCTGATTCCTGACTTTCTTGCCTCTCCTTTGGCCATCCCATTGCTTCCCTTTTCCCCGCAACTTCATTCCCCTCGACCCCCGCCCATGTCTGTAGAACTAATAGATGTTCCTTCCAGAAATGTCTCATGACCAAGTAAGTATGGGACACACTGGGATATACATGTGTTGCCTTCTTCCACTTCCACTGGGCTGATAATAGCTGAAGAGTCTTTATGTACAGTTGCTTAGTCCCGGTTAAAAGCCCTGGACTAAGAAGCCCTCCCTCAGAATGCAGAATTGGGACTAAGAGACCCCAGTCACCCTCTGGAAACTCTCTTGAGCCTGACACCTCCCGGCTGATTGATTTTTTTTTTTTAAAGATCTTATTTATTTATTTATTTATTTATTTATGATAGACATAGAGTGAGACAGAGAGAGAGGCAGAGTGTCACAGGCAGAGGGAGAAGCAGCCTCCATACCGGGAGCCCAATGTGGGACTCCATCCTGGGACTCCAGGATCACGCCCTGGGCCAAAGGCAGGCGCTAAATCACTGAGCCACCCAGGCATCCCCTCCTGGCTGATTTGTCCCACAATGTGGGCAGCGAACCCATAGAGAAAACTGGTGTTGAGAGAGAAAGGGAGTCCTGATAATGCTTCTCTTCCCCTTTGTTCCTATACCTTGCTTGCTAGCTGCTTCTACCCTTGGATTTGGAAACACATGCCTGGATCATTATAATAATTTTTTTTGTTTTTTGTTTTTTTTGCTTAAGCTAGATGAAATGAGTTTCTGTTACAACCAAGAGCCCTAACTAAAGGCTGTGTGTACACCACAGTTATTATTTATTTAGTATTTAAAGTACGCAAGCACTAAAACACTTTCCATACATTGTTTCATTTAATGCTCCCAGTATCCCCAAGAACAGGGCAGGTAAGCAGGCCTGTGACCTGTATAGTCCCATAAGGCCTGAAGTTTTAAAAGCTTTAGAAACGTCCCACAATTGGTTTAATGTTTTGTCATCGCCATTTAGGAAATGTTAATAGTTTTTTGGAAGATAAATTTTCATTTTGCATTGGGCTCCACAAACTATATAACCTGTACTGTTTATGCGTTTTCTCTCTTTGACAAAAGACTTCTTATATCTTTAAAATCAAATTATACATTGTAAATATCCGAGTGTACATAGTGTACTACACTTCCGAAAACAAATCTGACTCTAGAAGACCATTTTTCATGGAAAATGTCTTAGAGGCTTTGTGCTCTGCAGAATACCGATCAAAGTCCAACCTTCAGTGATCTGACTCCGCCTACCTCCAGCTCCACCCTACACATGAGCTGTTTCTTGCTTCTGTGCCTTCACAAATGCTTTACAATCTGGCTTTCCTCATTAGGCACCTTCTGATTATAATTGGCTTCTCTTGCAGATTTACCTACAAGGAAAGAATGCATTCCTCAGCTACTGTAAATATCAGGTGAGCTTGATAGTTAAGGTGGACATTGTTGATTGATGCCTGACAGCCATTCTAATCCCCCGGAGCTTGTTAGAAATGCAGAATCTTGGCCCCACTCCAGACCTACTGAATCAATATCTGCACTTTAACAAGATTACTGGGCAATTCTTCTACATAATAAAAGTTAAGAAGCATTGGTAAACCAATCACAATAATTCCATCTCACTTGATAGGAACTGTTTCTATAGTGGGTGTGTCATTCATTTAGAGCCTGTGGGACACAAAGAGGTGCCAACTCAGCATCTGGGGGAAAAAAGCTAGGCTCTCCTGAATGTACACAAAAAAGCCACCTTGTCCCCAGGTCCTGCAGACAGACATCCTATCTGCTAGGAGCCCACCCAGAGTATTTATTTTCCCTGTCTTCTTTACCAACAGATCCTCTGGATGTCCCTGTGGGCTGGAAGAGGCATAGGGTAGAATGAGCAACACACATTGCATCTTAGGAAGTGTCTATATGGCCTGCTGAGACCAGTGGTTCTCAGCCAGAGTTGCACATCGGAATCACCTTGGGGAACATTTGAATTGTATCATTCTCTAGCCCGATCACAGAGATTCTGATTGAATGGTTCTGGTCTGGCTGAAGACTGGATATTGATATTTTAAAAAATATTCCCTAGTGGTTATAGCATGTAGCCATTGGTGTACCACCAGTTTAGACAGACCACATCTCAGAGGATAATGCCATTTTAATATTCTCTATGAAAATGTCGCTTTCCACTGGGACTGCTAATGAAACTTGTAAACTCTTTACAACTTTGTTGTTTATATAAAAATAATATAAGCCTTTTATCAAAATTTCAAGAAATGAAGTTCAAACCATCTCAATTTAAAGATCACAGAAATACTACTACCCACATGTGGTAAACAGCATTATTACAAGCACAAATTCAGATAGAAGGATGGATAGAGAGCTACGTAGGGTAACAGGAGGAATAGACTAAGTCTGCCCGTGCTATATTTCTTTTTTCTTTTTTTTTAAGATTTTATTTATTCATGAGAGAGAGAGAGAGGCTGAGACATAGGCAGAAGGAGAAGTAGGCTCCCTGCAGGGACCCCCGGGTGGGACTCAGATCCCAGGACCCTGGGATAACGATCTGAGCCAAAGGCAGACACTCAACCACCGAGCCACCCAGGTGCCCCTGCACATGAATATTTTTAAAATACAGTGTTGAATTTAGTCTTACTTGAATTTTGAAAGACCCAAAGGAATTGCTCAGATGCATGTTTCTTCACTGTAAGAGGAATTGATTCATAAAAGCTTTCTCAAAGGTTAAAATGATTAAAAAAAAATCATAATAGGACAGAGGAACTATGTGCTTCAATGTTGTTCAGTACTGAGTTCCCTGCTAACAGATCCTCTGGATGTCCCTGTGGGGATTAGATTAACACTTTCACTTCCTTCTAATCTCTTTCCTGTACTTTGTAATTTTGGGCTCATTATTTTTCACTTTGTCAGGGTTTATAATATTTACATTCTATTTTTATCCATCATTTTTGTATTGATTTTTCTTAATTTCAGTATTTAAATGTATTTATCGTGTATAGCTTCTTCATGTCTGACTTTATTTTGATTCAATGATACGGATTTCATCATGTATCAGTTAGCCTTTGTTTATGTGGGTTACAAACCACCCCCAATAGCTCATTCTCTAGCTCCCAGTGCTGTGGGTTGGTCAGTAGGGTTGGGTTCAACTGAGAGGTTCAGCTGATCTCTCCTGGACTTACATGCACAACTGATAAGCCAGTACCGAGCCTGGGGCTGCATGGCTCAGGCCTGGTGGTCAGCCAAGGCACCTGTAGCCCCTCCTGTAGACTTGCTTAGGCTTGTTCACTCGTAGCAGACAGTGGGAATGGAAGCTGCAGGCTTGGAATTCATGTAATGTCCCTTCTTCTGCAAGTCATTGGCCAAAGCAAATCATAAGGCCAGCCCAGATTTAAAAGATGAAGAAACAGACTTTATCTTTTGATGGGAGAAGATACGAAGAATTTGTGTGTATTTGCAATCTTTCGACAGCCTTATATTTCTTACGTTTTAAGCTTTATATTTCTCCCCTCTCCCAGCCCCTCCCCCCCAGCCCCAGCCACATCCTCATGCCCCAGGACTTTGTGGACACTGCTCTTAGGGAAGAATCTCATGGAAAAGTCTTAGGCCGATTTGATTTTAACCTACTTAAGAATATTTTCCTCGGCTTTTGAAGTTTAATGTCTTAATCACAATATATCCTGCTGTCGATCAGTTTCTAACAGATTTTCTTGGCATTACAATATAACCCTGATATTTGAAATTAAGTTCTTTAATTATTTCAGGGAAATTTTTCTGTATAACAGCCCTGAATATTTTTTTCTCTGACCTTTGATGGAGTTTTCTACTTCAGAACAATAAGGTGATGGGAAGACACTATTAAAAAGAATTTTGAGAACGAAAACATCTTTGTTCTTCACATGTACCACCTCATTAATCCTCTAATATCTTTGGCTTTTTCTTCTGAATTCACTACGATTACATCAAGCCTTTTCTTCAATGTTATTAATTTGTTTTTCTGCCAAATTGTCAATGATGCAATGTCACCATTGGTTTTGATGTTTCCTTAGCTCCTCAATCATCCCTTTCATCATATTTTGATGTTTTCTCATCATCTGTGCTTTTAATCTATTGTCTCCCAGCTCCAAACTTTGCAGTGCTGAGATTGAGATTCTGCAAATGACACTTCTTCGCCAGTGGGCGACCTGGGAAACTTCGTCAATAGCGGGCTCCTGGAAAGAGATGACAAGGTGGGTGGAAGGAGAAGTCTCTTGCTCTTCCACTTGTTATTCCTATCAGCAGGATCCCAAGGGAGCACTTCAGCCCAACTGTAGAAGTTGGTTCCAGTTTCTAACTTCTTTGCCCACTCCCAGAACCAGCCTGCTGATACTCCCTTGGAAGAATAAGCAGTGGCTGAATGATGACCCTTCCTCAGAGGACTGAGACCCTGCTCCTCTAGAGACTCTTCTCCAAACTCCTGCGGTAGTAGGAGCAACCAGAATGCCCCCTCCTCAGAAGTCCAAGTCCCAACTCTCTGGGGGTACTTCCTTTGTTTCTAAGTTCAGCTAATGTCCCCCTCTTTTCTTGATTTTCTCAGGGGTGGTCGCTAACTCTACTACTTCATCATGCTTCTCATCATGCTTTTTCGTTTTGTCAGCCTAACCAATTGCCCACATTCTCTCCGTTAAAATAACCAGTGTGGTCTCTGTTTTCCTGACTGGTCCTAAACTGATGCATCATCTTCTAGAATTTATTAAAGTTTTGTTATTAAACATGTTATTATAGCATAAGCATTTGCAGAAAATGTGACTTTTTAAAAGATTTTTATTTATTTATTCATGAGATACACAGAGAGAGAGGAAGAGACATATAGGCAGAGGGAGAAGCAGGCTCCCCGTAGGGAACCCAACGTGGGACTTGATCCCGGTACCAGGATCACGCCCTGAGCCAAAGGCAGACGCTCAACCACTGAGCCACCCAAGTGTCCCAAAATGTGACTTTAAAAAAAAAATCTTTTCCCGTGCCTTTATTGCATTTTTTTCTGCACCTATTTTTTTTGTTTAAATGAGTCAGACAACATTACTAGCTCTTATTGTTTAAACAGGTTTATTGAGCTGTAATTTACATGCCATACAATTTACCCATTTAATGTGTATAATTCAGTGGTTTTAGGATAGTCACAGATGCCTACAACCACTAGCAGAGCCAATTTTAGAATATTTTTATCACTTCAAAAAGAAGCCACATACCCTTTGGATAGTACTCTGCTGACCTCCCACACCCTAGTCCTAAACAGCCACTAATCACCTTTTTGTCTCTATGGGTAGTTTGCCTATTCTGGACATTTTGTATAAATGGGAATCATATGTGTCTTTTGTGACTGGCTTCTTTCAGCGTAATGCTTTCAAGTTTCACCCTCGTTGTGGCATGCATCAGTACCCTATGGCTTTTTTACAACCAAATAATATTCCAGTGCATGGATATCCCACATTTTGTTTACTCATTCATCAAATAATGGAAATTTGGGTTGTTATAACCCTTTAGCTATTGTGAAGAATGCTGCCATGAATATTTGTGAACAAGTATTTGGGTAGTGTCTTAGACTGTAGTTTCTCTTGGATTGGGTTTTCTGCCTTTTGTATGAGGTGTTCTTTCCTTTTTCCCCTTGTCGTTTGTTTGCCTAATTGCCTCCAAGAAAGACCACTTATGTTTCTTGCTGCTTGAGGTTACCATGGGCAGACCTGGCACACTCTCATTTTGCTTTGAGCGACTGTGAGCTTTCTCACTCATCTGGGATCAATGTGTCTTCCCTTCAGAGCTATCGTTTGAGTATAAGGTATAGTTTTATGCCACTTAACCTGTAGCCCAATGAAACCATGGTAGAGGAGGGAACAAGCTTATTCACCACTAAATGGATTCTTCCTGGAGGTCCTAGATGCTGGTCACTCAGTAGAGATCCTCCTGAACATTCTTTGCGAGGCCCATGCCACCTGCTTGAGGATTTCATTCCACCCTCATAGAGTTCAGCTTGTTCTGTCAACTAAGAGTGTCCAGGAAGATGGTAAACCATCGTGACATCCACTTTGCTTCCTGACTTATTCCATCCTAGCCGTCTGGTCTGTTAGAGTCCTATCTCAGGACAAAAGCTAAGCAAGAGCACTGATCAGCTTGTGCATAGCTATAGATAGTTTCCTTTCCCCTTCCAAGACATAGCCCAATTTCTTAAGAAATTGTATATTTGGGGAAGATCACCTTATATCAATTTCTCATTTCAGCATTATGAGAGAAATTTTCTTAGATACTCTTAGCTGGTGACCTTGCATATAATCTCTTGTTCTTCAAGTGAGGTCACCAGTCTCAAGCAGAGGATTTCTCCAAAGCTTCTATTTCCCATTTCAAAATAGTTTCCAGGGATCCCTGGGTGGCGCAGTGGTTTGGCGCCTGCCTTTGGCCCAGGGCGCGATCCTGGAGACCTGGGATCGAATCCCACATCAGGCTCCCGGTGCATGGAGCCTGCTTCTCCCTCTGCCTGTGTCTCTGCCTCTCTCTCTCTGTGACTATCATAAATAAATTAAAAAAAAAAATAGTTTCCAAATTTACCTTCGGTCATTTGGTGGTATTGTCAGGGACAACATGGCCAGTGCAGGCTTGAATCCCCATCTTTGCTCTAAAGCTTATACAAAATGAAGAACCCACTGTTAGCTAAACCTTAACTACCTATCATTCTTCCATGACAGGCAATAAAACAGTGGGGATCTGAATCATGGTATGTTTGGGGTTTAGGAACAATTGTTCTAGTTTGGGGAAGCTGTGGTGGCTGTGGGTTTGTTTGCTTGTATTCTCTGAATGTTTGTGCATGAGGGCTGTCATAGCTTTGTATGTCCCATTGCCCCTGAAGGAGAAGCCAACTGAATGTTGGAGGGTCAGAGAGAATTTCCCTAAACATGGACATCCCTGGGTGAGGTTTTCCCAGATTTTTATACTTTCTGGGGGAGGGCAGGGAAACCTGGCTAGTTTTCATATTTGGGCATAGTAGAGAGTAGGGCTTTCCTAGACTTAAAATAAGAAGGTCTTGGACACAGGGAACTCTAGGACTTTCTGTCCAATGTCTTGGACTTAGGCAAGGGCAAAACTGGACAAGGAGACTCTGTATTATCTCAGACATGCCACACCTCCATCATTCCCAGAGTATGACTTGCATGCCATTGGAGTGATTCTCAGGCTGTGTGATGAGTCAGGGAGTCAAATAATGCTCATAAATTCAAAAATAAACTACTACCTATCCATGGTGTCAGGAAAATCTACTGATATCTTCTACTTTATAGGCTGCCAGGAATAGAGATTTTGAAAGTTGATTATATTTTCTCATTTGTCATTTAACTAGAGATGCATTACACGGGAAAAATATATACAAAATATTATTGAAAACCTGTTGGGTAGGGGTGCCTGAGTGGCTCAGTTGGTTAAGCATCCTCCTTTGGCTCAGGTCCTGATCTCAGGGTCCTGGGATGGAGCCCAGCACTGGGCGTCCTGCTCAGTGGGGAGCCTGCTTCTCCCTCTTCCTCTTCTCCTCCCTGCCACTTGGGCTTGCGCGCGCGCACACGCTCGCTCTCTCTCTCTCTCTCTCTCTCTCTCCCTCCCTTGCTCTCGCTTTCTCTTCCTGTCTCAAATAAATAAAACCTTAAAAAAAGAAAAGAAAAGAAAACCTCCTGGTAGTACAACAGGTTCAGTGCAATACTGTGAATTATAATAAATATATTTTTGGTCTTCATCCTCATTCCTGGCATAGAGCTCCTAAAATCCATGGAATTTCATAAGAGATGAAAGAGATAAAAGGTATCTTTTGTTATTCATAACAAGTCCCATTCAACCATATCTAAGTTTGAATGAAGTCACTTATGGAAAGCTTCTATCTAACCTGAGAGCTGGTTGAGGGAGGGTGACCATCCAGGTAATTAGAGGGTTAGAACTTTCAGCCCCATGATCTCTGGCGGAGTGGAGTGGGGTTGGAGGTTGAAATAATCACCAATGGTCAGTGATTTAATCAATCATGCCTACATAATGAAGGCTCCATAAGAACCCTAAACAGTGGGGTTCAGAAAGCTTCTAGACTGATGAACATGTGTGGGGGTGTGCTGGAGTGTAGAAATTCTACACCCCATCCCCCATACCTTGCTTTATGGCACCTCTTCCATTTGGCTGTTTCTAAATTATATCCTTTAATAATAAACCAGTAATCAAGTAAGTAAATTATTTTCATACATTCTGTAAGCTGCTGTAACAAATTACCAAATCTGAGGCAGGTGTTGTGGGAACCTGGAACCTCTGGCTTAAATCAGTAGGTCACAAACGCATGTGACAACTTGGCCTTATAATTGATATCGGAAGTGAGTGAGGGCCTAAAGTCTTCTGGGACTAGCCCTTAGCCAGTGGGGTATGTTCTAACCCCAGGTAGGTGTGTCAGAACTGAATTGAATTGTAGGACACCCAGTTGTTAGCTACAGAGAATTAGAGAATTGCTTGGTGTGGGGAATCCCCCTCCTCCCACATTTGGTGACCAGAATTAAGTATTGAGAGTAGTAGATTGAAGAAACGTTGTTATTTTGTTTTGTTTTGTTTTGTTTTCCTTTATCTGTTGTAGAAGAGGCAATGAGTTTTTCCTACTCATTCACCTCAGTGTTCATGGTCTCTGGTGTGCTGTGTGTGTCAAAGGGCTTTAAAATATCCCTCCCATTGCAGAATTTCATAGAGAAAGTTGATCCTAGAGAGAAAACACAGCTTGGCAGGGAAAACAGAACAGCCCCATCATGTAGTCTTCTTGGGTTGACAAGTAGAGCCAACATTCAGCATTTTATAGAGAATATTAAGATTTTATTTATTTGAGAGAGAGCATATAGAGTATATTAGAAGCAAATCCTCCTTTGAAAAACAGAAGCAAAAACTGTGTATCCTAGACAATGAATGGTAACAAATGTATGAAACAAGAAGTAAACATCCCTGAGCAGACTACATCATGTGAGACGATCTCAGTGTTGCGCAAAGGAAGATATGGAAGAGTCCTTGGACAGAGGAAACTGGAGGGTAAGAGACTATTCTGTTGGCTATAGTAGGTATGGATCTTTACCAGCTTCTAAGTGAAGAGAAACCAAGATCAGAACCTTCTGTACAACATTTATATTTTGTTGTCTATAAGAATTTAGAGTAAACTGGGACGCCTGGGTGGCTCAGCGGTTGAGCGTCTGCCTTCAGCCCAGGGCGTGATCCTGGAGTCCCGGGATCGAGTCCCACATCGGGCTCCCTGCATGGAGCCTGCTTCTCCCTCTGCCTGTGTCTCTGCCTCTTTCTCTCTCTCTGTGTCTCTCATGAATATATAAATAAAAAATAAAAATAAAAAAAAAAGAATTTAGAGTAAACTGATTGTGGTTCTCATTAGAGTATGTGCTCCTCCTTTTTTTTTTTTTTTTTAAGATTTTATTTATTTATTCGTGAGAGACACACAGAGGCCAAGAGACACAGGCAGAGGGAGAAGCAGGCTCCCTGCAGGGAGCCTGATGTGGGACTCAATCCCAGACCCCAGGAACATGCTCTGAGCCAAAGGCAGACAGACGCTCAACCACTGAGCCACCCAGGTGTCCCTGTGCTCTTCTTTCTTAACTAGTCCTTTTGAGGTCTACACAAAGTCCCAAATAAAGCCTCAAGTTTTCACTGTAGTTGATAATCAAGCTGGATAAATCTTCTTGGACTATTGAAGTCAAAGGTCTAGTACATGGTCAAAACAAGATAACTGCGCTTCCAGGCTGCTACTTTAACAGGATTCCATCTGGGTTTACCTTATGATACATAAATATTCTAAAGCACACCTGTAATATCACCCTCTGCGTATGCCCTGGGTCACCATAGTGTCAGTCCTCATATAACCATCAGCATGCACATTCACAGCGCCACCCTCTTGGTTGGACTGAGTATTGCATCCAGGTCCTTGGAGTGTCCCTTTCTTGATTCCTGATTTTCATTTTCTTTTCAGAGAAATACAGGACCCCAGAGTTGAAAGCATTTCCTTGTGGTAGCTTCATTCTTCCTTCTTCCTCCAATCAACACTCTAAGTCGCCACTGGAGTCATCTTTGACTTTTATCTTTCTCTAATACTGCATGCACATGCAATCCACCAGTAGACCATGTTGGCTTTTCTTTTGAAAATATCCAGATTCCATCCATTTTCTACTATTTCCACCGTGACCACATTAGTCTGGGCTACCATCATCCCTTAAATGAACTACTGCAAAGCCTTGTCTCCCTGCCCCCCTCCTTGCCCAGCCCTGGTCTATTCTACACGCAGCAGCCAGTGTGTTCCTTTTATAATTCAAGTTGGATCTTGTCCCTCCTCTGCTCAGAACCCTGTGATGGCTTCCCATGTCACTTGGAATAAATCTAAAATCGTTACCATGACGTTTGTATTCTGGCTCCCTGCTACCTCTCAAATCTCCCCCTCCCTGAAGCCACATTGGATGCTTGGCTGTTCCTCGAATATACCAGACTCTAGCTTCAGGATCTTTGTGTTTTTAATTTCTTGCTGGACTATTTCCTCCCAGATACACAGCTCATTTCCTCCACATCTCTGTTCAAATTCACCTTACTGGTGACACTCCCTTAGATAACACACATACACACAACTCATGTCTTTCCCAGCCATTCTGTATCCCCTTACTCTGCTCGATTTTTCTCCTTGGTACTTAGTACCACCTGAGGTATGATTTATTTGTTTATTGTCCTTCTTATTGCACTAGGAGTAAGCTCCATGAAGGCAGGGGCTTTGTTGTACTCTCAGCTGGTCCCCAGCTCCTCAGGAGGCTCCTGTCACAGAAGAGGCCAGGTGAGAAATACGTGTGGAGCATACGAATGACCTCCTCATAGGAGGTGTCTCCTCATACTTGCCTAAGTATTTTTTTGGGGAAAAAAGCTGTTAAGAGGCTTGCCTCCGGACCACCTGAGGAGATGTGGTCCTGAAGAGCACTGCCCCTCACATGGTGCTCTGCTGCTGCCCTCAGCACACAGGAAACTGTGCGCAAGATGTCGCTGTGAGGTGTTTATGGTGCTGTGTTGAGGATTGCAGGCCCCGTGAAATGGAGCCATCCAAACCAGTCCAACGGGAGTGAGGGCAGGATTCTGGCCAGACTAGTGAAAAAGAGAGAATCATGGGGGCCTCTCAAGGCCGGATTCTGTCCACCCCGGGTGAGACAGGGCAAAGAGGGCACTCTCGCTGAGGAACCAGGGCTGAGACAGTGAGGCGGACAGGCAGCACCCCAAAACACAAAGGGTACAGAAGCTGCCACCATGTTTCCCTGTGAAAGCAGCCCCGCAGGTGAGCAGGCCTTCCTTTCAGACTCACCTGTTCGTTTGGCACATGTTTACTGAGCATGTGCTGTGTGCCAAGCACGATTTTAGGCCCTAGAGGACAGTTTGAGGAGCTGAAGATGTCTGGGAGGGGCTCAGGAGGTGCTGAAGGCTCCCCTGCAGTTCAGTGTTCCTTTCTCCTCTCTGGATGCCCAGGCTGGGCTGCCTCTCCATCTCCACTAGGAATCAGCGCTGCCCAGGCAGCTGGGGACCCAGGGAGGCACAGGGCAGCTTCCAGAGCTTCCCACCACCACTCCTCACCATGAGGGCTCCTCGGCCTCTTGTCTTCACTGCTGCAAACTCCCCAGGGGATGAAGGGTCACTTCCATCTCCTGCTGTTCTGTGCTCTAGAACACAGAGCTCCGTGGGCTGATAGACACTCACCCCCAGCTGCCCTGGAGCCTGCCCCTGCGCTGGCTTTGTGGCTTACGGAGGGCAAGGAAGCAGGTTGTGCCCAATGAAGAAGCAGGAAATGGAGCAAGATATGTTTCTTCAGGGCGTATCTTTAGGGGTATTTCTTTAGGGATGCTACTTAGCCAGGGCTGTGGGTGAGGAGGTCTCAGGCAGAGATAAGAGAGGGCCAACCTCTAAGGGTCACATTAGGAATTTAGAATGGACCTCAGTCCTGACACTGGCACCCAGGCATGGACACTCAGGGGCGGCTCTGACCCTGCCAAAGTCTGGAGGGCAGCGGGACATCCACTGAATGCTCAGTGGGATGTGCTAACCCTGAAGCCTTACAGGCTGGCCTCATCCATTCACCCCGAGGCCCGGGCTGCAGAGCCAGCTCAGCTTCCTCCAGGACTCTGGGAGTGGCAAGACTGTTGATGACTGTCTTCTCCCTGGCAGCCGGTCAGGGTGAAGTCACCTGTAAACACTCAGGTGTTCATCTGAGACAGCTGGGTGAGGCTAAGAACACGCAGAGGCTGACGTGACCTGGTTTCCAGAATTTGGCACTCCCTGCCTGGCCAGTGCAGGGAGTTCTGGTCATTATCAGTCTGGTGGGGCTGGGGCTGTCCTCACAAGTATAATGATTTTGGGTCATCTCTAGGTGTGCTTTCAGAGGAGAAGAGATGTATCCGATGGGCTCAATTTTTATATAAGACTCAGAGCTCTGAGTACAGCACTTTGTATTTTTCAGGGCATATTTGTACAAGATACTTCTGAGAAAACACAGACCTGCTGCAGGGCTGGCCAGAGCCTTTGCAGAGTCTGGACGCGGGGTCATGACTGAACATCTGTTCCCCAGGCAGGGAAAGCCAGCAAGACCAGGAAGAGCAAGTCACAGACAGTGTAAGCATTCCCAAAGGCCTCAGGGTGCCCAAAGTGAGGTGCTGCTGATCTGGGCTCCCCCCTCAGAAAGAGAGAGCTGGGAGGCAGAAGGGGAGCTCATTATTACTATTATTCAAAATTAAGTTTTGTTTTCTTCTTAAACGATCTTCTCTGGCAGCCACAGTTGCCGAGGCCTAGTCATTTGGGTGTAACAATCGGGGTTGTCAAGTATTTCACAAAATCAGAAAAATGTCTGCCCTGAGCCTGGCACCTTTCATCACAGCCCTGGAAACTTGGAAGAGCATTCCTGCCCCTGCGCTGCATTTTCACAAGTGGCACTTGTGCTGAGGCAGAGATGAGGTGCCCTCACTGCAGGGTTGTGGGGGAGGGGGTGCAGGCTGCAGGATGGGGGGGGGGGGCATGGGCAGAGAGGAGCAGAGCAGGAGAGAGCACAGGGCGAAAGCACTTGACACTGATGGTAGCTGACAGATGGCCTTCTAGCGCACAGGACCCACCTCCTGAGAACTGCCCAAAATACTTGAGGGAAGTGTGTCCGGCCCTGGAGCCTAGAGTGGGCAAGTGGGAACAAGAGCAGGAAATCTTGACTTACTGGTGCAAATGTAATTTTGTTTGCACCCACAGGCCGAGGGATACGGGGACTTGGGGATTATGCTTACAAGAGTCCTGGGCGGCACTCAGGATTTCTGTTACAGAGAGGGAAGCAGCCTTGAAGCCAAGTTTCCTGGCCCTCAAGAGTCGTTCTCCTCGTCATTCCCCACACCCGCTGCTGAGAGCAGACAGGGCCTCCGGCAGGGTCTGCCCCCTTTCACAAGCCATGGGAACCCAGCAACAGCCTCACAGAGAGGCCCATTGAAGGTGCAGGACACTTAGGTGTGCCAGGTGCAAGACAGCTCTAGGAGAGACCTCAGCCTTCCTAGTCCCTTTAGACCAAGAACATCCTGAGCTGGCTCCTTCTCCTTCCACATAATTTTCTTGACAGGTTTTTTTTTTTTTTTTTTTTTTTAAGATTTTTAAAATGTATTCATGAGAGACACAGAGAGAGAGGCAGAGACATAGGCAGAGGGAGAAGCAGGCTCCCTGCAGGGAGCCCAATATGGGACTTGACCCCAGGACCCCGGGATCACGACCTGAGTCAAAAGCAGATGCTCAACCACTGGGCCACCCAGGCACCCCGACAGTTCTAAACTCTAACCTGACTTTCTCCCTCCCTCTTCAGGACACAAGCCCCGCTGGCCTCTGGGCTCAGCCCACCTCATGACCTACAGGACCTTCCTACAGGTTTAAGGGTCCCCAAAGACTCAGAAGTCTGGAAAGGGAAAGTCTGGCATGGAAAGGGAACATGTTTACACATTAATAAATGCTCACCAGAGGGTCTCAGATACTGATGGTTTCTTACCTCAGACAGAAGGTGATTACCCTTTCATGTTGATCCCCTTCTACTCCCTCATTTCTTCTTTCCCCATCTTTGTTACCCTCCCTGTGTTACTTCCCATGCATAAGAAACCACGTGGATGCTGGTCTGAAGAAAACCACACTGCTTCTTTGGGCGTGTGTCTGATAGGCTTTTGTGGAAAAGATTTAGGTAGGGTTGGGAGAATTCTCACGGGAGAATTCTCCCCCATTGGGAAGTCCCCATGGCCAAAGGGGACCATGAAGGGGCTTTACCCAAAACCCCTTCATAACACCAGGAGCAAACACCCGGATAGCAACTGGTCATTATCGTGCCCTGCTAATGCCTCTCCGGGAATGCTTTGCCCACTTTGGACACCACCATCTGGACTACAATTAGCAGCTGAGTTCATGTAACTTGCCTCAACAGGACTCCAGAGCCCTGCGAATTTGACTTACATGAATTAAGAAGGGTTCTTTCACTCAGAATTTTACTTATACAAAGAATAATTCTGATTATTTATTTATTAAAGATTTTTATTTATTTATTCATGAGAGACACAGAGAGCAAGAGGCAGAGACACAGGTAGAGGGAGAAACAGGCTCCATGCAGGGAGCCCGACGTGGGACTCGATCCCGGGTCTCCAAGATCGCTCTGGGCCAAAGGCAGGCGCTAAACCGCTGAGCCACCCAGGGATCCCATAATTCTGATTATTTAAAACAATTGAAAACTACCAGAATGATTCACACAGTACACAGCAGTCAATTACACAATGACCACAAATTCTGTAGAGCTGTACTGTTCAGTATGAATCACTAGTCACATGTGCCTATTTAAATATTGTAATCAATGACAATTAGGTAAAATTAAAAATGCAGTTCTTGGGGTGCCTGGGTGGCTCACTCGGTTAAGCGTCTGCCTTCGGCTCGGGTCACGATCTCAGGGTCCTGGGATCAAGCCCCATATTGGGCTCCCTACTCAGCTGGGAGCCTGCTTCTCTTTCTTCCTCTGCCCCTCCCTCCTGCTTGTGCTCTCTCTGTCTCTTTCTCTGTCAAATAAATAAAATCTTTATTTTTTTTCAAGATTTTATTTATTCTTGCTTGCTCCCACAGGGCAAGGAGCCTGATGTAGGGCTTGATCTCAGGACCCTGAGATCATGACCTGAGCCAAAGGAGACGCTTAACCAGCTGAGCCACCCAGGCACCCCAATAAAGAAAATCTTTTTAAAAATTAAAAAAAAATTTTTTAATGCAGTTCTTCAGTTACACTAGCCATATTCCCAGTGCTTAGTAGCCACCTGTTGGTAGTGCTGCTGGGTTAGCACAGATGAAGAATGTTTCCACAACTGTGGATGGTCTAATACAGCTCTGTCCTAGAGTGTCATTCTGAGATTAAATCCAATCCCTTAAAAAATAAATAAATAAAAGAAAAAAAAAATCCAATCCCTTCACACTATGGAACTGGTGGTGAGAGCCTTATCCAGGTGTGATTGATGGAAACATCCCTGCCTGTTCCCGTCTGTATTTCCTTATCCTTAACTTGAAGGCTTTCTTATCTGTGTCCCTCACCCCCTGCTGTCTGACCTAGAAGAAGCCCCTCTTGGCATCTTTGCTGAACTGCCTATACAATGAGCTCTGTCTTTCCATCTGCAATTCCTTGGAGGTTACACTTTATTTATTTATTTAAAGATTTAATTTATTTAGTCATGAGAGACACACAGGAAGAGGCGGAGACACAGGCAGGGGGAGAAGCAGGCTCCCTGTGGGGAGCCCGATGTGGGACTCCATCCTGGGACCCTGAGATCAGGCCCTGAGCCAAAGGCAGGCGCTAAACCACTGAACCACCTAGGCGTCCTGGATTTACATTTTAGGTACAGAATCTTCTTTAACTAGTTCTACACCAAGTTGAGTCGGTGAGTGCCAAGAGTTGGCATTGAAACCTCTCCTTTCTGGAATGGGGCTGAGATGTCCTGGGAGTAGGTGTCTCTGCACTTTTACACGAGCCTGAGTCAGTAAGGCACCAGACCTAGGACCAAGGACCAGAACCAAAGTCTTTAGGGTAGCCTGCCTGTCTTTTGGTACAACTATTCTTGGGCTGTTGTAATCATTAATTCTTGCAGGAAGCTCCCTCTGATCTACCTCGAATCAACTAGAGTCCACTTCTCTTGAAGTCCTGAGGCCAGAGAGGGACAGGCAAGAGCCTGGTGGTGGGGCACCGGGGACGGGTGGAAATGACCTGCAGCGCACTGTGTCCCCGGTCAGCTCTGACACCTTCACTTGTGCGCTGTTGTGATGCTCCCCATGGACAGCCCTGAGGCCAGCCTCATGGTCTGGGCAGGTTGGTCATGCTCAACCTGGGGTGCTGTGCTGACTTGAGCACTGGTTCTGGAGTCTAGGGGCAGTGCCTGGCTTTCTTATCACCTACATGTTCGTCTGTCCTGATAGCCTGCTCTCTCTGAGCTTTGCTGGGTAGGCACTCACCCCTTTGCTCTTAGTGCTCCTCCTGGTCATAGGTCACAGTCAGGATGCTACACTTCCTGCTTGGCTGCCTCCCTTCCTGCCTGATGCTGTTCTCACAACACCTGAGCTCAATCTGTCCCTCCACGCAGAAGCCCTCCTCACCCACTTAGGCTCCAGCATCCCATACCTGGCTGCCCTCCAGCACAGACACTCTCTGCACCCCACTTGGGTTGTGACACCCTGTGCAGGCCAGCTCCTCCCCATATGCTACCCTCCTTACCCCACTAAAGCACTGACATCCTAGGATAGGTCACTCTTTGTCTTAGTCACTTCAGGCTGCTACAACAAAATACCATAGACGAAGTGGTGTACAAACAACAAAATGTATTTCCCACAGTTCTGGAGACCAGATGTCGGAGATCAGGGTGCCAACATGGTGGGGGTGGGGTGAGACCTTCTCTAAGGTTTTAGACTGCTTATTTCTCGCTTGTCGTATCCTCACATGGTGGAAAGAGAGAGAGGGAGTTCTGGGGTCCCTTGTTTACCAGGGCACTAATCCCATGCATGAAGGCTTCACCCTGGTGACCTAATCACCTCCCAAAGCCCCACTTAATACCATCACATTGGGGGTTAGGATTTCAGCATATGAATTCTGGGGGCGGGGGGAAGAGACACAAACATTCACTCCATTGTACTTTTTTTTTTTTTAATTTTTCTTTATTTATTCATGAGAGACACAGAGAGAGAGAGAGAGAGGCAGAGACACAGGCAGAGGGAGAAGCAGGCTCCACGAAGGGAGCCCGATGTGGGACTCGATCCCAGGACTCCAGGACCACACCCTGGGCCGAAGGCAGGCTCTAAACCGCTGAGCCACCCAGGGATCCCCTCCATTGTACTTTTGTACCCACATGTCCTCCTTCCTCTGTTCAGGTTCCACCATTATGACTTTTGGGGGTGCTTCCCCCTTTTCTCCCCTTCCTTACACGCATGGCAATTTCGCTGGTGCCGCCCAATGACTGGTCTGAATTGATTAGAAGGGACAGGACAAAGAAAGAGGAAGTGAAAGAGGAAGAGGGACTGTTCCTTTATTTTTAACATCTACTATGTCTTTGCAGTGACCATGTGGTGTCCACTTCCCGTGGTGCACAGTATGTCAAGTCGTCTTTTGTTTCAGAAGCATCCTTTCCCACTACTTGTTTGGTTACGGTGGATGGTTTGTTTTCCTCCTTCAGGGATTCCTCTTACAGCCTCTCCACTGCCTGTCTTTTCTCTATGTGTCAGCGTCTTTATGATTTATTTTAAAACTGTATTTCCATTTCATTTTTACACCTGTTTCATTTCTATGCTCTGGTTCTTGTACTGTGTTTTCCACTATGTTTATACCCCCTGGTGCTCCCCAGCTTTTGTTTTGATTTCTGTGATGTTTCTTTTTTCCTTTGTACCTCTGTTCTGAGTTCTGCAAATGTGTAAGATCAAGCTTTATCTTCTCTTGTTTTCTCACACCGTCTTCTTTGAGAGTATAGAATTCTGTTTTGAATTTTTTCTTCCCTAAGTCTACCTTTTCATTACTTTTTTTTTTTTTTTTAAAGTCATGGCCAAATATTTAGCCGGGATTTTCATAGATTTCATGGCAGCTTTTTTGGGTGATTCTTTGCACCCGATAGATTTTGCTGTAATTTCTGGCCTTCTTTTTTTCTTTGTATTAGTGTTGGCTGCCTTTGAATATTCGTGGTTTACCTGTTTGTTAGGTAGCTTCGCAGGCTGGATTTTTGCTAATGTTTTTCTTCCATTGGTCCTTACAGATTATTTTATTTCCCTCCATGAGATATCTTTGCTGGCCTCTTGAATGACACATCCCTTACTGGATGCAAGGGGTATTGATATATCACCTCAGGCTGAGCTTCCCACCTAGAGGAAATCTTCATGCTGGGGGTTTCTTAGATTTGCTGCCCTTGGGCTGTTTTGCATTTTGCTTCCAGATTTTATCCTGAGGGGCTGCCACAACATTTTACCTTTGTAAAGATTAGGAAGGAAACACATCAGCTTTGGGTAGCCTTTATGCATATTTGCAATCTATGGATTTTTTGTCTCCTAGTTGGACTGAAAATGAAATTTGTATTTTTTCATGATTTTTTAAAAAAGATTTTATTTATTTGACAGAAAGAGAGCACAAGCAGAGGGAGTGGCAGGCAGAGGGAGAAGCAGGCTCCCTTCAGAGCATGGAGCCCAATGCAGGACTCATCCCATGACTCTGGGATCATGACCTGAGCAGAAGGCAGTTGTTTAACCAACTGAGCCATGCAGACACCCTTTCCCATGACTTATACTAAAAGAAAACTCCTGTTTCCTCTACTAACACACACACAACTTCTGATACCACATGTACGGGATTTTCTATACCAAATAATTCTCCAGTTTTTGGAGAATACCAACGAGGTGTCCTACAATTTAACTTAATTCTGATGCCAACTGCCTGGCGTTAGCACAGGCCACACAGGTCGAGGGCTCAGTTGTACAAGACTGTCCTCATTTCAGAAGCCAATTGCAAGTCCCAACTTGTCACCTGTACTTCTGACCAACTGGTAATGAAACAGGAGTTTCCATGACCCTTTCCTTGGGTTGGGTAGTTTGCTAGAATGGTTCACAGAAGAGAGGGAAACATTGCATGTTTACTGGTTTCTTTTTTTTTTTTTTTTTTTAATTTATTTATGATAGTCACAGAGAGAGAGAGGCAGAGACACAGGCAGAGGGAGAAGCAGGCTCCATGCACCGGGAGCCCGACGTGGGACTCGATCCCGGGTCTCCAGGATCGCGCCCTGGGCCAAAGGCAGGCGCCAAACCGCTGCGCCACCCAGGGATCCCCTGTTTACTGGTTTCTAATAAAAGATATAATAAAGGGTACAAATGGACAGCTAGGTGGAGAGGTACATAGGGCAAGGTCCTGCAGGGTTCTGAGTACAGGAACCTCTATGTGTGAAGTTGGAGCGTTCTACCCTCCTGGGGTGTTGATGTGTTGTTCACTATTCCAGAAGCTCCTTAAATCCTGTACTTTACGGGTTTTTATGGAGGCTTCATTACATACAATGTTCAATTATTAACTCAATCTCTAGCCCCTGGTAATCTCTCCTGGGAAGATGAGGGTGAGGCTGAAAATTCCAAGCTTCTAAATCCTGTTTAGTCCTTCTGGAGACCTGCCCCCAGCCAGAGGCCCCAGAGTCATCGAATTAGAACAAAAAATGTGGATTTAGGAGCTCCTGGTGAGACTCCTATCAAAGACCAAATATTAACAGGAACCCGGGGCAGACACTAATATAGATATTTCCTATTATTTCACACAGATCATTCTTCTTTTACCATTTCAATTCTTTATGTAGTTTCTTTTTTCTTTTTTTTTTTTTTTTTTTTTGAGAGAAAGAGCATGTGTGTGCAGACAGAGGGGAGGGGAAGAGACGGAGGGAGAAAGAGAATCTCAAGCAGGCTCTGTGCCCAACATGGAGCCCCACAGGAAGCCCAATGCTGGGATCAATCTCACAACCCTGTGATCATGACCATACGCCAAAAGTCAAGAGTACCTCAACTGACTGAGCCACCCAGGCACCCCTGTAGTTGACAATTCTTCTATTAATTTCCTCCTGTTAATAAAATTGCTGTGTTTTTTTTTTCTTTTTTTTTTAAGATTTTATTTGAGAGAGAGCACAGAGGGAGAGTGAGAAAGAGAAGAAGATTCTCTGCTGAGCAGAGAGCCCCATCCCAGGACCCTGAGATCAGGACCTGAGACCAAGGCAGACACTTAAGACTGAGCCACCCAGGGTGCCCCTGCTGTGTGGTTTTTGTCACCTGATTAGACTCATATATATGGCTTTTGAGTTTTGTGATGTAAAAATAAGTTTTTTCCATTCTTGTAGTCACTTTAGGATTTTTGTATATTCATTCATTCATTCATTCAATCATTCATTCATTCATGAGAGACACAGAGAGAGCCAGAGACATAGAGGAAGAAGCAGGCTCCCTGCAGGGAGCTTATGTGGGACTCCATCCCAGAACCCTGGGATCATGACTTGAACCTAGGGTAGATCCTCAAGCACTGAGCCATCCAGGTGCCCCTATATTTATATTTAAATACTTGATTCATTTGTTATTTATCTTGGCATAAGGCCAGAAATACAGATATATGTTCATGTTTTTTTCCGGATGGCTACCTAGATGTTTCAACACCATTTATTAAGTTACCCATCTCTCCCCTCACTGATTTACAATGTGGATGAAGGATAATTGGAAGAAAGGCAGGCAGGACAAGCCCCCCCCCCCCCCCCCCCCCCCCGCCCTGCCCTCCCAAAGAGGAAACCACCCTTAAAAAGATTTTAAACCACCCTGGAAGGAACCCTCCACCCTTTCCCAGGTGATGGATAGATGACAAAAACCTGATTGGATGACAGGTGCAGGGAGGGTAAATGAAATTAAAACAGCCCACCAACAAGCTCATAAAAAATCCCTAGATTTAGAAACTCTGGGGGCAACCCTCCTTGGTCCCCTCTCTCTTTGGGAGCTTTGTACTCAATCACTTTACTATCGCTCAGTAAATTTTGCCTTGCTGCCCCCCACTCTTCATCTGGTCTGCCTCTTCACTCTTACAAGTGGTATGAGCAAGAACCCAGGAATCTAAAGGAAAGAGACCCTTTAACAGAGTCACCTTGATCATCAACTAATTTCTATCACTTATGGGTCTATTTCTGGATTTTCAATTTTCCTCCATTTTTCTGTCTATTCCTCTGCTGGCATTGTACTTGGAGTTATTTTACTTATATATTTTCATACCTTGTAGGGTTAATTTTCTCTCCTACTCTTTTATTTCTGAATTTCCTTGGCCATTCTTGATTGTTTTTCATAAAAACTTTAGAATCAGCATGTCTAACTAAATAATGAAAAATGAATTAATCTCCCAAGCCTAGATCTTGGTTTGGCTTTCCATTTGCTCTAGGTATTTTTTTTTCTTCTGTCTCCATTAAGGGCTAAAATTTTTTATTTTTTAATTAATTCTTTTACAGATTTTATTTACTTGAGAGAGCGGAGCATGAGGTCAGGTGGGGGGGGAAGGGCAGAGGAAGAGGGAAAAGCAGGCTCCCCACTGAGCACTGGACCCGGGATCCTGACCTGAGCCAGGCAGGCAGTTAGCTTACTGAGCCACCTGGGAGCCTTGAGTTTAAGAACTTTTTATTTTTTTTTAATTTTTAAAAAAGATTTTATTTATTCATCCATGATAGACACGGGCGGGGGGGGGGGAGCGCAGAGACACAAGCAGGCCCCATGCTGGGAGCCTGATGCGGGACTCGATCCCGGGACTCCAGGATCGCATCCTGGGCCAAAGGTGGGCGCGCTAAACCGCTGAGCCACCCAGGGATCCCCCTAAGAACTTTTTAAATGGGGATCCCTGGGTGGCTCAGCGGTTTAGCGCCTGCCTTTGGCCCAGGGTGTGATCCTGGAGACCCGGGATCGAGTCCCGCATCAGGCTCCCTGCATGGAGCCTGCTTCTCCCTCTCTCTCTCTCTCTCTCTCTCTCTCTCTCTGTGTCTCATGAATAAATAAGTAAAATCTTAAAAAAAAAAAAAGAACTTTTTAAATGAGTGTTGCTTGTAAAGTTTATTTTGCAGGGTGCCTACATTGAACGCCTGCCTTGGGGTCAGATCCTGGTCCCAGGGTTCTGGGATGAAGCCCCACCTTAGCTCTCTGCTCAGTGGGGAACCTGCTTCTCCCTCTGCCTCTCCCCCTGCTTGTGTGTACTCTATCTCACATTCTCTGTCAAATAAATAAATAAATAAATAAATAAATAAATAAATAAATAAATAAATAATAAAATCTTTAAAGTTTATTTTGCATTCCCATTATTAATGTCAATGGAGAGTATCTTTTCATATTTTAATTGGTCATTTACTTTTCCCCCTTATTTTGTGGAAAAGTGCCTATTCTCAAAACTTACTGCCAAAGTTTTACAGGGGCTATTTTTCTTTTTCTTACTTGTTTATAAATGTTGACTTAAAGATGTTATATAATGTGGATACAAATTTGTTGCCTGTTACATGAATTCTCTTGTCTGCGGCTTGTTTTCAGTGCCATTTGGTTTTTAAAAGTTTAGTTTTTAAATATAATAATACTTGTCAATCCTTTTCTGGTTAATGCTTTTGGGGTCCTGTTTTAAAAAGAAATATTTTTGGAGCACCCTGCTGGCTCAGTCAGTGGAATGTGATTCTTGATCTTGGGGTCATGAGTTCAAGTCCCACATTGGATATGGAGCCTACTTAAAATTTAAAAAGTTTTCCTAACCTAGGGCCAGAAAGATTTTTTTCTATGCTTTTTTTCCTTAACGTTTTAAAATTTGATTTTTCATATGTAGTGCTTTCCATATAGAATTGATGCTTATGCATGGTATGAGGTAGGATTATATTTTACTTTATTTTTTAAACATAGTTAAGCTGTTTATAAGCACCAATAATTGAAAATGCACTGCTGACAGAGATTGTTTGCATATGTACTTTTCTGGGCTCTCAAGTTGGCTCCTTGTGTTTTTTTCTTTTCTTATACCAATGTCACATTGTTTTAATTACCGTTAAGTCTTGCTTTTCAGGCTGAGACTCCTCACCTTGTTTTTCTGCCCAAATTCTCTTGGACTGAAATCGCGTTGGATTATAGATTAATTTGGAGAAAATGGGCATTTTTACACTTTTGAGTCTTTCTATGTAATAACATGATATATTGCTCCATTTATGTAGGTTCTAAAATACTTGAATAAATCTGCATACACATCTCTGTAAAGGTCATGAAAATATCCTTTTATTTTGTTTAAAGATTTTATTTATTTATAGAGATGCAGAGAGAGAGAGAGAGAGAGGCAGAGACACAAGCCGAGGGAGAAGCAGGCTCCATGCAGAGAGCCTGACGTGGGACTCAATCTAGGGTCTCCAGGATCATGCCCTGGGCTGCAGGCGCGCTAAACCGCTGCGCCACTGGGGCTGCTCAAGAATATCCTTTGTTAGAGATATTCCTAGGTATCTTTTTAAAAATTACTACTATAATATGATGTGTTAGGCTTTATTATTATTTCCAGTTTCTCATTCTTCCACATATCCAAAACTTTTGCCATGTGCTTTGCAGTTGTTCTCAGAAAAGAAGTAAAATCCACACTCGATAGTGATGTTGGAGTTGCTTTGGACCATGGATTTTGGGTAGAAGTTACCAAGTGCAAGTTTTGACACCATCTTGTCTGTACCCATAGGATTTTAATTTATGGTGGTGGCTGTCAGCAAGGAGAGGCAAATGCCATGGAAAGAAGAATGCTGGGATCCCTTTGTGGCTCGTCGGTTTAGCGCCGCCTTCAGCCCAGGGCCGGATTCCAGAGACTCAGGATCGAGTCCCGCGACGGGCTCTGCATGGAGCCTGCTTCTCCCTCTGCCTCTCTCTCTCTCTCTCTCTCTCTGTGTCTCTCATGAATAAATAAATAAAATCTTACAAAAAAAGGGATCCCTGGGTGGCGCAGCGGTTTGGCGCCTGCCTTTGGCCCAGGGCGCGATCCTGGAGACCCTGGATCGAATCCCACATCGGGCTCCCGGTGCATGGAGCCTGCTTCTCCCTCTGCCTGTGTCTCTGCCTCTCTCTCTCTCTCTCTCTCTCTATGTGACTATCATAAATAAATAAAATTTAAAAAAAAATCTTACAAAAAAAAAAAAAAGAAAAGAAAGAAGAATGCTTTCTTAACATTTTCCAAGAGAAAGGGGCGGGCCATACCACTTAGGGCCACAGGGGTAAGGACCAGTTTTGTTCAGGAGGTAGAAAAGAGTGAAGGGAAGGCAGAGACCACAAACTTTATTGGGGTTTCTATGAGAAAGGCAAGGCAGGGTAAACAGTTTAGGATTGGCTAGATAGAATAATTCTGGCAGGTTTTGGGCTGTGGGGGTGGTGTTGTGTTGCCTGGTATGTGGCCCCCGGGGTGATTTAGATAAAGGTGGTGGTCACCTTGCACATGAGACACATGCTTCCTGTTAAGTTGTTTACTGTCATTAGCAGTTAGCCAGCCCAGGGAGAAGCAGTCTCTTCTCAAGACTGGAAAGCTTTCATATGCCAGAGCATCAACAATACAGAAAATATAATGAATACAGAGACCAAGTCTTAGGGTGAATTGTGAGTTCCTTCTTGCCCTCTTGTGCTTTTGTCTTAGGTATGTTCTTCCTCTTTTTTTTTTTTTTTTTTAAATTTATTTATGATAGTCACACAGAGAGAGAGAGAGACAGAGGCAGAGACACAGGCAGGGGGAGAAGCAGGCTCCATGCACCGGGAGCCCGACGTGGGACTCGATCCCGGGTCTCCAGGATCGCGCCCTGGGCCAAAGGCAGGCGCTAAACCGCTGCGCCACCCAGGGATCCCCTCTTTTTTTTTTTTTTTAATGTTATTTATTTATTCATGAGAGACAGAGAGAGAGAGAGAGAGAGAGAGAGACATAGGCAGAGGGAGAAGCAGGCTCCCTGTGGTGAGCCTGATGTAGGACTCTATCCAAGGACCCCAGGATCTTGCCCCGAGCCAAAGGCAGACAGATGCTCAACCGCTGAGCCACCCAGATGCCCCTTAGGTATGTTCTTACACTGCAGCTGTGACCCATTGGTCTGAAGAGTGAGAGACTGGAGGAACGGAGCTGACCCGGCCAAACCCCAAGCCCTCAGTTTGAAGCAGAGAAGTAATTTTAGTTTCATTTTTGCCTTGCTACACTGGTTAGACTTCCAGCACAATATTTAATAGAAGCAGTGATTGTGGTCATTTTTTTTTTTTTCTTAAAGATTTATGTGTTTATTTATGAGAGAGAGAGAGAGAGAGGCAGAGACACAGGAGGAGGGAGAAGCAGGCTCCATGCTGGGAGCCTGATGCAGGTCTCCATCCCGGGACTCCAGGATTGTGCCCTGGGCTAAAGGCAGGCACTAAACTGCTGAGCCACCCAGGGATCCCCGACTGTGGTCATTCTTGTCTCATTACTGACTTTGAAAAAATTCTGTTATTAAGTACATTAATTTGCTTATTAAGTACATTGTTTACTGTAGTCTTTTTTGCAGATTGACATGAGATTAAAACCGTTCTCTTCAGTTACTTTCAAATTTTTTCATGTTAGTATTAAACTCTAGTAAATTTTTTTTGCACCTGTTGAGATGATGTTTTTCTCCCTTTATTTGTTAATATAGTAAATAATTTGTAATAACAGATTTTCTGAAAGTTAGATATCTTTGTGTTGGTGAGATAAACCAACTTTGCCATGATAAACTGAAAAAATACATTGTTGGATTCAATTTTCTAATACTGTGCTCAGAAATTCTGCATCTGTATTAGTAAATGGGATTGACTTTTATTTTTACTTTCTTGTCCTATTCTTGTTTGGTGGTATTAAGACTATTCTAACCACATAAAATGATTTGGACAATATTTCCACCTTTTTCTTTTGAGAAGTTTGCACTGTATTAGAATTATCTGTTCTTTGTCATTTGGCAGAATGTTCCCATAAAGCCACGTGGACCTGTTTTTTTCCTTGTAAAACTTTTAACTTCTGATTTAATATATTTAATGGTTATAGTAGCATACAAGTCATCTGTTTTTTCCCCTAATTTTCAAGATTTGTAGAAAAAGTAGTACATAGTGTTCTCTCACTCTCTTTTTTTAAATTATCTTTATTTGTATTTAATTGTTTAAAAATGACATTATGGATTCCGGTTCTACTCCTTCCCACTCTTTCTTCTATCCATAGTGTACCACTTTCTCTTCTTTCTTCTGGCATTTTGAATTCTTTTTCTGTTTTGTTTCTAAATATTTATTTCATTTTAGAGTGAGAGAGAGAGCAAACACACTACAGGAGCAGAGGAAGAGAATCCTGAGCAGGCTCTCCCCTAAGTGGAGAGCCCCACATGGGGCTAGATCTCAGGACTCGGAGGTCATGACCTGAGCTGAAACTGAGAGTCAGATGCTTAAATAACCAGGCCACCCCAGCACCCGGCATTTAGACTTCTTATTTCTACATGAATACATTTCTGTCTTTTGGTTCATTCATATTTTCTTCACATTCTCTTATAATTTTTGTTTGTTTTTTTTCTTACATGTTTCATGTAAAAAAATCATTTGGATTTTTAATGACATAAGGTAAGGACACTTGTTTTTTTCTTCACTGTGCTTAGCTAATTATACCAAAATCATGTATTGAATAGACTTTTCATCCTCTGAAACCATCCTTACATTTTTTTTAATTTTTATTTATTTATGATAGTCACACAGAGAGAGAGAGAGAGGCAGAGACACAGGCAGAGGGAGAAGCAGGCTCCATGCACCGGGAGCCTGATGTGGGATTCGAACCTGGGTCTCCTGGATGGCGCCCTGGGCCAAAGGCAGGCGCCAAACCGCTGCGCCACCCAGGGATCCCTATCCCTACATTTCCACTATGCCTGTGTCACTCCCAGCTGCTCCCAGCCAGTCACTGAGTGTGGCAGGGATACCAAGGCAGGCCCATTCCTGGGAGTCTTGGGATTCCTTTGAAGGCGACCTTGGCCTAAGGACTCCTCAATGTCCTGGTCAACTTGCCTTCCATCTGCATCACAAACAAGATATTTGTGCCCCACTTTCCCTTCCTTTTTTCTTCCACTCAAGGCCAGACTTGCAGCATGGGCTGACATATATATCTGCCAGCCTTTCTTGACTCCTCCATTTGCCTCTCCTGGGGTTGTTTCTTCTTCTCCTCCTCCTCCTCCTCCTCCTCTTCCTCCTCCTCCTCCTCCTCCTCCTCCTCCTGCTCCTCCTCCTCCTCCTCCTTCTTCTTCTTCTTCTTCTTCTTCTTCTTCTTCTTCTTCTTCTTCTTCTTTTTTCTTCTTCTTCTTCATAATAATAAATTTATTTTTTATTGGTGTTCAGTTTGCCAACATACAGAATAACACCCAATGCTCATCCTTTCAAGTGCCCACCTCAGTGCCTGCCACCCAGTCACCCACACCCCCCGGCCTCCTCCCTTTCCACCACCCCTAGTTCGTTTCCCAGAGTTAGGAGTCTTCCATGTTCTGTCTCCCTTTCTGATATTTCCCACTTATTTTTTCTCCTTTCCCCTTTATTCCCTTTCACTATTATTTATATTCTCCTGGGGTTTCTTCTAATGTATTTCCTGCTCACTTAATCTTATCTTGGTATATGCTTCTTGGAGGGCCTGCAGTAGCATACATGTGGGAGAGGTGTACATGTGCTAGGTCAAGAGTCATGTAAAGGCAAGAGAATCTCCAGATAGATTTGGAGATCTTCCAAGGGGAAAACCCAGGAAAGTATGTCAGGCTCTAGAATTCCCCATTATGCAAGGCAGAACCTTGCCATTAGCCAAGGCAGCATGATGCAGCATAGAAAGGTGGAAATGTTGGTATGGCATCTTTAGGCACTGTGCCTCAAGACATCCTCTCTGGCCTCTTATGTGTGGCTCAGGCTATGAAACATCCCCCATGTTCCTTCATCTATCCCCAAAGCAAATTGATCATTAAGGTGTACAGACCTCAACAATGGCCATGGAGGAACTGTACAAAGTGGATCCCCATGGTCAATGGAATCTTTAGCAACTGAAGTGGCTCATTGAAATATAACAATTGCACCTCTTAGTATCATATCCCTATTTACCAGGATATGGTATACACTCTGGATTGGTGTCTAATTATATCTGCCAGCAATCTTAGTTGCAAGCAATAGGAATTGATTTACACAGAAAAAGGAACATATTAATATGATACTAAGAGGTGAATACTATTAGTTATTGTTGAATAGCTAATAGCATTTATTGAATACATACTTTATCAAGCATTCTTTGAAATTTTTTGTGTATGAAACTCATATAATTCTTCTCACAAACTTGATAACAACAGAATAGCATGTCTGAGATTGATTCTGTGATTAACTGCACATTTTGTTGTTGCTGTTTTTAAAGATTTTATTTATTTGAGAGAGAGCAAGCTAGGATGAGCAAGGGGGAGGAGCCGAGGGAGAGCGATAAGTAGACTTCCATGCTGAGCACAGAGCCAGGGACTGGGCTTGATCACAGGACCCTGGGATCATGACCTGAACTGAGGGCAGGTGCTTAACCGACTGAGCCACCCAGGTGCCCCAACTGCACATTTTGGATGGGGAAATGGCACCGAAGTTAAGGAACTTACCCCAGTCACCCAACTCATGGCTGATAAAAACCAGAATTTAAAACCAGCTGGATGGGCTCCAGAGCTTCTCTGTCATCCACTCTGGGGAACTGGGGATAGAAGTGTTGTGTGTGTTGGGGAGGGGGAAGGACTAAAAGACACAGCCTGAAGAATATAAAATCAGGAGCAATATTCCAGATCAGAATGTACAAACAGGGATCCCTGGGTGGCCCAGCGGTTTAATGCCTGCCTTCGGCCCAGGGTGTGATCCTGGGTCCCAGGATCGAGTCCCACATCAGGTTCCCTGCGTGGAGCCTGGTTCTTCTCCCTCTGCCTGTGTCTCTGCCTCTTTCTCTCTCTCTTAAGAATAAATGAATAAAATCTAAAAAAAAAAAAAAAAAAAAAAAAGAACGTACAAACAATGTAGTGAGGACACTGAAAGAAACCGTGAAGGTTGCACTGCTTACACCCCTGAGACTGGCATTGGTCACTGTCCCTTGAACTGATACTACTGCCACCACTCACTAACCAAATGGGTTTTCTGTTTCTTCACATCGAAGTTTTCTGATTCAAAATATAAATGCATCTGAATGGCAGAGCCAAGTCTATATGCCCATACCCAAGCTGGAAGGAAGTCTGAGGAATATTTTGTAGCTCAGTAGTGGGATATAGACTCTGCTTCATAAGGTGAGGGACTCCTTGCATGTAAAAAAGAATTCAAATGCAAGGTAGCCAAAACTAATGGCAATCTTGTTATATAGATATTTTACTTTTCTTTTTCTCTTGTCTGAAAGACAATCTTGTTTTTTCTCCATCATTGTTTGCCAGATGTTTTGGAGGTGACCGAATTTCTCACCATACAGGTTGCTGTATGATGATGAACCATATCTTAAACTTTCAGAGAACAGAGATCACTAAGGGGTCCTGAACTCACTGGAGTGTAGTGACTGGATATAGTCCTTGGTTGCTTCCCTTTGGAAAATGGGATAAGTGTAGCAGGTTGCTTTTGCTTCGTAACAAATTGCCTTCATGTGCAGTGACTGATCATAGTCATCACCTATCAGCCAGTGATTCTGTAGGTCAGCAACTTGGGCTGGATGCCTGCGACAGTTCCTCTGCTCTTGGCTGGCTCACTCAAATTTCTGTGGCTTTCCTCTAGTTTGGAAACTTTTTAGTCAATGGTCCCCTCACATTTCTAGCTGCTGCCTGGGGCAAACAGGGCAGTTGGTTTTGTCTCTTCCTATCCAGCTCATCCACATGGTTGATGTCAGTTCCAATATATGTACGCACAGTGGAATATTACTCAGCCATCAAAAATGAAACATTGCCATTTGGAACAATGTGGATAAAACTAGAGGGTATTATGCTAAGCGAAATAAGTCGATCAGAGAAAGATAATTATAGGACTTCACTCACATGTGGAATTAAAAAAAAAGATTTTATTTATTCATGAGAGACACAGAGAGAAAGGCAGAGACACTGGCAGAGGGAGAACCAAGCTCTCTCCGAGGAGGCTGATGTGGATCATGACCTGAGCCAAAGGCAAATGTTCAACCACTGAGCCACCCAGGTGCCCCTCATATGTAGAATTTAAGAAACAAAATAGAGGAGCATAGGGGAAGGGAGGGAAAAATAAAACACGACAAATCAGAAGGGAGATAAACCATAATAAACTCTTAATAATATGAAACAGACTGACGGTTGCTGGAGGGGCAGTGGTGGGGAGGATGGGGTAACTGGGTGATGGGCATTAAGGAGGGCACGTGATGCGATGAGCACTGGGTGTTATATAAGATGGATGAATCACTGACCTCTACCTCCGAAACTAATGATACACTATACATTAATTAATTGAATTTAAACAAACAAAAAAATGGAAGCACTTTTAAAGTCTGCTCAAAAAAAAAAAATAAAATAAAATAAAAAAAATAAATAAAGTCTGCTCACTCCAAGTTTGCTATGTCATATGAAGTGACATGAGGACACATCTGGAGCTAGTACGGGAGGGGACAGCTTGAAAGTCAATTGTTAGATTTCCAGAAATTTTGCAAGTCCCATGTTCAATTGCTCCCAGCTTGAAAATTGAAAATTGGCCCCAACGTGGGAACATTTACACCACAAAAATCGGCAAATGCTCCAAGCCAGGGCCTTTTCCCCTCTTCTCAGAGAGGTAGTTTATTAGTATGTCACTAGGACTATCTGAGGACATGGCTACAGCGAGGAATTATAGCAGCTATTTTTTTTGGCTTGCTATATTTTAAATTTTAAACTTTGTAATATTTTATTTAAATTCAATTTGCCGGTATATAGTATAACACTCAGTGTATAGCAGCTAGTTTTGAGAGAAACTATCATAGTGAATTTTTTATTTATTTGAGAGTCACAGTTTTTAAGCATACCCCTTCTTTGAAATGTATGTATATGTATATGTATGTAGGGTTATGTATGTGCTGAGAAGTCGATAGTTCACATTGTCATGGTTTTTAAAAAAGTATGTTTTAGTCTTTTCTGGTAACAGACCTGTTCGAATCAAGCTAAGCCACTCTCATGACATAGTGATTTATCTAAAGGACAAGCACATGAACCAAGCTAATTTAGTCAGAATTATTCCCCAGGGTTTTTCCAAACTGAAGTCGGGGGAGGAAAGTCCCTCTTGTTTCTCTTACAAATTGTGAAGAGCCCAGAGCTGCCAGCAGTCATAATCACACTCTTGTGGGGGCAGCCAGACTAAGAGGGAAAAGATAACACAGAGAAATTTGCATGAAAGGGGGGGGGGTTGAGATTGAGAGTGAGAAGAAAAGACAAATTCATCCCACCCCCTATTACTCTTTGGTTGTGTCTATATATATATGCATATATGTCTATACATATGTATATATGCTTACACACACACACACACACACACACACACACACACACACACACGGGGGAGAGAATATATTTTTCTTTCCTAAAGAAGATTGAACACTTTTTGTCACTTGCAACAAAATAGTCCTAAGACAGGAACACAGATAGCTTGTTGAAGAGGTGGAAAAACAAGGACAAGGAAAGGATGAGTATTGCTGTGTAGAGACAGGATCTGTGTCAAGGCATTGTGTTCCTCTCCAGGTGGTGAAATGGGGGGGGGGGGCATGGGAAATATATGAAGAGCTCCTCTGCAATTTGTGATTCTCCTCTCTACCTGCTCCCTCCATCCCCTGTGTCGCTTCAGGGTGTGGGTGCAGGTAGTGGAAATGACTCCATACAATTGAAGTAGAAACAGACTTGATATAGGGTGATTACAAAACCGTTGGAAGGTCAGGAGGGGCAGCCTGAACTTCCAGGAATGGTTCCTCTATGACGGTACCACACAGCTGGCCTGCCAAGGAAATCATTATCCCAGCTGCTGGCTTGAGGATAGACCACTCAACTGTGATTCACATAAAAAAATTGGATGCCCCATGTTCTTTCTGTTTGCAACCACAAAGCTAGCACCAGCCACCAACAGAGATTTCTGTTTCTGCAACCACAGGAAAATGAAACATCTCCTCCACTATGCTTGCTAGCAGAAAGGTCAGCAGCCATACAAACATGTATGCACTTCCCATTCTCATGCTTCAGAGGCAACAAAATTATCATTATCTTCTGTATCCTTCCAGGAAATTTCCAAGCACACACAAATATACATGCTTGTGTGTGTGCATGTGTGCAAAACAAATAGGATCACACTAAATGTTGGTCTGGTTGATAATTGATATAAAGGGCTTCTACTTGGATATTTTTCCTAAGAGTGAAAGAATGTGGGCAGCCCTGGTGGCTTAGAGGTTTAGCTGCCTTCAGCCCAGGGTGTGATCCTGAGGACCCGGGATCAAGTCCCACATCGGGCTCCCTGCGTAGAGCCTGCTTCTCCCTATGCCTGTGTCTGCCTCTCTGTCTCTGTGTCTCTCATGAATAAATAAATAAAATCTTAAAAAAAAAAAAAGAGTGAAAGAATGCAACTAACTTTCTTAAGTGAATCACTCTCACCCCTAATTTTAGCATAGAACCAGAATCTTTGGGACTGAATGTAAAATATTTAGGAGCAACATCAAGAATTAAATGAATAATGAAAGAGGCACACAACTCTGAAAAATCACTTCAAAATGAAGTATTCTTTTTTTTTCTTTTTTCTTTTTTTTAGATTTTATTTCTTTATTCATGAGAGACACACACAGAGAGAGAGGCAGTGACAGAGAGAGAAGCAGGCTCCCTGTGGGGAGCCCAATGCAGATGGATCCCAGGACCCCAGGATCATGCCCTAGCCTAAGGCAGATGCTCAACCACTGAGCCAGCCAGGTACCCAAAATGAAGTGTTCTTTTGAAAATAAAGTTTGGATTTGTATATACATATCTTTTAAATTTAAAAACAAAATCTATAATTTATGAAGGTGAAAACATAGAATTTCGTCTAAAGGCTACTTTAAACCCTACAGAGCAAAGAGCAAATATATGCTCTTTTAAAAAAGCAGTGTAAAGAGCAAAAGTAAAAACAAAATTTTAAACACCCCCAAAGCTAGAAACTCAGAAAATCCAAAAAATATTAAGAGAAAGAAAAACCGCTGACTCTGAGAGTAAATGGCCCTCACGGTGAAAGTCCTATGCTTTCACATAGGTGCTAATCAGATTACTATATCACCTAGTTAATGTCACTGAATCAGACTGTTTATAGTTCAGTGAGTGATATAAGACAAAGAAAAGTCTAGATGGTGAGACAGTAACCGAGTAGAAAGATAACCACTTGGCAGCAAGCAGCAGCCTCATCCTCACTTGTCCTGGGCCCTCCCTCAGGCCCTGGGGACTGTGAGGGGGACATATGAGGCTGGGTGACCCTGAGACCAGCTCCAGGGGCCCCATCTCTGCCTGGGATTCATTGATGCTGGTGCTGCTCATTGTTCATTGACTGTTCATTGTCGCAGCCCAGGGAGTGGCCCTGAGTGTAGCCCCAGGCGGGGAGATTCCAACCATCTCTTGGGGAAACGGAGAAGTCTGGGTCCCTGGCCTCAAGCTCCGACAAGGGATGGCCCTCGGGCCAGCCTGCTCCAGGAGTATGACAGGGCCTGACGGGTGGCCAGGGAGCACATGCAGGACCCAGGGAGGGAAGGGTGGCGGGACCTCTGGCTCAGGTAAAGGGGTCCAAGGGAAACATTCGGGCTTGAGTTCAGCTGCAGCTTTGGAGAGGACAGTGGCCCTCGGGAGATGCCCCTGCCTCCTGGTGCTGAAAGGGTTTGAGGACGCAGGTGGCTTTGCAGGGAAGCTGGGGAGGCAGCAGGAGGTGTGAGGGGCGCAGGTAGGTCTGAGACGCATAGCCAGGGAAGACGGGCCTGGTCTGGGTTGTGGGAAGGGGATTCATCCAAGGTTCAGAAGGTTGAGTCCTGGTGACCAGTGTTGCAGCCTGCATTCCCCGGGCCAGAAGTCTCCGAGACACAGATTCATTCCAGAGATTGACGAGGCTGTTCTTGTGGAATCAACCCCCAAGGAAGGGAAGATGGAACGATCTGGAAAATGGGAACATTGAGACGCAATGCAACCTCAGTGGAGAGCTCAGCTGACTCTCCATAGACGACCCTGCAGAGCTGTGTCAATTTAGGCAACAGGGCTGGGCTTTATGTCCCCACACCCATGGGCCTTTGGATGAAGACCTCCTTGGGAAAGGAGTGGCCTTCCGTGGGGTGGCTCCCTGTGGCTGGAGAATGATATCTGAGAGCCTTCCAGCACCAGCACTCCCAGCAGTTGGAGAACTAATCCTGTCACTCCTGAGGGGGGATCCGGAAGGGCTGTCGCTGGGTCTACCACAGTGAGGACATGTGGTAGGGCTCATAGGAAAAGCAGGTCCAGGGAGGGTCAGGAGTTCCATTTTGGGCGTGTTGTGCTTTCGGGGTTTAAGGGATAGGCAGGTGGGGGTGTCCAGTGGACAGCTGGATGTATAGGGTCTGAAGCCCTGGAAGAAGGTCAAGGACAGAAACATGAAAATGGAGTGGCAATCAGAGGACCCATCGGGGCAGGTGGAGTCAAGGAGAGATGAAACCTGAGCTCACCGTCTGGCAGCTGGTCCTCAGAGGGGCCTCACATGAGGAGACATCTGGATAAGATCAGCAAAAAACCAGTAAGTTCAGGAATTCCCCACTCGGCCAGAGGTCTTGGAGCTGAGTGAGAGCCCTGGTCCCACTCACCCCATACAGCTCCCCATGCTGATGTGCAAGTCAGGTGGCAGTAGTGATGGCATGGGGACCACCCGGGGGACAGGAGGCTCCCCCGGGGTCACTCACCCCTTCAGCACACCCCTGTCCCATGCCCTCCCCCCTTCAGCTCCGTCCACCTGTCCTGGGCTCCAGGGCTTTTCTCTCTCCTCTCTCTGCTGCTCCTCGGCGGTCCGGTTCTGGCCTTCCCGCCCCCGACCACTAGAGGGCAGCAGCTCACGGCCCAGGCGCTGGGGGTGCTCCCGGCCTGGGGCCCCTGTCCCGGGTCAGGCTTGCACTCACAGGGCTGTCATGGTGCAAGTGCTGCGTTCAGGAGGGAGGGCGGGAATTGCTGCTTCTTCGCCCTGCTTTGCTGAAGCATAGAGGCCTGGTGGCCCCTGTACCTGCTTTGGCCCGCCCGGGGACACCCGGGCCCAGAGAAAGGCCAGGACCTACTCGAGATCTCTGACTTGACAATCACATTCCCCTCCTCCGTCATGAACCTTAAGAAATTGTGGCTAGACCTTACTCCTACTGCTTGCATCCCAGGGTGTTGAAAGGATTTTTCCTGGAAATAACAGGCTCAGATTCTCTCCAGGGTGTCAAAAACCCCAGGGCTGGTCCCTGGGTTGCTGCAGGGACCTGGTTGCCCAGGTCTGAGTCCCACGGATTTCTGAAAGGCCTCTTGTGACCACAGCTCAGAGAGACTGTGTCTGAGCACTGTGCTCGGGCCTGCATTTCTGAAGGCATGGTTAGGCCAAGAAAAACTTTTTCCAATTGAGGAGAAGAAAAAGAGAATGACCTGGGAGGGAACCCACTACAATAGCAGGTTGAGGACCAGAGTGCTTGCCCAGAGTCAGGCCTCAGCTATGACCCCCTGCCTCCTCCCAGCCCCCCTTATATATAGTACACAGGCCAGCTTCATAGCCGCAGTGGGGCTCTAATCAATGGAAGAGGTGGGATGTCTTTAGCATCTTTCTTATTCTTTTTTATGCTCCTTCTGGGAAGGTCCAAAGCACTAGCCAGAGCCGGGCAGAAGGGTTAGATTGGGTGGGACGCCTGGGTGGCTCAAGGGTTGAGCATCTGCCTTGGCTCAGGGCATGATCCCAGGGTCAAGGATCAAGTCCCACATCAGGCTCCCTGCGAGGAGCCTGCTTCTCTCTCTGCCTATGTCTCTGCCTCTCTCTCTGTGTTTCTCAGGAATAAATAAAATCTTAAAAAAAAAAAAAAAAAGAAGGGTTAGGTGGGGGCTGGAATGGATTAATGGGGGCCTGGGCAGGCAGAGAGGTGAAGACCGATTGGTCCCCTCAACCAGGTCAACCTAGAGGTTCTGTGTACTTGGGGTCAGAGATGAAAGAGAAGAGGGGGTGGGGCCCTCTGGAGGCTGAGAGAAGCAGAGATCAGGACCCCTGACAGGGAAGAAGAGTCTGTGCTTGTGTGCAAGGACCCAGCAAGAGCCTTCCTTAAACTTCTATTGAGCATGAGGACTTTTGGAGTTTGTGGATGGGCAAAGTAGATCAACCATGCTACATAGACTAGGGACAACACAGGTGAACATCTGATGAGATCCCAGTGCTTAATCAGTGATATTAGAATGACCAGCTGACCCTCTTCTAGACTGTTCTAGGCAGCATCCTTCGAGGTTCTCTATACTCTGAACTTCTCATGGACTCTTTTCCAGGCCTATGTAGTGCTAAAAGCTCTTTCTGAGCCACATCCCACCATGCCCAGGGGACCCTTGTTGTGAAATCCCAGCCAGACCATAGGCACCAATCTCTTGGTCCTCAGGCTGATCTCTGGCTTCAGAGCTTGGTGAGATTTTGTTCGTTCACACATTCTCTTATTCATATTTATTCATTCATTCGTTTATTTACTTATTCTCTCATCCCTCCAGAAAACATTTCCTGCATCACTTTTGCTGGGCTTGACTGTAAAATGTATAGATGCAAATGAGATCTGTCTCTCACTTCCAGGAGCTCACCTGGTGAGAGGGGAAGCTAAAAAGGCAAGTAAATAATCAGGAAATGAAAGAGAAGGGGCCAAATGCCATAGAGGATACCGAGGCAACTGAAGAGAGGGAAATCTCTGGAAGGGCCATTGACATGGCTCCTTTGGTCTTGACCAACTCTACTGGGAATGAGGTTCCCTAACGTGCATGAAGGCTGTGGTCATCACTTAGCATGGCTGGAATCACTGGCTGACCCTGTGGCCTGGGCCCTGGAGTGCCCTGCCTTGCCCTTCCATGTCCTCACCAGTAAGCAGGAAGGTATTGGACCAGTTCATCTCTAGGGCCTATCCCTTCAGTGGCTTAGTGGGGGGTACTTTTGTACCTCATGGGGGGTAGGTTAATATTTAGCTAGTTTTAGATAAAAAGTTTGCATTTATAAACAGTCTCTCATGTACCCACAGCATGGTATTTTCTGGGTACTCGGTGTACATCATGTACTGAAAGGAGCTAAGACCAGCAGATGGGGCTCTCTAGAAGCTAGGAACTGTTGGGTGTGGCCTCAAGTAGCATGTCTGCACTTCTGCTCTCCTGGTGGAGCAGATTAACAGGAAGACTGGCTCACAGACAGAGTAAGCACCCCCAGGGGCCTTGGACTTGGGGATACTAGAGGAGGAGAACCATGGGGAAAGACTGGACTTCTTGCTGCCTTGGTATTGGGGACAGAGGTAGATTTCCCTTACAGGCAACAGAACTCAGGCTTTGAGACTGACTCTTCCCTTGCACTCACTCCTTCCAAAGTCCTGTAGCTAATTGTTTTTTCGCATTAAAAAATTGAGAAAAAATTAACATAAAATTTGCCATTTATTTAAAAAAAGTTTTAATTTATTTATTCATGAGAGACACAGAGACAGAGACAGAAACATAGGCAGAGGGAGAAGCAGACTTCCTTTGGGGAGCCTGATGCAGGACTCGATCCCAGGACCCCGGGATCACAACCTGAGCCACAGGCAGATGCTCATCCACTGAGCCAACCAGGCATCCCTAAAATTTGCCATTTAAACCATGTTAAAGGTTTAATTCGGTGGTTTTTAGTGTATCCATAATACTGGGCAATCAGTACTGTATAATTCCAGAATATTTTCATTGCCCTGAAAGAAATTCCATTCCCATGAAGCAGCCCCTGGGAATCCCCTCAGCCCCTGGCAACCACTAACCCACTTTCTGTCCCTTGGATTGACCTATTCCAGACATTTTATAGAAATGTAGTTATATAATAATATATGGCCTTCTGTGTCTGACTTCTTTCACTTAGCGTAATGCTTTCAAGGTTCATCCATGTAGTAGTGTGTATCAGTACTTTATTCTATTTATGGTTGAATAATATTCCATTGTATGGATATACCACCTTTTGTTTATCCATTCATCAACTGATGGACATTTGGATTTGCTTTCACCTTTTGGCTATTAAGAATAATGCTTCTATAAAAATTCGTGTACAGGCTTTTATGCAAATACATTTCGAGTTCTTATGGGTATATATCTGGAAATGGAATTGCTGTGTCATATGGTAAGTTTATGTTTAAATTTTTGAGGAACTGCAAATTGTTTCCACAGTGTTTCCACAATTGTTTTTATATCATAAATATATAATTTTTTATTTCTTTTTTTTTAAGATTTTCTTCATTGATTTATAAGACACACACACACACACACACACACACACACAGCGAGAGAGAGAGAGAGAGAGAGGCAGAGACAGAGAGAGACAGAGAGAGACAGAGAGAGGCAGAGACACAGGCAGAGGGAAAAGCAGGCTCCATGCAGGGAGCGACGTGGGACTCAATCCCGGTCTCCAGGATCAGGCCCTGGGCTGAAGGGGGCGCTAAACTGCTGAGCCACCCAGGCTGCCCCCCATTTTTTTTTTTTTAATTTTTATTTATTTATGATAGTCACAGAGAGAGAGAGAGAGAGAGAGAGGCAGAGACACAGTCAGAGGGAGAAGCAGGCTCCATGCACCGGGAGCCTGACGTGGGATTCGATCCGGGGTCTCCAGGATCGCGCCCTGGGTCAAAGGCAGGCGCCAAACCGCTGCCACCCAGGGATCCCCTCTATTGTGGTTTTGATTTGTATTTCCCTAATGAATAAATGATGTTGGATATCTTTTCATGTGCTTGGGGGCCATTTGTCTGTCTTCTTTGGAGAAATGTCTATTAAAATCCTTTGTCCATTTTTATTTTTTAAATTTAATTTGTTTATTTGAGAGAGAGAGTGAATGTGTGTGAGAGAGAGAGCACAAGTGAGGGGAGGAGCGGAGGGAGAGAGAAGCAGACTTCCCACTGAGCAGGGAGCACGTTGCAGGGCTTGATCCCACGACACTGGGATCATGACCTGAGCCAAAGGCACATGTTTAACTGATTGAGCCACTCAGGCAGCTGCTCATTTTTATTTTAATTATTATTATTATTTTTAAATATTTAATTAATTAATTATTTTTAAAGATTTTATTTATTTATCCATGAGAGACATGAGAGAGAGAGAGGCAGAGACACAGGCAGAGGGAGAAGCAGGCCCCATGCAGGGAGCCTGATGTGGGACTCCATCCTGGGTCTCCAGGATCAGGCCCTGGGCTGAAGGCAGGCGCTAAACTGCTGAGCCACCTGGGCTGCCCAAGATTTTATTTATTTATTCATGAGAGACACACAGAGAGAGGCAGAGGGAGAAGCAGGCTCCATGCAGGGAGCCTGATGTGGGACTCGATCTTGAGATGCCAGGCTCACGCCCTGAGCCAAGGCAGATGCTTAACCACTGAGCCACCCAGGCATCCCTACAGCTCATTTTTAAATTGGATTGTTTGGGTTTTGTTGTTGATTTGTAAGACTTCTTTATATATTCTGAATACTAGACTCTTGTCAGGTTTGCAAATGTTTTTCCCCTTTCTATGGATTTTTTTTTCACTTTTTTGACACCATCTGATGCACAAAAGTTTTCAACTTTGATGAAGTCCTATATGTTTTTACTTTGTAGCTTATGCTTTTGGTGGCATATTTAAGAAACTATTGTTCAATCTAAGGTCATGAAGATTTGCAACTATGTTTCCTGTTAAATTTTATAGTTTTAGAGCTTACATTTAGGACTTTGATCCATTCTGAATAAATTTTTATATGTAATGTGAGATATCCTGTGCTCCAGCAGTATTTGTGGTTCTTATTTATTTATTTATTTATTTATTTTTAAGAGTTTATTTATTTATTATAAGAAACACAGAGAAATCATCCTGCAGGCAGCCTGATGTAGGGCTTGTTCCAGGGACCCTGGGATCATGACCTTGAGCCAAAGACAGACTCTGAAGCACTGAGCCACCCAGGTGCCCCTGTGGTTTTCTTTAAATCAGATAGGAGGGATCCCTGGGTGGCGCAGCAGTTTGGCGCCTGCCTTTGGCCCAGGGCGCAATCCGGGAGACCCTGGATCGAGTCCCACGTCGGGCTCCTGGTGCATGGAGCCTGCTTCTCCCTCTGCCTGTGTCTCTGCCTCTCTCTCTCTCTCTCTGTGTGACTATCATAAATAAATTTAAAAAATTAAAAAAAATAAATCAGATAGGAAAGGGGCACCTGGGTGTCATAGTTGGTTAAGCACCTGACTGTTAGTTTTAGTTGAGGTCATGATCTTGGGGTTGTGAGATGGAGCCCCGAATCAGACTTGTGTTCAGTGTTGAGTCTGCTGGAGGCTCCCTCTCCCTCTGCTTCTTCCTGCTGTATATGCTCTCTGTCTCTCACAAATAAATAAAATCTTTAAAAAATAAATTAATTAGGAAAAATGAGGAGGTAAAGACAAAAAATACATAAGTACCATCTTTATATTTGTCTATGTCGATACTTTTTACCAATGTTCTTTATTTCTTTGTGTGGATTTGAGTTACTGTTTTGTGGCCTTTCATTTCAGCCAGAGGACTCCCTTTAGCATTTCTTGGAGGGCAGGTCTACTAGAAATGAACTGTCTCAGTTTTTGGTTATCTGGGAATTTCTTCATTTCTTTTTTATCCTGAAGAAGAGTTTTACTGGAAATGGAATTCTTGGCTGACCTCCCTGCCTCCCCACAGCTCTTCGAAAATGCAATCTCACTGTCTTCTGGCCTCCATGATTTCTGATGAGAAATGACCTGTTAATCTTGTACATACTTGTACAGGATGAATTGCTTCTTTCTTGCTGCATGGTCTGACTTTTGATAGTTTCATTATGAAGTGTCTGTGTATTTCTTTGAGTTTATTCTATTTGGAGTTGCACTTCTTGGACATGCAAATTAATGTTTACTCATCAAATTTGGCAAAATTTCAGCCATTATTTCTTTGAAGTTAACATAACCTTCTTCCTCTCCACAGGATAATGGGACATGAGGGCTTTTGGTCTATTCTCATGAACACTTTTGTGGGAGATCATTAGCCCCATTTTCCTAATGGGAAATGGAACTAATAAAGATCTCATTGAAGGCACAGTGATGTAAAACACAGTTAGTTCTCTAGCTCTTGGGTGCTGGATTTATTCCTAAAATATGTGTTTGGCTGAGCCTCTGACTGGGTCCATCAGCTACCCTGTCACCTATGGTAGCAGCAGAGGGATGCCAAATAAGGCTCAGCTCTGCTTCAGAGGTCCCTTTCTTACAGGCAGGCTTGATTCTGGAGCTGGAGACCATACTTGTCAGATTCTGGAAGAGCAGCAGGAATTGCTCATTGAAGCCCACACAACTTCAGAGTCTCTAGTTCCTTCTATTTAGGAAGAGCCCAGAGGAGAGCCCTCCCCACTGCTTCTACTCATTGTCCTCTTTCCTCCATTGCTGGCTGGTTCAAGCTCCTTAGCCTGGCATTTAGGGTCCTCCTCTTTAGACACACTACTTGATAAGATGAATTATTCAAAGCAATTTTTATGTTCTCATAATGTTCTTCAGGTCCTTCTACATCTCTGTAGTAAAGAATTTATCCTTGCCCAAAGAGAGGTCTGGCCCTTGCCCTCAGCTTCAAGGAGGTAATCCCTAAGCCTTTGGAATGCCATGCTTGATTGCAGTGTCTTTATTTGCCAGGGGGCCTTGGACAAGCCAGATAGTAACGATGTGATTTTTGGATGAGGGCTTTGGGCCATGAAATATCAGCTTGATCTCCTGAGGGTCTAGAAACTGAAGCCAGCCACACGAGCAGTCAACTCTGTCTGTGTGATAGAAGCCCAATAAAGAGTGGGCACCAAGGTTCTGGTGAGCTTCCCTGGTTGGCAATGTGATGTGCTTATTGTCACACGTTAATGCCCGGAGAATAATGCTGTCCTGACTCCACAGGGAGAAAAGAACCAGAGGTTCTATGTTTGTATTCTCTTGGATTCCGCTCTGTGTTTCCTCCCTTGGCTGACGTTAATCTGGATCCTTTAAGTGTAATAAAACATAACTTGAGTATAAAAAGCTTTTTGTGAGTTCTGTGAAGCTTCATAGCAAATTATTGAACGTAAGGATGTCTTGGGAACCTCCAAACTTTCCATTGGTGTTAGATGTGAGGCTGGTCTTGTGCACTGTCCTCTGACTCTGCAGTTGGTATCTGCTGTCAATAGCTCCTGGAGAAGAAAGGGGTTATTTGTTACATAAGCTATCGCCAGGAAGGAAGCTGATTTTCTTTCCTGAGCTTCCAGGACTCTGTTCTTTCTTATCTTCTTTTCCTAATTCTTCTAGCTCTTTTTTTTTTTTTTAAGATTTTATTTATTTATTCATGAGACATACACACACACACACACACACACACACACACACAGAGGCAGAGACACAGGCAGAGGGAGAAGCAGGCTCCCTGTGGGGAGCCTGATGTGGGACTCAATTCCGGGGGCCCCAGGATCACGCCCTGAGCTGAAGGCAGATGCTCAACCGCTGAACCACCCAGGCATCCCCAGTTCCTTTTCTTCTTAATTACTTCCCTGCCTTGTCCTCTCTCTTCTTACTGGGTAGGAATCTTGAAGGACTTCCTTCTGAATCTTGGACAGCCTTCTCTTCAGGATCTTCTGAAGAAAATGGCCCTACATTTTCTTTCTTTCTTTCTTTCTTTCTTTCTTTCTTTCTTTCTTTCTTTCTTTCTTTCTTTCTTTCTTTCTTTTTCTTTCTTCTTCTTCTTCTTTTCTTTCTTTCTTTCTTTCTTTCTTTCTTTCTTTTCTTTGATTTTATTTATTTACTTGACAGAGAGAGAGAGAGAACAAGAGGGAGAGGGAGAAGGAGAAGGAGAAGGAGCAGCAGACTCTCCGCTGAGCAGCTGGACATGGGGCCCAATCCCCAGAATTGGAGATCATGACCCGAGCCTTAGGCAGACACTCAACCGACTAAGCCACTCAGGTGGTCCTCAGTGACCTTTCTATCACAACACTGGTAAAGGTTCTAGAACTCAAGATTCTAAAAATATAAGGGAGAGTTAACAAAAAAGTTATATACTATATCCTAAAATGAACGTTATTTATAAACCAATGAAATATGCATTTAAATATATATACATATATAATATTCATATATATAATATATATTATATATATATATTTGAAACTAGGGAACTAATGATACTCTTTGCCACATAGTAATGAGTAACATTTAAGGAAAGCCTGCTGCTATATTTCATCTACTATTCGAGCTACTTTGAATGGACTATGCTATTTAATCCTTAGAGTAACCATGTGTGGTGGATACTGTGATTAATTGACAGATGAGGAGGGTGAGATTCAGAGACCTCATCTGAGTTCACACAACTGTGAGGGACTAGAGCTGGGATTTGAACGCAGGATCCCATTTCAGACCTTGTACTTCACTTTTAACCACCTGCTCCCTTCCTGCTAGGGGCACAGGCTCTGTTCTGCACTATGTGAATCCTCTTCTTTGATCATCTTAGTTCTTTCTTAAAACAGGATTCATGCAATTTTGTTTTATTTTATTTTTAGGATTCATGAAATTTTAATTGGAATCTTCATAAAATAGGGGTTGTATTGCTTGGCTGATAAACTACTGCAGAGATTTTTTTTTTTTTTTTTTTTAGGTTCCTGATGTGCAGTTTTTCAGCATTCTTACTGTTGGCACAGAGCACTCATCCAACTCTTATTCCACACACAGTGTTGTGGAATTGGGCAGCAGCAGGGATTTCTACCAAATCCCTCTCTCCTTTTCTTGATCTTTCCTGGGTTACATTGGCAAATAGCTCCTGCAAATTGCCTGTGCTGGAGTGTGAGTCAGACAGGGACGGGTAGATCAGTGAAGGCTCAGTCCCTTCTAAATGCCATGCCTTGATCGTCTGGTCTGTGGTTCAGCCTTCCCCAAGCATTGTGTAATCATTAACTCCTGCAGGAAGCCCACAAGACAATTACCTATCAGAGCATCTGCTTCTGCTCAACTAGACACAACAGCTATTGAAGTCCTGAGATGGAGAGAAGTCAGGAAAGAGATGGTGGTGAGGGGGTGGCAGGACGGGAGCCAGACGGTGCGGGGCTAAGGCTGAGGAGGGAGATTGGCTTGTGGAGTGCCGTGTCCCTGATTGCAGGCTGTATGATCGGCTCTGGCATCTTCATGTCCCCACAGGGGGTCTTGGTCTATGTGGGCAGTCCTGGGGCCAGTCTCGTGGTCTGGGCAGTCTGTGGTCTCCTGGCCATGATGGGTGCCCTGTGCTATGCTGAGCTGGGGGCCCTGGTTCCCAAATCTGGCGGGGAGTATGCCTATATCTTGCAAATCTTTGGTTCCTTGCCAGCCTTCCTGGTTATCTACACATTTGTGCTGTTGGTCAGGCCAGCTGCCATTGCCGCCGTCTCTCTGAGCTTTGCTGAGTATGCAGTGGCTCCCTTTTACCCGGGCTGCTCCTCGATGCCCCAAGCCGTGCTCAAGGCTGTGGCTGCCATCTGCATCCTGCTGCTGACGTTGGTCAACTGCTGGAGCTCGCGGCTGGCCACCATGCTGATGAATGTGTGCACGGTTGCCAAAGTATTCTCGTTGCTGGTCATCGTGGGGGGTGGGGCTGTGGTGCTGGGCCAGGGCCGTGGCTACACGGAAGCCTTTCTGTTTGCCTTCCACAATACCACGCAGCAGGCCGGGCGCATCGGCATGGCCTTCTACCAGGGCCTGTGGTCCTTTGATGGCTGGAATAATGTCAACTATGTATTGGAGGAGCTCAAGAATCCAAAGGTGAGTCCGTGATCCTTCTTCAGAGGGTGAAATCTCCAAACATCAGCAATTCCAATTATTGTTATTTGAGCTGACTAAAACCATGAGAAATCAGCTGAAAGTGGGGGCTCCCTTTTTGCAGTCATGCATGCCAGCCCACTGTCTAGCTTAATTTGTTTGTGGAATTATATGAATCATAACTTCTCAAGTGGGCACAGAATTTTATCGGATCACACCAAGGGTCTCATTTGCCCTGTGAGGTAGGTACAGTCCCCCTCTATTTTTCACATGAGATGTAGAAAGGGGGAAGTGATTCTGAGGTCATACCACCAGCGAGAGGCCATGCTGGTGACTCAGCTTGTTATCTGTCCTGATAGTTGAACATGTGGACTTTTGAGTTACTATGGTAATTAACCCTTTGCTGTAAATATATTTGCTTAGCTTGCTACTTGTTTTCTGTTATTTCCTGCAAGAGTCTTTAATTCTCAGAGAATGAGAACTGAGTCTTTTCCTCCACATTCTCAGGGCTGGCTCAGGGGTCATTACACGTCTCAGCTCTCAATAAAGGCTCCCTGGGGAGTGGGGGTGAGGTTTGGGAGAATTTGGGAGGAAAAAAGGAGCTTGGAGACCGAAGTCCAAGAGCAGAGAGAGATGAGTGAGGGCCAAGAGTCCTGGGACCAAGTTTTTATTCTGGTATATAAATTCTTGTGCTTCAGTTCCTTACCTGTGAAACGGGATCATAATTAGCTGCTCCATTTACCTGATGAGGCTTTAAGGTATCAAATGGCATAATCATTGTGGATGGAGTGCCATCAACAGCTGTCAGTTCAGGTGAATGGTTAGTGTGTGCTCAGGTTGGCTCTGGGGCAGGGTATGGGCTACAGGGTGGGGACACCAACTGGCTCATTCAGTTCACAGGTGTAGACTACTCTCCTTCGGAACCCAGGCCCTGGGCTCAAAGCTGATCCCAGGAAAGAGCATGGAGCCCAAAGATGAGTGAGACAAGCTCCCACACCACATAGCGTGGATTAGCCGACTTTTTCTGTAAAGGACCAGAGAGTTAATATTTTAGGTTTTGTGGGCCATTGAGGTCTTTGTCAAGACTACTCAACTCTGTTGTAGCATGAAAAAGTTATAGGTAAACAAATGAGTGTGGCTGTGCTCCCGTAAACGTTTATTAACAAGCAGCCAGCTGGATTTGGTCCACAGGTTGTGATTTGCTGAACTCAGCTGTATGTAGAGCATTTTTGACGAATATGGGTTTCAAAGCAAAAACAAAGCCGTGCCTCTGAATGCTGGGCATTTGAAATGTTGGCTCTCTGTTCTCTGAAGCACATGTTAAGTATATCTCTGTTTCACACTTTTTTTCAAGAAACTGCTGAACCTATGCCAAACCTGGGCCAGGTTTGTGCCCATGTGCCCTGGGATTTGAGTAAAGAGTTAAGGTATTCAAGAACGAAACCAGAAAATCTCACTGTTCTTGTGGTGCACCTTGGGGCTTAGCTGGCAGGTGGGCTGTCCAAGATATGTCAAGTTCAAAAGCATATGAGATCCCCTTCCCTGTGACTTGGCAGATGGCTGGGTCACGCATGGTGGGTGCTTGCCTGCTGAGGGCTTTCCATGATGGGGCCCTCAGGAGGGGCAACCCAGGATTCTGCTTCACTGGCCCATCTTTGCTATAAGTGGCCTCTTCTGGACCCAGGCACGACACATTTTCAGGACTGGGAAGATGAGAAATTTGTGGCCATGACCATTTGGTGGAGGCAATTCTTTTGCTTCCAGGTCCCCAGATTTGAGAGCTGGAGGGGACCTGAAAGGAGTCATTGAAAAAAAAAAAAAAGATTTTATTTACTTATGCAAGAGAGACACACAGAGAGAGGCAGAGACATAGGCAGAGGGAGAAGCAGACTCCCTGTGTTGAGCCCGATGTGGGACTCGATCCCAGGACCCCAGGATCACGACCTGGGCCAAAGGCAGACACTCAACCACTGAACCACCCATGCACCCCGGAAGGACCCATTTTATGTGAGAAGCCATTGCTGTCCTATTGGCTTCACTTGAACATGTTTGTCACGTGACCTGCTAGGGCTGCTGACCAACCACCCTGGTTCCCTGGGACTGAGGAGTTCTCAAGGATCCCAGACTTCGGTGCTAAAAGCAGGAAAGTCTTAGGCAAACTGGGTTGAATTGGTCACCGTACCTGGCTCCTGCCCTTAGAGGACAGGATAGGGTGGGACAGAGGCTTGGATATCATAAGGCTTGCTGGGGCGCTGCCTCCACTTGCTGCTAGAACTCAGAAAGAAGAGATCCCCGTGAGGCAGGGCAGTCAAGCAGGCCTCCTGCAAGTGCAGAGCTAGAGCTGAGCCTTGAGGGCTGTTGAGGTTTGTGGCCAAACAGCCACGTGGAAGCAGTGTGGACAGGAAGCAGGAGACCTGGAAAGTCTCAAATGCAGGGCGTGTTTATGGAGGATGGGCCCTGAGATCACTACTCTATCCTCCATGCCCCCATGCCCACCTCCAGAGTTTTCTGTGGGGAGATCTTAGTCCTGGCAGAGAGATCTGGAAATTGCTTTTTATTTTAAAATTTTTTAATTTTAATTAATTATTTTTTTAAAAGATTTTATTTATTTATTCATGAGAGACACAAAGAAAGAGAGAGGCAGAGACAAAGGCAGAGGGAGAAGAAGGCTCCCTATGGGGAGCCCGATGCGGGGCTCGATCCCAGGACCCGAGAATCATTACCTGAGCCAAAGGCAGACGCTCAACCACTGAGCCACCCAGGCATCCCAATTTTTTTATTTTTTAAAAGATTTTATTTACTTTTTTGAGACAGAGAGAGAGAATGAGCAGGGGTGGGGAGGGGCAGAGGAACAGGGAGCCTGATGTGGGGCATGATCCAGGACTCTGGGCAGGCGCTTGATCGACTGAGCCTCCAGGTGCCCTGGAAATTGGTTTTTATATAATGTTGAGGGTAGAAGATACGCTAACCAGGGGCAGGTGCTTAAATGGGAGAGGGCCCTACCTCGTGGTGGGCAGGGAGGTCTGAGTGGGACTGTGGTACAGGCCTCCTGGGGCAGCTCTGTGCTGGACCTCCCTGCCTCTTGGTGCAGAATGACCTCATCTCTGTTTCGTTTCGTGTTACACTGTGTCAGTAACAGAAATGCCAGGTTCTGGTGTCCCTTTGGGTATAGAGGGGAGAGGCTCTGGGCTCATCAGTGCTTGCCTGCCCCTCACAAGGTAAGCTAAAGGACATCTAGAGAAAGATGAGGCTGGGGGTGTTGTAGACATGCTTTTCCTACTTTGAAGTGGGCTCTACCTTGGAGTCTAAAGATGTCTATCCAGTGTGGCCCACGCCTGGGGAATCTCTGGGTCCTGGGGAGACCCCTTCTTTCTATTTGCCTCTGGCTCCGGAATGACGTCTAGGGCTGAGGGTGTGAAGCAGGAGGGAATACACTCTGATTTACCCAGTTTTCATGGATTATTCCATTCTTATTGAATGGTTGCTCAGTACCTTTTTTAAAAAAAAGTATTTATTTGTTTATTTGAGAGAGAGAGTTAGAGAATGAACACAAGCAGGAGGGGCAGAGTAACGGGAGAGAATCTCAAACAGATTCTGCACTGAGCGCAGAGCCCAACACAGGGCTCGATCTCATGACCCTGAGATCATGACCTGAGCTGAAACCAAAAGTCGGACACTTAACTTACTGAGCCACTCAGGCGCCCCTCAGTACCTTCATTGGGAGCCCATGGGTCAGACTGGCACTGAGGCTCCAATAGTATAGACTTTCCGAGTGCCCACAGCCACTGTGTCCAGGCCCTTCCTTTCCCCTCCTCGTTGCTGACCCTCACCCCTTGCAGAGGGGCAGAGCAGTGAGAAGTCCCACTTTACAGATCCCCAGTGACCCCCAATTTCCTGGTGAGGAGACTGGGGGCACAGGGTGGAACCCCTGGGAGTCGTGGCCCTCAGTCCGGGTCTGAGTCCTGGAGACCCAGAGACTAGGCAGGGTTGGCATGGTGGTCTTGGAATATTCCAGTTGCAAAGTTCAATAAACAGCCAGGAATGAAGACCTTTAGCTTTCTTGCCTCTGCTCTCACGGTTGCCCCTCCTGGGAATGCCTCCCATTCCCACCTGCCTGAATCTCTTTCATTCTTCAAGGAGAGCCCAGTATAAGGCCCTACTCATTCTGAAAGTTTTGGGCACAGCTCCTGGGTCCCTGCACTGCTGTGACTGCCTAGTGTCCCTCATGGCCTCCTAGCACACCCACTGTTTGTGAGTCCATGGCATGGGACTGTGAGCACACAGCCCGAGTGGTCCCCAGGGCCTGGCATGTTCCCTGTAGCCAGGATGAGCTCAGCACTGCACTGACCAGCTCGTTCTGGGGGCCTGAGAAGGAACTCATCTGCTAACATGTGGCCTTTCTCCCGGCTCTCTGCAGCAAAACCTGGTGTGGGCGCTGATGATCGCCATCCCTCTGGTCACCAGCCTGTACCTCCTGGTCAACATCAGTTACCTGCTAGTGTTGTCACCCAATGAACTCCTTTCCTCTGATGCTATGGCCGTGAGCTGGGGGTGAGTGAGTCAAGTGACGCGTTCCCTGGCCCCGGGCAGACAATCCAGGTTGGGGAAGGACAGTGCCCTGTGTGGATTTCAACGTGCCACTAGTGGTTTTGCTTGCTCTGTTTCCTTGTGGTTGCCTTCCAGTTTGCTGCTGGAGTTTCTTCCCTTGATTCCTCTACTGTCCTAGGAACCAGGTGCTGGGGGACTGGGCCTGGCTGGTACCCTTGGCTGTCACCCTCTCGACACTTGGCTCTACCAATGGGACATTCTTCGGTGGAAGCCGTGTGTGCTATGTGGCTGCAAGAGAAGGCCACATGGTGAGAGATGGGGTCCGGGCCGGGCAAGGTGGTGGGGCTGCAGGAGGGCGTTGGAAGGGCTGCAAAGGCTAAGCTTTCTCCTGCCTGAGCTTAGTTCTTTAGCCCGCACCGCTCCCCACCCCACCCCCTGCCCCCAGGACTTCCCCTACAGGACATAGCCCTCTTCTCTCTAAGAATGGGATTAAAGCATCCCACGCATCTTCGATCTCAATTCCAGTCTTTTGACTTCAGGTTTTGGGAGATCACCATACTGGGTCACACTGTGGAGTCTGTAGGTGACGAAGATCTTGGTGCACTCCAGGGGGGTGGGGCCAGCAGGGCAGAGCCACAGGAGCAGAGTCAATGTGTACACTCAGGCCATTCCCCCAGGGACTCTGTCCCTCTTGTAGCTTTTGCAGCAATGATGCTCAATAAAAGATAACGCCCAGATCTCAGGGGCTTACGACAGCAAACATTTCATGGTGCTCATCAGTCCCTGGGGCCACTGTGGCTCTGCTCCAGGCTGGGGTTGTTGTTCAGATTTTCTCGTTTGGCACTGTGAGGCTGTTCTTGTCCCAGGGACCCAGGCCAAAGCATATTTTTGCCTGGAGCAGGTGGCAGGGGTTCAAGAGACCAAGCCAAAGCGTATTTTGAGCCTCTGCTGTGTTACTCCTGCTCACCTTTCATTGGCCAAGCCCAGCATCAATGGATGAGGAATTAGAACATCTTTCCCCTACAGAGGTGGGAGATGGAGCCTATTTGCTGAGTAATAATACAATCTACCACAATAACCCGCAATCCCACTCCATGCTCCGTCCCTAACTGTCCTCCCCTCTCCTCCCTACTCTTCTGTCTTCCCACCCTTGGTCCCTCTTCCTGTCTTGGGGATGACCAATAAGAAGATGAACCACCTGGCCAGGCCCCTGCTTCAGCTCTCTACACTCCAGCCCACATCCTAAGCTATTTGGGTCTTGGCTGCCTTGGAGAGACAAGCCCCCCACACTGCACCCCGGGCCTGGTGTCACTCCAAGTGGGGCCTACATCAGGAAGCTGTGTAGACTGGGGACCATGAGGTTGGGCCTGCTGGTGTCCAGAGAGAGTTTGGTGGGGGAGGAGGACTGGGAGCTTTCCAGAGCCGATACCTGCTGTGGCTGCCTTGGGGGGCTGCCTGACACCCGGCTTTGCTCCCAGCCCCAACTTCTGTCTATGGTTCATGTGCATCGCCTCACACCAACTCCGGCACTGATGTTTACCGCCGCAGTGGCTCTGGTCCTGGTCATCCCAGGAAACTTCAGCACCATCGTGAACTTCTTGAGGCAAGTGAGACTGTCCTCCCATGGTGGGTATCTCAGGGCCCCTTTGTGTGCATACTCACATACACTCATGCATGTATATAGAAGTCCCTTCTGTGTGCACATTCATGCACAATCATGTATGTATGTAAACACGCGCGTGCACACTTCTGGAAGCCCCTACATGTAATTATGACATATATGCCTATATATATACATGCATATGTGCATGCACTCTTCTAGAAGCCTGAGCTCAGGGTTCCAGCACATGCACACACATTTCAGCCATTCCCTCCCAGTTATATTTCCAAAATTAAATGTAGCTCCCTCCTCTCTTGCCCTGTTTCCAAAAATTCAATGAAACAAATGTTTGACCAAGAGGCAGACAAGTAAAAGGCTTGTGTTATCTTTGTCATGTTTTATTCCACCTTGTTCCATTATTCTGTCGCTGGGGTCGTGTTAAAGCTATTTTTGGGCTTTACTCACTACTACTTGTAGCCCTCGGTTGTGCTGTGATCTTCCCTTTGTAGTGTGATCTGTGCTCAGGACCCTGACCCAGCATATCTCTAGCAAACTCAAGGCAGACCCACAAGCAAGTTGGGAAGGTATAATCAGTGATTGCCTTGAAGTGGGGAGATGTTCTGATCCCCTTTATTACCTTCCCTGGGGTAGAAATGATAGGCTATTGTGCCATCCAGCCATAATTTTATGACCTCATCTGAAGCAGGTTCAGCGGGCATGTCCTCATACTAACAGGCAAGCGAGTGTCGGGGTGCAGAGGGAGTTCTCAGAGTAATTGTTCACGCATCGTGTGCTCTCTTCCTTGTTGTCATAAGTAAAACTAATCTTCTGGAACAGGATACGTGGTGCCTGATGTGACTTTCTTCAGAACATTAAGTAATAGACCTGGTTTTTCTTGTTGTCTTTTTCCCATGAGAAAGGATAAGATCATTACATGGTGAGAATAAAATCAAACCCACGGTGAGCCCAGGGTTTCTTTAGGCTGAGATTGGGGAATGTGACTGAGAATGAGTGAGACTGTTGGGATGATCCATCCCCATAAGAACACAAAGTCTCCCGGTCTTGACCACCTCAAGAGATGGCCTGGTCTGGACCCTGACTCCAAGGTCGATGAAGCTTTCATCAGACCTACATCAGTCACTCCACTACTTACCCTGGAGAAGGCAGAGGCCAGGGGATTGTCTGGGTGCTCAACCTCCCTATCACCAACTCTAAGGTAGGAGGACCTGCTGTGAATGCGCTGGTCCCTGAGGAGAGCACAGACTTTCTTGAGATTCCATCACTCTTTTTTCTGGACAAGCAGATACTCCTCCCTTCCTTTGAAAACTGTCCTCTTCTGTTCAGCCAGGGACAAAGAAGGCCTGATCTGAAGCTAAGTGAGTGTCTGGGCTTGTGTACGTGTCACTTTGTGACTGAAGATGAAGGAGGCAGGAATACCCTCCAGGGCATTCTTGTCCTTGGAACTCCAGCCTTGCCATCTTCTTTCCTTAGTCTGCATGGACAAGGGCACCTGCAGGTGGCTGAAAGGCCCCTGATGGGCTTGTACTTCTGCCCCAGGTTTGCATCTGCTAGGCCCACCCCGGGCAGGGCCCAGTAGTGAGCAGCTTCTGTTTGCCTTTCAGCTTTCTTGGCTGGATCACCTATGGAACTACCATTAGCTGTCTCTTGTACTTGCGGATGAAGAAGAAGAACCTTCCTCGACCTTACAAGGTAGACTTTGGAATAAACATTGGGCTTTTTTCAACCCTAGGCTGTTGCATGAAGCAGATTATTGGATCACAGCCTCCTATGGGGCCTAGAGAAAGAATGTAAGAGGTGGCCACTGTCATATTTGCTAGAAAATTTCTGTATTTCCTGGCGGGTGAGGGACAGCTGGATCACAAGGCATCGATTCTGCTTATTGGGGATTCACTTCTCTGGAGGACCCTGAGGGAGAATAGCAGGAGACACATGCCGAGAGGATGCTCACACACAGTAGGATTCACAAGAATCTCCTCTCAGAGAGGAGGTCAAGCTGGGTCCCAAAGCTCCTGCTCCTTGGATGGCCCCCTGTAAGCTGGCAGGTGGCTTTTCTGGCTAGCCAAGCTATGATGGCAGGGACTGGAAGAAGGGAACTGGTGGCAGGTGGAAACAACAGGCAGGCAGGCAGGAGGGACAGAGCCCAGGTGCCATACACCATGTCCAGTACCTCTCCATCATTCAGGTCTCTGTGTCCTTGGCAGGTCCCCACCGTCATCCCTGTCATCATGCTCCTTGCTTCTCTCTACCTGGTGCTGGCACCCATCATCGACCACCCCCAGATTGAGTTCCTATACATCTTCCTGTTCCTGCTCAGTGGCATCCCGGTCTATTTTCTGCTTGTCCACTTCCGGTGCCAGCCCAAGTGGTTGCAGATGGCCACCATGTACCTCCAGCTGCTCCTGGAAGTTGCTCCAGCCATTAAAAACGTTGACTAAAGGACTGGACAGGTGTGCACTGCCCTCCTTGCTGCAACACCTCTACCCCCACACAAGTGGTCTTGCCAGCTTTTCTGTAGGTTGACTATGCATAATTCCAATAAGCGACTGGGATGCTAAATACAGCTATCGCGAAGTTTTGGGGGTATCCAACCAGGACAGCATCCCCCTTTCTCTAAGAACTGCTCCTCCAATGCAAGGGGATCTCATAGCCACATTGGTATCGCAGGGCTGCCTTTCCGGGTATAGCTATTTGATATTCCAGGTGGGCAGCATGAAATACGTTCCCTTCCTTGGAGATTTTGGAGTTAGAATTCTGATGGTTGCCTGACCTGACAATGGTAAATTCTGGGATCTGTGTGGGACCATCTTCCATAATCTGGGCAGAGTAGAGAAAGCGCCTGTGGAGAGAGGAATGGAGATACATCGCGAAATAGTGTTGAGAAATTATATGATCCCCACGAGCTGGGGGAACGATCTGAGCAGGCAACAGCCTCCTTCCTTGGCTGCTTTCCAGTTCTGGCCTCTGTCCTTCCAGGGCCCAGCTGCCATCTGACTGCCCTTCCTGCTTTTTGATTGTCTAGGACAACTTGATACCTTGTAATAAATTTCCAATTTTGGCTCAGGTGAGTTGGAGTGAGTTCTTGTTTCTTGCAAATGGAAAAGCTCTGAGTCTGAAAAAACTTCCTCAGGAAGACGTGCTACTTTAGTTCCTATTTAAAGCTGCCAACCAGCTTGAACAGAGAAAGAGGCAAGAGCCGGATCCCTGGGAGGGAGGGATTCTATTGGCTTTGGGTGAAAGGGAGGACAGTCAAAATTCTAGAAGAAAGGATGTAAAGTTAGAACCGACCTCAGCAGGCCAATGTGGTTGTAGGACTAGAGAGAGGCAAGAGGGCAGAGATATCTTGCTGCCCAGGTGAAAATACGGGACAGGAAGGATGACGGCAGCGCTTGGAAAGGCTGGGGGTGCAGCTTCTGAGTCCTTCAGGGAAGGGAGGGCATCCAAAAGAGGAGGGGCAGGGACTCTGCTCAGCCCCCCCCCGGCCCCCCCCCCACCCAGCTGGGCCAAGAGACCTGTGTATGGCTTTCATTTTACCGCCCGGATATGGAAAAGGCTCCCACAAGCTCTTTCTGTTAAGTTTTCTTCTCACATCAACCACTTCTCCGTTTTCCCCAACACCAAACGGGTGTCCAGTGATTCCGTTCAGTTCTGCACTATCTGAGGTAATACAGACCCCCAAAGCTAAAGGACTCAGGCACCAGGTGCAGACACCGGTCTTAACATCGGGTCCCTCGATCACCCGTGCTTCTGCCCAGCTTGGTGACAGCCCCTCCCTCCATGGTCAGTCACTTGCTAGAATGACTCAGGACTCTGGAAAAACACTTTCCTTACTTGCTATTGCCAGTTCATTATGAAAGATACAACTGGGGAGCAGCCCAGTGGAAGAGATGCACGGGGGAAGGCACAGGGGAAGGGGTGTGGAGCTTCCATGCTATGCTCCCTTTGGCTGTGTCACCCTCCTGGCGCCTTGATGTGTCCACTCAACCTGGAAACTCTCTGAAATCTGTCCTTTAGAAGTTTTTATGGAAGTTCCATTTATGTAGGTGGATTAATCGTTGGCCATGGTGATTGAATTCAATCTCCAGCCCCTTGGCCCTCCCCAGAGGTCAGAGATGGGGGTAGGGCAGAAAGTTTCAACCGTTCATCTGTCTTGGACTTTCTGGAAACCAGCCCCCATCCGGAAGCTGTCTGGGGCCCCTATCCATTAGTCCTCTTCAATAGCATACAAAAGACAACCATCACTCCAGAGATTCTAATGCTTTGGGAGCTGTGTGCTAGGAACTGGGGACAAAGACCTAATATTTCTTTTTTGTTATACCTCCCTTCTGAACTGTGAACTCTTTATCTGTGCTGTCCCCCAGTACACACTGAACAATGGGGGAATGCATCACAGTTATATTTTTTAGGATTTGCATGCATGGCTTTTTTCCCCATCATGCCTGGTCTGCCCTGGGCTCCCAGACCATATCCTGAGAAGGTTCTCTAAGGAACGGGGACATCTCCCAAGCCTTGAGCAATCGCGTCCAGCTGGCAGTGGATGCATGCCTAGGGGTGGGAAACAGAGAGGGGAGCTGAACCATCACAGGCTTGGCCTTGGGTCTTGCCCTCCAGTTAGGCTGTGTCTCAGTTTGTGACTCAGTCTTCTCATCCTTCCCATAACCAACTGCCTTTGGGCTCACAGTCCTTTTGTGATGGTGCAAAGGGTCCCCAAGGCCAGGCTCTGAGAGGACAGCTTCCTGCTCTTTGCAATTTCCCAGGACATCCTCCTTGAGCTCCTGTTTTGCCCCAGACCCCCCCTCCTGGGTCCCGGAATAGTAGTGGGAAGTGATCCTTGATGGAAATCTGAGATTTCTTAAGAAATTAGTATATTGGACTTCCTTGCTCCAAGTCAAGACCATGATTTCCATTGTTACTTATCTTCTATAATCAGAGATGACATAGTAAATGTCATGATGCTGGCCTTTGGATTGGAAAAAAACTGTTCTGAGTCTTGGGGACCAGGTCAGAGTCCTCACTGTTTCTTCTAGAGAAGCAATAAATTCCAGGAAATGTGTGGGGCAGGTGCTGGCTGGGTTCCTGGGGGAAGGGCAGTGTTCTTTAACCCTAGGTCCACCCAACAACATCTGGATGTTTCTGTTTGGGTCAGAGCCTGGCTATTCCCAGTTATAAGCACTCAATTCTTTGGACTTCCTTTTGACCAATTACACTGTCTTGTGCTGAATACTTAGAATAGTGGAAACTGAGTTTCATAAATCAATCCATACAAATGAATGTCATGGTTAAATTTTCACACTACAAAGGATATAAGTAAAAAGGCAACATTTCTTACTCCACACTCCCCATTTCCAGTGCAAAAAGTTTCCTTGCTTACTTCCAGAAAGCTTCTGCACGTGCACATAAACCATGGTAGACTCCACTGCTGCTTTCTTTGCTTGTTAGAGTAATCACAACCTGTTCAATTCTACCTGTTGAGGGGAAGCAGTTCTCTTTTCATATCTCTGTCCCCAGACCAGAAGTCTGAGTCCTCTACTGTGGTGGTCATTCTTTTTTTTTTTAATATTTTATTTATGTATTCATGAGGGACACACACAGAGAGAGAGGCAGAGACACAGGCAGAGGGAGAAGCAGACTCCATGCAGGGAGCCCAATGCAGGACTTGATCCCAGGACCCCAAGATCACACCCTGAGCCAAAGGCAGACACTCAGCCACCGAGCCACCCAAGCGTGCCCTGTGGTGATCATTCATACTGTTCACTATCCTCTAGCTCTCCTTCTGACCACATGGTAGGATTGTAGAGTTCCCTGTCCCCTTGGAGTTTAGATGTAACCCCAGCACTTGATTTGGTCTATAAAATGTGAGTTGAAATGACGAACGTTACTGCTAGGGTGAAGCTTCAAGAGCCAGTGCACAATTTCCTGCATTTTCCATTTCCCTCTGCTTTGGTGGCTGGCAGTGTTCTCATGGCTGCTCTGTTAGCCTGGGTCCTGATACAATGATGGGATGCTGCAGGGCCAGCCCACAGCCAACCCTACCTGGGCATGGAGTGTGAGCAAAATTAACTTTTGTTATTTAAACCACTGAGATTGGGGGATGTTTGTTACTGCAGCATAATCTGGCCCGTCCTGACTGTGCATCCCTCCTCTATTCATGAGGCTTACAAGTGCCCAGGACTGCTGACCAATTGAGATGGGCCTCACTTTGAGAGTTGCCAAGGAGACCACATGTGATGTGAGGTCATCCTCTCCCTGGTCTCCGGGCTGTCTCTCCTCATCCCTCTCACATCAGTGATTCCTTGGTTGCGTTTGTGTTCCCTGTCCTTTTGCTCCTGGCCACCTTCCCCCTGCCCCTGCCCTCATTTTCTTTCCTTACTTTCCACAGTCACACAGTCTTATTTTGCCTCTGGGGGAAGAAAAACTGGTTCTGCAAATATGCCCAAAAGAAGTTTTGCTAGTGAGGGCTTTTGAATCTTTGTTCCTGCCTAGGTGTGCACTGAAGAAAGAAAAACTGTCCAGCCCTGCCCTTGAGTACCAGTGAGGAAGACAGAAGGAGGTAAACATACATTACAAAAGCCAGCAGATCATTACTTTGAGACATAACTCCAATGCACACAGATAAGCATAAACTGACACATCCCCCCTTTTTAAAAAAAATATTTTATTTATTTATTCATGAGAGACAGAGAGAGAGAGAGAGAAAGAGGCAGAGACATAGGCAGAGGGAGAAGTAGGCTCCCTGCAAGGATCCCAATGCAGGACTCGATCCTGGACCCCGGGATCATGCCCTGAGCCGAAGGCACTCAACTGCTAAGCCACCCAGGCATCCCTTATTCCTTTTAAGATAGCAATGGGCTATACTCTAGAGTTTTCTAAAAATTCCTTAATGCTTAATGTGGGAGAACTTTTTAAGACTTTTTGTATAAAAAAGTATTTTTATATCTCTCTTTTATATCATCTCTTTTTAATGGATGCCTGGTATTATTGGCCTATTGTCCATGGATATTCTCTGGTCTTATTACAATACAAGCAAAGCTAGAGGGACCACTTGGTTGTATAGAAAAGTGATGATCCAAAAGCAGGCACCTTCTTTCTTCCCGAATCATCTTTGTTTGTTCTATGCTATAGTCCTCCTCCTGAATTACTGTTTGCCATTATTTTTTGCTATAAATGAAATCTATGTTTTAGGTGTAGGAAGATACATCTAAACCATAAAGCTATTGTGACATGGACTGTGACCTTTGTGAACTACAGAATGTCTATGGAATATAGATGCTCTGACATCATCACTTTTGATTTGCTTCATTTATACATGCTCTGGATTGAAACTTTTTGTAAAATGAAGAATCTCAGAAATTTCTTTAAAATATCTTTTACACTGTCTCTCCGCCACCTGGCCAGGGTCTGTTATATAATCAGGATTCATTGATCCTGGTGCTGCTCACGACTGTTCATTGTCACACTCTTGGGAGTCAGTATAAAGCATTTGGGAGCTATTAAAATTGCTAAATAAATTAAAAAAAAACATTTTGCAAGCCATCTCTATGTCCCCTTAGGAAACATCTTTTCTTGGGATAAGGTTTGGATTTGTATATCTATGCTTTTCATTTTAGATCCAGAAATGCTATACAGTTTTTAGAGGTGGAAAATTATGTGATATTATACACATAAAAGAAAAGTTAGAATCTTATTGTTTTGATCCAAAGGCCTTTTCAAGCCCCTCAGAAAGAAGGCCAGAAACAAAGCTATCTTTAAAACATAATGCAAAAGTAGAACAGAAAAGATAGATTTATTTTTTTTTAAGATTTTATTTATTTATTCATGAGAGATGCAGAGAGAGGCAGAGACATAGGCCTCTCTGCAGGGAGCTCCATGCGGGACTTGATCCCAGGACCCAGGGATCATGACCTGAGCCAAAAGCAGATGCTCAACCACTGAGCCACCAAGGTGTCCCACGCAGACATATATCTGAGTGTAAAAGTAAATGGCATCTTTAGAGTGTTTCCCATTCAGGGCGGTCAGATCAGTCTATCAGCAATTCCTGGTGATCTGGTCAGATGAAAAGGCAGAGAAACAGATGGTGAGACTGGAGCTGAATAGAAAGATAGCCGCTTGGGGATCCCTGGGTGGCTCAGCGGTTTTGCACCTGCCTTCGGCCCAGAGCATGATCCTGGAGACCCGGGATTGAGTCCCACATTGCGCTCCCTGCATGGCCTGCTTCTCCCTCTGCCTGTGTCTCTGCCTCTCTCTGTGTGTCTCTCATGAATAAATAAATAAAATCTTTAAAAAAAAAAAAAGATAGCTATTTGTCACTGGGCCTCCCAGGCATGTCCTGAGCCCTCCCTCGGGCCCTGGGGGCTGTGAGGGGGACACACGAGGCTGGGTGATCCTGAGACCAGCTCCAGGGGCCATCTCTGCCTGGGATTCATTGATGCTGGTACTGCTCACGACTGTTCATTGTCGCAGCCCAGGGAGTGGCCCTGAGTGTAGCCCCAGGTGGGGAGATTCCAACCATCTCTTGGGGAAACGGAGAAGTCTGGGTCCCTGGCCTCAAGCTCCGACAAGTGATGGCCCTCGGGCCAGCCTGCTCCAGGAGTATGACAGGGCCTGACGGGTGGCCAGGGAGCACATGCAGGACCCAGGGAGGGAAGGGTGGCGGGACCTCTGGCTCAGGTAAAGGGGTCCAAGGGAAACATTCGGGCTTGAGTTCAGCTGCAGCTTTGGAGAGGACAGTGGCCCTCGGGAGATGCCCCTGCCTCCTGGTGCTGAAAGGGTTTGAGGATGCAGGTGGCTTTGCAGGGAAGCTGGGGAGGCAGCAGGAGGTGTGAGGGGCACGGGTGGGTCTGAGACGCACAGCAGAGGGAGATGGGCCTGGTCTGGGTTGTGGGAAGGGGATGTCACCATGACTCTCAAGCTTTGAGCCTGGGGAACTTGGTGAATGTGTTATGGTCCATGGAAATAGGGAAGAGGGACAGATTTGGAGGAAAGGAAGTCTTCAGTTTTGTTCATTTTGGAACGTCATGGAATCTTCCTGTGGACTTAGTAGGGTGAGTTTGCATATTTGGAGCTCAAAAGCCCTGGCTAGAAAGCAAAGGTGGAAATTGAAGCCATGGCAGTGAAGAAGAGGGTTGAAGACAAGCTCTCGATGCCACAAATAAGCTATTGACTGACCGAGCTCCTGGAAATCTACCAGGCCTGTCTGAATAGCACCCCACCCTCCACCCCATATACACATACCTGTACTTCTCACATATGAGTCACAACGCTCATGCCCCATGCTGAAGAATCGAGAGTGCATCACTCAGAGGAATTCTTAGAGAATTTCCTCTTAATCCAGGGGTGGGGACTTGGTCTGTGCTACCTCCAAGTCACTCAGACAATAGCCAGCTCCCTCATTGTCTGGGCATGTGGTTGCCACCCCATCCCCTTATCTCCCATGTTCAGAGTCCTAGCCCTGGGTCTGGCTTTGGTGACATCTGAACAAACCACCAGGGCTTGGAAGGCAGAGGGGGTGTTGGAGTGTGGGGGTGGTTTGGTTCCCTACATTGCACCAGAGCTCCCCTGGCTCAGGCCCTGCGTGTTGGGCTGCACGTCCCAGAGCCTGGGGTCTTGTTTCTGAACCACCCCAGTTCTGGTCCTCGTCCCCAGCTGCTCCTCTCTGGTACATGGTGGACACGAGGGCCATTTGCACACCTGCCTTGTTGTTCCCTGGGAAACTTCCTGATGCTTCCTGCCCACTGGCTTACTTGGCTGCTTCCTGCACACAGCCTCTCAACACCTGCTCTGAGGCCACAGAGAGCTGGAGGCCTCACCTGATGCTTCTGGGCTGCCTGGCTCTTGCCAGGGAGAGGCTGGCAGGACACCGAACAGACAAGAAGGAGCAAGTCCCTTCTGTCCTTCTGCCTGCCAGTCTGCTTCTAGAGCCCCCTGTTGGCAGGACCCAACAGGAACCAGCTGATGAGAAGGACAGAACTTGCAGAGCTCCAGCCACAGCTGCACGAAGCAGGGAAGCGTGGGTCTGGAGCTGAGACTCTAGAGCTTGGGACTACTAGCGCTGTGCCCTGCCACCTTCCTCTGCTTGGCAAACTCTTGCCCATCCTCAGGTCACAGCTCAGGTGTGGTTTACTCAAGCCAGCTTCCTCTGGACCCAGCGCCCTCTTGGTTTCTCATGGAGCCCTGTGCCCTCTTCTATCCAGCACAAGCCGACTTGCAGGGAAGACTGTCCTTAGTTGTGTGCCACCCTGACGTGGCTGCGAGCTTCTGGAGGAGAGAGACTTTGGGAACTTGTGAACTTCCCAGGAAGTCTCAGCTGAACCGTGTTCCCAAGGTTGTGAGTGCTCCCTGGAAGAAAGCTGGAGACTAAGTGGGGAGTGTTGGTTTTATGCCCAATTCCCCCTCAAACAGTTGGCACTGCCTTTTTTTTTCTCCAACAGTAATAATGATTAATATTTATTGAGTACCTGGCGGGTACCTGGAGCTCTTCTTCACGTTCCACATGCATCAACTCATTTAGTCTTTCACAAACATTAAATGGAGGCACAGAGACGTTAAGCAGCTTGCCTAAGGTCACACACCTAAAAAGTGCTAGAACCAGAATTTGAATTACAGACAGTCTGAGTTCCAGAGCCCGGGGCCTTAGGCACTATTTATGATAATAGAGCCCAAGGATAATGGGAATTGGAAAAACGTGGCCAACTTATCCTGATGACAATGACAACAATCATACTCTTAAAAAAAAAGATTTTATTTATTTATTTTAGAGAGTGAGAGTGAAAGAGAGAGAAAGAGAGTGAGCATGAGCATGTGGAGGGGCAGGGTGGAGGGAGAAGGAGAAGCTGGCTCCCCACTAAGCAGGGAGCCTGACACAGGGCTCTATCCCAGGACTCTGGGATCACGACCCGAGCTGAAGGCAGGTGCTTAACTGACTGAGCCACCCAGGGGACCCCAACAATCATACCCTTGATACAATATTACTTCCATAGTAGATAGCATTCCATCACATTGTTTCCCTCTAGGGAATAATAAGCTCTTTTCTTTTGGTAAACTGAGCCTCTCAGCTCTCCAAATATATAGCTCTAGAAGAGGCTGTGGAACATTGCACAAGTGGACGTGGGACCCCAGTGGGATCAATGAGAACTCTCTCTGGGATTTTTCAGGTTGGTACTCATAGATGAGGGAGGAGCCTCTTGGGAGGTGAAGCTGGGAGATGCTGGGGGCTTAGGGGAGAAGCTAGTCGGCCAGAGAAAGAAGCCAATTCCCAGAGAGATGCCAGGTTGGGGAAAAGGACTGTGGCTCCATTCTCTGCCCTGGGTCTTGATGCTGTGAGCTGGGAAGTTCTTCTTTGGCCTGGGGGGGAGCTCCTCCTCTTGCCAACCAAACTTGAGGTTCTCTCTCTGGTCTGGGCCCCAGCATGGGGAGGGGAATGGGTGTAGGGGCCTCCTCTGGCCTCGGGGCTGGAAAACCAGGGGCACCTCTGCTAAATGCCAGCACCGACCACTGACTACTACTGGGAGTCCTAGTTCAGGACGCACCCCCCCAACCCCCGACGCCTCCCAGAAGAGCACGGAACTTCCTGTTTACTGGTGTCAGGGAGGGTTTGAGAGGGACATGCTCCTCTCTGGTTAACTTGGGCCCTGCCCTCTCCCACCCCCCCTCAGGCTGGCGTCCCTCCCCTCCCCCACCCCACCTGGTCCAGGGCTTCGAGGCCTGTGCTCCCTACAGCCTGGCAGGTTGAGTCAGGCACCATTTGCTCCTTTCCCCCTCCCTTGAGGCCTGACAAAAGCAGCAGCCACCACCGGCTGTGCAGCCTGCCCGATGGCCTGCTCACATCCCCATGCCTTCGGGGGCTCCCCATTTCACAGAGAAAGAAATGAAGTTGCTAAAGTTAGCAAAGAGAAATAAAAAAGATGCCTCATGGACTTTGAATTTCAGATAAACAAATAGTTTTATGGCTCAGTGCCTTTAGCTTAGGTTGTGATCATGGGGTCCCGGATCAAGTCCCACATCGGACTCCCTGCTTCTCCCTCTGCCTGTGTCTCTGTCTCTCTGTGTCTCTCATGAATAAATGGATAAAATCTAAAAACAAATACTTTTAGGGTACATATGTGCTGTGTTTTATATGCGAACTCCAAAAGTGCTCAAGCCCCGGGAGTGACATGGCCTGCGTGGGTCCTGGGGATGGACCACTCAGGATGGGGTTTTGGCCACTCAGCCAAGGGCTCTCTTCATCCTGAAGTCTGCACGTGGGTTGAGCGTGGTCACCACTGTGACCTGCTGCCCTCTAGGGCAGAGGATGCCAGTGGAAGAGGGGTAACCGTCCAACCCTGCTGCAGCAAGGGGCACATGCTCCGCAGCGGTGACTCCACAACCTGTCCTGAACCAGCAGTAAATGGCATCTGTGATGGTGAGTTTTCTGTGTCAGCCTGACTGGGCCGTGGGGCGCCCGGACATCTGGTCACACACTATCCTGGGTGTGTCTGGGAGGGTGTTTCTGGATGCGGCCAGCACTTGAGTTGGTGGCCCTAACTAAGATGGAGCAGATTGCTTTCCCTAACGTGGGTGGGCTTCATTCATCAGCTGAAGGCCTGGATAGAACCAAAAGGCTGACCCTACCACAAATAAGAGAATCTTCCCGCCTGAGTGCTTTTGGGCTTGGATGTTGGTTTTTCCTGCCTTGAGACTAAAATTGAAATGTTGGCTTGTCCTGGGTATCAAGTCTGTTGGCCTTCATACTGGCTTGCTGACTGCAGATCATGGAATTTCTCAGCATATATATTTCTTATTATTATTCATATATAATTATTCATATTACTCATGAGTAATTATATATATATAGCACATACCCTAATTATATATATAATATTCATATTATATTCATATTACTCATATATATTCATATATATATGAGAGAGAGGGAGAGACTTCTTAGAACAAACATGAGATCTATATGTCTTATTTGTTATATATATATATGTATATATATATATTTGTTACAGATCTACATCTCCTATCTACTCTTCTCTGGAGAACCCTAATACAGCATCACCTTGGACCTTGTGAGAAATGTGCATTTTCTTGGGCCCTAATGAAATCTTTTGGATCATAAGCTCTTGGTGTGGGGCTCATCAGTCTGAAAATTTTTTTTTAAAGATTTTATTTATTTATTCATGGGAGACAGAGAGAGAAAGAGGCAGAGACACAGGCAGAGGGAGAAGCAGGCTCCATGCAGGGAGCCCAACGTGGGACTCGATCCTGGGTCTCCAGGATCCCGCCCCAGGCTGAAGGCAGTGCTAAACCGCTGAGCCACCGGGGCTGCCCCAGTCTGAATTTTTAAACAAACCCTCCAGGAAGTTCAGCTGCTCATTGAAAGTTGAGAATTACTTTTTCAAAACAAATATTGGGGTAGAAGAGAGTGCTCCAAGTCCTTGACCGAGTTCTTCAATCTGCTACCCGTGGGTTTTACTGGTCATTAGGCTTGGTTTGATTACCCTATAAGTGGGTCCTGGACATTTGGGCTTCTAAATATCTCAGATTGGGGTGTAGGTGGGTGGGGTATGCAGAGGGAGGTGCCATCTACTTCTGTGTGCTAAGGACTAGCCTTAGTTTAATCAGGGCACATTTTGAGGCTACACTTCTCTCCAGTAATTTGGGTTGGGACTGGCTTTTTTATTTATGAGGCCATTGGATTAGCCAGGGTTCTCCAGCAAAACTGAACCACCAACAACAAAAAACAAAAAACAAAAAAACCCCAGAACCAACAGGATATACAGAAAGACACGGATATATCTGTCAATATAGATACACAGATACATAGGGAGAGATTTGTTCTGAGGGGCTGGCTCATGAGATTATGGAGGCAGAGAAAGGCCCATGGTCAGCTGACAGCAATCTGCAGGCCTAGGAAAGCTGGTGGTGAAGTTCTAGTCCAAACCTGAAGGTCTGAGCACCAAGAAGTCCTAGTTGGAGTCTGAAGCCCTGACAACCAGGAGCGCTGGTATCTGTGGGCAGGAGAAGATGCACGTCCAGCTCCAGGACAGAGCAATTTGCCTCTCCTCTACCCTTTGGTTCCATTCAAACCCTCGACAGATTGGATGCTACCACATTGGCCACGAGGATGTCCTTCACTCAGTCACTGATTCCAATGCTAATCTTTTCCAGAAACATCTTCACAGCTACACCCAGAAGTAATGTTTTGCCAGCTTCTGGATGTCCCTTAGCCTAGTCAAGCTGATACGTAAAATTAATTACCAGCACCCACTGCCATGGGTCTGCCATTGCTCCTGTCTATTCCACTTACCCTGTTTCTGGAAGGTTTCACAGCCTCCTGGCAGGCACCTCAGATTCCTGTTGGTTCTACCTCACATGGTGGAACATTTTTGAACAAGTTTTTCGCCTCTCTGTGACTCAGTTTCCTCATCTGTAAGACAAGGAGGCTAAGTCTTGCTCCACGGGGAAATTATAAAGGTGGAATAAGTAAGTGTTAGGAAGCTGCTGAGAACTGAGCCCATGGTGGGTGCTGTTAAAAGTTCACATTCAGGGGGGATCCCTGGGTGGCTCAGCGGTTTAGCGCCTGCCTTTGGTCCAGGGCGTGATCCTGGAGTCCTGGGATCGAGTTCCGCGTCAGGCTCCCAGCATAGAGTCTGCTTATTCCTCTGCCTGTGTCTCTGCCTCCCTCTCTCTCTCTCTCTCTGTCTATCATAAATAAATAAATCTTTTTTTAAAAAAAGTTCACATTCAGGGCACCTGGGTGGCTCAGTGGTTGAGCATACACCTTCAGTTCAGGTCGTGATCCTGGGGTCCTGGGATCTAGTCTGCATCCGGCTCCCTGTGGGGATCCAGATTCTCCCTCTGCCTGTGTCTCTGTCTCTCTCTGTCTCTCATGAATAAATAAATCTTAAAAAATAGGGCAGCCCCGGTGGCGCAGCGGTTTAGTGCTGCCTGCAGCC